>NC_138109.1:5627500-6902500 GCF_964146895.1 Miniopterus schreibersii | reverse complement strand
CGAGGAACGTGCCCTTGGCCGGAATCGAGCCGGGGACCCTTCAGTCTAGCCACTCAGCCAAACTGGCCAGGGCCATAAAGCCTTAAATTATGCAAAAATCCAAATAAGAGCCCGGAGTCTCCAGAAACCTCTCCATTCTACAAATTATTGCGAGAATCCCTTCCTGGACAACCAGGACTGTTGAACAGGCTCCTTCCAGGCCCGTAACCACTTCAAAGGCTCTTCTTTAGTCAGGAGGAGGCTGGGGCTCGGTCCTGACTCACGGCTCTGTGTTTGAAAACACGCCGGGGATCCGCGAGAGCAGTAACCCGACAGAGCGCGACACGGGCCTCGCCGCTCTCCTCGCAGAACACTGAGTACTTGTGTTGAATATTTGATTTTAAAAGGCTGTGCGGGGGCGGCTGCTCTCTCACTCACTTTTATGACAAAAGTAGCACCTGATCACTGTACAACATCAGCCACCCCCACAAGAGTCCTGAAGTGACCGGAGTACGAGGTCAGTGTCACCTGGCCCTCCCGATCCCACTGCCCGGGGTAGACACCACTGCGCTTCGGGTGCCCTTCCAGACTCTTTGCGTATACAAAGTACGGAACCGCGTGCCTCTTGCCCCTGTGAGCTTCTAATTATAAAATTCAGACCAGCGTGTAAGCATTCCTTTCTCTTGAGCTGTATTTCACGGCTAAGTGCGGGTCTGAACCGTGATCTAAACCAGGGCGCCTTCTCGCAGGGAGAACTACCTCGCCGGTGCCAAGGGCTCGAGTCGGAGCCGCGTTTAAACGTCTTTCCAGCCCCTTAGAGAACCGAGGCCCCGACCTGCTGGGGATCCGACAGCGCCGTCGGCCACAGAAAGGAAACGGAAAGACCTGGGACCCAGGGAGGTCCCCGAGCCCAAAGGGGGCTGCTTCCAACCAGCTCCAGCTTTTGATGATTTCTGAGGGAGGCCTGAAGGGAACCAGAGTACAGCAGTTTCATTTAAAACTGGGAAGACAGAGGAGCCTGTGTGTGGAAGGAAATGCAGGGACCAAGGAGTGTCAGTGTCTAAACCCGTCCAGATCTGGCAAGAGCCTGGTCTCCGGCCCATCTGCCCCAAAGCCCCGGGCATTTGTTCACCTCACCCCACCCTCCCCCCAGGACATAATCAGAATCTCGGGGGGATAGTGACAAGCATTTCCAGAAGCGCCAACCCCGTTGGACCTTAGTCCCGCCCGAGCGTGAGAGCCATTGTCCAAGAGGACAGAAGGAAGGAGGAAGGCAGAGCCCTCTGTTCCCTGGGGCTCATTTCAGGCCACCCTGTGGCCAAGGAGAAATTTAGGCCAAGAGATGGGAAGGGGACCCAAGGGGTCTCACAGCCTCGGCCAGCCAGGGGGCACGCGCAGAAATGGGCGCAAGAGCGAGGCCTCCGCGCGGGGGAGATGAGGGTTTCGGGAGCCAGGATGAGCAGCTTCCGATGTCGCCTCGGTCCCAGGAACAGGCAGAACCGACTGAGCACTAGGACTGTGCTCTCACATCGATGCTTCTCTCTCTCTCACCGTCTCCAAAAAGTGATGGAAAAAATATCCTCAGGTGGGGGTTAACAACAACAGAAACGAATGTGCTGAGCACCGTGGGCGCCGACAGACTTGCTCAGGGACCAAAGGCCAACATAAGTGGAACAGTGCTGAGCAGTGAAGGCCGTGGCGCAATCAGGCGCGAAATCACGGGGAAGAGCCAAGTTCGGAGGGGACCGGCGAAGGTCAGAGAAGCGAGCAAGTCGCCCCGCGTTGGTAGGATTTGAAAACGTCACCGGGACGGAGCAGGGTGTGCTCACAGGCAGTGTGGCGCTGGGGTTACGGGAGCGGGCGGTGCGCGCGGAGGAGAGAAATCCATCTGAGTGGACGGAAGGAGCAGGCGATGGAGGCCCCTGGAAACGAGGCAGAAAGGTGAGGCTTCAGGGCGTGGGAAGCGGCCGTCGGATGTTTGCAAGCAGATATTTAGGAAGCGTCTGTCCATCTGTGCTGCAGGGAACAGATCATCTGCTGACTTAGGGACAGCCCTGTAGACGCAAGTAGTTCTTATGCCCCAAATCTCCAGGGGTTCCCATGCGTCGCCCAAGTTTCCCTTGGTGATTATAATCAAGCAAGGAGCCAACCTGGGGGAGGAAATCAACGGTTTTGGTTTTGGACTTGATAAGTTGGAGGTGCCTGTTACATATCTAAGTGGGAAAAAATCCACTGGACCGTTGGATATGAAAGTCTAGAGAACCGGGAGAGACCGACAGAGGAAGAGATAGTGTAGGGATGGTACTGAAATGGCGATTTAGTGCATCAAGGACCCTCCCAGTCTGCCCTGCTCCATCCCCACGGGGGCCCGAAAGCATATCTGTTTCCTCATTCAACATCCATCTCCAAACACCCAAATCCGAACCTGGAAACGTGGCCAAGCCCCAGGTCCATGTCTCTGACTCTCAGCCGTGTTTTCTCACTCGGATGTCTTGCCAAAGCGTCTCACTCAGTGATAATGAAAATACAGTGTGTGGGAACTTGTGGGGTGCACCTCCAGTCTGCTCAGGGGGAAACGTGTAACTTCAAACGCCGATGCTAGGAAAGAGGGGCGGCCCGGACACCAGCCGTCCAGGTGTTTGTCTCAAGGGTTGTAAACAAGCGGCAAATTAAACCCAGAGAAAGCTGAAGGGAGAAGATAGTACAGGGAAAAGCAGAAATGAATGCCGTAGAAAGTAAGCACACAATAGAGGGGGCCGATCACATTGGTTTTTTTGAAGAGGCTAATTGATAAACCCCTGGCTTATCAAGAAACAAGAGCGAAAGGCTAAAAAAATTAATGCTGGGAATGAAAATGGGACGGTATTCGTTTGCCAGGGTCGCCGCAACAAAGCGCCACAGACTGGGTGGCTGAAAGAACAGAAACTTACTTCCTCAGTCGTGGAGACTGGAAGTCCAAGGTCAAGGTGTCAGCAGGGTGGGCCCCTGCTGGGGGGTGAGGCAAGGAGCTGTTTCAGGCCTCTCTCCTGGGCTCGGAGGTGGCTGTCGTCTCCCTGTGTCCTCTTGTGGCCCTTCCTCTGTGGGTGTCCGGGTCCTAATCTCTACTTATAAGGACACTGATCGTGTTGGACTAAGGCCCACCCTTATGACCCCGCTTTACCTTAATGATCTCTTTAAAAGCCCATATCCAAATGCAGTGATATCCTGAGGTATTGGGGGTTTGGGAAGGGGAGACACAATTCAGCTCATCGCAGGGACGTTACTACAGATCTTATAGACATCAAAAAGGTTGTAGAGGATATGAGGTGCCAAAAATAATTTTTAAATGAAGACAAAGTGAAAATTTCCTTGGAAAAATCATATCACAAAAAGAAATAGAAAATCTGAATAGTCTATAACCATTAAAGAAATAACTCCTGGCCCAGCTGGCTCATTGGTGAGTATTTCTACATATCTAACAAAAATATAATGCCAATATTACCCCAATTCTTCCTGGAAATAGAAAAAATAAAGGGAGGGGGAGAGAATGGCCTTGAAACCAAAACCTGATAAGACATTTTAAAAACGGGAAACTTACAGGCTAGTCTCTCTCTAAGCAAAATAGGAGCTAGGCAAATCAGTCAATATATGCATAGGGTCATATATCACAACTAAATTGTGCGGTGGTGTTTTTTCCTAGAAAGCAATGTTGGTTCAATATTTCATAATTAATCAGTCAATACACTTTACCATGTTAACAGTAACAGGAAGAACACCTATGAACCTATCAATGGATTTCTTAAAGGCTTTGATTACATTCAATATTCATATGAGAAAAAATTCTTAGCTAGAAATAGAAGAGCACTTTCTTAATATGATAGAAATGTCTACAAAACCCTACAGGGTGCATTAGGCCTCAGGTGAAATGTTAGAAGGGTTCCATCCAGGAGTAGGAATCAATGAGGATTCCTGCTAACTCCACCTATGCTCGGCGCTGCTTTGGAGGCCTAGACAGTGCAACGAGGCAAGAGAAGAGATAAAAGACATAAGAATTGAAAAGTAAGGGAGACATTGTCTTTATTCACTGACAACACGTCTATTTATATAGAAAAGTTAAAAGGATCTCAACAAATTATTAGAATTAATAAGTGAGTTTAATAGGGTTGCTAGATATAAAGGAAATATAGAAATATTGTATTTATAGATACTAGCAACACACAGAAAATGGGAATATTGAAAATGTACCATTTATAATAGCATTAAAAAAAATCAAGCACCTAGGAATAAATAAGATATGTAAGTCCTGTATACCATAAAACATTGTTGGAAGTTTTAATGAACTAAATAAATGGATACACACACACACACACAAAGTTCATTGATTGGATTCTGCAAAAATTTCAGTTCTCTCCAGATCAAACTATCATATTAAAATCCCAAAGTTTAAAAATACCAGCTTTAAAATAAATGTGGCCCAGCCAGCGTGGCTCAGCAGTTGAGTATGGACCTAGGATCCAGGAGATCGAGGTTCTATTCCCGGTCAGGGCACATGCCCGGGTTTCAGGCTCGATCCCCAGCAGGGGGCTTGCAGGAGGCAGCCGATCAATGATTCTCTCTCGTCATTGATGTTTCTATCTCTCTCTCTCTCTCTCTCTCCCTCTCCCTCCCTCTCTCTCTCTGAAACCAATAAAATATATTTTAAAAAATAAATAATTAAACAAATGTGTATTATGAATATTAAAAGACTGATTCTTAAACATGCACAATCAAGGGCCAAGAACAGTCAGAAAAATTTTAAAGAAGCACAAAGTTGGAGAACTTTCTCTACCACACAAAGACTTATCATAAAACCGTGTACACATCGACCAGTGGTGGCAGAACAGACCCCTCACATATGGGCACTTGGCTTGGGGTAGAGTCGTCACTGTAGAAGAGCGAGGAAAGGACACGCTTTCCAATAAATGGTGTTTAATCAAACATATATTCACATGGGAAGCTATAGACATATATTTACCCCCAAAGGCCGCTTCTGGGTATATGCCCAAAAGAAATGCTTACCTAAGCACACCAAAAACACGTGTTTCAATGCGCATGGTAGCATTTCCATACTGACCCTGCAACAGAAAGGCCCGAATGCCTGTCGATAGCAGGGCGGGTAAGCATTGGTGTGTTCGCCATGGGATATCCAGCTCCGCAAACGAGCCAGAGCTGCATGTACAGCACGGAGGGGTCTGAAATAAAAATGATGAACAATAACAGAAGTAACTAAATGCAAAAGAACACACTTCTGGCTGCGTTTCCACAAAGCTAAAAAAAATGCTAACTGAGACCCTAGGGCTTAGGAGAACATGCCTCAGCGCAGGACCTCTGGGGCCGCCGTCCCCACTTTCCTGTCCACCAGGGGACAAGCAGCCCGCAGCAGAGCCACTAAACACTAAGCACCCCGCCTCGTTTGGTTGCCTTTTTTTTTTTTTTTGGTAGTAGACTTTCCAGGTGAAGGAAGCAGTGTGTGGATCCGAATCCTGGTGCAAACTCGGCACCTGGCAGCAGATGCCACTCGGAGTAGCTTGCTGGGTGCCTGGGCGCCCCTGGGTTCACCTGCAGCTGCAGCAGGCGGTCTCCAGCACCCAGGGGCGTCCCTCAGCCAGTGGTGGCAGGAAGCGGGTGAACAAATGCCCCAGGTCCCCATCCTCCAGCAGGACAACAGTAACACTCGTTCCATATGGCTTCTCGGGGGGCCCAACAGGACTGAGCCCCAAATGCCCCCACCGGGGTTGGCTTCGCCCCCTTCCCCACCTCACTCGCCTCAGTCCTGCCTCCTGGGATCACCTTCCCAATAAACCGCAGGCTTTTGGGGGAAACCTAAACAAAGACATGTACACATGAGTTATAGCTATTTTTTTTTTTTTTTGAAAGCCAGAAGGCAATGAACATGAGTCAGAACAGAGACTACCTCTTGGCAGGGGTTGAGAGGGGGCAGCGATAAAGACGGTGTGCGGAGCATTTCCAGCGAGCTGGCCAGTGTTCCCTCGGCCTGGCTGTGGTTACGCGTGTGCGATAAATCACTGAGCTATTCACTTTGTCTCGTGCACTTTTCTGCATTATAGTTCATGCTATAAGACTTAATAATTCATGGGCATTAAGATAAAAGAGTAAAACCACTTGAAAATGTATGTTAAACCTATTAGCTGTATGAATAGCGGTTGTTAGGAAGCTGGCTAGTAGAGTCTGAATTGTAGTAAAATCGAATAGATGAAGCACAAAAACCACTGGAAGTTGAAAGATCCCGGTGAGTGGAATCCAGGAGTTTCTCGCTGGGACTTCCCTGAGGGCGTTGGGTGCTCACAATTCTCTCAGGGGGACAGGAAATCAAAGCTGAGCTTGGGAGAGGACGGCTCCCAGCTTCATGAACAAGGGCCTTGGGCTCCCTGGGGTGGCTTCCGCCAGGTCCCAGGAGCTGTCCCAGCGGCGTAGCTGGAGGGAGCCCATGGAAACACAGGGTGCCAAATACTGCCTGGGACACACTTACCCATAGATATTGTTCACTGTTTGTCCGAAATTCGAGTACAACTGGGCATCCTGCCGTTTATCTGGAGACCCGGTGTCCTGATGAGGCTCCCAGCCCAGGGAGGAGTCCACACTCCCGGGTGCTAGCCCCTCCTGGGTGCTGCCGCCTTGGTTCTGGAACCCGAGGCCAGCACGCTCTGGCTCTGGCACCGCCGGACATGCAGCCCCTGAGTTCTTGCTCGCTCGGCTCAGACTCCAGCCACAGCCCCGCGGTTCTCACAGCTCTTTGTCCCAGCAACCTGGATGGCCCCGGGTACAAGGATTGGCTCCACGGGCTCTCTGTAAGGAGGAGAGCATGCTTTTGTAAATCAGAATTCATTTTCCTGCAGAATAGTGTGAAGAAGTTCCCAAGCCAGCCCATGACAATCTGTTTTAACACTTAATGTGCCTGTGTGGACGCAGGTAAACAGCCAACTGATCTCACTGTAAGGAGATCAAATAAATGTTTGTGTGTCTGTCTGCCACGTGCTTCGCCCTCTGCCAGGTGCTGCAGGAAGGCACCAAAGGAGCTGGGCTCCCGTCCTGGAGTTTGCGGTGCAGTGTAAGGAAAGGACTAGAATTCTGCGACTGTTTCCTTAGAGAGACACCTTCTGAGTGCGAATCAGAGTCTCAGGGTGGGGGGGCTCCCCCAGCAAGAGGAGCTTTGGCAACAGTGTTCGTGTGAGCGTGTGTGAGCATGCACAAGCGTGTGCATGTATGTGTGTCCGCTCATCAGTGTGCACACATGTGAGTGTGCACGCGTACAACCTGTGGGAGGGTGCACCTGCATGTGTGCAGTCAGTATGCACGCACGTGAGTGTGAGTGTGAGGAGTGTGGGGCACGTCGGAGCCGTAGAGGCTCCCCGAAAAGCATTACTGACCAGAGGACATCAGTAACTCAACTCCACACAAATGAGAAGGCACCTTTCTCGACATCTGTGTAAACACACACACACACACACACACACACACACACACACACTGCTCTGTACCTGCCCAGATCTTCTGAACCGGGCGCCAAAAGGCAGCTCCCCTGGCGAGCTGTCAGTGGGAGAGCAGCGGCGGCCAGAGAGGACGGTCCTGGGAGACTGAGGAACCAGGCCGGGGCCAAGGGTGTGAGGTCGGGGCTGCTGCCCGGGGGGAGCCTGCCGACCCCAACCTGCAGCACAGGCCCTCACCGCTGCTGCGGGAGGCTGGGCCTTGGGGCCCGCAGCCTGGGGTTCCGGTCCCTGCTCCCACCCGGGCCGTGCTGTGGCCTTCCCCTGGGGCTTCCGGATGAAAAACACGTGGTGGGGGCAATACCCCATTCGTAAAGTTGGGGTGATTACAGGGGGCTTGAAGTACATAAAAACCTTAATCAGGGCTGGGCCCAAGATCTGATATTAGAAATAATGTTATTGATCAAAAAATCACGTGGCTGTGTGCTTTGCAGAATTAAAAAAAAAAGCATATTCACAAAGGAGAAAGAATCCCCCCCGCAGAGCTAGAAGTCCTCGCAGGCCAGAGGCGCCTTCAAAGCCTCGGCTCCTCTCCCCTCTGGGCTGGGGAAAGTCAAGGAGCGCAGCTCCCCGCCCGCCCTGTCGCTGCTCAGGCAGGAAAGGTGGGGCTCTTCCACCACCTCGTGGACACCCCGAGAAGGCAGGTGAGCGTGGCCCTGGCCCTGGCCCTGGCCCTGGCCCTCGCCCTCACCCGCAGGAGCTCGGCCGCTTTCTTCCCTCCCGTGGGCTCAGCGGGTCACACTCAGGAGTGCAGGGGACAGGCCTTCACGCACGCACCTGTTACCGAGCTGAGCTTGCTCATCAGCTATTGCCTACTGGGGGGTGGGGGGGATGAGGGGATGGGGGGCGCTAACGTGGTCAAACCTGATGTGAAGCTGCGTCCACGCGGATCACTGGAACAGCCCCTTTGGGTCTGACCTGGTCTCTTTGGCATGAGAACGACCTTCCGGGTCTTCACCCTCCTCACCCTCTCTAGGGTGCAGCTGGGGGCATGGGCGGGCTCCTGTGACCTCCTGGCTTTGTGGGCAGGGCCTCTGTGGGCCTTGCAGGGGCCCTGACGTCCATGGGACCCTGTAGACCCCTCTGGGGCTCTTTGCCAGTCTCCACCCGCCTCCTGGCCTGTCTGTGCTTCCACACTTCGGAGAAAGGTAGCCCCCGGGAAAATCCCCCCAAGCGGCCATGGTCCACTTCAGCTCTGAGTAGGGCAACTGGACACACCACACCCTCTGATATTAGAAATAATCTCTAATGGTTTGGATGCCACAGGCACCCTTCAAACTCGTCCTGTCCCAAAGGCTACCTATGACTCTCACCCCTCCAGCCAACAATGAGTCTTCCTTCCTTCATGAAGGTGCTGAGGCTGGAAACGTTGGCACCACCCTCCCTCCTTCCCATACCCCCCCCCCAATCTATCACCCGGTCCTGTTGGTTTCACCTCCTAAATGCCTAGCCAATTCACCACCTCTGCCCCTCCACCCTCGCCTTCAGCCTCTCCCACCTGGGCCATTCCATAAGCTCCTACCGGGTGCAGCCACCTGGCCCTCCGATCCATGTTCTACCTTCAGCTGTATGATCTTTGCAAAATATGAGTAGAGTTAATGTCACCGCTCTCCTGCAGAGAACATTTCTAAGCTTCATCTTGTTTTTACAAAATGACAGCAGCTCAGAGGCTGTGGGCTGGGCCCAATCTGCCTCTCTAGCCAGCTTCCCCGCTCCCCCGCTCCCCCGCTCCCCCGGCCACTGCATTCCAGCCCCACCGGCTTCCTCAGCCCTGTGCTCACCAGGCCCTCTCCTGTTGCAAGAGCTCTGCAGGTGCTGCCCCCTCTGCCTGAAAATGCCGCCCTGCCTACTCAGCTCCGGTGCACCTCTCAGCGCTCACTTGTTCTCAAGGAACACCTGACCCTCCCAACAAGGTCAAATCCCCCTGGAATAAACTCTCGTAGAGCCACACGCCACCCCTCAGTAGCGCCTTCTGCAGTTGTAATTTCGCTGCAGGGTGTCCAATCATTTGCGCCATCATGGACTCAGCCCGCCTCACTTCTACCCCAGGGCCTTTGCACTTGCTTGTCCTGTCGCCTGGCATGACCTCCCCCGGATATCATCATGGCCAGCCCCCTTACCTCCTCCAGTTCTCTCTTCACATGTCTCCCTCTAGGTGAGGACTCATCAACAACCTATTTAAAACAACACAAAACAAAATAAAACAAACGGCAATAGCACCCCCCCCCCCAGCCCCACACTGCTGAGCCCCTCCTCCGGGGAATTACTGTCTCCTGGCATATCCCTTATTTATGCTACTTGTCTTTCTAACGTGCCTCTTCCTCTCTCGAACGTCACACCACAGCGGCAGGGACGTCTGTGTTCTGCTCATGGCCACATCCCCAGTCCCTGGAAGAGTGTCCGGCACAGGGCAGCCCCTGGTACATCTGCTACGTGAATAAGTGACTGTGGTATGAATAGTTCTGGCGTGGCTACCTTGTCCATCCCGAACGTGGGCACCGTGCCCAGAGCACACAGGGCTTTTAGGGATCCGCAAAATGAGTTCATTTGTTTTAAAATCAGAAGAAAGAAAATGAGACCTTCGTAGGCCACGGAAAATGTTTTAACACGTAGTATCGATACATTCATCTGTAGGCCAACACAGCCCTAAAATAAAATTTTAATATACATATATTTTTAATAGAGACAGGGGCTTGCATGGTGCGAGCGCCCCACAGCGGGCCTGTTTCTGGGGCTTTCGCGCAGACCCCGCGCCCTTTAAAGCTGGGGGGTGGGGCGGGTGCGGGCGGGGGCCGAGCGCGTGGTCCTGCGCCCCCGCCCGCGCCCCCGCCCGCGCCCCCGCCCGCGCCCCCGCCCGCGCCCGCGGTGCCGCTTTAAGGATGCTCTGCGGGGACCGGCCGCGGGCGCCCAGGATGCAGCCATGACGTCACGGCCCCGCCCCGCGGGTGATGCTGCAGCGGCCGCGGCGGGCCCGGGGCGGACGGGCCGCGACCCCAGCTGCGCGCCGGGCGGACGGGGACCCCGCGGCCTCGGGGAGGGATGCCTCGTGGCCGCGACCGCAGGTACCACCGGGTCCTCCCGCGCGCCCCGCGCGGCTTCGGGCCCTGCGCTGGGGGGAGGCGGCCTAGGCCCCGGGTGCCAGGATTGGGGCTGGAGGTTGGCACGGAGACCTTTGTTCTTCTTGGATGCCTGGGTCATTGAACTGTAAATGGAGACCCCGACCCGACGCCTATGTCCCCGCCCCCCAGGGGGGCAGCGCTCGGTGGCGTTTCTTTCGTCCTGGCCAGGAGGGCGCGCAAACCCTTGCTGGTGCCATAAGCCTCCTGGGGCGCGCGGCCTGCGCCTGAGTCACCTGGGCAGGTGTCGCCAGCCGCCAGTTCGCTTCCGCCTGCGGCTGAGCCCTCTGGGAGCCAGGGGCCCCCCTCTCTCAGCGCCCCGGGATTAAGCTTATCAGCCCCCAGGTTCTCTGCCTTTTTGCCGAGAGGAAGGAGCCGAGGCTGCGCAGGGCTTGCAGCCGCGAGCGCGCCCGGCCTGGATACTAAGTAACCTCGGGGGCGCTCGGGCGGCCGCGGTGGGTGTTCAGCAGCTTTACAGGGAAGTGGGGTCAGGTGCCGATGGAACCCAGGGCCCACTCACGCCTGACCCCCCCGGGGGGCTTCTAGGGTCATGCGCCCCCCCCAGTAGGGGTCACAATTCAGTAACCAGATGGTTAAGTCCCTGCCCTCCAGTCCACAGAGCCTCTGCTGGCCTGGGGGGATCCCGGTGAAGCAGTAACTTTGGGAACTGGAAGAAGGAAGAGTGTGGAAGGGCTGTGGCCCCGGGTGACCCCACGGTGGGAAGACTGGTTTCATATAGAGGAGAGAGAAACGGGGAAATGAGTTTGGCTCCTAGTAGGGTCTTTTTAAGCACTTGTACCGCATGGACAGCGTTTGTTTATTTTTATTAATCGTTTGTGGCTGGATCTTCCTGTGACCTACTCTGAAGGACTTGTTACCTGAAACCTCCTCTGTGCGCTGGAAGCACAGTGGGCCGGGCAGGTAACCGGGTGGGTGGGTGGGGGGTCCCCGGCATACACGTGCATTTATTTATTTTTGGACTGAATAAACGGTCATCTAGTGTGATGGCGACAGTCTGCTGAATGTTCGTATCCGTGTATTAAAATTCTATTTCTTTATTTTAAATTTCACCTTCATTTTTTATAACGTTCCAAATTAATTTTAAACATTTTTCTTATAATATCCTTTTGTGGACAGCCTTTTTTAAAAAAATGTATTTTTCGAATAAAAACGGTGGTGCCGACCCTCAAATTTGAAGGTGAGCCCTTAGTGAAGACTTTCGAGCTCGGGTCTATTCTGGCTGGATGCTGGGGTCGCTGGTTTGCTAGGACGGCCGCAGGCTGGGTTTTCAAGCCGCGGGGTGGGGGCGGTGCACCGGTCGTGGTGAAGTCGGCACCTCACAGGCAGAGACATGAGCCGGCTCCACAGTTCATTGTAAGAAGGGTCAAAAAGGGCCCCCTTCTCAAAAAAATATGCTCCCATCATGTGCTGTTCAGGGCTGAGATTCTTCCAAAGCGGGCCCTTGGTTCTTCATCCCGACCGAAAGGGGCCGCTTGTAAGGTGCGTGCACACAGGCTCCCGGGGGGAAAGCGGTGCTGTGCGCGGGCGCCTGACGCGGCAGGTGGACAGACAGACAGGGACTCGGCCACTGAGGCGCCGCGGGCAGCGACCCACAGCCGGGTCCGGTCAAGCCCTCCCGCTCACCTGGGCTGAAGGCCCTCCTTGGGCCTTTACGGAGCCCTCGGATGCAGGGTGCCAGCGGGGACTCAGTTTCCCCGATCCTAATGAGCGGGGCTCCGGGGAGTGCCAATGGCACCTGGGCTTTTGGAGGCAAGACCAGCCAAGGGATAGATTTTCCTGAAGTATCTGCTACGTACCAGGGCCTGAGCTGGACCAGGGAGAACATAAACAAGGGGCTTGACGTTAAGGATTTGTAAATCCTGATTTGAGCTTCATGTATGATTTATATTTTTAATGAACTGTTGCTTGTCCGTGTAGTTCTTAGGTCCGTCTGTTCCTGTTTTAGAGGCGAGCATGGGATTTCCCTAAGGTCACAAGATAAGCCATTTATAGAGGTGAGAGCAGACGGAGCCTCTGGTTGTGTCGACCCCTGTCATCTCAGTATGAAATCCATCTCTTAGCGAGTCTTCTAAGCCCTTCGAGATCAGCTAATCCCTCCCCGATGGCGTCATCTCTCACCACGCCACCCCTGTGCCCGATGCTGCACATAAGCTTCCTGACATGGGTGGCTCCTACTGTTCCGAACACCTTTCACCTAACTCATGGGCAGGAATGTTGTCTTTTTTTTAAATCTCTGAGAATTCAGTGTCTTCATACTCAGTACTCGGCTGAATGGGAGAATGGGCGGGTAGGTGGGTGGAGGAAAGGGTATGTGGATAACTAAATGGGTGGACAGACAGACAGACGGATGGATGGATGCATGGAAGGACAAATGATGGATGGATGGATGGGTGATGGATGGATGGGGGGACGGGTTGTTGGGTTAACAGTGTTTCGAAGCCTCCTGGGATGTCTGTACGACAAATCATTTCCACCACTGGTGCCTTCTGAGGCTAAGGAAGACCATCCCCGACTGGGTCGGGAGCAGGGGGGCAGTTTGGGATGCAAATCTGGAGTGGTTTCATAAAGACGTTATTGATTATCCATAGTGTGGTGGAAGCTGGCGTGGTAAGTCAATGTCAGAAATAAGGGCCTCGTTTCTAAAAGTTAAAAGTAATTTTGAAAGAAAACCGATAATGTTTATCTTAGTAAATGACAAGTGTCCTTGTCAGGAAACTCGATGCTGGGAACGATGTCTTGGGTTTGGGGCCTACTTCTCAGGAAGGGCTTCGAAGGAATTAAAGCAACTGCTCTTTTGGGAAAAGACCTTTCCCCCTGTTATGTTTTTATCTGTTTCTTTCCCCCTGGACTTAGTAGCTCCCTTCTCGCTGTGCTTCGTAAAGTTGACACTGGGTCAAACACACAGGTCAACACACTAGAACACGCTCCTTTAGTATTTACCATCTGGGTTAATTTCACAGCAGTGAGAAAGCGGTTGGGCACCCGGGTCTCTGTGCCAACCCCGGGGCAGGGACAGAGGGCGGAGAGCGTTTGTGGAGACCTGCTCGCTTGCTGGTTCCCTGCGCAGGCCCACGGCTGTGAAATCGCTCAAAAGATAACCTGCAGACGGACAAATCTCTCTCTCACCCCCCCCCCGCTCCCCCTCCGCAATGTGCTGTCCGACAGGCAGGACTCGGGGAGTTGGGCGTGTTTCTTTAAAAAGAGCAGTTCCCGACACCAAAAGAGTCTCAGTTCTGAATTGACTGAAAATTCACTTGTTCAATTGAACTCATTCATCTGCTTTAAGCGAGGACCCCCCCAGCCTGCCATCAAGAGTGAGCATAAGTACTAGGGAGGTGGCCACCGTGACACCACCCGGGGAAGGCGGGGCTGTCCCCTGTGTGGGTGCTCAGGGTGCCTGTAGGGGGGCTCCTGTCCCATGCCTGTCTCCCCTCCTCTGCTCCCCTGGGACCTGCAAGGAAGGGCACACTTAGCCCTGGAAGAGGGTCGCAGGTTGTAAATAGGGTCGTATATGAAGGGCTCTCAGCTGCTCCCATCCTCAGGAGGCTCTTTGCCTGACCCCCCTGATGGCACCTGTTTGGGGGACAGTCTCCTTACGTTTGAGTGCGGGGACCTGAAGGACTCCGGTCCTCTCTCCGAGCCGGGACTCGCTGATTGGAGAACAAGGTGGATGACACTGTCCACAAGCAGTAGGCTCTCCTCTGGGGGCACAGTGTGGCCCCAAGGGTCCCCAGTGAAAAGGGCAAGTGGGTGCCAGTCAGGGGAGCCCCCCCAAAAAAGTTGACTCGAAATGGAGGCCTGGGTGAGTAACTGTTGGCCTCCGATGGGCTTTCCCCACAGGAACTCCCACCGCCCCCCCCACGATGATCCCCCCGGCGAGCAGCCCCCCTCCGGGAGAGGCCCTCTTGCCCAGCGTGGCTCCTCAGGACTTCTGGAGGTCCCAGATCTCGGGCTACGCGGGGTCTGCGACCCGGCACATCAGCCACCGGGCCAACAACTTCAAACGACACCCCAGGAGGAGGAAGTGCATTCGCCCCTCCCCACCCCCGCCCCCCAACACCCCGTGTCCAATCGAGCTGGTGGACTTTGGGGACCTGCACCCCAAGAGGTCCTTCCGGGAGCTGCTCTTCAACGGCTGCATCCTCTTTGGCATTGAGTTCAGCTACGCCATGGAGACGGCCTACGTGACCCCCGTGCTCCTGCAGATGGGCCTCCCCGACCAGCTCTACAGCCTGGTGTGGTTCATCAGCCCCATCCTCGGTGAGCCCGGCGCGCCCCGCTGGCGGGGGGCCCCCGAAACCTCCCGGAGCCTCCCAGGGCCTCAGTTGAAGCAGCTTGTGGGTCCCCAGGGGACAAGGGAGGGGCAAGAGTTAAGTGCGCTCATTAGTACGGGGCTGTAGGAAGACACAGGTATGACTGTCACCCCCCCATGTTTTGAGCGACTTTGTCTAAACCAGCATATAGGACAGGACTTAGTAGCCCCCCCGGACCGGCGCCGCCTTGTGCTGAGCTAACACCGAGGGCCCAGCCACACGGCTTGGCGCGGGCTGGGGCGGGGAGGTCCCGGGGTTGCTCGGATTCCCGGGTCAGGGCAGCTTAGTGCCTTACCGGGGCCTAAGGAGAGAGTTTAGGGAGAAGCCGAGTGATCCCAAGGGTCGGCCTGCCTTTCGTTTTCTAGCTCAGGGTTTTATTGCTCATTCCGAGTCTTGTCATCTTGTATTTTTGAGACGCTGGGGACGTTTGAGAACAGGGGTTTCAGGAACGTGACGGGGCTGCGTCCGTGCTGGTCCCCGTGTGCCGTGGGGACCCAGCAGTGACCACTGGCCCATCCATTTCAGGATTCCTTCTGCAGCCACTCTTGGGTGCTTGGAGTGACCGATGTACCTCAAGGTTTGGACGGAGGCGCCCTTTCATTCTTGTCCTGGCTATAGGTCTGTTGTTTTGGAATTGAAATAAAGTGGAAAAAAAAAAAAAAAAAAAAAAGGCCCCACTACTTTCTCTTAGGAAGACCTAAGAGAGTGTTGACCAAAGCAATTATTCCAATGACGTGGTGGCCAGGATGACCCTGACCTGGCCCCAGTTACCTGTGAGAATAGATCATTTTGGTTAATTTTTTTTAATGAGTTAATTAAGTTCATATCATTCCTGCTCAGCTTGACCATAGAAAACCCCCCGATCCAAGTGCAAAAATAAAATAAAAAAATTGGTGAGTCTGCAAGTGACTTTTCCAGTGGGCTCTGCTTGCGATTTCATTAAAAAAGACTCCCTGGGGCCCTAAAAACTCCAGGCTGCTGGTCCGCATTTCCCTGGGTGACTTGGCTTCTCTGTCCTCAGGGGCGCTGCTGGGCCTCTCGCTCTTGCTCAACGGCAGGGACATCGGCTCGGCGCTGGCGGACACGGCCGATGACCACAAGTGGGGCATCCTGCTGACCGTGTGCGGGGTGGTGCTGATGGACTTCAGCGCCGACTCGGCCGACAGCCCCAGCCACGCTTATATGATGGACGTGTGTGGCCCCGCCGACCAGGACCGGGGCCTGAACATCCACGCGCTGCTGGCGGGTAAGCCCCCGCCTCCCGGGCCGCGCGGTTCCCCGCGCCCCGCACGCCCCTTCCTCACGCCCTGGCTTCACACCTAAGCTGGTGCAGTTTGAATACGTGGACGAGCGTGGAAGTGACGGAAAATGCGTCTCAAACGGTAGCTAATAACAGGAAGACATATTGACGGAGAGAGTGTTACATGGGGCTGATTCGTGTTATTTTTGTGGTTCTTCAAAGTTGCCGCGACCCTGAATGAGCCAAACCTGAATCTTTGTCCCTGGGAGAAATACAAGGTCAGGTTCTCGCAAACCCGTGGCCACATTTAGACACCTGATCAGGACAGAGCCTCGTTTTATGTGTTTCTGTTTAAAGACCCCTTGTTTATTTCTTTTTTTAAAAAAAAATATATCTTTATTGATTTCAGAGAGAGGAAAGGAGAGGGAGAGAGAGAGATAGAAACATCAATGATGAGAGAGTCATTGATCGAGCCCACAACCCGGGCGTGTGCCCTGACCGGGAATCGAACCCTGATCGCCTGGATCCCAGGCTCAACCGCTGAGCCACGCCCGGCCGGGCTAAAGACCCCTTGTTTAATATGCGTATCATCAGTGGGTTCGTGACCTCTGAACCCGGCCCACGGGCTGCAGCCCAGGCCTGAGCGGAGCCGAGCGTGCCCGACGCCGCGCTTTCCCCATGAGCCCATCCCGGCTCCGCGCGCTGAGGAAGGCTAGACGCCGTCCTTGGGTGCTACGCCCGGGGGCTGTTTAAAACAGCGAAGCCACCAACGAGAAAGCCTGAGGGTGCAAAAATGTGGCACCAAATAGACTTCGAGAAGGATGGTTATTTACAGTAGGGGAGTTGGCGCAAAAACAGACGTCACCTTCCAAACCGCCCCGGGACCACGTGGGCCGGGCAGCTCAGAATTTTTTGCTGCTCTGCCCATATCCACGGGTGACTGGGGACTGAGTGCATTAGGGTTGGTGTATTGATTGGACACCACCAACTACTTTCTTTTTTTAAAATATGTTTTTATTGATTTTAGAGAGAGAGGAAGGGATAAAGATAGAGAAACATCGATCGGCTGCCTCCTGCACCCCCCTACCGGGGATCGAGCCCACAACCCGGGCATGTGCCCCGACCGGGAATCGAACCAGCGACCTCCTGGTTCATGGGTCAGTGCTCAAGCCATGGGTGACTCTCTCACTGGTGGCCACGCTCGAGGATGATGCCATCAGGAGAGCAAGCGGGGGCTGCTTGGGTTCCCGCACGCACACGCGTGTTGAAGACGAGATCTTCCGTGTTTATGTGGCACTGAAGCTGGGGCCGGGGGGCCTTGCAGGGGAGGCGTCACCCAGGGCAGACGTGGGACCCAGTGTAGACGGCCACCGTGGGTAACCCCGAAGGCTGTGTAGAAAGTGGAACAAAGCGTAGGCGGGGTCATCGCACTGCCTGCCCCGGAGCCCGGCCCTGCAGGTGGCCCTCAGGGAAGGCGAGGGGTCGCCAGGGGCCCTGGGAGTGCCATTCTCACTCTCGCTTTTTTGGGGGCTCGTTGGGACGGATGATACCCCCGGGCCCTCGGAGCGGACTCTGCTCCTCGGGTGGGCGCAGAGCCCCGGCTCCCGCTCCTCCTGCCCCGTCTCTCCCCCCAGGTCTCGGCGGCGGCTTTGGGTATGTGGTCGGGGGCATCCACTGGGACAGGACCGGCTTCGGGAGGGCGCTGGGCGGGCAGCTACGGGTCATCTACACCTTCACGGCCGTCATCCTAAGCGTCACCACCGTCCTGACCCTGCTCAGCATCCCCGAGAGGCCCCTGCAGCCCCCGGGCGAGAAGAGGCCGGCCATGAAGAGCCCCAGCCTCCCGCTCCCGCCCTCCCCACCCGTCCTGGGCCAGGAGGGTGCCGGCGACGCCGTCCCCTGCCACTCGGACAGCGGCCCGTATGCCAGCTTCTCCAGCCCCATCTCCCCTCTCAGCCCCCTCACGCCCAAGTACGGCAGCTTCCTCAGCAGGGACGGCTCCCCGACGGGCCTCAGCGCGTTCGCCTCGACCTTTGCCACCTCCAACATCGACAGTGTCCTCATTGACTGCTTCACGGGCGGCCACGACGGCTACCTGGCCATCCCCGGCGGTGTCCCGAGGCCGGCCATCAGTGTCAGCTTCCCCCGGGCCCCCGACGGCTTCTACCGCCAGGACTGCGGTCTCGGCCAGGGCCGGGAGGCGGCCCTGACGACCACCTGCGACGCGGATGTCCTGAGGGTGGGCTCCCTGGACACCTCCAAGCCGCGATCGGCCGGGATCCTGAAGAGGCCCCAGACCTTGTCCCTCCCGGATGCAGCCGGAGGAGGTGGTCCCGACACCAGCAAGAGAAGGAACGTGACCTTCAGCCAACAGGTAAAAGCAAGTGGGGGGCAAGGGTCAGAGGGCGCCACGTGGTGTCCCCATTCTCAGTTAGATGGCCAACAGGGATCGTTGACCCGGGAAGGAATTCCCGCCACCCCGGGTTAGCAGAGGCACTCGGACTCAGACAAGGCTCAGCGGCTCTCGTGTCCTCACCCGCGTGTCGGGGTCGGAGTGCGGGCCCCGTGTGAGCCGGGGGAGCACCCGTCGGGTGGCCGGTGCTTCCAAACTCCGGGCGCAGCTGGAGGGGAGTCCTTTCAACCCGTCCTGTTGGCCGGGCGGCCCTGTAGTGAGTTTGCTACAAGCACCGGTACGTGTCAGTAGTTTCTGGCACTTTCCCCGTAACGTCCACAGGCCTGTTGGCCGTGGGAATCTGGCGCCCATGTCTCCCGGAAAGACAAACAAAAGGCAAACCCTGGCGACGTTCCTGGGCCTCCCGCCTCGGCCCCCTCCTCACGTCTAAGTGTCCGGCCTTAGCCGACCATCCCAGAGGCTGTGAAAACTCTGGTCTCGAAGGGCAGCGAGCGGCATATTCTGTGAAGGCAAAGAAGCTTCCGGAAGGCTGTTTGTGTCACATGTAGTATCCGTGGGACTGGCGGGAAGGCTGCAAACTCACGGGGGATCTGAGCCGCTTTCAGAGTCTGGTCACGAAGAGGCTGCTTTAAAGAAGCTGTTCTCTCCCCAAAAGTCCACGTAATAGGTCTGGGGCCGCCTGCCCTCAGGGCGTCCCAGGATGAGAGGATTTCAATGAGAACTTGGGGCTTCTGGAGCAGGAATCCCATGAAACCGCGTCCGGGTGCCTGTGGGCGGGCGGGCGGCAGCCCCAGCCAGGCCCGGGCAGCTGGGTCCCCTCTCTGTGCCGGGGAGACCCCCGGTTTCCTGGGAGGGTAGCTGGAGGCACTTGGAGGTGGCTGTTCATTTTCTCTTCATCAGGAAATTTTTTTAAAAAAAATCCTCACGCAAGGATATTTTTTGCATTGCTTTTCAGAGTGGAAGGGGGAGAGAGAGAGAGAGAGAAACATCGATGTGAGAGAGACATCGATCGGCTGCCTCCGGCACGCCCCCTGCCTGGGATCGAGCCCACCACCCGGGCCCGGGCCCTGACCGGCATCCAACCGACAGCTCTCAGTGCCCGGGACGATGCCCCACCGGCCGAGCCACGCCGGGCACACCCGAATCGCACGTCCATTTTCAGCGGCTCTGAGTCTCTGAAGAGACGGCCTGAGGTCCCCCTTGTTCGGGCTGCGTTCAGTTAACACCGTCGGGGACGACAAACCTCCACAGCCCGCGTCCGTATCTGTGCTTCCGTGGGTCGGCGGAGTTCGGGGCTCTGATGAGGGGCTCCGGGGGCTCCCTTTTCAGGTGGCAAACATCTTACTGAATGGCGTGAAGTATGAGAGTGAGCTGACGGGCTCCGCCGAGCCGTCGGGGCAGCCTCTGTCCATGCGGCACCTCTGCGCCACCATCTGCCACATGCCCAAGGCTCTGCGCAACCTGTGTGTCAACCACTTCCTGGGTGAGTTCTCGGCATAGCCCCCCCGTCCCTGTCCCGGCTGGGGCACGCTGCGCGGTGGGGACAGGCTGTGTACCAGGGCTCTCGCCCCCTCGGCCTTCCAGGATGCCCCGTGTTTAGCTCCCGGAGGGCAGGGCATGGTGGGGGCTGCCTAGAGGCCGGAGAGGTGCCCGCTCGAGGCAGCCCCCGGACTAAATCAGGTGCTCAGACCGGCCAGACACCTGGGTCTCCAGAGCCCAAAACCTCATCTCCAAAGACTCTTCGGACAGCTCACAGTTAAGTGACAGATGTCACCTTCCCGCTGGTGAGGCTGGCGGGGCCTCACGTAGAGCCAGGACAGGCTCACACGGACACACAGCTGCCCGCGTGTGTCCGGTGCTGGCCTTGAGCTCGCGAGGCGTGGCATTCGAGTTCCCGTGGAAGAGCCCCGCTCGCACCTCACTCCTGGTATCACGGGGGGCGGGGTTGGGGGGGGGGGGTGTGCTGGGCTGTTGACCATCCGAGGCCGATTCAGAGCCTGAGAGAACCCAGGGCCCCCAAATGTTGTGGGATATTAACCACAACGACCTTCTAGAAGGCATTTTGCCAACAGGCAAGGATTTTAAAAATGCCCCTAACGTTTGTGCCAGGGACCCTGTTTGGTATTTTTCGCAAGGACATAATCAGAGGCTTTATCGAGAACATACGTACGAGACGTTTATGTGATAAGCGTCACTTATCCCAGCCGAACGCCGGAGGGGGAGGGAGTGTCCAGCCTGGGGGAAGGGCTGAAGCCATTAGGTGTCCCCGCTGTGAAATCCTCCCTGCCGCTGACGGGCTCTCAGCATATTTAATGGCTGGGGAAGGGACGACTGTCGGGGCCCACGGGCCCGTGTATACCACCCTCTTTCTTCCTGCACCACAGGGGTTCACGGGGACTCGGGGCGGCGTCGCTACAGGTTCCCCGGTAGTAAAGCAAACTGGATCTGTAGCCACGCGTGTACCCTCCCACCGAGTGCCCCTGCCCCACCGTGCTGGAGCCCCCCGGCATTGTGACTTGGGGGGCTCGGCCTCCCTCCCGGCAACAGTGTTCAGAGAACAGGATACAGGCCTCCATGCGGCACAGCCCGTGTCTGTAAGGACACGTATTTGCTTGACAAAAATGACCGCTAGGACATCTGCAGAATTATCAGAGGTCAAGTGCTCTGCGGGGGGTGAGGCTGGCGCGGCTGCTTCAAGCCTCGCGTCTGCCCGTTACCCTGAGGATTGGTCAGACCCCGCTGTTGGCGACAGGGGCCTGGCCCAGCGTCACCGCCCTCTCCCCTCCCAGGCTGGCTGTCGTTCGAGGGGATGCTGCTCTTCTACACGGACTTCATGGGCGAGGTGGTGTTCCAGGGGGACCCCAAGGCCCCGCACGCGTCGGAGGAGTATCAGAAATACAACAGCGGGGTGACCATGGGCTGCTGGGGGATGTGCATTTACGCCTTCAGCGCCGCCTTCTACTCAGGTACCCGCCGGGAAACGGGGAAACGGGGGGCGGGCCCCCCAGGGAGGTGCGGGGCCGGGGCGGGTGGCCGGAGTGTGCGGACTGAAGGACTGAAGGACTGAAGGCAGGTGTGTGTCTCTCGATCCCTGCGCTCTTTCAGTCCTTCAACTCCCTGTTGGGGCCAGCGGGTGCCCCGCCCAGTGCTGGGCGGCGGGGCCGGGCGGACAGGGCCGGGTGTATGCCCAGGCCCCAGTAAGCTGCTGGGCAGAGAGGGTCAGGCCCATAATCAAGGGGGGGCCCAGGGACCCTCCAGGCAGGTGTGCTGTTCTCCAGCCCCCCGAGTCCTTCCCACGTCATTCCCACGGCAGCTGGTGCAGAGGGCAGAGGTGCAGGTGAGAACGGAGGGATAGGGAAAGTGGGGTGGGCCAAGGCCAGAGTCCCAGATGACCGAGGCTGCGCCTGGGTGACCCAGGGGGCACGCGTGCAACCCCCAAATCTCAGGAGCCTGCCCACGTTTTCTGTAAAAGGCCGGAGAGCAGGCAGTGAGGGCCTTGCAGGCCATGCATCTTGGCCGGACGACTCTCAGAAGCCACCACAGAGGAGACGAAAATGACTGTGTGTGGCCGAGTTCCAGCAGAACTTCATTTATGTTCACGGGAATTTGAATTTTGTATAATTTTCACGTGACACAAAACCCTTTCAAAGTATGAAAACCGTCCTTAGCTGCAGGGTACAAACACAGGCTGGTCTGGGCCCTGTGGTTTGCACACCCCAGTTTTGTTTTCTCTCCCCCATCTGAGCGAGTTCCAGCCCCAGGTACAGGAGGTGACTTTTGTGGGGTCGAGAGACCGTGATAGGAAAGAGTCCTTAGCCCTCGCTGGCCAGCCCCAGGGGGCACGTGGGTGTCTGGTCAGTGGCACCAGGACACGGGGAAGTGGCCCTGAGCTACCTGACTCCAGGAGGCGGTGTCGTGAGCAGTGGAGGTGCCGTCCCGGCCATGGGCTGCTGGTGTCCTCATTTTAGGAGAGAGACAGAGCACTGTGGTCTACATGGGAACACGGGCTTTAGCTTGAAACCCTACATTCTCAAGCCTCTGGGATTTCAACCCAAAGACCCCTTCACCTGCAGCAGCTCCTGGGGGTCCCCCAGTCCTGCCGTCCGTCTGGCCCCACCGGAGCTGTCAGGGCTCCCTTGGCCCCCTGGGCCCACACGCAGGCCGTCTGGTCCAGGGCAAGCTGCCCGCCACGCGTGCTCGCTCCCCTGCCAGCCTCGGTCGGCCCTCAGCCCGGGGGAGGTGGCCAGGGACGCCGAGTCCTCACCGTCCTGTCCGGCCTACAGCAATCCTGGAGAAGCTGGAAGAGCACCTCAGCGTCCGCACGCTGTACTTTGTTGCCTACCTGGCCTTCGGCCTGGGGACCGGGCTGGCTACCCTGTCGAGGAACCTCTACGTGGTTCTGTCCCTGTGCATAACCTACGGGATCCTGTTTTCCACGCTGTGCACCCTGCCCTACTCGCTGCTGTGTGATTACTACCACAGCAAGAAGGTAGGTGCCCGCCTCTGCTTTCGGCTCTGCGCCGCCTCCACCCCCAGCGACCGGAGAACCCGCACCCGGGAAATGGCCCCGGGCCCCGCCATGCAGTCCGAGGGCTGGTGCACAAGGGGAAACGCAGGGCCCCCTTCAAACATCAGGGCGTGGGCGGGTGGGAGGCTGGAAGGGGAGACCCACCCCCAGAGGTCCCGTCAGCTGTTGGGGTCACCTGAGAGCAGAGGGCCTCAGGTGAGGCGGGCGAGGCACTCACCTTGGGCACAGAGGCCCAGCCGTCAAGGTCAATGATATGCTCACGCAGTATTTCTAAAAACAAGAATCAGCACCCCAGATCCACGCTGAACAAAACCTCAGACGGTTAAGGACTGATAACAGGGCGGCCGGCGCCCGGCCACGGTGGAGGCCGAGGCAGAGGAAAACTCAGCACCACGTCCGGTCTTGACGTAAGAGTCTGGGTTTCCCTTTGATAGCTTTGCTGAGAAGTAATTCACCAAGCAGTGCCCCTGCCCCTGTTTCGTGTGCCCAGTGCAGGGTGGCCACTGCACAGGGCGGGCCAGAAGGAGGTTTACACTTGTCTGTGTGGAAAATACGCCAATAACTCATAAATAATAACACAGGAATAAACTGTTTCTCGTACTCACAGCTGTAAACCTCCTTTGGCCCGCCCTGTATTCACACGTGCGACCATCACCATGATCCTATAGAATCCCTGCACCCATCGGCCGTCACCCCTCGGGTGCCCCCAGGTCCCCCCGGCCCTTGTCAACCGCTAACCTGCTTCCTGTCTCCGCAGTTCCCTGCTCTGGACAGTTATGTAAAGGGGGTCACACAGGCGGTGGCCTGTTGCGGGGGCTTCACTCCTTACGGCCGAGTAATGCTTCTAGCACAGGTTTTTGCAGAAACGTTGACTTTAAATTAGTGCATTAAAGGTCACCTTGAGAACTGAGCTGCTTGCGCCCCCAAGAGCTCTGGGCCTCTGTCACCTCCCCCGGGCCCAGCCCCGGAGGCGTCCTGATTTGTTTTAAGGGTTTGGGATGTTGGAAGCAGGTGGCCCTGACCACAGACTCTTCATGCAAAGTCAGATCAGCCTGGGGCCAGACCTCCCTGCGGACAGTGGCCAGGCAGCCCCCTCCTGGGCCTCCCCTCTGCCTGCAGCAGACACCACCGCTCGGGAACTGTACTTACCCCCCCCCCCCCAGGCAGGCTGAGGGTGATCACGAGCGAGCCTCGCATGCACCCGGTACCTCCAGCGAGCACTGCCAGGACGGCCATGGCCGTGCCAGCAGCGCCCAGGGGCACGGGGGACTTGGTTGCTGCTCCCACCTGCCCCATCCCCCTTGCCATTTCCCCGCAGCCCAGACCCCTTCCCTGGGTTAAATGGAGATGCCGGCTCTTGGCGAAGGGCTGCCCTGCCCCACAGGAGGGGACACCCAGGGCCACAGGCCGCCCTGAGCAGATTTGGTCAGAGCTGACTGGACGGCGTGGTCTCTGTTACCCGTAGAGCGTTCTGGACACTCGCGTTCCTCTCCGCCTTCCTCGGGCTGTGGGTTCAGGGCTAACCCGTGGCCTCCCCGCTGCAGCGCATCCCGCGGGCTCGGGGCTGCACAGTCACCGGGAGGCAAGGTTCCCGGAACACACGCAGGCCATTCACCGAGCACCGTGCAGGTGCCCCGAGGACACAGCTTTCCCCAGGCAGGGCTTTGGCTGCATCCAGAGGTGACCAGCGCTGTGCCTGGACGCAGGGCCAGACCAGGGCACCCAGGTGGTGCGCATGCAAGCCGTGTGCGAGGGTGGCATCACCCACTGCATCGGTGGCGCTGGGTGAGGGTGGCCCGTGCCGGGGAGCAGAGGGGGGCCCACACCGCCTCCTCCCACCGCGACCCCTGCGGCCCTGCCCGAGGACATGGTCCACCGCACGTCGGGTGGTGCGGTGGGTGGGGAGGGAGGCCGGTGCGTGGCCAGGCTGGAAGTGTGAGGGCCTCTGAGCCGTCCAAAGGCGCCACTGCCGGGGACTGAGACAGGGCATTTCAGAGGGTGCGACAGGCAACACAGCTGGCAGAGTTGGGGGGGGGGTGGCCCAGATGTGAGCCCCGGCCAGCCGGGCAGGCTGCTCCCTCTTAGGCGACAGTAAAGGAGAAAGGACCAGAGTCCAGGCAGGGCAGTGCCGCCCGCCCGGGCCTGTGAGGACGCGGCCCCCCCGCCCCGGTTAGTCATGGGTTCTTTCCATCGTCGTCATCTCTCTGAACACAAATATTATTAAACCCTTGGCTGAACTCTCTGTGCACGTCGGCCCTGGAAATGTGAGGCCGCTGTGCGCGGGCCCCGGGCCCCGGGCGTGACGCGCCCCTCGCCTGGGTCAGTTCGCAGGGTCCAGCGCGGACGGCACGCGGCGCGGCATGGGCGTGGACATCTCCCTGCTGAGCTGCCAGTACTTCCTGGCCCAGATCCTGGTCTCGCTGGTGCTGGGGCCCCTCACCTCGGCCGTGGGCAGCGCCAGCGGGGTGATGTACTTCTCCAGCCTGGTGTCCTTCCTGGGCTGCCTCTACTCCTCCCTGTGCGTCGTGTACGAAATCCCGCCCGGCGACGCGGCCGACGGCGAGCACCAGCCCCTCCTGCTCAGCGTCTGACCCGGAGCCCCAGCCTGTCCCTGGGTCCGCAGCCGGGGGAAACCAAAGGGCCTTGGCGGTGGCAGACAGGTCTCCTGTTGGATGTAAATACGTGATGAAACAATAAACGGCAGCAGCCAAGCCTGTGGCCTCTCGTGTGGCTCTCCCGAGGAGTGAGAGGTCGTCTGGGGACTGGGCCCCTCTCCGTGAGCACCTGGGGAGGGGGTGTACGAATCACTTTATTTTTATTGTTGACAGTATTACACATGTCCCCCATTTCTCACCCTTTGCCCCTCCACCCAGCCCGCGCCCCACCCCAGGCCTTCACCACACTGTGGTCTGTGTCCGTCGGTTATGCATCTACGCACATATGTTCTTCAGTTGCTCTCTTCCTGCCCCCCCCAGTCCTCCTCTCCTCTGAGATCTGTCGGTCTGTTCCAGGCATCCATACCTCTGGACCTGTTTTGTTCCTCAGTTTATTTTGTTCATTAGATTCCACATATAAGTGAGATCATGTGATATTTGTCGCTCTCTGACTGGCTTATTTCACTCAGCATAATACTTTTCAGTTCCATCCATCCTGTCCCAAAGGGTAAGAAATTATTCTTTTTCACAGCTGCATAGATTTCCATGGTGTGAATGTCCCACAGCTTTTTGATCCACTCATCTACTGACGGGCACTTGGGCTGTTTCCCGATCTTAGTTATTGCAAATAATGCTGCTATGAACAGAGGGGTGCATATATTCTTTCTGATGAGTGTTTCGGGTTCCTTAGCATAAATTTCCAGAAGTGGGATTGCTGGGTCAAATGGCAGCTCCATTTTTAATTTTTTGAGGAACCTCCATACTGTTTCCATAGTGGCTGCTCCAGTCTGCATTCCCACCAGCAGTGCACTAGGGTCTCCTTTCCCCACACCCTCGCCAGCACTTGCCGTTTGCTGATTTGTTGATGGAGCCACCCTGACAGGTGTGAGGTGACACCTCATTGTGGTTTTAATTTGCATCTCTGGCGATTAGCGACGTTGAACATTTTTTCATGTCTGTTGGCCATCTGTATGTCCTCTTTGGAGACGTGTCTATTAGGGTCCTTTGCCCATTTTTAAATTGGATTGTCTTCCTGGTGTTAAGTTGTATGAATTCTTTATATACTTTGGAAATTAAGCCCTTATCAGATGTATCATTGGCGAATATGTTCTCCTGTACTGTGGGTTTTTTCATTTTGTTGGTTTGTTTTGCTGGGCAGAAGCTTTTTAGTTTGATTTAGTCCCATTTGTTTATTTTTTCCTTTATTTCTCTTGGCCTAGGAGATGTATGGGTGAAAACAGTGCTACGTGAGATGTCTGAGATTTTACTGCCTGTTTTCTTCTAGGATTTTTATGATTTTGCAACTTATATTTAAGTCATCCATGTTGTTTATTCTTGTATATGGTGTAAGTTGAAGGTCTGGTTTCATTTTTTGCATGTACCTGTCCAATATTCACAATACCATTTATTGAAGAGACTCTCTTCACCCTATTGTAGGCTCTCCTGCCTTCTTTGTCAAATATTAATTAACCATAATGGTGTGGGTCAATTCCTGGAGTCTCTGTTCTGTTCCACTGGCCTATATGCCCATTCTTGTGCCAGTACCAGCCTGTTTTGATTACAAAGGCTTTGCAGTATTGTTTGATGTCCGGTATTGTGATCCCTCCAACTTTGTTCTTTCTCAAGATTGCTGAGGCTATTCAGGATCTTTTTTAGTTCTGTATATATTTTTGGAATATTTGTTCTAGATCTGTGAAATATGCTATTGGTATTTTAATAGGGATTGCACTGAATCTGTAGATTGCTTTGGGTAGTATGGACATTTTAATGATGTTAATTCTTCCAATCCATGAACATGGTATATGCTTCCACTTGTTTATATCTTCCTCTATTTCTTTTTTCAATGTCCTGTAGTTTTCCGAGTACAGGTCTTTTACCTCCTTGGTTAAGTTTATTTCTAGGTATCTTACTTCTTTTTTGTAGTTTCTCTTTAAGAGTTCATTATTGGTGTATAAAAATGCCATTGATTTCTGGATGTTAATTTTGTATCCAGCTACTTTGCTGAATTCATTAATTAAATCTAGCAGTTTTTTGATGGAGTCTTTAGGGTTTTCTATGGATGATATCATGTCATCTGTGAATAATGACAGTTTTCTTTCTTTCCAATTTGGATGCCTTTTATTTTTTCTTCTTGTCTGACTGCTGTAGCTAGGACTTCCAGTACTATGTTGAATAAGAGTGGTGAAAGCGGGTATCCCTATCTTGTTCCTGATCTTAAGGAAAACTTTGTTTTTGCCCATTGAGTATGATGTTGGCGGTATGTTTGTCAAAAATGGGCATTATTATGTTGAGGTATGATCCCTCTATTCCCACTTTGCTCGGTTTTTATCATAAATGGGTGCTGGACTTTGTTAAATGCTTTCTCTGTGTCTGTTGATATGATCATGTGATTTTTGTCCTTCATTTTGTTTATGTATCATGTTTATTGATTTGCAAATATTGTACCAGCCTTGCATCCTCAGAATAAATCCCACTTGGTCATGGTGTATGATCTTTTTAATGGATCTGATTTGCTAATATTTTGTTGAGGATTTTAGCATCTGTGTTCATCAGTGATATTGGCCTGTAATTTTCTTTCTTTGTAGTGTTTTTACCTGGTTTTGGAATTAGGATAATGCGGGCTTTATAGAAAGAGCTTAGAAGCCTTCCCTTCTCTTGAATTTTTTGTAATAGTTTGAGGATAGGTGTTAGTTCTTCTTTGAATGTTTGATAAAACTCACCTGTGAAGACATCCAGTCCAGGACTTGTGTTTACTCTGAGGTGTGTTTAAAATTACTGGTTCAATTTCATTAGTTTTTATCAGCCTATTCAGGTTTTCCAATTCTTCCTGATTGAGTTTTGGAAGATTGTATGTTTCTAGGAATTTGTCTGTTTTGCCCAGGCTGTCCAATTTGTTGACATATAGTTGTTCATAGTATTTTCTTACAATAAGAATCATTTATTGAAAGTAAAGGTGTTACTCAGTGGTTGTAAACTGGTGGCAATTTTGGCCCCTCGCCCTTACCCCAGAAGACATTAGGCAACGTATAGAGATATTTTTGGTTGTCACAACTTGGGTGGCTGCTACTGTCCAGGGTTGCTGTAAACATCCTGCAATGCACAGCACAGTCCCCACAACAAAGAGTTGACATCCATCTCCAAATGGCAATAGTGCTGAGGTGGGCAGAGCCTGGTCTAACTGTACATTGCATCCCAGATCAGAGTTAGAGCATACAATGGGTCAAAAGGTCTCATATTCATTCATGCATTCATTCATTCATTCATCATCCACCCATCCACAAGTGTCCTGGGTATGGCAGGCAGGGAGTGGGAAGTGCCGGAGTACCAGCTGTGAACAAGTGTCCACCCTCACGGAGCTGATGTGAGGAGACATAGTCCACCAAGGTTTATGCTGAGGATGGCAGTAAGTGTTATGGGGAACATGAGCAGGGGAGGACAGGGGGGTGGGCTTGGGAGCGGGCTATCCCAGGGAGAATGCGGTGGCCTCTCTGGTGAGATGCCATTTGAGCAGTGCTCTGGTGAAGAGAGGAAGATCTCTGAGATCTGAGGTGGGAACTTGCTTGGCATGTTCAGGGATCATAGGCACAAAAATGCTCAGAATGTAAAAAGCTCCATCAGGCGGGAACCTTGAGGTGAAGCAGATGCACCTGGTGAATGCCCGCCTGCGCTCTGCTCTGACCCACCCACCTGCACCCACCACCTTCCAGTGCCTGGTTATGGACCTGGATAAACTTCTGACTGCATGAGTGTCAGGGTCCTTCTACGTTGCCTTCTCCCGTCATCACTTGTCGCCCGAGCTGGCTGAGGCCCCTCCCAGTGCACCTGGTGGGCTCCCTTCCTTACACTGGGAGTACCTGATGTGTGTGCTGTGTGGGGAGGGACATGGCCAGTCACTGTGGTACCTGCTTCCCTAGAACTGAGCTTGGGCCCCAGACCCTCACTGCGTATCGGACACACTGACCACAAGTTCCAAATGCAACAGTGGTCCTGGGCCCTTCCCAGCCTCTGAGGTTTATGGGTAGCTAACATGTCCTGTCATCTCAACTCTGACCAGTTAGGGACACTTGGATATAAAAACCATGACCCTCCTGGGCCACAGCCTTCTCACTTCCTCCATGGCCTCCCCACCTGAGTGTCCACCTGGGCTCCCTCAGTGCCATTGCCCGCTGCCCTCCTGGAGCAGAGGTGACTCCTGCGGGGCTCCTGGCGTCCAGGCCCTTCCTCTCTGTGCCCCCTGCCCTGGTCCAGGACCTCGGCCCATCTCCTTGCCTGCAGTCTACTCTCATCACCCATCTTCCACTCTGCAGGTCTGAACCCATCCCTTTGTTTTAACACCTTCTATGGCTCCCAGTGCCTAAGGAACTGGTTCTAAAGTCCTCATGCCCAACCTGGACCCTGACCGTCTTCCCAAGGCCACCACCCTCTGCACGGCTCCAGCCTCCTGTACTACAGCCACAGAAACTGTCCAGCTGCAGACACACTCATGCCTGTGCTCATGCCCTTCCCTCAGGTGGTCTTTCCATCTCTCCTCCGCCCATCAGTTTCTGACTCATACCCCTTGATCTAAAATGCTACCTCCTTTGTGCAGCCCACCCTGGTTGGAATCAGTGAGCCCCGTGCCTTCACATCATGTCATTATGCCTTCGTGGTTATGAACCATGAACTAATCGAGGCAGGTCCCATTGTCCCTGCTCCATATGTAGGTGAAGCAGTAGGTTCAGTGACTTGCCAAAGTCACACAGCTCCTTTGAGCCTGCTGTTAGTCCCATGCTTTTCTGGAACTCCAGACTCATCCTCCCCACATTTATATTGCTTAGAAGAGCTTTAAGTTTTCTAGAAAATGTTGGATGGTGGTCCCCTGGTCTGGGCTGCTTTTGCAGCAGAAGGGTCCAGTCCGTGAGACGGGTGAGGAACGGGGGGCTCCTTGCTCACTCTTGGCACCTTCCAAAGATCACTTTAAAAGGAATGGCTGTCATCAGCCTCTCTTCCTAAGGACCTGCTCTGAGTCAGGAGCTGTTTGCTGTTAGGGGACAGTGACCAAGCAGAGGCCGCCTTGGCCCAGCTCCACAAAGCTGCCCTTGACCCCAGATCTGTTCCCAGCAGATCACAGTGGGAGCCACCCCAAGGCCCAGGACTTGCTGAGCACCACACCTGCGTGATTTCCAGTCTCAGCATCACTCTCTAGACTTAAAAATCAAGCTGTGACAATAGTGGTGACAGTGACCGCTGCCAGTGGTTGGTTAAGTCCTTTGACGTAGCCTGCAGTGAGCTAAGCGCTGTCCTCACGTCCTCCCGTTCACCTCCCCACTGTGAGGAAGGTGGTAGCCCCGCCCCGCTTGGCGGACCTGCGCTGAGAAGCACACTGCGTCCTGGGCCCAGCCGCACAGGTCACATGCCTGTGCCAGGGAAACCTGACTCCAGACCCGACCCTGTCCGGCTGCCCAGCTCCTTCCCATGGCCTGACGGCCGCCCGCTCTGGGCTGGCTCCCAGGGACTTGGGCCGAGGGAGCGCCTGGTTCCACTCCGAGGAAAGAGGGAAGGAAGCTCTGCTCTGCGGTCCTGTGATGACTCGCCTCCTCAGTCCCTAAAACCGAAACAAACCCCGTGGCTGCCACGGATGCTGAAGCCACTCCTGACTGTCCCCTCAGCAACCTTGAAAATCAACTCTTGTTCCTTGATGGTCTGGGCAATAAAGCGCGTCTGCCTCCACGGTGATCACAACATTTAGGATGACAAATTGTTGGTCGAGTAACAGATGGCCAAGCCACAGGTGTCATCTTCCTAGGCTGTTGGGTGAACCCTGGATCATGGTCTAGGATACAGGAACTGGGGCAGGTGGCATCTGATGCCCACTTCACACTGGGCCACAGGTCTGGAGGGAATGGAGGTGGCTTCCCTGGAATACGCCAGAAACCACCGCCGCTGAGCCCCATTGGCTCTGAATGTTTGCCGGTCCGCACGGTGCGTGCTTGGCCTGTTCTGGCCGGGAGGACCCTCCTCCTGGAAGACTTGGAGGCGAGATGTCCTGAGCGGGAGGCACATAGGGCCTCAGGGCAGCAGCGGCTGAGGGGGATTTTCCGTGTGTGTGGGGGGGGCGGGGATACCGAGGCCATCATGCCTGGAAATCACCTGCCGCTGAGGGTGCACATGGGGTCGTCTTCCACTCAGTGGACACTTACTGAGCACCTCACCTGTGTAGTCCCAGCGCCGGGCCAGGTGCCGGGGATGCAGCTGAGAACAGAAGAGAAGCCACTGTCCTCAAGACAAAGTGTCTTTCCACGGTCATAACATCCATGCCTGGGCCCTGCCTGTCCCACCACAGCCCCAGGCCCTCTTACCTGCCATCTCTCATCCCCGCTGTGACCTATTCCAGTTGCCCTTTGCCCAAAACACCTGTCCCATGTGTCTGGCTCCCTGCCTCCAGGAAACTTCAGTTCTTTTACAAAATACCCACACATCTCTCTCCTGGAGCATATGGGAGGGCTGTGTGTGTGTGTTGGGGGGTCATGTTGCTAGGGGCTAGCAGCCCAAGATACTGGACCTCAGATACTGCCACCCAGTGGCCAGGACTGGAAGTGGCAGCAAGGACCAAGTTTCAAATCTGTTGTCAGGACCTGGGAACGGACCTGGGAGTGACAGCCCTCTGAAAGCATATTTTAAGAAATGCCTTAAAATTCTTTTTTAAATCTAATTCACCACACTGGGTGTCCACACCCTAGGGGTTCACTAGAGGCCACAACTGTAAACAGATCCTTGCCCAAACTTCTAATGGTGTTACCAGGCTACAGCCAGGGCTGTGAGATCGCAGAGCAGGCACAGCTAGTCGGGGAGGCAGGATTAAGAGAAACGTGTGGTGGGAATCCCCATGTACTGCTGGAATGGCACAGAAGACACTGTCCATACAGTCATCACTAGTTTACACTAATGACCCCAGTGACAGGGCATCACAGTATGTCATTCTGTAATTCTCCTGCAATCCATGCTCCGATTGTAAATTGTATCAGAGTGCGCGCGCGCAAGCACGCTGAAACAGAAACGTGCGGGAGAGGGGTCACTTCCAGTGCCAGAGCAGGGGTCCCACTCCCTGGATGTGACTAAAGGTGGCTCTCTCTGCCACCCACACCCATGACTCAACAGCACAACTAGAGAGCACCAAGGAGCCTTCAGCAAGTACCTTTGGAGCAAGGGCCTTCTCTACCTTTTAGAACCTGGTCCAGCCACGACGTGCTGGGAAGGGGGAAATGGGGTACCAGTGCAGGCAGAGCTGGGTCCCTGATGTGACAGAAGGGAACAATGTAGGTGATTTGTAAGTTGTTCCTGGCAAAGAGCCACTAGAGAAGGCACCTGGAGTTGAAGCAAAATCAATCTCCAGGGCCCAGAACTTGAGCTGCCAGAGTTCTATGGGCAGCTGGGAATCCAGCAAGGACCCAGGGAAAGGACACCTCAGATTCTGAGACCTACAAGGACCAAAACTGCAGAGCAGAGAACCCATGAGGGTGTAGAGTCCCAGGGTAAAGCCCGTGCTGCAGGAGGCTGCTCCTAGGCCTCGAAGGGGCAACGTGGTCCATCCACAGTGGCAACTGCAGCTCCTATGGCCCAGTTCCTGTCAGAACTTGCCTTCCAACAGGAGCTCCAGGAATGCAGACGGCTGGCTTTATCCTGCAGCCTGAAGGACCCGCCCCTCTCCCACCCCAGGCTTGCCTGGCTGATTCTGTGTCCCTTAGTGTCTCCATAGGCCAATGGGAAAGCCTTGCTCAGGGGTCCAGTGAAGACGGACTTTCACTGGTTCTGGGGTCTGTTAGCTTGGCCCCAGGGTCTCACTGTGTGGTCAGCGAGTACACTGTAAGGCCTGGCTGATGAGGGGCTCCTGGCTGGATGAGGGGCTCCTGGCTGGATGAGGGGGCCCTGACCCTCACACTCCAGCTGTTTGCACGCACGACTGCATAGCTCGGTGGTCCTGGCATGTGAGGGTCTTACAACTCCAGGTTCTGACCTCCCTGCTGTGCATCTTACCTTGCAGTTAAGTGACTGTCCCACTCACCCAAGCTTACCAAAAACATTCATCAAATCGGTGTCATGGGTCCCCCTGAGGCTTCGGGCCTTACACCAGCCCAGCAAAGTGTCCTTTTCATATCCCGTGCTGCACGCACAGGGACCAAGGGTTGGAGGGGCACGCTGGTGCCTGTTCACCTGAGGAGCAAGAGGCAAGGGCCTGGCAGAGAGCACAGTTGCTAGGCAGTAAGTAGACCCTTCATCTCCTTATGAATCTTGATGTCCATCAGAGTGGGTGTAAGGCAGGTGACCATCGCCACAGTCATCCACACCTGAGAAACCATTAAAACCTGTGTAGCTCTGATAAGGGCCTTTTCTCCAGCATAACTCGATGTATCCATTTGGACACGTGTTATTGTTTACTTTGAAATCTGCATTTCATAAATTCATGCCAATTAAAAACTGGTTTCATGAATAGCATGCCGCTGTAAGAGACCAGCAAAGATGGCACCTAGGTTTCCTGCTGCTCACCATTCCCTCCGCAGCCCTAGCTACCCCAGCTACCCCTTTTCATCCATGATCCAGACAGACAGCTTTGTGGGCCCCCACAGCTAGGCTGCAGGCCCCTACTTCTCTCACCTTCACCGTCCAGGTTGCCAAGCAGTATTCCTGCTGTTGGGGGACGGCACAGAAGGCTGGCACATCCTCAGCCTGCAGGGTGACTCTGGCTGAAGGTGGCCTTGGGAGGCAGGAAGAACAGCCAGGAGTAGGAGGCTCAGATCTCTTCTAAGCAGAAAGAGCCACATGGCCATATACCAGAGGGTGTCTACCAATCAGATATGTGAGGTGAATGATGGGGAGAAAAGGATCTGGGGAGAGGAGAGGGTGTTCTTGGTCCCAATGCCCCCCCATCCCGGGACCCTTCTGCTGGGTGGGGAGCCCACTGCAGGCCAACTATCTCAAATCAGCAGGTCAGAGCATCTCCGAAGAACAGATGTGGGTCTTTCTAGAAGCTGCTTTGAAAGGTAAGCAGTGTGCCGGCAAAAGCAGAGGACACCAGACACCCCCCCCCCCCGCCCTTCCCTGCCCTATGGGACTAACAGCCAGCATCCCACCCACTCCCAGGAATGAGACACGGTCCACTGGTCCACCACTGGTCAACACCCAGCTGTTGTAGTGTAGCTTGGTTTTATTTATGTTCACAAATATTTCCAAAAAATTACAAAATACTCAAATGGAGAGAACACAGAAGTCACGATTTCTGGGTGTCTACTCTGTTACACTGTGTTATCTCATGGCAAACTACTCATATATACATTTAGCTTCGATATATATAAACGCAGCAGGTCAGAATGTACCTCTGCTCTGCTGCTGCTGCAGTGAAACGTGAAGCTCAACCTTGACAACACTGAACAAGATACATACAAAACACAGGAAGCAAAACCAAACTTCCAACAAAAGGAAGGAAAATCCAAAAGGAAACCAAGGGGTCGGGCTTCAAAGACACTGTGAAGGTCTGGGGCCTCCTAAACTGTAGCTGACCAGGTGAGGGCCTTTAAAGGGAAGAATCTCAGTGCTTCACCTTGGGATGGGGGGGGGGGAACCAAAATCTAACAGGAAAATGCCTTCAGACAATTTTCAATACAGACTTCAAAGCACTAAACTCTCTCTCTTCTTTGGAAATACGGACAATGGAGAGAGGAGATAAAGAGGTTGAACTGCTGGTAGGCACTGTGTTCTACCAGAAGGAAAACAAAGGACAGGAGGAGTGGGGCAGGGGCAGGAATCTGGGGGCAGTGGGGGCCGCAGAAGTGCGGGTCCCCGAAGGAGAGCAGCCTGCCCTGACGGCAGGTCACTGCCCGCAGAGGAACAAACACCCCTGCCAACACAGCCACAAGTATGATGACAAAGGGTTCACTTGAGCTTGTCTCCCCTGTAAGGAGCTAAACTTAAGGCAGAAATGGAATGAAAGAAAACAAAAAAAACCACTACAAACATTTTCAACAAACAAAACAATCCTCTATCTGTCCCAACTGAAACCAAACATGGTTTAAGTGAGATGGGCAATGTCCGATGCCAGTGTGAATCTGAACCTGAGCCTGACCTAACACCTGCTGGTTTCTGGGCCTAAGTGCCAGCCTCTCTTCCTACCCACCTGGCTCAAGTCCAGGACCCACTTCACATCCACTGACCCACAGAAATGCTCTCCTGTCTGACAATTCTTGGATGTGGCCACCACAAACAACGGCAGAAACAGCCCTCAAGAGTCTGAGAAAAGAGGAACGGAAAAGGTCACACCCTGGCAGAGACAGGTGCAGACAGCCCCAGCATCTCCCCACCCTCTGCAGCAACTCAAAAAGCCAAAGGGGCCTCTCTGTAGCACAGCCCGAGCCCTCCAGGTGGCAACTCCTGGGGGCGGGGGGAACGACACGCCAGCTTTCCCACTCCGTATGTGCAGCTGCCCCCTCTGTATCCACTTCAGGATGAAGGGTGGGACTCAAATGGTTTTCCAGTCTGACACAGGTCACCATGCTCCTGGGGTAGACACACAGGCCACCACTCACAATCGTGCCAACCCCAGGGTCTCCCCTAGGGAAAGCAGCCTCAGACTGTGGCGAGGGCAGCCTGGCTTGACACGATCCCTGTGATGACACCCACGAAAGGGCAGATTGCTAACAGATTCCTTGGCGGGCATATGTGCCGGGAATCATTTTTCTTGAATTCTCTAGAATGTTTATGCAATTGTCAGAGTGTTAAGAAAGGCAGTTCATCCAAAACAATCAAGTACAGTATGTGTGCATAGAAATCTATGGGGAGATCTACAATCAGACACACAGCGACGTGCTTTCTATCCGGCAGGGGCAGGACAATGGGCATTTAACTCCTGCACTCCTGGTGCGAAACAAGATTTGATCTAACAGCTGTCTGCACCGCTGGCCAAGCACAAGCTAGGGACAGACAGAAGTGAATCAAAGCAGCAAAACATAAACAGTTGTGACATTGTCCCTGCAAACCCCTGGATGCTCACTGCTGCGACCAAACCTAGTCCCAAGCTTTGTCCGTTTGTAATTAGTAACGCCCATCTGTTCCCTTTAATTAAAGGGATAATTATATATAACTTTTTATTAAAAAATCAACTCTGTATTCTGTCAATAGCTGATAGGAATTCACAATTAGTGACATGGCTGGAAAAAATAGATCAGAACAGTAGTTTGTGGAAGGAAAAAAAGCTGCTCTAAAATTATTTACAGACGTAAAAAGCCATGCTGAACTTTCTCAAATTATGAAGATTTCCAACAATGTAGTAAAATAAAAGATTCTTTAAAAATTATAGCTCTTGGATTCCAAACTCATATGCCGCCTATCTGCAAACCTGTGGGTTCCGGAACACACGTGACTGAGTGTCTGCACGCACAGTGAAGGGTATGACTGGATTCTAGCACCTACCGAGAAGTTGAGGGAGGGAAGAAGATGAAAGCCGAACCCCAAGATTGCTGGGAAGTTTTCTGAATGTTCAGTCCAGGCCAGGACTCGCTAAGTTTCTGGGGTACTGTCATGCAGGGAGACCCAAACCAGTCTCAAGGAATCCTCTCTACAAACAAACACTATTATGCTGATACATTTTTAGTTGTGGGGTTTTTAAATATATAAAGAAATCTTTAGAAGATATTCTTTTTGCTTTTGCAGCTCCTATTGTATGTAAAAAGTCCTGTTTATCCCCCCAAGAACTGGGGTTTCCACAGCCAGCGTTAACAAATAAATAACTTATAACTGCTTGTCACCTTCTTTCTTCAGTCGACTGGAAAGAAAAATAGAGGAAAGAGGATTCAGCACCAGGCAGACCTGAGTTAAGCTGTCTCCCATGCAGCTGGCCCTTCCCTTCCCTCCCTCCCGCCAAGAGGGCTCTATAGGGGTCCCCTCTAAGGCCACAGGCCAGGGCCTCATGGAGCCAAGGGGAGGAGCCAGGCGCCTGCTGGCCTGCTGATACGGGAAGAGTGCGGTGGGCACTGCCAGGAGGGGCAGCCATCAGGCTGGGTCAGACCCACAGGTCAGGTAGGTGGGAGCTCAGCCAGCCCCTCCCAGCAGGCCCCTCCCCGGCTCACCTGTAATAATCTTCCTGACTTGGTAGGTGGCTGCCATGCATGTGGGGATGTGCATGCAGCCACTGTTGCTCCATGGCCAGTCTCTGCAGCTCAGCTGACTGGGCATGCATGGCCTGCAGCTGGTGGGCAGCCGACATGGGGGGTGGGATGGCCCCAGGCAGGTCTCGGGGGTAAGGGGTGCCTGCCAAACACAAAAGAGTCTCCTCTACAGAAAGTCCAGGGGAGTGACCAGGACAAGGACAAGGCCTGCAAGGTTAGGAGATCCCTTGGGGGTGAAGTGGGGGGAATGGCCCCAAGTACTGTCCCTCCTTTCCCTGCTGAGGGGGAGGCTCCCCTCCTACTCAGGCTTCAGGCCTCGGCTTAGCATTTCTTCTTCAGAAAGACCTACCTTCCTATGGTCTCAAATTTAAATCTGGAGTCTGTTATTCCTTCATGGCCCACTGTCCTCACCTAGGCTCTTGTTACACACTTTCTACCCCACCCCCAGCTCTGAGGAGTATTTGTTGAATACATGAATGAATGAATGAATGAACAGGCCATCAAACCAGACCAGACCACGAACCCAACTCTTGCACTGAACCCCCCTTCCCCAGGTATATTCTTACCAAAAACTGGGTGACGAAGCATCTCATGCTCATGGGGGGGCTGTCCAAGCAGAGGGTTGGGAAGGGTGCCAGGGGGATAGGGAAAGCGAGCCAGGTGAGGGCCAGCAGTCAGAGGGTCCACAAGCGGGTGTACTGGGCCTGCTGAACCTGAAAGAAGGGGCAAAAGTCCAAATACAGGTGGTGCAGGGCTCTGGGCTTTCTCCACGTTTCCCTTCCTGGCTGGAACTACTGTTGACACCTTCACTACACTGGCCCCTGGTCACCAGGACCACCAATTACCTCGACCGAAAGTGACTGTACTCCAGCCCCTTCCCACACTCCTGCAGTGGAGCTCCAGAAAGCAAAACAGAAGGGAAGAGATGACTACCTCCCCCTCCCACACCTGAGCATCCCCTACAGGCATGTCCCCCAATCAGTTCCAGTGAGGACCCTGGATCAGCAGAGCCCACCTGGCCAGCTGACTGCCCCAGGCCCGTCCTGCACCTGTTCTGTCGACAGGACTCCTTTGGCCGCTCACTTTAGTGCTGTCCCAGCCAGCGCTCCTTGCCCAGGCTGTCTCCCCAGGCCCTCCATCTGCAGAACCCAGAGGAGGTCCGCAGACTGCTGGGCAGGGATGGGGTTCAGCACTGCTGGGCTCTCCCTTCGGCACATTGTTGCTGGCTCCTTTGAGTTGGTGCTCTGGCCTCAGGCCCTTTGCACTGGCTCTCCCTCTCCCTAGAGATGCTCTTTCCAAAGCCTCACTCTTTCAACCCCTTCGAGTCTTTGCTCAAAAGTCACCTCTTGGCGAGGCTTTTCCATAGCCCTCTTTCTAAGGCAGCATCACCCCAGCTCCTTTGTTCCCTCTCCTTGCTTTGCTTTCCTCCAGAGCACTGACTGCTTTCCAAAGTCCCATACACTGCCTGCCTCCCAGGCTGGGACTTACAGTAAATATGGACAGGCTTTGCCAGCACCAACACCTGCACCGGGCACATCGCAAGTGCTCAGCAAACATTTGTCCAATGAATGCACAATTTGACCGGCTATCCTCTTATGGCACTAAGGCAGTCTGCTGGTAACACTGGGGCTTAAAAGGCCCACACTGGGTGGCATGACACTTTCAGACATCAGGGCCACGGGGTAAATGTGACAGCTCCTGGGCTTCCCTGGGACTATCTGTCAGAGCTGGGTACATGGGCAGAAAGCCAGGTGCTGCCCTCCCTCTCCTGGGCCTGCACTATCAGCCATCCTCCTCTCTAGCATGGAGGTCAGTCCATGAGGAAGTCATGTGCATGGGCTGCACGACAGGACCCCCACAACAGGCCCTGATCCCAGGGAGCAGGAACACCTGCCAACTCAAGAGCAGAGCTGGAGCACCTCTCACTCCCCCCATCTAACTGGTCTGCAAAGCTTCGGAGGGCACAGGGCTCCAGCTGTGCCCGTCTCTGCCTCAGACCACTCTATACCCAGAGCTGGCCAGTCAGCAGCTCTCATTCCCAGAGTGAGCAGGGCCGGGCAGCCCAGGCCAGGTGAACTTAAGCTTCATCCCTGAAGAGCGAAGGAAGATGGTTCTTTTAAGTTCTCCCTTAATGACAACCGATAGCCTTTCTGGGTGTCCCAGTTGCCTCCACATGGCTCCTAAGGCCCTTCCTTGCTCCTCAGGTCCTGCCTCCTGCCCTAAACCTTCCCTGGTGAGCACCAGCCGCTTCCCTCCCTCCCTGGCCCACCCCAGGGGCAGGGCCAAGAACCTAAGCTTTATCCAGGAGGCAGCAGGCAGAAGGTCCCAAGGTGACACCACTTTCTGGGGACTTGCAGCTCTGGAGAGCTGGGGGACTGAGCAAAGGCTGCCCGTGAGTACAGTGATGAAGTGAGTCCTCGGTGCACGCTGACTATGCTAAGATCTGCCCTGCTATTATTAGGCCTCCTTTAGAAAAGGACAGTCTCTCATCTGGGCCAGCGGCTCCGTCTCTGGTCCACACTACCTGTACACCAGAGCCTGACCCACAGTGCCCTCACCCAGCCTGGCACCCACCTTGGTGGAGGGGGTCCTGCTGGTGGAGGTGCAGGTGCGAGTGGATGTGTGAGTGTTGGTGATGGTGTGGTGTCACGTTGAACATCTGCAGTCGGGCCAGAGGGTCACTGGTCAGTGACGCCATTCGCTCAGCATGGATCCGCTCAGCCGCCAGTCTATCAGGGTAGCTCATCTCGGGCCGCAGCTGGGGGCCCGCCAGGGCCAGTCTCTCCCTCTCCAAGGGGTTCAGGCCCGGGTGGAAAGAAGCAAAAGGGTGGGGACCAGCAGTGGGGGGGATGGTGAGGGCGCTATGCCGGGCGAAGTGCTCCATGGGGTTGGTGGCTGGGTGCAGGGGGTCCAGCTCAGGGGGCTTCACCTCGAACCCCGGCTTCATCCTCTCCCGCAACTCGCGTTCCCGGATCTCCCGCTCCCGGATCTCCCGCTCCCGGAGCTCTCGCTCACGGATGGTGGGGTCTACGTTGTAGAGGCCAGGCATGTGGTAGGCCAGCAGCGGGTCGGTGGGGTTGAGGGGCATGTAGAAAGGGTGGTTGCGGTTGGTGGGAGACATGACGTGGGGCCGAGCGTACTCGCTCAGAGTCCGAAGAGCAGGGGTGTCGGGCCCGATGTACGGGGGCACAGCAGCAATGGTGGTTGGTGGTGGCTCGAAGGATGGCCGCATGTGGCCAGGACCACCCAGCTGGGGGTCGCTGAGGCGGCCTTCATGCGCTGAGCTGGACGCCTTCTGCTGAAAAAAAGAAGGGTGTGAGGGGTAGATGCCAGCTGCCTAGTGTTCCTTGCAGAGGTGAGCTCTGCGCCATCCTACACTGATCAGCCAACTTGGTCCCTCTACCCCAACACCAAGAGGCCTTAACCACAGCCTGTGACAAGGACATGGTCCAGACCCCGCTGTGACAGAGTCTCCTCTGTGCCTGTAACTTCCCTTGTGTCCTAAATGAGTTTGTGTATCTAGATGGGTATGTGAGACAAAGTACTGCATGGGAGGAGGGTCCTTCCACCACAAAGGCAGGTGCTGGGTGGCCCAGTCTATGAGAGTGCCACAGGGCAGGGCTGCCAGCGTGAGCTAATGAGGCAGGTCGATGCCCCAGTGCCTACCTCTCCTTTAGTTTCTCTTCAGTTCCCTCTAATTACGTGAGACACAAGTCTACAGGCCTGCCCACCATGCCGCTGCTGTCAATCAGTCTGAACTTGCCAGTGCCAAGGAGCGGGTGCATGGTGAGCCTCTAGGGCAGGGGGAAGTCCAGGGCCAAGGAGGAGTGCACAGTGAGTCTCTGGGGAAGGCGGAGGTCCAGGGCTGGCTCAGGGATGAGCAGCAACCTCAGAAAAGTCTAGGATGGGCCACAAACAGCACCCGATCCTCCAGCTGCCATGACAGCAAACCAGCCTCACACAGAGCACAGTGGCCCCAGCCCCCAGCCTGGCATGGCCAATGCCCCTCCCTGCACACAGGCTGCCCGCCTGCCCAGGACTGAGCACTCACAGCAGCTCGCTCGGCCTCCCGCTCCCGTTCTCGCTCCTTCTCCTTCTCCTTCTCCCGCTCCCGCTCCTCGCGTGCTTTCTGCTCGGCCTCCCGTTTAGCCTTCTCGATGGCCTCCTCCCTCTTCTTGGCCAGTTTGGATCCCGCCAGAGGCATGAAGTAGAGGTCCGTCCGTGCACACGAGTTGTAACCCCGGTCCAGGTGTTTGTAGAATCTAAAAAAGGCCACATCTCTCATGGGGACCCTGTGGAGGCCAAGGCCTGCCCTGAGACACCCAGATTCCTGTGACAGTACCTGGCTGACTGGCTGGCATGGCTGGGGGTGTCCACCACGGTGGGCTCAGGGGATGGGCTCCTCGGTGGGGGAGGGGGGCTTTCGGGCTCCTCAGCATCGTCCAGAGCCTCTTCCTTGATCTGGACAGTGGGCAGTGGGCAGACTGTCCCCCCAGGTGTGCTGCCTCCCGAAGAAACGGCAGCAGAACAGGGTGGCTGGGCCGACGGGCCAGGTCCCGCGAGTGGAGTGGAGGTAGAAGGGCAGGATGGAGGAGTGATGGGAGGAGGGCCTCCAGGGACAAAGGGGTGCTGAGTGAATGAGGGCTGAGGGGGCACCTGATGGAGGCCTGCAGGGGGGTGGGAGGCAGCAGCAGGGGGCAGGCTCTGGCTCTGGGTCAGCACAGGAGGCTGGGCAGGGGAGGAGGGCAGTGGCTGGCTCTGAGGCATGAGCTGCAGCGGTGGGGGATGGGCTGAGGGGGGGTGGTGTGTAGACAGGGAGCTCAGGGGCTTCAGTGCTGGAGGAGGCGGGAGGTTGGCATTCATGGAGAAGGGTGAGGGCCCTGAGAGGTGAGGTGGGTGCTTGTGGGCCTGTGGTGCGGGCAGCTGGGGGATGGGTGTAGTGGGTGGGGGCTTGATGTGAGGCATGGCCAAGGGTGCTGGTGGCAGGGGCTGCTCCCGTGGGGGCTGCTGGGGCTGCAAGGCTGACTGAGAGGCTGGGGGCTGCAGGGAGGTGTGAGGGTGAGCTGCTGCCTGGGAGGACTGGGGAGGGAGGCCAAAGGACTGAGGGGGGCCTGGGTGCTGCATCAGGGGCCCGGCCTGAAGGCTATGAGGGCCTGGTGGGCCCTGACTGTGCAGGGCGGGCTGGGTATGAGATGGGGCAGAGTTCTGACCAGCTGGCCCCGTCAGAGGCTGGAGTGGGGGGTGTGGGGAGGGCAGCCGCTGTGGGTGCAGAGCAGGTGCCTGCTGGATATGGGTATGAGAAGCAGGACCTGGTGGAGCCTGGTTGGAGGTCTGGGAGGCTGAGGGGGAGCCCTGTGGAGGAACTGCAGAGGGTGTGGGCCCTGGTGTGGGAAGCTGGGGGGTTCCTGGTGGGGCTGTGGAGGGAGCTGGAGCGGCCCCACTGGGAGCCTGTAAGGCTGGGGGCTGGGCCTGCAAGGTCTGCTGCTGGGCAGAGGAGTCCGAGTCACTTTCATTGTCCTGGGGGCTGGGGATGCTGGGGGATGTGCTGCGATTGTCCTGGTCGATGTCTTTGGGATCACTGCTGCCCTCATCGTTGACACTGCGGCTGTCGGAACTCTCTCCCTCACCTTCAGAAGGTGAGTTGGGCCGGCTGATCTCCTGAGGCCAGAGAGAGGAGGAGGGAAGCTCTAGTCTGCCCTGAGTGGCCAGAGCCTGGCAAGTGCACAGCAGGCAGCAAGCTTGTCCTTGGACCAGCAGCAGTCCTTCCCTGACCCGGCCCCCTCCCTGGGAGAGAGGGCACTGCCACCCCCCAGGAAGAATCGGTTAGGGCTTCTCAAGGGGCATTTGCTGCCAGCTGTAAACTTCACCTGTGTTTTCGTCTTCTTGGAGCTAGTCCTGTCAGCCTCCTCTGTATCAGAGGCCACCTTCTCCCGTTGGCGCTTGGTGCTCTTCAGAGGGGATGAGGTTTCCTCCTTCACCTTCTGCAATGGGAAAGTGTACAGGAGGATCAGGCCAAGAGAGGGTGTCCTATTAGCCTGGGGGGGCAGAGGGGCGGGGCATGGTGACTGGGTGCTGACACTTTTCTCCCACATTCTCAGCTCTATCTCCAGAGGCAAGAAAGCTCTGGAAGGAGAGAGCCAGAGCCAGGAAGGAACAAGTATCTAGGGATGGGTATAACTTGGCTTTGGGAGGAGGAAGCCTCTCTAATCACCGCCTCACACATTATCTGCCTCTGAGACATTGGGAGCCCCCAAAGGTCAGTGCTGGGAGCTGAGCTGGACCCCTTTCACCATACCCCAGGCTGTAGCCCCAGGCCAGGACAATGCCGGTGCCCTGGGAGGCTCCACGGATGACCTGCGGCCCCATGTCTGAGAGTGCTAGACACAAACTCCAGCAATCCGATTTTCATGGGAGGGTGGGGCCGAGCAGCCCCCACCCCCACCCCCAGCACCTCACCTTGGCCAGCTTCTTCACAGTCTCCGCTTTACTGTCATTGCTGGAGGTGCTGGCAGCACTGGGGGAGTTGCGGCCACTGGAGCGGATGTCTTCATTGATGGGCGAGGCGCGACCATCAGGGCTGGCTGGCTGCTTCTTTCGACCGCTGCGCAGTGTAGACATCTGCGACCCAAACCCGAGGTTGGTGAGACTGGACCCCAGCCCCCGCATAGGCCACCTGAGCCCAGCACACACCCAGAGCATCAAGAGCAGACCCCATTGTCGGCCTCAAGGCAAATCCAAGCCCCTGGCAAACAATAAACAGGAAAGTGGATGGTGCCACCCGCCTGCCTAAAAGGGCCACTGGGAAGACCAGTGCTACAAGGAAAGACCCTGGTGGTATCCTCAGTCCCTGAACTGGGAAAACCCTCACTCCCAAAGGTCCCTGCCACATTTCCAACTTGGAAAACAAATTCACTTTATGGAAGGAAGAGACTATGCAGTGAGTGAAAAATGTACCTAAGTTTCCAAAACTGGATCAAACGTTAAAAGAAGGTAAGTTTCAAATAGCAAAGATACGCCACAGTAGAGATGACCAGCCCACGGACCAGGGGAAGGTCTACGGGCTGGGAGAGCCTGCACTGAGGCAGAAACCGAGACCAATGCCCCCACTGGCTCCCCAAGGAAAGGGAGGGGAATAGGAGGCTCCTCCCAGCCCACAGGCAGAGCTAATGCGCCTGGGCAAACCCTCTCAGCCCTGGGTGTTTCTCTCCTGAAGTGAGCACTTTTGTCCTAGTCCTGGCGGCATGGCCCCAGACACCAAGGACTCACCGCGCCTCGGCTCCGCCGCGTCCTCATGCTATGCTTCCCGCCAAGCCCATCGTCTTCCTCTCTGACAGGTTTGAACATAAATGGGGGGGGGTCCACGGGCTTCTCGATGGGTGGGAGCTCGCCGTATTTCTTGAAGTGGATGCGGCAGTCTGTGCAGAGCAGGATGTTCTCCCGGCCCCCGTGGTGCCAGTCTTTGGAGGCTGCATGAGGGAAGAGGGGTGGGAGTTGAACCTCAAAAACCAATGTCCTTGGGCATCTGAGCAGGAGGGCTCGAACAACTCTGTGCCTTGAGAACCAACCATGCAGCACGAGGCTCAGAAAGACACCTGACACAAAGCCCAGGTGCCGGTGCTGCCCTGCTCTCTCCCCAGGAGAAAAGAGGATCTCAGGAATATTTACTCCCCCATCTTATGCTAGGGTACCCAGGAGGAGCTGACAGCAAGTGCCCGGGACCCAACCTTGAGCAAGTCCATCCCACCCATTAGCACTCTGTGCTGACTGCTTAACAGGGGTGTGAAGTAGAGTAAAATTTCCAACTTTCTCCAGTGACCCTGAAGCACAACAAGATGCCAATGTCAAAGCCCCACTCACTGGTGCTGAAGCAGTGGCGGCAGGCGTACCCCTTCAGCTCCTGCTCGCTGTCCTCACTGTCAAAGTCGTCCTCGCTGGCAGAGCTCAGGTCCACTGGGCATGGTAGGCACACAATAGGGTGGGGGACCCGTCACACTTGGTCTGCCCCAGGCTCTGAGCCACAGTCAGAGTGGCCCAGTAGGCTGAGGTCGGGACACTGAATTCCTCAGGGTCAGCCATCAGAACAAAGAACTTGTGTGTGAAGAGTGGGGGGTGGGGGGGTACCTGCTAGATTGTTGGGGGCTGATGTCACACCTGAAACTTGGGTGGTGGGCACTGATACACACAACCAGTGAATATGAACAGGGTAAAGAGCATCCATGGGGCCTTCCTGACACATGCAGGCACCCTAAGGACCTGCCTCTCTGCTAAGTGTCACCCTGCCAGTGCTAGATGACCAGATGGCTTCTTGTTTGCATGTGCAACTTAAGCAACCCTTGGAGGTCCATGCTCTGGATTCTACTGCTGCATCCTAGTGTTTAGGGGTTAACAGGTGTGGACTTCACTGTCATATAGCACATCACACTGGGGCCAAGAAGAAGAGCTTGGTGTGGCAGGACGAAAAAGAAAACATGTTAATCTGATCTTATTGCTACCATGATACATGTGCAATGAAAACTCTAAATAGCACACAGTCCACTAAGTGGAAGACCTCCTCTGAAGTTATCAAAACACCTCAGGCCAAGGCCAAGACTTACATTTTTGTAAAAACTTAAAATGTTCTTTTTACTAGAAAAATTTAAATGAACAAATAATTTGTAAACTGTCCTACCACATCCCAAGTCAGCGTGACACTCAGGCCAGGCTGAGCACATGCACATCGACATGCACGTGACCACATGGTTCCCTGGGTCATCGACTCCGGCCCGCACTGTGAGAAGGACGCCTCTGAGTGCAGACCCAGAACTGGCACACAATGTGTGGTGCGTTTGAAAAGTGCCCCACTTACAGAATTCACTGGAGGGAGGTCTGGAAGGTGTGTTGACAGGTGTGGATGCTGTACGGGTCTTAATCCTCCTGAACACAGCCTGTCTGCGGTGCCTACGATGGGCCCGGGAGCTGGCTGCTTCTGGGGTTTTCTTCCAGTGGTAATAAAAGGTGATCAGTTCTCCCTGCAAGAAAGAAGGGCTGGCTGTGAGGGAAGTGTCCAGAGGGACTTGGCTTTTCCCTGTCCCATTCTGTTGGGAGTAGGAGCTGGGTTTGTAACAGCTAAACTGGAGACCAGGACAAAGAACAGTTTGCTCCTGGAGTTGTGAGGGGCTTGCTCAAGACACTCCTGCTGAGCTGCACGAAAGCTGGGCAAATGGGGCCTGTCGTCTCAGTCCAGTACAGCATAACTTCTAGACATCAGGAACATCCATTCATTAACAACTATTTGTGGGTGCCTACTAAACGCCAGATGCCACCACTGTTCCATGCACTAGAGGTGCATTAATAATTCTTGCCCTCTAACTGTGTGTGTGTGTACAAGGTCAGTCTTCAAGGCAAAAGGAGCTACTCTTTTCATGGCCTAGCAGAAAGAGCGCCAAGGCATCTTTGTAAAAAATATAGCACCTTTGGCACCTCTTCTCCAGGGACAGCAGACATATCATACACACAAATGGGTGAATGACATTCAGCTAACCCTGGTTGACAAAGGACCGATTTCTTAAAAACAAACATCCCAAGATAAAAAAACCACTTAAAGCTGCGAGAGAGCTGAGATCACATTGATCTTCTCTAATTAAATAAATATTGTGGAAAGTCAATTAACTTGGCAGACGACCATATCCTGGGAAGTCATGGGGGGGGGGGGGGGCTGCACCTGCATCCCAGGGTGGGAATACCACTGTGGCCCAGGAAAGGCACACTGCCTCGTGAATGGAGGAGCCAAGAAAGAGAAGAAAAGATTGTGTTCCCCAGTGACCTGAGATCTAGCCGGAAATATTAGTGTAGGGAGGACCGAAATAGACAAAAGAAGTGCAGATACCGCATAACAGAGTGCCCAATCAGACGAGGTTTCATTAAAAACACTCCGGAAGACTTGAGACACAATGACAGTAAGTTGGTAGAGAAGTGGGTAGATTTTTGGTGGGGAAATGGCTTCTGCAAAACAGGTAATGTGTGTGTGCTAAGTACTCACTACTCAAGAGTTGGATTCTATGTCTGTGTATTTTCTAAGGAGGACCACAGTTGTCATCAGAGCCTAAAAGGATCAGCATAAGCATATAGCATGTATCTCTTAGAGATGTGGTTTTTTTCCCAAACACCAGTGAACAAAATGCTAGTGACTGCCAATATTTAATAGGTGAAGCCTGGCCCAAGGCCAAGGAGACTAGCCACCACTCCAGCCCCTTTTTGGTTCCATGAGAGGGTAACTGAACAACAGGGGAAATTTAGAGACTGTCCTTGAATTTCTGACTTGTTTTTCTATCACAGTTATTCTGCAAATGCAGGATAATTGTCCCTGTGGTGACTGGAGCATCCTGAGCCCCTAGGCCATGATACCAGAACCTCCTGGCTCCTGCCTCCTGCTTTTCTACTTCCTACCTTCCTGACCTGGAATGTCATTTATCTATACTGATCTTTTGGTGCTGGCTGGCTGGAGGGAACAAACTCATAAATCCACTAAACTAAGAGACATGTGCCAACAAGAAACTGATCTGGCTCTGGTTTTCCTATGAAAAAATATAGAACAGAAGTCAAAGCAGGTCACTGTCACCCCTCAAACACTTTGTCAGAGTGGCATGCTCATCAGTTCAGAAGGGCAACAGGTGTAGTAAATCAGAGCCCAATTCCGAAGGTGGAAGGAAGGATGAGAAGACCCAACGTGATTCCTCCCACCTCTTCCTTCAGTGGAAGTCGTTTCAGGGCCAGTGGGTGATAGAAGGAAATAAAAATGGGAGGAAAAATCGGGTGGGAGGGGAGCCACCAGGGTTTCTGTCCAACCTCAGTCTTACTTCAAGGCTATTAAAAAGCAGTTACCCTGACATTTCTACGTAGCAGTGATCTGTAACGCAATACTGCCTCACATGGTTACCAGGGATTAGTTCTATTTCTCAAATATGAATGTTTCGAAAAAATTTCAATGGTTTTAAAAGATGGCATAACTTGCAGATTAAAAGAGGGGAAGCCAGAGTTCAGCAAGGCTACGAGACTTGCCCAACGCTAGACACCAGACAGAAAAGGGCACAGGAAAAGCCCAGGTTCACAACTCTAAACCTTCTGTCCTGCACAGTGTCCTCCTTGAGCATGTGAGAAAATCAGGACATGGAAAAGAAACCTAATGCTGAAATAAACATCAACTTCTGGTCACCATTTAAGGAATAGCTTTTAAAAAAGAATGGGACCAGAAAAGATTCCATCATTGGAGTGCCAAGGATCAAAATGACCAAGCCAAAAGGACCTTCCCTCCCCTGTAAGTCTAAAATTAGTTGATGAGAAAATGAAAGAATCTAAATATCAAAATTCAAGAAAGATGGGAAAAGTCACATCCTAGAAATGTAAAATGGTCAAACTACTTTGTAAAGCTGTTTGGAAATTATCTGAAAGCTAAACAAACATTTACCATATGACCCAGCAATTATTCCACTCCTGGGTGTTTACCCGAAAGAAATAAAAACATGTGCTCATGCAAAGACTTTTACACAAATATTCACAGAAACAATCCAGATGCCCCCCGAACAGGAGAATGGACAAACACTGCAGTACACCTTTCCACTGGAATACTACTTGGTAGTGAAGAGGAACAAACCACTGATACACAACACGGACAAATCTGAACAGCATCGTGTTGAATGAAAGCAGCCAGACACAGAAGGGCACATACTGTATGATTCTATTCTAAACAAGACAAACTGTCATCACAGAAAGGAAGTCAGTGGTTGCCTGGAGTCTGGAGAGTAGGAAAACTGCTTATAAAAGGACACCAGGAAACCTTTTGGGGTAATGGGAATATTCTACAAATCAACTGTAGTATTTACATGGATATACACATGTCAAATTTCACTGAACTGTGCACTTAAAGTGTGTACATTCTTATGATAGATAAAAAGTTGACTGGAAAATAAATACATAAGTAAAAGTCCAGGACAGGTTTTATGAGCTGCCTCTCAACCACTGTAATGTCTAGGAAGGGAGTAAACACTGGAATGGAGCAAATCCAGGGGGATTAGAAACAGCACAGTGGTGACTGCATGGGTGGCTAGGTCTTGAGCACAAACAAAAGAACACAGCAGGGAAAGCATTGGTTCTACAAATAGGGAGTGAAGCAGCTCAAGCCTCACCAGGAATGAAGTCAATTGAACTTTAATCAAACATGCATAGTGTGTTCTACAGAGACCCGCGGCACATAAATTCAGGCAACAAAAGCTGCTGCGGAAATCAATAGCTTACCGAAACATTAACACAGGCAACCATTGATCAAACGGCAGCTCCGCAAAGGCAGCCTTGCAAATTAGCTCCTGCTTTTGCTTGCAAGCAAACACAGAGGTATAAATGTTGTCAACATGAATGGCCTATAATGACCATTTTGTTCCCTGCGCTCTCACCTCATCTCACAACAAGGCCTCACAGGCAACACACCTCACATCTCAAAACTATAATTGTACATGGCACAGGGAACTAAACTGGTTTAGTGCTTGGGCACAATGGGAATGAAAGGGAGTGCAGCCATCCCCACCCACCAGCACTATGAGTCACAGCTCTTGCCAAGAGAAGTGTTCAAACCCACTGGACTCTACTTAGCAGATTCTCTCTCTCTCTTTCCTCTCTCCCCTCACCCCATCTTTCTCCCCAACTCCTTTGCCTTTTCTTTTTGGTGGTGGTGGTAAGTCCTCTGGATTTTACTGACAGGTCATATGCACAAAGCCACTGGCAATAAGAGACTGGCTCTGGATTTTGGTAGCAGCCCCCTGCCCTCTGCAGGCTCTCTACCAACCCCCAGGCAACCCTCTCAGCCAGTGTTGGAGAACTAGGCAACATAAGGTTTCTCAGATTTCCCATCAAAATAAAAACAGGGGGTAGGTGGTACCATGAAGGAGACAGCCTGACTGGGCCTTCTTCCAGCCTACAACAGGTCCATTTACCTGCAGGCATGTGGTAGGTAGAAACATGACTGCTCTTTAATATCCCTCGGGCACTGCAACGCTAAGAGAGGGAACCTGTGACCTTCTCCTGCCCAATCAATTTCTTTTTTAAAGTTAAGATACATTACATACATGTCTTCTCTCTCAGAGGGACCATGGGGAAATGAAAGCATAGAACAAAGCGCTGAAGAAGGAAGGTACTGTAAGCATTTCAAGTATTAGAGGCTCATTCTGATCAGCAAGCTTGTCTGTCCATAGTACTGAGCATAGTGGCAGGTTCCCCACGTCCCAGGTTCTCTTATGCCTTAGTCCAGCACTAACTCCTCAGACAGGAGCTCTCTGGGGGGATTATGTGATGTTAGCTGGTTCCATGTTAGAAGCATAAGGATATATCCAAGATTGAGCACAAATGTTCGTGATTATATTATTGCCAAAACTACCCAAAGAAGTCTGGATACCTGATGGGGTGTGTGTGTGTGTGCTAGATAAGTTCCAGAGGCCCCAGCACACAGAGTCCAAGGTGCTTGCAGCCTGCCACCTACTGTCATGTCTTCTCTTATGAGCCGAGGAAGGCCTCGTTCTTCAGAAATAACCCTGTATACACACACCCTTGCAAGTCAGTGCAGAGATGCTATATTCCTTTACCTTCCATCCCCACAACATTGGTTCTGTGACCAGCAGGAAAAAATGACGACCACTGGTCTTACAGTTAGGCTAAGGAAGACTCTGGAAAACCAGCTTCCTCCTACTTATACAAATAAAAATGGGGATGCAGGAATTAATTTATCCAGGTCCCTGCACTAGGGAGTGCCCAGGTGCAAGCCTCAGGAGGTATCCAATAGAAGCTGCCCACAGCCGGTGAGGGAAAGCATCAGCTAATCTCTTCTTTGCCATCAAAATTTCAAAAGGCTTCCTCTGTGGGCCAAGCACCGCCCACTAAAAAGAGAGGGCAGCAGAGGAGATGGGAGATATGGAGGGAGGCGTGGAAGCTGCTCATGGATAATGGCATTATAAATATATATGCATCTTTGTGAAGCTATTTTACAGGCCCTTTTCAGGCTCACCTACCATTGTCAGCTGAGCGGACTGCAATCACGCGACGGGACAGACCCCCCATGTGGCAGGGCAGGCACATGCACCTGGTGTGTGCATCTGACACACCCCACTTGCAGGATGAGAAAGTGAGCATTTAGAAGACATTCTCTTAATTCTTTAAGACATATATTAACTGTTCCAATGCCAAATATTTTCATATTAACATGTAGAGAAAGCACAGCTTAATGATCTCTGTGCAATGCCTTAAGTCTACATGCTAATGTAGAATTAGTTAGAATCAAGGTGCTCTGCTAAAACTTTTGTTTTGAAGAATCCTTCAGTTACCATCTGGCTCCTCTTTGGTGGTCCAGAAAAAAAGAGGAAAGAAATACACCACTTAATTTCTGTGTAGAATGGAGAGATCTAAACCCCCCCCCCCCTTTTTTTTAAAGGTGTTTATTTCCAAGGAGAAGTTCCAGGAAGCAATGAAACAAGGGCCAAAACCAAGTAGGGGCAGGAGGGAGAAGGAAACATGGCATAGAGTTGCTTCTCAGACTGTGTTTCCCCAACCCAGGGTCCTAAGAAAATGAGACTCTGCTCCAGGAGCCTGTCCGGGAAGCCTGCATGAGACATGTCCCCTGGGAAGAGCTGCTCTAACTGCAGTGCTGTGACCCTGCAGCTCAGCCCTCTGATTTCCATGACCACCCTGCCTGGGAATTACAGCTGCATTGTTTCTTGGCAAAAATTATTAATTCAAGGGTAGTGAAGCAAGTCAATAAAATTTCCTGGCACAGACTCCTATGCAAGTCATTCTTTCCTTTCACTCCCTGAGGAGTCAAGGGCTGGATCTGACAACTGTTCAGAACATGTGAGGTGAGAAGCTGGGCATTGGGTACAACCATCAGCTATGTTTAGGAACAGCCACTTTGACACAGCTTTTTCCAGAAGGCAACTGGTTGTCTTCCAGCAACGACTATGGTAATTAAAGTGGTGCTCTCCTGGGCTCCTTCTTTTGTTAACCAACCGAATCCCCTAATATCTAAAGGAGCCCTGACACTGACAGTGGCTCTGCTGCTGATGGTTAAAAACCACCTCTGTGATCTCAGAGTGCATTTGGTAGAATGATGATCTGGAAGTCACACAGGAGAATCAAAGCCTCCTGCATGCACAAGGCGGAAAAGGCACCTGATCTAAGAATCTAATATGCAGCACAAGAGGAAGCCTGATGGGGGGCTCATAGGGGGACAGCTGCTTCTGGGAAGACAATCCCTCCTACCTACCCTCCAACTCCACTCCTGGGGAAAGACGAAGGGAAGGGAGGACTCTGGAAGTACATGAAGGTCTCCTGGGTTTCACTTGTAATGATGAAGCCACACGAACATGGTCCTTGAGGTGTTCCTGAATCAGGAACTCCTCCTCCCACCCCCAATTAAAAAAAAAAATCCCAATTGGGCAAAATTACCTTTCATTTCATTTATTACCAGTACATTTGTACATTGTGAAGGAACCAGAACAGACTTAGTGTGTGTTGTTTTTTTCCAACCAAAATTGTAATTAGATTTCCTAAGCTCTATATTGCTTTTGTGGCTGACCTCAGCCACCTGCAGATCCTACCTTTGGTCCCCACCTCCACTTGGATGTCCAGAATTGAGGTCCTGGCCTGGCCTGTCCTCTCTCCCACAGACACTACGTCAGTCTTCCTAAAGCCCAGCTCTGACCTTATCACCTACCTCTCTCCAAGTTCTCTGAAGGCTCCTCAAGGCCAACAGAACAAAGGCCCAGCTGCCTCGCAACTTCTTCCAGGCATTTCTCTCTGTCCCCAGCAGACATTCCCCACCACTCACGGCCTTTGACTTACGCCAAACAAGATGGCCAGCCTGCTGTTCCTCAGGGCTTTTCTTCTGCTGGTGGGATGCAGCCCTATGAACCCCTCACCACTCTGTCCCCTCAGTGTCTAAGTCTAGGTCCTCCTCATGACTTAGGTTGTCACAGATGTCACCATCTCCTTGAAGCCTTCCTTTCCCCCTTTCTACAACCACCAGAGATCATCCTGAGGTCGCTTTCACTACCCCTCCATTGCTGCCTCTCTCCTGTATATACAGACTCTGCCTTGGACTGTCGTCATGAATGTGCCAGTCCGACTCCCCATGTCTGTGACCACTTCATCTGACAACAGAGGTCAGACAACATCTTGAATATAATGAGTACTCACTAAACTTTTGACAAAATGAGTATTTTGTGAGAATAAAAATCACCTGAAATTTACCCTAAAGGAAAAAACTTTTGAGAAATAGATACAAGATTACCAATTTTTTATTTTGCCAAATAAAGTCATTAAAAATAACTGCCTCTTGCACTTGCCATTATTTCATAAAAGAAATGACACTTTATTTCTAAAAAGTAGGAAAGACAGGCAATCTCCAAATAAAGAGGTCCTTAATTTTAGTGTTATGAAAAATGACTACATTGTTATTATTTTTCATCTCCCATGGGCCAGTAAAAACTAATCCACGTGCCTGCGCCGGAGTTTGGAAGCAGCTGCTCTAAAGGCAGCCGTCTTGGACTGGCAGAAGGGTGGGCTTAGGAATCGCATGCCACCAGTTCCTCACTTGGGGCTTTATTTACAAACCAACAAACCACGTTTTACTGGGCTACAAAAATCTACCATGATGATAGCTAAGCACTATATATACTTTCCATACCATAATATCTTTAATCTTCTTGGTACCTAATAAATATCTTCATTGTCCCTGCTTTACAAAGGAGAAAACCAAGGCACAGGGAAACAAGTCACGTTGTCAAGCCCACACATGTGACTGCCCTGGGGGTCTGGTTCCAGAGTCTTATGATCTTAACTATGAAATACCGGGAAATAGTCATCTAATGCTTTTCTAAGCCAGAGGCTCAAATTTTGGTTATCTTTTATCTGTGGAATTCAGTGCAACAGCATCTTAAACCTCTTATCTGGACACTAGTTATGGCCTAAAAGCACAAAAGAGCACAGTACACTCCTGATTCGCCTCAGGGTGGAACCACCCGCAGCACCCAGGAATTACAGAACCTGAAGCAACTTCAGGGGCTCAAGATTGGACACACATTTGGTAGGTAGAAGTGCACAATCAGCATTATGCACAAGCCTAAAAGAAAATTTCCACTTCCCCACACCAATAACAAACTCCATGGACTGTGAGAAAGACCCTGGGAGCCCACCATGAGCACTCCCTTCACAACCTGCTCACTAGGCCTCACTGACCTACTTTTGTCTCTGGGCTACATATGTTGCTTATGCTACAGGAGAAGCTCACTGACCTACTTTTGTCTCAGCTACAAATGTCACAGAGATGCGCCAAGCAAGTGGCCTTCATAGGCCTCTTGACCCAAAGGCAGTGACTCGTCCTTTCCTGAGGAAAGCTGAGTTTAGATTAAACAGAGTCCCTCAAGAAAAGACTTCTGCACATTACAAAGCATCTTTCCAAACTATCTTCATCTAGAAGAATCTAAAGCAGTGGCGTCGAACTGGGCTCAAAACCATGGAGGTGACCTAAGGGTCGCTGGGGTGGCTCTCCTGAACCTCCATACACTTGTTGCTACCTGTCCAAGCAGCTCCATTAAAAACCTATCTATCACTCAAGCAACGGCAAAGGATTTTCCACTTAACCAAAAAGAACAATAAAAAAATAAATGACAGATATGGCAATGACTCGTTTGAAAACAGAGGTCAAAGCTATCACAAGTTGGTCTAAAGCCCAGCCTCAACTGAGGGCTCCCAGCCACGTGTGGGGCCCACAGAAGCCTGGCAGTCCTGACAGAGCGACAAGCCTGGCCTTCACTGAACAGAAAATGCACACACAGCACCACTTGGGGGCCTTTATTTTTGGTTTTACTGAGCTGTTTGTTTAAGCGAAGACTGTTAACGTTGTAAATATAATAATGCCAACACCAGGAGCCTAGTTTTCTCTGTAGAGCCTCCCAAACCCCAAGAATTCATTCGCTGAAATCAGTTTTCTTTCCTACAAGCTGAATACTTCATTATTTCCTGAATTCATTTTATTGGAGTTCAGCAACAGGGCAAGTGGGATTTCACTGCCGCTAGTTCTATCACCAAGTCACCCTTCTTAATATTTTCTAGTTCCTATAACAAAACCACGTTTCTACAGCAAAGGTTTGGAGGAGAGAGAGAGCAGAAGGAAAAAAAAGCCATAAAACTGTTAAAACCGCCATTCTCCATCTCGTAAACATTTTTCTATTTATCGGCCTTTCATTATATGTGCAATCTTATTATCCCTGCACACTATCAAAGTGACATCCGTCAGGGTCACCCTATAAAATATACATTGACACTGTAACATTTAATGACGGAACGGGACAGAAGATGAAGGATGGGAGCGGGTGGCATGCTGCAGGATGTTTTAAGGGATCATCGCTTATATCTGTGCATTTCCCGAGGTAATAATTGAATGACAGGGGCTGGAGGGAAATCCATTTTTGAGCTCAGAAAGTACAGTTAGGAGAAAAATGTTTTTGTATTGGAAGCATATAATGACTGCCAGGAAATGAGAACAGCACTCTAGCAACATTGCTTCTTATATTTTATGGTTTTTATGGACACAAAGCAAATTATCAAGTACAATCCATTTCTGCAAGTTGAATTTTAAAATAAAGAACAGACTCCCTCATTACAAAGAAAGGAGGGAAAAGGGTATTTAATTTTGTCACTGTATCACATTTGTTTAATAAAAGGAGAAGCAAAGATTACTCTTCAAAGCACAAAAACACAATTACAATACCACATCTTCCTGCTTAGGTATAAAACACGCCATCTATCACCTGAATTTTGGACTTAGTGGGCAAAGCACTCTGACCTCAGTAGCTGGATGGTCCTAGGGTCTCCAAAAGATGGTTCTGGGTTACCCATCCCAACATGCACACCATAGTTTAGAAAATAAACACGATGTAATCCACCAGAGGTCTGGGATGTAGCTTATGAAAATAACATGCGGGTCCCCTAATCACAGTTTGAGATGTGGGATCCGAAGGCTCACTGCTGCTGGTTCCTATCTAGGTCTTCCCAAGGGTTCCTGTTGGAGGTTGGCTGGCTCCCCTACCCCATGTGTACACGAATGGGTGTGGAGCCTATAGGGCACAATGGGGCTGATTGCCCAGAGGAGAGCTGGAGTTTCCTTGGCCATTCAATACGCATCTTGAAAAAAGATGGATGGCTCTAGATCTCTGAAATAAACTATGTGGTAAGGAAGACTCTAGGGTTATTTGGGATCTCTTCCCTCCAGTGTAGTATGGCACAAACTTACAATTAGCATGCCTTATATTAAAATCCTCACAATTCTTGTTCTGAAGACAAACCACCAATGCTATCATCACAGGTGACCTCAGTCACCTGACTCTAGCACCCCCCTTCCCTGGACTGATGTGGGTGTAGGAGGAAGAGGTATGGCAAAGTGCTCCTGGGGATACCTTAACACCCCCCCCCCCCAAATTTTACATTGAGATTGATTTGAGACATGAAGGTGTTCTTGGTCTGCTCTTAAGAAGTAATTTTTCCTTCACGCCCCATGTGTTGCTGAAGAGTCACTCTTGGGCATTAACCATCTCTAACAAAAAGTCACACAAAGAGACGAACTCTGAATTCTTATTACTCAAAACTAAGATCCCAGGAACAACTCTAAAAAGTCAACAAACTTATTAATTTCAGAGCTCTAAAAGCATAATAGTTTCCACTTGCAGAAAGCCTTAAACGTTAGCCTTTATCCATTCTCCTTCACTTCCCAAAAGAAGCCAAAGTCCTTTGGAGAAACTTCTCTGTGTGGCGACTTCAGACATGAGCTCTTGGTCAAGAAGCTCTACTGTGCTGGCAGAGGAGAAGCCAGGGCAGAGAACTGGATTTTCAAAGACATGTTCCTCGGGGCCTTGGTCCTGAACAAGCTGCTCTGACACCGGTCAGGACTCCTGCAGCCTCCATCTCTAACTATATTCACCCTCGGACGAAGGGGGCTGGTGGCTTTCCCATATATCTTGCCTGCCCAGCCCCTCACTGCAGACTCCTGGATGCCTTTCTCCTGGTTGCCTTTAGCCCACTCCCCAGCTCCATCGGTGGTAATCCTAGCCATCTTTTAGGGCATCTTGTCAAAACATGCCCCTGCATACACACTATCTTTCCTGACCCACAGGGAGTGAGTTTCTCACGAGTCTTTCCACAAATACCAACTCTCTTGCTTAGTCGCAGGCCCTTGTATGGCTCAGATGTCACTGAATCTGATGGAATCCTAAGTTATATATGGTTACAGCTGAACCTTCCTCTAAGGAGTCAGTGAGAACCGGAAAGGGTCAGAGGCTCAAAGCTAGGAGAAAGAAAGCACGCCTTCCTCCAGGGTGACGGAGCACACAGGCTTTCTGCCGACAGATACCAGGAGGCTCTGGGATTATGCTTTCACGCTAGCTGTTCTGCTAGACTCTTAAAGAAACAAAACACAACCAAAAAAGGACAGCCTGCCGGGCTGTAGCCTGGTGCACCAATGGTGACAAGTCACTGCCCAGGACAGTATCTATACTTCCAGAGTTTGGCTGCAGTGATCTCAGGTTCACCTCTGTGCCCACAAGTATCCCAATGTCAGCAGAACCAGGTAGCACTCAAAGCTCCCTCCTCATAGATGAGAAAATTCACTTCCCAGTTTAGGCTGTGGTTTGGTAATCTTGGTCAAGTGGTCAACATGTGTGGGGGGTGGGATGGGTATGCTACTGAGAAAAATGGAGGAAACAGTGTCTCATTGCCCATTCAGCCTTTCTCAAGTGGAGTTCCTCATGTGAACCATAGAACTTAGAAAATGAGGGACTATTTTCTCAATTCTCTTAAGAATGAAACATAACTAGTACCATCCCAGATAAACAAGAAATATGTTAGTACATTATATGCAACGGATGCTTAGCATACTAGGCTTAACTCTCAGAATTCAGAATGAGAAAGGCAGCCAGTGGCTGTGCAATCCTGACTGGTTACCTACCCCCTCTGGGAGGGCCTGTTTTTTTATTTTTAAAATGATGAAAAATAATAGCACCCCATTCACTGCACTCTGGTATTAAGAAGAGCTGATGCACATACAACAATTGGTACAGTGCTATCTATTGTAAAAGACACGTAAATGTTGGCACTTATTAATATTTGATGTGCGAGACCAGGACAAAGGAAAGATCCCAGTGGTGGTGAATGGCAGCAATGCTTACTTGTTTGCTTGACTGCAAAATAACTGCACCACTGTCACAGATAAAACACCAAGTCCTAAGTAAGAGAAAGCAAACAGACTCAGTATTTCTAGAAACAACAGAAGCATTAAATATTTTAAAAATCTGACTCAAAAAAAGCAGAACTGAGCTGAACTGGGTGAAAAAAATATAATTATATTTAAGAAGAAACAAGGATCAGAACAGTTTGAATGCTTATAGTGGCCCAGGAGCTGAACTGGCTGGATTTCCAGGCTGGCTACACCCTTCCCTGGGAGTCGGGCACAGTCGAGCTTGGGTAAGACCAGGAACATCACCAGTGTGTCCAAACAAGACCCACACACCCACGTCAGCACCACTGACTTCCAATGACCACTTCTCATGGGTATGCTCACTAACCTATATCCAGCATAAATCCAGACACTGTGAGCCGGAATGTACCTCTGGAATCCAGTAACACGTAGGGCTTTCTCTGCCTGCATCCCTAGTTCTGTACCGAGTCCTTTCCAGTCCTCCATCATTAGCGATGTGTTTATGGGAAGGCTAAGTAACCTCTTGGAGACTCCATTTTCTCTTCTGCATACAAGGGATGGTGCAACAGCAGCTTACTCCTTACTGCTATTATTTTTCACGGTTGTGGGTAGGATTAAATGCTCAAGACAGGTCTGGCACATATGCTCAATAAATGATAACTATTACTTTTACTGTTTTCATTTGGGAAAAGTACTAGTTTAATAGAATGATCTCTTAAATGACTTTCTTCCTCTATCATGTCTCCCCCACAAAACTACAGGTACTTCATATAGTCAAAGAACAAGACAGTGAATGACAATGCTATTTTGGGCAAGTTCACAGTAGGAAAGATAACTCAGGTTACAGAGATCCACATTCTCCCTGATGGGCCCAAATGGAACCATCAGAGCAACACATGCCTACCTAACAGCCTCACTGAGGCAGCTTACACAGCCTTGTCTCTGCCTAGCCCAGGCTTGTCCTCAGATGATCAGCAAGATAATGAGAACACACAGTATCGTTAAGCACTTCAGGAGGAATGAGAACAAAATCCAAGAGAATGTTCTGCTAATCTGTAGCAGGCTACTCCGGGGCTTATCAACTGTGTCGACACTGCAATGCAGAACTGGCTTTGATGGACAGATTAAAAAGGTCCAGCTTGGGGCACTTGCAACAACCCATTATTTAATTTCATGACACCATAACTCTACTCTACAACTGCCAAAGAACATGTACTTAGGTTAAATATTATACCTAACTATAATGAACTCTATTGCTGAACTTTAAAAATATTCTCTTGTAATAGTGTGGAACAAACTAGTGTCATAAACACTCTAGTGAGGATGAAAATTGCTGGTGTGGATCACAAACTCCTTAAGCACAAAGAAAGTCTGAAAGACTCTCCAGACGTTTATGTTAAAAAGAATTTGTGTTTCTAATGCTGAGCTGAGGATGGAAACAAGTGTTGTACAACTCACTGTATCACCCTCAAAGCATGCTTGGGCCCACGGACTGAGGGGTCGTGGCCTCTACAATCTGCTCCGCACTGTGGTTGTCCCTCTGCCCCTCTGTGCTGTGTGTAGTCAGGTGTGTGAGCTGGGACATCTGTGAAGTTCAGTCCACCCAGAATTGTACATCTCCTCTTCCACTGTCCCAGCTTTTCCTCCCAGGACACAATGTCAGTTCCTGAATGCTTTCCTGCTACAGGGTTGTGCTGACGGGTCCAGAAAATTAATGTGCTGCTCTGGAGGGACTGGGCACTAAGTCACCTACATCCTAACACAGCACTAATAAGAAGAGTAGGGATCCTCTCCTGGGAACTAAAGCAATCATTTCCACAGTGACTCACATGCAGCAACAAATAAAGAGGTTCACTGCTTAAGGCAACAGCAGAGACAAGAGGTTGTAAACTAACCCCAGATAAGAGGAAAATTGGCCTGATGAGTATCACTTAAAAATTCTCGTCACTCGTGATCTGGATCAGAAAGGCTCTGATGCCACAACCAGATGCTTTGAAGGGATTTTCTTTGCTCTCTCTAGTTATAGGAAACACCACAAGTTGTACACTTTTATTCAATTGTTCCTGAGAGGCGATTAATAAAGAAGACAGGCTACATGTTTTTTAGTCCAATGACTTAATTCTAAGAAGATCCAGCTAAACTGTACATCTCACCCCTGTGGGTAGGAGAGAGAATGGAATGTGCTTCATGTTGGGTAATAGAGGTTAACAAGGGCCATCAATATGCCAATCAGGGCGTATTTCTCAACTGATGAAATGACCACTGTCACTCACTAAGAGTCTAAGAATGAACCCCGAGCAGTCTGGACAAGTCCTGCTCGCCACGTCCTCCTCTGGGCCTGGGCCTGCCTGCCCATCGGCGGTCCTGAAAGGCTATTTCCACCACCACCAGTCTTGGGGCCTCTTCCATTCCTGGAATTCTTAGGAAGACTAGGTCAAGTGTGGTCTTGGGCCTATGCTATTCCTTAGAGAAAGCACACTGTTCTAGACTGTATTTTACAATTTAACATGTTCATTGTTTAAAAACCAAATCAAAATGGATCACACATATAAATAAATAGTTGAGTGAATAATACTAATACCTGCCATAGTACAGTGCTAAGTTGATTATTAACATCCAAGGGTCTGCTTGCCTTTTGCCCAGCTTGAGGGTCAGGTTTCCTCAGGAGGCCTCAGGGAAAGCATAGCTGAATCACAAATGATCCAGGAAGACCTGGTTTAACTCATAAATACTGAGGGGCGGGTGTGTGTGAAGGCCAGCATGGAGCTTCAAATTCTGCTTTGTCACTTCACAAAGGAAGCACAGGAATTCCATGGGTGCCAAAAAGGACCCTTAAGTACATGAGATAATGCTGTACCTTCTAGCTCCTGGTGGCAAAACAAAACAATGCAATATAAAATAAGCCTGTGGCCCGAAGGGGCCTGATCTGGGTGAACTTCAGCCCCCCAAAATCCTGGGTCAGAGTCAAAAGAAATGCAAAGTAAGTAGGAGCAGTTTCCAAGCTGGTAAGGAAAGGAACTTATATGAATTTAATGTGCACTCTTGTGCCCACTGATTAAAATATCAGCATATTTAAGAACACTGGTGATACTCTGGTTAACCTCTTCTTAAAATTATTCTTTAGAGTCAGTAAGACAAAAATAAAAAATATTACTGTTCATCCTGTAAAAATCTAAAAAAGAAAATAGAGCCAAGAAAACTTCCCAGGAACCTCTCTCATTCCAGCCAAGATACACTTCCCACATGTGGCCGTTAACAATAGTAAGAGCATTCACGAGGTACTATCAACTCATGCGGCACTGTCCCATAGACATTACGCCACAGCAGCAAGGCTTCCCACTCCACAGGACTGGCTCTGAATCGTAGCCAAGGCAGAATAGCAAACAGCCAGAGTTTCCTCTTTGGAGGCAGCAAACTGAGCAGTGGCCCCAAATTCTTAGGGCTGGATTTTCAAGCAAAGATCACCTCAAAGACGTAACACAGGAGACAAAGATTTTGAAATCTATTCCATATTCTCTCAAGAGAAGGCTGCAACTTCGGATGCTGGAAATAGAGCGGAGAAGCATTTTATTAACGTGACTTGGAGGGGCTGTCCAAGCAGTAAAGGGAGGAATAAGGAAAGCCCCAAAATGCAAGTGGATTTGGGGTGCAGTGCGACACGATTCCATTCAAAACCCCAAATGGTAGGTTTGTGGAACAAGAAAAGTTGTTTCTAAAAACTTTTAAAAAGAGCAAAGGGCCAATAAAAAAGTTTTCTTGAAAAAGAACAATGAGGCAGGGGACCCACCTCACCACATACCAACATCGGCTCTAACGCCAGGAAGTGAGGGGCTGGCCCAAGGGCTAAAGAGACCAATGGGACAAAACAGGACCCAGAAACAGAACCACACATTTCTGGAAATTTCATTTTTGACATAATGGCAATACAAATTAAAAAAAAACACACCCAAAAACTGTTCTGCTATCTCACACCAAACAATAACCAATTTCAGGGGATTAATGCCTTTAACGCGAAAAGCAAAATTATAAAACTTTCGAAAGACAATAAATATAAGGAGCCTGCCATTACAACCATAAAGAAAGATTTCTTAAACAATACACTCCAATCATAAAGACTGGTAAGTTTAACTACATTAAAATTAAGAACATATGAGTTCTATCATAAGCCACAAACTAGATGTAGATATTTGCAACATACATTATTTAAAATAAGGAGTTATCCACAACTTACAAATCAAATAGAAAAGTCAATTCAATTCCATGTCCTTCATAGAAGAAACAAATAGCCAATTAACACATTACAAGATGCCGAATACTACTGAGGTATTTTAAACTCACAATATTGGCAAACATTTTAATGCTTATCAACTGTTGGCAAGGATATGACATTACCATACCCCTTACATACAGCTAGAAAAAAAACTGGCTTCATTTAGTAAAATAGAAGCTATGCATAACCTAGAAATTGTATTCCTAGTTCTAAAGAATCCCTTTTGCATACACACCAGGAAACATATAGAAGAACATTCACAGAACTGTTTGCAATAGCAAAATGCTGGAATGAACTGAAATGTCCATCAACAGCAGAAAAGAGAAGTAAAAATATGTTACATTCATACAATGCTATGAACTACTGCAGAACTACACATGATATAGCTGAATCTCAGGATAAAAATGAAAAAAGCGATGCAGAGGTACATTCTTCCTCTGTGAGTCCATTTACATAAAGTTAAGAAACATGTAAAACTAAACAATATATTGTGTCAGGATACAAATGTTTGAGGCAAAACCATAAAGAAAAGGAAGGGGGTTAAAAGAGAACATTCAAGATAGTGACCATCTCTGAGTAGAGAAGATGGGGGTTGGACTGGGGAGGAACGCTCCCTGCAATCTTACACCTCCTGGTAGCACATGGGAATTCGTTGTGTTCTTATTTCTATACAAAAAACTTTTTTTTAAAAAATATTCTTTATTGATTTCAGAGAGAGGAAAGGAGAGGGAGAGAGAGAGACAGAAACATCAATGATGAGAGAGTCACTGATCGGCTGCCGAGGCTGCGCAACCCGGGCATGTGCCCTGACCGGGAACTGACCCCAATCCCCTGGATCCTAGGTCGACGCTCAACCGCTGAGCCACGCCCGGCTGGGCTACAAAACACATTTTTTATAAAGGTTCTTTTGTAATTCTACAATATTTACTAGAACAATGGGGGGGGGGGGGAAACAACCCAGATGATCAAACCTTCCAATTCTGCCACTTGAAAAGGTTTCTCATCTCTAGAGAGCATTTGGAAGTTACATGCAAGTACTTCCAGGTCACTCGACAGCCTGGTGAGGGGCTTATTCTGCCCCTGCTCACTGCCTGCTAACAGTCTCCTCTACCTGCTCTTACTCCTCCCACAGCATACCCACCGCAGGGCTGCTTACACCGTGCTTTCCTGCTTTTACCTGTGTGCGAGCTCTTCACATGCAAACGTGGGCCTCAGGTCTGACCTTTCCTGTCCTTATTGGCCCCAGTGCTAGAATCACTGTTTTCTGGAGTGTTGTAGTATCTTAAGAAAGTGTGGTGCTTATGAAATGACACTCTTTAGAGACGATGTGTGTGCTGAGAAAGGTGAAATGAAGTGCCCCCACCCTTTAGTCTACAAAAATTATTCAAATGAGCTTAAAATAGGCCAAGCTACTAGAAAAGGCCAAAAACAACTATCTACAGATTTCAACAGTGTCCACAGGACAAGAAGTCTAAAGTTGTGCAAAAAATACGTCTCTGAACTCAAGTCAACCCACTTCAGGTGTAAAACCTGGAAAACTGAACATGTACCTGGAGAGACAGGGTACTAGGCCCTCATCCCCAGCACCCGCTGTGTGTGCCATGTCACTGGCCTGCTCTTTAGTCACAGCCATTTCAGAACCCTCCTGGCCATCCCATTCATTTGGTTAAAGATTATTTTTGTTGCCTGGCTCAGCGAATACACCTACGCTAGTGAAGCCCAGCAGGGGCAGACAAGCGCACCAGAGCCAAGGTTGCTGCCTGGTTTCTCAACTCCCACTCCTGGCCTGCTACAACCATTTTCCATACTGCATCTTAAAAAATAAATAATAGAAAGAAAAAACTACTCTGATATTACTTCCCTGTTTGAAATTCTTTAATGGCTTATCATGTTACTTAGCATAAAAACATGATGAGGTGTTTAGGAGCATGGATTCTGAAGCCAGGCTGCCTGAAATAAAATCTCGACTCTGTTACTTTATAAACTTGGACGGGTTACATAGCCCCGAGTCTATGAGGTGAATGAATCAATGCATACAAAGCACCGAGAGCGGCCCCTGACACCCAGAGGCCCTCGGGACATGCTATGACTACTGCTGGAGCCCTGAGGGCCCCCACCTGACTCTCCCCATCACTTCAGCCCCAATGCCCCACCCTACACTTACTTCCTTTCAGTTCTACCTGAGATCTAAGCTCATCCCATTCCAGGGCTCAGTTCAGGCTGGTCCGTTGCCCTGAGGGGAGGTGGGGGGGTGTCTTCTGATTCCACCCTTCCCCCTTCACCCCTGGGGTGTTAATTTAAATGAAACACCTTCAAGCATATTTTTATTAAAGTTAGGTCATCACTCTGTTATATATGGTGGGGCAAAAGTAGGTTTACAGTTGTGAGTACACGGAACAGTTTATTCTTATATTATTATTTGTTAATTATTATATTATTTTCCATATGAACTATAAACCTATTTTTGCCCCCCCCCATATATCCAGTACTGTGTGTGTGTGTGTGTGTGTGTGTGTGTATGTATGTATACACACACACAGAGCAGGTCCTCAAATAATGTCATTTTGTTCAACATCATTATAATGTTGATGAGAGAGAAAAAAACACAATAAAAAACGATTCCTGGCCAGGACCCTGTCTGTGGACGTGGAAGGAACGTCCTCCCCATATCTGCGTGGGTTTTCTCTGGGTACTCGGTTTTCTTCCAAATCTCAAACATGTGCATGTTAGACAAACTGGTGTGTCTGCACTGTGTCCCAGTCTGAGTGAGTGTAGGTGTGGGCATGAGTGGCCCTGGGATGGAATGGTGTCCTATCCAGGGTGGGTCCCACCTGGCGCCCTGGGTTGACACGATAGACTCCAGCAACCCTCAACCCTGAACTGGAATTAGCAGCTGGAAAAAAATTATCTTACTTTTTATATTAATATTTCTTAAATGTATGTAGCTCACATTAAAAATAAATGTTTAATATCAGTAGTGTTTTGGGTCTTTATTTAGGAGTTTGGTCATGTTTTTGTGACCAGAAATATGCCCTAGGAACTTAACTTTTATTTATATCAACTAGCCTATTGTAAAACTGGTTTCATTATATGTCCCTTCTCTTAAAGCCACAGTTTCCAAGAATCTATCTGATGCTAAGTGAGGACTTACTGTATATACTTAAGGGATTACTCACTTAATCTGCTGTCATCCTAGATTTAAAACTCCATGAACCAGGGAATGTACCTTTAGTTGAGTGCTATCCTTCTAGCATCTAACACAATGTTCAGCATTCCGTCATTTAATTCCAACTTGATTTCTCTTTTACAAAATAACCTAAAGAATCATTTATATGCTCAGGGGATTACAAGTTCAGCATAATGCCTCATTCTTTCAGATAAGAAATTTCAGAGGGCACTGTAAGAAATAGAAATCAACATAACATCATATAGTTTAAAAATCAAAAAAGTCTAATCTAACCAAATCCTTCCTTTATCTTTTTAGTCTGGTATTTTTACCTAACCTGGACACTGAATATCTATAACAAGCTTAGGAAGGAACCCTTTTCCCTCTTCCCTGGGTCTCATTTAACACCTCCATCCTTCCCTTCAGTAGCTTTACATTGGGTCCCAAAGCCTTAAGGATTCACACTGGTGGTGGGGTTCATGTATAAGAGTTGTGGAGACCCCCAGGCGGAAGTTCTGGCCAGCACTTGCTCAGCCAGGACACCCAGAGTAAACCTCTGCTGCAAGGCTGTGGGGAAAACACTTCTATCAACTGGGTCCATCTTATCTGGAAAATTACAAATCCAGGAGGTATGTTTGTGATTAAAGTTTCAGACATTTGTGAGGCGACACTGACCAATGCAAGTTACTTGCACAAAAGGACACAGCAGCAGAGAACAGGATGTGCCATCTCTGCAATCATTTTCAAGGGTCTGTTTTATAGAAAACAATGTAAGAATTCTAACCTATGTAGAGCATGGTTAGAAATATAGCTGGACACTACCCAGCCAAGATGTGCACTAAAAAGGTAATGAAGTTCACCGTGAAGTATGAGGAACACACGGTGGGCCTACTCACAATAAGGAATAGAGAGAGACGCTCAGACAGCACAACAGGATTAGTACCTAAGTAACCAGGCATGTGACCTACCCAACAGCGTATTTCTTTGCCAGATATTGTCCAACACTTTGAACTACTCTGTCTTACCTTTCCAGAGATTTCTGTGAATTTTTAGTTTGAAGGCTTTTCCTTAATTTCACTAATTGTTCTGGAAGGATTCAATTTAACAGTTCTGATCTCCACCCCCATTAAAGGAAATAAGTGTCAGAGAAGATGCAGTGTACCATTTGATGAGGCCTGAGCCACAGCATCTGCATCTTCTGGGCTCTTCCAATTGGAGCCATAGCATGACAGCAAGCACTGGCCTGGGACCTTCTTTAGACAGTCTAAAAACTTGATCAACTGCTCTGTGTCAACACTCCCCCCCTTTTCATGTCTCATTTTAATCTACTGATAAAGTGGGGGCTAATTTCTGGCCCCAAGGGTCAGGATGCTTTAGTAATAAAACAGAATGTTCTGTGTTACTGGCATACTGGGCCCTCCCGACGAAGGTAAGAAAAAATAATAACCCTCCACTCAGACACACCCAGAATTAGCAACTAAATGAACCAGAGACAATTTAATCAGTGAAAGTTTAATGGCATCAAATTAATTATGAATTTACTAGTTTCCTGGAAAAAATGAAAACTTTATAAACTGGAGTTTAAAATCTCTCAAGATATTAAAATGTAAGGATAGTTTTGTAAATTCTCATTGGCTCTGTTTATAATCTGGAGAGCTACTAGAAGCGCAAGGAACAGTCTTCAGCCTAAAGACTGACCACCACTGATGTCTACGTGTAACTTCCAGAGCAGTAATCCTCTGCAGCACACTCTAAGGAACACCACTGATTTCTCTATTAAGGGTCCCTGAGAGTTTGAAGACAGCCAGAGGGAGGGATGATGGATAATACTTTGGGAAGACCAAATCAACTGCATTTCTTAACATTCTAAATTTCAATTTCTAATTCAAGTACTCTAACTACATAGGCAGGACAGAGCCAAAATCCAACATAAATTCACATAATTCATCTTGGGCACACAATACTGTTCCAGAGCTCTCCCTGTTATTACCTGAGGAGTGTAACAGAAATCATGATTAAAAGTAAATAAAATAAAAATAAAAAGTGAGCCAAACAAAGTATATACAATTCCAAAATGTGCTATTTTGAGTAACATTTTTTTTGCTTTTCAGAGTCTCAAAATATTTTAGATTTGACGACTACATAAGGGTAAGATCTTTTGGACCATCCAGCACTACTCAATTAATCCCACAGCTGTCCTAGGATTTAAGTCACATTATCTCCATTTAGAGATGAGAAAACTAAAATGAAGGGCAACCAAGTAGCTTGTACAAGGACAGAAAGAGTGAAAGAAGGTTACCGCAGAGACTACAAACTCATCAGTCATGGAATCTCACCCCAGAGAAAAATGTTTACTACCACTCAGTGCCTCGAGGTGGAATGAGCAAGTAAAAAGTGATGACAAATCACAGATCTGAGTCTCTGCTCCTAGGGGAATATTGCCTAACTGCTTCAGAAGTCTGTCATAAAGATGAAATGAGATAAACTATGTGAAACTGCTCTGTCATCCACAGAGCCCATCCCACGTGTCTTTACTGTATCTCCATGTACAGTGATCACACAGTCACACTTGTTTTTTTTATTAGACTACAAACATTTTAACAGTAGAAGAAAATATCCTACTCATTTTTGTATTTTTAGCATCTACCTAAAAAGTCTCCCACACAGGTGCTCAAATGTCTATTGAGTGATTGGCTGACAATAAATACGTGTAAATAAAATAAGAAAGAAAATACATTTTAGGGGCCATTCAAAAAGCATTCAATGAAGGAAGTTTGTTAACTTAGTAATAAACCTTTACACAAGGTATCTAGCATTTCCCTTAATAAGAGACTGCACTTTACCTCTCTCCTCCGTCCAAAATAAATCAAGCACTAAGAAACTAAAAATAAACTTTATAATATGAAAGACTGAGCAATTTCCTCTTTGGCTTGTTTGCATTACTAGTTTAGGGCAAAAGGAACCGTATTTCCTGCTCAGCTGTGCAGGCACCTGAGGACACTTGAGGCCAGAGGAGAGAACCAGGTGGAGGGCAGCCTGAGTCTGAAGAGCAGCCTGTCCGCTCAGGACTTTGAACAAGGTGCTTTGAAGAAACAATGTCAAACTAATCAGTACATTTTTGTAAATAGGTTAATTTCCAAATTCTTTTGTGGTGACATAAGACATTTGTGTTTTTAAACGGGGGGGAAAGACCCAACAGCATTCAAATAAATGCTTGTAATGGGAGGACAGCAGTACAGATCAGGGCCCTTCACACCTGGGTTAGCTGATGAGGTATTTGGATCGAATTAGACAGCGAAAGCCCAAAGAAAATGGGGACACAAACTGGAGAAGGAATGCTCATAATTTCATTTTAGTATTTATTATTCGACTCTGACAAGGCCCCAGGGTCAGCTACCACTCTCTGCTTCCACTTAACAAGTCTTCAAGCCAGTGCTAAGAGCCTTAACAATTTGCAAGAAGGCACAAACAACTGGGCTTACAGCCCTGGCCAGGTGGCTCAGTTGGTTGGAGTGTTGTCCTGTGCACCAAAAGGTGGTGGGTTCGATTCTAGGTCAGGGGACATACCTGGGTAGCCAGATCGGTCCCCAGTCTGGGTGCCATACGGAGGCAGAGGAGGCCGATCAGTTTCTCTCTCACGTTGATGTCCCTCCCCCTTCCTTAAAATCAATGAAAAACATCCTCGGATTAAAAAAGAACACCAACCAACTGGGCATACAGATCTCTAGGCAACACATGATAATTGCTGTCCTCAGGAACACACAAACTCCCATCACAGTGTTTGTGGGGAGGCCCAGGGGCAGGGCTGCTGTGGGATAGCTTGAGGTCTATTCTGTGATGACACTGTTTCCATGTGGCACAAACTTGAACCCCAGCTTCTAGATCTGAATTCAATGTGAGGCTTGTTGTCCATACCCAAATTCAAAAGATGATAAAGGTGTCCATGAACATGACTTGAGGTGTATGAAAACACACATACAAAGTGCCTGTCCTCTTGGGATCAGTCCCCTATAATCAGATCTTACTCTTGACTAGAGTGAAGGAATTTGGGAGGAATGCAACTGAATCCTAAAAACTGCTTGGCTACGAGCAGGCTTTTCACATGCTCTTCAGCTGTGAATAACAATGAAAGCAGCCAGGAGTCTAAGAAATCTGGTTGAACTCTAACAGTATGAAGGATCAGCCACTACTCCTTTGTACTTACACTTCCAAAGGTAAAATCAAACTCAAAATTAACTACTTTGAAGTATACAATTCAGAAGTATTTAGTACATTCACAATGTGTGCAGCCATCACCTCTATCTAACTCCAAGACACTCTCATCACCCCAAAGGGGACCCCATACCCTTCATTAAGTGTCCAAATCAAGTTTAAGGAAAAAAACCTAATGGATTCATTGCGATTATGGCATTGTTTTCTCCACAAAGTATTGGTTTATTCATTTTCAACAGCACATTTTATTTTAAAGGTAAGGAAAATTCAAAGAGTAGTGGGGAGTAATACCCAGAAATATTTTTTCCAGTCAGCAGTGTGATTTTCTACCCATCTGGTAAGACAACTATGGTGAACAAAGTGTGTGCCCTCCCTGGGAGGAAATAACAGCAGCCAACACTAAATGACTATTTACCACGTGACAGATACTGTGCAACACAGTGGCTAAGACTGGCTTTCTGCAGCCACACTGTCCAAGTTTAAGCTCTGAACTGTGTGTACTTCTGGACAAACTAATGTAACCTTTCTGCCTCCGTTTCCTCAGGAGTAATAGGAAGAGAGTACTGACTTCAATAGTGCTTACAGCTCATGCAGCTGCTATGAAGATTAAACAACTTAAGTGCTAAATATAGCTCCTGGACATAAGAGCTCAATTTATGTTACCTGTAATCACTGCCGCCTTATTTAACTTTCACTATGAGGGAGGTGACAACTCCTTGAAGGAGGTTCTAACTGTGCCCCCATTCTACTAGTGAGTAACCTAAATTCCCCAGTATCGGAGCAACTTATCAAAAGCCCCAGGGAATGAGTGGCAGAGCTGGGCTTTGAACCCAACTGTCTGCTTATCAACGATGCTGTTCTACCACAGAACAAAAACTTCCTTGTCACATTTACCAAACTAAGCAAAATCACAATTGAAAGTAAAAACGTAAAAAACTCAATGTATTTGAAATAAATGGACAAGACCCCAAAATAAGACAATGCTGTTCATCAAGGAAAAAAAGTCCAAAACCTGGAAATGAGAAATAATTTAAATGCTCAAAATTGGAAGTGTCTTTTTAAAATACAACCATAAAAAATGATGACACAGATGCATGTCTAATGTAAAACATCACAGGTAACAAAATGGTAGGTTACAAAACAGAAAGAGGCCATTTCTGTTGAAAATACTGAGTGCACCTAAACTTAAGTGCACTCAGATTTTAACTAAAGTAGTAGGGTTCTAGTTGAACAATCCAGGTAAGTATTTTTTAAAACAAGGTGGCAACAATACATCTTTCATAAACGCGTGCGTGTGTGAACGTGCGCGCGCGCACACACACACATTGTGCGTGCTAAAGTATATTTAGGAATAAAGGCACATCAGATCTACAACTTACCCTCAGGGAAAAACACCATACATGTGGTTTTTAAAGGGAGAGTTAGAAGTAATGTGATAAAATGTTAGTATTTAGGGAATTGTATAAAGGTTATACGGGAATTCTTTATATTATTCTTGCAACTTTAAGTTTAAAATTCAAACTAAAAGATTTAAAAGGTTATTACATAGGTAAATGCTGTGTGTGTCTATGTGTCTGCATGAGAGAGAATGGTTGGGCATAATGCGAAGCCTGACATTCTTACTCCAGTTAGTTCAAGTAGATCCTTTAAAAATCTAAGAGCTACTGCTTACATACATAATTTTAAAGCAAATTTTCAGCTTGGGCAAGGATCAGAGTTCACAGGAGTGTGTGGAAGAAGGAAAGAGAAAACGGTGCCACCATGTTCTAGAGAACTCCCCAATATCCCCACATTAAAGCAAAAACAAAAACCTAAGCCTCAAAAATCAACGTCATCAAAACAGCAAGAACAACACTGACTGGAAATGTTAAATCCATGGAGAGTTCATGAATACTGAGGGCAGAAGTCCAGAAAGCACTGTCTGCAGAGTTTCACGGTGGATCAGAGTTAGTCAGCACTAGAAACCCCGCTCAGCACAGGCTCTTTCCAGTAGCCCAATTCTAGCTGGTAAACTGTACACTTTCAGCACAGAACCTGGAAAAGAGGAAGCTGTGCTGCAGCACTGAATCCCATCTTCTGTGTGACAGAACTGTGACCAGCTCCCAGGACCTAACCCAGGAGGAAGCAGGCCCACATTTTCCCCAAGAGAAAAAGACTGAGCAGATTCTGGGACACCGATAAAGCAAGAGTTTCAACCACAGGGCCCTTTGCTAGCTTATGAGAGTCCACTCTGGGACACAGAGAGATTACCTGTACTTATACTTCATCGCTGTAAGTTGGCCAAGGAATCCTGGTGTGAACAAAGAGTTTCTATGACAACGAAACCTCACTTTCCTCCAATGAAAAGCAAACATGGCCCCAAACCTAAGCTCTCACATCAGAGACTCTGTTCTTGGCTCACTCCCATTTCTGACCTGGACAATGCCTCTGAGGGCCCCTTTAGTGTCACTGTGCCTCTGTTTCCTTCCCTGTGCTTGTGCAGTAACAATGCCCCCCCACAGGTTTCCTGGGAGAGCTGATGATGATGTCTGCAAAGTGTTCTTGTTTCCGAGGATGAGAAGGGCTATAACTGGAGAGTCAAAGCGGCACTGAAGAACATTTTTAAGCTGCAACCACTTACCTTTTGAACTGGAGAGCCACAGGGGGATCAAAGGAGTGTCACTGCTTGTTGACTGCTGCTCTGGAGGCCCCCTCCCTCCACCTGACAGAAACCCCAGAGAGCGAGGTCTATCACGATTGTTAACCAGATCTCATTACAACTTGTACAATGGTTTCCTGGAACACCCTGAGTAGGAGAAATGGGGGAAACCAACGTAGCTTGCATAGCTTGTTACATTCTTCTATGAAAGCAGGCATTAAAAGAAAAAGGCAGCCTTGGGAGGGAGAAAGGCAAATATGTAGGGAAAAAGTTGTTTTGCCTTGTCTCTGTCTGCCACAAAAGCTTGGCACAGTGACTCTACTAAGGCTGCAGCAGCTTGCATAATAAAATGCTTAACCTTGGCTAAGTTAACCTCCTTTGCCATAAAGAAAGGGGGGGCGGGGGGAGCAAAATTAAGCTTACGGGAAATAAAGCTAATCAAAGCTGAGCAGCAACAAAGGGCACCAGAAACATTTCTACTGTATCACATCCCACAGGCTGGCCAAGAGCCCAGAATTTTCATTACAACTTTTCAAAGAGAGGGCGAGGAGGAGAAGAAAACATTTCACAAAAGCATTATCAAGGCCCCGGCCCGGGATGCCCTGCTGTACAACCAAAATTTGTGAGAGGTCAGCCTTTCAGGGAGTCAAAAACCCAGCATGTGGAAACGGGCAGGCCTTTTATACAGTAGGAGGGGTTCATAAAACGACTACTGTTCTGCACTGAAGTCTCAGAGCTCACAGATCATTAAAGGTTTCGGAACCACAGAGAAAGGAGGGCAGAGTTAAGGAAATAAATCAAAAGTTCCTCTGGGATGCACAAATGCCTACTTGGAACAGGCTTTCAGCAGAATATCCTCCACATTAAACAACAGGGAGGACTTTTCAAAATAAAAGCAGAAAAGAGATTCATTTGTTACAAGCAATGCACTTTCTTTTTGGTTTAAAGGTTATATGTGCCATAAAAAATGATTCCTGGGGTGAGTGCTGGGGGGAGGTGGAGGTGAGGTTGGGGCAGTGGTGCAGGGGAGCAAGAAAGAAAGAAAACAGTGTGAACAAAAAGTCAAACAGAAATGCTCAGTCTGGGGCACCCCAAACACGTTGAAACATCTTGTCATATTTTAGGGGTAGAATGTTAGGGAGGGGAATGGTATTATTAGAAAGGAATTTTATCACATTTACTCCTTGCCATTCTTGCCTAAGAACTGAAATAATTTTCCCAGAGCCAGAGAGAGTTCTCTTATCTGTCTGTGAAACATACACAGTTGAAGACCTGGGGAAATAGGCCTGTCATCTTAAACCCTAGGAAGCATCAGCTGTCTCAAAACCAGCAGAGGGAGCCCAGCAACTGAGAACAGGAAGTGGATGGCCCAACAGCAAAAGATTTGTGTTCATCCAAGGCAATGGTTCAGAAGCGGAGTCACAAACCTTCTGACCTTGCCCATATGTTATCCAGCAACTGTAAACACTCAATGTAAAAGGTAAAATCCAGAATGAAATGCTAGACTACCTACTCAGTCGAGATTTGTTCGTTACAACAACCAGGTGAGGAGGCTGTAAGGAGGAAAGCGGAACTACTCGGGTCAGGACACACTTACTCTGAAGCACAGGGTCGGGGGAGTCTCCCAATCAATCTGGAAAGAAGCAGGAGGGACCTAAAGAGGGAAACGTCTCTGTGAAAGGCAAAAAACCCATTTGGAAAACTGACAGCATGCACCAGAGCAATGATTTTACCTTCTAGATTTTTTGTTTCCGAAGGGGAGGGGAGGGGATGCTTGAAACAAAAGCAGCAAAACAGACAATGGCATACGTCTGCTAAAATGACTGCCACCTTAATCTTCAGCTGCAGTTTATCAAACGTGGGGAATGGGCTGAGGGATTGACTCATTGCCAAAATTATCAGGCTCTCGGGTCTGGGATAGTGACTATGGCTATCGGTCTAGCTCACGAGGAAAGTGCCTACCTACAGTTTGAGGCATGAGCATGCTGTGGTTTGTCACTGCAAACCATCTTTACTCAGGTCCACTCCAGGTGTGAAAATGGCCTAATTGATGTTTAGTCTGAGTATGCACTGCTATATCAGGTATTGTCTTTTACTAGATTCCAATATTAACACTTTTTCATTGTAGGAAATGAGACATAGGTTAAAAATGCAAACTTTAAGACATGTTAAACTCAGTAGAACAAACAAAACCTATAATGCAACTTTCTGTTACACTAGGAAGTGTGCCTGCCTGCTGGGCAAAGGAGAGGGCCAAGGCAAGAGACAGGAGCGACCCTGGCTGCTTGACACTGCTGAGAGACAAAGGTCCAAAGGAGCTACCTAGAATGTGTGGTGTGGGATGCAGAAGCACGTGTGGGCAGCCTGGAGCCAGAAACCCAGGCAAGGAGGTGCCAACTACCCTGTCCCATCTTAAGAGCCTTCATGAGGGAGGATCTTGGCAATAATTTTCTATGTCACCTGATCAGGACAACGTACGGGAGGTGAGGCGACTCAGATTCCAGTTTAATAAAAAGAGGACATTTCATACAATGGAACTGTCCAAAACCACCATGGTCATATTTAATGAGTTCAATGCCACCAGGTTCTCAGGGACAGCAGGGTAGTCATTTGGCAGGAACGCTGTAGAGGAATTAAGTACTGGGAATTTCCGCAATAGACAACAAGGATACTTCAAGGACCTTCTTTGCAAGGTATTTCAAGGAAGTGTTTACACTTTCAAACACCTATCCTTCAGATAGCTTCCAGCCCTAACTGCACCATTTTCAGGATGCGCACAATTCCTTCAGCCCTCATCTTCAGCTTCTCCAACTCCCATTACCACTTAATGTCCACACCACACAGTTCAGCACCTGGGTTCATGCCAATTCACTGTGGTAACCAGTCAGAGGTCCCTAGGGAGCAGGACTACATCTCTAATCTTATCATCAGACTCAATGAACTCTGTAAGAGCTTGCTGAGTGACTGATATTAGGAATAAACTGTAAAGTTTTTACATTTACACTGTCTAAACCCTCTAAGTCACTGACTTCTAGAAAAATTTTATAACACATATAAGAATCTTTAGACATACCTAGTGAGGCACTTAGCATTTGGGAAATCAGTAATCAGAATAAAATATAGTACAAAAGAAAAGAGTACACATTGGTATGAATCTAAGACAAATATACTGGACAAATGGGTACATGTACCTAATTTGTAAACTTGCACATTTTAATTTACATACAAAGTGACTATATAAGAAACATTCTATCTTTTAACTGTACTATTCTGCCTAATCATTGGTAGACACAATATGGTACAAAAAAGCACATGGACTTTTCTTCTGAGTCACCTGATAGGCTCATATGGGCAAAAGAAATAAGGGCTTCTGCCCTTGCTAATGTTGCTCAGTGTCTGCACATTGCCCTGCGCACTAGAGGTTGCTGGTTTGATTCCCAGTCAGGGCACAGGCCTGAGTTGCAGGCTCAGTCCCCAGTAGGGGTGCGTGCAGGAGGCAGCAGATCAATGTTACACTCTCATATCAATGTCTCTCTCCCTCTCTCTAAAAATCAATAAAAAAATCTTTAAAAAAAAAGAAATAAGGACTTCAAGTTTTAGTTGTTTAATTCTCACCAGAGGACATCTTTTTATTGATCTGAGAGAGGGAGAGAGAAAAAGAGAAAGAGAGAGAGATCAATGTGAGAAACACTGAGCAGTTGCCTCCCGTACATGCCCCAATTGGGGCTTGAACCTGCAACCTGGGTATGTGCCCTGAATGGAAATTGAAGCTGCAACCTTTTGGTGCATGGGATGACGCTCCAGCTGACTGAGCCACCTGACCAGGGCAGGGCTTCGAGTTTTGATAAGTAAATTCAGCCCATAGGACAAAGCAAATTTTGAAATTTATTTTAAAAGTTTTGTTTTGTGCCCTGGCTGGGTGGCTCAGCTGGTTGGAGAGTTGTCCCATACACAAATAGGTTGTGAGTTCGATTCCTGGTCAGGACACATACCCAGGTTGCAGGTTCAATCCCCAGTTTGGGTGTGGATGGGAGGAAAACCAATCGATGTTTCTCACATGGATGTCCCCGCACCCCATCCTCTCTCTAAAAACATATCCTCAGGTGAGGATTAAAAAAAAAAAAGTTTTGTGTTGCCGTTTTTTTAAATCCCACATTTTCCAGAAATGTCTAGAGTCTGCCCAGTTTATTTCCTGCTGCTTTAACTCCACTGAAGTTGGCCAGGTACACAGATTCACTGGGCCTATTTCCTTCAGAATTTAGTTGTTCCACAAATTCCAAATTCTTCCCTCCAAAAGTGAAAACACCCATCTTGACAAATTAAGGCCACAAATCTCTAACCTGATTACAAAACGAAGCATTTGTGGGAAGGCAAACCAAGTTCTGATCTTAGGAGGTGTGTGCTCGAATCGGTAATCACCAAATCCCGAAGGTGCTAGAACTGTGCTGCTCCAGCCCTCTACAATGAAACACACACAAGTCACCATTTCTTGCCAAACGCAAGAAAAATCCAACCCTTGCACATGGGAACAAAGAGATAATGGCTGCAGCTGAAAATACATAACCAAAACATCACAGGAAAAAAACTTCAACTTAATATTGTTCAGAACATCCTCAATGGTGTTTCACTCATAAGCAAAAGACACAGGATAAAAATTCCAGGCTGTTTTCAAGATAATAAAATGGCATATGACGGTGACTCACTAACTGACTAAAAGGGAAAAAAGTCCATAAACAGTCACAGGAACCTTGCAAAGCTGCAGAATCTGGCAACACTGAACCTCCTCCACCTCACTTGGCTCTCAACCTCCAGTACACACACACACACACACACACACACACACACAAAAGTGACCGGTTTGAAGCCAAACTGCAATAGGCTAATGGCTTACTCTACTGCTTAAGACAATATTTTATTCTTGACTTGCTCAATAAATCTGCTGAGAAAAATAAACAATGGGCTTCAATCTTATATATAACCTAGAAAACAGAAATGCTTTGCAAACAGTAGAGGTGACTTACTGCCCATGGTCAACAGAACAGGGAAGTCCAATGTGGCACAGTGAACCCCAAGTCCTAGTCTCACTATCTTGGGACACTAGAGTTAACAAGGATCTTCTGTCCTCTAAACAGTCTAGGGCCTGGGATGTCCAGGTTTCAACTGGTCTTTAAAGCAGCACCAATGCAGATCTTGAAAAGCAACACAAAGAGCAAAAGGTGAGGAAAACTTTTCCTTAAGAACACTGAGAAGTCTCAGTCTTTTAGGATCATACATATCTATGGTCACCATGTGTTTTTATCCCTCATTCACATAGGTGTGAATACACACAGATACACTTTCATTTTTAACAAATATTAAGTAATGGCCTGTTACAGGGCACTAAGGGTGATATAAAAAAGTATAAAATGTGGTCTCTGCCCGGCCGATGTGGCTCAGTGGTTGAGCACCAACCCACGCACCAAGAGGTCACCGGTTTGAATCCAGGTCAGGGCACAGTCAGGGGTGTTGGCTCCATCCCCATTAGGAGCCATGCAGGAGGCAGCCGATTGATGATGTTTCTCTCTCCACCCTCTCCCTTCCTTTCTCTCTAAAGTCAATAAAAAACATATTAAAAAAAAATCTTCGACCTAACTTTATTAAAAATTGTTTAAAAAAAATGTGGTTCCTGACCAGAAGGCCTTACATTCTCTATAAATACATACACGCATGCAAATGTAATAAAACACATGGGGAGGGGAAAGCAGAGTCTAAAGTCCAAGATTAAAATAAAATAAATATTAATTTTAAAGGGCGAAACAAGATACAGTTCTGCTGAGAGAGGAGTTGGGCTCTTTGTGTAGTGGCCCAGTCCATCCTGGAAAGGACTCAGGTGGCTTTCACAGACTGCAGCTCAGGCAGGACCTCTGTAACTGAGCTCTGCAGTCTCAGGGACTGTGTCTCAGGCAGCTTCCAGAGAACACAAGCCCCACTTGCCTCTTAACTAGATGGTGAGCACCCTCTCAGGCACCTCAGGCACCCCTCAGAGAGTGTCTTTGGTATCAAAGGTTCCCCCAAACAGTTCTCAAAACACTCCCAATTCTGTCAACTGTGATGATGGTTTAGACGCTTCAAAGGCCAAATCCTGGGATTGATGACGCCACAATTTAGAGGATTCGGAAGGATTTAAGACACTTGAACAGAACAAAGAATCATATTTCCAAAGTGAAAAAAAGAACAAAGGCCATTAATATGGAAACAATTTCAAAATTCAACATCTCAAAAAGAAAAGTTAGCTTAATGGGATTCTGGTATCCCAAGCCAGGTTTCTCCTGCTTGCTTTTCCTTTTTTAATACAAGTAAATGGTTTTCAAGTTACATACAAAAAAAAAAAAAAAAAAAAAGTTTATGGATGGGTAAGTGGGAGTGTGTTTTCCACCAATGGTAAGTTGTGAATAAGACTGAAGTGAATGTTTTTCTTACATTAATTTTACTCTATTTTCTCAGTGTTACTCAAGGGTATAACTTAAATAAAATGAAAATGAACCAATTATACAAAGATTACGATTTCAGATACATTTTGAAACTTATTTTTAATGTGAGCTTTTAACAGACTAGATGTATTTTTTTTAAATATTGGCAAATTGGATTTTCAAAGTTAGGATGGGTTCACAGATATAGTAAGGTTAAAAAAAATCTATTAGTGATATAAAATATAAGCTCCAAATAGATAAACTCATTGACTATAACCACAGTAATCACAACTTATAAGTCTTCCTAAAGACCAATTCAAATCACTCCTTTGTTTTACTAGTTAATAAAATGAGCGAGTCTATTTTGGCTTAAAAGTCATAAATGTCTCCATCTAAAAGTTACCAGGTGACCAAGATCCAGCTGGATTGTAAGAAATACTAGTTAGCAAATACCAACAGCAAATAAATAAAACTGATCCTTATCAGCAGCACTGTGTTCAATAATACTTTAAAAGTCCAAGGCAGTTTTCTAAGTGCAGTTTCTACATCGAAGCATTCTCATGCCACCCCACCGGCTCTACTACGAAGGTAAAACCAAAGACAGGCCTGAGACTTCAACACTGAGAGCAGCAAGTATATGGGGCCCTTAGGTTTAAAAAGTCACCCAATTTTTAAAGACCTCTCCCTTCCCCAACTCCACAACATTAGCACCAAAAGTTTCTTATGTGCAAATTTCTTAACTGCTTCGCTTATTGAAGGAATCAGCCAATCTCTCTTCGATTACCCCAGTCAAAACTGGACCACTGCCCAGTCAAATAACCATACAGTTGAGACTATCAGAATGAAGAGATTCAAGCCTCTGCTTCATTTTAATGAGAACAAACCCCCTGCATGGGACAACTATAGGGTCACACACAGTACTTGCCGCCAAAACGCAGTGCCTGTTTCTATCGGCGATCACTTCCACCTTGCACGGAAAATTCCAATTCTATCTGTATCTACTTGAGGTCAAGTTATTAAGAGAAAAGGTATGGCACTTAAATATCTATCCTTTTACCCAATCTTGCCAGCCTCAAAGTACTTATATCTCTTATTCATATATAAGGTGTGCCACTAAAAGAAAGTAACGCTTGAGAACACTGTAGTATTAAATATGTAAACTTCATATTAATAAGAAGTCATCCTTTCAAATAAAAAGGTTTCTATTAGAAACAAACAGGGTCTAGCCTGACTCACAACCAATGACTGTATGTGACAAGGTAAAGACAACATTTTTTATATGAAATATGACAGGAGTTACAATTGCGTTTCTAGGGAAAACTAGGAAATGGGAAGAGGGAAGCTATATTAAGAAATTCTATTATTGATCATGAAAATAAGCCCAGATACTTTTCCATATGTTTGAAAAATTTTGTAAAACAAAATTTGAAAAACAAAATCAAGTCCTAGTAGTGAAACAATTTACAACTTCAACAGAATAAAAACAACAAACAACATTATTTTAAGAATGAATGTGACAGCCCTAGCTGGTCTGGCTCAGTGGTTAGAGTGTCGGCCTGTGGACTGAAGGGTCCCAGATTCGATTCTGGCCAAGGGCATGTACCTCAGTTGCAGGCTCAATTCCCGGCCCTGGTCGGTACGTAAGTGGGAGGCAACCAATCGATATGTCTCTCTCATATCTCACATTGATGTTTCTCTCTTTCTCTCTCTCCCTTCCTTGCCCTCTCCTCCCCCCTCCACTCTCTCTGAAAAGCAATGGGGGGAAAAATCCTCGAGTGAGGATTAAAAAAAAAAAAGAATGAATGTGACAGACAGGTTTAGGATTCTGCAAGTCTCCATTATTATAAACAGCAGTATTTCCTAAACTGTACTGTATATTTGAATCACCTAGAGAGCTTATTAAAATGCAGATTCTGGTTCAACAGGAATGGACTAGAGCCTGGGAGCCTGATTTTCACAAGCTCCAGGTGATGTGATAATGCTGGTCTGAGGACCACACTGTGAACTGTGAATATTTGCAGTAGAGGTCTTTGGTTTAAAACCAGACTTTCTAAAATATTGTTATGTAGCTGTAACATATTTGTTCTCAATAGTATCAACCTATTCAGGAAGTTCATACTTTGTTATGTAACATTAGATTAAGCATTAATGAGGCTAGTAAACTGTTTATACAAGGTTATAATCTGAAGTTAAATAAAACTCCATGCTGAACATTCAAATTGAATGCCAGAGTCATTTTTAACCTCTTAATAGTAAGAGAATCTTGATTACTCACTCATTCCTAAAGCCCTTCCTCAATAGTAGTTATTCTTTGGGAGGGTGGGATATGCTCTATACAAAAGATATTTTGCCTGGAGAAATGAACAGTTAATATTCAGTAATTATGTACATATTTAATAGCACTCATTCCCAGAAATGTGGGTGAGAAAGGTGGTTGATTTTCATGTTATTTCTCAAACTAAAATTTTAAATCTCTAAGACTTTTCATCCTATCACCCAAAGTTTAAAAAAAAAAATCCTGAACATCAAAACCACTTATCCCTTCGCAAGGCTCTTGGTCCAATTAAAAAAAAGTGACACATTTTCAATAGAGAAAATCAAGATAAAAGACAGACTTCCATTTTCATAAGTCACTTTAACGCCCTGTTTTTGGTCTTACTACAAGACTAAATTATTACAAGAACAATGTTCCGGATCTCAGCTTGGATGCTCTCACTTCTCTTCATGGGGTCCCCAAACATACTCTTTGGAGAGAGTGCAAGGTCTCCCAAAGTCAACCTGCAAGCCGTAATTCTGCCCTAAGTCCCACTCCATCGCCTGGTGCAACCCCCTCTCTCAAGCCACACTAATGTACTCGCCGGGCATGTTTTGCAGTTTCCTGTCTCCATGCCTTTGCTCGTGATATTTCCTACAGCTGGAAAGTCACTTTTCCTCCACCCTCCCAACCATGGCCTGTCAAAAAATACATCCTTTCAGGTCAAACACCACACTCTCCAAAGAGCGTTCCAGAAACCCTCAGCCTCTGTGCTCACTGAGGGGCCTGAACCTCCAGCAAGGAGGGCCCTGAGCAAATGCAAATGGTTCGTCTCCCTTGCTGTAATGCTGGCTCTCTGCAGGGCATGGATGGCACCTTGCTTCTCTTTATAGACACCCAACCCATTACAGTGTGCTCAGTGCGTATATAAAATTTCGAAAAACTGAATTATATGGAATGCTTAACTCTGAAAATGGGAAGTGAGGGAAAATGAATTTCTAGTGCAGTAAATATTAATATAACAGCAACTGGGTTTACAAATAGCATAAGCTTAATTTCCACTGGACTAGATGCTGGAAAATAAAACTATAGAGATGAGAAAGGTGAGGATTTATGCCTTCCCACCTTCTCTCTCCAGAGGCTAATTACAACTTTGGGGGCACCTCTTTTCTCTACCAAGTTGGAACAGATCAAATTGTCTTCTCACTAATGTTAGCTACATCTGAGACAGGTCACTGAGTAAGTGCTCCCTGTCTACCATCCAATGCTGGCTAAATTTGTCTGAGCAACAGCAGATAGAGCCATACACAAAGGCCAGCCAGGATTCAAGGGACAATCATTCAGGTGTCAGACATGGAAAGTCTTTGGTTCAAACAACACAAACATGCTTTCAGCATGAAAGAAGATAAATGTCACTGCCACCTGAGTAATCATCTCAGGATTTCGAAGGAAACTGCAATGTTTGTATAAAAATCAAACAAGAAACTATTTTGGAACACCCATGATTTTGTAGTATTCAAAACATGGGTTCCCCCGCTGGTAATTAAGATTCAACTCTACCTGGTCTCTTATTTTTTTCAGGCATTACCTTCATATCAAAGGTCATGTAACTCATCAATCCAAAGAGCACCAGAAGTTCTTAAAACAGAACCCAAGGGGCCTGGTTATGATCATCCTCTCAGAATTTCAGCTAGGGGACACTCACTGTGATTTATACAAATGTACTCACACCCAAGACTCTGATGTGGTTTAGGCCCGACAGTGTCGAGAGAGAAGTGCACAGCCAAGAGGAATTCGATACGCTTGGCAAAGATTCTTTCCTAAATTTTACTACTAATTATATATCCCATAAGCATATTGAGGGAGGCAGATGGTTACAGAGAAGGATAATAAACTTCAGGATATCTGTACAACTGTGGTACTGAAATATTTGGCTTGTGGCTATTCTCTTGGGTACCATGAGGTTAACGTGTGATACCCACTCAACTAAACCTCTATAAACAGTTGGTTTTCCACAATCACAACCACTATTTCCACTTCAATGGGCAGCACTATTCAAAGAAAAGCCAGATTTAGCGCCTATGTAATAAACACCAGACCAAGAGAGCTAGGAAAGCTGTTTATGTCCATGCCCACCACAAACCTTTGTCTGCACAACTCACTGAAGGAACTAAGAATGTAAGCCTTCTCAACAAAATACATCCCTTAAAACTAGGCATTGCCCTCCACCCCTTCCCAGTTTTCAACTAAAAGGATTTTTGGCCAGTGAGGTGAATGAAAAATAGGTAATTTCCTTTTATACAGATTCAATTTGTTTACAAGCAGAAAATAATTCTGTACTTTCACAACGTTTAGCTACTCTGTGTAGTACTGGGGGTGAGTGTGAAGAACAATCCTTTTCAGGTGTTTTAGGCACTCTTCATAGACATATCTCATTTAAATTCTTAAAACTTTTCTCAGGAGAAGAATCAGCATTTTACAGGCACAGACATTAAGGTGCAGAGAAACTGAGTAACCCGCACAAGGCCCCAGAGCAGGTAAATGGTGACAGAGGCAAGAGCCCGTCATTTTGCTCTCAGGCACAGTGACCGCTCAAAGTGTGGGAACAATTTATAAAGACTGTATGTAGCACCTATAAAGTTCTCATGCAAAGAAACACCGTCTTAGAGAAAATAACTTTCCAGTCCTGGTCAGGATTTGCCCTGAACTGCCCAATTACAGCTCAAAGCAGCCTGCAGAGTCAAAAGAGATCATCGCATACTACAGTTACCAGTGAAACCAAGAATAGAGCACAGGTCTGCTGACCTGCGTCCAGGCCCAATCAGGCGTGTTCTTTGGATGCTGACACCCTTCTGAAGTTTCAAGTCAGTTGAGAATAGCAAAGAAATGAGTTAATAATTCTGGTAAATAGAAGAGAATATGGAAAGGATCTGAGAATTTGCTGTAAAAAGAGGCATGACCACATGAAGATTTCTACCAAGGAAGTTTTTAACCAAGAACACTGTTGCCTGCACATTTCTCATCTTCCACAACAAAAATGAAAACGAACCTTTGCCCTCCCCTCCCTGTGGGCTGTGAATGATTAGCTTGCCTATGTTGATAACTACGGAAAACATGAGTGCCTCTCCCAGCTGATTAGAACACTTACTGATTTACCCTACTACCAAACTCCTCCAATTCTATGCAAAAGACAGCTGGACACCAGGGACAGTTAGCCATAACAAATCTCCCAGTGAAGCAAACAGCTCTTCCATAGCTCCGCTGGCCATGCCCTGAAGAAGCTGAAACAGGAAGACTGCTGGGTGTCAGAGGAGAAGTAAAGAGAGGAGCCATGGGACCAGGAAATGGAGATGGCAGAGAAGCGATGGGGAAGGGTCTCAGGAAAGAGGGGCCAAGAAAAGACCAGGGAACCAGCCTGAAGAGTTGGTATACTGAGAACTTCTCCGTAGGAGAGAAAAGGCTACTTACTGAGTTTGATGCCACCAATAGGAACAAGGAACAGCCAAGTGCAAGAAGAAAAACAGTCAAAGACTCTTACCTAGGTAACTGAGGTTTCCGCTTGGGGGTTAAAACTAGATATAACAGGCACTTCCAAAAGCTAGACAGAAGATTTTAGATTTAATGCTTAATCTTGCTATTATAAACTTATATTTTTTAAAACAGAAAGATGAAGTAATTGTTAAGCCATATCTTGTATCAAATTCTTCATGGTCTGCAAGTTTTAGCAGCGCACAGGGAAAGATAAAATTTGAGTTGAGAAGTTATGATCTAGCCCATCACATCAAGTCAAAGCTACTCATTGGCCTCTCTCAATTTCACCCCAATCTGGCCAAACCAAAATTCCTACACTCAGGTAAAGGCATTTTAGTTTTTAAAAGTATGTATCAAACTTCAAATAACTGAAATCCTCAGAAAACTTTCTTTCACTGTTCTACATTAAGCACTTCTTTCCAATTTGTTCTGGAAAGAGCAAAAAATAAGTTGCTTTTATGGATTGATGACATATTTTAATGTCTGAACAGTTTTCTCTACCATTCTCAAAATGACCCATCTCTCAGCATATTCCGATGTATAATAAATACTGAAAGTTTGACCTGATGACTGATGATGCCAACCACCGATTTACACGCGGCTACACTTGAGGTCTCAGAACCCATCGCCCCTATTGTGTTATTGCTGTTCTGAAGGTACTTATAGAAGGTGTCCAGAAACAGTTCATTAAAAAGAAAGAAAGAATAAGGGAATCAAAACTGAGGGAGAAATCAATAAATGACGCCCAACAGAGAACCAGGCGAAGCAGCCTCCCCACTTTACAGGGAATGCTCTCTATCTGGCTCCCCTTTCGCTCGCTCCCGCAGAAAAGGTCTAACTGCTCACCCCACCCCAAGTCCCGAGGAACACTTTTGGTTGCTGGGCTCTACTCCAGCCCACAGGCACTGGGAAGTGGCTGGTCCTACTCCTTCCCCAGTCTCCCCTTTTCCTGGCCGAGCCAGAAGACACCCCCTCCAACAGCACCTGGAGGAGATTACAGACAAATGAGACAGAATCCCTGGCTAGTATTTCCTTCCTTTAACTTCACTCTGAAGTTTCCTCAGCGAACCTTGCTACCCCAAGTTTAGCGAGAGCACTGGGCATATCTGACTCCCGGCCTTGTGAAGCAGCACAGGAATTGTTAAAAGCCTCGCTCAGCAATCTGTAACAATTCTCCCTCACCCACCAAACAAAAAGTTCAAACCCTGGGGGCTAGAAAATCAGAGTTAAAACTACTCTTCAAAAACACTGCAGCACCAAACACAGAGGAAGTCCCAAGAGAATTCAAAGTATATGAGCAGCGAGCCACATCCACCAAATTCGAACTAGTGATAAATGACATTTCCTATTTCAGCCACTGTATTTAAAATTAGATGTTAACTCCCCAACATCCCAGCACTCCCCCCCACCCCCAACTTAACCCTCTGTTGCCAAAGACCTTTTTGTTCTTACAACAGAGGTCCACTTTCTTCAAGGAAATAGGCATAATCTGTCACTTTCCCATCCAGAATCATGCTGACGCTGAGAGTGAAGGAAGTCAGGATAGGAGGTGGAGGCCAGCCTGAGTCTGAGTGCCGCGCAGGGTTAAAGGAAACCATTTCGTAAGATCGAGTGGGGAGAAGCAGCAGGAGCAAAGAGGGAAAAATCAAGTTACATAAAGTCCAATTGTACTCACTGTTTCCTTATTGGGAAGTAGCTCCTTTCTAATCCTGAAGAAGTTCTTGCCGTACTGCCTGAGCCCCTTAACGAAGCGTTTCTGTGACAAAAAGAAACAACAAATGGGGATGTAAAAACCGAAAACAAAACAGGATGTCAGCAAAGCAAAGATATCTGCAATCAGCAAAGCAACCACATAAAGTCTTAGCCAGGGAATACTAACTGGGCTGGGGGTGTCTTTCAGCAGCCGACCTGGGATCCACCACCAGGACAGGCCCCTCAAGCCTTCATCAGAAGCCCAAGCCCACACCCCACACAGTTTTAGGGAAAGAGCATCCTGAGTCTGAGGCTCCCAAGCAATCTGTGCTCTCTATGCTACCAGTCTGCACACTGGTCCACGAAATATGCTCCGTGTTTCAATAAAACAGCAAAACTGCTATTCACCTGAGAACAAGGCTTCCCAGAGTGTCCCGCAGATGGGAGGAAACAACCAAACCTGAAGAATTTTCTCCAAAAGGGCACCCCAGAGGGTTAAAAGGCCCTTTCGTTAATCCGAGGAATTCACTAGAAAGGAACCGATATCAGAAGCCCACTGGGGGGCCTGAACATCAGCTGGCCTGCCCCGCCGTCTCCGCCACTAAAAGCCACTCCAGGGCACCAAATAAAGAGCCACCAGCACCCCTTCCTTCTTCCCGAAGCCCCTCACCGCCTCCCCCGCCCCGGCCGCCCATTTCCTTAGCAGTCTGGACACTTTCACTTTGTCCCATTCCCCCGGCAGCCCCTCCTCGCCCCAGCAGGGGCAGCTCCCGGCTCCCCAGGCGGCCCCCACCTCCGGGCGGGACTCGAAGCCCGGTCCCGGCGCGACCCCCACCCCCCACTGCACGTCCAGGCCGAGGGGCGAGGGTGGCCGGGCAGCCACAGGTACGCCGCCGGGCCGGGGCCGCGCACTCAGGGTCCGGGGCCGCGAGAGGCCGCGCCTGTCACTCGGTTCTTGCTCCACAAAGCGCAGGGAGGAGGCAGCCGGGGTGGCGCGGTGTGTGCCCGCGGCCGCGCAGCGCGGGGCCACCGCTGCCACCGGGGGAGGAGGCTGGAGCCCAGCGCGCAGAGCCCGCGGCCGCGGGCGGCTGCAAAAGGCGGCCTGGATCGCCGAGCTGCCCGTCGCCCGCGCGGCGGCCCCCGCGCCGGGACTCTGTGCCAGGCCCTCCCGGGACCCGGGCGCTGATATCTCAGTTCCTGCCTTCTGGCCGCAGGGGTAAAGCCTGGCATCGAAGCACAGAAACTTCCTCCCTACCGCAGCGAGGGCGAGCGGAGGCGCCCGCGGGGCCGGGGCGGCGCGGGCACTCGGCCCTTCCCGGGCTGCTCCGGGGCTGGTCCTCCCTCCCGCGGGCGGTCAGCAGCGCTCCCGCCGAGCGTCCACCCCCTGGGCTCCGAGACTGGGAAGCTGGCCCCGAAGACTCCTACGGCCCCTTCCGGCCTGGGATTGTGGGCGGACGCTCCCCGCTCCCCGCGGCCCAGGCATTAGCCAGCACCTTGCAGGGCGTCGTTTCACAACTAAATCACCGCGGAAGCTTCCCAGCCAATAAATCACCTGCCCACCGGGAGGAGAGTCCCTCCCTCTCCCCGGGTTTAAGACCAGCGGGGCAAATTCTGTCAGGAGCCAGACTTGGCCTGCAAGAGATCTGCAACCCCTACTCCATTCCTAGGCCTCTGCATCTTCAGACTTCACCCCTTTCTAAGATATGACTCATCACTGTCAATTTTCAATATAATTCTTACAGTTCAAAGGAAAAGTCTGTCAAGGCACAAAAAGAAGCCAGCCCTCCTCCAGTCTGGAAAAGAATGACCTCGATTACTTGACAAAGTATCATTCTTATGACCCACAAGCATCCTGGACTACTTGCAAGGCATCTCCACGGGGGACGGGGGGAGGAATGAGGCTGCCCTGCCCTCAAGGAGCTCCATGGCAAACAGGTAAACAGATCACTCTCTGGGCCCGCAGAAAAGCATGGAGGAACAAAGGGCTGTGGGTGGGGCTAGGAGGAGGAAGCAATTTACACTGCTGGTGTCTTAGAGGAAGTGACAAGGAAGACCATGGAGCCTGCCAGGTGTGCCCAGCAGGGCTTCAGGCAGAGGAGCCAGCCAGGAAGGGCACACAGGACATTCTGGGAACTGCAAGGAGGCCGGTGTGTAGAAAGGAGTGCCAGCAGGTAAGACTGGAGTAGCAGGAGAGGATCAGGTTGCAGGGAGCCTTTTAGACCAGGCTGAGGCCTTATGGTCCATGGAAAGACTGGATAAGGACTGCTCCAGTGGCAGTGTGGCTGTGGCCTAGGGACAGACTGGCTGCAATAGAGAGACCAGTTAATGAGGGTGGTGAGATAACCAAGGTGCCCGATGAGCAAGGCCTGAACTCAACCTCAGCCATCAGAACTAATGCTTCTTCATCCACTCTTCGGTATTTACTGAGCACCTAGCACTGGGAGGAAGTTAAAAGTAGCCACGGACCTTTATTAAAACTGATTCATTTTTAGCAGGTAAGATAAATGTGTGTGGGGCCATTACAGAAACATCTGAGACTTAATTCAGTCAAGCATAAAATAGTGAAGTGCAGCTCCTCAGTGCAGCAAGGGAGCCAAGAGGGACAGACTGTGTAGCCCAGAACACCTTCCCCAAGACAGTGAAGCATGGCCAGATCACGAAGAACAGAAAGCATTTGCAGAGGTGGAGGGGGTTTGGAAGGCCCTCCGTGAAAGACAGAGGTGGAGGATGGGAAGTGGTTATAGGAGAGAAGAGTCTACACAAAGTTGAGGTGGGTGATCTGGCGTGATTCAGATGGTGGAATGCCAGGGCCATGCGATCTGAACATGGGCTGGATGCCAACAGACGCAACAGGTTCACTAGGAGAGGCTGGCACAACGGAGGCAGCATCTGAGGAAGGCTGACTCTAGAACATCAGGCTAATGGGTGGAGCTGAGCAAACCTGAGTTCAGATGCTGATTCCTCCTCTGATCATCCACTCAACCAGCAGTTACTAAGTACCTACTATATGCCAGGGCCTCACATGTATTAACTTAAAACCCTCACAACCTACAAAGAAGTACCATTATTCCCTCCATTTTACAGAAAAGGAAGCTGAGGCAGAGATGGTTAAGTAACTAGACCAAGGTCACCTGACCCCTCAGAGGAAAAGACAGAATTCAAACCCAGGCTCCAAAATCCATGCCCTTCACTGCCACACACTCTGTAAAATGGAGGTAGGAGTCACAGACGTAACCATTTTCAGTCATGGTACCATTATCTGTGACTGTGCCCTCTCCTGTTAGCCCCAATATCAAATCACCAAGTCCTCAGTATTCTTCCTGAGAAAGGTCCTTCAACACCCTCCTTTCTTGCCTATTCTAGTGCTAGCCCTTGGCCAATCCCTTATCCCTCTCTCCTACAAGCTAGCTTATTAACCCAGTTTCCCCATCCAGCCATTTACAAGCTTCTACAAGGAATTTTCCAAAACCACTGAGTTCATCATGAGTCCCATATCATCCTGCTCCCAGCCCCTACCTAAGAGTAGCTATTTGACCCATTCAGAGTGGTGTTTATACCCCTTAGCCCTGATTTCAGGGTCCTCAGGAGCCTGTCCCTGTCTACCTTTCTAACCAGACATGCAGTAATGCCAGCTGGCCCACATTACAACTATCTGAACTCCAGACTCTGGGCTACCTTTTCTACTATTCTCTACAGCCTACCCAAGATACCTCGTTTACTTCAAACCCAAGTTCAAATCCCTCCCACTCCAAAATGAAATTTCCCCTCCCATTCATTTGACATTTATTTATTTGTATAAGGTCTCATGTACTGATAGAGTCTACAAGCTCTGAAAAGACAGGTACTATATCCTTATACTCCACTTTGCCTCCCTATAGCATTATGCAGTTGGAGCTCCCATGTTTTTGATATAAAAGTGAAACCACCATGAGATGACAAGAGCCTGGGCTGGGGTGGTCACAGTGGAAATAGACCATTAAAAGTCAAAGGGTTCATTTTGAACTGTGTTAACCAAGTTGACTTTCTTGGCTCCATGACACGAAACTCTCCTGATTTCCCTCGTGTCACCTGGCTTAATTCTCTATCCCACCTCTAAATGTTGGAGTCTTCCCACAGCTTTGTTCAAGGCTTCCTGCTGCTCTCCAAACTCCCTCCCAACATATCTCCCACTGACCCCTTCCCTCTAAATATCATCCAAGATTCTCATGACTATTTCTAAGGCTAAATCTATGGTCCAAGCCCACTGGGAACACTTGCTTGAATGTCTCAGACATTTCAAACTAACTGCTTCTAGAAATATGAATTTGACATCTAGTGGTGAACACAGACCACTTCTGCCAATGTATTTCAATGCTATCAAGTGCAAAGCACCATAGGCTCCACTTTAAAAAGAAAAAAGGAAGTAAAAGCTTCGTGTGGCCTGCACTGTTCCTTCTCTTTGGAAAGCCACAGGCCTCAGAACTGGTAAAACACCTGCTTCTCAGAGACCAGTCTTCACCTTGTGGTTTACCAGAAATGGAGAGTAGCCTTTAAAATCGAAACAAAGCCAGCCCACTCAGAGCCGGCAATGATCAGAATAAGTCAGTATGTCAAATAGGCTTTTGCGGCTGTAGTCTCCTTTCCCTCTATTAATTCATCTTTCTTCAAATGAAGACCTTGAAGTTTTTAAGACTGACTTAATAATTAACACTAGCAACTTAAAAATAGACAGGTATAAGCATGCCTTGGAGATATTGCGGGCTTGGTTTCAGACCACCGCAATAAAGCAAATATTATAATAAGCAAGTCATAATCTTTTTGCTGATGGAGTGTCTTGCCTTCAATTTGTAAAAAAAAGGGGGGGGGCAGCATCTGTGAAGCACAATAAAATGAGGTCTGCCTGTACCCTAAGCTTCTGAATGACGGCTCATAGACACAGGTCTGTTTCTTAGTAGTTGAGCTGAAATTCAGCATTTCCAGTGCTGAAATTCCAGGCCTCATGAATTACTTCTGTGTCCCTTAGCTTTTCTGTCCCTGACAGTATAGAGATAATAGAATGCTAGGATGCCAAGGGTAAAGGAGACAGAAGACTGTGCTCACTTAAAAGGCTACGGTAACTTGGGTTGAGTCACTGCTTCGAGTGCTCACCGACTTGTGGTCCAGCCACTCTCAGGAGCATGAGCTGCGGGGCTTGTGGGTGTTTGTTTCCAATTAACCTGAGTGTGTTTCTTGGGAGCAAAAAACAAGTCCTTTCCTAATGTTGAATCCCCATAGCCAGAAGAATCCAAATATAAATATAAATTTATTTATGGCAAAGAGATTATTCTTTGCTTTGTTTTATAAACTTAGTTTGTGGTTGTGCTCGTTTTTATTTTATTTACTGAAATATATTTTGACATATAACATTGTGTAAATTTAAGGTGTACATGTTAATTTGATAACATATTGTAATATGACTGCCAATGTAGTGATAATTAGAATCTCAGTCATGTTACATAATTATGCTATGGTTTTTAGACAAATTGTTCTCGTTTTCCATTATTGCGCTAAAACTTCGTATCATCATCAGGAGTTTTCTACCTGTAGGTTCCTAATAGAGAATATTTAATTCCTGGCTTTAAAAAAAGTGAGTTACCCGAACACATTATTTACTGTTAAACTGGGTTTTAGTAGAAACTGGAAAGCTCTATTTCTTATTTTTGGTAGAATGGAAAGAATATGAGATTCAAACCCAGAAGTCCTGGGATCTAGTCTGCTCCTCTGTTCCATAAAGGAAATTCTGACATGGCTGTTTACACAGACAGTTTTGAAATGGAAGATATTTAATAGGAATAAACATAATTGGGTCGAAATGCAGTAACATTTTCTCTTATGATAAAGTACTATTTTTAAAAGTTCCTAGTGCTATTGCTGAGCCTGCCCCATGTCAGAGCCTCCTGAGCCCTGTGCCCATGGCCTACCCAGATGCTGACCCTCTCCACCTTCGGGGTCGCAGGGTGGACCTAGGGCAAGCAGCTTCACCGTTATGTGTCATGATATGAAACAGGTAGGGAAACACCACCCTGTGCAACAATAAAAACAGCTAACACTGAGTAGTGCGAGGACATGTCTTAAGGGCTCTACGTGCACTGAAGCATCACAACAACCTTATGAGGCAGGGACTACTAATATCTCTGTTTTTACAAATGGAAAAACTAACCATGCCCCGAATCCTTGGACCAGTGTGGGAGGGTCAAGGGTAACAAACAACTGGAAGCTCCATGGATGGGTGAGGCATACAAATGGAGTCAAGGAGAGGGTGTGGATCATGGGTACAATGGGCATCTGCTGCCTTTGTTTGCATTTCAAGATTTTAAGTGTTCCCCCAAATCTATAAACAAACAAGTAAAGGCTATATTCAAGTAAATTAATTTATTCTTGCCTCAATTTGTTCATCTTTTAAATTGGCAAAAAAAAAAACAAAACACACCCTGCCCTATCCATTTCAAAAAAATTATTCTGAACATCAAATTGGATAGCAAAGAGGAAAGTAGGAGGCTGGGAGAAAGTCCTTCAAAGACTAAGGTGTACTTATCGCCCTCATCTGCATGGAACTCCCAACACGGTTCATCTCAAGTGTTGGATCTGACCTGTGTCTGCAGCAGAGAAGAGAGGCAGGACGAGGGGACTGTGCCTCAGAAATGGCTAAAAAATAGCTCTGCATTAACCCCTGGCTGAGAGCTTTCAAAATTAACTCCCTCTGGTGAATTTTAACTAGTGCATCACAGTCAGAAAACTCACCAGGACTTCAGAAAAGCGACTTCTACTCAATCCTCTTACATAACTGTTTGGAAAACACTGTCGGTATTAAAATGATTCCCACTGTGAAAATGGCTCCTTCTGCTCTACCCCGTTTTCTGCACAAAATTTTATGTTAATAACTTACTGGTTCTCAGGAGACTGAAGAGCAGGCATATTTGCAAGTAAGCAATCCACAGTGCCCCCTCGCTCTGGGCTAGAGATATAAAAGTGTAAGCCCATAAGCAGGCAGGGAGTAAGAGGAGTATGTATGCCCACTGCTTTTCTGAAGGTCTAGAGCAGCAGAATCATACTGAAGATGTGTCCTAAATGTGGGTCTATGTTAATGAGGGAGGAAGGTGAAAAAAGAGAATACTGATGCCAAGCGAAAGAAATGAAAACCTTTCCAAACACCTGTATCACACGATGCCTACCTGTTCATCAGTGGCTCTCACTGACCAACCACTAAATGAGAACCTACTGCGTTTCATCCATATAATCCTGTTTGTTATGGAGTCTCACCTCCCCACATCTAAAACATATTTCCTGCTGGAGGTATACTATTGATGCTGCTTTGAAAAGTATCACTTGGTTTTTGGTTTTAAATATTTAACACATTAATGAAAGGGTGATTGAGTAAAGCACTACTTTTTCAATAAATAGCACCCAGAACCAATTTGTTTGGGAGGAGACATGCCAGCAACCATGGTGGGAATTTCCAAGAGTTCCAGTATGTTGCTCCTCATTTCTGACTCCACTTTTTAAGTACACTTTGAATCGACTAGGATTATTCCAGGACAACTACAGTAGTTACACTTGGATTTTCAACTGGGTGGGAGGTCGGTTCCCCTAACCCCTGAGTTGTTCAAGGGTCAATGTAGTTAGTAGTTTCATTAAACTAGTTATCGCTTTAAAAAAGCAAACAGGATAACTATTTAAAATAATAACCACATTTTTACTGATGACTCTCATCTCTCTTCTAGGTCTGACATTTTTCTCTAGCTTAGACTTGCACCTACACTTTCTATTAGGAGCAACATTTCTCTAGTCTCAGAACATCACAGTCTCAACATGGACAGTGATGGGTCCTAGACCATGACCTCCTCAAGGCTCCTCAATACACTCTCCAAGATAGGTGTCACTGGACCCATTCTACAGATGGAAAAAAACTGAGGTTTAGGTAAATTAAATATCCTGCCCCAATCCATAGCTAATCAGGAACGGTGGAGAGTAAATGAGATTTCAAAATAGAATTAATTACTTGAAATCTAGGTAAAGAAAACATTCTTATGTATCTACTCATATTGGAGGAATCAAAGGTTTCTATAATTTCTTTAAAAAACACACATGAAGACCTCAAAAGGAAATTTTACATATACACATATACATACTTGCTCTTTGAAGCAAAAGCATGTGTCACAGATTGTATCCTGTTAAAAATTTTCCCACAAAACAACTTGGATTAGAGTGCATGGCCCTGCCACTAAATAACTACATCCCTGGTCTAGATCCCTAGCCTCTCTCAGGACTTCTGTGTGCCTGTGTGTAAGGTGGGCATTTGGGCCTGCCACCGGCCACAAGGCCTCAACAAACAGTTGATCTCTCTAGTGCTCAACCACTAGGAGCTGCAGTGAGGGAGGGGAGCCTCTTTCCTGCAGAGACTAGAGGATGGCTAAGCTCTTTTCCAAAAAGAGACCCTATTAAGGCATGATATGCTATGTCTTATCTGGAAATTCGGAAGACTAGTCAAAGGTACTGTTAACATTAAGTAAATTCCAGTTTTAGCAAAAAAGACCTGTTTCTCCACCTCACCCCAAAAGATTCGATGGTACTTACAACAGAAGCCCAAATCCAAGCCTGTCCATTTATTTATTTATTTATTAAATTTTATTTTTTAATCCTCACCCGAGGATATTTTTTCTATTGCTATTCAGAAAGAGAGGGAGGGAGGGAGGGAGAGAGAGAGGAACATCCATATGAGAGAGACACATCGATTGGTCGCCTCCTGCACACGCACCAACCAGGGCCGGGGATGGAGCCTGCAACCGAGGTACATGCCCTTGACCGGAATTCAACCGGGACCCTTCAGTCCGAGGGCTGATGCTGTAACCACTGAGCTGAACTCGCTAGGGCAAGCCTGTCCATTCATAAAACAAGTCCTTTCTAGGGTCAAATACCACAGCTGTTTAGCTGCCGTGAAGGAATAATACCTGCTGCAATTACAGTGTGATGAAGACACTTCTTCACTGAGAGGTGGGTGTCTGTTCCCTGCCCTTGAGCCTGGATGGACCTTTGTAATTGTTTTGACCAACAGGACAGAAGTGATACTGGTGGACTTCTGAGGCTGGGGTGTAAGCAATACAGCTTTTGCTTGGCTCTCCCTCTGCAGACACGGTGCCCCGAGCCACCGTAATAAGTTTGGCTCTTCTGAAGCCTCCATGGTAAGAGACCACATGGGGTAGAGAGAGATGCCTAAGAAGCTCCTGCTGTGTCCAGCCCCCAGCTGTTTGAGGCTTCCTGGCCCAGATTCATGAGTGAAGGAGCCTTCAAGGTGGCTCCAACCCCATCTACCATCTGAATGCAACCTCATGAAAGCCCCCCAAGTCAGAACCGCATAGCTGAGCCACTTCTAAATTCCCATCTTACAGAAATTGGGAGATAATAAATGATCACTGTTGTTTTAAGTTGAAGTAATTTTTTTAAGGGGGGGGAGAGAGAGAGAAAGAGAGAGAGAGAGAGAGAGACAGACATCGATTGGCTTCCTTGAGAGAAAAACATGGATCAGCTATGTTCCACACGCAACCAACTGGGGATCAAACCCGTAACTTGGGTATGTGCCCTGACCAGGAATTGAATCCACCACCCTTTGATGTACAGGACAATGCTCCAACCAACTGAGCCACAATGACCAGGGCAGCTGAGGTAATTTTTATTAGGCGTAATTTGTTAAGCAGCAAAAGGGAACCAATATGAAATTCATTACAAAAACCACTAAAAACTAGTAACTACAATGTTAGTCAACAATAATTAAATGAACCAGTAAACAACCTTCCAAATAGACTTCCCCAATCTGCATGCTCTATCACTCTCTATAACCCTACTCTGCTTTAACACATGGCTCTTATTATCATATGACATGACATGTTATACATATGATACTTATACATCAGGAAATTTGTTCACTTCTGTATCCCAGCACCAAACACAGCACTGATAGGTACAGCAGGCGATCAACAATCAATCACTGGTTGAATGAATGAATAACTGTATCTGGAGGTGACACTATTTGGTTTCCCAGCCATCTGCCCTCCATCTTGACCCAGTGCCTCCTGACATGTTCACTGTTAAGTTTCTGACTCTCTAATTACTACTTACAAAATTGTTTAACACCAACTTCCCTGTCTATTCAGACATACAAATCCCACTGGAGAAAACATGCCATCCCCCTCCATGAAGCCAGCTCAGCACCCAGAGTAAAGCTGATAATTAATTTTTCAACACACCTGTGTACCAAACCCTTCCCAGGTGGTCTGAAATGTCAGATAAAAGTACTCCATTTCCCATTCAAAGACCACATGCCCCATAGGAAAATGACCTCACATCAGACGGTTTACAGAGCAACGGAGCACACTAGCAAAGGCCACTGAGCCATCCTATATCTCTGTCTACGTGATTACGCGGAGCCTGCTAAGTCCTTTCACTATGGCAGACCTAACAAAGCACTGCCACTGGGTGAGCATCAGAGCACGCTTCAGTGCATTTCAAGTCAAATGAGAACTGGCTAGTTAAGCAGCAGTATTGATGTACAAGTACCGCCACCAAAATATCTTTGGCCAATTATGGCTGCCCAGCTACACCCAAATTAAAAATAACCCAACACCAACAACAGAACCCATTAAGAGGCCCCTCCTCTCCCTGTGATATCACTGTGGAGTCTCCCCGTAAATGTCCCTGTAAAGTGGTTCATAAACAAGTTATTAAAAAGTTCACTTTCTTTAACAAAGCAGGTCTCGGCACAAAAGGGAGAGATGAACTGAATAAACTGAAAAAAGATGTGTGGCTGGTCTATAAGTTACAAGGGGAAAAAAAAAAGTAGAAATCTTTAGTGAAGAAGCCTCTGCAAAAATTATTGTTGAGTCTAAATTAGTGACTGCGCCACAGAAGCTGACTGTGAGTCAGACATGCAACTTGAATTTCCTAGCAGCCATATTTTTAAGAGATAAAAGTAATTTTAATAATAGTTTCTAATATCCATTTAAACTTGATATATCTAAAATATTATCAATTCGACATATAATGAATATAAACATTTTTAAAGAAACAGTTCACATTCTCTTTTTCCTACCAGGTCTGTGAAATTCAGTGTGTATTTTACACTTACAACACCTCTCAACTTGGAGCGGCACATTTCAGTGCTCAGGTAACCACCACATGTGGCGGGTGGTTACCAAGTCAGATAGCACAGGTCTAGAATGACCCTTACTTCTTTGTAAAACACTAAAACATCCAAAGCACTAAAAGTTTTCTAGAAGGGAGGTAAAATAAATACACTGTTAGAATCATGGACAGCGATATGACAATAGTCCTAAATGAGATGAAATCGTAAAGGCCTGTTATTTTAAATTAAATGAAACCTGTCCACCAGAACTCAGCAAAATTCAGAAGTTACAATCTGCCCACAAACAGGGGAAACTGAGGCCCTGACCAGCACCAGGGGCTCGCTTCAGCTCCTGCCATGGAAGGGGATCCTGGGCTTTTGTTGCCTCTTCAACACAACCAGACAAGGGCCAGGGCTCCTCATTCAACTTTGTTCTCATTAAAGGATCTCCGAATTGGGAGTGAAAATAAATTACCCCTTTAGGACACGTGGGGGGTGGGGAGGAAGGGAGTGTATTTCAACTAGAGAAGGCAAACCTCAGTCTGTAGGCAGATCCCTGTGTAACCCGCAGTCATTGTTTTCTTTTTTGGTTACCATTTGGTCTCATGCTGTCCCTGTGCAGGACAACTACCACAAGAGTCTCTCAAGGGAGAGTCCCCACATTGGGAGGTGTAATGGGCCCCAACATGAGGCTGCTCTGCTGGCTTTTGTTTGGAACAATAGCATTCCCATGATACCTTACTCTTGCTGAAAATATTGGTATTAAGGGAGCATGAACACAGCTGTGTGTAAATTACACATACACACAGATTAGATCTGTATATTTATAAGGAACACAAACATGCTAACAGCACATTTACATACACAGTCGGGTACATTGGGCTGCATGCGGAGTGTGGTTTGAGTGCCAAAGTATTTCTTTAAAATTTTACAGAATGAAATGCTTAAGAAATGCTTAACTTTCTGTCAGGCTGAGATTCTTCTGGCCCCTCCTCCCATGCAGAATGCCCCCCAAATATATTTCTTCTCATCTTTTTTCATTTGCAATATGAAAAAAGAGAAATTACTTGAAACTCTATGAAGGAGAAACCTCATAATAAAGAGCTTTAAAATTCACTTTTATAGTAAAAACAAATCAATATGAGATGATTTTTCACAGTTAAACAGTAATAATTACAAATTGGGGGAGGCGGGCAAGAGAAGGCAGTGTAGGCAGAAGCAGAAAGTGGGAAGAATCTGAAAGTTCAGAATTAACTTGTCCTACAATGACAGTTCTCCCTTCTCTACAAAGGAATGCATACTCATACAAAGAGGAAGACCTGTTAACACAGCATGTAGTAAGGCAGGGTCTTTGCATTTTTTCAGCTAATTTTGAAAAACAAAGAGAAGCGCAATCAGCATTTTATGTTCCGAGATTTAAGTCCAGATACGAACACAGACACCAGGAAACTTGGGCTCTGGTTCTCTGCCTGATTCTATCAAGGCTTCAGATGACCCCAGGCAAGCTATTAACATTCCCTGGGCTGAGTTTCGCCTGGAAAGATGGCATCCCAAGTATCCTAATTTATCAGATAAAAGCACTAACTTTTAAATGTTGAGTGTTCCTGGAAGATAAAAGAAGAAGAGTAATAATCCAATTAGGCAGAAATGTTAACCTATATATATGTGGATAGACACATAACAACAAGCTCACTATAGGCCTTAATTTTATTCTTTAAAAAATTAACAACAACCCTCCAACTGATACTCTTCGTTTTTTATTTTTTCTTGATGTGGTTTGTATAAACTCCTGGTTTAAAAAGAAAGAAAAGGTCCATTTCTGAGGCTTGGGTTTACCGTGCTTACAGTTCCACCAATAAATCATCTCCCAATCTGGGCTTGGAAAAGCACTGGCCACGGTTTGATTGCTCCAGCCCCAGGTTGCCAGGCAACCAACACAAGGGGGAAGTCTGAGAACCGCTGACAGATAGCCAAGTGGCTGAAACAACAGACTTCTCTCTGTCAAAAATGTGTTTCAGTGAGCCACTTCCCCACCTCTGCTCTCTGCTAAACACTACACGATTGTAAAATCAAAATCAAAAGGCCACTGTAATAAAAACACTTCCTGCTCAATTACGTATTGTTAAAAAGCTGTGGGGAGGCCCAGATCACACAGTGTATGGCAACAGAAATGTGATACTGTAAATGAGATAAAGTCAGCAGCATGCAAGAAACCTGATCTAAATGCAGCTCTGTAGCTTCGAGTCAGGGGACCTGGTGCGTGGAGCAAATCAGCTGCATAAGAAAGCACCAGGAAGAAAATAATGAATGTTGAAATGCTATAGAAACCAAACAATAACTAAGAAGCCGCAGGTCCCCATTACTTAATAATAAAACCAAGAACACTCTCAATTGTGAAACCACCTCGAGATAATGAAAGTTTTCTATTTCTGGATGGATTTCTTGTGTAGAATAGGGCAAGGAAGGTCAGGAACCACGCCCCCTGGCGGATGGGTGGGTGGGTGGGATTCCCTAATGCTCGACAGTAAACTGGATTACAGGAGACACTAATACCCTTCAGATAATACCTGGTAATACCAGATCTGAGGTCTGACAGCCTATGCAACATTTGAAACACCTATGATACTTGCCCCGAGCCAGTAATGTTGCACCCTAGTCCTGCAGAGTGTCACTTCTATGCAGCATCCTTCCATGAAACCACTTCACTGACACTGCCATATAGGACTCTGGAAGCTCTCTATGGTTATTTGGAAGAGGCCACCACTAAGAACATAGTTCATCTTTTTTGTGTCACGGACCCTTTTTGGCAGCCTGGTAAAGCCTAACCTCTTCTTAAAAAATGGTTTTTAAATGCCTAAAACAAAATGTATTGATTAAAAAGGAAACCAGTTGTACTGAAATCCAGTCATCAAAACATTAAAAAAGGTAAATATATATACCTTATTGACATTAAATAACAAGATCTCCTAGATGGTTTTTGTGGGGTTTGTTTTTTTGGGTGTGTGTGTGTTATTGTTTCATTTTGTTTTATAATAAGAGCTCAGATCATGAACTCGTGGAGAGCAAGGACAGCAATTTATTCGTCACTAAGTTACCAAAGCAATGCACAGCCTGGTTCACTGCCCAAAGCTGATCAACTGAATCCTGGAAGATGTGTGCAAGTCTCCCAGACTGGCCCCTCTCCACACCGCCAGCCCAGATCCCATGGGTCCTTACTTTCACTAGGTTTTCCCAGCATCCAAATGAGGGCCTGGCAAGAAAAATTTGTAGGTCTATCATCTGCAAACTGGGGTGTACAGACACAAAAGACTTTCTTGAAGATGGCGGCAGATTAAGTGGAAGCTACACTGACACACTCCCAGGACCAAACGGGAATTACAACTAAAATATAGAAAAACCATCCTGAATAATCAACTGAAGGCTAGCTGGAGAGCACCCTCATAACCAAGGGCCTAAAGTGGAGACTGTGGGGGGTTCCCACAGAGAACGCTGGGGTCTAAACTCCAAACGGAGCTCCCCAGCCCAGAGCACCAGAACTGAGAAAGGTGCTCACATAACATCTGGCTGTGAAAAGCAGCAGGGTTTCTGTCTGCCAGGGAGAGATGGCTGGAGATGTAGGCATTCTCTTAAAGGGCCAACACACAAAGTTTCCTGTGCAGCCATTCACCTTGGGCTCTGGCAGAGGGAGGGCAGAGTGGACCAGAGTGGTGTGAGAAGAATCTAGGATTATGAGCTCTGGAGAAAGAGCTCAGAGGGCAGCCATCTGGACTCCTGTGCTGAGTCATTCCCACATACTGCAGAGGACATCTTTCTCAGGCAGACCTTTGCCAGCCAGGCAGCTTTTGCCTAGGGGGAAGCAATTGCCCCACCTATTGGAAAACCTCTCGCCCCACCCTATGGAGTTCCACAGCCTGAGGCTCATTAAGAGAATCAGATTAATCAGCCTGCAGGCAGAGGCAGACCTCTGGGTGCTTCGAGTCTTTTTGCCTGATCTGCTCCTGGACCTGGGCACTGGAAAAGCAGACTCTGGTGTGCATGTTGGTCTTGTCCAAATGTGCCCAGCCCCAGCAGAGGAAACCACAAGCCATGGGTTGTTCATAGCTCCAAACAGGGTACTCAAGGCCAGTCACAAACAGCGTCTGACATTGGCCTGCACCAGAGACCCTCCAAAAAGACTGAAGGTCCTAGCAGATCTACCTAATACATATAAACAAACCCAAATAGGCGGCCAAAATGCGGAGACAAAAAGCAAGCCCCAAATGAAAGAACAAGAGAATTCTCCAGAATAAAAGCTAAATGAAATGAAGATAAGGAATCTATCAGTTATAGAGTTCAGAATACTGATTGTAAGGATGCTGAGAAAAAGATATGGAAACTATGAAGGAAATCAAGAATGACGTAGCAGAAATAAAGAATACACTGGAAGGAATAAACAGCAGATTAGAGGAAGCTGCGGATCAGATCAACAAATTAAAAGACAGGGTAGGGGAAAAAAAAAATCACTCAATCAGCCATCCAAAAGGAAAAAACAATTAAAAAATAGGCCCAATTGGCGTGGCTCAGCGGTCGAGCATCAACCTAGGATCCAGGAGATCAAGGTTTGATTCATGGTCAGGGCACATGTCCAAGTTGCGGGCTTGATCCCCAGTAGGGGGCGTGCAGGAGGCAGCTGATCAATGACTCTCTCATCACTGATGTTTCTATCTCTCTCTCTCCCTCTTCTTTCCTCTCTCTGAAGTCAATAAAGACATATTTTAAACAACAACAAAAACCCACAGGAGGACAGTTTAAGGGAGTTGTGAGACAACATGAAACAACAATATTCACATTATACGAGTACCAGAAGGGAAAGAGAATAAGCAAGGGATAGAAAATTTATTTGAAGAGGTAATGGCAGAAAACTTCCCTAGCCTGGTAAAAGAAAAAGTCACACAAGTTCAGGAGGCACAGAGAGTCCCAAGCAAGAATAACCCAAAGAGGCCCACGCCCAGACACATCATAATTAAAATGCCAAAAATTCAAGACAAAGAGAGTATCTTAAAGGCAGCAAGAGAAAAGCAACCTGTTACCTACAAAGGAGCTCCCATAAGGATGTCAGCTGATTTCTCATCAGAAACTCTACAGGCCAGAAGGGAATGGCATGAAGTATTCAAGGTAATTAAAAGCAAGGATCTGAAACCAAGCCTATTCTATCCAGCAAGGCTATCATTCAAAATAGATGGTGAAATAAAGAGCTTCCCAGGCAAAAAAAAGGTTAAAGGAGTTTATCACCACCAAACCAGCATTGCAGGAAATGTAAAAAGGGACTGCTGTAATAAGAAGTAGAAAGAGAGAGAGAGGGAGAAACATAGGCATAAAGAATTAAAATGGCAATAGAGAAGTACCTAACAACAATAACCTTAAATGTAAATGGATTAAATGCTCCCATCAAAAGACATAGGGTAGCTGAGTAGATAAAAATATATGACCCACCAAAAGACTACTAGATTTAATAAATGAACTCCGCAAGGTAGGAGGATACAAAATTAACGCCAGAAATCGATGGCAATTTTACACACCAATAATGAACTCTCAGAAAGAGAAACTAAAAAAACAATCCCATTTACCATTGCAACAAAAAAATTAAGATACTTGATTTAAATGTAAGACGTGAAACACAGGTCCATTCAAAACACTGGTGTGGATGTTGGTACAGTGACTAACTCTATGTTCACCATAAGAGCCTTAAGCAACTCAGGTACTTTCCATTCTTTGCTTTTGACAAAAACTGAAGGAGGGTACAGTGGAGGTGCCATCTGACAGATTACTGAAAATATGTCTGATGAGAAATTGTATTTTTGGCATTATGATGGAAAATTTCAAATAATTAGTTAACACTGTAAAAAAACTATCATTCCCATCTGCTTGTCCACGTAAACAAGGTTTCTGAGCATTTATATCTTCAAATAAATGAGTAAGAATAAAGTTGACATAGAACATGGCCTCATTTGAACAATAAGTAATACTCATCCAAGAACTAATGTGTTCAAAACACTCAACCCATCTTATTTCCAATGAATAGTAAAAAGTAAATTTATCAACATTTATAATACCTTGTTTTGTTCAACTGTACACTAACAATTATTATAACACTATAATTATTGGAGAGAATTTTTCTTTTAACACAGAGCTTTATTTCTAAAGGAAATCACAACATGTACACATATTTTGATACACATGCTTTTTTGTTTCAGGGAGTATGAAAGGCCGATCTGACGATAGACTCAAGCACAAAATGCTTTACATTAGGAATAAAGTCTATAGGGAAAGAGATTCAGAAGTTACTAGTTATATAAGTTGAAGGGGAAAAAAGATAAAGTATAAAATTTTACTGCTAAAAACAGCCCATTTGTGTTATTTTCAAAATAGATAATAATGGGTATAAATTGCAATGGTATTCAAAATATACTAGATATATTTAAGAGTGATGGGGCAGTTTTATTTTTAAATGTCAATATTTATAATATGTTAGAAATTACATCCTTATGATAACAAAAATACATACCAATTTAAACTTGGGAGGGAGTATATGGCTTTTTAAGCAAAAATTCTTTTAGGGGCTTCAAGGGGAAAAAAATTAACTTTGTATCTAAAAGGAAGAACTCAGGAATTCTTGGGAGCACCAGACTCTGGTTTTAGGTAACATAACCAAATTAGGGTTACTAAAAATACTTTCTCGAACCAAGAGAGATCGAATCACAAAAGCTGGATTTATTGGGGTGATCACTTCATAGGTTATATAAATGTCTAATCACTGGGTTGCACACCTGAAACCAATATGACATTGTATGTCAACTGCAACTGTAACTTTTTTTTTAATTTTTTTTTTTTGGTGTAACTGTTGTTTAACCAAGGTAAAGACCATTCTAAAGACCATTCTTCACATGAATTTCAAAACTGGTTCTGGCACTTGTCTGTTCAAGAAGAGTAGACAGCGCAAACTCCTCAGTATGTCAATGAAAGTGCTCAGCAACCTCTATTCGATCACTCCAGCCTCAACTCCCACCACACCCGTGTTTGGATTAGAACTTGGGTTAAAATGGATTCTGAGGTTTCATTTCAGTTCATGGGGAGACCATGCTGTGTTAAACAATGTCTACCATGAGTGCAAGAAGGAGGAAGCAGGTGGCACTTGGGCTGCATATCTGCCACCGCTGTCCTAGAGTCAACTAAAGCCAGGCCCCTGCGGCTCCCTGAACATGCCAGCACTCTCCCACCTGTCTCTCCTCACACGATCCTCCGCCTGGAGATCCTGTGGACTGTCTCCATGGAGCTGTTCTTCACTTACCATTGGGGTAACCCTGAACAGGTTTATTTACTATTTCATGCCTATGTTCTGTCACTCTCCTCTAGGCTGCATCTTCCTGTGTACCTTGCCACGGAACTTCCCACATTCCACCCAGCACTAGGTCCGGGCACCCAAGTCCATCACTACCATTAAAATCTCTCTCCTCGAGGTGGAGTGGTCCTGCCTGGGGTCATCTGGCAGAGTCCTTTCTACATACAAATCATGTTTCTTCAATGACAATTCCTATTATCAGTGCCTGAACCTTTCAGGGCCGGATGGGTCTAATTATTTCCTTATTCTCTTGTTTCTTAGAGAGAGAGAAAATCACTGACTTGCCCAAAGTATAGCAGCTTGTCCGAGGAATGATTAAACCAGAAACAGGTTTACCAACACTTGTTTCCTGCCACCAAACCTTACTCACATTATTAGTGGGTAGTTTGCTACATGCAGATGAGGAGTTATCTAAGAAAAGTAGAAGTGACAGAGAGCACAGGGGGGAAAAGGAGGAGGAACTGGAGCTTCTTGCTTTTGAGCATATCATGAACTGAAAAATAACCAGACACAGTGGCAGCAAACATTCGGAGGAAAGCTCACACACCAGCGGTAGGTTTCTGCCCCCTGGTTAATCTGGGAACGGCCTCCTCCCAGGCTGGCAGGAGATCCAGGCTGCTGACTACAGCAGGCAGGACTGGTGGGGCCTTACCATGATCTAGGGTTACGGTAACAGTGATACAAATTTTTGTGGCCTAATAAAGGATGAAGAAGAAACGTTCTTTATAATGAGGCAATGAATCATCTACCCATCAGGATGCTTCGGGTCTTTTATTTTGCTCTAAGCTCTTAGGCCTATTTGATAAAACATATTACACTGAGGAAGCATAGAAGAAAATGAAACCACAGGGACGTCTAAAGGGAACTCCAAAGGCTGGACAGAGTCCCCTTGGGGTTTAGCAGCTTCTCCCTATCCTCTCTCCTGGCCACAGAGAATATTCATCCAAACGACACCAAGGTTATCAGCAAGGGCTTTAACAAGAACCAGTCCTTCTCTTCTAATCTTTCCACCAATCCAAAAAGTCTTGACAAAGGTTGTAGAGAATCTTTCTGGCTTTAATTCTGTTACTGTGTCCCCCATAATGGAAAATGCACGTCTATGCATGACAAATGCATGGACTTTTACTTTAATGACAGCCAAATGATTTTGCTTCTATAGCAAAGCTGCCAAATTCAATCAGCTCTACACTCTCAAAAGTTCCTGAGTCCTATAGGCATTTATGGGGTCCTGACAAAGAAAAGTTTATAGGCAATTGAGATATCACCCCAACGATCACCAGACAGGGGTTAAGTAATTTAAATTATTAGAAAAACATAGATCACACTTGATTAACTGACTTGGATTATTAGAGGTATCCTTTGCCCAGACTTACTTAGAAGAACAGAAATATGGAATGAGAAGTGGCTGCTACCCTGCGGAAGGCAGCTCCACAGCTATGCACCCCACTCTGCTCAGCCTTTCCTTCCACAGTGGTTCTCCACTTAGCTAACCATCTTTCTCTAACCTATTTTTTGACAGCACTGTCAGGAACATGAGAATTTTGCTCATAGCTCTTCCAATACTCTGCTTTCACCAAGGATCGACAATTCTTGGTGCCTTTATTCCAACCTAACCATCCACTGGTAGCCCTTATGATTGGACATCATGAAAACATCTAAGATACGAAACTAGAAATTTTCTTTTACTTACTACTGCACAGCCACCATTCATTGCACAAAATCTCTTCTTCTTGACTGTGCCCCTCAACTCCTATACCATCTCTGTCCTGGTTCCCCAGGTCCTGTGTACAACCCAAGACTCAGTATCAGTTATTTCAACAATGTGATCAATACTATGAGACCTGCCTCAACATCCTGACCTTGTACCAAGTTCCTACCCCAATCTTTCAACTGAATTATGTCAAGGACACCCCGGTCCTATCACTGCCCACATTAAAAAATGTGTAATTATTTCCCACTTCCCACTGAGTTAAACGTTGTTTAAGGAGCGAACAGTATGGCCGTTCAGGCCTTTCTCCTGCCCTTTGAACTATCCCTCTTCAGTCTCGGTTACTCCCCAGCCTCCTGCCCCTCAACATAACAATTCCCTGAGCCGCTCCTCACTCAGTACTATTACCTCCCAGGGGCTCATCAGATCTTTGCTCGGACTCTGAGCTCACTAATTAACCTCTTCAAGCCCAGTTTCCTCAACTGTGACTTTTCTCTGTAAACAGAAAGTTTTCCTATCTTTAGACCTTCATTTCTAACTGCTACATCCCCCTGCATCTTCTACAGTCGCTTCAAATTCAACATAAACTTTTCTATTTTGCTCTAAAGCAAGTAGTTCTCCTGGTTTCACAATTTTATTAATGATACTACTAGACTCCTCCCTGTACCAAAACACAAAATCTGAACAGCATTTCTCCAACTTTTTCCATCCCTCCCACCTCCAGTCAGCTAGGCTTCTCTAGCAAGGCCATGTGGTAACAGAAAGTTAAGAGCTGGGCCCTGGTAGTCAGGAGGCTGGGTTGGAAAGCAGGCTCTACAAATTGCTGTGACCTTGGGAAAATTCTCTCTCCTGTCTGTGACTCTGCTTTTACATCCACAAAATGTCAATAAATAAGTCAATTCATGCCTAGTACTCAGAATAGCACTTGGCACATAATAAAGGTCTTGCTTCTCACTACCTCTGCCTCAATTCTTCTCAACTCTGGCTGTACACTAGAATCCAATGCCCTGGTTGTATCCCAAATGAATTAAGTCAGAATCTCCAGGGTGAGACCCAAGGCTCTGGTGTGTGTGTGTGTGTGTGTGTGTTAAAGTTCCTCATGTGATTTCACTGTGCTACCAAGGTTGAAAGCCACAGCTTAAAAACTTAGAGCTTTCAACACTTCTCACTAGAACCACAGTCCTTACCCAGTCCCATGGTTGCCCGGGCCTGGAACATGGCTGCCTGGGTCCCACCCAGAGATTTTGATCTACTTAGTCTGAAGTGCAGTCTGGGCACCAGGACATGTTAAAGTTCTTCAAGTGATGGGTGGCCAGGCTTCAGAACATTGATCCCTTTCTCTACCCACTTCAACTTGTCCCATAGTACTGCCAGGTTAATTTATAACGATGGTGGCAGTCCTATCATTCCCCGCATTCAAAAATATATAATTATTCCTTATTTCCTATTAAATTAAACATAAACATCTCTTCCCATAACGAGAGGATTGCTTTGAATCTGCAATCTTATACACTCTTCCATCCACAGCTTCATTCAAACCGGGCAACCAGCTACTAACCACCCACATTCTTTTACACCTGTTCCTCCATTAACCTCTGTCAACGGCGCCTGGTGAAATCCTCTCCTTCCTCCACGGCTCCTCTCAAACAACAACTCCTCCTCCTCCTCCTCCTCCTCCTCACAGCACTTCCTGACCTCCCTGTCTGAGGGGACAGCAGCAGCGAGTTCATCCCCACATCCCCTATGGTCTCCAGCACACTGTCAGGAGTAGAAGAGGCACTCGAAAAGAGTTTTCAGTTGTGTGGCTGCCATCTCCTCTCTAGGTTGCCTGTGGCAACAACATCCAACTCAAGTGCTCATTTACACCCACTGCCAAAATCAGTCAAGGATGCCACACTGCCAGGCAATTATCAAGGTTAGTGGTGACTCCTGCAGAGATCTTAGCAGTTAAAGAACAAATGCAGTTAATTTACCTAAAGTCAGTGATCAGTTCCCTTCCTTTTGGACAAGGGAATCAATGTTTTAAAATCTTGTCTCTGACTAACAACAACAGAGCAAGATTCAATTGGAGGAAGCAGGATGGCAGTGGACAGTGGTTGAAGGGTTGCACAGGCACACAGCTGAGCCTTGCACAGAGCAGATATGGAAGTGCCATGGAATTAAGTTCAATATAAGGTGAAAAAAAGTCCTTTCTCTCTCTTTCTCCCCATATAACATTTTTAAAGGCAAATCTAAAATGGGTTATCCAGAAACACTGTTTGGTTTTGTGTTTTAGGACTGCATCACCCCTTTTGTAAAGATATTCATCTGAAGGGGAGCATCTCCCCTACACATGCACATCCTTGTAACAATAAAAATGGGACTCTCGAGCGCCTAAAATTATTTCAAATCAGCAGAGGTGTGAAGCCAAGTGACTCCTCTTAATGTGTGAGCAATGGAACAATCCATCTGAAAGTTTGCATAAACGCAAGATCATCTAAATGGATCCTTGGAATGTATAATGGGGGAGAGGGGAGAGGAAACAGGAGGAAGAGGAGGAGGGAGGCAGGGAGGGAGGGAGGGAGGGAGGAGAGGGAAAGTGTGAGCCGATCATAAAGTCAGAGAGTTCTAGTGAGGGAGACAAACTACCAAGGTCAGCATGTTCTGGGGTCAAACACTTGGAAAGCTGACATAGAAGTTGGGCTGTCCCAAAGGATGATCTGAAAATAATTTTCTAACTTTTGTTACTGCTAGAAGATTGGAGAATTTCGTTACCATGGACTGGACTGAGGGAGGATACCAAATTTTCATTGTCCATCCCACTATTTAGCTGCCTTGTGAATTGGAACAGCTCTGCCTGATGAAATCAAGGGTCCCAAGTGGTGTTCTGCTGGGAACTCAGAAATGGGAACAGCAGACCAAGGGCCTTCTACAAGCAAAGCTATTTTGTTTTTAAATTAACGATTTATGGGTTTTGGGGTCCCGGTCAACTGGTTCCCCAAATCTATGCTTAATTCATTTTCTAAAATTCCCTTTTCAAAAATAACTGAGAATAACCAATACTACTTAGCTCTGTTACCCTAATTAATTAGAGGCCCTCCCAAGATGGAAAAAGAAAATGACTAATTTAGGTTGAACGTGCCTGTTTGGAAAGCAGCTTATTAGCAGATGTGACACATCCAAGTACTTCAGTAAGAGCGGCTCCCAGAGAAGATGCAGAGCTGTCAGAAGGAAAGGGGTGGAAGTAACATAAAGCAGAGCCACAGGTGATGGATCGTCCTTGCCTCCCACTCTGGTATGGCTTATAATACTCAGAGCATGCATCTCTGAAGTCTAAAAGGTTTTGTTTTATTACTGCTGGTGGGAAAGATTAGGAAAATAAATTTATAATAAAAACTTACAAAGCAGCTGCAAAGGAAAACCATGAACACTTAGTACTCAGAACATGTGAGAGTGTGTACATACATGTTTTCGAATTTCTTAAATGGAGATGATTCCATTAGTTTTAAATAAAACATCTGCCCAACTTTTCACCTGAGAAATAAAAGGGTTGGGGAGGGGAGCAGACGGAGACTGGTGTCAGATCCAGATTTCCTACCTGCCAGCCATCGCAAAGTGCATCCTTTCCCTCTTCCTCCTCCCCTTCTTACCGTTTCTTAGACAAATAAACTAAGACCCAAGGGGGGAGCTGACTTCCTTAAGCTCCCAAAGGGGGTTGCCAGTCTGAGGACTGACTCTCAGGTCAGCATTCTCTCCACAAACCACCAGGACTCTTCTTGCTTGTGCCCCCACCTCAACTCCACCTCACCCCAATAACGAGTCCTCCAGATGCGATACAGAACAGCACAGCTTATCTCCTCTCCTGTCCTGCATTTCAGGAGTGGGCTCTCTGCCATGCAGGACCCTGGACCACGGCAACAAAGCTACAGGGACTTAATGTGTCCCAGGGTATTCTACTTTCAGATTAGAGATCTTCCTAGTGTCCTTGGACATGTAATAAAATAATCCAGAATGACAGTGTACACACTGTTTAAAATTATTAAATATGGATTGGTAGACTTTCTAGCCCCAGGCCAACGGTGCACTGTCATTCATTCTGGTCCATTCTCTTATTTTCAGGTTCATTTTTCACTTGCAACTTTCCTTGCCCCTCCTTATTTGTTCCTTGGTACATTTATTTGATAGCTCTTCTGTTTTTTATTGCTGGAATTAACTACATGGGATCTAGCCCTTTGCAACGGGCTAGAAAACATTCCAAAAGTGACCTAATAGAGGGAGCATGCTAGAGGGTTTGGAGGAAACTGGAGAGCAAAGGTATATTACCTACAAACCAGTCACAAAAAAGACCACCCAAGACATCCAGGCAGACTTAAGAAAGATCAGCCAACAGGTCAGTCTACTTCTGAAAGAGTGATGGGTTGAACGGGAAGGTGGGTTAGTAAGAGTGGCCAGATCAAACTGGGCTGCCAGCGACCTACTAAGCCTTCTTCCTCTCACTACATCACTCACTCGCTCACAGCAAAACATTTCAACCACACACATCAGGAAGTACAGAGTGATGGTGGCAAGAATGAGCTTTTTTTTTTAAGTCCAGAAAAGAAAACCATGGACAACTGGAAGGGATTGGGCTGCTCATTCCAAGGAAAGCTACTGAGAAGGAAAAAACAGAGAAGTGTCCAGTTAATTCTGCTTGAGTGAGAACACGCACTGGCCCTGTGCAGGGTGAAGACTTCAGATCAGGCCCCTTGATTGCAGCAGGGTAGGAGCTCAGCCAAGTACACCAATGCCACTGAAGTGATTTGAGGATCTGGAGGAGAAAAGTCTCTACTAGCCTTCTCTTTTCTTCAACCTGGTCAAACAACAGTTTCTGATTATCAACCCTGCTCTAGGCCTTGGGCTGTGTTCGGGGGGTACAAGAAGAATCAGAAATAGTCCCTGACCTCAGGACTTCTTAGTGGTGTGGGAGCACCCATATGAACCTGCCATTGTGACCCAGTGGGGCAGACCCCACACTCTTTAGCACTTAGCTAATACACTGGGTATGCCATTTACTGATCTTCTATCTTCCCCAGTAGAATGTCAGCTCCACAAGGACACAGATTTCTATCTGTTTTGTTCACTGCTGTCACCAGCACATAAAAGGGTGTCTGGCAGAATGTTGCTGCTCTATAAATATTTGTGGAATGAGTAAATGAGCACCAACCGGTAATCTAAAGTCAGAACTGAGCAAGTAACCTGGTACAAGATGGGGTCATCCTATCTTCATGTTCACACAGGACAGACAACAGTGGAGCATGAGCAGACTGCCTTCTGCCAAGCCCCAGCCCAAATGCAAGAAACGCAGAGCTAGAGAGACAGACCTGAGCCTAGACGCAACTGGTTAACTGCAGAGACCACCTTTCTCCTCTATGACCACCAAATGTATTCTGCTTCTAACACCTCAGTACTTTGCTTCATATATGTGGGAAATTCTCCCATGTAAAGGTATTTTGGGAAAATGTCTTAAAGCAAGTGCTGAAACAGTCATGTCACTTAGCATGCAGGGTGGTGGCGGAAGAACAACAAAACACGACTAGGAAATACAAAAAGCATGTTGGCACTATAGTGAAGGCAGCAATTAGGTGGCTACCGATGCCATTATTAACTCTACCTGAGAGAGAGTTTAGATTTCTGACACAGTACAACAGCCGAGAGGAGACAGCTTTAAATGAGTTACTTCCTTTCATTGCAGGGTTCTTACTTTTTTTTAAACCTCTTGTTTCCTTCCCCCAAGCCTGAATTCCAGTTACTAGGCTAATACAATGTTTCACCTGTGAAAATGTAAGGCTCCAATGTCACTATGCATGGAGTGTTCCATGCATATACATTAAAACTGACTCCAGTTCTGTTGCCAAGAAACTGCAGAAGGAAAGGGTTTTCCATCCTCTTATTTATAAAACAACCACTTTGTCTATGGGAGACAAATGCAATCTCTCAAGTCCCCTTGTGTCTTGTTCTCATTTTTTAAAGGAACAGAGAAAGATGGTAGAGAGTGGCTGAAAGTGGATGCCAGCTCCATTTTTTATATGCCCTTGAAAATAAGATGGAAAACATGATTTCCGTAACCCACTGCTCCAGTGTTTGTTACTCTTTCAAGCTGAAGATTCTAATCCCCAAGGCTTCCCTCTTTCAAGCAAAAATGAAAAAATGCCCCATAAAAATTACTCTTTGATTTTAAAAGATTATTCTAAGTAGCAAGGAATAATTTACAAGGAATGCCTGTATTCAATGTGGGGTGACATGCCAGGTCTCTATTCTGTTCTGCATTGCTCCAAGGCCTGAACATGTACATAAGCACAAATATGTGCCCACGTGCGCACACAGAGCCCCCAAAATGGCACAATTTATTGTTGGCTTAAAAAATGCTTAAAATTAGGGCCAGGGGATAAGAAACTTAAAAAATATATACTGGCAAAAGGAAATAAGCAAAAGAATAGCCTTGTTTAAAAAGAAAGTGAAAAACAGGTGCATGAACTTTTTTGACCACAGTACAAAGAGGGAGCTTAGAAAGCAATGAAGCCATTAAGTGAAAGGCAAGGTCAGGGCTAAATTTGTAGATTTAACTTGCAGGCAATTTCTACTAACATGAAATACTTAAATACATTTTTGAAATCTCTCTCTCCTTCTAATGCTTGGCCTACCTCATTTACTAAAGGATTAAAAACTATGTTTCTCTTTACAGCTTGTTACACAGTAGAATCTTTCTGCAAACTGAGAAAATTGATTGCCTTACACCAATTTTTCTGCACATATAATTGATTTTTAATTTGTTGTCTTATTTCCGAAAGGACTTGACAATAAACTCCAGTCTATCACACTACTGACTTCTTTAAACAACAGTTTGAGTCAAAGGCTGTTGGGAGCCTATCACAGGAAGAACAGTTCAATTTCATTAATACTTAAACAGCAGGCAAATTTTACCTGAATGCACATTTCCCTCTTGTAATATTAAGGACTGGTTTTTACCATGGACCATTGTAAGAATACGTAACATGAGTGAGTAATATGTGTATTATTTATGTGTAATAAGCCAAACTCTTTATTTCTCTTATTTTTCCTACTCTCATATCTAAGAACTAAGTTGTTCATAGGAAACAGTACCAATTTAGTATGAAATTAGAGGAAGAGTAATCAGAGAAAAATCTACTTTGATTCCATTTAAAATTAGTAGTACCCATTATGTGTTGCACTAAATATGGCATGTCTATATTTTAGGTTCCAAGAAAACTGTAAAAATTTTCAGGCTAAGATTTCGTTAGAAAGTGAGAATGTCAATGTTATGATTCAATTTACATAAATGTACAATTACATAAAACAATGTACATACCTAAACAAAGATGCAAAGAGAGCACAAAACCAGAAAACTGAGAACCGACATCTAACAGTAGGAAAATTTGCATAGATTTTACAAAAGAAGAAAATGAATAGATTCATATTAGATTAACTACTGGATTCTCCTATCAACAACATTTTCTGAATGATTCCATAAAATGCTCAACAACTCTGGAAATCTGACTATTCTTAAAATAAACACCATACAATTAAGCCTTGCCCTGTACTGAAGATATAAAATTAAAACTAAACACTAAGATTATGGACATCACAGTGGGCCTTAGGAGACTCTCTTCCGGTCACTATCCCATCCCCTGCTCTCACCTCCACAGCCTCCTGCTGCTGCAAGAGCTTCTCTTTGGTTTCGCAGTGGATTCCATTTTCTACAGCTGCCACACAAACAGTAAATAAAATTCACTGTATTTCTGCCACACTAAGCAGCTCTGTTTTCTGGCACATCCAGATGCCTGGCTTGAAAAGAGTGTACGATGAAAACAATGTTTTCTTGAGCAGACATTCCAAAAGGAGCACAACAAAGGCACCTGAAGGCACCGCTGAGGGAAGACACCGTGAAAACAGCTGTGTAGATTCTGTGTCAGTCAGTCCTTGACCAGCCACACGGGATTCATTGGATTACAAATATTCAGAAAATTAGTTTGCTGTGCCATGTCAATTTTGAAAGAAGGATTTCATTTATATTTATGATAAACTGAGCTTTGAATTGAAGGATGGGTTAGATGTTTTAAAATTCATGAGTTTGAAAATCCATATACATGACCATTTAAGGGTTATTGCCACCAGGGGTTAACTGTCTCTGGGTAAAATTTTCAGAGGTTATTTGTACCTATATTGTTCCCCTCAATGTATTACATGAAAACTGATATAACATATGTAAAGACAAGCACATTTCAAGATAAAAATTACAGTGATCGGCCTGGCCGGTGTTGCTCAGTGGTCAAGCATCGACCTATGAACCAGAAGGTCACAGTTCGGTTCCCGGTCAGGGCACATGCCTGGGTTTCGGGCTCGATCCCCAGTAGGGGACATGCAGGAGGCAGCCGATCAATGACTCTCTCATCACTGATGTTTCTATCTCTCTCTCTCTCCCTCTCCCTTCCTCTCTCTAAAATCAATAAAAACATACTTTTTAAAAAAAGTTACAGTGATCCAAGATGAAATGGAAACACTGCAGGAACATCATAGGCAACAATACCTTTTCCTTATGCAGCACCTGGACTTTTGCTGAAAGCTAATTCAACATGAAAAAAATTTCCAAAACAAACACAGCCAAATGGATGGGAATCAAAGGGTGAACTGCACAGCTCAGTGGAGCACCCAATCTTACAACCTTGCGAGTCAGGCCAAACTCCACAAGGAAAACACAGGCCCTGCATTTTAAAAAGAATTCAATTAGCATTCCCAGCATTTCCATAATCAACAGCTGAATGCTAATTAAGAGCACAGCATCAAGCAGCAATGGAATCCCAGTGCAATAAGCAACAAGACAACAGCAGCATTTGCTACCTTCAGCTTGCATGCATAAATAAACAGAATTAATAACTATCCGAGCACAGAAGGGTGACTTAATCCATTTCCATTAGGTGCAGTTCAGCCTGGGGCCTTTGTGTTATATTTAAATGTATTCATCATGTTTAATTAAAAGCCTAATAATCTAGGGTTTTGGGTTTTTTTAAAGAAGTTCTGATTTGTATTTTTGTTTTTCTCTTCATAAGTTCTACTGATTTGGATGGCTTCCTGAAATGGAACAATATTTTTAGCATAATGTAAGTGAAACTGATTAACCATTAATATAACTCTCAAATGCAGCAGCCAGCATTCACTTTGTCTCCATCCTGGCATTTAATAAACTTCATGAACTGACCTAGCATTTCTTCAAAAATGCTTCTCTGATCTGACCCGGTTTATTTAGCCTGAAAGACCTTGCCATGAGCTAGCTACCACAGTGTTTCTCAGTCACTCCACTAAAGCAGAGTTCAGGTGTCACTACCTGGCCTAGGATTCAAAAGAAACTGGCACAAATCTGCCTTAATTCAACAAGATTTAAAGTATCTCAGCTCCCAAGCAACTTCAAAATGAAGCATCACATCTATACACACAGACACTGCCACAGGAATTACTGAGAGAAAATGTGAACTGAAAGGCCTCCCATTGTGTAATTCTAAGGCCTAAGATCTCAAGAATTAGTGCATATCTGGAAGATCTAAGAAGAGGTTAGTGAGAGTATCACTAATAATAACTCGGGAACTTCTTCCAAAAGTAAAACTTTTCAGGTCAGCTTGGGATACGTGCAGAAGTTTTTCTCTTTCATGCTGATGCATAACTATTACAAGTTTTAAAAAGCTGGATTGAGGACAACCTTAATTACAGTGAACAATCCTTAAAAACAATAATCTTCAACGAAGCCTCGTCAATGTTCCTCAAGCCCCTCACAGACAGAGACTTCCTCTTTCCCAGACATGATTCCCACTATGAATAAATTCTCCCTCTTAATAATTTTTACAAACCAGGAGGGCAATCGCATCAGAAATAAAGGCTGACGAACGAGAGCTGGTGATGACAACACAGACCGAGCACAGGACTAAGTACCAAGATGGTGTGAAGGGGAGCCGCGGTTCCAAGGGGCAGTCCCTGCTCCTTGGGGGAGGACAAGTGCTCTAAGCCCCGGAGAAGGTCAGGACCTGGACTGGCGAGGCAGAGACCAGCCCGCTCCCCAACAGTTCCCGGAGGAGCCGGGAGTTTGCGAGCTGCCCGTTCACAGCCCAGCTGAGGGTTCCTACCAACCCTCTCAGTGTTCACGTCAGATACATGCAAAGGCAAACGTCGACACCGCTGTAGTCAGATCGCGCTCATATACCAAAGGCAATGACGTTTAAAAAATAACTAGAGTGAAGAAAAAAAAAAATAACTAGAATGTCCAAGTACATAGAAAACTGAGAGGGGAAAAAGGCAAGGGAGGGCCATGCACCTATTTTAGTTGGGGCGCATTTGTTCTGCTTACTCCTGTGATTCCTGGGTGAGAAAGTGTGGTAAATTCACCAGGAGGCCACACGCACGCACACAGCAGGCGTTTTCTCACAGCCCGAACCAGGCTAGGTCAGGAGTCCTTGTTGGTTCATGTGCCTATTGCCACATGAAAGTGCTCAAAGAGCTCACCTGGATGCCTTCATCAAAAGCTTCCTTCAGCTATCAATTATTCAATCACTCTCCCTCATTCATTTTTGAGGTTTTGGAAAGTGAAGCTGAACTTCACATAAATAAGGGCGCCCTGCGACCCCTAGGCCCTGCAGGCTGGATGACCAAAACATCTCCAAACTTCCACTGAAACATTATCTTGGACCATTATCCTGTACTTGGAATGTGCAGCACTCTGGAGTCCTGTTTCACTTGTCAGATTAAAGCTGGGCTTTTTCCAACATGTGAGACTCCCCCCTTCCCATCCCTCTCCCTGCTCCAAGTCCCCATGCAGCAGCAGTGGGGACACAGTCCGCATCATGCCCCATATAAGCAGGGGCTACAGGAAAAGGAAGCCAGCTTTCTTTTAAGCAGGAATTTTAAAATTCCTAAGGGAATGAAAGGTCAAGGCAGAACTTGAGGGAGAAAGGAGAGGGCTGTGGCTAGTGAGGAGCCAGGGAGGCATCATCAGGGAGGAACACTAAGGCAGAGGAGAGGCGAGGCCGAAAGGGAAGGAGGGAGCAGCCCAAGACCTGGGAGAGTAAGGACAGGAAGCCCTTATGGTGGTACGTGTATCTGACAAGGGCATGCAGACCGGTCACATTCTGTGCATCCATTCCATCCTTTCATCTTGTCTTTCTTCTACAAAGGCTTGCAGAATTTTAAATTTTTATCAATCAAATCTCTTATCTCCTCACATAAGTAGTCTACAGTGAAAAACAACATCAAATGACTTTTCAAAATAAGTAAGTTTAACATCTTTACTTTGGTCATTGTCTGAACAATCTCAAATGTTCAAGATGTTTCCATTTCTTCTGTAATAACATAAGATTTTAAAATTTTTAACTTCAAACAGCACCACCAACTTCACAGAAGTCTGATAAACTTGATAAACTTAGAGTCTTAAGGGAACTACTATTACCCAACCTTCAAGGGCAATTTTAGGCCATCTCCGAGGCATCCTAGATTTCCCCACTCCTCTCACTCACCACTTCCACCTGTCACTGCTGCCGCACTAACAAGTCACAGTCTTGGACCTGGACTCCCACAACAGCCCCCAAAGCCTACTCTCCACTCAGCACAATGCACCCACTGGCAGACTGAGCCACTCCTCTACTCAGAATCTGTAGAGCAAACAGCAAGGTGATGACCACAGGTCCACTAGCCACATCTGATCCGCCCCCTGCAGGACCCCCTCCAGACCCTACTCTGTTCTCTTCAGCACAGGTGCCACCACTTGGCATATACTGATTTACAGGTGGTCTTCCTCTTAAAACGTAAGCCATATGAGGAGGGACCTGTGATATGGCTCCAGGCACATTACAAGCACCCAATAAATACTGCTGAAAAAATGAAAGAGCGGGATCATGAGAGCAAATAAAATTTCTAAGCACTCTTTCTTAGCATATTTTATTTATTTATTTTTTAAACATATCTTTATTGATTTCATAGAGAGGAAAGGAGGGGGGGAGAGAAAGAGATAGAAACATCAGTGATGAGAGAGTCATTGTTCGGCTGCCTAGCCTGCAACCCGGGCATGTGCCCTGACCGGGAATCGAATCCCGATCTCCTGGATCCTAGGTTGATGCTCAACCACTGAGCCACGCGTGGCCGGGCTCTTAGCATATTTTAAAATATAGGTGAGAAACTTACAATCAATATGTGTCTCAGTGCCTGCCTTCATTTTAATTTCACTCAACCTAAAGGGCAAATGTCAAGCGGTAACACTCATATTTGCAAAAGCACAAGAAATCTCTAAGATTTTCTGGCAATACCTTTCAAAAGTCACAAGATGGGGATGTGGCTTCATGAGAACTCTGCCGAGACAGGAATCGTGGGTTTGTACACCTCTATTTGTGGGCACATTTCTATCTCCCCACCTTCTTTAATGAGCCATGATAACAGAATGCATATGGAAGATCCAATGTATTTGATCAACTCTATGCTTCCTGTTTTTGACTAATGTCCTTCAGCAGGTTAGGGATCCTGCCAGCCTTCAAAATAAAAAAAGTTACCAGCCCTACTCTAGGTTATGTATCAACTGGTTTTTTAACATGCTTGTGTTTTAAAATAGGGAGGTGTCAAACACTAGCTTGCACCAAAAACCAACCAACAAACCAAAATGAACTTTAAGAGTAACTATCAATTTCCTCTCTTTCCATAAAACCTGCGAAAATCTTTACCATTATGCATGGAATCTAAGTTTACTAAAATTCAAGACGTTCTGGCCCAGCCGAGCGTGGCTCAGTGGTTGAGCATTGACCTGGGATCCAGGAGATCGCGGTTCGATTCCTGGTCGGGACACATGCCCGGGTTGCTGGCTCCATCCCCAGTCGGGGGCCTACAGGACGCAGCCGATTAATGACGACTCTCTCATCATTGATGTTTCTGTCTCTCTCTCTCCCCTTCTCTCTTCCTCTCTCTGAAATAAAGATATTAAAAAAAAAAAAAAAAAAAAAAAAAAGACTTTCTGTATAGTCCTGAAGCTTAAAGGCTCTTTCCCTTGACTGGTGGATGCCATGGTCAGTCTGTACACATGACTGAGTCTTTGGAATAAGCCCTTTCCTGTCTAATAGCAAGAGGTCACACATTGAGAAGCAAACACCTAATGACCCAACCACAAGGCGCACTCCCGCCCGAGCTCACCATTTCATCCTCGGTCCAGCACTTTTCGATCAGCTTGGGCACAGGCTTCTTGACCAGGCGCTGCAGAGCTTTGCCAGCATCATAACCGCTTTCATGTAGCTAAAACAACAACAATTTCAGTTAGTTAACTGCACCAAATAATAGAACTGGAAGCAAATCAATAAAGGGGAGGCCTGCATTTACTCTTAACAGAAGGCCTGTTAACTGGGCACACAGACTCACAATCATTTTAGTCAGCATGATAATTTGTTCTCATCCAACCACCCTCCAAGTTCCGGCAGCTCTGAGAGGGAGACAGGTAAGGCAGGGAACCTTTTGGCAATGATAGGAATAGAGTTAAGAACAATAGTAACAAAAATTTACTGAACAGCTGGCCTGGCACAGTGTTAAGCACACTCCATGCACTCATTATTTTTCTTACTCCAATTCTCTCACTTACACTTACGGAGTAGGTGTCATTATCACCCATTTTACAGATGAGGACACTAAGGCAAAAGAAGGTCAAGTAAAGTGCTCATCACACTAAGCCAGTAGGCAATGGAGCCCAAACTCAAACCCAGCCAACATGATCCCTGCTCTGCCCCATTCTCCCCAAAGAAGCCTAATGACACACTAGATTATGCTCTATCCCGTAAGCATTTAAGTCTTTCGACTGTAGTAATTTCACTAAAAAAATTTCAAGTACCTAAAGTACAAAAGCTTTTAAAAGAAACAAATAATTCTGTAATAGAATAATGATAATTCGGTACATATGAACAAAGATGCTGGTTTATATACACATTCTAATGAACTTTTCTCACTCCATAACCTTTTCAATGCCAGGCAGTGCCTCTGTCTCTGGCAAACACACTTCGTTTGGTTCCTTTGACCCCACTCACTCCTAGTCCCTGAATCTCAATTTGCAGATAATGGAGAGAAGTAGCAGGCAGAAAGATCCTCGTGCTCAATCTGCCTTTCCAAACTGTGGCCATCCCTCCAAAATTCTCACTGGAAATCTGCATTTCCCTCACAGGTCTATTTCTCTGATACAAGAATCTGTTTTGGCTAAGGCTTGTATTTCCGGTGCCTCACACGGTCTGTACCATAAAGTGATCCAACAGAAGAGATACCTGTTAAATTAATTAATAAATGCCTTTAACTAGTGTCCTTAGGTAGCCTCAACCAAAATCTAAATCTCCATTTATTTGAATTCAGCCTTCTGTAGACTGAGAGCCTATTACATTCCAGGTACCATACTAGCCCTGGGGAGACAGTAGTGAACAAAACAGGCAGAAGCATCCCTGCTCTCATGGAGTACACATTCTGATCTTTTCACCTGGGCTTCAACCCATTATTTGAACAATTGACCAGTATTTGCTGAACACTCAGTACAAATAAGGCACAAACTTTATTAGGTCACAGTTTTTATTTCAAGAAATCTCACAAACTAGTGGGGATGTGTTATGAGGATACAACACATACAAGATGACAAGATTAAGTAGGTTGTAGCAAAGAGCTGTGAACTCACAAGAGGGGAGAGCCCTGTGTTTCTTCTCTTTTAATAGGAGAGTCATAAGAAGGGAGTACAGACTGCCTTCCTAGCAACTGCTGTAGCACCAGGGCTGGGCGTAAGCCTGCGATAAATATTTGTTGCATGAAATAAATATTTGAAACATACACAGCAAGTTTCTCTTCTATTAAAATGTTATTAGAAGGGATATCACAAATACTCATTTTCATTGCTCATTCATTGAAATAGAATGTACTACAAATTAAAACGTCCTCAGTATTCTCACAGCTTAGAGGACCCCAATTTATTTTAAATCCAGACTGTCCAATGAAGTCAAGGCTATATGTTAATTATAACAATAAGTAAGCTACCTTAAAACAAGACAAAACACCTACAATGGTCAATGCTGGATCCTGCTTTGGTGGTGGTACAGTGTGCAGGAGTGGGAGTGCAATGGTACAAATGCTACATATTAACTTGTGTATTTTATGACATTTAGCATTAGGCTATTTAAAAAATAAAATAATATACTATAAATACTATACTAAGTAAACTAAATACTAAAAGTACTATATTTTGCAAATGCTTGAAAATTATCTAATCTAGTCTTCTTTCAGAAGTATAAAAATAAAGTTAGATTTTCATACTTTGCCTAATATTCAGAACAAGCAGGTTATTTGCCAAATTCTGTAATATAATGAGGATCTATGAGAGCTTAACAACCTTGATTGGAACTGAACAAAAGGGAAAATTGCATGCCTATTTAATTTTTTTAAAAAGCACACATTTTAGTGATAATCTGACATCAATTCAAGTTGATCAAATTATAAATTCTTAATAAAAAGCTCGTGGCAAACTAACAACATTTTACAAAAGGTAATTATAGTACATGGGGTAATTACAGGCAGAAAGGAAAAACAGTGGACTTTGGAACCAGAATATGGATTCAAATTTTAGCTCTACTGCTTAATAGGTGTGTGACCTCAGCAAGTCACTTATCCTCTTTGGACTCCAATTTTGTCACCTTTAAAAATGAATATAATAATAGCTCTCAGGGCTACTATGAGGATAACATTACAAAATTTATGTAAATTGCTTAGGACTGTATCTGGCACAGAGTATGCTAACAAAGTGTTAGCCATGTATTTCTGAAAGGAAAGAGAAAAGAATGAAGCAGCCTGATATCAATTTTCATCAGTTTTCTAGATTTAGAGAGTAGCCTTTTCAGACATAGAAAAAGAATCATTAAACTATAAACGAAAACCACTTATGTTTCACATAATTACTCATGTCAATAATTTACAAAACTTGATTAAAACTCTGATTCAGTACATGGAAAATATTTAAAAATTTTAAACTTTATACAGTTGATAACAGGAAATTACCCACAAGAACAGAAAGGCCATTCCAAAAGTGAACGAGTGACTGAAGTTAAATCCGATGGCATTACTCCCTATGGCATTCCTGCCTTTTGATGAACCAAGGAGAACTTTAAGTGAGAGCTGGGAGAAATGTTTTGAAGAACTTACCGAACTTGTGTTTGTGGTTATCTATTTTATCAGAGAGGCTGAAGGCTGCTTCCATTATGCCTTTCAGTTAAATTTCTAGTGAGGTGTTTACTAGAAAAGGAGGCATCTCCCCCTAAACACAGCCCAGCACTCACACTTTCTTAACAAATCTTGATTTGAGATCACACTTTCCCTTGAAGAAGCTGCTGCAATTTCTGTGGTAACCTGAGCTTCCTTCCGCTCTTCTGTTCTCTAAATAGTGGTTAACTCCCCCCTTTCATTTGCTCTACTGTCTGCCTGCCCTATTAAAATATTCCTATTCTTGAAAATATTATATTCCATAACATAAACCCAATAAATATTTAGAGTGTCTACCTCTCCCACCTCTACACAAAGACACATCTGAAAAGTAAAAAGATTATTTACCAACAGTAATGAAATCTTTATGGAACAAAGATAGGGCATTACTGTGCTGTCAGCAATCATGCAGATAGGCCAGCAAAAAAGTTTGGTCAAGGGGCTGTTCCGGCATGTCCTCTTGCTAGGAAACCGAAAGGAGCGTTTCTAAATAGTCCCCTCTTCTTCTTAAATAAATGAGTAAATAAATGAATAAATAAATATATTTTTAATCCTCACCTGAGGACATGTTTATTGATTTTAGAGAGAAAGGAAAGGGGGGAGGGGGAGAGAGAAAAACATCAATGTGAAAGAGAAACAGTGATTGGTTGCCCCCCATAAGCACCCCAACTGGGGATCGAACCTACAACCTAGGTATGTGCCCTGACCGGAAATCAAACCTGTAACCTTTTGGTGGGGACAATGCTCCAACCAACTGAGCCACCTGGCCGGGTTCCACCTACTGTCTTGCTTGATGTATCACACACAAGTCACCTTCTTCTTAATGTTAAAAACATTTATTTCCTCTTTCTAGGAATCCTGTCTGAGAAAATTCTGAAAGCTTTACATCTTTTTAAAAATATGTATATATCTTTATTGATTCAGAGAGAGGAAGGAAGAGGGAGAGAGAGAGAGGTAGAAACATCAATGATGAGTCATCATTGATCGGCTGCCTCCTGCACGCCCCTGACTGGGGATCAAACCCGCAATCCAGGCATGTCATGTGCCCTGACCGGGTATCGAACCATGATCTTCTGGATCCCAGGTCGATGCTCAACCGCTAAGCCATACCTGGCCGGGTGAAGTTTTACATCTTTAAAGAAATACTTTAATTATATTTTACTAAAGATATACTTTTAATATACTAACAGTGTTACGGTCCACATAGCTTCACAAGAATGAAGATTATCTTTTGAGCACTCTGGGGGAAATTACTGGAGTTCAGGATATCCTTCACTCCTTCCACAAACATTTATTGAGTATCTGTGCCAGATACTATTCTAAGTCCTAGGGACAGACACAGCTGTGAACAACACTGGTAATGAACATTGGAAATGCACGACTGAGAATGGGGTAACCTGTGAGAAGCAGTTTAAAGTACTGATTCCGTATGACATCTAACTAAATGCCACATCCAAACTCTAGGATCCTAAAAGGCTGGGTTCCACCTACTGTCTGTGCTTGATGTATCACACACAAGTAAACCCTTCTTGAAAGGGGTTTGTTTTCCAGATGATTATGAAGATTTTGTTTCTTCAGACTAGGGCCAAAATAATGTTTGAGGAAGAGCTAAACTGGGTATTTCAACTGTATTTCTCATGTAAATTAGAGTTGCTAAGTTTACCTAAGTACTAGCTATCCTAAATTTGTAAAAATTATCATTAAAAACATTCTCCTCTAATCCAGCATCTAGCTCTGAAGAATTAGAATAATCTCATCTCGTGATAAATATTATGTGGGTTTCAAATGTTAAACAACTGATCATGACCACACAGATACATAGAGAGAGAGAGCGAGAGAGAGGGAATTCAGTTCAGGCTTCCAAAAACTGCTAAACTAAAAGGTCCGTTAATATGGATAAGATTTTCTACCACTTCCCTAAAGAAATTGCTTCAAGAAACTGCAGTGAGGACAGGGTGGGGGTGGGAGGATGAACCCTCAAATGCCTTACAGCTTAACTTTATAGCCTTGGGAAAGCAACTGAAACAAAATAAATAAACCCATCTGTCCATTTTGCAGCCGAGCCAGGCTGGTGAAACCTGGGATTAAATGCAACTTTAACGTGGAGGGCAGAGACCCGCACTGTTCTGGAGCCACCGGGAAAGGATCACTGCAAAAGGCAGGGCCCAAGACACAGCATCTTCACTCAATCAGCTTTCAGTCTCTGCAAGCTGCTGGGGCGAGGAGCACTTATCTTACACCGTTCCCATCACCCTGCCCGCCACTAAAGCAGGATGTCATTCAGCAGAAACCACTGCTTTCAAAGTCGTCAGCGCAGGGGCGGGCCTGTGCGTGTGTGCTCGCATGTGTGTCTAATCTGCCAATCAGGGCGCCCGGGACTTGTCAATCTGATTCCATGTTGCTGAACTGCAGGGCTGCTCTTCTACACAGGTAAAGCCCATCGTCCCCTAAGGCACAGGTCAAGATCTGCGGACTCGGATGCAAAATGGAAATGCTTCACCAGTCCACGAGCCCTTCCAGGCACTCTTTTGTGGCACTGTCCTTGTTCTGCTGATCTCCAGCACTGTGTCGGCTGGTCCCCTGGGCCTGCTCCACAGAATCCTCAGGTGCTGCTCTTTCGTTCGCCCTGAAAGAACTAACAGGAACTCCTCCCCCATCAAGGATCCTGCCCTGCCACACCTTCCGGTGCCCACTCGATCCAGTGGGACACGTCAGCCTCAGAGGCAGGCCGCTCACATTCTCTCTGCCTTCCATTCATTCAACAAAGACTTATGGAGCACCTCCTCTGCCAGATACTGTGCCAGCAGAGGACAGGAGCGAACTCGCAGAGCAGACTTGCTAGCGGACTTTGGTGCTAGGTCAAGAGCAGCCTCTGAATAACCATCTCCTGGTTTGGTTCCACTGTAACAAACGCAACTGCCACACTGCGGCACACAGAGCCAAAGACACTGCCACATCTAACTGGACCCATTCAGCCACTTTTATAAAAAGCTCTGCAGGCCTCTGGGTGCTCAGCAACCGCTTCTACACGGACTGCCCCATAGTCAATGCCTTCTGTAGCCTAGTGAACACAGCGCAGGACCTGAGGCAGGAGACAGAGTCTCTTGTGAGCTGCTTTGTCACAAACCAGCTGGGCTGAGGTTTTCATCTATCCAATGGGCCTCACACCACCATCCCTCAGCTGTGTCAAAGGACAATGGAAAGCACTAAATGAGACACATTGTGACAAGAGACTCTGAAATATCAGAGGACTATAAACTGTACAGTGATATCACCATGGGGAGTAATATTTTACGTACATGGCTCTTACCTAAGACTATTCAAACAGGCAGGGGTTCAATCAAGCCAACACTACTGGTGACCACACATCCTCACTTGTCTCCTTATAGCCTCTGACCTTGCTGTTATCAACAGGAAGAAGGGATCATGCACCAGAAGAAAAACACATTTCTGCATAATTGCCCAAGTTAAATCTACTCCCTCACTCTGTCTGACAAATCATTCCCTGCTTATTACTTTCTATAATTTAATATATATAAGTGCTTTACTGGCAAGCTTCTCGAAAGAATAAATAATACTTAATGACTGCCTACAGTTTAATTAACTCATGATTGAACTTCTCATGGATTGCTATAAACATTAAATTATATCCTTCCTCAAAGCTACCATGATGGAAATCTTGTTTCAAGCTTTAACTCTCCTGCCTAAACAATTCTGAAATTTCAGCAAATCTGTATATTGGACAGAGGTGAGAGAATCAACCTTAATGCCTGGTTATAAAGTGTGTTATTTTACAGAGCAAGGACGAGGTCTTAATTTAAATAAGATTGAGAATGTGCACATGCCCCAGCACCTCATTTATATTACAGCAATCATTAAACATCTCTGGGTCTCAGGCAGTCTTATTAGCATAAACTGCATATTACCACAAGGTTTCAAGTTTCCACTCTGGCTCCTCATCTTAGCTGCCATTTTCTGTGTGTGACGTTGCAAATAAATTTTCTTTCTGGCATGGCTCAGCTGTCAGGCACCTCTGTTCTATAATGAACCCACGAATTACATCTCCCTGCTCTGACATCTCTGGTCTCACACATCAAAATATTGTTCTTCAATTGTAATTTATAACTTAATTTAAATGTCTCTTTTACTGTGACCTTTTTAGATCAAATGGCACTGCATCTGGCGGTTTCTACTACACCAAAGCATCCTTTCACAATTATAGCCATTATAATAACTGTAGAAAAAACCTGAGTCAGACTGCATTCACACTAAATATTAAATAATTGCAGTCCATTAAGAATGACAATAGATTTCAAGTATTTTATTCTGCAAAATATGCTATTTATTTGCAAGAAACTTAGAAAGAAAAAATGTGGGATTTAGAAGAGATCTTGAAATTCTCTGTATAGTTTTAATTGTTTAAACCATTAACATAAATTGAGAAAGATCCTGCTGAAATCTGCCCGAGACAAAACTTTAATTTTTTTTTCTCATAATGCATGATTCACAGGTGTCAATATAGTATTTTCATTCATACTTTCATCACTGAATGACCTAGTACCGAGCTCAGAATAGGATACATATCTACATTAAGAAACTATAACTAAAACTAAGAACACAATCTTTATTTTTGTTTGGCCACTGTTACCCCAAGTAATGCTATAAGCACTAGAAAGGCTAGGTTTGGCTAAATACTCTTATGGGAGCACATTTTAGAGATAATGGCAAAGACAAGAAATTTAACTGCTTGAGAGTAATGGTTGAGGGAAAGATCTAGTTAATTTTCAGAAGGAAATACATAGTTGCTGAACCAACCCTCCCGCCAACACTGAGTACCAACGGTGTTCACGAAGTATGCCAGCCCCTGGAGTCATAGAGGAGACAGGAGGGGGACCAAAGTGTGCTGAGATGAGATGTGCTAGGAACAGTATTAGGTCTTTGTGTGATTTCATCATTCCTCACACCACTCTTTTGTGGCCAGAGTGCTAAAAACGAGGAAACAAAACTGAAAGCCTCAGTATCTAGCTCCAGGCCACTTCCCAAAGTAAGCAGCAGGGAGAGGATTCTCACATAAATCTGTGTTCTAGGAAGAAGCTGAGACAGTCCTGGAGCAGCACAGGACGGGTGACCTGTGGCTATGAGGGGCTCAGGGCTTCCCCAGCGGCTGTGACCAGGGTAAGAGTGTGTCGGCAGGAGGAGGGAACCAATAGCTCAGAGAGGAGGAAAAACACACACATAAAATAACAAGATTAATGCTATCATTAAAATACAGAGCGCCAATGAACGCTGACTAGGGTGACATTTACTCTGTCTTGAGAAACCAAGATGACTTCACAGAGCAGGTTTTGAAAATCAGCCATCAGTATAATGTGACTATTCCTGGCCATGCTCAATAAAAGTAAAAAGGAAAGAACAATGGAGACGGAGGACAGAAGAAACACTCACAGTTGTTAAAGACGAGAGAGAGGCTAGAGATAAAGGTGACAGAAGCAGGGTTAGAATCCTGAACAGTGTTCAACGACCTATCAGAGATAAAGAGAGCTATCACAACAGTCAGCGTAAGGAGAGGCACAGACAACAAGAAAGCAAAACCAAGAAATAAAAGGGAAATTCAGCCTAGACCGAAAGAGCTGACGGCCAAACAAGGAAGCACATAATCTGACCAGGAGAAAACAAAGGGACGGCAGAAATGGGGGACTGAAAATCTGTGCAGAGGAGACGAAGGGGCGGCAGGCACCTTTGAAGAGGGTTCCTGAGGAAGAACCTGTAATTCCAGAAAGTGAAGTGAAAGCTGCCCTGAAAGTACTGGGAAGAAATAAATCACCAGGGTAGCTGGGATACTGATTTAATTATTTCATCAAAACCCTAAGACAAAAAAAAGCCACAAAGACTGAATCTGTTAAAATCCTAACATGTCAACAAATATGGAAAACATTCTAGGCCTACAGACTAGAAACGTTCCAAATACATCCCAATCTTCAAAAACGGAGATGCCAATTAGTGCATCCTATAGTAACTATATCCTGTCCTCAAGTTTAAATTATTATGTATATAAATGTATGACGGTGCGCTTATTAATCTGTAGGTGATAACCTTATTTACCTCATGAAATTGTTATGAAGTTACATTAATTCATTCATAAAAAGCGTTTAAACTTTTGCCTAACATATAAGCACTAGATCAACAACAAATACATTTTAATTTTATTATTGTTATTAATTTTGTTGTTAATGACATCAGGCAATTGACCAATAGTTGGTATCTAATAAAATGGAAATAACAGTGATAAAACTATGGTCCTGTGCCTAGTTCAAAATTCAGTCAAAAAGCTGAGGGTGAGAGAAAAATGGCTTAGCGAAGGCAAATAGAAAAATAAACAAAACAAGGCAAAAACACAAGAAAAAAAAGAATGTGTTGTGCTTCATGAAAGCTTAAGGCTACACTAAAATGAGGAGCTTTTAGGAAAACTAAGGCTAAATTCTTACCACCTTATGCTGATCAGACCTGGGGAGTGTTACTTTAGTGGAGGTAGCACATTTAAAAGATGTACAGAGAGAGCTCACCACAGGAGAAATAAAATGGTTATGTATAAAAAATGGCTACTGCTATACCATGAATGAAACTTGAAAACATGACCTTCAGTTAAAGAAGCCAGACACAAAGACCACATAGTGTACAATTCCATTCATATGAAATGTTCAGAATACACAAAGCCACAGAGAGGGAAGCTGGAATAGAGGCTGTGTGTGGGGGGGGGGGTGGTGACTAATTAGTACAGATTTCTTTTTGGGGTGTGAAAACGGTCTAAGGTTGACTGTGGTAGTGTTTATACAAATCTGTGAACATACTAAAAGCCATTAATTTGTACACTTTAAAGGGGTGAAATATATAGTATACCAATTATGTATCAATAAAGCCATTATATAAAAGAAAGGAGATAAAAGAAAGGAATGGCTAAAGAAACTTGAGAGTGGTTCACATGAGAAAGCAAAGTGGGGGCCAGAACTGGAAATAGCTGCCTTGGGAGCAAAGACAGTTCTGTTAAAATTATCACAGGTGAAACCACTGCCACAATCGGTAATGAAGGTGCGGTTACCAGAGTCGCTACTCTAAGTGGCCTTCTGCCTCCCCACCTGCTCCTGAGAAAGTCATGTTTAGAGGAAAGTACAAAGTGGGGCATAAAGTTCAACTTTAAGTCAAGTTAAAGATTATCTAAAAAGACACAAAATATTAAAACACTAGGTTTAAAAAGTCATCTTCATCCAAATGAAACAAAAATATTAAATCATGTATTTTATGTTAAAAATGTTGTTGCCTGGAGCTTCTGAACAGAAGTGAATTTATGACATTCTCAGCCCAAAAAGAGCCACATTGGTAAATTTCTAAACAATTTTCAAAACAAAAGTTTAAAATGTTCCTGATTGGTCCAAGTACAATAAATAAAAACTCAAATTTATATATTATGATGCTGATAATCAGCTGAAAAGGTGCTGATTATCTCAGGAAGCTCCCACTGCATGGTCTCCTCCACCTTCACTCATGCTGTAATGAACATAACGCCGCAGACTCCAATATCCTGTTATAACATAAATGCAGCAAGGTGCCTGTCAAGATTGATTTATATAAGGTGCTGTTCTAAAATTTACTAGATCTCCTTAAAAAGAAATCATATAGCATATCGACTTTTCCCATTACTGTTTCAACATCAAAACCCCGAGACAAAAAATACCATCCTATAACCATTTAATCAACAAATCAAAACCTGAGAGAGAGAAACTACCATCCTATAACCATTTAATCATAACTGATCTGAATGGAAAAACAGTAAAAAGAGAAGCATGTAAGTAAAGAGTGTGGTGTGGAAAGAATGTCAAAAGACTCCTCATCATATTTTTAGACAAACTGTAATAAAAAGGCCTCCTGGCAATGCTTTAATGGGAGCTGGAAAATACTTGACATTCATTAAAGTCCTAAGCATTGCAAAGCTGATCCAGGGCCAGATGCTTTAGTGAGGTCCATTTATGATGAACAAATAGAAACTCCAACAGAAAGTCTACAGACTTAATATTTTGGAATAAAGAAGAGAAAGATGAAAAACAATCCTTCGAATAGGCCTACCTGCATACTCTGCTAAGGCAACTTTATACCACCAAGTTCTGGATGATCAAATGTGAGTTGGACTTGCACTTGACTTACTTATTCAATCATTCAACAATTATTTAGTGCCTTTCTACCATATACCAGGCATTGAGCTATGGCTCAGAAAACAAAAACAATTAATATTCAATGGTTAACAAACAGTGGTATTTATAGATCAGAGATAAAAAACTAACTAGTAAGTTATTGGAAGCCTTGAATCCTTGTTGAAGGAGATGTGGCTATGCATAAATAAAGCAGCAAACAAATATATACTCTTTTGAATATGTAAAAAGCTTAATTCAAATGTCTAACAGCAATCCATATTTCAAGGAATAAAACTGTCCAGAAAGAGGTGAAATCTTAGCTGCATGTTTATAAGTTGTACATATATATATATACGTGTGTGTGTGTGTGTGTGTGTGTGTGTGTATCTTCAGTGTTAGAGAAAGTAAACATAAAAATGCAAATAATTCTGTGTGAAAGAGAAGTCATTGTATTAGGAAATGAGAAAGATACCTGAGCACAAAGAATGAAATCTAACATCAATTTAGTAAAAATAAGTCAGCATATTTTCTAGAAAACCATAGTCTGAAACTATAGGGCTCTGCTATAGTTTCTACATATTAATATAAATGTCTATTTTGTAAAAGGCCAAATAAATGCACGCATTTAAAATTAGTCCCACTGGAATGAATTTGGCTATCTATATGTTACATAGCATTATGTCTACAAAGTATATGTAAGCTAAAAATGTACAGAGGAGGCTAGGAGAAACATAAACCTGGAGCAATAGACACAGAAATATTTCTATCTAAGATTTTTCCAGAGGGAGCACCACTGCTTTGACATATTTTGATATAATATTACTTAACATAACATAAAATAATAAATAAAACAATTTTGCATTTATAGGTGTTCCCAGTTTAAAATAGTGAAATATAATAAAACTTATCTTCGCTGATGTACATTAAGGAGCATGTCCATTGCCACTAAGAACACCCTACTCTTTAGGTAAAAGAGGCCAACACATTTATTACATCTTCTTCCTCTACATCTGTTCAAAAGTGTTTTTTATATAAGTAAAAAGAAATACATTTAAACATGAATGAGCAAACAAACCACAACTGTGCACCTAACTACTATGCAAGTTCACCACTAGACCAAAGGTAAAAATAAGATATCTATATATTAACTACTTCTGTGTTCTCCAATGAAAGCTCTGCTATTAAAAATATATACAGCTCTGGCTGGTGTTGCTCAGTGGTTAGAGCACTGGCCTGTGTACCAAACAGTCTCAGGTTTGATTCCCGGTCAAGGGCATATACCTCGGTCATAGGGTTCGCTCCCAGCCCCCCAGTCGGGATACATGCGGGAGGCAGCCAGTCAATGTCTCTCTCTCACATCAATGCTTCTCTCCCCCCCACTTCCATTTTCTCTGAAAAGCAATGGAAAAATTATCCTCAGGTGAGGATTAACAAAATAAAGAAAAAGAAAAACAAAAGAATGTACACATGTGGCTCAAATTTTATACAACCTGAGAATCACCTGCATTAAATTAAAATGCACTAAACACTCCAAACAAAAGATAGAGCTTGCCAAACTGGATAAAAAAGCAAGAAACAATCAAAGAACTAAAGTACACAAGAGATGTACTTTAAATAAAAAAAGGCAATATTCATAATAAGAACCTGAAAGAAAATACACCACACAGACGAGCATGAGAAAGCTAGAGTAGTTATATTAATGTCAGACAAAACTGGATTTAAGAGGATATTACTAGACACAAAGAGGATCACACTAAAAAGGTAAAAGTGCCCAATACATGGAGAAATATATTATAAATGTTCATGAACCTAATGATACAACATTCCAATATATGAAGCAAAAACTAACAGAACCAAAAAAGCAAAATAACCAAATCCCCAAATGTAGCTGAAAACTTTAATGCAGGGGTGAGGAACCTTTTTTCTGCCAAGTGTCATTTGGATATTTATAACATCACTCGAAGGCCATACAAAATTATCAACTTAAAAATTAGCTATGAAAAAAGTTCCTAGACTTATTGAATTTCAAGCCCCACCTGCGGTTGCCTTGGCAGGGCCAGACCAAATGATTTTGTGGGCCGTATAAAGGGCCTTGGCCTGGATGTTCTCCACCCCTGCTTTAAATGCATGTCTCTCAGTAACTGACACTACAACCAGATATAAGAATTAGTAGGGCATAAAAGATCTAAATAATAATATCAACCATTTTAAACAAGTACAACTATAGAACAGTACACCTAGTAAGTGCAGAATATAAATTACTAGTACACATGCAACATTCACCAAGGTAAATCACATGCTGAGCCAAGGAACACATGTCAATAGATTTCAAAAGACTGACATCTTACTGGGTACTTTCTGACCACAACAGATCTAAATTAAAAATTAATAAACATTGGGGGGGAGAGGGAGGAAAGAAGGGAGGGGGCTGGTAATTAAGCAATTTAATTCTAAACAATCCATAAGTAAAAGAAAAAATCACACACATAAAATTTTTTCATATTTTAACAAAATGATAATAAAAGAAAAAAGATCAAAATTTCTGACAAAATCAGTTATTTAAGGTCCCACTTTAGAAAGTTATGGGGAAACTGATCAAATTAACCCCAGCCCCCCAAAACAGAAAAGAAATAATAATCAGATTGGAGATCAATGGAATAGACAACAGACAAATAGAGAAAAATCAATGAAACCAAATGCTAGCTATCTGAAAAGATCAATAATGTTGATAAACCTCTATTAGATTAAGAGGAAACAAATTAGCAATATCAGGAATGAAAGGTCAAAATTATAGATGCTATAGACATTAAAAAGGTAATATAAGAATAATTTGAAATTTTTACCAATAAACTTGATAATCCAGATAAATCAGACAAAGCATTGAAAAGAGACATAGATCAACAGATTACCAAACTGACATATGAAGATTAGAGATCCTACAGACATTAAAAAGATAATAGGAATAATTTGAAATTTTTACCAAAAATCTGATAATCCAGATAAAATGGACAAAATATTTAAAAGACACAAATCAACACATTACCAAACTGGCACATGAAGAAATGTACAATCTGAATAGGCCTATGTCTATTTGTAATTCTAAACTTCCCATAAAAAATATTCCCAGATGGTTTCACTGTAAATACTATCAAACATTTAACAAAGAAAAAATATCAAGCCTTTACAAACTCTTTAAGAAAAGAGAGGAGGAAATAACTTCCCAGTTAATTTTTTTTTTTTTTTAATCCTCACTCAAGGATATTTTTTCCATTGCTTTTCAGAGAGAATGGAAGGGAGGGAGGGAGAGAGAGAAACATCAATGTGAGAGAGACACATCGATTGGTTCCCACCCATACGCACCCCGACCAGGGCTGGGAATTGAGCCTGCAACTGAGGTATATGCCCTTGGCTGGAATGGAACCCTGGACCCTTCAGTCCAAGGACCAATGCTCTAAGCACTGAGCCAAACCGACTAGGGCTCAACTAATTTTTTGAAGCTAATTACTCTGATATCAAAACCAGACAAAGAAAGATTACAGCTCAATATCCACCATAAACACAAATATAAATTTTTAACAAAATACTAGGAAACTGAATCCAATAGTACATAATAACCAAGAGGATTTATCCTAGGAATGCATAGTTGGTTTAATATTTGAAATGAATCAATGTAATTTACCAAATTAACAAATTAAAGTACAAGAAAAAATAGTGCCTGACAAAATTCAAAGCCCATTCATGATAAAAAAAAAACTTCAACAAATGTAGGTATAAAAGGGAACATTCTCAACATGATGGAAAAAAACTACAGAAATAAAAAAAACCTACATTGTACTTAACAGTGAATGACAATGTTCTCTCCCTAAGATGAGAAAGGAGGCAAAGATGTCCACTCTCATCATTTCTATTCAGTGTTGTACTGGAAGTCCAAGCAAGTGCAATAAAGCAAAAAAAGGAAAGAGGTAAAACTGTCTTTATTTGCAGATGATATGATTGTGTATTAACAACAGAATCTTCAGACTGTAGTTACTTGGGTTAAAAGTAACAAAACGTGTAAGCCTGTAGACTGAAAACTACAAAATCTTACTAAAAAAAGTTAAAAGAATGCTTTTTGAAAAATGAAGAGATGTCATATTCATGGTTTGGAAGATTCAATATTATCAAGATGTCAATTCTTCCCAAACTAATCTACAGATTCAATGCAATCCCTATCAAAATTCCATCAAGCCTTTTTAAAAAGAGAAACTAGCACGCCTATTCTAAAATTTATATGGATATGCAGATGACCTAAAATAGCCAAAGAAATCTTAAAAACAAGTACAACAGTGGGAAGACTTACACTACCTGAGTTCCTATAAAGCTACATATTCAAAATACTGAGGTACTGATTAAAAAAGATAGATGTCAGATCAGTGAAACAGAATAAAATCCAGAAAAAGACCAAATATACATAAGCAACTGATGTTTAATAAAGGTCTAAAGACAGTTAGTTAAATGAGAAAAGTCTGTTTTCAACAAATGTTGCTCCAACAACTGGCATCTGTGTGGAAACGAATGAACTTTCACCCCCTACCTCCCATCACACACAAAATTAATTCAAAAGGAATCACAGACTTAAATGTAAGAACTAAAACTTCAAGAAGCATGGAAATATATCGTTTTAATCATGAGGTGATCAAAGATACTTTCATCAAAGGAAAATAATACAAATAGCTCAATTTTTAAAATTAGGCAAAAGATTGATTGGGCAAAGATACTTCACAAAAGAAGATATACAAATGGGCAGTAAGATGCTCAACATCACAACAGTTAGAAAATTCAAATTAAAACCCTCAATGAGATACCACTACATACCCATTTAGAGCTGGCAAGCCAATTCTAAAATTTATATGAATATGCAGATGACGGTTTTAATTTTAGAATTGGGTAAAATTAAAACGACTGACAACATCAAGTCTTGTTGAAGATGGTGATGAACTGAAATCCTAACATGCTACTGATAGAATACAAAATGGTCCAGCCCGGAAGCCTGACAGTTTCTTAGGAAGCTACCTGCACACATACATTACAATCCTAGTATTCACTTGAGAGAAATGAAAACACAAATCTACACAAAGACTGCTGTAACGATGTTCATAACACCTATATTCCTACTGACCAAAAACTTGGAAAGAGCCCAAATGTGAATGGATAAAATATAGTCAATATCCATACAGTGGAATACTACTCAGCACTAAAAAATGAACAGTTGCCAGGCCAGAGTGGCTCAGGGGTTGAGTGTCCACCCAGGAACCAAGTGGTCAGGGTCTGATTCTCAGGCAGGGCACACACCAGGGTCACAGGCTCAATCCCCAGCAGGGGGTGTGCACAGGCAGCTGATTGACGATTCTCTCTCATTGATGTTTCTATCTCTCTATCCCTCTCCTGTCCTCTCTCTCTAAAAATCAAAACATATTTTAAAAAAATGAACTGATACTGCAACACCATAACTGAATCTCAAAGTTAGAAGCCAGACCTAGAAGACAACATACAATACTATTCCATTCATATGACATTCTAGAAAACATAAACTAACCTAAAATGAGAGAAAACTGGTTACCTGAGGCTGAAAGCAGCAAAGGATTATAAAAGGGCACAAGGCAACTTTTAGGGGTGTTGGAAATGTTTTGTAGGAAATGTTTTATATCTTGATAACTGTAGTAGTTTCTTTGATGTATACCTCTGAAAAAAACTCATCAAATGGTATACTTTACATAGCAGTTTATTATGCATAAATTACACCCCAGTAAGTTGTTTTTAAAATTGCACACTAAAAATTTCCTTTGTGAATAAAAACAAAAAACCAAAAACCGGGTGTCAAGATAAATAATCCAGAAGAGCCTATATTGAAAAATAGGTTTCATATATTTGTCATAAAGAATCAATAGTTCAAAAATTTCAATTAGTGACTGCAGTTTTAAAATAAACTATTTATTTAAATGCACTTATATTTAAATAGTCCTACTGGGTGTGTTACACACACTCTAATACTGCTGTTTTCATGTATTTTAAATTTCTATATTGTCCTGGGGAACAGGAAATAGACACAGGTTTATCCCAAACTGATAAATGTCTAACCTTGTTTTGACTATGCTATATTCTGAGAAAACAATAAATACTTCTTGTATGACAATATATTTAACTTTTAAATTTATTACTTAACATAGTTCAAAACTTCTGTTATTCCAAGGAAGTCAAAATAAACATCAACTTCTCACAAGACTTTTCCATTCACTTCACTTTTAAAAAAAATATATCTTTATTGATTTCAGAGGGAGGAAAGAAGAGATAGAAACATCAATGATGAGTCATTGATTGTCTGCCTCCTGCATGCCCCCGACTGGGGAACAAGCCCGCAACCCGGGCATGTGCCCTGACAGGGAATCGAACCCCAATCGCCTAGGATCCTAGGTCGATGCTCAACCGCTGAGCCACACCCGGCCGGGCTTCACTTTTCTTTAAAGAAAGTGCCTACAACTAAAACTCTCTGTGCGCTAGTACAACAATGAAGTACAAGCCACTAAACTTTTCCATTCATCACAAAATGAGCACAAAACTTTGTCCTTTGGTGGCTGAACACATTTGTATTGCATAACCCAAGATACCTGAGCCATCAGGGGGTTTTCTTGACAAGAAGAATTTCGAAAGATGGGAAGGCAGTTCCATAGAAATAAAAACTCATAAAACCAAAAACCCTCTGGCAATGCTTAAGAAAACTTCAGAAGAAACTTGATACAAAGAACCAGGGGCAAAAATAGCTCAAATTATTTCTGTGTAAAGAATGTTCTTACAGAAACCGCAGAGGGTTAGGAGTAGAAAGGGAATAAATCTGAAAAATTCATGAAAGTGCCAAAAATACATTTAATTAAAAATGGTAACATTTTCATTATTCAAAATTCAACTGATCAACAGAATCATGAAAGGAGAATTTTTTCATAACGTGTTTATACAAAAAAGTCAACAGGAAACAAGCTCATACCCATGGGTTACTTTGAACATACATACAATTTTTAAGGTATTTTGAATTCACAGACATTCACACCTACATCTACCATAGCCACTGTTCACAGTATCACTAATCTCTGAGTCTCAGTGTCCTAATTTGTAGAATAATCTCAAAGGCCCCTCTGGCTCTATCATTATATGTTCAGAATAATGATTCCTTATAAAAACAAAAACCTTAAGTATCAAATAGGTGAGAAAGTAAACAACTATATATTTGGGAATGTAAAAAAATCGTTCGGTTATTTAGAACATGGCATATCCCCAGCAAGATCATTCAAACTCCAACATATAAGAAACTACCATAACGTTTTGTAATACCCCAGAAACACAAGTAGACCAGGAATAAAAATCAAGCATCATATATCCTATATTCAGATACCTACATGCTTCCTTAAAAGGAAGCTGTATAGCAGAAAGATCCCCAAACTGGGAAACGGTTATTTTTTACTCTCCACTATGAACCTTTTGGGTTCAACAAGTCATCTGGCCTTTCGTAGTTCTGGATTTTTCTCTATTTAGAAATTGGAACAGATGATCTCCTAAATCCATTCCAGCTACAGTGACCTCCCAAGAAAACCAAAAAGGGTGCTTAAATTACACTTAATCATCAGAAGAGTTGCTCAGCCTCATGCTCAAAATCCTATGTAAATATATACACGACCATCTACACTTTTTAATATATCAAAAATCCATAAAAGTTCATTACTACTTCTTCAGATTTAATGATTTCACATTAATGATCACATAGAGAAGAATTATTTCAAGAAACTTTAAAATACATTGTTTCCTAAACAGTCCTATAGGATATAATCTAAAGTCCAAAAGAAGTATCCCAACGAGTAAACTGGTCTGAAGTCACATTGTTTGCAGCAGTGAGTTTGGTCTGAGCCACTGTGTACGTGACGAGGCTAAATCAGATGAGTCATCACAGTGAGATGTCATGTAACACCTCAGTACCTTTAGGTTCACTTGTTACATTTTACTTTAGGGTTTTTTTCATGGATTATTATTTTTAAAACTTAATTTTGTTTTATAATCATGTGAAATATTTACATGGTTCCAAAGTAAAATCTATAAAAAACAAATGTGTTCAAAGAAGTCTAGTTTCTCTAGTCCTTCCATGCACTTTGAATACAGGGTCTCAGACACAGAGGCACATTGCTGACCATAAAACAGCATGGCCCCTGGATTCAAATCTTGAGTGTATGACCTTGAGTCATGGCTTAATGGCTCTAAACTATTTCCTGGGGTCTATTAAACTATTTACAATGGTGATAACAATACTTCTGAGGGAGTGTTGTAAGAATTGAGAAAGATCACCTATGCACAGTATTCGGCTTTGTGAGATCTCAGTAAAGATTGACCACTAGCCCTAGGCTCTCCACTGAATTCACCACAGTCTCCTGGAGTTCAGGCACAGGTTAGGAGATGAACCTGGAGATGCCCATCACTGGTCTGAGGTCAATGAAGTCTGATGGCCAGTACCACAGCTTACCTTTCAATCCCAGCACCATGCCACAGTACTCACTCCTAAGATTCCAGGCTCCTCTATGTTTCATGCCCATCTACAGTCAGCACAAGGAAAAAAGAACTTTCTTCCCACCCAGGGCAACTTCAAAAGACTCACTGTGTTCAGTGCATTGAGAGTGGTGTCATCCCGAGATGCTGCAGCACAGCCATCCTCTGTGGAACCTCCATCACACATCCCTGCAAAGGCCGCCATGCTCCTTGGAAGACAGAAGGGAAACCATCAGTACAGAAATGTTAACCCTCAATTATCAGAGTACATTTCCAACCCAGACCAAATTCCATTACTACATACATGGTGAGGCAGAGTCCTGTATAATTCAGCTTTCACTCACTCAGAAAGAAAAATGTTCCTTCTACTCATGTCCACTTATTAGTCCCATGCTTTGTCAGTACTCAGATTTTTATTTTCAGGGCACAAATAATCTAAAATTATTTGCCACAACAATTGGCTAGATTATAATATTTTGAAAGAAATGTTCCCAAAAATATATAAAATTAAATCCTCTGAAACTTTACTTAATTCCTTCCATGCTATACATCAAGTACCTTTACGTGAATTAGAAGTAAAAAAGAGATAAAGAAGTCTTAGTAGTCATCCCCTCTGTTACAGCACCTTCATCTCTACTGTATGCCTCCATGCACAGCACCACTGACCACAAAGCAGCTGGAGCTGAAATTCAGTCGCCTGACCTCGTTTTAGCGTTTTTCTTGCACAATGTTGATGCTGCAGTGAGTTCAAGAAATCACTTCAGACAAAGGAAGGCTGTCTCCTTGTACTACAAGTGTCAGGGACAGATTTAAACTTCTCTTTTGCAGCTCAGGCATTTGTAGGTTAGCAAGTTCTCATATAGGTAAGCCACCAAAACGTCACTTTTAAGCCTGGCACCAATGAACAGACATAAAGTGAGAAATCTATAATGGGATTTAAAGATGGACTAAACGACCCAATTACTCAATGTATTGAGAAGTGCTGACAACTTCATATATGGCTTTAGATGTTTTCCTTCTGACGAATTCCAAAATGCGGTGTGGGACAAACATAAGAAGAAAAAAGTAACTTTACCATGGTAAAGCTTTTTCCCTGTTAAGAAGGATCAGGGCTCTGATTACAGAGGGTGTAACAAAACTGAAGTCAGAGAATGCCCAATATATAAATAAAATTTCAGTGGACTGGAGAAAATTTATTGCTTATACTAATCAATTCAGATAGCCTAATCCAGAAAGCAGGATGGGGTGAATTCCTATTACCTTGCTGCCCTCAAGTACATAAGGAGGTCACAGTCATTAACTCCAGGCATCCAGACCAGCTCTTCGTGTTGGGTCACAGTGTCACCATCTGGAGAAGGGAATGGTTGCAAATCGGGAAGTTTGGCCTGTAAGACAGGAATGAAGAAGTCACAATCATGGCCCTTTAAAGAGCTGCCTCAGGCAGGCCCTGGGAACAGATACAGGAGCTCAGCTAGATCTCTAGGCACTACTGAAATAACCCTGAGTCATGGAAACCCGCCTGCAGCACATTTCAGGATCATTTCACCATAGAAGATTTCACAATGGGCTGCTTAATCTCTACTTAGGGAGCAGCAAACAGTGTCAAAGTTACCAGGGCGAGCAAGATCCAAAGAGTGAAAGAGAAATGGACATGTGTGAATAAAAAAAATAAAACAAAAAACGTCACAGGAGATTACAGTGCCTCGATAAAGAAAAAACACATTGCCAATATAACAAGTTTACAAAGACACATCTACAAATAATGAAATCTCACATAAGGATATTTGCTAAAAAATTAAAATGAATTATCCTATTAAATTAATGCTTTTCTCAAGAGAGTCAATATGAGTCATGATAAACATCAAAAAAAAAGACAAAGAATTGGAGTTAACATTAAAAACAGAGCTGAACTAAATGAAGGCAGAAATCAGATGAACAGTGGCTTCAGGAGAGTACTGCTTATGAAGGGGCAGGAAGGAACTTTCTGAGATGACAGAAATGTTCTGTCTTGGTATGAACTGTCACAGCAGACTGAACAGAACACATTAAAATACAAACAGTTCACTATACATAAAGTACAATAAAAATTTTAACATTTGAACATCAGTGCTCAACAACCAATATTCTAAGTCAGCTCTAATTTAGAGGTTCAAATACCTGGAGCACTCTCTCACCTTCCTTCTGCTAGGGCAGAATAAGGAGGTCCTGCCATACCCATCAGAGATCTCTGAAAAGCTAACCAGCTGCAAGACACACATGTTCTTATTTTCTAAAAATTTGAACATGGACATGTTCATCTAAAATTTTAAACTAAGAGCTGCAGTTTAAAAGCTCCAGAGTCCACAGAACCCAGGCAAAAAATTTAAATGAATTAAGCAGGCTTAGTATAAGGCAGCACTGTCCAATAGAAATAAAACGAGAGCCACATAATTCGGTTCAAATAGTCTAGCATCCACATTAAATAAAACACCACATCCCAGTTTGGACTAGCTACATTCCAAGTGCTCAAAGCCACAGGTGGGACTGGGAGTGCAGGTCTTAGACCCTACAGAGTGAAGGGCACCACTGGGAAGCGGAGAGAGTGGCCCCACCCAGGGTGCTGCCAGTCAGGAATCAGAATCATCATATGTGCATTGTCCAAGTTTTTCCAAAGTCCCAAAATCTTGATTATTATGTGAAGGCTTATCGTTTTAATGTTGGTTATTCAGGCTTTTAAAACAATTATTTGCCACAACACATCGGTAGGCCATGTAGCTCTCAGGCCACTAGTCTGCAATCTCTGCTTCACAGGCTGTCTTTGACACCTTCAAACATATATTGAGCACTGACTTTCTCTAAACAAGAATGCTCCTCTTTAATTTAGTATTAACTTTTATAACATTTAATTGGGTGCCACAATTAGAACATACAGTGAATGTATTGAAATAAAATCAAAACACAATAGATATTCACATAAAAAGATCTTTAACATTTGTTCTGAGCTCTGCTTCCCTAATACCAGGTACAGTACCTAGTGGAGTAGCTCTCCAATGGTTGTTTGTTAAATTAATTAAAAAGTACTATTGTTATTGTTATGGGGGAGGACCAACACCCCCTAGAAAAAAATGGGCTAGAAATAGACAGTTTACAGAAAAGGAAATGCATAGGGCTCTTAACAGTAGGAAAAGATGGTCTACCTTTTGAGAAGAAAAATATAAATTAATGACAGTAAGATACCATTTCCTGTCCTGGCCAGTGTGGGTCAGTGGTTAGAGTGTGGGCCTGGCGATCCAAGGGTCTTGGGTTTGATTCCCGGTCAAGGGTACGTACCTGGGTTGCAGGTTCATCCCTGATCCAGCTGAGGCGTGTGCAGGAGGCAACCAATCGATGTGTCTCTCTCACATCAGCGTCTCTCTCACTCTCTCCCCCCTTTCCTCCCTCCCTTCTACTCTTTCTAAAAATCAATGGAAAAACTATCCCCTGGTGACGATTAACCAAAAAAAAAAAGAAAAAGAGAGAGAGATGCCGTTTCCCATCTATCAGGTTAACATAAATCTCAAAGTGTGACAATATAATACAAGGCTATGTTGCTGATATGAATGCAAAATGGTACAATCCCTATGGAGGGAAATTTTGTAATATCCTAAGAATTACATGTGCACTTGCCCTCTAAGCCAGCCAGCCCCCTTCTAAGGATATATCCCAAAGATATTTTGGCAAAAATATAAAAATCTTTGTGTACAGGCTATTTATTGCAGCATTACTTGTAATGCAAATGGCTGGTAACAACCCAAACACTCATCAATAGGGACTGGAGAAGGAATAGTTCGGCCCACTCAGTGGGTTACATGAAGTGGGAAAGGAAACCAGGGGGCCTCTGTGCTGCTGTATTGTTAGATGATAAAGAAAGGGGCACAGGTGTATATACTATGCTGCAATTTATCCAGATACAGAAGGTGGGGAATATAAATAAGAAGAAATCATAACCTTAAATTAAAAAACAACTATCCATCAGGAAGAGAGGGAACATAGGGAGGAGACAGGGATAGAAGGTAGACTTTTGAACATACTTTGTTTATGTGTTTGACTTTGGAGCCCTGTAAATATTTTACATAATTATAAAAACAAAATTAAGTTTAATAATCAATAACCCTTTAAAAACTCTAAAGCAAAATAAAACAAATGCACCTAACTATGCATTGAGTTGGTTCCTCTTCAGGAACTATTTTATGTAACTTTAAGATGTACCATTCTGCCTATATAGCCCTAGTGGGACCAATTCTAAAGCCAAAAAAAATTTTAAAAATTAAAAAAATATTTATATATATATAATAGTAAACTGTTTCCAATGATCATATTATTTGTATCAGTATAAGTGCTGTTATTTTGAGCTGTTATATATGTACTACGGGATTAAAATAAATACTTATGTTGGTGCCATTTAGAAATAGGATTTGAGACATGAGAAAAAGATACATATTTGGATGAAAGAAAAATAAACAATATAAGGTCTATATAAAAATTTGAATTAGAAGTATCAGAAAGAAGCCATGATACAGTTTATCTTCTAAAAGGAACATGAAAGCAAAAGCATATTTTCTAATCTGTTCCCTAAAAAGGCCTGGGAACAGGAGCCAGCCCAGTAACAACGAACAGCCCGGCAGCCAGTAAGGAAACGCCACTTCCCACTGCAGGAAGGAGGCTCCTATGAGTGCAGTTTAATTCCAGATCGAGGGAAGAGAATGTACAAGATGAGACATTACAATTAAGCTAAAAGGAACCAGAAAAAAGGAACCTCCCAAGGTCCACTGGGGTCAACTCAAAAGGACACAGAAGACAGCAGGAAGAGGCTCCTATCCATCCCCCAAATAGATAATTTAATCATCAATTAGAATAACTGCCACTGGTTAGTAGACGATAACAACTTTAAATCTACTGGTCGCTGCTGGAAGATGCTGGGAAACCAACTCCATAATTTGAAAATTGAAAGAGGGGAGAGTCAAGCATTAATCTTGCCTGTCCTATGTGATCCCAGGAATCAAATAGTTAAGGGGGAAGGTTCACGTAGTCAGCTAATAAATCAAGGAATGACAGGATTAGAGTATCACCATTTTGAGATCCCAAATTAAATATGGATCTAAGTAACAAGTAAAGGCTGCAAATCATCATTAAAAGACACAAGTGCCTCCTGGTTGACGCACAGAGCACCACCCTGAACTATTCCTGCCAGGAAAGGGTACCAAACTGGAATGTGATTAAACCTCTAGACTTAACCACTAATTTTCAGGATATGCCCAAGCACAAGGGAACAAGTTTAATGACACAAAAAGATTCAATCAGCCAAGCTCATACTGTGGGAAACTATAGGACAAAACGGTCCATTTCTTCAGCACATACATTGAGGGGGGGAGAGGAGTATGAGAAACATGAATTAGAAGAGATTTATATGACATATCAACCAGTTGCAATGCCTGCCTCTTATTTAGATTCCAATTTGAACTGCAATTTAAAAGAAAGAAGGGAGGGAAGGGGAGGGAAGCAATCAGGGAACTCTGGACATAGTGGATACTTGAATATAAAGAAATTGCTCATTTTTTATTAGATGTGATGTATTGTGATTGTGTTTTGAAAGAGCTCTTATCTTCGGGATATTTACAGGTGAATGGTACAGTTCTGATTAATTTCAAAATAATGGTGGGAGAGGTGGGAGAAAGAAGAAATTAAAGAAGTTCTACTATAATATGTGTGAAAGCTAAGTAATAGGATTAAGAAGGTTTGTTGTACTAATCATTCCCTACTTTTGCATATGTTAATATTTTACCTAATAACAAAGTTAGCAATTTTAAGAAGGTAAATGTGGCTAATTCATAAAAAGGTCCTGTTATAGTTGGTGCTCCGAAACATTTCTTTTTGAAAATAAACCATACAGAATATACTTAAAATCTGACATAAAATAAGTATCTGATTTTAAATGAAAGAATACAAAAATCTAAGCATAGTAAATCTGTTCATTTCTAAGAACTTAAGCAGCTTTTACTTCAGAACCAATTTTTCTGTTACAGTAGGGAGAAAAAAATCTGTAAAATAAAACTCTACTACAACAATGATCTCGAGACACTGGAAACACCCGGAGGAAGAAAAAATAGGTATGAAAATACAGCGGAAAGAGAGCAGAGAGAGGAGATGTGATCAAGTGGTGCCAGGCTACTACTGGACCCCTTGGCTAAAATGTAAGTCCCAGGGCTAACGGCTCAGAAAACACAGCGGAGAGATGGGAGTCAGCCCCGCCTAACAGACTGAACCAAGAAAAGGGTATACAGCAGGCCCTTTCGTTCATGTCATTTCATTAGAACGCTGATGAGATGCCACAGGAACTTAACTGTTATTTGTTTCAATCGGCCTAAAGTAAAGCTGGTTTCGTTACATGTCGTTTCACTTAGTCACAGAACTTAGCGACAACACTCAGTGAGGACTTACTGTACCTGCCCGGGCAGACACTAGGGGAGTGTTCTCTTGCAGCTTCTTTCTGCCTGTCTCAGTTATAATCCTAGTTCTGGGATGAGAAGCATCTTCTAGTAATTAGATGTCCCTGATGGTTTTTGTGTTTTGGTTTTAATATTCCTTTATTTCTTAATTTCTTTCTCATTACAGAGTTAAAATAGGTTTTTTAAAATATGAATGACATATAAGAAATACTCAAAATTAGACAGAAAAATGACTAGACAACTAAAATCTCTATACCTTTATAAGGAGTTGCCTGTATCTCACGTCTCTAGTGTGTGTTGTCAACAGTGGCTGACTCCCCAACAGCCATTCCAACTCAAATGACAATCATGCAAAACCCACTTTCCTCATGGTTTAGAAATGGAAACCTGACCTAATTCATGTCAATGAGACCTTCTGAGAGCACTCTCTCTGCTTCTAAGGGGAAGAGAAGGATGATCTCCTACCTCCTCCCAACATTTGCTGTGCTTCATTCACAGTGAGACCCACTATTATTCTATGAGCATTTAGAAAGGAGAGATGCTGTCCATTAAACTATAATCACATCACAGAATGATGTACAATGAAGTCCATCAGAAATAAGATGTGAAGGAAAGAAGAGAATCTTAGGATCAGTGAAATTCAGCTCCCGGCCTGGGGAGGAAGCCAGCCTACAGGGACAGCCAAGCACCAGGAGAGCCACAGAGCAGGAGAGCCTGGTCCTGCCTGACCAGGGCGTGATGATATGCGGGACCATAAACAGCCAAGTTCAGCCAGAGTTTTCTGCTCCTGTCTGACAAAGCATCCTAACTGATAGAGAGATCAAAGGGCTGACAAACAGGACACCAGAGTCTTAGTAAACCAAATAAAACATGAGAGGGCAGAGATCACAACACAAGCTTCTGACTGACAAGAACCCTAACCATCTTGACTCTTCTGAAGGAAAGAGAGCTTTAAAAAGGTTAAAATGAGCCCGGCTGGGCGTGGCTCAGCGGTTGAGCATCAACCTAGGATCCAAGAGATCACAGTTTGATTCCCGGTCAGGGCACGTGCCTGGGTTGCGGGCTCGACCCCCCAGTGGGGGGCATGCAGGAGGCAGCTGATCAATGACTCTCTCATCATTGATGTTTCTCTCTCTCTCTCCCTCTCCCACTTCCTCTCTCTGAAATCAATAAAGATTTTTTTTTTTTTTAAAAGTTAAAATCAAAGTCTGTGGTAACCAAATGCTCCTCTGTGGGTGAATGGATAAACAAAATGTGATATACACATACAATGGACTGACTATTCAGTCTTAGGAAGGAATTAAATTCCGACACACGCTACAATGTGGACGCACCCTGCAGACATCGTGCTGACGAAAACAAGCCAGACACAACGGACAAATACTATGTGGTCCACTGAGGTGAGGTATGTGTAGTAGGAAAACCTATACGGACAGAAAGTAGAATTGTGGGTGCCAGGGGCCTCGGGGCGGAAGAATGGAAAGTTAGTGTTTAACAGGGTCAGTTTCAGTTTGGGAAAATGAACAAGTTCTGGAAGTCAATGGTGGAGATGACTGCACAGTATGAATGTACTCAGTGCTACGTAACTGTACACTTTAAAATGGTTAGAATGATAAATTTTACATCATGTATATTTTACTACAATTAAAAAATAAAAGTATGAGGTAATCTGGGGAAAACCCCTCCGCATTTACATAAAAATTCCTGTAGAAGTAACAGTAAGTTCTAAGTTGCTGCTCAACAGAATAAAAGGCCAGCAGGATAATAAAGATAAACCTATTAAAGAAACTGCTGAAATGCACTTTACCTGATGGCTAGGACCGACTCGAATTTCCCCCTGGGTACTATTCAGCCTCCTGTCAGGAAAAGAGTAGATTTGGTTAGCAAATGTAATTCTGACATAAATGTTCACATGTTTTTCAAGGAAAGTACATGAGGTACAACTCAGGAAGAAGCCACGACTTCTCACGCTGCCCTGTACATGTACACTCGGCCACCACACACATCCTGAGCCTTCTTCTAAAAACCCCTTTCAGCAGCTTCCTGCCGTGAGCACCCTGACCACACCTCAGAGAGAGGCACATGCCCACAGCACAACCCCAAAAGACGCTGCTGCTTTTCAAAATATTTCAGGGTACCCTCCAATAAACCTCATTAAAATATAAAAAAAATAACTTATGGTTCCTAGCACACACACAGGGTTATTCACTCATTCAACAAATATTTTTTAAGTACCAACTTAAGCCATTGTCTTAGGTGTTGGGAATAAAGCAGTGAGTAGAAGAACGTCCTTGCCTTCTTGGAACTTATATTCTAATTCAGGTAAGAAACAACCCTGCACCGTCCCCCCCCAAAACCCCACAAAGCAACAAATAATAGGTCAGATGATTGTAAGGGCCAAGGATTTAGTAGATGGTAAATGATGAGAGATTTTTACAGTTCTTTATACAGGACAGTCACAAAAGTTGGTCTTAATAAAGTGAAACTTGAGCAGAGATGGAAAAAATGTGAGGGAATGAGCCCAGCAGGTCTTGGAGGTGAAAGGGCTCATCTCATTTCAGTCTATGCCATTCTTTTTTATTTTTATTTTGTGGTTACATAAATTAACCTGTATTTATAGACTAGCAATGTTTCAAACTGTGGAGCTTCTACTGGTCTCTCTATCCCTGTCTTCTGATGGCGGGCTCGACTGGGGCGGCAGAAATGGGGCTGTAGGTGCAGGAACCCCAGCTACTGTTTTCATGCAGAGCCACAGTGCCAGATCCCACAGCTCATCTCTTCATCTTGGTTTCGCCACAGGAGTAAGTATACTTGGTGTACTGGTTCATTTCAATTTTCTTCACCATTTGCCTGAGGAAGGCACCATAATGGGTTCTGTCTTTACCATGGATTTGGACCTTCTTGGTGCGTTTAGCATGTTACCACAGACTAGACTGCAACCCAGAGAGCGCCAATCTATGCCATTCTTCCTGCACTTGCAAGGCCCAAGCTCCCTTGCTCCAAATCCTAACCATCCAAGTTCCTTTTAAAAGCTACTATTTCTGAGAAGCCTTTCTTGATGTCCTCCCATTTCACTCCACACACCCACAGATGTGTAAGGGGTCTTCCTCTTTTTACTCCTTCATGAAATAGTCATTGAGTATTGTTTTTGCCCCAGGCCTTGCACAGGCACTTACTGGGTGTACAGTGGAGAACAAACAAATACAGTCCCTGCCCTCCTAGGGCTCGCAGTTCCCGGCTACTGGTGTGTGACGTTAGGAAAACCCTTCCCGTGCCCAGTGACCAGTCTCTGTTGGGTTTACAGTCACCACTGAATTGTCACTAGTGCCAGGAGAAGACTTTCACACAGCGAGAGCTGCTCAGTGAGTAGCTGCTGCCTTGCACTGACCTGAAGAGTACCATAAAACAGTGAAGGGCCGGAGGGAAAGCGCAGTCTCCTGCTTTCTCCTGTGGATCTGGTCTGCCCACCATTATGTTTGAAATTGTTAAAGTGAATTTGAAAAACGGTTATTTCCTTCAGAGGCCCTTTTTTAATCCAACAATTTTTCTCATGAAGAGTCTTATTTTGGCGAAGGGGGCCAGTAGGTATAAAAAAGGAGAGCCGAGTATCAAAAAGAAAAGACGTGTGGGTCAGTACTTATGAGTTTACAACCCACCTACCAGGGGAGGTAGCATCCATCTCCAAAACGCCAGAACAGTTCCAGTCACTACATTCATGAGCACAAAACATTTCAGGAGAAACAGAGTACAAAACTGATAAGGGGAGTGGCCAAAATCAGGCAGGCTTCAGAAGGAGACAGTCCATGAAACGGTTAAGTTCCAGAGAGGCCTCTGAAGGAGATGACAAGCACAACAGAGGAAAGCCCGGCAGAGGGGGCAGGCTGAGAGGGAGGGACTTGGTGGGAGAAAAGCTTGCATGAAGTGCTGACTTTGAAATGTAAACCATCTTCGTGTCTTCAGTAGGTGAATGACATGCTGAAAAACAGAAGCTAGAAGATAGATTGTCCTAGCAGGTCTCTGTAGGAACCACAGGAAGCTGGTTAGGGAGGGACGCAGAAGAGCCAACAGGCCAGGAGGCTGCTTTAGTCGCCAGGACTGCTTTAGGAAAACAAGCAGCCAGCGTCACCAACTTCCCTTCTAACTTCTCTCTTTGTTTCGTAACTAGCTTTGAGCAAAACTAGCTGCCAAAAGCTCTCTCCTTTATTTCTAAATACTTTCCAAATGCTTGCTTGCCTACATGTAAGTCAAGCCAAAATGTATCATCTCAGAAAGCTTCAGCCATAGCCCATCCAGTAATTTGTACCCACAGCTCAACTCTCAGGTTGTTCTAGAAGGTCTGTGTTATGCTGAGCTTCTCAAGTGGTTGGTTATGAGAGCATTTCCCCATTACTGTGAGGCACACTGCTTAGTCCCTCATAATCCCAAGACAAACATTCCTGGTTCATTTTAATACTTTTCTCTTTTTCATTTTTTGTTTTTTTCTTCTCTTAATATTTTAATAAGCCGGTGTCATATTTAGCTAAAAAATGTACCACAATCATAAAAACAACCCCCCAAATACCTTATTGAGTATATTTATATCTTACTTATTTGTGTAAAAATGAAGACTAATCATTATTAATGCTGCTAATAATGATATAAGTGAGACAAAAAGTACGTTGGGGAATCTTAAGGGCCTAAACTGGAAACGTTTTCTCTCTTTTATGTTTACATCCATGAAGGTTACTTTAAGGTTAGTAGGTAAAAAGTACAAAATAAAGGTAAAACAAAGAACCTTTTAAAAAACATTTAAAAATCAATTTTTACAAGAAAAGCATTTCTTAATCATATGCAACTCCCAAATATTAGGATTTCACACTAGAGACACAATAGGTGTGTTTTTTTAAATCCTCACCCGAGGATATTTTTTCCATTGCTTTTCAGAGTGAAAGGGAGAGAAAGAGAGAGAGAGGGAGGGAGGGAGAAAGATCGATGTGAGAGAGAAATAGCCATTGGTTGCCTCTTACATGTGCCCCAACCAGGGCTGGGGAAGGAACCTGCAACAGAGGTACGTGCCGTGCCCTTGGCTGGAATCAAACTCGGGACCTTTCAGTCCAAGGGCTGACACTCTAACCACTGAGCAAAACCGGCTAGGGCCACAACAGTTATTTTTGAGCAGGATTAGGACACTGGGATTAGCTACCATATCCAGGAACTTCCCAAATATAAAATAAATGGCAAAAATACTTTTCAGGTCCAAGATAAAAAGAGGTAGATAGCAACACAACCCATTAGAGAGAACTGGCTGCACCCAATAGAAAAACTACCAGAACATGAAAGACAAGAAGTAGGCCTCATGGGAAACTGCCAGGATCCAGCTGTACCTGAAATCCACAGAACAAGCACCATCCTCCCCTCCTTTGAAGCATCCAAACTCTACATTAAATCAAACATTCCTCCCTGCAGCCTCACTGCTCCCTTCTTCCTGAATGCTCCTGTTGACTGTTAGAGGATGACAGTCAGCTACGTGGACATTTCCTACCTCCATCCACGCTGGGACTGCCAGCTTCTAGAGTACAAGAACTGAGATTTAACTCATTTTTTGTATTTCCCCGGAGTCTAATACAGTACCTGCCTGGCATTAGCATGCATTCAGGACAAATCAAAAGTTCCTTGGCTACATAAATAAGTCTTGACTACTAAGATATAAAACTTGACCAAAAAAAACCACCAGGAATTATTATTTAAATGTAATGTCAACAGCTCATAGAGAACACTCTACAATCATATGCTGACTACATTTTCCCTCTCAGGTAACATAACAATTCTCAAACTTTGTGGTCTCAGGCCCCGTTACATTCTTTAAATTACTGAGCATCCCAAGTAAGTTGTGTTTTTGAGAAATTTCAAAATATTTATTTATTTATTTATTGCGAAAAGTACATTACATATTAACATGTGTAACATTTTTTATGAAACATGACTGTGCTTACACAAAAGCACTGAAAATAAAGGCATTATTCTACATTTTTGCACATCTCTTTAATGCAAGACAGATGGATTCTCATATCTGCTTCTACATTCAGTCTGTTGCAATATGTTGTTTTGATTAAAGTATATGAGAAAAATCTAACCTCATACAGATGTGTAACTGGAAAAGCAAAGAATATTTTAATATCTTTTTGATAATTATGGATATTCTTTTTGATATTATACCAAAACTCAGCGAGCGATTGTTTCTTAAAGGCTTTTACACAATGTGAAGCTAAAACCTTATTAATGATCTTTTGGACTCTTTTACATTAAAATCCATTACTCTGTCTTGGCCTTTGGATAGATCTTCTACCCAGACAAGATTTTGTAATGTTATACATTGCTTAGATGGAAAATGTTAGTTCAATAAGTTTTGCGATCTTTCAAATATCAATACAGTTCATTACCCAATTTTTTAAAACTCACATTCATTAATATCACCCCCATTTCATAAGAAAAGCCTGTGGGTGGCACAGCTGTCAAGCTCAAAGTGGTGGGTTCAGTTTTTAAAAATCCTAATTTTTACTCCAAAGCTTAAATCTTAGCATTAGGAAACAGGATCAGTTGTTTTTCCCTGAAGTGGCACACTAACTTCCTCTACTTTCAATAAAATGTCTGTTGGTTACCCAGGTCTTGATAATCAGTTTGTCTGTCAGTTATCCCTTCAAATAAAAATGGTGTGTGCCATGAAAAAAGTGGCCAGGTAAGCTTCTGAACAAACCACCCATGCCCTTGGGTAAGCAACAGAAGTCTCTTATGTCACTTCCCATTTCTTCCCAAAGAGCATTGCAAAGACAGACCTCAAGGGTTGGGATTTGATGAAATGTAAACTGGGATCCACAAACCACACTTTGAGAAGCACTGCCTATGAAGCATTCTGAACTTTAGAAAATACTGGAGGCTAGAATTCAAAAGGCCCCTAATCCAGAAGATTCCAGGCGTATCCATCACTCAGTAGCAACAATAGCTAAAAACTGAGTACTTTATATCTGTTCTAGGTACTCTACAGTATTATCTCATTTTATATGTTAATTCATTTAAGTCCTATCTTGAAATTAATGAAAGTATTAGTAGTGATTGTTCCCAGAAACCCAGATCTCACTCTATCTTGTGTTTAAACAACACAGCTACAAAAAAGTTTCTGCTTGATATACAGCATTGCCTAATTAACACAGAGGGTATGGATGGGCAGGGCAAAGCCAAGGTGGCCATCAATTAAGAAAGGAAAATCCAGACCAAGGACAGTATAAATCCCAGGAAGGCCAGATAAAGGATACTATATATGAAATAAGAGAACAGGGATGGAAGTCATATCCCAGGATAATGCAGGACACATCTATGTACACTCTTATCCTTGCCTCAAGGTTTTCACATATAGTCTCTTAAATTCAGATAATCTTATAGTGGTATGATAAACACAAGCAAAATAATAGTGCTTTCTATACCAGGTATACATTACTTTATCATTCCTTATGAGGCAGTATCTCCACTTTATAGAAAATAACAGTACTAACTGTAACATCAATAAAGAATCTAACATGTACAGTGAACATCCGCTGTGTACCAGGCATTTCAAGCTGAGCGAATTCCATATGTTTTCTTATCTAATCTTAAGGATGACACTGTAAGGTAGGTGCTACTATTACCCATCCAGATAAGGAAACTGAACCTAAGAGAAGTTAAGAAATTGACAAAGATTACACAGCTAACATGTGGAAAAACCATGATTTGAACGCAAGTGTAGTTAGCTCCAGAGTCAGAGCTCAGTCCCAGTCCCATGTGGCAGTGGCTAAGTTGCTGAATCAAAACTGTACTACTTACAAACAGAACCAGGATGAGCAGCCATACCCTTTTCTCTAATTCAGCTCTATGTTCATTTCAAGCACTAAAGCAAGACAAAGTAATCAAAAAGAGGGCTTTTTAAGTTTGAAAATCATGTTAAAGAAGAAAACCTATCAAAGTTAAAAGCCAATTTATGTATCATTATGAGAATGACAAAACTATAGAAATGGAGAATAGATTAGTGGTGGTGAGGTGTTAGGAATGGTGAAGGGAAGGGGACAGGAAAATCTTTGTGATGATGGACCGGATCTACATTATGATGGTGGTGCCACAAAGCTACACTTGTGATGAAATGGCACACAACCATACACACGCCGTATTGATGCCGATGTCCAGGCTCTGATGTTGCACTACACCATATACAGCGTGTTGGAGGAGTCAGAGGAAGGTGCAGAGCAGCATCTCTGTAGCATCTTGCAACTTCCTGTGTAACTAAAAATTTATTTTAAAAAGTCAAAAGAAGAGGTTAGCTGGGTGCAGAATTATAGACAAACTAGGGATAAGACAGAAAGCCAGACATGAGAAAAGCTGATTAAATGACAAATAGACTCCCCCCAAATATACTGTAGACAGCTGAACTAAAGAATGTCACAGTTAATAAGCAACAAGCTTCAGGAATTAACTCAAGTCACATATTTCTTTTTTCTCTGTGTTTACTAAAGGATCCCTGGTATGGGTCATCTTTTTTCAGAAGTCCTTGTCCTTAACTGTGAATCATACTTAAAAAAAAAAAAAAAAAAACTGTCACCATCCTCACCAGCAAGGAGGAATTTCTCTGTGCAGCTAATGTAAATAATATATGTTTTTCAAAACAGCTGAGATTCTGTCCTCATTATCCTACAAATCTTTGCTTAGAATATGGAAAAATAGTCCCAGAAGCCAAATTACAAGAATAATGGTAAGTCATTGTGTTTATTCCTGAGTATTAAAAAAAATAGAAATTCATTGTATATGAAATCTGATACAAAAGAAACGAATGTAACAAAGCAGTATCCATGGCAACTACAACTTAATATTTCAGGCCTCTTCAGCTGCAGTGGATTAAATAAAATGACAAGATGTTCCCTTTGAAAAGTAACCTGTTACCATGGAAACATTTTAGTCTAAGAAGTAAACAGGGAATGGACAGAAAGGAGCAGGAAGCCTGCAACTGAATATCAAAAAGGGAGACGCATCTATGCAAAGGAGATGAGAAGGCTGGCAGGCCAGACACGGAGACGGAGACGGCTCCTTGAGAAGAGCGAGTTAGCTGGAAAGGGGAGCTTGCGCAGGCAGAATCACTGCATCATCCCAATGAGAGGACGGACTGAGGCAGGCAAGGTCTGTCAACAGTCACTGAAGGCACCCAAATTATCTCTACATGAGCACTGTCACTGCTTGAGACAAGGACTTGCATCTACAGGGAAAGAAAAGGGACAGGGACATGGGGTTCATGGGAAATGACACAAGCTGGTAGAACAGAGGCCTTTTAGAGGAGCTGGCATTACTTCCCATCATAACCCAGACCTGTCCCCAATCCAAACACAGAACATGACAGCAGTGTGTCCTCTGGCCCATTCCCCAAAGGCTGAGCCTGATAACTCTCAAGTCAGACCCCCTGCTCTGTGGCTGGTGTCATTATGAATGAATCACTGAGCAATCTTCCTTTATCTGTCCTTCAGATGTAAGGCTCGGAGAGTAGATCATTCTTATCTTTTCTACAGTGTGTTGAGTTAAGCAGGAAGACTGACATGAAATCAACAAAAAGATGATGAAATTCTACTACCTCATTCAGAAAGTGACCCGAGAAATGGACTGTGGGTCAGAAAAAAATATACCAAATTTTAGGAAAATAGAAAGGCAATTTATCAAAATGACTTCTTTTTACAAGGGTTGTGGGCAGGCGTGAAAACGAGGCTGATAAGACGGATGACTGGAACAGTGTACAGGGTTTCTCAGATTTGTCCAACATGAACACATATTTCTAAAGGAGTCTTTAACAAGTCTGCAATTTCTTTAAAGTCTAACACAGTAAAAAATTCATGTAAATTCTGTATGCTATTCCAAAACATATTCTCATTCATTTTAAGATAGAAAATATTTTCCCTGAATCTGAATAAAATCACCATGTTTTGTACATCCTGTCAGGACGCCCCATGGCTCTGGCACTCCACTACTGGAAGGGAGGAGCTAGCTCCTTGGACACACCTGCGGCTGGATGCTCAGATGCAGGGGGAAAGCACGGTCTTCAGAGTCAAATGAACTTGGATTAAAATTTTAGTACCAAGGTTTGGTTCTAACCTTGAAGACGTAATTCAATCTCTCTGAGCCCCCGTTTCCTCATCTACAAAATTAAGTTCTTAACGACAAGTTTGCAAGTTGCTGTAAAAATAAAAACTGATCTGTGGAAAGAAGTAGGCGCAGCTCCTGTTGCACAGGAGTCATTACTATTATTAGCTCCAAGTACTGGCAGTGAGAGCAGAAGCTAATTCCTCTATTGTGAGTTCCCAAAGCAATACCTATCTCCCCTTCAGCCCTTATCACAGTCATGATTTTATATTTATTTTGTGTAACTGGGTCTTTCAGTGGATGCCTTGCCCTTTTTTTCCTTTTTTTTTTTCCTGCTTTTGTTTTTTGTTGTTGTTGTTAATTCTCACCCAAGGACATTCCATCCATCTTTTAGAGAGCAGAAGGGGGAGAGGGAGAGAGAGAGAGAGAGAGAGAGAGAGAGAGAGAGAGAGAGAGAGAAACATCGACTGGCTGCCTCCTGCATTTGGGGACTGAGCCTGCAGCTGAGATGTGTGCCCTGGACTGGGAAGCAAACCCGTGGCCCTTCAGTTGGCAGGCTAGGGTAGATGCCTTGCCCTTTAGACCAAAAACATCATGTGGGCAGGAAATAAGTCTCTTTTTATAAACAAGTCCCCATTATATCCCAGAGCCCAGTGGCACTCACTAAATATATTTTAAATGAATAAATGACTCCAATATTTTAATTAAATTATTTTTTAGCTGTAGATAGTAACTCAGCATTTTGTTACAAAATTAAGTCAAGTGTCACTTGTAACAGATGGTTAGCCCTCCAAGTAAAATTCATCTGAACTAGGTTTGATAAAGTGCCCAGCAGGAACAAAATTCAGTATTCATTCCGAAAGATCAAAAGAAAAAGGGAATCAATCAACAGCTGAAAGAGTTAATGTTCCAAATTCATACACAAATGCAAAAGTCAAGACAGGAATTCCTCCAAAATCCATAATCACAATATTCTAAATATTCTCTGATGAAGTCCCTTAGAGGCCATCTAATACAATCTTACAGCTTAATAGAAAAAAACAAGGCTTAAGGAGATAAAGGTGCTCTTTCAAGGGTCACAGTAAGTTAATTACAGAGGATTTCAGGCCACAGAAGCAGATCTCCCTCCACAGGGTCCCCTACATATAATTCAGAGTCAGGCTAAAAATTTAGGCACTGGCCGAGGAATAGGAAGAAATTCCATGCCAATAATATGATGCAGTAAACATGGCCTCTACACAGTAATATTTAATCAGGAAAAATGGTAAAAAAAAAAAAATTTGAACAATATGTAAGCAAGAATCTGGTTTCAAAGCGCTACAATGACTTTACTCCCCTGTGTCAGTGTCTTGCCTTGCCTTGCCTTGCCCATTACGGAGTAACGAGCAGTGTATCTGCCCCTGGCATATGACCCCAGCACACCTAGGGCTCCTCCTGGGTGTTACTGTCATCATCACTGCAAAGAAGAAAAGGGCCGTAAGGACCACAGCCCAACACAAAGCTGCACGCACACACACACATCTGATGCTTTAGAAAACAAAATTATTTTTTAAATCCCATAATTGAAATAATTTATAAAGCAGCAGCATTTGAAGATTAAGCTGATCTCCTGACCAGAAATGTTGCTGGCTTTTTGCACAATGAAATCAAACTTTATAATAACCAGAAATGGAGTGTCCCCAGAAATAGAGGGCTTTGGATCAAGCAAGTAGGTCTACAATGCGTATCTAAACGTCACCTTTGTTCCCACTGGGAAGTCTCTGAAAAATGCTATAAAAAATATGATGCCCTGGCTGGTTTGGCTCAGTGATTAGAGTGTCGGCAGACTGAAGGGTCCTAGGTTTGATTCCAGCCCAGGGCATGTACCTCGGTTGCAGGCTCCATCCCTGCACCGGTCCGGGAGCATGCCAGAAGCAACCAATTGATGTGTCTCTCACATCAATGTTTCTCTCTCTCTCCCTTCCACTCTCTATGAAAGGCAATGGAAAAAATATCCTCAGGTGAGGGTAAAAAAATAAACAAATAAAATATGACCATTGCCTTATTCCCCTTCAATGGAGTGGTGAGAATACTGGGGAGGGGGATTCAGCAGCACCTGGTGGCAACACAAGCGTTAATATACACACTGTATTAGAGAAAGTGGTAAGAAAAGAGCAACACTGAGTGATGCACATACCAAATGTTATACAATATGGAAGTAAAGCTTCTCTAAAAAAGTATTCAAGAAGTGTAAAGAAAAATATAAACTCCCAATGAGAGTAAGAAAAAAGGAGATCAGTAAGTGGTGGTTAAAGATACTGGTCACTAATTTAACTCTCCATAATTCCTTACATAATTCTTAACATTGTTTACATTAAGTAGGTTGACCAAAAAATACAGTTGTTGTTGAGAGAACCATACCTCCACGAGAGTCTAGAGATGGCCTTTAAATTAATAATAGTAATAACACTGAGCAACTGTATACCAAACACTGTCAAACAGTTTTCATCCAATCTTAATAACTGTGAAAGTATTTTTAATCTCCATTTGATCCCTGAGAAAAACTGAGGGTCCAAGGAGGGAAGAAACTTATCCAATGTCACAGCTAGTCCAATGTCACTTATTAGGCGGAATGTGAAGCACACCTCTAACCCCAAATCTGGTCTCTCCTCTCATCACAGACACCATTCATTTATGTAACGTACTTAGACTGGGGAGGCCCATTCGTCAGGCACTCTACTGGGAACTGAGGCTAAAGAACAGACATGGTCCATGCCCAGGAGCTTAGGATCTAAGAGGGAAAGACAATCAAATAGTCACAAATCAATACACAGTTCAAGTAATTCTGAACCACAGAAATAATGCCTAATAATCCCAACTGAATTAGAATAAACTATTTTAGCTTAGACCCAGAGGATCAGAGTATACATCATGAGACTAGGTCAGCTTTCTCTCAGATTTACTTTAAAGACATGTTCAAGAACCTGTGTCATCCTCTATCAGAGACTGTGCGATACAGATGATCGGTTTGGTAGAAGATTCGTGACCACACGTACCATCTCAAATCTCCCTTTGCCCGTATTTTCTATTTTCTATCTCATTCTGTCAGACATTTGTTTTATAGCTTTAGAATGAATCTCTCTCTGGTGGAAAGACAGTGCAGTTCAATAATGACCAACAAGTAAAATGGAAAAGGAAAAATGATTTGAAAGGAAAAAGGGCCCGGCCGGCGTGGCTCAGCGGTTGAGCGTCGACCTAGGATCCAGGAGGTTGCAGTTTGATTCCCGGCCCGGGCACATGCCCGGGTTGTGGGCTTGAATCCCAGTGGGGGGGCGTGCAGGAGGCAGCCGATCAAGGGCTCGCTCATCACTGATGTCTCTCTCCCTCCCTCTCCCTCCCTCTCTCTGAAATCAATAACGACATATTAAAAACCAAAGGAAAAGGGATGAGAAGCGATGAGCAGAGGAAAACGAGACGCGGCGAGCGCCAGCACTGCGCGGACAGGAGTCTCCTGGTGCATTGGCTGACGCACCAGACAAGAGTCTAGGAAGTGGTCACAAACAGACCATGTCATGACAGGTTCATGGGCTCTGCCAAATTTACGTTGCCAGAGGAACACCAAATGTGACTCAACTCAGATTCTGAGTCAAGATTCTAACACAATGATAAGGAGCTAAGATCAGGATAACATTTTGGTAAACTTTTACTTTATGTTCTTCTGGAAACATACTATCTCTATTCACCAACACTTCCTGATACTCTGAAGTACAACGGGAGGGGAGCAACTTGCTAAAATGAAACTAACATCTTTTCAATGTCCAAGCAACACGGACCCTAGACAACTACACTAGCCAAGAGAGTAACTTCCCATGTGCAGTTCCTTCACCTCTACCACAGCCAGAGAAGCACGGAAGCCCTGAACCAGGATATGCCTACCCAGCAAATAACATTCCCAAAATATTTTTCCAAGACAGAAACATATAGAACAAATGCATACCGCCCAAGACACAGCACTGGTGACTTACTTTACTGGGTTTGAAACACAGAAACTCAACTCTTAACCACAAAGGGTTCCCATAGATCACCACAGTAACTATAGCGCCATCTAAACAGGTAGCTGCGTGCAAGTTCTACAAATACGCATTTGTATGCGGCCAGACCAGGCCAGCCAGGTGAGGGAGAAACCTGACCAGAGTTGATTCAGCTACAAGTACAGCCTCCTGTTCACATTTTATTTGCTAAATGTAAAAAATAAAAGTTTAAGAAGAATTAAAGATCCTAGAACAGAAAAGGTAGTTCCACAACTGTTTTCCTAGTAAGTATTCTCCTAACTCTAATAATGGGTTTTCTAAAATAAATCTGAACCTTTAGTCCTGCAAGGACCCCACATGTGAATGACCAGCAAGTGCTGCAATAGGCAGTTTCTCTAAAGAAAGGACAACTTTAGACTTAGAAGAGTAAATGTGTTTCTAAATACCGTGAAATAAGACACATTCCAGAAGCACCACTCTATGGTTTGGGGGAAAGTGGGTATCTGCCCCCAAACTCCCAAGTGCAATGTTCAAATAAATATAATTATAATGGGAAGACAGCTCTCACATGAATGTAAAGAGGGGTTAAAAACCAGTAATAAATGAGCTAACCCTAAATTATCCCTGTATAATTCATGTCCTTAATCGCAGAGTCTAGAATGCACTGTTAGCTTTCCAAAACTTGCCATCAAAATCAAGGGCCTCCTCCTGTCATTTTTTCACTGTATGAAGAATTTCTCCGTGTCATCCTATGAGCTTTTCAGTTGCACATTTGTCCACAGTCAGCTTCCCTTCATCCCCACAAATGTACAAAAACCTGTTTTGCTTCAAATTTTTTCCCAACCTTCATTGAAAGAAAGATGGGAGAAAAGAAAGGGGAACAATTAATTCAATGTAACCACTTCACTTAATATTTTACTGGGGCAAAACTTCAACTCAGATTAGCTCCCAGAGCTGACCATGGTGACAATCATCTTTCTGAGCCTTGTCTGCAAGCAGGACACACAAAAAGCAGAGCTTCTGCTCCCAGAAGAGACTAGTGTCCAGCCCCATCAAGCAGTGGGCACAAACCCTCGCCTGGTCAGTGCCTCCCCCTCGACAGGCATCCACTCTTCTCTTTACTCCTCTCCTACAGAAGTCACAAGTCACACAGCAAAATACACATACACAAGTGCCATCCTCTGCTACAACAAAATAAATAAACAAAATACCTGGAACCTCAACTTCTAACACACGTCACTGCATACAGTAATTTTTAATTGCCAAGAAATTTTCCATCAGCTCCAAAATGAAGAAAGGACTGCTTCCTTCTGAAGCACTGGACATTAAAAAGTGGTACGACATAACCTTTCACTTCTTAAAAAAATCCACTTTAAGGTGATATTGTTGCAACCATCATCTGTAACTGTCCCCTGCATGTGTCAAAACGTGCGCACTATTTCATTTTCAGACTTCATGAAAAGATTACAAAAATTATAATTTGCTCTGGCAAACAGGCTCTCAATCAAAATAAGTTCCACCCACCTTCAAAGCAACCAATAGCTGCCCACCTACCACCCTTCCTAAAACATCCAAACAGAGCTGCTCTGGGGCCCAGGAATTCCCTAACCCAGCAGCCAGCAGGTTTGCTCTGCAGGTGCTCGAAGGAAACCAGCTAGGCACAGGGCACCCAGCAAGACTCGGGTTAAAACTACACCCAGAGGGGAGGGAAAGGGGAGGACAGGGCAGAGGTACCCACAGCATCCCCAGGTGCTTTCACGCATCTCTGGGTAGACCCCATCTTTAGCTCTGATTTCACGCCTCGCAACACCACCTACATGGCCAGCCAGGGCTGAATTAAAGGCTCTCAGGAGCATGCACTACGAATGATGAAATGATTCATAAACATCTTCAGAAGTGAGAAAGAGCAGCAAAAACCAACACTGTCTCGGTGAGGCCAGAGGAAGATTAGCCTACCTGCAGGGGCTGAATGGATCATCCATGACTAACAGAGGCTCTGGTGAGTCTAGCTGCCTCCCTGAACCTCTACTTACTGCTAAAACTCTGCCCTTTTCTACTCTAACAACTCAAAATGGAGGCACATGCAGTCTGAGAGACCTCATAGAGCTTTCACTGAGCGTGTGCTATGACCTAAGCCTTCACGCAGAGCGCAGAAACTTCCCCCTCACACTGACAGGACTGAGCATGTGCTGTGACCCTCCCTCATCCATACACTGTCTCTCAGCGCAATCAATCTCAACCCTGCTGTTTCCGTAAATAAAGCCCAGCCAACAGACTGCAGCCTCCCCCCGCAAACCAAGCTAGTGTGCAGGGAAGTGGGGCCTGAGAAAGGGGATCCGAGACAGCCAACGCCCGGGAGCCAGCGCAGCCACCGCAGGCTTCGGATAAACGCCTCGCTCTGCCAAGACGACAGCAAGTTTGTCTTTAAAAATATAAAATAAAATAAAATGTGGTTTTAAATAATAAGATCCTCAAGAGGAATGGAATCAAAAGACACAGGTATGAATAACTACACATAAGATTAATGAACAGAAACATTGCAGCACGTTTAAAAACACAGCAGCAGCGACTTAAGGGGAAAACCCCACGTATTTCTTTATGAAAACTTCTAACATTTAGGGAAACGGCACAGGAACAACCCTGGCAGAGCCACGGGAGTGCTGGGTATGGCCACAGCTGCAACGCAGTGCAGACGGGCAGGTGGTACCCCGAGCATCTAACCAACTTAGATATGCAAAGAGCTTCATCCCCCGGGATAAGATGTTCCAAAATCTCCCCAAACAATAAATGGAAACATGTCCTAAAGGGATACTAACCCAGTCGGGCATGTCTAACTGAAAGAATGCACTTCTAACAATAAGGACAGGAAAGCCCAAATCAAGAGGTCAAAGACGCCCTGCCACCAATCCTTGACATCTAAAGACCTGGAGGTCTCCTGCCTTAAACTCCAGGCAGTTCTTTAGAACACTGCCCATGAACCTGAATTCATTTAAAATTAATCCGGAAAGATTGCTAAAGCCACGTAAGCAAGGCCACACCATCCTAGTTGTGTAGAGCACTGTGAAGTGTCTATACTGCCCACAGTACCTGCCTCGGTGTTTTCTGTTAAAATCCTTAAAAGCACATGTGTGCCGCCCACTCCCCCAGCCTCCTCCAACAACAGGCACACTGGGCCCTGGTTTTAGACGTGCAGGTAGGCTGAGTGTTTGCAAACTAAGAGATGATCCTTTATATTATGACTTAGTTATAATTTTAAAAACAGAAAGGCCATGAAACTCCCTAAAATGCATAACAGATGAGATGGGGTAGGAAACAGCGGTGCCAGTTCTGTATCCAACAAATGTAATGGAATGGGAGGAACCTGAAACTGTTTCTTGGCAGAGTACTCTGGGTCCTCGAGGGTCCTGAAGTCCAGGCAGAACCCTAGTACTCCGTCTTCTAGTGCTCATGTTTGTGCTACAAAGTCACTAAGTTCTGACACTGTGATTAAATAAAAACTCAACAGGCTGAAAATGTAATTTACACAATACAGGAAATGCCAGGTACACTTAAGTAAGACTTACTTTTGACCCAGCACATGAAGCAAGCATCTACAGGTTGTAAGACCATTTCCTCTATTGGTATATAAGATAACATGCCCCAGAAGTAACTAGAAACAGTTTAGAAAAGACTTTCTAAAAGCAAGAGCAATTAAATTAGAACCCAGCAGCCAAATAGTATAAATATGACCACCAAAGTATTTCCTTCAAACATGTATTTAAAAAAAAACACCACCACACCCTTTCACATGGAAAATGCACTATTTCCTGGCATAAATTACATAACCCAAATCTAAATCTAATCATGAGGACCCACAGAACAAACCCAAGTGAAGAATATTCAACAAAACTAGTTTCCACTCTTCCAGTGTCATTGCCACAAAACCCAAAAGGGCTAAGACACGGGTTAGGGAAAAAAGAACGGCTTCGGATATAAAGGGACATGACGACTAAATGCCAATTCGTGATCACAGGGGAAAATTATTATCAAGGTCAAAATTTTAAAAACTGGCTGAATTTCAGTATGGACTGTATTAGACTCTGCAGCATGTTGCCCACGTAACCTTTCCTGAGTTTGATAACCATACCACGGTCGTGTAAGAGAATGTCCTGGGTCTTGGGAAACATACACTGAAACATTTAGGGGAAAAGGAGCTTGATGTCCAATATTCATTTCTAAATGGGTCAGGAGAGGAAAATACTAGAGAGAGAAATGAAGCAAAGATGGCATATATGGAAAATAACATGGTAAAAACAGAAAATACGGCAAATCTGTAATAAAGTTAAAAAGAGAAATAATACATAAGATAAAGTTAAAATAAAATAGTAAATATTACAAAATGTTAATTGGTGAACTGGGGGAAATGATATATGGGAGTTTTATGTACTAACCTCACAACTCTTCTTTAAGTTATGTACACAAAATTCAAAACTGAAAATTTAAAAATACATCAAACAAACAAAAAATACTTGTGCTTGCCTTCAACCATCAGTTCTCATGGAGTCTGGAGAGCTGACACACCAGTGGCAATGAGGGACTGAACCTGGCTGGCCCCCTGCTTCCACAGTGCTCTAACCCCCAAGCTGCAACCACTTAACATCCAGATCCAAGTTCAGTCCCACTTCAGAATACGCATTCAGTCTCCCTCCTCATCAGAGAAAATCAAGGAGCCCTGAATAAGTAGTTCAGTGCAGTATGCCATGTGACCACTAATTCCAGTTCCAGAAATGGGCTCTGTTTCCACTGACCAGCCGTGTCTCACACCAAGGACATCTTGGAACTAGACTCAGTACTGAAGGGCCTCCAAGACCCGGGCCGTTTTCTCCACTGGTTGTCTTAACCACTAGACACCTGCTTACTGCTGCTGACTAACTGCCTGGACCTCATTCCTGCCAGCACATCTCCTTGTCACCTGGCCGCCTGCAGGGATACGCACACCCCATCTGCACGTGGCCTGCCCTAGTGCTTCCTTCTGTGGGCTATCACGAGGTCCTCCCAGAAGTCCGCTGAGCCCAGGTACATCTGCATCACCTCTGGATCCCAGACCTCCCTCTTTCCTCCAATTAGTCCCTGGGAATAAGAGATGCAGCATTTAAACTTCTGAGTAAAGGGGAGCTGAGCAGGTAAAAGGAATATACTATACTAATGGATTCTTCCCGAAATTGAAAAGGCTAATTACATGAAACGGACTGGAAAACCACTTTGCCACTCACAATACTTAATTTTTTGTGAGCAGGAAATTTATATTTATCAAAGGTAAAGTCAGAATTGAAGATGGATGTTTCCTAGGTTTTATTTTTTTAAAAAGTTTTCTACTTACCAAAAATATAAAAGTATCTAAAATGTTTTATTTACTAACAAGAAATTGTAAAGCAAAAGCAGCAATGAAAATTAAGGAAACTCAGAGGAAAACAGTTGGAAAAAGGTATTCTATTTGACTTCTAATTAGTACTAATTTGACATCAATAAAGGAAGCTTTCAGACAGGTTTGTTTAAATTTTATTTTCTGATTGTCCCTAGTGTGGAAATGGAACTGAGTTTTATACATACTGGTCTTATATCCAGCAAGCACACTACTTTACCTCATCGGTTTTGACAATGTGGTTGTGTTTTCTCAGATCTTCTATGATAAAATTATTACCCTGTACTCATAAAGGTTCATTTCTTCATTCCCAATTCTTACATATTTCCTCTTTCATGTCTTAATGGACATGGAATCCTTACCTCATTTCTGGACTTTAGATGAAATACGTCCAACATTCTACCTTTAAGTGTGGTGCTTATTCTACGTTGTTGGCAAGCACGACATCAGAATAAGGAAGTTTCATTCTACGGTTAATTTGCTGAGAGTTTCCCCCTAATACTGAAAGGGTATCAAGTTTTACCGAGTGCTTTTTCTGTATCAAGATGACTGCATGTTTTTTCTTCTTCAATATTTTGAAGTGGTAAATATGTCAACAAATAAATTATTATTAAACCATTCTTGTATTTTATAAAGCCAATGTGCACAAGTATATTTTTAACGCATTACTAGACTCCATTTTCTAACACTATATTTAAACATTTTACACGTATGTCGGTTAAACAAGACTGACCTATGGATTGCACTTTTTATCTGGCTTTGGTATAAAGGTTTCAGCCTCATAAAATGACGCGGGGAACGTACGCCATCTTCTCTATTCTGGACCACTGGGAGAAGCCACCTGTAAAGCCTGAGTGTAATTATTGCTTTTCTTTGTGGTCTAGTAAGAACAAAAGGGTGTCCTGTACGAGTTATGGAAGCTGTCCTTAAGGGAGGAGGCATGCATTTTTTACCCGCTTCTTTCTTCCATCTCTGATAGGTAGAAAAGGTGACTTCACTAAAAAAGAACTCAATCTTGAAATGTCTCAAATCCAAATTAGCTGAAATAAAGGAGCTCTAGATTGTCACTTTTCAGCTGAAGTATAAAGAGTTACATTGAAAAAAGATGGTCACAATGTTAAATATTGGAAAACCCATAAATGTTCAAAATATGGGAATAGATAAATTATGAGACATCCCTCTGATGGTATACAAATTGTTCATTACAAATATTTTTGTAAAATGTTTAATGGCATGGTATTGTGTTTATAACAGAAGAGTAAACTAATAAAGGAATGCATGATTGTATGTATATTATACATAAACAATATTTTAATTAACATTTTAATACACACATATCTACACACACATAAGTGTATATTCAAGGGAGAACAAAATATGGGTTACAGAATTATGTATTATTTTGGTTTGCTTCTTTAACTTGTTTATCTGACCAATTATTCTATAGTGAGCACATATTTTTTCTTCATTAGAAAAACTAAAATATCTTCCAACACAGCTAGAAGAAAATTAAGTTGTACATGAATCAATCTATAATGAAATCATAGAAGTTAAGAGCACAAGCTTTGGAGTCAAATTGGCTTGGGGTTTCCTGTTTACTGACTGTATGCCTTAGGCCGTTATTTAATATAATATCAATTTCCTCATTTATAAAATATAGTACCAACCTCACTGAGCTATTAGGGGAATTAAATTAAACGATCTAGCACAGAGTAAGCATTCACTATATGGTAGGAGTAGATGTAATCCGATGCACTTTGAACTGTGTAGTATCAAATGCTACAAATTTGATTCCTTAAGGTCACACTAAGAAATATAGAATGCTAGCCTTGGCTGATGTGGATCAGTCGGTTGGGTGTGCACCAAGGTTGCCAATTTCATTCCTGGTCAGGGCACATGCCAGGTTGCGGGCTCCATTCCAGGTAGGGGACGTGCATGAGGCAGCTGATGGATGTTTTGCTCTCACATCGGTCTCTCTCTCTCTCTCTCTCTCTTCCCCCCACCACTCTCTCTCTTTAAAAATCAATAAAAATATTAAAAACAAAGAGAAATATAGAATGCTAAATCAACTAAAGATGTCAAAACCCATCCATGTATGGGAAAGAGCAAAGTCAATGATAGAAAATTGGAAGTAAAGATATTAATGATAATGAAATAAGCTTTCTCACTGTTAAAGATGAGAATTACAAAAAAATGGGCAGGGGCAGGGCTAGCAGAAATCCTGTGATACTGGATTAGAATTGGAGAATTTGGTATGAAGTCATGAATACACAAAGATACAGAAATAGACGTGAAAGCGTGTGCGCTCTCTCTCTCTCTCTCTCTCTCTCACACACACACACACACACACACACACACACACACACACGCGTGCGCACCCCTAGCTCTGTTTACGCAAAAGCCTGAGAGCAGTGATACAAAATACTGGGCACACCAGTACAAAGTCTTGATTTTTAAGTATAATTCTCCAAAATCTGTGATAAATTGACCTAAAAATGAGTAATGATACTAACAGATTATAAACAACTGAATAAAACAGAAAACCATTAATCCACCTGCTATAAATACGTTGGAAGTTTGATGAGGCAGAGGATACCTATACAGTATCAAAGCAAACTCCCACAAAATGGTCATTAATTAGAAGAAATTTTACAGTTGCAAAGCTGACAGACAACACCTTAGTCAACAGATCATAGTGAGCACTACTAGCAATATGACAAACTAGAATTATGAACTACCTGAGAGGGGGCAGAAAAAAGAACATAGACTTCTGTGCTATTCCTGTCAAAGACAGATGATCTCAATCTGATAATAAGGAAACATCATAAATGCAAACTGAGGGACAGTCTACAAAATAATTAGCCTATAATCTTCAAAAGTACCAACATCATAAAGTAAAGAAAAGATTGAGAAACTTCTAGATTGAAGGAGACTAAACAGACATCACAACTGAATCTATAATGCTTGTTATAAAGGTCTTTATTGGGAAAACTGATAAAATTTGAGCGGGGTCTGAGAAATCCATGGTAATAATATTTCATTGTTAATTTCCTGAATTTTGAGGGCTGCATTGTGGTTATGTCAGAAAATACTCTTGTTCACAGGAAATACACAAAGTATTAGAATGGGATATAGCCTCATGGTGATAACATACTTTCAAATGGTTCAGTTAATAAAGCGTCTTCTAGTGTACTTGCAACTGTTCTGTAAGACTGAGACTGTTTCAAAACAAAATAGAATAAAATGAATTATGCAGGTACCACACTCAGAGCAGTGTCGGGCACACAGTGCTCACTAACTGTAGCTGTTATTAGTAACATTATTGCCATTGTCAGAAATATAAGACCTTGCAAATGCCTCTGTTTATGACTGCTACTAAATACAACAATAATAATCCTTATGTCTCTTTATTGTTTTAAAATAATAAAAATAAAAAAGAAACTCCTCCCTGGAAGAAGAAAAGTGGAAAGGGTACAGCTGATTGCAGATGATCATAGGTGATCAAGAACATTCTCTCTTGGGTAAGATAGAAGATCAGATCTGATCCCTCAGCTTGTTTTTCACCTGATTACTAAGAGAAGACTTATGTTGAAAAAACAAAGAACCAAGAATATGATCAGATGTTTCATGCTGGGGGAGAAAGGAGAAAGACAATGTATCAGTGACCATCAGTACAAAATGCTACATTTTAAACTGTTTTCTTTGCTATCCCTAAATGCACTTTGGGGACCTGAAGAACTCTTATTAGCAAGGGGAAACAAATGGGCTGATCCTCGGGAAAGTTCATGGTTCATAATTTAAAGATAAAGGCATCTCCTCTCAAATGGCCACTATCATTTTTTCTTTCTGGGACTCTATTCACCATTACTTCCTTCCCCTCCTAACTCACTGCCCTGAGTCAGAATATACTGACTACAGAAGTAAATTTGGGATGAATCTTGTACACATAGCAAAAGTGAACACTCCTTGAGTGCAGAAATGTCAAAACAAACTCCAAAAGCAAAGCCCAATTACCTAAGGGTTCAAAGTTTAGGCCAGTATTAGATGCAAGCCTCTCATTTGTCAGCCGCTTGTAGCTTGTATCCTATTTGAAGCTAGAAACATCTGTCCCCAATTTTCTTTTGCCCAATTAAGTTCTGTTTCTTAAACATCATGGCTAGCAAAAATATAGTGTTATAATCCCTTAGTTAAGATCCTTAGGGTCAGAGGATTTTCAGAATTCAGAACTTTTGGGCTTTAGAAATGTACTACAGTGAATATATCATATAATATGTAACAACACCTCAACAGTGTCTGAGGAATGATCACTATCCTATCACACTAGTACTTTACTGTACAAGTTGTACATACTCACACAAAATGAATGAAATTAAGAATAGCCTCGTATCAGTTCAAGTCAAGTGTGACCATCAAATGAGTGTCAGCAACAAACTTAGCATAAAATTCTTTTGATTTTTTTTCAGTGTTCAGATTTCAGAATTAAAGATAAGAGATTATGCATCTCTCACATTTTAAAGGCATGGACAAGTCTGTTCCCCCCCATCATGCATGTGTTCTACAAACTAATACCATCAGAACCAAAAGTTCTGGACAACCAGGTTCCTGACAAGACATAACATTCAGAAATATAATAACCAGATTAGGGAAAAAATTAAAAGGTAGCCAAAAATTGAGGTTTAAAATGGACCTATACAATAAACCTGAAAAAAAAATTTTCAAACTTTCAGTGCTTGTTAATATGCTAAATAAGTTAAGGAAAATTACATAAATCAACTTTTAACTACTATCAGAAAATTTGTTGTGAGAAATAATTCTAAAGCTTCAGTTTCAACTGCTCACTTTGAGCAGTTTCTGGATTACTTACGGGGAGGGGAATGGTCAGCAAAGTTTGCAATCACAGGATCATCAGCCTTTACCTTCCATTGGTCTTACCGACGATACACGAGCTACCTACCAGGATTATTACCACGGGGGGACATTTCCTCTCCAAAGGCCTCAGGGCACGACGAGTCAGCACACAGCACTATGCAACCATGATTACATGCTAGTCCCACCCATTCAAATGGGTACTACCCAGAAACCAGCTCATCACACAGCCCTATTCCTCACACACTTGAAACAAAGACAGAAGTAGCAGTATCAGAGGCAAGTTCTACAAGGATACAGACCCTGAGCGTTCTAAAGACTGGGCTGTGCATCATCAGGTGGAAAAAAACAGGTTTTTTAAAAAATAGTCTGTTAAATCACATACACTCTTTTGATCATCTGAGCAACTTCGGGAACTGTATACCCAACCCCGAGTTCAGAGGTCTAAAGTGGTTCAGGTGAAACTAATGGGCCAGGGCAATGGGCCACACGGGCTCCACTGATGCAACTTTTTACACTCCCTTTGTGAGAAGTTTGAGATCTGCCACAAACTTTACTTACAAGTAGACATACAAATATTTTTTCACTTCAATTCATCCAACACCCCTAGGGCACTTAAAATATACCAAGCACAAGCTGGACATGGGGAACAGAAGCACAGAGGTGAGCAAATGGTGGCTTGGAAGTCAAAGCACTAACACAGGTGACTCAGGAAGCAGGGCCCATAAATTCTGTGTTGCTTTTCCAGGTGAGAGACACAAGAATATCCTCCTATTGCATACCTACCCTGCATTTTAAAACAAATGGGCAGTATCACTGAGTGACTGCCAGCAAACTTCTCACAAAGGGCGTGACACAATGAAAATGAGACAGGAACTCATGAATCTCTAGCTCACACCGGTAAGTTACATACCATCTTTAATAAACATTCAGCAAACACAGATGTATGACCAATACTAGTAAAACATAATTTGGTTGGTTGTAATAAACTTAAGAGCTAAACACTGAAAACACAAAAGTGATACAGTTAATTTACTAATACAATCAAGCTTGTGCAACAGGACAACTATTTACCAAATAGTTAAATAAACATGACATCACTGAAGTAACATCCTCCTTTGTATCCAGACAGAAACCCAAGTTCAACTGTTCCCCACTTCATCTGGGCAACAGGAAGACACGACCAGGAGGTCAATGTATGCATATATAAATAAGCATTTCAAAATATAAGACGCTTCTGCAATATCACCATTGATCAGCTTCTTTGTCACATTGGAACAGAGCAAACTTCAAAAAAGAAAATAAAAGCTCAAATTCACTGTTTTCTAAAGAAAAAAAGGTGACCATTACACTATTACCACTATAGCTGTTTCTAGTGCATTTATAGACACACTAATATACATGCCCCAAGAGAGCTTTATGCAGCCTCTTACAACCACAGCAAAGAAAACAGCGCCTTTATTAACCCCAGGTTGACTGGCTTAACATCAACATTCTAAATTTTACGTATTTCTCAGCATCCTCTAGGAGAAGGTTTTCCGTAAGGTGATTACCTATCTTGCTATTAACACTTAATGTAGTTCTTCCACTAACTTCCTGGAGCCAAGCATCTTTTATTTCTTTCTAAATCCTTATATTTGTAGAACTTTCCATAAAGTCCTAGTGTTTTCAATACGGCATCATGAAAGGTGCCAATTCATAGTAAGTTCAAACAGATAAAATAAACATATGTCTTTATCTTGCCCTCTCTAAACCCAAATTTTCTCATGTTTCCTTTTTTTAGTAAGAACACACCAAAGCTGCTTTAGGCACAAAAGACATTAATTCCAACTCCTTCCAAAGAGGTTTACTATAGGATTTTGGAGTCTTTTTTTAATTTTTGTCTTATTAGTATATACCCAGATGTGCATGCGCACGCACACACACACACACAGTGAGAAAAGCAGAAGTTCTCACTGAGTGGGCCCAAGTGACTCACTTACCTTGTCTCAGGGTTATAGCCTAAGATGTAGAAAAATGAATCCACTCGGGCTTTAAACTCTCTAGCAGCAAATATGTCAGAAAAATGGGAGATGTTACACTTCCCTCTGAAAATAAACAAACAAAAATACATTAGTAATATCCTCAATTGCTTTGCAAACCAAAATACTATTGGAGGGGTACAGGTGTGGAAGATATAACTAAATCCACATTACTCAAAGAGCATGTAGAATATAGCTACAAACTCCATAATTATCTAGTCAGAAAAATGGGAGTTTCCCAAAGAATAAAATATCCAATATTATATATGTTTTTGTTTCATGACTGCTTTAACCTACAACTTTACAACTTAACTGCTTTTATCTCAGCATTTTAGTCATAGAGTAAAATTAAACCACAAAGATATATTGAGGACAGACCTATAATGAAAGAATATTAAACTAGAAATGACGGGAGGAAATTAAAACCACAGTTAAATTACAAAAATATCCCTCTAAAGCCCTGCTACATCATCAAAGGAAAATGGGACTTTTCTTCCTGCTACCTTACGACGGGCAGAATGTATAACTGTTAAATTTATTTTTTTCTCTTTTAAAGTACAAGAAATAAACTGACTTGAAAATTAAAACAGAGCAATTTTAACTTTTTAAATATATAGATGGGTTCTAATATACAAACAAAAACTTCCCAAATTTTTAAGTAACGTTAAATGACTGTAAGTTGGAAAGCACTTTCCCATGGAAATATTGCAATGACAAGTAGTAAGGTTTCCAGGTTCATCTACTACAAAAGTTAAACCACAATATAGCTGAAAACTGCAGTCCTGCAGAACTCCTTAAGCTGTGTTTCCATGCTCCAAATGGAAATGTCGTAAACATTACACCACGCAGCAGGGCCCGCCTTCCTCCTACACATGTGCACACACACACACGTTGAGATAATTTCCTAAAAGCTAGAAGGTAGGAAGGTTTGCTTCCTAGAAGGCAGGGAGATGTTAAGAAGCTCAGCTCTCGGTGGTAAATTTAATACCAAGTGGAAGCTAAAGGCCATGTTAAAGTAGGTGGAAAGGGGGGACCAGAAGCCCATCCAGAGTGCGGCAGGGTACTTCCAGGGACGTGACCTCCCTCTGCTTGGCCAGGCGTTCCACTCCAGAACTCCATGAGCTGGACGTTAACAACATACATACCAGCTAATAACCAAGGTGTTAGTGAAAGAAACTGGTTGAGGGATATCCTCATAGGAATGGACATTCATTCACTTCTACCAATGAAAAAGCAATGTCCTCTTTCCCCACAGGGTTTAAGTAACCGACCAAAGCCTCAGTAACGGGCAGAAGCTACAATGGGCTTCAATAATTTCCATTTTTTAAATTAAATAAAAATTCCATTGATTTACTAAAGTTCCGTTAGGAATGACTGATTAGAAGATAATGCAGGGCTACTGAACACTTGAAATGTGGGTGGTACAATGGGAGAGAAGAAAGTTTTAAATTTTATTTAACCTTAATATATACTTAAATAACTACATGTGACTAACAGCGACCATACTGAACAGCACAGATTTATACATTTCCATCATTGCAGAAAGTTCTATTAGAAGCACTGACTTGTAGGTATAACTAAGTATCAACACTCCAGGCCCAGGACCCATACCTCCAGTATTTATCTGGAATTAAGAAAAAGTGGGTAAGATCACTTTCACTGATGAAGAATGCACTCACTCTGCAACTTACTATGCACCTATCTGAAGTGATTTAGCCCCCAAAGCCAAGAAGAAATACATAAATTCCTTTATCAGTTAAATAGGGATAAAAATACCTATTGCACCTATCATAAAAGTATTAAGATCAAACAAGAAGTCTATGAAACTGTTTATTATTCAGTGCTATGTACAGCAAGTTATTTTCACCGTCACTGTCCATTACAAAAGGAAACTGATTCTTCTTTTATTCTTTGTTATTTCTCAAATTTGTTTACCCTTAAACTTGAGTAATTAATTACTGTATTAATTAAAAATATAAAAACCTACCAACCCACAATTCTAAACACAGGCATTAGAAACCAGTATGTTTAAGACGGAGTTTCTCAGTCTCAGCACTGCTGACATCTTGTCGTCAGGGGCTGTCCTGTATTTAGCAGCACTCCTGGCCTCTACCTGACAGCACCGTCCTCAGAATCACTGTGACAACCAAAAATAGTTAACGGGACTGCCAAACGTTCCCTGGGGAGGGCAACCCAACTGGTTTAGGGAAAGATAAAAGCAGCAGAAATAGAAGGATATCATCTGATAAATGACGACTTTAATAAACGGGACTTTGCCATTAATTATATGTCTTCTATATGCTTCCCATTTAATTATATGAAGGGCATTGATTTTTTTATGTTATTTTTACAGCCTGCTAACTGAATGAATTCTTTTTTTAAAAAATATATCTTTATTGATTTCAGAGAGAGGAAAGGAGAGGGAGAGGGAGAGATAGAAACATCAATGATGAGAGTCATTGATCGGCTGCCTCCTGCATGCCCCCGACTGGGGATCAAGCCCGCAACCCGGGCATGTGCCCTGACCAGGAATCGAACCCTGATCACCTAGATCCTAGGTCGATGCTCAGCCGCTGAGCCACGCCTGGCTGGGCTGACTGAATTCTTTAGTATCTGATATAGTTTAATCACTGACCCTCTGCAATTTTCCAGATACGCTATCTGTTATTTGCAGATAAACACGGCTTTACTTTTCTACCCTATCCCAACCTTTAGTTGCACTGTACCTCTAACAGTGTGGAAAGCAGAAACAGTGGGCATCCTTGCCTGGGTCCTGGTCCCAGTGGAAATGCCTCTCAGGTGTCCCCATTAAATATGATACTAGCTTTAGAGCTGATCGTATCATAATCAGAGCCTTTAGAAATATGTTTTTTCCCCCCTTAGCTTTATTAACATGATAAATGGTATTAACAGAGTCTCAACAGTAACCTTCTTTGCATCCTGAAATAAATCCCAGTTGGTCATCATGTATTTTTTTAATGAGTAATATATTAGTTTTTAAAAAGAATTTGATTAATTAGATCTGGTATTTTTCTCCTCATTAATACTTCTGCATTTATCTTTATTACTCCCTTTTTTGCACTTCTTTGTTGTTGTTGTTTATAACAGCTTTATTCATACGAGCCTTGAAGCAACCCCAATGTCCACCAGCAAGGAAATGGGTAAACAAATCATTGTGTATTTGTATACGGAAATACTACACAACAGCATAATATGGAAAAATGCCCCAAAATATTGAGTAAAAGAAACCAGACACACAAAAAAGTACATCCTGCATGATTCCACTTATATGAAGTTCTGGAACAGGCAAAAATAATCTGTGATAAGAGAAAACAGAATAAGTGGTTGCTTCTGGGTGGGAAGTTTTGAGTGGAAAGCAGATTAAGGAAATTTTCTCAGACAGTAGGGCTCTTCTATGCCTTGTTTAGGGTCAAATTTATCAAAATTATGAAAATGTAAACTTAAAATCTGCATTTTACTGTATATTTTAAAAGTATCTGGAAAAAAATAAAACAATGATAGTCATTAGCATGTGGTTGTGCTATTTATTTAAAGTTGTCATCTTTGCCAGTTAATGAGCCCTCCTGTACTGAGCCCTGAGTACTGAGCAGAGCTGAAGACAGGGTGGACATGAGCAGGTAAAGGTCACTACGGTTGGCTCTGACTGGTTGGCATCCATTCTGAAATACAGAGTGGGACAAAAGCAGGCTTACAGTTGTTAGTATGGAAAACAATACAAGAATAAACTGTGTTTCATGTACTCCAAACTATAAACCTACTCTTCCCCACCCTGCATTTTTCATAGCACCTCTTGCTGAAGAGAAGGGCTTACATTTAAAAATGTGTGTATATGTGTACCATTGTTAAGCACTCAAATGTTTTTTTTCCAGAGTCTCCCTTTCATCGTGCTCTATATTAAAAGCAGTACATCATTTGACAGTGTTTGTGGAATGCAGGAGAGACTGGCAAGAGAACATCGCCGTCACTCCCACACTGCTAAAGCAGCTGGTTTCAGAACCCCCTAAGGTCCTGTATACTATTTCTAAAGTGATACTTCACTGTTAACAGAAACATGGCCAAAGACAGGAAAGCCCCAGGCTGTATGGTCTTTGACTGATCAGCAACAAGGGCTTCCTGAAAAAGACTTGTCTGGGTAGCCCTTTGGGGCGGTGCCCACAGTTACACCTTGAGCAGTGTACCATTTGGAGTCCTCTGGCTAGTGGGAGGTGGCCATCTGAAGGCAATGACGGAGAGACAAAAGAACCGCCTTATGCAAGGAAAGAAAACAAATGGAAACCGTGGCCCAGAAATTCATTCCCTCAAAAACTACCCCAAACTGGGAAAGTCTTCATATATCCCCAGGCACACGCAAACCTCAGAGAAACTGGTGAAAATAACAGGATGTTTATAGTAGCATGTGTGTTTACAGGTATTTCACTCTTACCCGAAAATAAAGGGGGGAAGAGATTTTGAGACAGAGTCAGTATGTTGTCTATCGTAAGCCATTTGATTAATGACAGGCGTCAGATTTTTTTAAGCCTCTTTTCTGTTAACACTGGGGAAGGGATATATGAAAACTCAGTTCTTATAAGTTTCCTGTGTGTCTAAGAGTGGCTTCAAATAAAAGAATTTTTAAAAGACCACGAGGTATTCAAGGGCAGAGAGAGTTACTAGGTTAGGTGTCCCCAGTGCCTATAGAGTCCTTCCACTACAGGTGGCTCAATAACGTGTGAAATGATGAACGAATAAGGGACTGATAAGTTATGGTGTCTAACAAAGTACTGAGCACGTACAGACAAAACAATAAAATCGTTGTGCGTTGAAGCTCTTTCACTTATGAAAACAAGAATAGATTAAAACCAGGAAATGAATCTTAAACTACAAAACTAAGGCCTTTGAGGGATCATGAAATTCCTTAAGAACTTGCAGGAGCTAAAGGAATTTTGTAAGTGTTATGGGATGGTTGGGGAATTATACACAGATGTTTCAATCACTATATATAGATATGTATATATATGATCCTGGCTGACCATATAAAGTAAGGAGATAAATTAATTTGGGATGAAAAGAGGGAAATTAAACAACTAGTTTAGGGTTTCTTGGCCCTGGGCTTCCAGAAAATGTACTCTAAAACATATTCCTATAATATGAATTCCTAGTAAGATGATAGTTTGTAATCTGACCTACTTCAGGATATTTTTTCCCTAACAATTACTTGAAGTAGAAAGCAGATAATCAGAAAGTTGCAAAAGAGCCCTAAAGCTGATGAGACAGGCATGCTCTCCTATGCTGCCCCCACAATCAGTGTTGGAGAATTCACTGTTGCATGTGTACAGACAGTAAACCTGACAGCACTGCCCAGGTGACAGTCCACAGTCCAATCACAAAGCAATCACTCTAGATCCTTCGGCCATCAATAAAGCATTATCCTTAGGGTAAATAAAGTAACATGGAAAAGAAACTGCAAGCTACAATTTTTACTTAGTTTAATAAAATGTATCTGCTCATCCTGGGAACAGGTTTACCTGCTTGTTCCTGGAGCACCTAGAGACAGCTCCTGAGCTCAACTCTTCTCCCCAGGCCTGAAGTAGTCTGTAGCCAATTAACCCATCCAATAAGCCACAAAAAACTAAAATAAGTGGATGCTGAGTAATTGTAACATCAATAACTCGATGCTTTAATTTCACTTAAATTTAATTTCACTTTTTCTTTTCTTCTTTTTTGCTTTTAAGAACCCAATTCAGCCCGGCCGGGCGTGGCTCAGCGATTGAACGTCAACCTAGGATCCAGGCAGTTGGGGTTCGATTCCCGGTCAGGGCACATGCCCAGGTTGCAGGCTCGATCCCAAGTCGGGGGCATGCAGCCGATCAATGACTCTCTCATCACTGATGTTTCTATTCTCTCTCCCTCTCCTCTCTCTGAAATCAATAAAGATATATTTAAAAAAAAGAACCCAATTCAGATTCAATGAGCATAAGCACTACTCATGCTAGAGTATGAGACACTCTGAGAGAGACTTTCTTACACACCTTATCTAATGAATATAGAACCAGATGTGTATTTGGTGCAGGGTTCTGTCACTTAATCCTGTGACCCTGAATATGTTGGTCAAAAGGCAGGCTCAAATGTTAACAAACTTGGCCTTGGTCAGAAAACTATGTGGCAGAGCCAGGATTCAAACTGAAGTCCAATTTCAATGTGGTGCTTCTTCTGTTACACCAGGGCCAGCCAAAAACACTTACCTGGAAATAAAGAGAACTCAAAATACTCTACTCAAGATACTAACTTTACTATATGGTTATTGATAAATGAAAAGAGTTGTAGAAACTTAGCTGGAAAGGTGGGGTGAGGGGCAGCCCAGGCGAGAATCCAGAGCAGCAGCAGAGCAGTGATATAGGACCTCCACGCAGGTTTCTACAACTGTGAAGACCTCACGGACTCCTCCAGAAACAAGCCTACTTTGGGCAGGGAAATGCTCCCACCTCAGTTTACACAGAAGAGGTCGCTGAGGAATCCGTTTTCCTTCTGATTCACAATGGCTAAAGGACACAGCTCTCTCCCCTTATAACCCAGCCCCAGCACTGCCCTGAAAGAGGTTCTAGCTCGGTTTCCTTCTGAGTGAACAGGATGGCCAGTGGCCCCGAGTTGCTGCGAGCCCAGCACTGCAGCTGAGCACTTTGGTCTTCGAGAAGAACAGTGCTAACACTATCAGTCTTTCTTCATTTCTGTCCATAGCCATCTATTTGTCTCTCTTTCAAAATTAAATTTACTTTTGGCAGCACTGCTTTATATCTACAGAAAGAAAAAATATTTCTGTAGATAAAGGAAAAAATTGGAAGAAAAAGCTTAATCTTCCCCCAATCCCCCCCAACACAGTCATTTTAAAATTAAAATGAAAGTAATCTAGCTTTAATGAAGAGAAAAGGTATAAATAGAAATTCCTGGGGGCACTGCCATTCAATTCTGCTTCTGTCGAATTGAATGATGTCACAGTGAGCACCATGCCACTGACAACCGGGAAGACTGCTATGCAGTGAGGCCCACACAGGTGAGCTCCAGATGCGGACAAATGTCAATACACTCACAAATATTTACTGAGCACCTACTAGGCCAGATATTTCCAAAACTATGCGACCACTATCATCTAGTATCTTTGAAAGAAAAAAGTTGTTAAGTGACATAAAAGATGCTCTATTTGAAGCTAACAAAATGAAATTTAAGATGGCAGCTTTATGAAACTACTTTATGGCCCTTTAAAGGAAACACTGAGGAAAAAACTGATCAATAAGCATTCTAGTCGCATACACAGTGAAAAGGTAAGAACTACCACTTTAGCCTCCAGCCCTTGGTGGCCAGGGGAGGGGTAGTGACCTATACAATTACACATCTCCAGAAATATATCTGATTATGAACCTCCTCATATTCATCTGGGTCCAGCTGGAATTATCTGGGACAACTGTTTCTTCTGAAAATGCTAATATTGTATAAAAAGACTCTACAAATCTGAATAGCTTCTGATAAATACTCAAATAGTCATTTTGAGCAATTACGTGAAAACATGTTGAGTAACCAGAGTTACATATCTATCTCATATATTTACTTGTTTTCACTTCAACTCTAAATTGCTTGAAATCATTCTCTCCACCAATGAAACAAGATGGGAGAGGAGGGGAAAGATGCAGAGCAGGATAAGAAATAACCCCAGGACCAAGCTACCTGTCTTAGCTAACAATTTAATGGTTCCACCAATCTATCCAAATTGCATTAACTTGCTTTGTTCGGCATGCAAGTTTAAGATCCACCAGCCACTGCCACAAAGACATAAAAAGCCTCTGGGATTTCTGGAAGAAGTTTATAAAACACCACGGAAATTCTCCAGATTCATCTACGAAGACCCACAGGAAACCAACTCTAACCACGCACACTTCTGCCCTTACAGCAGGGTTTGGCAAACTCTGGCCCAATGCCTGCTTCTGTAGAACCCAAGAACTATGAATGGCTTTTATATTTTTAAATGGCAAAAAAAGAAATCAAAAGAAGAATATACCTCCTGACATGTGGAAATTAAATTAAATTCAGACTTCAGTGTCCATAAATAAAGTTTTATTGGAGTAAAGCCACCTCATTCATGTTGCCTGTGGCTTTTGTGCTACAATGGCTGAGCTGAGTAGTTGCAACAGAGACCATATGAAAGATTATCTGCCCCCAAAGTTTGCCAAAACCTGCCCTATATTAAAAGTTGTACTAATTTGCCTTGAAATAATTGGCTTTAGCTATGTGGCTTTGCACGAGAGACTCCAGATGGCTTTATTGAATACCATCTGAGCAACATAATAGCGGAATTATTGTATCTCACTGTAGTTAAGTTAAAAGCCAGCATATCCCTGTGGCCCTTCTGGGAAAGCCGTGTTCTGTAACAAACCGGTAGCTCCTCCACCTCTTTATTATTTCCAGTGGGGAAAGTTAGTACTTGCCTTACTTATTCTACCACTAAGGAAGCCCAAGGTCTTCCACTCATACATAAAATATGCCAGGATATGTGTAGCCTTTTCTTAATATCAAAGGGCTCCAAGCAGGGGCTCATGGTCACTTTTCGGCATAATTAACTACGACACTAAGGGAAGCTTGCAATGTTGTCTTCTACCTCAGAATAAAGTCTTCAACATATTCTACCCACCCCACGCTTTTTAGTAGAAAATTGTTCATACATACAGAAAATTGAAAGAACAGGCAATGAAAATCCTACAAACTGCCTGGATGAATAATTACATGCCGCCATATCTGTTTCTTCCATTTCTTTACCTGTCCTTTCTAGTGGCAGTGACTGACTCTTTAGGAAATAATCTGCAGACCATCACAACACTTCACCCTCAATACTTTAGTGACCAATAGCAGAGTAGTAATTTTCAAGGAGATAAAGATAAAAAACTATAGAGAAGGTGTGAAAAATGAAATAGGGAAAAAACCCAAAACCGAAACAAAACAAACCCCAGACCTCACCCCCACCCTATGCATACACATTAGCGGAAATATAGGCAACCTCCAAAACCCCAATAAAACAGAGTTAACACGGGACTGCTGGTGTCCAGAGACCACAGGAGTAATCTGATTACTATCTTGGTTACTGAAAGAGATGAGTATAGCTTAGCCTCCCATGCTGGGTGACTCCCCTTTGCAGGAAGACCAACACCCTTGCACTTACCTGAGGGCAGCAGCATGGTAGGTGTCTACATAATCAGAAATGAAGAGCTCTCGGTTCTTGATAACTGGGTCTGTAATGACAAGTTCTCTTCCAGAGTCTGTAAAAAAAATTAATTCATTAAGAGTATATTAAAATTGAGTTTCCCAAAACAATTAGGAAAATTTTGTAAAATTTTTCTTTCACGGTTGCCTCCCACTAAAGAAAGCACAATAAATAAATAAGCAGGCCTAGTCAGCAAAACACAAAGGAGGGATAGTGTGGAGCAGGGTGTGTTATACCCTTTGCTTAGGCCCACAGTCTGCTGAAATGCATTAAGCACAAAATTTTTTTTTTTTAAAAAGGGGAAAAAACAACTATCACATTTTAGCAACTGGTAAACTACTAAATATTTAGCTATCCTGTCCATATTTTTATTGCTAAATAGTCCAGGAAGGAGTGAAATCACAGTTTCCGTTGGAAAGAATATTCAAGTTAGTGTATTTAATAACAAAACATACTTTAACTGCTTTAACAGAAATTTTTATAGTTTCAGAGGAGAAAAAAAGTAGTAAGATATGAAAGAAGATCATTCTATCAAAACTTTCTTCAAAACTATTTTTGACGATGGCTTGTGGAATTAAAACCTAGCACCAAAAGTAGTGTGAAGAGTGAAGGGCACAGACATCAGGGACAGAGCTGGATCCCTGCCCAGGGGCTGCCACTTAGAAGATATGTGGCCTTGGGAACTTCCTCAGCATTGCTAAGCCTCCATTTCCTCATCTGGAAGTGGGGAGAGACCGCTAATTAATGGGTAACAAGTGTGAATCAGCTATCATGAGGCCTAGTACCTCTCAAAGAAATCAATAAAAAGGAGCTATTATACATCTGAACAAATGTAATACACAATATACATTTTATGTACATATCTCATGTGTCAATAAAGTTACTGGGTAGAAATTACAGTGCCAGAGGAAGAAAAATCAGAAGATGCTCCGAACAACCTTCTATTGTTCTGAAAGTCAAGATGCAAGCTGAATTCTGAAACATTCAGGAAGGCTTTGCTTTGAAACTGAAGTTCAAACCCTGAATACAGAGAAGTTCAATGATACAGAATGTTGAAAAAGAGACAAGAAATAAAATACAATCCTGTAGGGTTTTAAGTATTACTAGCTCATCATTAGGTGAGAAAAAGAAAGAAAAAATGGAATTACTGTCATTTCCAAAACAAGACCTATCTCTATTCCAAGTTTAAGAGGAAGACGCCATTAGCACATGCTCAGGTTGTTTCTTTTTTAAGGCAAAAATAATGAAAGTACTCAGCAAAATAGGAACGTTCCAATAACGTCCTCATTTATAAGAAGCTATTTTAGAAAAAAATTTTCACAGTGGTAATCTCCATTTAATGAATGTTTTTAGAAAGAACTTTGCCCAAAGCTAAGAAAGTGTAAGAAGCAAACCACAAGGGCATATTTACCATTTTCATTATGTCGATCCTGAACCAAATGCTGATACACAGAATCTGGAACTTCAGACTGACGGTAGTACCATTTGACGTTCATGAGTAGGTGGTCCCTCTTACTCTGCAAAGGAAAATCTAACAGCATTAGGAACAGGATTTCAGGTGCCCACAGCTGCATACCATACCCATGAACTAAAGGCCCTGGAAACAGGTGGACAGGCAGAGAGGGAGACACACAATTACCACCAGGACCACACAAAATCAAAAGTCAATTATGAGGTTAAATTTTATTTTTTTAAATCTCAGCCACAGTACTTCTCCAACCCGATCCCTCAAAGTTGCTTATTTCGGGAAACAAAGGACACCAAACTTACATCTATAAGTCTCCCCAGTTTGATGAATTCATTCGATGTTACATATTTTTTATTTGGCATTAACTACACAGTTCTACATGAATACATTCTCCTCTCCTAATTTTTAATCATTTTGGTAAATACTTATCAACTGCGTTATTTATAAATATTTAAAACCACTGTGATGCCGTTAAGGACAGTAAGTTGGGAAGCATGTGCCCAGTGAGGCCTGGTGCAGCTGCCTCTCCAGGGTCTGCCAATCACCCAAACCGAGAAGCATCCTCCCTCCACTTTCCCACCACTTCATTTGCAGTTATTGCTGCCTGACAGACAGCACAGCCAGCTACGGGTGGTGATGAAGGTGCCGAGTCCATGCAGCATGGACCCCATCTTATTTACCTTAGCATTCCCAGAGAACAGTGTACCTTGTATATAAATATTTGTGAATGAGGAAAAGCTCTATGATGATCGGAGTCTCGTAAATGTTTGTGGGACACTTAATGTATTGTCCCTAAAAGTTCATTTGTGCCTGGTTCCTTCAAAGAACAGGGGGTCAAACACTGTCCTTCCATCTGAAGGCTGTGAGGGCTACACCATGAGGTACATGAAACATCTCTGTGTCCCCGGCTGTGAGATATCTCAACATGCCAGCGCACTAAGGCTTCTCGGGGCCTCATCAAATAGTTTCCAACGCAGGCGAGGGCCTTAGGGACTCCCCCAGAGTGAATGCAGTATCACTCTTAGCAGCTTCCACCTGCTCATCACAAGCCCGCAGGTCAAAAATGCACGAGGACTGAATCTGAGAGTGTCTCACATTTATGGAGACAGCTAAATCCTCAAGTGTCAAAGGAACCTTCTTTAGTGAAGTGGGTGCTCTCTGCTTACATGAGATATATATGTGTGTGTGTGTGTGTGTGTGTGTGTGTGTGTGTGTGTGTGTGTGTGTGTGTGTGTATATTCTTCACTGAAAAGCCAGGAAGGCTTAAAACAACAAAAAAAGACAAAAAAAACCTTTGCTAAAATACTTAAGCCATTTAAAGAAACAGAAAGAAAAAAACTGCCTAAAGTCTCGACACAACCCAAATGTGAAGAAATCTATTCCTCAATAAACACCATAAACATCAAGATTCTTCCTTTGCAATTCACCGTGTTAAATAGACAGGCTTAAATAAACAGCAGCATTACTGGTCTCAGTAACATAGCTTATATACAAAGAATAATCCTACATAATGGATACTTTTTAGTTTTTATCCATTTTGCACTTTATATTCCACAGTTTATACTGCAGGTGGGAAGACGAGCACAAACCAGTGTTAAATAATAAGACTAAATGTTACATACAGGAGCTCATGGAGAAGAGCAATTACTTTCAGCAAGGGAATTATGAAGGAAGTAAAATGTGACCTGGGAAAAAATGGGAAAGATTTCAATGGAATTCTTTCTAGGCAAAGGATGAGAGCCGAGAAAGATACAAAGAAAGAGAAAATACAACACATCCAGATGCACATGGTATACCTGCATGTAGCACAGGAAAATGTTCTGCATGATGCTGAAAAGAACCTGAATCCTGCCTGTAGTTTGGCCTTCAGTGGGCTTCTAACTCTCTGGGACAAATGGGGTCTACTAGCCCCACTGCTGACCAAATCCATAAGCAGCGAGGCACAAAACACAGAAGAGCAGCTAGAAAGCTACAGTTTCATTCCTAAGCAAGGTAACAGCAGGACCAGGATGAGAGCACTCATCATGGAAACAAACAAACCAGGGGAAGGGACAGAGTCTGTCTGGTGGCACTTGCGGATAAACTCGCTTAAGTAAAAATACTACCTAACACAGGGTTTCTCAACCTCAGCACTATTGCCATTTGGTCCGGCTAAGTCTGTGTGGACACCTGTCCTGTTCACTATGAGATGGTGAGCAGTGTCCCTGGCCAACAGCCACTACTAAATGCCAATGGCACTCTTCCTTCATTGTAACAATCAAAAATGTCTGCAAACATTGCCAAATGTCCCCTTTGGGGACAAAATTACCCCCAGTTGAAAACTAATGCTCAACAGTTTCCTTTTTAACAAAAGCTAAACCAGAACAGTAAGAATAAAACCTAGGTCAAGCACTACCAGGTGAAGCACATGGACCACAGGTAACAGAATACAGGCAAGTCTATCGTGATTCAAACTCCAGCTCTACCATGTCCCAGCTACATGACTCTGGGCACCTTACTAAGATCCTCTGAGTCACCCCTTTCTGTAAAATGGAAATACTGAAATCTACCTAACAGGACTATTGAAAGTATTAAAAAGATGAAAAAGCATCTGGAACTGACTAGGTACTCAAGAGTACTGTTTCCTCTGTTAGTAAGTGGATGTAATCAGTGCTTCACAGAAAAATTTCAAGAACTTTGTAGGAGTTACTTCTTCAACACAATATGGTTTCTTTCAAGAGATAACAGTGGTCTCTAGTAGTTGAGTTACTAATAATGGATGCTTAAATGCTCACAGTAATGAATTACTTAATAGAGCAGAAAGGAATTCAGATCTACTAGCAGTCCTGGCAACAATGTTCTAAAATCTATACTTTTACATAATCCTGAAAACCTGAAGGGCAACAGAAATAATCTTTTAAAGGTACCAAAACTGGCAACTGTACAATGTCTATTATTCAGAGCCAAGCCAATGATTCTGGAGACCTTTTGAGGCATAATATCTATGTTATCTCTGACCTAAACACAATCAATTTTACAGACACACAAAATTACTGCGCTGGTTTATTTGTATCTAGATTTATGATTCCCAAGGTTAGACTTCACAAAGGCAATGGAAAGCCTATTGGTTTTTCTAATGCAGTACTACTCAACAACCAGCGAGTGGCAGCATTGTGTTACAAAAGCCTCCAGATGCTCAATTCCACAGATACAACACAGCAAAGGTAGACTCAAAGTAAACAAAAGTTTTAAACAAGTTTAAGTAGCTGAAATAGACACCGTTCTCCCTAAATAGATCAGAAATTTGGTTAAAGATTTAACATCTATAAAGGGAGGCAGTAAATTGTTTCAGAGTTAGGTAATCCAGGATCCTAGTCCTGTCCGCAATCACTAGCAGCTGGGTGACCTTAGAGGAGTCACCAAACCATGTGACACGTGAAGGGATAGAACAAGATGATTTCTATAGCTGCGTTCCATCTTACATGCTTATGCTTAGATTTCTTACCCAGACAATACCAAGTAGATAAAATAGGGTTGGGGGTGTTTATTCTGTATCAACATTACCATCCTAAAATAGTTTTAAAATTAAAATGTCTTCCATGGAAGCTGACTGCTGTGCACTGAGGAACAACAAAAGGGAGCAGAGAGTAAACCCCCCTTCCAGTACAGGCTACCAAAGCCACCACACACACACAGGTGCTGCTCAAAGTTAACCACAGGAAATCTTCATCTTCTTCCCACTATTCAACAAAGATTCTGCTCAAAATCACAGAATATTAAAGGCAGAAGTGAACTTTAGAGATCATCTGATTCAATCCAACTACCTGCGTTTGAATCATGGCTTTGCAACTTACTAAAACTGTGTGAATTCAGGCAAATGACTTCCAAGCCTCAATTTTCTCATATGTAAAATGAGGAAAAACATAGTCTCTAGCTCATTAGGTTGCGAGGGTTAAAATAAATGAATATAAACAGACTGGATTGGCTCTCAATAAATGCTGGATATTACTACCACTGTTTTACAGATAAAAAGAGGAGTCAAACTATAATGAAAAGTGGCTTATAAATTTGCTTGTCTCTGATTCAAAAGCATGCTAGTAATAGCAATAAAAAAATGAAAACAAATCGTGTAGCAAATTAGGCAGAAGTATCTTTTGCAACAATTTGAGAAGCATATCAAGTATTTCTGACAAATATGCCTCATTATTGACTAGTGATATAATTGTACGATTGCATAAAGGTCAAAGTGGTTATAAATGACACTTTTAAACAGACTGTGGTAAGAAGCTTCCTATGTGAAGGCACCCTGGGGTATATTTCTGAATACAGAGAAGAGCCCACTGGGAAGTAAATAACTTCCCACCACTTTATCTTTAAAGAGAGGAAAGAGTGACTGACTTTGACCGATTCCAGGTGGTTGAAGGAAACCACCAAATAGGAGTGTCTCCAATCTGCTTACAGTAGTTTCACAGAAGTGGCTCTGTGAGGAAAAAGGGGGAGCAGCTCATTTTGAGTTAAATTATGGATTCTTCCAGATCCCTGGCCTGGATTTCTTTGAAATGAGGGATTATGTAAATTTAAGCAAATAGAGAGTTTAATGGAAGACAAACCCATCCTCACCTGGGTTTAGAAAAAAGCTAGCCTGATGGTAGGTGTTTGGGAGCAGAGCAGGGTATCTCCAGCTTTGAATGACAGCCAACAGGCTGAGAATTAATGAATTTAAAAGTCAGAACTGAAATTAAACATTCAGAATGAGATAATGAACAATGGTAAACTAAGGAGAAAGGAAGGCAACCAGGCCAGGAAAAGCACACAGGAGGCTGCTGTTCAAGGAATACTGGTTCATTTTTATCAACAACATACAACAGCCATCCCAAATACAAATACAAGGTCTAAGGCCGAGGTATTTCATGGTTATTAATACAGCACTTCCACCGATTTAAATAGCCAAATGAGTCTTTCCTAGGACTAGTCTTATTATCATCCTCTGGCGAAAGGTTTTAACACATTAAAAAAATAAAGCACGCACAGGGAGGTGGGGGTAGGAAGGAAGGACAGGTTCAGAAATGATCAACAAGACCAGTGCGGAGATTCCTTTACACAACATGGGGGAGGCCCTCAAACCAGAATGGGAACAACAATCATTTAATTTTAAATTCACCTGCATTATAGAGGAAAGACCTTCTTAGCCCAATAAATCATCTACCAGGTCTTGGCAGGTACCATCAGGGCTCCCAAAGCCTTCTAAAACAGGCCACTCTAGTTCCTCTCCTGTTATCAAACGTGACAGAGTTCAGGCCAAAGAACCGGGATGCGAAGATGGATTCATCAAATGAACAATTCACAAACCAAGTTTAATTTTAACTGCTTAGTTCTTGGGATTTTACATTTCAAATAATGAAAGATCTAGATTCAGATTCAGGTGAAATCAGACCGAATTTCTTTTTTTATAAAGCCTGAAGAGCCAGTAAGATTTTTCCAGAAATTTGAGGAATAGAAGTGGCTTAACATTTGCATACTGTATGTATGGCTTAAGAAGATGTCTTTTGAAGAAACTTTTCATGCATTTCCACAAGATGGTCATAATAAGGTTGACAGTTATATGAGTATTAGAGGTTTATTATATAATTCAGAATTGTCTACACAAACTTTGAATTGGTAGTTAGGACACTAAGCCTTCAGAGGGGGAAAAACGGTCTACCAGAGACATCACGGCCTCCCTCCCAGTTGCTGCACAGAAGGTTTAAAGTTGCATTTCAGCCCCTCAGAGTCCACCTCCACCCACAAGGCAATGTCTGCTGGGAAGATCATCCTCACTAAGACCTTGGGAACAGTCTTTTTGGTTTCAATCATTCTTCACTTTGGGAGAGGGGAGTAAGGAAAGTCAATGGGGGTCAAAGATTACTATTCTTCAAAAGCCAAAGATAACTCCAGGCATATGGCAAATGGGAATCCAATCTAAAAGATGCTTCTGTATCCATAAGAGGATCATCGTTACTCAACTTTGTGGATAAACACTGGAACTGAGATCAATCAAAAATGAAATCAGGTAGGAAATATCTTGTAATATTTCTCCTAACATAAAACAGCAGGAATGTAACATTTTCTATATGTATATCTAAATACAGCTTTATAGCCATTAAAGCTCAAAATGCAATGAAACAGTTATAGGAAAACATAAGTGCCCCCACGGCTCAGGCCATCTAGGTCCACCCACCTAGACATGGGTACCAGATTAGGGAGAAGCCAAAGCACTGACTCTAGAGTTTCCTTCTCAAAGGAGGTGAAGGGTTTTGAGTATCTCCTCTAAATAAAAACACTGTCATGCACAGATGTCTCTAAGGTACTGAGACATTTTCTTATTGCCACTGAATAAACAAAGTAGCCATTTTTATTTTGTCCTAAAATGCCCTTCCCCAGCATTCTCAGGTTAAGTGTGCAAGTGGCCTGAAGGAACACCATCGGCAGGAATTACCACCTACCTACGTCTCCCAAGGTGATTACCTAACCTGTGAAAAAACTGATTGCAGCACCTCTCCCTTCTGGGGGCCACACCACACGTTTCTAACGGAATCTGTTTAGTGGTGTGATGGTTAATGTTACGTGTCCACTTGACTGCACTGAGATGCCCAGATAACTGGTAAACCATTACTTCTGGGTCTGTCCATGGGGGTGTTTCTGGAAGAGATTAAAATTTAGTTCAGTAAACTGAGGAAAGAGATCTGCCCTCAGATGTGGGCGGGCATCATCCAATCTCCCGGGGGGGCGGGGGGCAAATGGAACAAAAAGGTAAAGGAAAGGCAAATTTTCTATTCTTGAGCTAGGGCGTCCATCTTTTCCTGCCATTAGACACTGGAGCTTCTGGTTCCCAAGTCTTCGGACTCCAGGACTTACACCAGTGGCCCCTCAGTTCTCAGTCCTTCAGACTTGAATTGAATTACACCACCTGCTTTTCTGGTTCTCCAGCTTGCAGACAGCACATTATGAGACTTCTCAGCCTCCACAACCACGAGACAATTTCCATAGTAGGTATACATTTATCCCCTATTGGTTCTGTTTCTTTGGAGAACCCTAATACAAGTGGCTATTTATCATTTATTGGCATTTGCAAATAGACATAACCTGGAAGTACACAGGGGTCTATTCTAAACAAGCATAATGAATTCTTTCTTTAAAGATAAATAAACAGATGAGAGAAACAAGCCATATCCATTCGAGCAAGCTGCTTACTGCCTTTCAGCACTAGAATAAAGGTTACAGCTCATTTCCCAGACCTGTAGCACTCAATCCAAAAGACTGCTTTCAAGAGATTACATCAGCATCTGGGTCTGTAAGAAGATTTAAATCACCTTGTATCAGATGGTGAAGCAAGAAGGTGGAACTCTGGGAGGGCAGATGACTTCTTAGTGTTTACAACCAACATGTACAAATAACTGGTTACATACAAATCCCCAGAAAGATGATGTAACTAACAATGTGCTGAAGCACAGGCTCTGATGATCAGAAATAATTTTCAATATCACAGTTTCTTGATGATGTCTTATTTATCAAACAAACTCCTGCTTTTTGGTTAATTATCTTTACCGTTTAATCTGGACAAAATTCAATCAGTATTTTTATAGGATCAAGAAGGTGCATGAAAACAAAATTATCTCTCAGCTGCCAACTATGGAGTCAAAACTTACTACAGCACATTCTACCTAGGATTACACTGTGTTTGAACAATAAAATTTTCAGACAACTATTTCCTGTATTTGTAGTGGAGAGACCAAAACTGAGTACAGGTATAGCCTTGGGAAACTCCTAGTTCTTGGCCTTTCTTGTAAGATAGGAGGCAGTCACCAGGTGACCTCTGCTGTCCTACTCTTAAACTGAGTAACGTTTATGTCACATACTCAAGATAAGCTACATTTAAAGGGGGCCTTAGTAGATGGGGACAGATATACAAATCCAAAGAGCATTCCTGTAATTTCCCACATGTATCCTGTTGATGTACACCATCCTGATAAAAATATTAAATGTCAGATTCAGGATTTAAAAGATCCCAAAGTACGGATGAAGGATCCAATTAGGAAACTGAAATTTCACAGGTAAGTTAGGACCCTATACTTGGGTCCCCCAAATCTGCTGCTCAAAATCAACATAAAACCCTGCCTAAAAGCCAGTATTCACAGCTATGGTCATATCTGATAAATCCATAACCACAACTTTTCTATTTGGTCCAAAAGATTTCCCCCATAAAAAAAGAGAAAAATCGCTGTTTGTAGGCAGTACCACAAGAATTTGCCAAATCACTCTTAATCCCTACTAAATGAAATGAAACAGTCCACTGAATTTCTTTTTTAAAGTCAAGCCCAAGCCCAAATACTATAAAGTTTGACATCTCTGCAATAATTTGGTGGTTGTTTGGTGATGGTGGTGGCAGTAGCAGAGATTTTACTAATTCTGGGGGAATTAATGACTTGTTATACATGACATGGCCAGAAAAGTCAGAGAGCTCTACACAAATCAATGATGGGGCCAGATGTCGTAGTAGTGAAAAGGAAGTTAAAGAGTGGGGGGAGGGAGGCTGAACTGCCTGACAGCTTCCAAAATTCTCTACAAGTTTCACAAATTAAACTTAAATATCACACTATTTTAAAAATAAAAATTATTAGCATGATTAAAGATACATCACACAGGTTTTGCTACTAAAACTGATGCTGAGCATTGACCCATGAACCAGGAGGTCACAGTTAGATTCCCAGTCAGGGCACATTCCCTATAGGCTCGATCCCCCCCCCCCCGGGGGGGGAGGAGGCATGTAGGAGGCAGCAGATCAATGACTCTCTCATCATTGATGTTTCTCTCTCTCTCTCCCCCTCTCCCTTCCTCTCTCTGAAATAAAATAAAATTTGAAAAAACAAACAAACTGATGCTGAAATACCTTGAAAAGATTTCACTAAGTCAACATGTGCTTCTCAAACTGGTTCTCAAACTTGCTAGACTCACAATTCCTTCCTCTCTTCAAAATCATTGCAGGTTCAAAGAACTTTTGTTTGTGTGGGTTATGAATTGTCAATATTTACTATATTGGAAAATAAATTTTTTTAAACTTTAAAGATTTTTACTAACTCATTTAACAATAACCCCACAACATGTTAACATAAATAATTACAACAGATAACTATAATTTTTAAAACAAAGAAAATTTAGGAAATGAGTAATACTTATGTTTTTACAAATCTCTTTCATGTTTGACTTAAGAAAACAATCTCCTATCTGACTCTGCATTCAATCTGTTGAAATATATCACACATCATTTAGCCTTTGTAAAACACCACATACTCGTGAGAGAATGAGAGTGAAAAAAGGCAAATGGTGTCCTGGTGTAATTATAGAGAGGCTGACCCTGCAGACCCACAGACGCACAGAGAAGGGCCTGCTCAGCGGGACGGGTAAACAAGCTGCACAAAGGGTCCCGGATGCCCTCCCTCTCTGACGCTGGTAGTTTAAACAGAGTGAGCATGTTCCCCAAACAGAACCAGGACTGGGGATTTTAAAGCACACATTCATTCAGAAGTGAGAGAGTATTTTAAAAATAGATGTGTGCGGTTTTTTTATTTATACAATCAGACATCCCAGTAGTGAGCAGGAAGTTAAATTCTTGTTAATAAGAAGAAAAATCTAGATAAGAAGCCTCTCCTACCAATCTGGGGTATTTTTCTTTCTGAAATTTAAGCTCATGATAGAGAAATATTTAAAGCTTGATTCCAACTACTATACAAATAGGTCTACACTAAAAAGGTGTACTTTAAAACAATGGCAAACCCACCACTGAGCTGAAAGCATGCACCCAGAAAATAGTAACCTGGGGAACATTAGCCATCTGCAATCCTAGGCAACTTGGTGGCCGTTTCAAAAACAGTACTGCTTCCTACCAGAGACAACTAGCAACATGAAACATCATCAACTTTTAAGGAAAAAAAGACATTTGGCTTACAACACTGTACCAAGTCATCATCTTGGATAAAGATGGACATACCTATTTTATGTAAATCCAACAATATTCCTCTCTTTCTAAATGATAACCTTCTTGTACCGCTGCTTTCTGAATTAAACTGCAAAACTTTACAACTGGAAGCACAGTGAAATAAATATACCTGTTAGCAGCGCAAAGGTTTTTAGAACTGAGTAAGTATTTGCACTTTTAAGGAGTACTAATACAGTTTGGAAATTATTACTGATTTAAATAAAGTCAGGCTGCATAATAATGGAAATCCAACTACAGCTGGCAAACATTTCCAACTTGCCAATAAACAAATTCAAACAGTTTGGTTAAAAGGGGGGGGAGGGGGCAGGAGGAACCCTTAACATTTAAGTTTTCCTCTTTCCTTCCTATGTAAACGAGTCTATCTTGTTTTAAACATCTTATTTATTCTTCTTTCCTTTAGACTTAAACCAAAACAAAGACTGTAACCTTTAAAACCTGTTAGTCTATTTATAACTGTTCCACCTACAGCCATTTTTCTAATACAAACATGCCCTGGTAGCTTATCTCGGTCCACATGCCAGACAACAAAGGCCCTGGCCTGCCGGAGAGGAGAAAGGGAGAGCAGGAAATGAGAGGCCGAGCTAATCCCCAGATAATCGATCAGCGTGCTCAGTCAAGTGTGAGCTGGGCTGGGAAATGCTGCTTAAAAAAAGAAAGAAAATCAAAGAGCTTATAACCAGAGCCACAATTCATTTTAAAATAGGTTAATTTTTGTCAAAAAGATTCCCCATCACGTTCAAGTACTAACATAACGTATATAAATGTTAACATCTTTTGAAAGAAACCCTTTTTCTTTAAAATCCTTTATCCTGTATCTTTTTTCAGAAACGAGTTTTAATGTTTGGATTTTGTTATATTGGCTCATCTGTTGTTTTTTTCTAAATCAGCTTTACTGAGGTATAATTTATACACAATAAAATTAAGCTATTTACAATTTCAATTAGCCTGACAAATGTGTGTGTAACCACCACCACAGTAAAGACAGGGAACATGTCCACTCCCACAAAAAGACTAACTTCTACTAGAAATGATGGATCTGCTATGCTGAGAGAGCTTTTGTGCCAGTGAATGCTACAAAAACATCATCTAGTCTAAATTCCTTCCTCCATTTAACACAGAGCTGAGGGAAGGTGGGGAAAACAACTCTCAGCTGTGACACTTTTTTCTCCTCGCTACTGCTACAGACAACAGATCCATGTTCTTAAAACCAAGAATCTGCTAGATAAAACTTCTGGGCTGACACTTTGTATGGTCTCCTAAAACTGCCAGAATACGGACAACAGTTAGAGTGGTAACAGTTATGAAAACAAATGAAAAAACAGTTTCACATTAGCTTCACGGTATACTGTCCTTAAATCATGTACTGACCAACATTTAATGAGCTCTGAGCTATCACATTGTTCTAGAGACAGACACTGAGTGTTCCAGAGAGAAAAGTAGTTAAGTCCCGCTCTTGACAGCACTTACATTCCAGTGGAGGGACAGACCCCTGGCAACCCCTCCACCCACCAAAATGGTTAAGTGCTTTAAAAAAAAAAAAAACAAAAAAAACCATGAGCAACAAAATCTGCTCAGTAACCACACAACCGTAAGTACGTAACACTTTTTCACTGTTTTTAGTCTCCTTAGTACTATTTTCCTCAAAACCAGTAGTCTTCTCAAAAGCGCCTAAGGATGGCAGGAAAACGTGCACTATCACTTGACTGCCTCATACAGACAAAGGTCTAAATAACCTCGATAAATGCATACGCCAATTTCTCCACCCACAGGAACAAGGCAGAAACCCAAGTGTGCATGTCTCTGTCTCTCAGCTAAGGCAGAGCTCTGTTCATGAAAACTCCCTAAGGTTCTTCTACCCTTTTTAACTGTATCATTTTTCTTTTAAAAATTTAATTATGAAGCATTTCACAGGCAGAAAAGTATAAAAGTAATGTAACTATGTACCAAATATATTTCTAGAAATAAAAATTACCAAACCCAAGACGAAGACGCGGCCTGTACACTCCAAGATAGGTCTATCGCCCCGGAGGTAACCTTGAATTCACAGTTTCTCATTCCCAAGCAATCCTTTATGCATGGGATACACACACAAGGTACTGTTTGGCAGTTTTACACTTTACATAAATGACATCTACTCTTTGGGTTCTTCTGCACTCTGCTTTGTCTATTCAGCATTATGGGTCCATGATTCATTCATGCCTATGTTCATTTATTTTCAATGATATGTACTACCTTTATGTACAATACACTGCAATTTATTCATAACTGTTCCTGCTGATATTTAGGTCATTTACAGTTTTTCACTATTACAACCAACACTGCTAATAAGCATTCCTATTTGTGTTTGTGCAAGTGTCTCTAAAGCACATAAAACTTTTCTATTCAAATTATCTAATTACTCTGAATGTCTGATGCTGCAGCTAAATGTTCAAATTTATGAATATAACATTGTTCATAATGTCCTTCGGATACATTGTTAGTGCGTGTGATCTACTCAATTTTATTTTTCGTACTGGTTACTTGATGTCACTTTCTTTCTTTTCTTTAACATCTTTATAGGAGCTTAACAACTTTATTCATTTCAAAGAAACACTTTTTTTTTGTTTGGCTGGTTGGTTTCTTCTCTAGTAGTACTTAGTAAAATTCCTTTCGAAAAGGCAAACCTGCCTCAGCAGTGTAGGGGAAACACAAGGAAGGGCTGTCCACTTTTCTGTTTTAACTTTCCCTCAAGCTACAAGTTCAGAAGGAGGCAGATGACAGGGTAAAGAAGCAGGGAGTGGCCTGCACAAAGGCACCAAGGGAAGAACATCTGATCTTGTGGACCGCCTTTAATGTACATTTCCTTATCAATTCATTGATGTGAGCCCTCATCTTCACTATTCCCTCCCTTTCCTTGGGTTTAAGTTCTTTTTAAATTTCTTAATATACATACTTAGACAACTGATTTTATCCAGGCCTTTTAAAATTTTCCTATATATATTTAAGGCTAAAAATTCACCTCTGAGCATACCTTGAGCTATAACCTATAATGGCAATATTTCATAATTTCACTAATCATTCACTATAAAATATTTTCTAATTCCCACTGTGATTTCTGTGTTTGTTTGTTAATCCCCACCTGAGGATATTTTTTCCATTGCTTTTTAGAGGGAGTGGAAGGGAGCGAGGGAGGGATGAAGATAAAGAGAGCAGCACTGATGTGAGAGAGACACATAAATTGGTTGCCTCCCAAACGCACCCCACCGGGGCCCAGGTATGTAACCCAGGTATGTGCCCTTGACCAGGAAACCGAACCACAACCCTTTGGTGCGCAGGCTGACGTTCTAACCACTAAGCACATAGCCCAATGAGTTCTTATTTGACCCAAGGACTATTTAAAAATGTATCACTTTATTTCATACATTTGTGGATTGTCCAGGTAATCTTTTTTTTTTTTTTAATTCCTAGCTTAATTATACTTGGTCAGAAAATATTACCTCTATGACTTCAATCCTCTGAAACATGCTAAGACCTACTTTAAGATCTAACCTAGTCATTTCTGATAAATATCCCATGTGCACCTAAAAAACTGTGCATTTTTCAGTTGTTGAGTATAGTGGTCTGTATATGACAATTAGCTCAAAACTTTAAATTGTGTTGTTCAAATTTCTATATCCTCACCGATTTGTATTCTACTTGCTTGCTCAATTACTGAAGATGTATTAAAATCTTTCTTATTGCCCATCAACAGTTTAGGATTAATTGCAGTATTTCATGTAATGCATTACATAGCAATGAAATTAATTACTACAGCATATAAAAACATGGGTGCATTTCAAACAATACAGTGAGCCAATGAAACCAGACACAGACAAATGCAAACTGCATAACACCCTTTACATACAAATTTCAAAGACAGGCAGAACTATTCTATGACTTCCTCACAGCCGTGCCCTGGTAGGTGGCTCAGTTGACTGGAGTGTCATCCTGTACACAAAGAATGTTTCAGGCTCGATTTCCAGTGGGGCACATATCTAGGTTGCAGGTTTGATCCCGTTGGTCGGGGAGCATACGGGAGGTGACCAATTGATGTTTCTCTCTCCCCGACTTACCCTTTCTCTCAAAATCAATTAACACATATCCTCAGGTGAGGATTTTAAAAAATCAACAACAAATAAAACACAGCAGTGATTATCATGGGATTAGTGGCTGGAAGAGAGATAAGGGTGGGTTTCTGAAGTGCTTGTAGCACTTTAATTACTGATATGAACAGAAGTTACATAGAGCATTTCATACAGTAAACTACATGTAAATTTACTGAGCAATATATTTATAATTTTTCTTTCATGCATATATTGGACTTCAATAAAAATTTTAAAACTTTAAAAATTAAAGTCTACTTCTTCACAAAAACTAAAATTTATACACAGGGACATATACAAAAAATTGGTAGCAATGGTTGCCTCTAAGGAGAAATCTGGAACAGTCTGTTACGTAAGAAAGTATTGAAAGAATGGCAGGGATATGTGAAAGACACACAGAAACCAGCTTAAAGTGCCCTGTTGGCCAAATCTGGAACAACTTGCAAACCTAAATATGTAATGATATAATGAATTATAACCCACCTAATAAAATAGAAAACCATACATCTATGCTGATGTACATGAAAGAATAAACGGAGCAGTTACGGAAGAACAGGATACTTTCATAGTCACAAAGCACCTTTCCACAGAGTATTAATTACAAAGGATAAAAAGGTAACCTGACAGTAAAGAGGCCTGGTAGACCCAATCTTAATCAGGTCATGAAAGTCAAGGAAGGCCGAAGAGCTGTTCCAAACTCAGGAAACATGACAACTAAATGAAACACAAAATAAAAAACTGGCTGAACATGTACAGGGTGTGAGTAACATTTCAATGCTAATTCTGACATATGATTGTTGAATTTGGGGTTATATTTTTTAAATCTTTTAAGATAAACACATTCAAGTGTCACGGGTTCCTGGGGCCTAATTTGGCAACTTATTCTCAAATGACTCAGGAAAAACAGTTCTTTGTACTATATTTGCTACTTTTCTGAAGGATTGGGTTTGGTTAGATAAAGGACGGGGGAAATAAATTTTAGTTCCAATTTAAAGGTACATAATCATAGGCATTGGTCACTAAAAATAATGTGACAAATTACTAACTAGACTTAAAGCTGGGTATGATAAGTAAAAATAAAGTGACAAGTAACTGTAAGGATAAATGCATGCTACTGTCAGTTAAGGAATACTTTTAGGAATTTAACCTGTGATAAACACGGCATTTCAAAATAGTGGGGAAAGACATTTATCATTTAGTAATTGTGTTGAGATTACTAGGATGTCATCTGGAAAAAAATTAAGTTGCATCCGTACCTTACACTTTATACCAAAATAAATTCCAAAAAAGAGAACAAAGATTACAATGTAAAAAATGAAACCACAATGAGAAAAATACAAATTAAAGTTTCCCAAGGATATACTGTTCAGACTGGTGAATATTAAAGTTGGTAATACACTGATGGCTGGGCTGTGGGGCAACAGACTCTCATTACTTTTTAGACAAAAACTGGTAAAACCCTATGGAGGGCATGTGGGCAATACATATCAAAATTATATACTCACCTGTTTCCCCAGCAATACCACTGATTGCAATTTATTCTAAACATATAATTTATACACAAAATAACATGAGCAAGTTTAACATGAACAAATGCTCATTAACAGGGAACTAATTAAATAAAAGAAACACCACACAATGGAATACCATGCAGGGAGGGGTGTGTGTGTGTGTGTGTGTGAGTGTGGGTGTGGGTGTGGGTGTTTATATTTTAAGGGGGAGAGGAAATTTTCTCTATACTGATATGGAAAGATTTCCAACATATATTCTTTGTTTGTTTCCAACATATATTCTTTTTTATTTTATTGATTTTTTTTTTTTTTAGGGAGAAAGGGAGGTGGGGAGAGGGGGAAGGGAGGGAGGAGAGAGAGGGGGAGGGGGGAGGAAAGAGAGGAGGCGAGGGGGAGAGGGAGAGAGACATCAATTTGTTGTTCCACTTATTTATGCACTTACTGGTTGATTCTTGTATGTGTCCTGACCAGGGATTGAACCTGCAACCTTGGTGTATTGGGAAGATGTTCTAACCAACTGATCTACCAGGCCAGGGCCCAAACATATATTCTAAAAGCAAGCTATAGAATAGTGCACATAACTTGACAGCTGTAGTATCTGCTTATACAACACCTGGGAAGAATACATATAGAATGTAATAACAATGATTATCTGCATGGGGTGAGGTATGAAGAATAGAACATGGACAAATAAAAGCCCTAGGATGGGAGACAGACTTCAGGACATCTTTTAATACTTTCTGAGTTTTGAATCATGTTAGTAATGTATTACCTATTCAAACACAATTTTTTCCCCCAAGTCACAGTTTGCTTTATGTTACAGGCTTTCTCTCTCTCTCCTCTCTTTCTCTCTGCCTCTTTCTCTCCCTCTGTCTGCACCCTGGCATGTTTCTGCGATTTTGTTCCATACTGCTAACCTGCCCTGGATGATGGACAGTGTCTGACTAACAGGGTTGGCACAGGCATCAACCAGACGGCTGGAGAGTGAAATGAAGAGGAGCACGCCTACTTAATTACAGCTGCCCATGCCCACAATCAGGTACCCGTCTTTTACACTTAAGGCTTCTAAGAATGTTAGGGCAAGTAAATGTCAAGCCGCCATACGTGTTCTCAACTGCTTGCAGAAGAAAGTCACACCTCTTTCACCCCATGCATGCCATAGCATGCTTACACAGACTCCTCACCTCAAAACCGCTCACAGTGTTGAATATAAAGAGGCACTGAGCCCTTAAACATGAAGTCTAAAGTCTCTAACTGAATACAAGGTGTTCCACTCAGTGCTACCCTATAAAACCAGCCCTGAAATGAAAACAGAGCACTACCACCTCCCCGCTCATCCTGTGATACACCATCGCGGCTGTGTACACACTTAAAAAGGGAGGAAGGACGTCATTAATAAGATGTAATTGAAAACTCTCCTGAAAGAAGGCAATGAGCACTATTTTTTATTGTAACAGTTTTTGTCTATGTTTGCTATTTCCACAACTCCTCTTTGATTACAGATTATGTCTTTCCAAGACGACTATTTGGCAGCAAGCTGCTGACAAAGTATTGATGGCAGTCCTTACACACAGCCTCATTAGCATTGCTACCGCAGCACAGCACACACTGGCACGATAAATCACAGACCCGGTGTCATGCACAATAACCAAACAGTTACCTAACAACCAAGGGTATTACAAATGCATTGAACTAATCTCTGATAATTAAATTCCATTATGGTTTCTACCTTCAAACCTAAAGGCAGCAACACTGAAATTGAGTGCCATCCACAGTTCTCTCACATTTGCCATGAAATGTCACTTATATAGTTCACATCCAATTACTGAACACAACCAACCTCAGTATCTATCACTTACATGAAAACAAGCAGAACCCAGCAGTGGGCTGTCGGAAGCCATCACATGGCTTAAATGGATTTCTCACCTTTCAAATATCAAGGGGTCCTCTTTCCCAGAACATCTCACTAAGGGATTTGGCCTTTTAACAAAGAACTACCCAAGTTGAAAGAAACATTCAAAAGGAAAGACATGTTGCAAAACCCAGCTCAGAGCTGGAGCCATCTGCCCCTTGTGTTAGAATACAAAATAGTAAAAGGTCCTTTATATGAAAAATAAATAGGCATAAAAAGAGAGCTTTGGTCAAGGCTAACAAAGATGCAAAGTTTTGTTAGGACGTATGGAGTCCCTGTTTTTGGCCAGTGTCCCACAGAAATTAGGAAGCCCTCCTGGCCAGAACATCATTAATTTCCCAGTTTTTAAGAACAAAAAAACCTTTCCTGAAGTCCCTGCTTGAAGCCCCAAAGCTAAACTGACCTCCAAGCACACAGCTCTGCTCCCCTGCGCTGCTGTTATTCATGCACAATCCCAGGATTAGTGCCAGAGAAAATTCCACAGATTTGTAGAAATACATGTCTGCCCTTCCACTGATCACCAATAATGATCTTTAAAACACGGATCAAGATAACTCCCCAATCCTCAAATTCAGAAAAGCTTTTACTGTCAGAAGGAAACACTAATAGCTGACTCTTGGCAATTAACACACAATAGAGCCACCGCTTAGCTATGAACAATATTGCCATATTCTATAACTTGAGGGAGAAAATTGCTATAAAGGGAGTTGTAGGAAATCATTTTCTATCTCTACCAATGTTATGTCAGAAAGGCTCAAGAGTTCTAATTGGCAGTAAGTGATTAGTGAGATGTAAAATGAAAACAATGCCCAAGAAAATTTAATCTGATCACACAGATGAGGAGATAGTGGGATCAACTGCCCAGGGGATTCATAGTGGCTGCTGCCTCTTTGCATATATATAGAAATCAATACCTGGTAATCTACATCTCAAATCAGGCTCTAGAGCAATGGTTCTTAACCTTTGCTAAAACCTTCTGTCTCAAGAGGAAGTACATGCCATGCAAACTACTGCATAAAATGTCTGAGCATTCAGAGGTTCCCAGTTTCAAACCCCTGCTGGCAGACGCTGTAAGGCCTGGTATGTGCTTCCTCTCTATACCCTTACCCGGCATGCCAAGTGACCCAAGATCCAAAACAGCAGCAGTGTCTGCAGCTTTGCTCCCACCTATTCCCAGGAGCTAAAAACAATGCCTTGCTCAAAGTGGACAGTCAAGGAAATGAACGAGTGGCAATAAAAAACAAAAATATGATGTAACTACCCCAAGCAACAAAACATTAAGTTGCCCTAGATTAAAGAGACAATTTACAGTACAGAATCTGAAAACCTTCACCTGGCCCTAGCTCAGTGAACAATATGATATTCCTATGTGTTAATTAAAACTAGCTCCTCGCCCAGTCTCGTATTAACCTATCAATACCAGGCCCTTACCTTGTAAGTAAATCATGCCAAAGGTAGATTACCCCAGGCAGCTCACTGACTACACACTGGCTCCAATAAAGTTAGTTTTAAATAAACCAGTAACTTAAAATAAATTATAGTTTCTAAACTGAAGTACTAAATTTTAGGTTTTCCAATTTTGTGCATTATGTGTAAATCTCTGTTTACGATACCACAAACCCAGATTCATTATTGTATAAAAATTCATTATTGTGCTTCTGTAATAGAGGCAAAGAAATAACTACTGTCTTTCACAATAAGCAGAAAATACCGTGACTTTCCTTAGCCCCCTTTCCCAAAAGTGTTATAAACGGAGTCTAAGTATATTTTTAGCTGATCTGGCCATGACCTTCCAATGTGTAGTCTGTATCTTGTCATACCTTTATATCACACAGTATGAAATAGCCAAAATTAGGTTAAAATGGTGAAACTTATTTAAAGAAAAAAGCACAAAGAATCATTTTTTAATGACAGTTCACAAAAATTGTTATATTCAAAGCTCATCAAAATGGAAGCTTCTTATATAGCAGAAATTCACTGTCTTTTAAAAATCTGGCCGCATTTATATTGTGTTTTCCCTGAGGCAGGCAAGATATGGAACAGTTCCTAACTCACAGCACTTCGCAAAATAAATACTGCCACACTATTTTCTTGTAAATATGCTTGAACCAACTCTTAAGAGAGTCTTTCTGTGATTTTCCACAACAAAAATATACGTTTCATACAGCATAAGCTCAGAGATCATCATAAAAATAAAGTCTTCCCAATTAACACTGGGAAAAACATATTATCTAGGTATAATGTCCCCCCTTCCTATAAAAAAGGACACATTCATAAAATGAACTATGTGATAAACGTATAAAAATTTATAAGTGTTCTTCATGCACAATTGAATTTTTTATATAAACCATCAACAAAGTAGCTAGGAGATGGAAAACGGGGCATAGAGGAATTTACACAACGTCTATCAGTAGAAGCTAGCATCTTCTTAAGGTTGACTATAATAAACAAGATAAAAGAAGCTAAAAACTAACAAATATAAATAGTAAATGAAAGGACAGTTCAAAAAATTAACATTATAAATGATGTCAAGTGATTTGGCAAGACCTACTCTTTGAAGTTCATCATGCTATCACAGGGCTCCTGATAGGGGAGGCAAATTACTACAAGGTAGTATTAGATAACCTAAACATCTAAAAAAAACTCATGAATAATTGAGGTGATTCGAACAGTTCATAGCATAACCAAACAGCCTTTAATTATATTTACCATATAACTGGTCCATTTACTTTGAAACTCACCTCATGAGTTCTATACTGTCTTTTAATATAAATAAGACTTCTGAGAACTACTGTCAATCAGATGAGTTTTGTGCTTTCTTTCGAATGGTGAAAAGGCTTGGCAAAGAGCCATGCCCATTCACTTCCCAGGATACCCTTGTGAGCAAAAGTGTAATGTTAAAAAGCTGATGGTTAGGATCAGCCATTACATTTGTGACTGTGGACTAATTTTTATTTGGGTAAATTTTCTTTGCTTATGTGGGTATCAAATGTTTTATTTCATCACAACAAATGCTAAAGTAGTTCCTATATCAATACTTATCTGTTAAATATTAAATTTACAGAAAAGTCAGACTTTCATTAAATGCAGATTAAAAGGTTCTTCTGCAGTCCTGAATATTTTGTTGCAATATTTTTTGAAAATTAAAAAAACAAACAAACCGCCCACAAGAAAAACTAAGACATGATTTTTTATGTATTTTATTATGCACATTTAACCTTTCAAATTTTCTCTCCAGATATAAACTAACTGCCAAGCAATTTAATTGTTTCTAATGTCTAAACATATTGTAAAAATCTTTAAGGATCATTAGTGAGAATGAGTTCTTGCAAGGAATACCTATCTGTTAGTGTACTACATAAAAAACAATCAGGTGTAGGGAAATTATAGAAAGGGATACAGGCATAGCTGTAAACTTACAATATTCACCAGCTCAAAATAATACAGGAAAGAAAAAAGCAATTACTAACTGCAAACCACACTCAACCCTTATGGCATAAAGCCACAGTGAAGGAAAGAAAGCTTTAGAGTGACTCCTTCCGGGGAATAACCCTCAACAATTTTTACTAGGCTCGGGGGATGGCAAACTATAGGCCTGCAAGCTACATCCAGCCCACCACCAGTTTTGGTAAATAAAGTTTTACAGGAACGCAGCCACACTGTCACATGGTATCTATGGCTGAGTTTGAATAGTTACCACACAGAAGACAAAGCTGAAAACATTTACTACCTGGTCCTTTACAAAAAAGCTTGCCATCCCAGGTACAAAAAGCACCTGTGAATTAGTAATAATGTTAGTAATCAGCTACCTGAGCAGATGGCACATCTCTAATAATAGGTAGAAATGAGCCTTTTGTTTCATAAACACCTTGATGTGTATGTACGTGTAGTTTTAGTTCATGAGATGTAAGACTGCCCAGAAAAAAGCTGACCCAACCACAAAACATCTCCAAGCACTATGTCAGACACACTGCACAGATATTTTATCTCCCTTATAGAGAAAACCCAATTTGAATTAAAAAATTATCTAATGAATGAACTTCAGAGATTTATGATATGGTGTGGATCTTTGGAAACAATGCTGACATAGAGTGTCAGTGCTCAAGTATCAAGGCTCCCAAAACCACCTGAGAGAAATGTCAAGTTCAATACTCCTGAAGGTGAAAATCTTTATTAAACATGACAATGCTCAAGGTCTGCATTAGTTAAAAGGGAAAGTTAACTGGGGTTCACCTCTCATTGCTTCCATTAGTAGTTAAAATAACAAATGCTTAACCATTTAATTTGTACTGATGCTAATTTTTAAACAAGCATTTGAATTTTCAAAGAAATTCATGTTGCTTCTTGTTAAATGAGATCTCTAAATAACCCAAACAATAAGCCAACAAGAAGAAGAAACATAAGACTAGAAAACTGGGTAACAATAAAAATCAGCGTATTAAAATTCCATAGCTAAAAGGTTTAGATACAAAGGATGTCATCCTGTAATATCACTGGTATACGGTACTGGCACACAAAAGGAGTAATCTCTGCAGCACAGACTTCCTCAGTCAGACTCAAAGCAGTGTTATATATTAAAGTGTACACACAAGAGGCGTGATATGATCTGGACAATCATCAGATCTGTAAAGCAAGGGTGCTTCATTGTAATTTTGTAAATAAACATTTCACTGATTTTTTTTTTTTTTTAAATTATCAACCCTGTTGACAGTTTTCCAGTACATCTTCTAGAAGACCCATTCCTCTGCTCAACTCACTGCCTGGTATTCAGCAGTCACTGAGGTTAATTATATTTCCTCAAGAAACAGGAAGAAGGTGTCATTTCATCCAAGAAGGAAATAAAACCAAGGCTGTTTAGGTCTCAGCCTTTCTGCCTTTCTCCCCGAAATACAAAAGGGCAGTATGTCTCCTTTCAGATAGAGCAGAATGCTCAGAATTCCAACTGCATTGCAGCCAGCTTAAGAAAACAAGTTGAAAACTTAGATTGTGTTCTCCAGATTACTGTGATAGAACGTAAGTGTGTGTTCTCCAGATTTCCTCCCTTGGACTGGAAAGTGCACAGCGACGCAGCCTGCTGTACTGTCACCTCTCTCTCTCCTGGACAGATCACCACCCATGTCCTTGACTTACTCATTCAACCAAAATGAACAGGACCAGAAGTAGGAGCTATGAATCTGGTCATAGAAACAGGGAAACAAATGGCACACAGTACACCACAAAAGGCAGGACAATGAAAGATCAGGCCAGGCGGAAAGCAGAAAATTTTAATAAACTATCTGAGGGAGACCAGGCTGCCAATAGCTAGTGACAGGTGAGGCCAGAAGAGCATTCCCAGTAGGAGCTGGGCGTGGCATGGGCGGCAATGCTCAGAAACAGCAGCTCCCTCTCCAGAGATCCTTTCACACTAGCAGGCAGCCTGAGGCTCACGTCTCCCGAGTGGGCTCTCCCACACTCTCCACAGCAGCTGTGCACCCACCGTGGCTGGATCCCATGCACAGAAGCCACTTCCAAGGCTCTGAACTCAACCACACAGTTTTCAAAGACCTCGCTCTCTTTCTTCATTAGTCTCCATTCCTTTTCAATCCTCTCCTCTGCACTCTAGATAAAAGAATTTTTAAATCTGATCAGTTTTCCAGGAAAGCAGAAACGTGATTTTACACCACCTCACGTCATGGTTCCACTACAGGGACTAACAGGGCTTTGTCGAGCTGACCAGGCTCTCCATGAGGCTGAATCAAAAAATCTTTCAACAGTACTGTCTCCACCAAAAGAATATATCATACCACCAATTTTGAAACACTGAGGCAGAGTCTTAGCTCCCTTCAGACTACAGAAGGACAGAAGGCTTCAAACTTCACCCAGATGATTCCAACTGTGCGAGTCCAATGGACAAGTCCAACTATGCTTCCACGTGACAATGCCTCCTGCATAACTTCTCCCAGCCTGGTGGATAATAACAAAGCACTATCCGCACAGGCTCTTCCTTCTCTTCACTCTCTACCTCTGTATTGTTCTGAGACCAGTTACACTACCGCACTAAAACAACAGAGTGCTACTTTCTTTTCTCTGCCACTGAAGCTCACAAGATGGGGTTGCTTTTTTTTACAAACTGCCTGAAATTATACCAACGACCTAACAGATTAAATCCCTGCACCCATTAAAAGCTACACTAAAAGGGACGTCAACTTCTTATATAATTTTCTTCACATGGGAAGAAGATAAAACTCAGCATATACTAATCAATGTGTCAGGTTGACATAATATGCCAAATGCATTTGATGTTTGCTAAGAGTATCACAAATAATCTGTTAACCACCAGCCCACAGCTACGAGAGAAAACAAAACAAAATCAAGGTTAAAAAAAATGTGTATATGTGCCCAACACTGTTTAATAACTCCAAAAGATACAAAGCCACATAGGGATAGTGAATCACAAATGTATTCAAGAGCATTATAAAATGGAAGGGAATTATCCAAAGGGCTCCACCGGCCAACCGAGTAATTTTGATACAAAATGCCTCGCAAACATCCCTAAACTACCAACAAATCACCAGCTGAGGCAAATCCCAGATATTGAAACATTGTAAGAATGGCTCTTTTTAATAATTTAGCCCATTAAGGAGTATTGGTTCTTGTTTTCAGCAGAAGAAAGAGTGCTATCTTCAGCTTTATAGCTCAGTGACAACAAGGAATTTAATCACAATGCCTTTCCTGCCATGCAATCCTTAACCTAGGTTTTTTTGTCATTCCTCAGTCCATTTTTAGAAAACCCCTGGTCTTATGGATGAGTCTTCGTATTTAATCCACAGTAACCATAGCAGCATTTCAAGTTCTAAAGATTAAATATGTCTGTCAATTATCATTCGCCAGCTGCTTTTCCTTTAAATAATTTTCACAATGCGTCAGATATCTTTCCGCATTTTCATCTTGTTTGTTAACAAATCTGCTCAATTTCTTAAGAGCAGATTGATAATCATAATGTAAGTGTGCCAATCTATGGACATCTGTGGATGTTCCTAATACATCCAAGAAGACACTACTAACAAAAGGAAAAACCAGGAGGAAGCAGTAAGTATCAACCGCTACTTCCCCATCCCAACATGGAAGGTCAGAAAGATCCTAAACTTTCAGGAAAAATGCACTACGTATTAAATTGAGCAGTAATACTAATTCATGAGTATTCCTGCATCTTTATATACCAGAAAAATACTCAAAACAATTTTAGAATGAAAACAAGTACAAACTATCAAACTCAATGGTTAAGGGACAACTTCTCAGAGTCAGGAACTGTTCTGGGGGCCGCAAACAAAGAGGTGTCCAAAGAAGACTATAGACATAAAGGAGCCATCTCATGATGTCAGGGACACTGCTGGTTGTGTCTCTTGAAGAGGAGTAAGAGATGGGGAGTTGGGGAACGAAGAAGACCAATTTTATTTTCATTTTAACTTGTATCTTAAATTTTTTAACATATTCATCTTCTGGATTATCTATTTTATAATTTCATTAACAGAGTTTAGAGCTACAAGATTTTGACTCTAAAAATGTTTATATATAATCAAATAACTAAGTAATACTACCATAATTATCACAAGCTAGTAAGTAAATAAGATAAACACAATACGCTACATGTGTGCCAGGTAAGGGCAAAGTCACATCATGGCAAAATACACTTAATATAGGTTTCTCAGTGACAACAAAACTGAAAATAGAAAAATTGAGTCATCAAAAGGAACCCAGTAGTCTTAACATGCCATATATGATCCCCCAGTCCTTAATAATCTGGACTATAAGCAATAAGTCACAAATTTATGTCAAAAGTGACTATTTCATTTCAGCAAAACATCATCATTCATTCCATTAAGTTAATGTTAGTAGTTAAAATTTTATTGGTTTTGTAGTTTGGTCTGAATAAATTTATAAATTGTCTCTTAAAGCTGTATTAGGATGTACACAAAGAAATTATACCTAATTTGTGTGTTGGAGAAGGTGGGAAATTAAGTAATATGGGAGAAACACAAAAATCATTTTTTTAGGTATGTAAGATACTCAGGTTTGAGAAACATAAAGGTCCTGGAATTGCACCAGAAGTTCTACATCCTGCAAAGGACATGACCAGATCTGTGTTTATAATATTCACTGGGGTGGAAGCCAGACTTCCATTCGCTAAAGCTGGCTGCCCAACAGAATCTCCCGTGGAGCTCTTAGAAAAACTATGGATTCCTGGGCCTTACTCCAGAACCACTGAATTAATATTCTGGCTTTACAAGTGAGGAAACTGAGGTGCAGAGAGTTTAAGTAATTTGATCATTAGCAAATGTTGCCAGCATGAATCAAGCCAATACCATAATTTCAACAGTAAAAATGTGTATTTTTTGAAACCACATCCATGATCTATTTCTTCTAAGCAGCTTTTCTCTCCCCTGGAGCCTAAAAATGGAACAAAACACCATCACAGATTTTTCCTCTTTCTACAAAAAAAAATCTGAAAATGTATAAAGTCCTTGTGTTGCTACAACAAACAAACACAAAAACCTGAGGGCTCAAAAAATTCTTTTCCACCCCCACCTATCTCTCTCAATTGTTATTTCTTTCTCTTTCCTTCTTTTTTTCCGTTCCTTCCTCCCTCCCTCTCACTTTACTCAAAATCTCAAATCTGAATTGATAGGTGAAAGCTGGTCTCTTTTTCAAATAAAGCAATTTAGTTTGAGTACAAAAATAAAAAGTTTTTTAAAAGGGTGAGATTCTGCAACTGCTCCAGAGATTCAGGCAAAAATAATCAATAGGTGCTAACAGGTATGTAAAAACTTGAAGACAGGATAATTATATGGTCTCAAAGTTTCTCCCTACAAATTACTCCTTATTAATCACAAAGGGAATGTTAGTAACTTATCCAGGTGATCAAAGTTAACATCACTAATAATGTGACAAACTGCATCTCATGTGTCCTCTAATATAAGGCAATTAGGACAAAATATCACTAATATAATAATCTTGCCTAAAATGCATAACCTAAATCTAATAACTAGGAAACAGCAAACTACAAAAATCTGGATTGTACACTTCAAAAACATGCCAGTGTCATGAAAGAAAGAAAGGCAAAGGAAGTCCTGGCCGGAGTGCTCAGTGTAGAGCGTGGGCTGGGCATCTGGAGGACCAAGGGTTGGGTTCCCGGTCATGTACCTAGGTTGCAGGTTCGATCCCCAGTCCTGTGAGAGGCAACCAATCGGTGTGTCTCTCTCACATCAATGTTTCTCTCTCTCTCTCCTCCTCCCACCCTCTCTAAAAATCAACAGAAAAAATATCCTCCTATGAGGATTAACACACACAAAAAAAGGAAAGCGAATTGTTTCAGATTAAAGGAGACTAAAGAAGAGACACGGCAACTAGTTTTAAGTCTGATGTTGAACTGGTTATTAGGCCAGTAAAACAAATTGCTATAGAAGGCAAAATGTGTTTATAGATTAGATTATAGTATTGTATCACTGTTAAATTTCCTGATTTTGATAACTATACGGTGGCTATATAAATGAAATATCCTTGTTCTACGAAATACACACTTAAGTTTTTAGGGAGTAAAGAGTGAAGATATCTGCCTACATATTACTCTTGACTCAGAACAATGGAATATTGAGCTCAAAAACAGACCAACATAAACAGAGTGAACTGATCTTTGACAAAGGAGAAAAGGCATACAATGGAGAAAGGAGCTTCTCAACAAATGATGCTGAACAAGTGGACATCAACATGAAAAAAGGAAAGACTCTAGACTTTATGCCCCTCACTAAAATTAACTCAAAATGAACCACAGACCTAAATGTAAAACACAAAACTACAGAATTCCTAGAAGATAACATAGAAGAAAACCTAGATGACCATGGGTATGGTGATGTCTTTTTAGATTCAATACTAAAGACATACGATCCATGACTAAAAAATTAAAAAGCTCAATAACTAAATCCCCTACAACTAGCCCTGATCGCCCTGTGAGGAAGAGGACAGGTGCACCCAATAGGGCTCAGCCTGCCCAGAGCCCCAGCCATGACAGTACAAACGAAACGCATCCCTTTTAAATGGCTGTGCCATTTCTGCTCTGGAGAGTTTGTTGTGCTATTATACCACCTTACAACGGGATCAGCTGGAGGTAGGGGGATCACCTCTGCCCAGTCTACTTACGATCTGGGCAATGTTTTCTTTGCTATCTCACCTCCCTCACTACCCCAAACTACCAGTAAACGAAAGTGCTTTTTGCTAGAAAACATCCAAGCTAACAGATTCTCAGTAACAAGTAAAAATGTTGCCTTCCCAGGACAAATACTTAAAAAATTAACAATAAGTTAAAAATTTACAAAATTAAATCTTATGAGTTGATGCATTCATTAGTGTAGAAACACAGATCACATATACCTGAAAGTTAAATTATGATGCAATCAATGCCATCCTATAAAAACTAAATTAACAAAAATAGTCTATTAGGGAAGACATCTGGTGTATCATGGCAAGAAACGTTAATGATATTGTCTGCAACCCTGTAATCAATTTTTTTCCCCAGCAGCTCTCTCATTACACTGTATTAGATCTGTGTGCCTGCAGAATTTATAAGAGCTCCACACATGGGGGGTGGGAGGGAGCTTTGCCAACTGGATCCAATTCAGATCCAGCTCAAATTACTTTGGCAGCATGAAGCGTTGTTAAAGAACAATCAATAGAGTTAGCTTTATGCAGCAGCATCTTGACTAAAAGATTTATCACCTTATTACAGAATCTTCTCAAACCTATATATGATGGTATCTGAGTGCACCACCAATCATAAACTTATTTAAATCCTCAGTGAACACAATACTTTTACTGCTAAAAAAATTAAGTACTGGTCATCACTAATGCTAATAGAAAAAGTTTACTATTATGGGAAAAATTTTCAATCTATTCAGCAAATCCTGGTTAGTGAGTACTGTGGTCAATGAAACAATCAAACAATGACACCACACTAATTAGAGAATAAAGAAACAACCAGCCTGAAAGATAACCACCATTTCTTTCACATATACGGAAACAAGATGGTAAGTGGTAAAAGCTGAAGCTTTTGAAGGAGGTAGTCAAGTCCGGACTCTGCTAATTGTCCCTTAAAATGCCAATCTCTCTCTTCAGGGATTAAAATTACACTTTTATCCACTACACTGGGTTTTATCTTACATTGTAAATGGCTATTACACCAAGAATTCCAAGGCTTCCATAATGTGAACCTTTTTTCTGGTCTAATTCTTGATAAACTGCACTGTGGCAACTACCTAAACATGAAATTGTTGTTGTGACATTTATTCCTGATTTTGTTACAGTTATTAATATCCCATCTCTACTGTCTTGGTGCTCTCCAGTTTATGCATGGATGATCGCCCTAGCCACCTAACTGGAACTTGCACAGTCTTTCCCCACTCCATGCTGCATTCTGCTTCCCAGTGAATCTTCTTAAGCAGAGATTTGCAAATCAGCTTGTAGGGACTAAAAAGTCTGCAACAGTCCTCTTCTGCCTATCACATAAACCCTTACGTTTTCTAACCTTTAAGATCCTTTATGATCTGGCCCCATTTTATAGTCCCACCTCTGCCCCCAAGACTCACTAACCTGTGCTCTTCTTCAATGACGTCCTGTGGTCGTCTTCTCACAACTCCCAGCTTCACCAGGCTCATTGCCTCTGTTGCTTATAGGGACAAACTGACATGTAGTGGCTCCTCCACTCTCCCTGGCCACATGTTACTGATGTATCAAAAACATACCCAGATTCTCAAAACCTACCTACAGCCACAAAACTTTCCCAGTACTATCGCCCATTTGGAGCACTCTCTTCTCTTAGTCTCAAGATATGAATGTTCTACACTGCAACTGAACAATTCATTACATATTGCCAATATTTTGTATTGTGCATGTGCATCTGTGATGGCTGTTTTCTTGTGTTATTTTCTGAGTATAAGTTTGAACCCCACAGTCATATTACATGCAAGAGAAAGACAGGTCTTAAATTTCTTTAGTGATTAACAGCAGTTGATCAGAACGGTAACACCCATCTTTCAGAAAACTTGACCATTAAAACCTCACAAAGGAAGGAAAAGACAGGTGTGTACACAGCTTTCAGAAATGTAATATAAGACAAAAATAGCCTTCCTGGATCACTACCACCAGGTCCTGTGTTCTAACAGATAACTAACTAGGGACATTTCATCCTGCAACATTTCACACACATCCCATGTTACCAGCCAGGTAACAGAGGAATTACCAGAGTAGAGCTGAGAGCACTGTATCTACACTCCAGCCCACGCCTTTCAAAGTGTTTTAGTCTATATCTGCCATTGCAGAAAAGCCTAGCTACTTCTGGGCACTACTCTACAAAAGGTCACCTGAGAGGACAGCACCCAAAACAGTTTAGATTTGTGGGCCATGAGTCCCAATGGTCCTGGGGAAATGCACATTCCACACTTGGTCTCAAACTTACCCCCTTTTTCCCCCATTTCAGTTGCCAACATCCATACTCGCTGCTGATTGCCAGCTCCTGCTCCTTGCAGCAGCCCAGCATGCTCTCTGCTGGTGCCAAAATACCCTATACCACCAAACCCCGCTAACTTCTGGAACTGTCCTAGAGGGGTAAGGCAAGTCCCGTATTTTGCTTCCTCTGTGCATGTACTTGTTACTCCTTTAAAAACACATACAATACAGCACATTTTTAAAGGGGCTCTGGGGAGGGAGGTAATATTCCTATTTTATACCCTATGGGATATAAAATATTGACAGCTTTTAAAAACGGGATTCTCCTTACCCCTACAGGCCCTCTCCCGGCTTCAGAAAGATGCTGTGGTGGCTGTGACGCCACCGGCAGAGAGCATGCTGGGGGGTCACACAAAGCAGGAGTTGGAGATCTGCAACAGGCCTGGGAGTTGTGGACCTAAAAAAGAAAAAAGTTTTAAGTTAACATGCCCAATGTCCCCTCATACCCTGGTTACTAGGGGCACTCAGCACACAAGCAAGTATCTGCACAAATCCTTTAGCAGATGGCCTCTGAAATCTCAGAGAATTTGTTCTACCACTAAAGTTAACCTTTCTGCATGAATCAAAACAATTTCCTTTATTCAGCATGAACAAACATATGACACTTCCAGCTTTACACTTTAACCTGGATCCCTGTCACAAAGCAGTATGGTGTGTGCCCCTCAAAATAACCAAGTTAAGACGACACAGTGCCAAAGCACAGTGACAGTGGCATGCTTTGCTTACAATAAAATCAAAATGTCAGGGGTGTCAGATAAACACAACCATAAAATGAACCACAAGTGAACAAAGTGAGCTTTCAGAAGCGTTTCTAATGAGAAGAGGCTTGAGTCGTAAGACACGTACTTAATAAGGAAATATTCAAGGCATTAGGTGTGTCAAAGAAAGATCCTACCATTTTCTCAAAGTCCTAGTTTAATTTTTTAAAGATAAAGGCAAAAGACAAAGGCTTAATCCCAGAGGATAAAAAGACACCATTCAAATGAGTTCTCATTTTCTCCAGTGCCCATAAGGTAAGTATAATGCACAGTCAGAGCATAAAGCTCAAGAAAGACATTTCTTCTAGAGGCAGAACCAGTTTGGCATGTATCACTTTTTCTTAAAAAGAAACTTAGAAAAAATTTAAAACCAGCAAAAGATTAGAGAGTAACTTCTGAAAGCCAGCACAGTTTTTTAAGTATCAAAAAAGATACCTCAGATAATAGTTTGAGTATGATCCCTTCCAAACAGTCTAGAGAGTACATAACATGTCCAAAAAAACTAACCAATTCAATTTCATAAGGTTTTAAATGAACTAAAAACCCCATGAAATTCAAATGCTTATATATGATCTCTGTTCTTAAAGTTGTTTAAAAATTACAGATAAGCAAACTTTTAAATATTAAATGATTTTTAGGGAGTCCCGTCACATAACTCCTTTGAGAAGCAAAGAATCACTCTTTAACAACTTCCTACAATTCAAAATTTAATATGCTCTATGTCTCTTTTAAAACAAACAAAAAAGACAAATCCCAAGAAAATAAGCTAATACTGGGAATGTCTTTGTCATGGTGGGGTTTTTTTTATTTTTCTATAGATCACCCTCTACAGCACATCCTGGGCTCCATGCTTTGTGTGGTCAGTCGCTGACTCCCACTGCCTCAGTTACAATACCTGATGAAATCAAGTGTTAGTAGCCATAACCTTCTCCACCACACACCTCCCGCCTCCCCACACCAACACTGCAAATTCCAAATCAAAGATTCAACTGTGCACGACAATGTACAGTATACTCAATATTTTTTCCATAGCATCAAACAGAAATGAATTTCTGGTTAATCTCTTGCACTAGGAATTCAATTAATCAGACCACTGAAATCCTTATACATTCAAATCAAGAATGTTAAACAAAGACACCTAGTAAAGCATTTCTAAACACCTTGGCATTATTTTAAATATGCAAGAATTCAGGTATTATTAAAACATTAAAAAAGGCACCATTTCAAAGCATATCATTGTTCTTACTTATGAATCAGAAAACACTGACACAGTATCTCAGTTTCCCTAGTTTTATTTCAGTTCTTCTAATGAGCTTTCTTAGACTATTTTGAGCTGGTTCTTAACACAAACATACACATTCACAAATTTCCAGTTGTAAGGAATTTAGTTTGAATGACAAGATTTTACAAATATTCTTGCACAGCATCTATCAAATTGTCTCAAACTTTTAAGTTCCCTTTTAAAAAATTAGAATACCTAGAGTTTTCTGCATTGAAAAACTTCACATATATAGAACAGGTTTAATAAATAACATTTTAGATAGATATTTTATGAAAATAAATATAATTAAGTAAAACTTTTTCAGTGATTTCTTAAAATCCTAAAATCCAAATAAATTAGGACAAAATGAATTAGCAACTTCAGAGTAACCATGAGCCATTAAAACTTTAAATCCCATGTGGTCTGTAATAACTGCCAGTCATGGATGAAAACACTGCTGAGAAGCTGAATGAGGACAATGAAGTGCTCTAAGGTTATTTATTCCCAAAGCCTCACTCTGATTTCCACGTACGTGAATATCAACCCCTGCATTTATAAGCTGACATTCTTATCATGCAAAATGGCTGTGGTGATTCATAATAACTTTCAACATGACTGCTCCAGAACTAGGGGAAAGGGTTTTGCAGGGATATCCAACATCACCTCATCTGACTATGTCCATCAAACTCCAGGCTAAGGGATTTCATCCTACACTTGCCTCTCATAGGATTAAATATAAATAATGTCATATTTACATGTGAAGAGAACACTTAGTACTGGACCATATACGGCAGGTCCTCAAATACCATCATTTTGTTCATCGTCGGTTCATTATAACATTGATGAGATGCCTTGGGAACCTAACTCTTGTTTATATCAATTAGCCTATATGGTAAAACTGGTTTTGTTATATGTCATTTCCCTTAAATTCACAGAGCCTATCAACAATGTTAAGTGAGGACTCACTGTATTTATTGTTGGTGGCCTTACTCCAAACATAGCATCGAAGTAAGCCCAACACCCCATTGTAGTTTATGGGGTTCACAATGCTCATGGATAACGACTCGGCAACCATGGTCTTTATTTTAAACAAAGGAGAAAAAAAGCTGTGGCCCTCCAGGAGAACACTGCAGCATCCAATGAGCGATGCACACCTTTTTTTAGACTGAGAGGTCACCGTAGAAGAAGAGGACTGCCACACTGATGCCCTCACTCCTGACAGGTGAGAACTAAGCTAGCAGAAAGGAACCACTCCTTTCCAAGAATTATCTCAGCTCTACATCCCATTATCTCTTTAAGTAACACTTAAGTCCTCACTCTATAAACTGAAAACGCTTGATAACAAACTTCACAGTTTCCACTTCCTTACCCAACACTACACTCAAGTAACAAAAGCTGTCATTGGGTGGTACTGACCTCTTTGTAGCGAATGGCCCAGAAGGTAAAGAGAAAAAGAAACTATAAAAAGAAATACCAATTCTGCAGGCCTAAGATGAGGGACAGTGAAAAACAAAAGGAGACAAACAACAGCTTCCCACAGAAACGAATCATCATACCAAAAGGCATTTTTCACATCAGCTGCCTTCTCTGGGATGTTTACATATATACTGAGTCCTCATTTATCTTTGATAAAAGTATAGAAAACTCAAAACATTGTAATAATGCCTAAAAAAATGTTATGACTGTGGCTACACTAATGTAAACTTCCTGAAGGAAATAAGAAACTGAGTAAGAATAAATAAGAAACTAAGTTTTAAAGTAGTTTAAGAATAGAGTTTTATTATTTAAATATATAAAATACTACACATTGCAAGCTTAACAAAAGGTAAAGAGGCAGATCTCTTTGGCGTATTTAATAAACAGGTTAATCCGTAAATAATGCAAGCATTGTATCAAACTATTACATACTAAGGTTTTTAGAAAACTTTACCCAGTGAAATGTTACTTCATTCAATATTAATTAATATTTATTTTGGACCTTATGTGGGCCAGGCAAAGTGCTAAGTGCTCAGCGTACATCAATGAATAAAACTGGTGTGGCGTTTGCCCTCACAAAGCTTAAACCTAAAGCACCAAGTACAAATCAACATCATCATCATTGTCATTCCATGGCCCAGGCACTGTGCTACCCACTTTGTAGACTTAATCTAAAAACAATCTACCTACAAGGTAGGTGCTTTATATCCCAACTTCATAGGTAAATAAAGCAAGGTTAGGAGGGTTAAGTGTCTTGCCCAAGGTCATGAAAAAGGGCAACAGATGGAACAAACTGATGTCAAAGTCAAGCTGACATCCCATGCACTCTACCATCACTCATCTCAGTCCCAGAGAAGCATCTTAATTAAAAGTGTATAATTAGTATATGATAATTAACTCATTGTGTGTATACATGTATGTGTGCACAAAGAGTGCATGTAAATAAGACTCTCACACCTCCCAGCATTATCTATGTAAAGGTCTCTAACCAAAAATGAGAAGATATAATTGCTTAACCTCAATAAGTTTTCATTTTAAAGAAGGAATGGCAACTTCTTACTTTTAATCCACTTCTGAGAAACACAACTTGGTGTAGTGGAGGCAATTTCAATGGTAAATGGAACCTAAACTGAAGCTAATTTTTCTGTAGTTCCTCTTTCTTGTGATCAGCTCTTGGGGTATAACCCTATCAAACCAGGAATCAGAAAGAAATTCCAAATGCTCCTGCCCCAGCTACTCACATTTGGCAATGAAATAAAGAGGGATACAGTATTGACTCTTGAATAATTTGCCCCCCATATTCACAGCAGTAATGGAGATGTGCCTTCTCTAAGATAACTAGTGGCAAACTAAGGATTTACCTATTCTGCATTCACAATCAGTCCTTAGGAAGCATGCTGTTAGGGACATAAATGATACAATAGCACACCATCCATCTACAGCCATGACAACAATTGAGCCCTAAACACTCAACTGAAAATAACCATAATATCCCTAATGAAATATTCCCAACTCTGAGGAATGTCTAGACCAGGTGTAATGTTAATAACTTTCCTAGTTTTAATTAATCAAATAAGAGCCAAAATAAATCAGTGTTACTTGCTCAAAATAATATTTGTAATAATTACATATCCTACCTGAAAATTCATGTCATATAACAACTGAAAAATAGATAACTATATAACTCTAAGAAACCAAAATCATACTTTTTCTATTGTATGAATGACAGAAATTCATTAAAAATCCACACAGAATTCCCATGTAGAATATTGAAGGAACAGCTTAAATTACTTACCTTTGAATGAAAAATTAGGTATGAACTACTACTGCTATAACCAGACCAGAAACTCCTTGGTATTATACTGAATGGAAATTACTAATCTCAATGATCTTCTTGTTGAACATTCTCAGAATCCACGATTATTTGTAGACAGCAGGTTAAATCTATTATGCTAAGGCCTGGATTTCTATAAAAATGGAAAATTTTGTTGTTGTTTTTAGTAAAAGCAAGAAAGAAATTATTCTTTGGGGACAAAAACTGAGTTATATTCCTCCACATCAATCCTATTCAACGTTCTCCAAAGAGTACTGATATCCAAAAATGCTACAGCACAATTAGTGAGGGAAGGAACTGTATCTCACATTTCTTCAGTCCCCATTACAGTACTGCACTCAGCAAAGAACATAAAGTAAGTTTTTGATAAATGCCTGTTAAAAGCCCTGATTACAAACCAAAACATTCTTAATTGCACTCTGGGATATAATGCTCTTTGGTGATACTGAGTCATTCAAGAACAAAATTCTCAAAGAAACGAGGTCACAGTGCCCAGAAAAGCTATGGGAGCATAGCAGAAGAAAGGGTTGAGGGTGTTATGCTAAGCTCTTGCAGTTACAATTACTGGATATCAGCACAAACTGGCCAAGAAGAGGCCTTCCCTAAGGGATACTCTAAGACTCCAACAGGAAGCAGCATTGGGAGAGCTCAGGAGGTGTGCTCTCTCTGTCCCTTTGGCCCTGCAGTTGTTCCAATCCTCTGCTTTCCCTGGCGTCCACTCCCATCACATCAGCTTGCCTATGACCCGTTTAAGCCTGCCCCAACCCTCTCTGCATTCATCCCATTAGCTCTGCCCTCCCTGCTAGCTACTCAGTCTCTCAGTTCATCTTTTCAAGCCAGGCCACAAGGATCACAGATTGCCATTCCATATTACTGTTCTTTCAAAGAGCTAAAGATTTTGCCAACTACTTTAATATTTAGTTCAGAAGTCTAAGGTGCAAAGCTGCCTTATTTAATTGATGATCCCTCTTTCTCCCTGCTCCTGAGCATACAGTATCCATAATTCAACCGTACCTCTCCTGCTCTTGAGCCCCTGCTTTTGACCTGTTCCACAGATACTTTTGTCATTGTAGTCAAACAAACCCAGGTCTCCCAGTGTGTAAATAAGTCCATCTAATGAACACTTCCTAAGAGAATGAAAGCTTCCTAATAGAACACATAATTCCCTTCCTTTGAAAATGTCACTTCCAAAAACCTCAGTTCTGTTAGGAACTCAATTCTTTTGCACCATTATAGCTTTTACCTACACTTGTGAAAGTGCAGGCTCAAATATATCTACCAATGTAGGACAGAGAGGTCTTATGTGTTTTATGGTTAAATGTTAATAAAATGGAAGCCGTGGATCCCATCCCCACATAACCTATCACCCAAATAGGGATACCTTTGAGAGTAAAAAGAGACACGTTTAAAAGTGAATAGTTTATCAGGACAACAGATGTAAACCTGGTCAATAGACATAGCTACGTTTCATATCATGGACTCAGATTTTAAAGAGAGACAACCAGACCCCCACATAAAACCCAAAGACCCTTCTTATCTCGCACTGAACTAGTTCATGAACTGTTACCCAGGATCCCCAGTTCAATACACTGGCATCATGCTAGTGACTAGTGGTAGTTGTCTCCTTATGTCCACTCTTCAGCCTCTGATGTGTTTAACACTGTATTCTTAGCTAACATGTACCATAAAGGGCATTTACCTAGTTCTCTTTACAGTCCCCACATATACCCTACACTCACAAACTCACTATGTGAAAGGATTAATTCTAATCAATGGTGTAAACAAAGAAATACATCTCTCAGTCACAAACCCAAACCAAATACAGCTAAAAAGATAAAATCATAATTAATAACATTTCAAAGCTATTGGATTTTTGTTAATCAATGCTCCACTTGCCATGCATGGTATTTCTTGTGGGCAAAACCAACTCCAATTTCTTTTTAAAACCTTGCAGAGAAAACAAAGCATGTTTCCTTCTGCTCCCCTCCCCACTACAGCCTGAGTAAGCTGAAGGGACCCCCGATTAGTCTCCTCTATAGGTAGCTCCTCCTAAACAGTACTGAGAACCAGGAAAGAAGAAAGCGGACACCCAGGCAGTAACTACATTCCTTCAGCAGTAAATGTTTCAACATCACTGTTATTTTTACACAACTATGATATGTGCTGAATACAGAACTCAAACGAAGACATCAGACATAGCAGTGTGTGATTCAGAAAAAGGTATCTAAACATACTGCACCCTACCCTACTTCCCACACTATTTTTGCAGACAGCTTCAATGTGCTATACCTGACTAATACTGACAACAGAAGCTTCAGCTTTTATTGCTGTTAATACCCTGAGCAATTACTGTAACTCAGCAGGAACCTCTGCCCCGAACTATCACATTGCAATCAGCATTTCGTAAGCAACACTGCTCAAACATGAAGGAACCAGCTAATGTGCACAAATTGTACAAAAGGAGCTCAGGTTCTAATAGGTAAAAGAAAAATCTTTGCAATTTTATTTCACAGCTATCTATATCTTTTCCATGGTGCATTGGTATTACACTTGGTAAAAATCATACACAAAGACACTGACCAGGAAAAAAGCAGTAGCAGCAGCCACTAGCAAAAGAAAATTCTTCAGGAAACAAGGCCACTGCTCAGATTTTCAGATATCAGTGTAGCTTCTGTAAAATGTCTTTGGAAGGCAAGATATAATAAACAGCATAGACGTCTAAAAAATGATAAAACTTTATGTTGACATAAAATCTGAATAAAAAGCATTTGATTTTTACAAGATTAAACTTCAAGGCCACCTTGCAAAACAAGCAGGGAAGTCAAAAGAAGCTTACCAAGAATAAGCCATGGAAGTAAATGGCGCATCGGACTTTCTTTTAGAACAGTAAGCATGTATTACTTACGCAACGATTTTTTAAGAAAGAAAAATAAATGACATGCAATTTTTTAACTAACTAGATCACAATATACTAATTGGGCATCTGGGGTCATTAAAAAATAATAAAAAGAAACAAAGAAGATGCAGAGTTAAAGATCTCTTCCGACTACTACATTACTTTTCTTTAGACTAATATATCACATACAATGCGTGTCAGAACAATATTGTCAAAGGTTTCAAAGGGCTTTGGAAATAAGGGCAGTAACAGACACTGATAAATATATCTACACATTAGGATTAGGATTTCTGTACTCCTAAGTCTAGACAGTGGTTCACAACCTTCAAGTACAAGGATCCATTTTTAATATCTAAATGTTTCAAAAGATCCCCAAATAACAGTACTTCAATAGTATTTCACTTATCAATTGTTTGAGGAAAATACCTAATAAACAGTGATTCTTAACTGCATATTATCATTAAATTAGTAAAATTTTAAAACCACAGCAGCATATTAATACATTTGAAAAGCAGTTGCACAGACATGTGAGGTACACTTATTTAGTTAAGACTGAGAATGTTTACTTGCAGACCTTTGCGAACTCTCTAGATATCCAGGGATCCAAAACCCCTAGCATGGGGACCACTAGTCTGAAACCAAGAGATCATAATGGACAACATCAATACTTATGGACTTGGGACAAGTTTTTAAAGAGAAAGTATTATAGCTATACCATCTCTGAGTCAGACTTCCTTCCCCCAACCTCCACTACTGGGAGATTCCCAAAAAAGGTTCAAGATACACTCCATACTCACTAAAATATCTTAAGTAAATTAATCATAATCACCACCACCAAAGCTAGTCTCTGACACATTTACATTCTTTTTTTTCCAATCATCAAATGCCAAATTTACTTTTCTTCAGGCTCTTCGCAATGGCTGAGAACAAATTACTTCAGAAGCTCAAGGGAATCTCTGAAATTGTTGTCAAAACAGCTACAAAAGGAAGACTTCACACACATTATTTACAGTATGAGCTTTATAACTCCAAGTGTTATGAAACTGAAAAGATAAAACTGGTGACTGCCTTATGTGACTGTTACAGCCACCAGGAAGTTAGCACTCAGAGAAGGTAAACTGGTTATGTCAAGTCAATACGATGGACAAGCAATCAAGAGACAGCCAATGGAACTGGGAAAAGAGAAGGTTCAGAGCAGAATCAAGAACACATTAAAGAAATGCTTACCAGTTTGAAGTCTTGAATGCTACAGATGAAATACGGTGTGTTTGGCCTCCGACTCTCGATATACACGCAGTCTTTAAAAGAAAAAGAAATTTTAAAACAATGGTATTTACCTTTAAGGGAACAAAGACAGGGCCCACAAAGCCCCTGCATAAATAAATAAATGACAAAGCACATACATTTTGGAGAAATTTTTTTCTCAAAGATGATATTAAATTACAAGTAATTTTAAGCTGAAGGGAAACAGCCCTTGGGTTATTTTTTACCACTTTTTTGTTAAAAAACTTGATAAAGCCTCAGTGATTATTTTCAGGGTCCCTGAAGAAGGGGGGGAGGAAATCCCGTGGGATTATCCACATTCAGATGAAGGTACTTGCTCAAAGTTCCGCAATAGGATAAAATCCTGAACATTTTACTCAAACAGATGCCGCCCTCACCACCCCCTCCCCTTCACAAAGAGAAACAACTTTGCCAAGTGCTACTTTATTTTCAATTACTTTGAAAAGAAGTGAAATGTAAAGAAGACTAGCTTGAACATGCCAATACACTCTTTTCACCTAAACCAAGAAAGAGAAAGGAAATTAATCTCTTGTGGGTAACTTACTATAAATTTTAACCTAAACACATTTTATTTTTCTAACTGTAAAGAGAAACAAAGCAGCCAATCAGAGATGGAATGAAGTAAACCCAATTACAGTTTCCCCTGGGAAGAAGAGCACTTTCTTGAATTACATTTGACACAGCAGTGGTTGAGTGATTATGTCTGATGCTGTAAACTGCTGGAGTCTAAAGGTTGCTTTTTAAAACGGCAGGTTAAGATACAGGTTTTTTCAAAAAAGCAATGATTTTAAGGGAAGCAGTGGTTACAAAGAAATATAAAAACTCTCCACATTACAACCCAACATCATTATAAAGTTTAGGATAAGAAGGTCATATATTATTTGCTGAGAAGTAAAGGCATCTGCAGTCAATCAAATTCTCTAGAGAGTGACAGTAATGTTCTTTGTGCCCTGGCCAGTGGCCAGTTTGCCTCGGTGGTTAGAGCATCGGCCTGGGGACTGAAGGGTCCCGGGTTCGATTCTGAAAGGCCAAGGGCACATGCCTCTGTTGCTGGCTCAATCCCCAGCCTGGTCAGGGCACGTGTGAGAGGCAACCAATCAATGTGTATCTCTCACATCAATGTTTCTCTTTCTCTCTCTCTCCCTCCCTCCCTCCTTTCCACTCTCTCTGACAAGCAATAGAAAAAATATCCTGGGGTGAGAATTAAAAAGTAAAAACTAAAATAACTAAATTAAATAAAATGTCCTTTGTTTTATCTTTTTCATTACCCTTCACAATGAAGATGTCTTAGAATAACTCAGATGCTCAAGAACTCAGGCAGATTCCTCTACTGCCTCATTTCATACATGTTAAGAGCCAAGAAATAGCAAAAGAGCAGAGATTTGGAGCCATCCATCCAATGGACAGTCCAGTCCCATCACAAGTGCTATTAAGAGGTAGATGATGAAAAAAGTCCTCATTAAAAGACACTTCCTTCCAAAAAACTTTCTGATAGACATCAGGGTTTTGGTAGCCCAAAGTCATTCCAGAAAATGAAGGAAACAGGCATGCACAATTTCCCAACTGAGTACTCAGATACAGACTCAACTACAGAGATTCAATCCCTGTATCCATGAATGAACTGTTGACTAAGCTTTCTATCTTGTTATAGAATCCAGGATGCTAAATAACTTTTCAACATTCAGGCAACATCCATTTAACATGCTAATTATCTTAAGAAACAAGCAAGAGAACTTGTCCCACTGTGGTACATCTCTCTCTCCCTATCCTTAATTTGGTGTTCAAGTAATAACAGAAAAAATCCATTCCTAAATAAAAACTATAGCTCCAATCTGCACAATTTTGGGACACCCAGGGGTCTTAATTTCTGTGTTTTAATCCCTATTGTACTGAACTACCAGTATTTCAAATCTCTAGATGTCAATTACTTACTTACCCCACTCAACCTGAACACAAATGATGGTCTGTACGCCCTCTGCTTCCTCTCTCATACACAGCACTGCCATGCCTAGCTCCTGTTCACTGGCTTCAAAATTAATAGGTCACTTTCTTAACTAATGTTCTTAAAATCCATGTAACAAGAAATTGTCCATACTCAATGGTCTGGTCCCACACCACATCTCATCTTCCCACAGGCTGCATTCTCCAAAAGAAACACCAACACCCTACCTCCGTCCATGCCAAACCCTCCTTCCTCCTTCATTCTACCTTCAGCAGTAAATTCTCATGGCTCCTCTGTAAAGAAAGGGCAGCATCTCTTTTCTTTTACACAAAATTAACAATTTACATTCCTTGTTTGTTCAGTTACTTGGTGGTCAGATGATCTGCACTGTCCACATTACTAATCTTGAGCTTTTGAGCTCTGAGAAACTTAATCACTTCAGTATTTTCTGCAACCACCATGAACTGGTTCTGGCATTCATGTTGGTAAAACCAGACAAAACTGAAGTAAATGTCAGATGCTTAGATAGTGAAAACTATGTGCAACTTTGTTCTTTTTACATAAAGAAAAGCTCTCTATATACTTTTTGTTGTTGTTAATCCTTACCTGAGGATATTTTTTTCCATTGACTTTTAGAGAGAGTGGAAGGGCGGGAAGGGAAAGGAGGGAGACAGAAGGAGGGGGAGGAGAGAGAGAGAGAGACATCGATGTGAGAGAGACACACCAATTGGTTGCCTCCCACACACACCTTGACCAGGGCCGGGGACAGAACCTGCAACCCAGGTACACGTGCCCTTGACCGGAAACTGAACCCAAGACCCTTCAGTGTGCAAGCTGACACTCTAACTACTGAGCCACACCGGCCAGGGCTCTATATATACTTTTCACAATCAATAGAATCATTATTACTACAAACCCTCTTACTCTGAGCTATAAAGCAGCTATTAACTTGTAGTATATTAAAATGCTTTCTAGGAAAAAAGAGAGAACCTATATATTCTCTCATTTCTCACTGCAAAGTTACATTCAGGAAAATGATTACCTGTAAATACACCTGGATGTGATTCTGTTAGAGAAGGGAAGAAAGGAATCTGCTGGTGTGTCAAGGTTGGCCAGTGCATCCCTTTGCCTAAACACTTCTCTGCAGTCTTATTGGAAGCCGCCTTGCACTCCCCCTCCTTGAGAAACACTGCCATGAGGGGATAAGGCAGACCGAGAGCGCAGATTCTCAAATCTGACATATGGAATTAACACATTTACTTACTGATGCCTCATTACTAGATAAACAGTCACCTTTTTCAGGTTAAAAAAGTTACCATGGCAACCCAAATTGACCCAAAGCTATAAATTCACGAGATTCCAATGCCCAAGGCTAGTAATCTGTAAAACAGGTTACTGTATCAAGTGATCTCTATCAGTATTTTGAAATGAACATATATATGAAAAATCAGATGAGCTCACTTCAAAATTAAGTGACAAAACTTAAGAGTCTGTTTTGCATAAATAGTAAAACACTGACTGGCTAAAATTAGGGGTAGTATAAACTGAAAATTTTCACATGTCAAACGTGCCATAGAAATGGGAAAAATACACTGTTTTGATCTGACTTTTATAATTCATTTAAAAAATAAAAGTATGAAAAATTATTGTAGAGTCAAACTTTTCTTTATAACCCATAAAAATTAGGGTAATCCAACTAAAGGAGAATATATTCTAAGAAACAATTTGGGCCCGGCCGGGCGTGGCTCAGCGGCTGAGCGTCGACCTAGGATCCAGGCGATCAGGGTTCAATTCCCGGTCAGGGCACATGCCCGGGTAGCGGGCTCCATCAATGACTCTCTCATCATTGATGTTTCTCTCTCTCTCTCTCTCTCTCCCTTTCCTTTCCTCTCTCTGAAATCAATAAAGATATATTTTTTTTTTAAAAAAGGAAACAATTTGGCATTTTAGTCTCACACGCACACAAAAAATCTACTTATTCCTCTTAACGATTTTCAAAACAAGGTTAAATAAGACCAAATACTCATAAGAAGTCTTCCCCTTGTCTCATTAATTAAGCGGATGTTTAAGGAAATAGCTTTATATAGATGTTTATAGTTTGCCCCTAAATAATGTCATTTATTTGGAAAGGGAAAGATGAGACCCTAAATGAAGAGCAATGTTAAAATCTCAGTTGGAATATACACCAGTGACCTCTTAAAGCCAAAATGATTTGCCAAGAATTTTCATGCAATTCATGAGTGCATGGATTGTGTGAAGCTGCTTTCAGTAAGCTGGACCAATGATCCTCAACCGGAAAATCCCCCATGACCAACACAAGCACTGTAGAAACCTTCTTTTTTTTTTTTAAGTGCTTTGGTGTGTTTTTTTAATCAGAAAGCTAGCAGTTCTGCAAGAACTGAGCAAAGCTGATGCAATCCATTAAGTGCATAATGCACATTTTCAAAATTATGCATATAAAAATGCATATTTACCAGATTGAGCAAACAGCTGCTGCAGGGCAAATATATATATATTTTTTAATCTTAAAATCAGCAAGCTTGAAATGGGCCAGAAAAATAAGAGAGGCTATTACCATTGATATCAATTATGCCAAACAACACACGATAACTAATTTTTTCTTTACAGGGATGTCTGGAAATGAAACCATGCGTCTAGGTTAAGATATTTTCTAACACCTACCCTCTGCCTGAGAATGGATACTATGATTAAGTGACCTCAAATCCTATATCCATGACTTGGGCAATGACACTGAACAGTGGTGTTTCTGGCTGTTTCTCACAACCTCCACATAGTTTTGTGTCCAAGAACCTATTGTGCCATCTGCAGACAACAGAGCATGTGCTAAGCTGGGGAAGGAAGTCAGCCAGAACGTGAAGGCAGATTCTCAAGGCAAAGAAAGCCCTCTCTGCTTTTTCAAAGCTCAGCAAATCAGTAAAAACAGAGCAGCGATTTTCAACCAGTGAGCCACAAGAATTTTTAAAATATGCAATACTTGACTAGTCAGGGGCACTGATCTCTTTTCCCTGAGATTGTCAAATAAAGAAATAACAACAGCCAGCAAAACAACAGCTGTCTGGTGTGAATGAATCAAAATTATACCTATTTTTTTTGGTCAGATAAGCAAAAAATATAACATATTTTTGGTGTGCCGCAGAATTTTGGTAATTAGTTTATGTGTGTCATGAGATGAAAAAGGTTGAAAATCACTGAAATAAGGTGTGGGGAGTAGGAGAGAGTAAAGGGGGGATAAATGGTGATGGAAGGAGACTTAACTTGGGGTGGTAAACACAATATAATATACAGATGTGTTATAGAATTGTACCCCTGAAACCTATATAATTTTATTAACCAATGTCACCCCAATAAATTCAATTAAAAGTAAAAATAAAAAGTATTTTAAAAAGTAATAATAATAAAAAGGAAACAAAAAGAAAATTGCTGAAACAGAACAAGAGCAGAGTCCTCTCAAGGGTAAAAACCACAGCCTAGAGCATCAGGCAGTTTGTCACCCAGAAACACAAAGAACCTGTCAGCATCTTTCCTGACAGCCTCCTCAGAGAGCACAGTGGACATTTACTTCACCCACTAATTGAGCAAAGCAGCCCTATGAGCCAGCATTAAAAGCTGTGGTCAGGCAATGCTCAGCCACAGTGCTATCCCTTAAAGAATTTCCCTCCCCAATTAATGCCTTTCTCCCTGTTCACCTTTGAAATACCTTCTCATTCCTTTGCAAAGCATGGCAGTGCTACTCCAAATATAATTTCCAATAGAAAACCCTACTACCTGTAAAGAGCATGCATGAACAAAGACTTTCCCTTAAGCAAATTTCGCAGAGCCAACTGGGTGGCACAGTGGACACGGAGGCTGACCCTCAGGACTGCTCTGCTCTTCCGCTTTCCATTTTTCTTACAAGGCTACCTCCACCCTGGACACTGAACCATTCAATGAGGTAATAGCACATTGGTCTAATACTGCAGAACGGAAACTGCACAGGTATTTCACTAAACTGGATGTTTTCAAATTTCCAACATACAAAAAAGGAGTGTATTATGTATCTGCACATGCCAGAAACTCTGAATTCTGATACCCAAATCCAATCCACACATGCTGCACGCCTCTAGCAGAGCTTTCATCTCTAGTTTTCCCATATGTACAACAGTCAAACCCATCACCACTCCTCACCTCAGTAAACGATAAGCTACATTCTACATAGTAACCACTCAAAAACTATATGAGGAACAAATGTACGAAAATGTAAAATCAGAAACAAGCTATACAAGATCCCAGCAAGAAAGTTGCTGTGCTCTATCAATACAAAAATGAAGAATGCTATTTTCTAATAAATATTTTTTTAAGAAATAACTCAATTGCAGGACAGCCCACTTTTAGTTTTCTACTAGATTCTTTTGTGGGGAAGGAATACTCGCAGTGTCTGGGAGTAACGGGGCACGTAAAAGGGAAGAGGAAACAAAAATTGGGAAAACAGCAATTCAATAAGTAAAACCTGTCCTTCCCTTATCCTGTGTTCTGACCCTGAAAACTGTCACTAAAATTGGCTGGTAACATGTTCTTAAAGATTCTAAACTAGTGGAAAAGAGGCTTCAGGTACCATCCATCTTGGGTTCCTTCCTTTTTAAACTTCATGAAAATTCAATTCCATGTATTCAAATGTCTGCAGATTCCCTATGAATACTACGAAGCTCACACCAGCTTCTGTCTAAAAACAGAACACTACATGCTTCTAGCCAACACTGATCTGTCTTCATCTTCTTTGCTAACAGGGAATTATGCTAACAGGGAATTATGAGAAAGACCAAACGTGTGTAGTGGGGGAAGAGGGGTGAGCAGGTCATTAACAAAAAAAGGGATTTCTGTTTGAATTTCCCACATTTTTCTTTTCTCCTTAGGAGTTAGAAAATCTTCTAATGCGTCCAAAGCTTAAAGACTGATCCAAGACTATCTTTCTAACTTTAAGAAGTGATGCCGATATTTTGGAAGAAATGCTGCAGCAAGACCCCCCCTTCCCAAGTCAATCATATTCTACATAGACTTGAAAATTCTTTAAAACATGAAAAGGCAAGATCGTCCTGCCAGCAGAAGCAATCTTATTAGTTATGCTGATACGCTAAATGTTAGCCATGGTTTGACACTTGCAATACACTCTCATCACCACATTTTATTCTGAAAATGTTCCTTAAAAAGCTCTCCCTGCAACCTATATTGAATCCCTATTATAAAAAAGGGATTCTAACCAGCTTAGCATCCAAACTCCAGTAAGTGATGTGGATCTCTCTCATATTTCAAACTACTGTGTTTGTATAGAGCTCATCTGCCATAAGAAAACACAGGGAATCGAAGGGCAGGAGGAAACAATTTTAAAAATCAGTGATGGCCATCTGCCCTATAAAACAAAGTGTCTCGGGGCATTAGAGACATGAGGGAAGGGAACTGGAGACCACTCTCACTCTTGCTGCCCCACTGTACCTACCTCTCCGATGCTCACGAGGGAGGGTAACAACCCTATCCTCAATTCAGTGAACCCTACCAAAATAATAAAAGTTTTTCTATAAAATCCCTGTTAGGTAAGGGATGATTAAATGGAAATGCCGACAGGTCCTTAACACAAAGATTACAACTGGAACGTGACTGAGATGTGTACATTTAGGAAACCAATGCGAAGTGAAGTCAAACACTTCTGGGAACACTATGCCCAATATTCACAGAAAAAAAATCACCAGGGGCAGGTAGACTGGAGTACAGATTCTTCTCTCCCCATATGGCTGACAACAAACAAATTCTAGTCTGATCTTCTGGTGTCATATCCCGCAGAGCAGATTTCAAGCAACCCTGCCTGCTCCTTTTCAGAAAACAGTGCACTGAGAGCCTGGGCTTCACAATAAATGGTTCAACCAATTTGCAGTGCTCGCTGGAAATACACAGGAGAATTCACAATGCCTGGCTATAATTCTTATTTGGCAAATGATTTTATTATAAACTGGTATCATAGTGAATCCATTTTCTTTACGGGTTTTCTGCTACTGTTTAATGGACTGTCAGTATAATTTAGATTTCATCTATTTAAACTCATTCAAGCCTGGCTCCGGATTGTACAGTAAATGGAACATATTTCTATTCAATGAAATTAATGACAGTTAATTTTAGTCTGCAATTCTCAATTTTGTAAAAGCAACTATTCCACAGTTCAAGCATCAAGCTACAAAATTTCCATGCCACTTACTTTTTTTGTACTTTATAAGTATCTACATATTCTGTAAACCTTTCTTGTAAGACTAATGTATATATTCATTTACTATTTCTTCCCATTTAAATATTTACTACCAACTTTCCAGAAAAAGTAAGGACTTAAATTATAATTAAAAGCAGGGAAAATAAAAGTTAATTGTCAGTCTGAACAGAGATGCTCAATTATTATGGGTTTTTTAGGCTAGCAAAACTAAAGATTAAAACTTTCTGCAATATATATATATATTTTGCTTACTATTAGATGATTTCCTTATATATTTCAAATCAGTGATGATGCTTACCTTAAGTGAAACTTATTAAAAGTAGGCTAAACTTACTATATGGATTTAGATATACAATCAAGGCATACAGCATCTATTACTAAATACTACACTGAGTAACTTCTGAGATTGATATTCTGTTTAACAGAAATTTAGTCCTGAGTTTTATTTACCAGACAATATGACAATCCCATGAGTGATTTTTCTTCTTGGGTGATTAGTCTTTCACATAGCTGTGAAAGAGAGGCTAAAAGGAGAAAGGCCATGCAAAAAAGCCCCTTAAGAGAAACTTAACAAACCAGACCCAAATAATTAATAAGGAAAGCATCCAGAATTTGCTACCCCAAAACCACCAGGGTCATAGACTGAGAGACTGCAATTCACACAAAAGTAAAAAAATAAAGGAAAACCACAAGCTAGTCTTTCCATTTCTTTTTTAAGAGAGAGAGGAAGGGAGAGGGAGAGAGAGAGTGAAAGATTGTTGAGAGAAACATCAACATTGATCAGCTGCCTCCTGCACGCCCCCTGCTGGGTCCTGAGCCCAAAACTCAGGCAGTTGCCCTGACCAGGAATTGAACCAGAGACCTTAGTCCATGGGTCAACGCTCAACCACTGTGCCACACTGGCTGGGGTCCATTTCTTTTATCAGCTTGATATTCTGTATCTGCTCAGCTGCTTTCTGATTCTCCTATAAGCACACTCCAATCATGCCCCAGTCCATGAACTGCCTCATGCTGGTGCTCTTCCTCTACTTGGTCCTACCGCAATTCTGTCCATCTCCCAAGACACAAACCAAGGTTTCTATGGTCCTCATGTCTTCCTCAATGTCACAAACTTATAATCTGCCCTATCCGGTTGGTATGTGCCCACTCACCGCCTGTTGCTAACACAGAGCATTACTTGAATGAGTATAATTTCTCCCTGTAAGTGAAGAGTCAAGAACTAGAATCCTACTTTTGAATCTTGCCCTGTCTCACCTCCACAAAACAACTTGGACGAAGTTATACTCATAGAAGATTGTGCTTTTATGTTATTTGGATGATTAATAAAATGCTAATAATACTATAGCTGGAATCTAACATACCTCACTAAATTCTACTGGCTTATTCAAAGTCTATTACAGTTTCAGTGGGCTTCAAATTTAATCATTTGCTTTAATTTATAGAAACTTCTAAGGGCAAATAAAACCTGTTCCCTGATTCTCCTACTCTACCCATAGCTCTTCCTTTTAGCCCTCCTTAAATCATTGGTGTTTTCATTTGGGTTTTTGTTGTTGTAGTAACTGTTGTTGGGTCAGCTTTTTCTTTTAAAATTAAAATCAAAGACTAAAGATATTTTAAGAATTAAAAATATCTAGTCACTTTCACATGACTGAATAAATATTTAGACCTCAGATTTTCATTAAAAATCTTCAGCCAACTATGAATTATAAATGTCATTTTATAAGTATTCACAGGTATTTGGAAAAAAATAATTCCACCTACACAACGATTTCAAATTAGCTATCTCCTTAGGATTCTACATGTAGTAATTTTACTGTATAACATATGCATCATTCTCAGGCTAAAAAGTATTTGGGTGAGGGAGTGGGGGGTGGAATGTGGGATCTTGTCTGGTAATCTGCCATCCACCTGTCACTTTTATAATCAAAATTAGCAAAGATCTGAGCAAGGTAGCAGTATTTAAAGTATCTAAATGCCTCTTGATTTCTAAAATGAGATCAGAGATTTGTTTATTGTTTGGACCATAAGAAGCTCTCTCTACGAAACTGTACTCAACACACTTCAACAAATGAGTGCAGCTGCTCTGGGCCAATATAACACTTAATGAGAGTTTTGGTTTTTGTAATTCATACCTTGAAAAAATCATGTTTTGAACATCTGCTGAGACAAAATGAATCAGAATTGGGGGGGGGGGCGCGCACATGTGATTAGACCTCTCCATTTTAAGTGAAATGGTAACAGGCAAATCTTGTCAAGATTACATTAAAGCTAAAAAATGAAGATAAATATATTCTACAAGGAACAGAATCATAAACTCATAAAACATTCACACACAGGCTTATGGGCAACACCTATGTGCCGACTAAGTGCTAGAGATACTGAATATAAAAATATTGTCTTTGCGCTGGTCGGTGTGGCGCTGGTGGAGCATTGTCTCATGCACCAAAAGGTCGCCAGTTCAATTCCCAGTCAGGGCACGTGCCCAGGGTTGCAAGCTCAATCCCCAGTAGGGGACATGTGGGAGGCAGCCAATCAGTGTTTCTCTTTCACATTAATGTTTCTTTCTCTCTACCTCTCCCTCTCTCTTTAAAATTATATATACACACCCATATATATTCCTTCCCTACCTTGGCCCAGTGGCTCAGTTGGTTGGAGCATCATCCTGTGCACCAAAAAGTTGCAGGTTCGAACCCCAGTCTGGGCGCATATGGACAACAGATGGATGTTTCTCTTCCTTCCTCTCTCACAAAATCAATTAAAAAAAATCCTCAGGTGAGGATTAAAATTTTTAAATAAATAAATAAAAATATTGTCTTCCCCTTCACAAGTTCACTACCTAGTAATATTAGAGCTAGGTATGGAAACAAATAACTCTATGCCTTCACTACTTTTACTTGTACTTGTACTTGTGTTTCTGCCTCTCTGGCAGAGTCTGCTAGCGGAGCATAATGCTCATTCTCCCTTCTTTTTTTAACAACAGAGAATAGATGAGGTCTAGCAGGGCCTGTGGCCCTCAGATGAAAGACCACATTTCCCTGCCTCCCTTCTGGCTCAGTCATGTGACTAATTCTGGTCATGGGATATAAACAGACACAGTATTTCAACTTCTGGAAACTGAATCCAGAAAGAGAGGAACCCTGCTCTTTATCTTTCCTGTTAGCCTGAAGGCCAATGTATTGGCTGGAGGTGCAGCATGAGATGCATTGCTAGATGATGATGGGAATGGAGGTCACACACAACAGACTACCAAAACCTTTGTTGTTAAAAACCAGACCAAGAATTTACTGATTCACCATTTAGTATTTCTGGCCATTGTACACAAATATCTTTAAATTATTTTTAAATGGGGCAAAACAGTTAAATTACATTAATGAACAGAGTGAAACCTAGAACAATGATTTGGAGAAAATATTCTAATTTTTTTAATAGAGAAACTAGTAATGAGCAGATGACCTTAACAAGAGCATAGAAACATAAAACACAGAGATCTTGATTTAGAATGACTAAAATACCTTGATGAGATTAACATAAACTATTACCTTCCAGTGGGAGTAAGAATCAACCCCAATAGCCCAATGAAGTAAGACAGAACAAAGTCCACAAGTGCTCCCTGAAGACACCTCACAGGTAAGTCAATTTCCTAGTATAACTCTACCCAAAGGTTTCACAAGTAGGAAGAAGGGATGGTACTTCTGCACACTGTCTGGCATTTTCTGTGGAGAACAGGCTGATGGTGTCTGCTGGCACCACTCAGGTTTCCCCTCTCTTTTCCACTTCTACATGGGTTTGATTTTAGAACTTCAGAGAGTATGTGGCTGCTCCTCCAACAAAAATACAGGGACCACTGATAACCAAATTTTCTAGAACATTATACCATTTATAAAAGTTAAAGCTGACCAGAATTCATACTATACTAAGTTCTCAGAACATACTCTGTATTTTACTTCATACTAGAAAGAAGATATTCTCTCTAATATCACAGCTTTATCTCTTCCTTTCCACACCATTAACTGTGGATAAAAAACAGAGCACAAAATGTGTCCAATCCATTCTCTGAGTTGAAGATTTACTATCCAAAGATAACTTAAAGTCTCTTGCTTTACCTAGAGAACACCTTCAAAACCACAAATTCAGTCACTTGCAGAGGCCAAAATTCTATGGTACACTAGGGCTAGTTAGAACAAACTGTAATGGCAATACACTGAAATTCTTTAGAACTCCAGACATACCCTTTAAATCAGCAATTCCACTCCTAAGGAAAGTAAGCAGAAGTGACTAAATGTTTGCCAATGTTGTTTATAATGGAGACTATCAGAGAAGAAACTAAAATCTATAACTAGATACATTATGGTATCTACCCATTAATGTGGGAGTGCCTAATGTTTTTTGTGCCATGGATGCCTTCAGCAATCTATACACCCATTCTGCAAATAAATAAGTAAATAAACAAATGTATGTTTTGAATTTACAAAAACCTGTATTGAATACTTACCACAATATGAGGGAAAAATGCAATATAACACATGTACGTCTTTACTGATTCATTAAATAATGAGACTTACTAGAGGTTATTCCAGTAATAACCTCCATAATTTTAGTCACGATAAACATAAACATTATTCTTAGATGCTTTCCTCTATGTGAAGTAGTTATGAGAATATTTATGATTTATATTAGTGTCACAGGTACTGCTACTATTACTATGGCTTATTGCCTACTTTCATAATTGAAGCAAACAATAAATGTCATTTTGAAATGCAAATAAAGATGTAATTTTTACCCACCCAAGTTCACAGTCAGGAATTCTATTCAGACTCCACTAGGTTGACTATGGACCCGAGGTCAAGAACTCCAGTATTAATGGCATACTAAGCAGCAATAGTGATTCATATTTATAATTACTGCCATGGCAATAAATTCCAGTCAGAAATGTTAAGTTACAAAAACAAACAAAAACACACATTATTACACATCAGTGAATAGCATAAACCCATACACGTTTACAAAGGGAAGTGACCAAAAAAAAAAATATATATATATATATATATATATGTGTGTGTGTGTGTGTGTGTATATATATATATATATATATATATATATTAAATATATCTTTATTGATTTCAGAGAGAGGAAAGGAGAGGGAGAAAGAGAGATAGAAACATCAATGATGAGAGAATCATTGATCGAGCCCACAACCCGGGCATGTGCCCTGACTGGGAATCGAACCCCAATAGCCTGGATCCCAGGTTGATGCTCAACAGCTGAGCCATGCCCAACCAGACGTGACCAAAAAAAATATTTGGGTTTTAGTGTTTAAATTTTGCTTATCTGAATACTTTAATTTTTTTAAAAATTACTTGTTCATCAAAAGAACAAATGAAGGAGGGCAAATATGGGGGAGAAATAAAAAGAAAGGCCTATACTCAAATATTATAAATGCACTCACAGGGCAAAGGCAAAAAGCAGCAGGTGAATTCAAGGGAGAGAACATAAAAATGGACCACCTCTAATCATCACAGAAGTTGGGTAACAGAAACATACAGAACACGGAATTGGAAATCGATGCATGAGTGCAGCAGATGCCATAGCCTTGAGCATCCTAGCAGCTGGGAAATAGCACAAGTAAAACATATGACAAAACTGATGGCCTCTACAAACACTAGCTTCCACCAATCACAATCTGAATGCCAAATGCAATTCTTAAAAAGACTGCACCTCCATGATGCCAAAGATCTATTTTTTGGACAGTTGCTGCAGATTTCAAAAGCATTCTCATTTGCCAGAAAGATAATCCAGGGTTTTTATCCCTCAAAATGTCTTCTAGCCAGGACGGAGAGCAAACTGGAAATCAAGTCTCCACTGACTAGCTTGAAACATGAGGTATAAAATCCCTTGTAAAGCCCTAGTCAGTTTGGCTCAGTGGAACCCCTCGGACTGAAGGGTTCCAGGTTTGATTCCGGCCAAGGGCACATACCTCGGTTGCAGGCTTGATCCCCAGCACTGATCAGGACTCATCAGGAGGCAATCAACTGATGTGTCTCACATCAATCTCTCTCTCTCACATCAATCTCTCTCTCTCTCTCTCTCTCTCTCTCTCTCTCTCTCTCTCTCTCTCTCTCTGTCTCCCCCACACACACACTCTCTCTGAAAAGCAAAGGAAAAAATATCCTTGGGTCAGGATTTAAAAGAAAAAAAAAAAAATCCTTGTAAAGCAGCAGCAGAATCTCCCCAAGTCTGAGCGCTGCTAGAGTTAATTCTCAAATGCAAACTCTATGCAAACACTACTTTTAAGTTACACAGTTTTAACATTATAAAAACACAACATACCAAGTGAGACCTTCTTGTGACATTTGCCTCCCCTCTACTAAAGAGAAAAAATTATAATCATACAAAGTACTATTAATATTCCCTCAATCAATTTGGTAATTGTACATTACCTGTATTTTATAATACCAGCACAATGCAATGTTAAGGAAAAGTAAAGTCTGAAAACTAAATACTATCTAGTAACAATAATAGCTTGCCGTAGAGCCAACACTTATGCATAGATTTACCAAACGGAGCACAAATTAAAATGTTAATGTAAACACTAAGAATGAAAAACAACATACTGAAATAATATTTAAAATCTGTATTATAAACTCACTCTATCTTTCCTTTTTAAAAGGATATTACAGCCATATTCAAAACCACCCCATTTTTTTTTACTATATCAATCTCTATTGATTCATCTAAAGTGAGACTAACACACCATCTGTCAAGCAGCAGCATCTGCCCAGCACACAAAGAAAGCTACAGCAATGCCTACAGCCTTTGAAGGGTACGTTCCCTTTGCCTTTCACAATTCTTTTTACACATTAAACTATCACACTTTACATCAATAAAAGGTATTTCCTGCAAAGACAATTGAATAAGAAAACTTAGAGATGTGAGAAAATAAATTTAGGGGTTAAATAAGTGAACAAATATGGAATATCTTTCATATGTAGCATATAGCATGCTGCCTAATTAATTTGAGCACATATTTAATGGTAAAGTGACAAAAAAAACCTTAAAGGACTGAATATTTAATACATACGTAATGATAAAAAGTCATTATGCATGATTTTAATAGACCTGGTAATGTTAGAAGTTTATCAATTTCCAAGCATTTTAAGCAGTAACTTAAAAGAACCAGGTAACTTACCTTCCCCCATCTATTTTATGGTATTTAAAAATTCATTACAAAAATTATACTAATTCAAACAAATAAAGGAGTAGAAAGGAAAATCATATATTTTTTCTTTTTCAAGTATTTAGGGTATTCAGATATCTCCAAAGCAAAATTCATGCACATAAGTATCTATTCTGAAATATTTAAATGTTCTGGAAAAGAAAAATAAATCACTCTTGTGCACATACATTTTAAAGTAATCAACACACATAATACACTGCTCCATCTTCAAATTCATAGACAAAATATTTTTAACTTTGGAAAGTCTGGTTTTCTCAGCTGGTGAAGCTGTCAGAATAAATAGAAGGCAATATCTGGAAAGATGACAAACACATGGGTCAATGTCAAATAAAAACCCATTGCTGTCAAAAGCAGAGCCAAATTCCTGCATTTCAATTTAAATGATGTTATCCAACTCAAATACCACCATGCCTCTTCAAATCAAAATTGTTTCCTTTTAAAAAGAGCTTTTTACAAAACTGATAGAGTATAAAAGATTAAACAACTCTTTCAGCAATTTCCTCAGCTACTACAAAGCAAGGCATCAATGTATAATTATAATAAAGGGAACATTTAACAATTAATTGAGCCAGCAAAAGCTAAACCTCCAGAGCTTAGGAGTTCAAACGCTTGCTCACTAAGCAAAAGGGCAGAGGATTTTAACAAAACTGCAGGAAATCTCGGTCCAATTAGACTCTAGGTAAATATAAATCTTCTTCCACTGCGGCTGGTCCTCTATTCGTCACAGTCCAGCAGGCTGATCTGAGTATCCAGCTTGGAGATGGAAACAAAAGAACAGTTCCCCCAACCCTACCCCGCTGTAGCTCCTGGTGCTACCATGTTAATCCAGTTCCTCTAGGTTCTGTGTGGAACAGAGGAGGTCTCCAGTTAGCTTGCTTTTACAACCAACCAACTAGACTCCCAAAACGTATCACACAACCATGAGGTAACAATGAACATGTCTCAGATATTCAGAATGTGTTCCAGGTTCATAATGGTGACATCTTAACTAAGTCACTTTCCTCATTATCTGTTCAGATTCTATGTAGAGGATATATACAAACACTCTTTCAAAGAGAAAATAGAAAGGAATGCACAGGGTTTGAAAGCGGCATCATTTGGGGCAGCAGCTGCTTCACAGGGAATCTTCGCTGCGAACTCCTGGAGAAAAAGCCTACAGAATTAACGGGGTCGGGGAGAGGGCATTCATTCTGTGCCTCTAGAGTTTAGTAGGAAGCAGGGAAAGTTATAACTTAATGCCTACATGGTTTCAACAACACAAACAAGTAAAAATTATTTTTTAATTTAACTGAACAAATCAAAGCAAATTATATTTTAAAGTGTAGCATGAAATATTAGATAATGCAAGAATTTAAAGGATTTTAAGAACAGGCAGAACAAGAGGCTGAGACAGGAACCCCACAGAGCAGAAGTGGCAGAGCACTATGGCCTACATACAGGTCACGTCTGACAGGCTGTCTGTTTCTGTAAGGCCCACAAGCAAAAACTGATTTTTACTCTTTTTTTTTGGGGGGGGGGGGGGGGAGAAAAAGTATATTTCTTGATGCATAAAAATTATATAAAATTCAAATTTCAGTGTCCATAAATAAAGTTTTATTGGTAAACAGCCATGCCCATTCATTTATATCTTGTCTGCCGCTGCTTTCATGACAAGGGCAGAGGAGTAGTTGCAACAGAGTTGAAAATGTTTACTATCTGGTCCTTTACAGAAAAAGTTTGCTGCCACTGCCCTAGAAATGCTCACTAAATAAATAAAGCAGGTCAACTGATCATGTAAATTTTACACCATAAAAGACTACAATGTAAATGGGCTTTTATGTGATAATGATACATTTGCTCAGGAACTTTGTTTATAAAATGCTCAAGAATTTTTCTAGAGGTTATTATCAAGCATTCAGGCCTGAAGCGTATAAAATAAATCTGTCAGCCAATGCCTTCACAAGGATAACAGAGTGCCTCTAAAGTCACATCTCCAAGTTCCTTGCCACATGTTTTAATTAGGTATGAAAACTTAGCTCATTTTGTGAATCTAGATCAGGATGGTACATATTCCCATACCTGTGCTCAAGAAAAACAATGTCAATGATCAGAGCACTGGCTCACCTGGAATGGGGACAAAGCCCATCTGCCACCTCCCTACTCTAGATGGACTCCTCTACTTGTCTCATCTAGTTTGGGCTTCACTTATTCTTCCTTTATCATTGTTCCTGCGCCTTTTCTTGTGTGAAAACCACATTTGGAACTTGAAAGAGAAGACAAACATAAAATGAAAGTAAAACAGGTATGCCTGCTCTCTGTTATCTCTGAACAGGGCATTAACAGAGACACAAATAATCAATTTAAAAAACAAACAGGACTTCTAAGTCTTTTTATCAAACTACAGGGTGGGGCAAAAGTAGGTTTACAATTCTGAGTACATGACAGTTTATTCCTGTATTATTATTTATTATTGTATTATTTTCCATACAAACAACTGTAAACCTACTTTTGTCCCACCCTGTATTGCATATGAAGGGGCTCTTGATTAACCCTGCATCCTGCCTTCTTGTTTAAGCTTCACATAATGCTTTAAATGAACTAGATAGATGCAGGCTCTACTGTGACACCCCCCCTCCAAAAAGGGCTTTCTCTGTTTACCATGACACTCCAGAGAGGGTCTCAAGGAGCAATGATTAAACTTGGTAACCAATACAACCAGAAGTAAAGCTCTCCATCAACAACGGCAAACTGAAACCATAGCAAGAGGCAAGTCCAGCTCAGATTCAGACACTTATATGCACGTAACTGGGAATTCATCACGACTGACCCAGCAGCATGTATCAGAGCCTACTGTTCTCAACAGGAGCCACGTAAACATCAGGGCAGATGTCTGAGAGTAATGTCTGCTTTCAAAGTAACCTTAACCAGGAATTCCATGGGCTTTCCACACTAGACTGAGATGTTTTTTGAGCATTTGCACAGACAAACAGCCTCCAAAAAAAGTTTTACCTTAGCCTACTCTTGTGTCACAGAATAATTTCATGAGCTCTCACCATAGGCAGTCAGGCATTCCACTGAACATTTTAAGTATCCATAAGGATTATATAGTCCTAAGAAAATGAAAGAATGTAAGATCCCACAAGGGTCAAAGATCTTCATCTTTGGGGAAGAAAGCACATTATCTTGGGATCCCATTACATTCAACAGTCTGCAGAGCCAAGCCTGAAACAATTCTTTTACCCCAAAAAGGGGGGGAGGGGCAGTCAATTACCCATGAGACAGCTGAACTCTTATGAATAATAAAATAATTAAATAATGTGAGGTCAGATGCCATCTCTCTTGGAGTTTTGCAGATGGAGGTTTAGTGACTATAAATATCTTCCTTTAGTAGGTACGCAGCTTTTCAACCTAGGAAGATAATAACTTAAGTAGCCCCAATTAACTGGGGTGGTGTTTGTCTCCTTAAATTGATATGCATCTTTATTCCCATGAAGATTTAGAAGTTAAAAAAGATCCAAGAGTCAAAAGTGCATTAACATTTTCGGGGCCAATTTAAAAAATAAGGATACAGTTGAAATTTTTGTTGTTTTTATAGTTAAAAAAATTTGGCTTAGAACAGCAGCTTGTAATTCCAATTTTAAAAAGTAACACTTACCTAGGACTTTATTATGCCTGGCCCTTTCTAAAGAAACCCCAAACATATCCATATGTTGTTTGTGTGTACACTCATTTAATACCCCTCACAGCCCTTTAGGTGGTGCTATGATCCCCATTCTACTGATGAAAAAACAAAGGCACAGAAGCTGTCCCTTGCCATCTACCCCCACCTCCTATCCCTAGTGGTAGAAATGACTGGATGCCTCTCTACATGGAAACTGAATTCAGGCATGTACAGTCAATACTGAAACTTAAGTGAGTTTATGCACAGCACTGAAATATCTAAGACACCTTTTTTTTTTGTTAACCCTCACTTAAGGATATTTTTTCCATTGCTTTTTCAGAAAGAGGGAGAGAGAGAAATATCAATGTGAGAGAATACTGACTGGTTGCCTCTGAACACTGCCAGGGCCAGAAATCAAGCCTGCAACCGAGGTGTGTGCCCTTGGCAGGAATCAAACCCAGAACATTTCAGTCCGAGGGTCAATGCTCTAACCACTGAGCAAAACCGACTAGGGCCTAAGACATCTTTTTAGGTTTATTTCATTCGTGGGTATAATTTATTTCATTTATAAGAAAAGTTAAGTACTTGAGAAGGTTTGTATTAATAAATCCCTTAACAACAGAAATCAAATATAAAATTATTTTCTCTAATAAGCAAGCCTAAATGTTGAAGAACTGCTTTATAAACAAGACCAATCATAATTCAAAAATCCCTTAATTGATTGTCAAAATCTGTTTAATTTATAAAAGGGATAAGATTAACTGATTTTTTTTTAATCGAGCAGTGTATTTTAATTTATAATTTGAACAAACTGGATACCAACTTTTTAATCCAAAGTGAATTTTGGATAGTGAGGCCCATGGACTGGAGGTCCTAGTGTGGTCAAAGGATTTCTAGAGTTGAAGACTGCGTGGCTAAAAGGTGGAAGAGTGGAAGTCAGAAAAGTAAGATGAGTAGATTTCCAGAAAGCTACATTCCTAAATTTCATGGTTAATTGCTCATAAAAATACTTCAAAGAACTACCATTTAACATGTTCTTGCCATTATCAAGGGTGATTTTTAAATGGTGGTATATAAACATTCCAGCCTCTTTTGGAATATACAGTTTTGCAATACACTGTTTCTCATGTAGACATATCTGCTATAACACAAAATATATGTTGCTAGGAAAACCTTGTGTTGAGCAAAAAATGTTCACTAAAAATAAAAGGATTTATATAAAATACAAGGTAAGGGGCAGATAATTGAAAACCTATGCAACTCTGAATTCAGATTACTATTTTTTGAATAATCAATAATTATAACCTTAAGAAATAAGACAACACAGGCAGGCACCCCAGAGTGGCTGAAGACTGTCTTTTGGAGTACTTAAAATACATAAACACAATAGGTGCTGGCTTGAAAGCACCAAAACAATGCTGATTATTAAGATGGGGCTTTTGTGAAGGTAAGCAGAGCAGTCTGGGCAACCTGCCAGAGTCAGAGAGTGCAATGGGGTGCACCCTCTCTGCGGAGGGAGCCCCAGGGTGCAGGTGCTCATTTTTTCATTTCATTTTAAATAGAGGTAAAAGGGCTCTTGCAAGTGCAACAGCCAAACTGAAGGTTTACATTCTCACCTACTTTTTCCTTCTCTGCTAAAATCTAATCAATCCTACATTATACCGTGTAATTACACATTATAATTCTCTCCATTCTGTGCTCTTCCTAGGAAAAGTTGCACATAAACCAGCACAAACTGTACATTCCACCATTATCATTCCTCTATTTGCCTATCACATACATAGCAAAACAAACTATTTAAAAATGCTCATATGTTGTTACAAGTTCCCACTGAATCTAGTGCTATGGTATGAGTCTCCTGATGAAGTGGTATATAGTGAACATATGTTGTTTATCTGGCCTTCTCGCATCTATTTCCCCTACCGAACAGCTCCCTAATTTCATTGTGGGGAATCATTGTAGCCCCACCATTTGCAACAAATCAAGGTTTCTATCTTTTTTCATCCAAGACACAGACATACAAGTCAAGCCTGGCCAACACAGTTTACTCTTCTGGGACTGGGACTCGAGTTTACTGACAGCAAGGACAAGAAAATGCTGAATGGCACCCATTCCAGTGGTAGCACCCAGATTGAATGGCCAATAGTTCCCACTAACCAAAAATTAGCACTGCCCTGGATCCAGACAGGTTTCCACCCATTCTGGGAGTTACCCTACTAACAAAATACTTGCATGTGTGATGTGGCCAATGTTCTCCAAATTGCATTAAAAAAACTTTAACAAATACAATATGCTGACTTTTATTAGATCACAAAAACTATGTATTTTCCCTTTTAGTTGCCGAGTTAAAATTAAAATCCAGTAATCAGCATTAGCCTACATATTCTGAAACAATTTACCTCTCCCCACTCAGCAAACTTCCCAAAGTTGCTATGCATTTATCTTTTTAACAATCATTTTCAAAAACAGACAAGATGTAACTAACTTTAGGAGAAGAAAAAAAGAAAAAGAGCCAAGTACAATTGACTCTTGAACATGGGTTTGAACTGCATGGCTCCGCTTAGATGCAGATTTTTTTTTTCTTCTTTTCTTTTTCTAATATATCTTTATTGATTTCAGAGAGAGGAAAGGAGAGGGAGAGAGAGAGACAGAAACATCAATGATGAGAGAGTCATTGATCAAGCCCACAACCCAGGCATGTGCCCTGACCAGGAATCGAACCCCGATCGCCTGGATCCTAGGTTGACACTCAACCGCTGAGCCATGCCCGGCCGGGCCAGATTTTTTTTTTCAATAAATACAGTAAATGTATTTTCTCTTCTTTATGATTTTCTTAATAACATTTTATTTTCTCTAGCTTACTTGATTGTTAGAATGCAGTATATAATACACATGTGAAATATGTGTTCATTAGCTATTAGTAAGTTAAGTTTGTAGAGAGTCAAAAGTTGTATGAGGATTTTTTTACTGTGCAGGGGGGTCAGTACCCCTAAACCCCAGGTTGTTTCAGGGTAAACAGTAATTACATCATTTGCATTTTTTAAGAAAGAGGCCTACCCCTTTTTTTCCTTTCAACATAGGTGTGTTTGTTTTTTGTATTAATTCAGTATTTTATGCAAATACCCATCCATTCTTGGCTTCCACCAATTCTCACAGGCCTGTGCCATCTTACAAACTAGCTGTATGACCCTGGCCTCTGAGCCTTCATTTCCTCATCTGTGTAACGGGCAAACAATGACCAGGTTACGTAGGGAATTTTTTAAGGACTAGAAACAACATGTGTAAAGTGAGCCCTGGATACAGGAAAAAAGCAGGTGCTTTAGAAACAGTGATTAGTTATAATCCCTGGGCATGGCTCCTTTACTCCCCCATGCCTGTTGTCTATTTGCACCCAAGTTCACAGTTCCCTTTGCAAACAGACACTTTAGAAGATCTAAACTGTCCCCAATTGGCTGGTTGGAATTTAATTCTACAGCTGCCTCTGCTTCTCTTGAACTGCATGTGGTGTATTTCACATAAAATTTCAAGCCATGAAAGCCTAGCTCACTTTTCCCTTTAAAAGCATATCTTCCTTTTCCTCTTTCTTTTGAATCTGCCCAAATTCCAGTCAGCCACAGGTAAGTGACAGGTGTGCTGGGATGCTGATCCTCTCAGCCCTCAAGGCAATGCACACATTTTCTATTTTTGTATTAACTTGAAAAAGGCTGGAAAGCACTGGTCTAGATCAGTGATTCTCAAATGTGTTTTTTTTGTTTTTTTAATATATCTTTATTGATTTCAGAGAGAGGAAAGGAGAAGGAGAGAGAGAGAAACATCAGTGATGAGAGAGCCATTGATTGGCTGCCTCCTGCACACCTCCCACTGGGGATCGAGCCTGCAACCTGGGCATGTGCCCTGACCAGGAATCGAACCCCAATCACCTGGATCCTAGGTCGATGCTCAACCACTGAGCCACTCCCGGCCAGGCTGTGTAGTATTTAAATTACCTGGGAATCTTATTAAAATAAAAATTCTGATTGAGTAGATCTGTAGTGGAATTAAGATTCTGCATTTGTAACCAACTCTCATGGGTGTCAATGTGTGGCCAACACTTGGAGCAGCAAATGTGTGTCTAGTGTACCTGTTTCACTACACTTAACAACCCTTTCCTTATGAAATTGAAAAAGATAGGGTTAATTAGTCAAATTTCCATCACTTTGTTAGAATAACATTAGAATAGCAGTTTTTCTTGTTTCTTTTACCCTCATAAAGTAGTAACTTTTTGTGTGCCAGAATTTTTTCTTTTATGTATGCATAATCTGATTAACTTCATAATACACACTAAAAGGCAATTATTTCTTGGGGCTTAGAAAAAGATAAAACTAAATTTCAACAGAAAAGTAAAAATTAATGTAATCTACAACTAAAACTATACTATAATATGCTAAAAAGTAAGAAATACATTTTTCACAACTGTTCCAAGGGCACACAACTAAGAAAGCTGAATTGGTCACTAAAACTCGGGTCACTCAAAGCTGAGTCTACCTAGCAACGAAGCTGTTCCCACATGATATAGGTTGAATTCCATTCCCCCCACTAAATATTGTATATTGAAGTGCTAACCCCTAGTACCTCAGAATGTGACCTTACTTGGGAAAAGGGTCACTGCAAAATAATTAGTTATAATAAGGTGGGCTATAATCCAATATGATTGGTGCCCTTATAAAAGGACACCAATGACAAAGATAGGCATACAAAGAGAATGGCATGTGAAGATTGCAGTTATGCTAGCACAAGTCAAGGAACCACCAGAAGCTAGGAGAGGCTTGAAAGAGACAGATCCTCTCCTAGAACCTTCAGGAGGAACACGGGCCTGCCCATGCCTTGAACTGGAACTTCTAGCCTCCAAAACTGAGACAATATATTTCTGTGGTTAGCCACTCAGTCTGTGGTACTTTGTTTATGTCAACCCTAGCAAACTAATACAATGCCTCATTGTGCTCCCTCCCAAATAAAAGTAAGGTCTGAAGATGATTGTGCAGATATGCAATTACATCACAGAATGTCTGGTGTGCCAGGTGAAGATTTTGGATTCTATGGCAATAAGCATCCACTGAAAGGCTTTAAGCAGATTAGTATTAGGTTTATTAAGTTCAAATGAACTTACAACATATACCAAGCCACTTTCATTCAAGCAGGGTCTAAAGGTTCCTTTATGCCAGAATTCATGTTTCTTGTTACACAAAAATATTCTTGCAATCATCAGAAAAGGCTGCACCCCATTCCAGAAAAAGAATGCCTTAAGAAGACACCTGTATTTGCATGTCACATCCAACTAAAATTTTTCTTAATATAACAGACATGGATAATAAAAAGTTACAGATGAAATGAGCTTTTATTTCCCCCAAAATTTATGTCCTGAAACACTAAATGCTAGAGTTTTGTTTTGCTTTATTTTAAAGAGGAAAGTTTGTCTGAGTAACTGACATAAATAAGCTTTCAATTATTCAGAGAACCAAGACTTCGAAACTAAATTCAGCCTCTTAACAGGTCAGAGACCAATCCCTCGGTAAAAAATCAGTAGCTAAAGGTGAGACATACCATTTTGTTAATATGCTAGTACCTCCCCTTCCCTCTTTAAATAAGAACTTGAATCAAAGGAAAATTATCCATTAGGAAAACAGTTTCATGTTTTTACTTTTTCACTGAAGCATAATAGCACACATTTAAAAAAGTGCAAAACATGATAAATGCTCACAAAGTAATCTTTGTCATTTCGAAACACAACAGGACCAGACCCCTGTGAGTCCCCTTTATGCTCTCTTCCCAACAGCAGGGCCTGAGTGTAACGACTATCCTGACTTTGAAACACTCAAGATTAGTTTTGCCTACTTTTAAACTTTATAGAAAAGGAACCACACAGTATCACACTCTTTTGTGTCCACCAACATTATGCCTGATTAACCAGTCTACTTTTAACTTCCATTTTGATGCAAACTAGATCCCCAGGTTTCATTTTGTTTACTTTGAATTTTTTTCCAGCTTAAATTCCATTTGCATCAAAAGAAATTAACATCTCAATGTTCAATGTATAATTAATTCTAGGTTCTAGGTCCTTTTTCAGTTCAAGCCCCCAATTCCTAACAATAATGAAAAAAAAATTGGAAATAAAAAGGAGAAATGTTTATTTCACTTAAAACTTCATAAACCACAAACTTAAAAGTTCTTTGTCTTTTATATATAAAACTTATCTTCATGTAAAATTTCACGTTTTGTTCAAAAAGTAGAAGGAACACAGATATATCAAACCTAAAAATCCTGAATCTTGATTTTCCCCCTCTTGTATGTGGTGGTGATTTCTGTTATTCTAAGAGTAATATCTAGGGTAAATACTCCAGAGAGTCAAACAAAACCATCAGTTGATATGACAGAATACAAGTGGAGAATCAGCTTAATAAGCACTTTTTAAAGAATGTATGTTTCTTTATCGAAACAGCAAACAAAACTGATATGCCAAAATGAAAATATACCTCCCAATAATTTAAATTTTTTTTACTGTTTACCTGGTTAGGAATAAAGGAGCCACAGTGTAGAACTGACAATAGTGAATACACTGTTGGTGGGAATGTAAATTCATACAGCCACTATGGAAAATACTATGGAAGTTCCTCAAAAAAGCAGAAGTATAATTACCATATGATCCTGCAAGTTCCACCAGTTATCTAGCTGAAGGAAATGAAGTCACTATATCTCAAAGAGATATCTGCACACACCGCCCCCCCCCCCCCCCCCCGAGTTCACTGTAGCATTATTTACAATAGCCAAGACATGGAAGCAACTTAAGTATCCATCAAGGAAAGACTGAATAAAGAAAATGTGGTCTATATACAATATTCAGCCATAAAGAAAGAAGAAACTCTTAAAATATATATATCTTTATTGATTTCAGAGAGAGGAAAGGAGAGGGAGAGAGGTAGATAGAAACATCAGTGATGAGAGAGTCATTGATCTGCTGCAGCCCACAACATGAGCATATGCCCTGACCGGCAATTGAACCCCGATCGCCTGGATCCTAGGTCAATGCTCAACCGCTGAGCCACGCCCAGCCGGGCAAGAAAGAAGAAACTCTTGCCATTTCCAACAATGTGGATGAACCCTGAGGACATTTTGCTAAATGAAAAAGTTACACAAAAACAAACATTATATGATCCCACTTACATGTGGAATCTAAAAAAAAAACAGAGAACAGATTAATGATTGTGGGGGTGGGGGAGTTAGTAAAGGTGGCCAAAGGGTACAAACTTCCAGTTATAAGATGAATAATAAATTCTAGAGACATAATGTACAGCATGGTGACTGTAATTAACAATACTGCATTGTATGACAGTTATGGAGTGTAGATTTTAAAAGTTCTCACCACAAAACAACAAATTGTAACGTGAGCTTATGCATGCTTGTGGTAATTATTTTGCAATATATACACATATAAAACCACTACATCATACATCTTAATGTTATATGTCAATTATATCTCAATAAAGCTAGGGGGTGAGGAGTAGAAAGAAATTAATATGCTACCCAGAGCATACTGATTTAGAAATCAGTATGTTATGCTAAAGAAGCCCAAAAGGGAAATCTGACTGCACACAGCTGTGTAACAAATCAATCTGTTACCGTGACAGACATCTCAAAAGTAGAATAACAGTTTATAGACAACAAAGAAGTTAGATTAGACATAGGGGCAATATATCACAGAGACCCACAAAGTTTCTGTTTTGTTTTATTTTAGAACAAGTCTGTTAAATCATTCACTGGGAAATAAATGGTTCAAAATACACTTCCAGAAGCATTATTCTAATTCTGACATCATTAACCAGTCAATAGATTTTTGAAAGGTTTTCAGAAATTTATTTATTCAAGAAATATTATGGAACACACACTATGTGTACACTACTGTCATAGATGCCAGGAATACAATGAAAAGCAAAAACAGAGCTGTTGTTTTTATGGACAGATATTAAAACAGTAACAGAAAAAAGCAGAAAAGTGTTAGTGTACTAGAAGAAAAGATAGATAATGCTGTGACAGAGTCTATAAAAGAAATCTGCGTAACCTGGGAGAGGAAAGGCAACTACCCTGGAATGGAGGAGCTGAAGAAAGGATAAGAATTGAGAAAGTGTGCCCTGGCTGGTGTGGCTCAATTGGTTGGGCATCATCCTGTGCACTGAAATGTTGCAGATTTGATTCCCGGTCAGGGCACATGCCCAGGTTGAGGGCTCAATCCCCAGTGGGGAACATGCAGGAGGCAGCTGATTGATATTTCTCTCTCTCTCTCAAAATCAATAAAAATATTTTTAAAAAAGAATTAAGAAAGTGTGTCTGTGTGTGCAAGCGGGGGGGGAGGGGACCCTCACTAGCCTGCACAACAGCAAGTACAAAGGCCCTTAGGCAAAAAGTAACATGGGCAGTATAGCTAAAAGTCCATTATGCTGAGCTCCTATGAGCAAAACAAAGATAACTCCAGAGATAAGGAGCTGGGGCCAAAAAAAAAGCTGGTTGTGACATGCAGGAGGTTAATCCTTAGCTAGTGAAATAAATTCTAAATAATACCCAATTTGTCAATAATATCTCATTCTTCTCAGACCATATAATCTGAGTACAGACCTGTTCCCCTAGGATAAGAAGTACAGTTACATAATAGTCTATTTTTATCCTCACAGTATCACTCACTACTAGGCTCATTCTTAATGACATTTTGAGAGGCACCTATAATTTACACTTAATCTAAATATTAAAACCAATTCAGAAGAGTACAAAGCAAAAAGAAAAATCCATGTTTTATACCCTAAAGAAACAAAGGAGCACAAAAGATCTACCATTCAACAACTAATAATATACTAAAGTAATCCCTTATGTCCCGTAGAGATCCTACCTAAATATTAAGATACAACTAAGTATACTGAATCTCTGCCATTGGGTGAGAATGGTTTTCATCACCAACAAAAGATATTATAGTAGTCTCTGCACCAAGAAGGAAAAAGATCAGAAAGAAAGACAAAGGGGGAAAAAAATCCAGTCCCATCTGGGACTCTAATCACAACAGTCCCCTCCCTAACTTCTGATTGTTCAGTTTAGGTAAACCTAAATAGGCAATATTTAACCACCCTCCATTTAGAAAGAAGTGTTTTCAAGAAGGAAACCAAGTCATTTAGCTTCAAATTCATCCCCCAAAAAAGAAAAGAAACCAGTGGAGGTCAAAGAGTGTCTTCTTACCAAAGAGTCAAGCATCCACTAGGCCTGACAGGGTGTAGGCCCCAGGCCACAACAACATCAGCCATCCAAGCACAAGGAGCCCCTCGCACAAAGTGGTCATGCTCTGAATGCCCCAGAAAACTTTCAAACCATTTTCGGTTTCTACAGATCCTTTATAGCAATATATTTAGCGTCCAAAGAGAGCTATCTTTTTCACATTTCACAAGGGCCCTCAGTTCTTCCCAAACACTTTGTAAATAAGCCCTTAGCAACTTGCCTCTTCTAAACATCAAGCAGGAAAGACTACTATCATCTTGTAGAAGGTGCAATATGAATGTGCAACAGTCCCCAAAACAGTTTACTCAAAACTGGATTTTCTTAGGGAGATATTCAGAAGAAACGGGGCCACAGTACCATAAATGGAGAAAAGGGTAGGGTTGTTTTGTCTTGTTTTGTTTTTACTATTAAAGGTGTTTCCTTAACTGCAGGACTTCTCCAAGTCATGAATGATGACACTCTCCCCTGAGAGGGGCACTGTGTGCAGCATCTCCCACACGTATTTCACTCCAAACATTTGGGGGAAGTATCTCCGCAAACACAAGAGTAACATTCCACTGAGAAAGGCTGGCATTCAATACTGCACAAGGCAGCTGGCCTTCTGACTGATCCAAATGATCACGTTACCACAGTGAATTATGATGCATCAAGAGAATAAGAGCTTGCTTTAAGTTTTCATGCTATAATCTGTATCTAAAGGAGTTAACACATTCTGTTCCTTTCTCATGACCTAGAACTATATAGGTCCATAGCAAGCATTTTGTGGTAACTAATGAAAGTCTTCGGTGGCTAAGAAATTCTTACTGTCCAATATCTAAGTCTGAATCAAGGACACTGACAGTACGGAACCTACAGATTATAAAATCTCTACACCAATGCTCTAATCTCTCTACAAACTGAACTTTGGAATTGTATATTACATAAATATCTTCTAAGTTAATCATCAACCAAGAAATTATAGTTGTGAATACAAGTTTATCTGTAAAAGTTCTAATATTAATTCTTTTGAAATTCAAAACTAATTCCTATGGGAAGGGGGGCTGGTACTTTATTTGAAGTTCAAAACAGTTACAGTACACCTCAGTAATGAAACAATAACCTCCTTATAATCTCCCTTTCCTGGGAAGATATCAAACTGGGAGGCCTTTAACCTGTTAATTACAGCTCATGAAATTCATGTCATTCCTCAGCACTATAAGTAATTCAAACAAAATTATTTTTAGCTAGTTTTACTGACTTCTGTAAGAAAAGTATCTTAATACACACAATATATCAAATGAAAAAGGAAAGTCTGGTTGGTGCCCAACAGGTTCTGAATCACTTGTTTCCCAGTATCTCATCTGAAACCTAGATCTGTATCTTCTCTGAACAATGCTATAAACCCCAGTGCATTTAATGAACATAGTATATTTTCTGAAAAACAAAGCAGGTTACTTGGCCTCAACTATCATCACTGATTAGAGAACCTAAAGCTCAATTCTTTAGAAAAGAAGGTTATCAGAAGAAAGAAACCTTGATCTGAAGGCCATTAAAAATACCGGTCACTCCTATAGCAAGCATAAAATTTCCTGTTTCCAAGAATCTTAAGGTTTACTTGTCCCACCAGTGTCACTACATCCTAACTTGTATGAAAAAGTCATGAGTTGAAAACCACTGAGCAGATGGTGAAGGGAGAGAAGCAGCAGCATGAGAAAACAGGCGAGAACCTGACAAGCGCCCAAGCCAGGAGAGAAATCTGTGCTAAGGCAGACACGAGCAAGAAGTGAGTACACCCAACTGGCCAGAAGTGGGTCAGTGTGCTTACTACCTTGAGTTTGTCCACCCAAACTACCATCGACCCTTCTGAGCTCCATGCCTGCCTTACCAAGTGAAAACACACCCGAATGCTGGTGTCGTTTCCCCTCCACACACAGTGTAAAGACTCAAATGTAATGCCCCTCACCTCCTGGTCTGTAGACAACATCGTCCTCAGTGATGTAGGAGGTTATCTCACCAGTGTCTGTCCTTTCATAGCGAGATTTTTTTTTCGGTGGCTTCTTTTTGTTCTTCTTCGTGGACTCCTCTGTGGTGGCACTATTGTTGTCATTGTCTTCATCTTCACTGTGATCACTCTCAGCATAATTTTTGGCTCCTCCTTCTAAGGTACAGCTCCTGCGTGGCCTTGAATTCTCACTTTCTCTTATTTTGTCTCTTTTATCTCTCTCTCGGTCCCGATCTCGGTCCCGGTCCTTCTCTTTGTCTTTGTCTTTGTCTTTGTCTGCTGTCATGATTCGCCACGTGCCTTCTTCTGTCCTCTCACGGCTAGGCCTCCGTGAAAGGTAGACAGTAAGCCTGGGCTTCAGTCTTCTGAATTTCTCACTCAATTCCAGGGAAAATCCAACCACTCCAACAACCCCAACGTTTCAAAAATGCTACAAGAAAAAAAAGAGACATTGATTTTACTTTATAATTTCCTCATATTTTTTCCCTAAAATAATGTCTTATTAAACAAATCTGTTACTCATGCTAAAAACTTCTCACAAGCCATAGGGAAAAAAAAGTACAAGTGATTTAAAAAATTTTAATTATATACAGTTTTGGCCTCAGCTAGCATATGGTTTGGGATTTTCTACAACAGCAATAATGAAAAATGTCTGAATGCATAAGATGAACTATACTTTCTATACACCAATTGTCTTCTTTTTAAGGAAAAAGTGTATCCTAGTAGACAACATATAATGAGTACAATTGTACAAAAGGCCCTTTACAGCCATAAAATTAATTTAAAAGGGAAAGAACATCTAGTAAAAATTATCTCTACCTGAAAAAACTAAACGATTTGGAGAGCCTTGGAAAATGTCTCAGGATGTCTCGGTGCTACTACCTTCTGAAGACTCTTTCCAGACACTTCTCCAAATTTCCAGAGCTCCTCCCAACAATGAACACAAGAGTTGACTCAAATAAATAACTCCAAAGCAAGATTCTTTAGCCTTCAATTACAATTGTTCACATCTTCTAAGTCTACTATTCCACTTATTTCCCAAGAAAAATGGTTTCTCTAAAGATATATTATCTCTGCCTTAACCAAACATAACAGCTCTAAGAATCACCTTCTAGCCTTAGGGAATATTAAGTGGTACTTATATTCTTCCAAACTTCACTCTTAGTAGTTTCCCTAAGAGACTCTTCCCTAGAACCAAACCCAACAAGGAAAGTGTGAGGTGAGGAGTTTAAAATGAGGAGAGTTAATACCTAACTTCAATCCAGCATAATTCTAATAAAAATTTCATAGGAGGGAAAAAACTGTTTTGTTTACAAGTCAGTTTTGAACAGACATAATAACCAGTAATTTATCTTTTGCAATCTTTTACCATCTTCCCCAATATCTCATCTAATGTGTCAAGAATCTGTACCAAACACTATGTGCCAGGTGTTGGGAACTAAAGATACAATGAGGGGAAAATTCAGGGCCATTGCCCACAATGCTCTAATGAAAGGAGGAAAGGAGGCGACTGATCAATATGAGAAGCATCTGTTTCTCATGTTACTAGGGCCAGATAAAAAACATATGCAAACAAACAAAAGACTGGTCTTCTTTACTTTGACAACAAACAAATCAGTTCGCAATTACATGCCTCAGAAGCAGAGAAAATTCTCACTGATCATGCCAAAACCATAAAAATTACCATATACTTTTTCCAAAGCTCAGAGGTCAAACATGATACCAGAAAAAAAGTCCCTTTAGCACTTCAAATACTCTTAGGCATTCAGGAAAATAAAAAAAGTTAACAACCACCTTTGGGGAGATAGACCAATAAAGAAGCAATAATGCTGACAATCCATAAGCAAAGTCAGAAAGATGAAAGCATGTAGCACAAACTGAAATTATTTCTTCTACATAGAAAACATGCTTTCAGATAGGATTTCAATATTGTAAATATATTTTGAGAAAATGAAAAATTATTCTAGTGCCTGCAAAAACTTCTGCCTAGATGAATCATCTGTTAAACAGACAGTAATAAACTCCCAAGTCCCTATAAACCACTGGTGTTAGCAACTGAAAATATAGAAAGAGACATATTACTTTCTCCATCTTACGTTTAGAGCACAAACAAAACAATCATGCAAGGAAGAAAACTATCAGCTGGCACCGATGTTAAAACATTCCTCTGACATTGAAAATGGACCCAAGTCTACCGGCAGTCCAAAAAGAGCAAGGAGCTTAGGCTGAAAACCTCTCAGATGCAGTACAGACACACTTCTGATAAATTAAGAAAAAGACCAGTCTCCCTAGGGTGAACAAGATTACTGCTCCAGAAAATTGTGTAAAAATACTATTTTAGCACTCAAAAAGAAAGAAATAAGTCCAAATTGTGCATTCAACAGTACTCCCTACAATATCATATCCTGTGTTTCTATTTACAAAGAAATTGGAGTTGTTTCTGCCAAGAGTGAGCAAGAAAGAAAAATTGAAGAAACAACAGAGAAGGCATCAACAAAATGTCTAAGTGTGTCCCCAACTTTCAAGTAACTAAGAACACTGATAATCCAAAGTAAAAGTCAATCCAATTACCATTTACATTTGGCTCTGATACATAGCTCGGTGGAGATAAAAGTATTTTTTTCCTCTGTATTTCCTATAGCATTATAATTTTCCTGAGCCTCATTATACAATGACCAACATACAATATTAATGTGACATTTGAAAAAGGGACCCAAGAGGAACCAGATGGCACTGAGAAAGGTAGTTGTCACTTAAGTTTACTAGAAATGATTTACAAAGTAGACAATACAACAATAGCATCTTTGTAACAACAAGGAGTTACAGATGCCTGCCAGAATCCCATTTGATCCTTTCTCTCAACAAGTCAATTAAATGAACCAGACAGCTCCGGCCAGTGTGGCTCAGTTGGCTGGGCATCATCCCGTGAACCAAAAGGTTGGCAGTTTGACTCCAGTCAGGGCACATGACCAGGTTGTGGGCTTGATCCTGGCTAGGGATAGAGCAGGAGGCAACTGATCGATGTTTTCACTCTCACGTCGATGTTTCTCTCCCTCTCCCTTCCTCTCTCTCTAAAAACAATTAAAGACCTTTAAAAAAATTAATAAAAATAAAGTGAACGAAACTGAAGTCACCATGCCGAAGGAAAATTAAATAGGCATCATCTGCAAATGGCAACACAGCCAATGATTCTAAGCCAGTTCTTCAAAGGTGAACCACATCTGACCTGATTCCAACCTGCTGCTCAGGTTATAATCTGTGCTGCCAGGGTCATTAGTTCTTCTTAGGTGCCAATTTTTCCCACATGTATCCATGCTGATAATTCGGACAAACAGATTTAGGAAATACACTCTTTACCCTCTCCCCACAAGAAGACAGTTTTCTCCAGTAAGAAAGACAAAAATACTGAAAGTATCTCTGTTGATCCACAGCTCAACCAAGATAAACAGGAAACACGGTATGAGATACTTTAACAAAAACAAAAAAAAGGAAGAAGATCTAATGCAAAACATGTTAAAGAGTCACAATAATCTTCATCCATTCACTGAGCTAATGTCTACTGAATGCCTACTGTGTGCTAGTTACTGCTCTAGGTGTAAGGAAAACAGCAGAGAACCACATATAAACTTCCCTGCCCTCATGGAGCTGATTTCTAGGCAGGGAAAGACCACAAACAAAATAACAACATTCACTTAATGTCTTTGATAGGTTCTTGGATCTCTGGCAAAATGACATGTAATAAAACCAATTTTCCCATAGGCTAACTGATATAAATAAGAGTTAAGTTCCTATGGCATCTCATCAACATTATACAAAATGACACTGAACAGAAGGACATTATTTCAGACCCCTCATCTAGATATCTAGATCTAGATACATAGGCATATAGGATGGATGGATGGATGGATGGATGGATGGATGGACGGATAGAGAGAGAGAGAGAGAGAGAGAGAGAGAGAGAGAGAGAGATGATAGATAGATCATAGATGATAGATAGATAGATAGATAGATGATAGATAGATAGATAGATAGATAGATAGATAGATAGATAGATAGATAGATAGATGATAGATAGATAGATGATAGATAGATACACACACATACACAAGGTGGGGCAAACGTAGGTTTACAGTTGTTCGTATGGAAAATACAATAATAAATAATACAAGAATAAAGCCTGTGTTTTGCATACTCACAACTGTGTTTATATATTACATGAAAAGATCTTAAACAGAGAATTCAATGGGAAAAGGGAGTGTCGGAGGAATACAATTTTAAATGACGGTCAGGGAAGCACTCACTAAGACGGCAGCTATCAGGACATACGGAGGGAGATCATTCTAGCAGCAGGAAAAGCAGGTGCAAATGTCCAGAGGCAGGAGTGAGCCAGACAAACTCAAAAGACGGGAGGCCAAAGGCGCTGCAGTGGTACAAGGAAGAGGGAGAGTGGTCAGAGATGAGTTCAGAGAGGTAAAGGGGGGACTTTGGCCTTTACTCAAGTGACAGGAAGTGACTAGAATGACACTTCAGCCACTACAGAGACCAGAAAAAGACATGCTCTGACTTCTGTTTAAGATGATTCTGGCTGTTGAGGAAAAACCTGAAGGGATGCACCATGAAGACTGGTGAGAGAGGAGGCTCATTTGAATACCCAGGTAAAAGGTGACAGTAGCTGGGACGGGCTAGGGTGATAGCAGCAGAGAAGCAGAGACATCTTACTCACTTATTTTGAATGTAAGAGTCAAAGATTATGTGCAGGCAAACTGGGAGGTGTGGTGTGACAAAGAAGTCAAGAACAACTCCAAGAGGTCTGACATGAGCAACTGGATGGATGAAGCTGACATATGAGTTGGGAGAAAGACTAGGAGCTCAGGTATAAACATGTTAAGTTTGAGAACCCTGGCCCTAGCCGGCTCAGTGGTTAAGAGTGTGGGCCTGCGGACTGCGGACTGAAGGGTCTCAGGTCCCATTCCAGTCAAGGGCACATACCTCAGTTTCAGGCTCCCTCCAGGCCCCAATCAGGGCATGTGCTGGGGGCAACCAATCAATGTGTCTCTCTCACATCGATGTTCCCCTCTCTCACTCTCTCTCTTTCCCTTCCACTCTCTCTGCAAAGCAATGGGAACAAATATCCTCTGGTGAGGATTTAAAAAAAAAAGTTTGAGAAGCCTATAAAACCACATAAAGACTTTAGGTAGGCAGAGGTACAGACTAGAGGTAAAAATTTAGTTTTTAAGGATATGAGATTGAGTGAGATCACCAGGGAAGTGAGTATAAAGTTTTTCTAATACAATATCTAAAATCCCTTTACAGCACTTTCCACAACTGTAATTTCACATTTATTTGTGTGATCTGATTAACATCTGTGTCTAACTCCAGGGAGCTGACCCCTGGCTGTTTCTGCCTCTCCTGTATTCTGAGACCCTCACTGCCTGGCACACAAACATGAGTAATGAATTACTTCATCCTGCCCTCCCTCACACATAAGCTAGATCAACTGAGGGCATTATGAGGAGCCTTTTATTTGGGCAAGAAAACATTTCATGAGTAAATAACTGAGGTGGTGCTGGACCTGGCTCATAAACCATGAACAGGGTAAGGAGGAGCAAAAGGAAGAAAGTATTCCAGGTGCAAGGAAGTTCAGTTTAAAAAAAAAGTGTTCAATTCAGTTGCTGTCCTTGATGGCAGCTACAGGGGAAAAACAGTAGGAAATAAGCTTAAGTAGAAAGGGGAACCTCTAAAATAACAAAGCAGCTAACACTCACTGAGCACCAAATATTTGCTAAGCATTTTACCCATGTTAATTCATTTAATATTCACTATAACAAAAATGACAAAATAATTTATTGTCCAAACTGGGACACATCTGAGAGTTAAAAAGATTAGCACGGCCGGCCGTGGCTCAGCGGTTGAGCGTCGACCTAGGATCCAGGTGATCAGGGTTCGATTCCCGGTCAGGGCACATGCCCGGGCTGCGGGCTGCAGCCGATCAATGACTCTCTCATCATTGATGTTTCTATCTCTCTCTCTCTCTCCCTCTCCCTTCCTCTCTCTGAAATCAACAGAGATATACATTTAAAAAAAAAAAAAAGATTAATAATTACTCAGGAAAAACATGTAAACCAGGTCATATGATCATCCTAACTACATCTCTGTTCAGTAGGCACTATCATGATGTACATCTTCCCACTGCAAAAGCAAGCACAGAGAGAGGCTGAGCAAGACGACAAAAATCACATAGTATTTTGGTAGACCAAAATAGCACATCTACATGTTGGACCTAGGATTATGAACCAAAGGCTGCTGACTCCAGGAGCTTATACTCTTAACCACAAGGCCATACTGTCTTAAATTACACAGCCTTAAAAGCCAAGTTATCCAATAGGCTAAGCAAACAGGGTGTCTGTCACTGTAGGCTCTTGAGATGAAAATAGCATTCTGAAAACATTCATTTTGCCTGGCAAGAGAGATTTCCCATCTATAATTGTTAGTGCTATCCAAACAAGCTTGCTTTCAAATCCACTATTTCTGAAAGCCTAAATAGGAAAGGAACCAAGGCACCTCAAGAGCTTCTGCCTTTGCCATTTCTGCATTTTGCGGTAGCTCCATAAATGTTTTAGCATTTTCCTTTAGGAACAAAATGGTCCCAGCGTGGAAGATGTGGAAGACGTAAGTGAGTGAGCTGCCCACCCTACTGGGCCCAGCCCCCAGAAGCAGCTGAATACGGAAAGAGGCATGCTGTGGCTGGGCAACTGCGTTCAAAGGGAAATCAGTTACTGTTTCCTATTCCCTTTCATACCCACATCCTGTGAAAGAAAACGTAATGATTCAGCTCTGGAAAGGGAATGTCACTCTAACATTTGTACTCACTGGATAAGAAACAGGCATTCTCATAAACAGCAACCTGCTGCAGGAAATACCTCAAAGCATGCCAGAGAGCCGTTGAGCGTGGGGTCAGCAGGCCATGAACCCGTGCAGAGAGAAGACTTGGTTTTATCTGAAACTGCTGTGGTACTGAGAACCCTTCTTCCATGTGAAAATAAATGGGCTGCGAAGTTCTCCCATCTGACCTGACATAAGCGAATGGCTACATATGCCTGTCCAGCAATTCTCTACATTTAGGGTTAAAAAATATTTAAACTCAGCCAGTCCTGAGTTTATCTACTCATTCCCAGAACACATGTCGTATTGAAAGTACCTAAATAACCGAGATGGGATGAGCTAGTCAGATTCAGAGTGGCCTTTGTGGTATGAACACAGAAGCACAGAATGAATGTCCCTTAATCAGATCTGAGTGGATGTAATGCTCAGAGTAAGGAACACTTCCTCAACTCCTTGGGAAGCTCTGGGGAAACTGAGAGAACTAAGATTTGTGGACTCTGCCAAATATCTTAATTCCTTCCAAAAAGACATAATAACAAAACACAGGACCCACAAAAGGTGGGGAAAGTACGCAAAACTTAGGTTACAATTAACAACTCAAAATTAAATAACAAACAATAGACAATATTTTTATTTGAAGTAGGGGCAAGGAATTACCAAAGATGAGGTGCCCAAGGAGATTTAAAAAAATAAAAATGTAAAGTCCTCCCTTTCTTTAAAGAACTCACAGTCATTCATACAAGCAATTGCTTTCCCATAGTGTTAAATGTGAAGTTTTTGCCAATCACATACAGAAATTTTTACTTTTGCACATTGCCCACAGTTGTGTCTCTTCTACTCAGTGGATGACGGAAACCAGGGCTTCTCAACTGTGGCACCATGAACATTTTGGGCCAGATCTGGGGGAAGTGGCGGGGGCACTGCCCTGCATATTATCCTTGTTCTCTGCCCATGTAAATTTAGTAGCTGAATCCCCTTGCTCCCATCAGGACAACAAAATATATATCTCCAAATATTGCAACATATCCTCTGGGAAACAAAGTTGCTCACAGTTGAGAGCCAATGCTTTAACCAAACTGTCTATCGCAGAGATTTCAAAGGGCTGCCCTGGCCGGTATGGCTTAGTGGTCAGAGCATCGACCCGGGTACTGAAGGGTCCCGAGTTCAATTCCGACCCAAGGGCACATACCTTGGTTGCAGGCTCGATGCCTGACCCCAGTCAGGCACATGTGGGAGGCAACCACTCACTCTCTTTCTCTCACATGAATGCCTCCCTCCCTCCCCCCCTCCTCCCTCTCCCTCTCCCTCTCCCTCTCCCTCTCCCTCTCCCTCTCCCTCTCCCTCTCCCTCTCCTCTCCCTCTCCCTCTCTCTGTCTCTTTCGGAAAAGCAATGGAAAAAATATCCTCGGGTGAGGAATTAAAAAAAAAAAAAAAAGATTTCAAAGGGTTAAGCAATTGTGTTTATTCCAAATTATGCTTGACCAATATGGAATCCATAAAACTAACACCATCACAAAAATAATGTAGCATGTTCTTTGTTCTCTGAAATAAACTGGACTAATTCAAAAACACTGCCTGAAAGAGTAATTACACAGATGTGTGAAACTGAATTTGGAAAACAGATATAGATATCCTGAAAATCTTGATGTTTCCTGGCAAGCCCTGAAGGCAGTATTACTCACTGGCGACCTGCTCTGCTCATGGGGCCAAGTGGATGCTTCTGTTATCACAAAACTAAAGAGAAAACCTGTTGTCCACAATGCCAAGTACAAGGGAAACCAAAAGCCTATGAACCAAATCCTCATGTGAAAGGGGATAGACTTCTTAACCTCACTTTCCCAAATCATGGCCATAAGCAGAAAACCAAGAATAGAAAAAATAAATACAAAAATCAGATGGATAAAATAAAAGATGGTATATCAATACAATAAAACATTATTCAGCAATAAAAAGGAAATACTGACAAATGTTACAACCTGGCTGAAACTGGAAAACATGCTATGTGAAAAAAGCCAGTCACAAAAGACCACATATTGTATGATTCCATTTATATTAAATATCCAGAAATGGCAACTCCATACACAGAAAAGATTAGTGGTTGCCTGGAAGTTGGGGGGATGGCTAGGGAATGACTGCTGTGGTTATGGGGTTTCTTTGGGGGAGATAAAAATGTTGTAGAATTGATGGTGGTGGTGGTTGCACATATCTATGACTATTAAAAGCCATTAAATTATACACTTTAAATGGATAAATTACATGATATGTGAATACATTTCAATAATGATGTTATAACACACACACAAACAGCAACACTACAAACTAAGAAAAACTCAAGCTTTGCTACAGCTGAAAAACATGCAGCTGGCTATAAAATTCACTAGGATGAGCTCTACCTCTGCCACTGAGAAAAACTACCTCTTAAAGCTATAAAACACATCGTTAACTAAACAGAGAGAAGTTTTATTTCAACCTTCTTTGAACCACACAGTAATCTTTAATATGCAGGAATACCTGGTCGGGCTTACTACCGCTGCACAACATGTTCAAAAGTAGGTAAGGTGGACAGGGTTTCTTTCAGTTTGCAGAGCTCCAATATTAATTTAAAACCATGGCACATAAGCTCTGAGCATTTGAGGAATGGAAATGACAGATGGACTTTTATACTTAAGACAATCACAATTTGTACATATATGTAAAACCAAAAGTATTCATAATGCACTTCTAATCCACGGGTACAAATTACATCAAGGGAAAAAAGAGAACCATAAAACTCACTGGAGCAGTCCTTCTAAAAACACTTAGAATATGAGTCTTAGATGAAAAGGAAAAGTAACTCTAAAAGCAGGAGTCTAGGCCAAACTCAATTATCCATTTTCTATGTCTGAGTTATTCTAACTGGGTGTGACAAAATATATTACCCTGCCATCTTTGCTAACCTAATATCATTCAAAGAGAAAAGCAGAAGAGCCAATAGAGTTGCTCAATTTCTGATGCCAGCAACTCGTGAGTGACCAGGGAGGGTGGGGTATGAGGATTTCCAGGGCCTGGACCATAACACGTTGTAGCTTTAACAATGACCATCAAACATCAAGCAGAGTCCCTGTCAATTCCTCCATTAATTCAGCAAATATTTATTGAGCACCTACTAGGTGCCAAACACTGTCCAAGAAGCTATAGACAGGTACATGACCAGAATACACACAATCTCTAACCTTAGAGAGCTCACAGGATAGTAGAGGAGGGAGCAGACAATAAAACAAGTAAATACACAGCATATTAGCTGGTGATAAGTGCTATGGAGAAAAATTAAGCTGGGCAAAGGGAATGGAGGGGTTGTTAATTTAAGGTAATCACTGATAAGGGATCATTTAACCTAAAGGAAGTAAGGGGGAGCAAGTTATCTGGATGAAAGCATTCCAGAGAGAAAAGCAAGTACAAAAGCCTGACTGGCATATCCAAACAACAGCAAAGGGCTGAAGCTGTGATGGCAAAGAAGAAAGTCAGAAATAAGGAGGGAGCACAGGGGCATTTACTGAAATAAGAGAAAAGCCTTTTTGCAGTGGGGTTAGGAAACTACAGATTCAGGCAAGGTAGTGGTTGTGCAAAGTTAAGAAGTGGTCAGATTGTGGATCAGTTCTACAAACAGAGCCATCAGAATCTCTTGTCAGATTGTGACAGACTGTGAGACAAAGAGGAAAGTCAAAGAAGAGGCCGGGATTTGGGCCTGAGCAACCGTAAACGTAGAGTTGTCATTCACTAATATGAGGGGAAAAGGAAAACTGGGAATCCGCTTGGAACATGTTAAGTTTGAGATGTCTAGTAGATATCCAAGCAGATACATGCATGGGTGGGTTGAGAGGTCAGAATGCTCTGGGCTAGAAATATAAATCTAGGAGTCCTCACCACAGTACCAACAACCCTGATGCTGGACAGTATCAAAACAAATGGGGATGAAATAGTCAAGGTGTCAAGAGAATACTTTGAAGCAAATAAGGTATTATGTTAACTGCCAGCAAAGCTGTGGTGGAAACACTATCAGAACTATGTCCTGAAAATCCTGGGATAAAAACAATACACTGTTCTCCTCTCAGAGAAGCCCTCTACATATTTAACAGTTTCCTACAGACAAATTCCATATTAATGATGTTACCAAATGCTGCATTTAATAAAATCCAGGCTGCTACAGTCTTGGCTGGTTTCCAATCTACGAAGACACATAAGACAGGAACACCACCCCCCCACACACACCTCCAAACCTCCCATGTCTCAAAAGGAAATACACCAGCTGTCCAAATAAAGACTTGGGGGCGGGGGAAGACCATTTGAAAAGATTCTTACCTTGCAAATTAATAAAGAGGGTAACTGGATTCTAAAATTAGCTTTACTAAGTAACATTTTTGAGGCCCTAAACTGAACATTGTAAGGTTTACATGAAAGGAGATAAAGAAAACGTAACTAAGTATGTAAATTCAAAACAAAAGCTCAATTCCAGAAAAATGAGATTTTAAAGGCTCACTAGTGTCATAATTTGAATCCTAAAGAAGAATTAAAGTCAAATACAGGGAAGGGAGAGCATATTGTTTTTAAATTCTTGATATGAAAGGTTTAAATGGATTCAAAATCTATGTATATTATCAAGAAATTACAATTATATTTGTCAATAAAAAAAGAGGAAAGTGGTTAGATTTATTTATTTTTAATTCTCACCCAAGGATATTTTTCCATTGCTTTTCAGAGAGAGAGGGTGGGGGAACATTGACATGAGAGAGACACATCAATTGGTGGCCTCCCGCAAGAGCCCCAACCTGGGCTGGACATCGAGCCTGCAACCAAGGCAGGTGCCTTTGGCCAGAACTGAACCTGGCATCCTTCAGTCCGCAGACCAATGCTCTAACCACCGAGCCTAACCAGCTAGGGAGAAAGTGGATAGATTTAGAGAATAATCACACTCTGGAAATATAATTTGAAGAAATCAAATTATCAAATTCTGGCTAATGGCAAGAAAGATGTTTCCAGCAAGTAGAGAAAAACGCAATATTCTTTTATCATTTGCCACCTCTTCCTGTATGAACAAATTTTTCCATTAAGTGGTGATCTTCAAGAATTTGATATGTTCATCAAAGTCTTCATCAGAAAATGCAAGTAGTCATTTTCCAACTGCAACCTGATATGAAATGTTTGGTTTACAGAAGCACGCTAAAAATTTCCATTAGAAAATTTGAAGATAATATATTAGATATTTTAGGCAAATTCAATGTTTATTTTCTTCCCTCGTATTTCCTGTCTTATAATATTAGAGAATATGTAATAAATTTTTCACAAAAAAACTAATATAAACACTCCCAAAATGTCTCCAGTGTACCCAGTATGCTATACAAATATCATCTCCTCCATGTAGAACGATGGGAAGCACAATCTCCCGGTAATCTTGGACAGGGCATGTTCCATAGCTGACTGTTTTAGATTCCCTGTACTTCTTGGCACCAAATGATTAAAAATGTTAATGATTACATTAACATTAATTTCAAGTAGGAAGAGCCAGTAAGAAAGTCTGGACTTCTAAATAAGGATTCTTAATAAAGAATTATCTAGCTGCTATCATTCACCAGCAATAAAAGAAGCATTACTAACTTTTCAGCACTAAAGTCTCTTCAAGACTGCAAGAGCTCACCCAACCAGCATGGCTCAACAGTTGAGCATCAACCTATGATCCAGGAGATCACAGTTCGATTCCCGGTCAAGGCACACACCCGGGTTGTGGGCTCGATCCCCAGTCAGAGGCATGCAGGAGGCAGCCGATCAATGACTCTCTCATCATTGATGTTTCTATCTTTTTCTCTCCCTCTCCCATCCCCTCCTTGAAATCAATAAAGACATATTTAAATTAAAAAAATTTAAAAAAAGACTGCCAAGAACTGTCAAGTGACATACGATACGTACAGCAAGAAGCGGAAAACACAACATTAAAATCTGTAGGCACTAATAAGCTAAACGAACACTTACCATTTTGGAACTTGAAAATGAGGAAATTACGAGTGAAAAGAGAGAACTATGAAATGAAGCACAGAACAGCACAGACCTACAGAACATCACCTGAAGTTACCACTGTGGATGTCAGAATTCACCTCTCTGATTAGTCAGCATCAGATATACCTGCCTTCTGCCCCAGTATATTAACCCCATTACTTCACGGTTTTCAGAGTCCTCTCACAAAATAAAAATAGCTCTTAAGAGTATGCTAGTACCCCTCTACCAGGTGTTTACACAAGAAATCTTAATACCATTTGCTCAAGGTGAAATGCCAATTTCTACCTACTATAAAAACTTTTATATAATCAACAATAAGTAGAATAAATTCATGCGGGGGGCAGAATGTCCTTTTTAATTTTCATCCTCTTGATAAGAGAAAGAGCCATACATTCAAGAATAAAATAGTCCCCATTATTACAGAGGAGCTTATTTGGTTTAATACAACAAGCTTTAGAGGATAACATAATGGCCCCACGTACAGATAATATACCCCCAGACCTGCTCAGCATGTACTGTTCTTTAATCAAAATCTCATTTACCTCTTGTAGCAAGTCCATCTGGGAATGAAGAGAGACTAACCATCAAGTCTACATCAGGGGCTTCCAATATAAATATGGCATCCCTCTAAAGCAAGTGTCTGTAAAGACCTTGGAAAGAAGATAATTACTGAGAAACCTATTAATTTGTGAAACAAACAAAGGGCTCAAAATATGTGACAAGCCCGGCCAGGCGTGGCTCAGCGGTTGAGCATCGGCCTAGGAGATCAAGGTTCAATTCCCGGTCAGGGCACATGCCCGGGATGCTGGCTCCATCCCCAGTCGGGGGCGTGCAGGAGGCAGCCAATCAATGACTCTTATCATTGATGGTTCTCTCTCTCTCTCCTTCTCCTTTCCTCTCTCTGAAGTCAATAAAGATACATTTTAAATATATATATATGTGCCAAAATAAGAAAAACTAAATATCATGTTTCTTTAACAAATGGGTGAGAAAGCTTAATGCTATAGTTTATATTAAAACATACCCAAATGAACTATGTAGCATTACAGTTTAAAATGCAAATTTTATTAAATAAGACATACAAAGTTGCAGCTTTCTTCCATAAACTTCATCTTGACATTTATAAATTATTAACACAACCATATAAAAGAGAACCTTTTGGTTTAAAGACCTGAACATTATGATCAGAAGGAAAGTAATATGGGGGGTAAAGAAAAGCTATGTCTTCAGAACTTTTCAAAATATGTGTTTTAAAATATGAAAGCAACTGAACAGAATCATACCTATGAACAATAACTGTGATAACACTGAGCAGGACTGAAGGAGGCAGACACTGCATTTCTTCCAGAAGCAAGTAAATCTGCTAACAAGACTTGTATTGATCATGTGTTGGCAGGCTTAATCGATACCACACAGGTATTCTTTTCTAAGCTTTCATCTCATATAGTGGAAGATAAAAGGATGGTAGAGCAATTGCCAGATTAAATAAGGTCTTATCCCAACTGTTCAAAACCAAGTTCCCTTGACAGATTTTCTCTATTTTATTGTCAAGGAAAAATTAAACCTACAAGTAAAATACTCATTCCATATTGCACAACCACAAAAATATTAGCAGCTCAGTTTATTGCCCAATGTAAATGTATACTGAAGAGTTCTAGTTTTCTACTGACCTTTAAGAACACCTGGAAAATGCAAGCAAGGCAATAGTCAACCACGAGAACATAAATCTCAAAAGCAACTGACAAATGCAACCTGGAAGGCTGTAATGTAAATAGAGCATGGGGGCTACAATAGCATTCTCAAAAGAAAACCGCTTCCTCACTTCAGAAGACAGAGAAATTTGCTCTCAAATGTTTTCAGTGTTTGAAAAACTGCCACTTCTGATTAAAGTTAATTTGATCCAATCTATGGGACCTGGGGAAATACACAGATTCCTTTCTTTACTCTCCTCCCTGCTTTATCTTGAAACTTGCAAATTGACTAACAATATGACTAAGTACCTAGAGGCATGTGTGTCATTTTCAGCAACTGGTAATTTACAGTTTTGTTTTGTTTGTTTTTAACCAGCTGGATATGATGTGTTGTTTCTTCCCCATACGTCTGTCACTTTTGATATTTTTAAAACAAATAATGTGAAATGAACAGGTAAAAAGCATTTTTTAGAATATTACAAAATGTTAGAATCATGTAGAAAAGGCAGTAATAATTGTAAAAGGCAGCTCTTCTCATGACAAACCCACAAGGTCTCCAATAATAATGAGATTTTTAAGCATCCTGAGAGCACCCATTACCACATCCACAACTAACCCTACTCCCTAGGATCCAAAACAGTAGGTACATGTTTGTGGGTGATCCTGTTAACCTTTCCCATAAGTTGTAGGCTTGGTAACCAACCAGGTGGGAATCAAAGGCAGAGAACTGGAGATGATGCCAAGGCTTCTTTCTATCTGTAGTTTCTACGGCTGGGGCAGGGGAGGGCATGTGTTTGGCAGGGAATATAGGTAATTGAATGGAAAAGATTTTGAGGAGCTATACACACTGAAATAGCTACTAGGCAGCTGGAAAAACAAAATGACCCTCAAGAAAAAGACCAAGGCAAGAACATAGACTTGGGAGTCATTAACATATAGGAGATACTAAAGGAGATGACCCAGGAAAGAGCATTAGGTGAAGAGTAAAGGGCAAAACATAAACACCATAAACATTTTCCAAGCTATATTCCTTAAAAAAACAAAACTAAACAAACAAAAACTGGAGGCCCTATGACAAGCAGCTCAAAACCAACAATAAAACCTCTGTGTAAAGTAAGTGTAGGGCACATTGCTTATAAATTCTCTTAAAGTTTATATTATTGTCATATCATAGGGTCTAAGAAGCCTCTAGTTAAGAAAACTGTTCAATAAGTTATTATCAATACAATCAAATACCCACAGCATTCTGCCCAGTGTAATTCATCTCCACGTTACAAAACTTAGATCATCAATGCCAACTCTCATCCTCCCTTAGAACAGAGTACGAGTCCAGGACAAGAATAATAGAAATTCTACAACTTAACTGCACTTAACTAATCTTAGGGGTTCTTGGTGGGAATCTGACTCCCCAAATACCTGCCTCGTTAACATGCACCTTAACCACTGAGGAGTTTTAGAAAAGTAATCCAAACTATCCAATTGGTCATTCTCTTCACATGTTAAAAACCAACATCAACTCAAACAAGAATGATTCTCGCCCGGCCGGGCGTGGCTCAGTGGTTAAGCGTCCACCTAGGATCCAGGCGATCAGGGTTCGATTCCCGGTCAGGGCACATGCCCGGGTTGCAGGCTCAGTCAATGAATCTCTCATCATTGATGTTTCTATCTCTCTCTCTCTCCCTCTCCTTTCCTCTCTGAAATCAATAAAGATATATTTAAAAAAAAAAAAAAAAAAAAGACTGATTCTCTTCACAAAACATTCTCAGATGGCAAGCTGAAGGATTAAACAAAGCAAGTCAGGTAGATTTTTACAAGAGAAGGGGAAGGGAGGGAAGGAAAGGAAGGGAGAAAAAGAAGGGAGAGAGGGAAGAGAGAGGAGAGGGGGAAAGAGGGTGAGAAAGGAGAGCAGGGGAGGGAGAGAGAAGAAGAGAGAGAGAGAGAGAGAGAGAGAGAACCTGTCAGTCAGCAAAAGAAAGAGGAATCCACTCCCTCAAGTGGGACATTCATGTTAAAATGTTAATGAACAGAAGGAGGCTCTAAGAAACTCAAGATAAAAGACTCTGGGAGCCTAAAACCACCTTAAGGTAATGAGGGCAGCGGGAGTTTCTCTGGCCTCAGTGTGCCCTAGCTGCAACCCAGGCCCCAAGCCAGGAGAGGGGGCAGAGCCTCCCTGTGTGGCAGGACAGCATCAACAAATCTAAGTGAGGAGCTCCGCACGACAGGCTGGAGACAGCAGCAAGCAAGTGGGCATTACTGGTCCTCCACATGAATTCGGAGGAAAACATTTGGGAAAAGGCCGTCAATCTTTTTCTTCATTCCCAATGCCCTCATTTACTTGAACCTCAATTCTTATTCTCTATAAACACAGTACCACCTACCTTTTGTCTCAGTTTTGAACAGCCTCAGTCAAGACATCTGAGGAATGCATAAAGTAGGTCAAAAGGTAGAACCTTCCAGTTATAAAATAAATACATCGTGGGAGATAATGTAATAGTACGGTGACTACAGTTAAAAACACTGTATTGCATATTTGCATATTGATAAGAGAGTAGATCTAAAAAGTTCTCATCACAAGAAAGAAATGTATAACTATGTGTGGTGATGGTGTTAACTAGACCTAGTATTGTGGGTGACCATCTTGCAAAATAATCAAATATCATATTGTTATGTTGTAAACCTGAAACTATTATAATGTTTTGTGTTGACTGTATCTTAATTTTCTTTTAAAGATTTTTTTAGCCTGGCCAGGCATGGCTCAGCGGTTGAGTATCGACCTAGGATCCAGGCGATCAGGGTTTGATTCCCTGTCAGGGCACATGCCCAGGTTGTGGGCTCGATCTCCAGTGGGGAGCGTGCAGGAGGCAGCCCATCAATGATGGCTCTCATTACTGATGTTTCTATCTCTCTCCCTCTCCTTTCCTCTCTCTGAAATCAATAAAGATATATTTTTAAAAAATAAAAAAATAATTTAAAATAATGTTTTTTTTAAAAGGGAACTTTCAAGGAAAAACTACATGAGGTCCAATTTCCTCCTCCACAAAACCGCCTCTCCAGTCCTTATTATATAACCTTGTTCACCCATAACGCTCCAATAACAGCCTCCTACATGTATCCCCCACACTTGGGCATACTCTCTTTCACCTCTGCTCACACTTCTTTACTACTAGCTCAATAAACATTTGTTGAATAACTGTGTATCATTCAAGTCTACTCCAATCCCTTTATTGTCTGAGAAGTAATCCTTGATGACTCCAAACCATGCCATGCAATTTTTGCCCTCTTTAATTAATTCCTTTTGCAATCACAGTCTATATTTTACAGCTTAGCATTTTAACATATATTACTGATGTAAAATGCCTTAGTACTAACATATAATTTTCTTATATAATCTCTCATCCTTCTCTGTTAAGTTCAGAAACATAGCCTGGTCCTTGCTAGCTTTGTACCTGTGGGAAAGTCAATTACTCTGCCTAAACTTTGGTTTCTTAATCTATAAAATGAAGATAATAACATGCCGACCCCATGGAGTTGTTGTGAGGAGTAAGACAGCCCAGGTAAAGGACTCGTACATGTAAAGCACAATGCCTAGCAGATGCAAGATGCTCAGCCTGTGTCAGTTAACACTGATGATGGTAACAGACCATGTTCTTTCTACACATAGGAACACAATAAACATTTTGCAGAAGACTATGTTAAAATACATCTAGCTGATCCTAGAAATGTTTTAATTTGTACTACTGAATAGAAGAGTCGTCAGTTCTCACCCTCTAAAGGGCTCTTATGACTCTCTGGGAACCTGTTTTCCCTACACCAATCCTCACTCACTCTGGCTGAATAAGCATGGACTCCTGGTTCCTGCTTAGATTCCTGAGAGGAGGAATTGTGCCGTGTTTAACTTTGAAAGCAATCAAATATTTAATGAGCAAAATCCATTTATTAATTAGACTCCACTTTTCATTATCCACCAACGAGCTTTCCTATTATAATCAAAAAGCGCACATTCTTAAAGCAGAGTAATAAGGTTCTCATTAATGTTTTTCTTAAATACATTAAAACAGGCTACCTTTGGGTTTTTTGTTTTAAAATTAAATTGTAACTCTCCATGTCATACACAAATAGTGCCCTTTCATTCAGCTTTCTCTAAAAGAAAATAAATAAAAGCACATGTCCCCAAAATTTTAACATGTCTGTATGTGACAGAATACTTTGTATAGCCTTGTGAATCATTTATAAGCTTTAATCTAGAGCTGTACTGTCCAATATGGCAGCCACTGGCTACATGTGACTACTTAAATTCATTAAAATTAAGTAAAATTAAAAACTGATTTCCTTAGTCACTCTAGCCGAATTTCAAGTGCTCACCAGTCACATGTGGCTAGTAGCTACCACACTGAACAGCTCAGATAAAGGACATTTCCAACATGAAAGAAAGTTCTATTAGACAGTACTGACCTAGATTTAAATGTATATAAACAAAAACATTAAGAATCCCATTTCATCAGTAACCCACTCCCTTTTAATCAACTCTATTAGCTTTAAGAACAAGAACATGCATAAACGTGAACCCAGGGACTTTATCCTTGACTCTCACGAAGACAATAAATGACAACTCTTAGAAGGATAGAGTGAGCAAGTCCCATAACATTCTAGACTTCATTCTTCCATCTTTGCAGCTTTTTATACAACGTGACCTGAGGAAAAAAAGAGCAAGAAAGCATTTTTCTCCACTAGACCTTTTACCCAACATAGTCACACCTGCCGAGTTTTAGAATCACACGTTCCATTACCTTACACCATCAGCACTCCTCCTTTGTAAATTCCCCTTTCCAAACCGATCTCCTCCGACTCACTCAACTTATTATGCCATCACTCTAAAATCAGAACTGATAGTCTCTGGCAGATAGGCTACAGGTAATGACAATCTGGGTAAAATCATAAGTCTATCTGCTCTCAAAGGATTTTTCCAATTCTATGCAATTGTTGTGTGAGTACGTGGAAGGCTGCACATTTTTCTTCATAATAAAAATAAAACCCCAATTTCTGCAAAACCCCTGTATTTATAACATAAGATGACAGACAGAGTTGTTTTTCTACAAAACTAGAGCTTTTGAAGCATATGTTTTCAATCACTTATTTCTCAATAATGACTGAAATATCTCAAAGCATTCCCTGAGCACTTCACTAGTTTTATCTGCCACTTGCGTTGATTATCACAGGCTGCTTCTACAAAGAGAGGCAAAAAGGGTGGAAGAACTCATGACTTTGGGGAGAATATTTTAATAAAATTCCTCTCTAAAATCTGAACCATAAGCATCTTTCCATAATGCAATATCATGGTACTGGCTTTAAAACAATAATCAGGGAGACCCGTTTTCTGAGTGACGTACTGGGAGAAGGGGGCTGTTACACAACAAGGGTGCGTGGCAAGGGATTTAATGTGTTGGAAAAATGGCAGACATATGACATCAACACCCTTTTTATGGAGACTTGGGGGAAAGTGGGGATGGCCAGATAAACTTGTTCAGTGAGTATTATTCTAGCTTTTTGGCTATTATTTCATTGTAAAGAAGAAAAAGCCCTAACTGTATGCATGAGTTGCACTTCTCTGGAGGACTACCTGTTACCCTCCAAGTCTCAGATTCAAATGATCTCTGAGGGGAAAGGTCAGCCATCTGCCAGGAGAGGCAGACAAAACGTGAGCAACTATTCCTGTCCATTGTAAGAGCTTCTAATGAGAAAGCCACCAGAAGTAGGGTGGTGGTCTAGAAAGCAAGTTCTCCCCAGGGAATAGGAAATGTTCCAGAAGAATTTTGACAACAGGAAGGAACAATTCAAGAACAAGGGAATAAAGTCACATGGGTGGGGGAGGGGAGGGGGAGTAAGGAGGAGGAGGGGTCTGGGAAAAGCTTAGACCTTGAGGTATGAGAACCAGAATTGCAGGCTTCGAGGTAAAAAGGAAAGAGGGACTGTGAAATACAACATCTCTGCTTAAATGGGTCCTTGGGAGAACAGAAAGCACTCAGCCAGGATAAAAGGAAAAGAAAGATTTATGCCACCTTAGTTCCCCATGGATTCAGAAGTGCGAGAACACCCTTTCACGATTCACATCCAGCTCAGATTAGGGTTACAAATACTACAGCCCATGTAAAGGACACAGGTAAATAAAGAATAGGAGAAAACTGCTCCCACTAATATGGGTCAAGTTGGCAGGAACGCATGTCAAGAAAACACTGCCATGTGTCTTCTACAAATAATAAATACAGGTCAAAATTTCCAACAGCTCAACCCCGAGTGGAGGGACAGAGAAAAGAAGTAGGATAGCATGTGAAACAGACGAGAAGATGGAAGTTCAGAAATTCATTGTAATACAATTTTAAGCACCAAGAGAGAAATGTTAAAAATGGGGAGAAGAGGTCCCTAAAAACAAATTTCCTGGGCTTTTAAAACCACTAGTCCTCCTACAGAAAAGCTAACAAAAACCATCCTGAAAGAAAAATAAAAGGGAGGAGGGGGAGGCGGGAGGAGCAGCAAGAGATGTCTAACCAACAATAAGATACACTGCTATCGAATAGCTCTTACAATGATGCAAGCACTTCCAAACCAAACCAGATATGAATTTTATATAAAAGGAATAAATTATAAGGATCTCACAGGTCACTGTTCAAATACTAAATTATTTATAGTAACCTGGAAGTCTTTTTAATATTTTTGTCAGGTGCTTTGAAAATGGGTTTCTGAAAGCCACATCTTACCCATCTTAAAAGGTAAAGACAACTGGCTCTTTAGCTAAGCTAAGCTTTAATTTCTATAGCAATTATTTGACTTTAGAACATCTAACACTGTGGAATATTTGCTTAGCTTAATTATTCTCTCTATATTATTCTACCTTCTCCTATAATATGCAATGTGAGATGAAACCTAAAATCATTAATGCCTAAATTCAGCCAGTGCTATTAAACACAATTTGAGATTTGGTAACAAACTTTAAGTTCTCATCACAGGCCTTGTATTAAGTCAAGAAAATAAAACATAATTTATCTATACTATAGACCAGCACAGACAGAAATTACCTGAAATAGATACTCATATAAACATCAGAGATTTTTCACAGATCCCAGTAAAAATAAAATGTAGTCTGTAGTTGGAATTTTCAGGGTAGTATTAAAAAAGTAGGACAGGATTGGAGAAGGGGGAACTGATTATTTTATATTCTAATATTCATCATAGTGAGAGATCTGGGAAAATACAATAACTCAACTTGGTTCTAGGTTTGGAAGGAGGCACTTAAGTATAATAAACTCCACACCAAAAACATTTTTGTATATTTTTCTCTTATTAAAGCATAATCGTGCAAAGCCCTAATGAGACTGGGGGCTTATTTTGATCACAAGTCTAATTTACCCTGAGTCCTAGCCTATTTTGGCTAAGCAGCAAAGAATTCTGCCTTCCTCTCCCCCAGGTTGTCCCTTGTACTGTAGCTATATCATACCAGGAGATTAAGTCCATTCATTCATGTGTGAAATGGGGACTTGTTCCTTTCCTTATACTATATTCTATCTATAACAAAGTCAAGCTCTATATTCTTCATAATTGCATGACTAATAACTGCAAGTAAGTTACATTTCAATTCCTTTATAACAGTTAAGGAATACAATACATTCTTCATATTTCAACATAATCGTGCTATCAAAAGCACAGCCCTTGAACTTGCTTCTTAAACCATACAACTAGTTTCTGTTCTGAGGCACTGAAAAATTTATGTGGTTTCTTGGGGGTTTTTTGTTTGGTTTAAGTAAAACTTTCCTATGTGCATTTTGTTGTTGTACTGACTTTAATAATCTGTCCAATTTGAGTATGACCTCCCATGAACTTTCATAAAATGACTGTGATCATGCCTTGTTTTATAAGTATATTTCCTGGTTTCTTTGAGGTCAAAATGTTCACTATGTACTGACAATGAGCCTTCCCATGTACAGATGATGAAAAGTAATGTCACCTACAAAACAAAGATAACAGTATACTAACTCACAAATGTCTCTATATCCAGGAATGTGAAGCATGCAATGATTATTTAAGAAAAATGCTGTCTGGCCAGATATGGCTCAGCGGTTGAGCATCAACCTAGGATCCAGGAGATCAAGGTTCAATTCCCGGTCAGGGCACATGCCCGGGTTGCAGGCTCGATCCCCAGTGGGGAGTGTGCAGGAGGCAGCCGATCAATGACTCTCTCATCATGTTTCTATCTCTCTCTCTTCCTTTCCCTTCCTCTCTCTGAAATCAATAACGATATATTTAAAAAGAAAATAAATTTTAAAAAAATGCTGACTCAAGTAATATAGCCTACAATAAAAATTATAGTGGCAAGTAATGAACATGTATTCACAGGTACACCAGCCTCTACCAGGTTTTTTGAACCAAGCCTTTATTAGAAATGCCAAATGTTTCTTTCACATGCCTTAATTCAATTCAAAGAGCAACTGAGAATCTCAGTCTCAGGAAGGTAACAGATTCAAAAGTGGGAGATAAAACTACTCAATGCTATGGTCTGGTAGAATGAACACAGGTGAACCCCAAAGAGACCAATCAGAAATTAGGCTGTATTGTTTACCATCTCTATGCCTCACTTTCTTTTAAAAAAAATTGGATTCTAAATTTCTATTAGCATGACTCACCAAAACTCAATTGAATAACTTTATAAACCAAACATAACAAATTATCAATTTTTACGCACCATATACCTGTGATTAAGAACACCGAAACCTGAACTTTCTAGTAGAAGTAGGCAATACGGGCCCACTGAAACCAAGTGCCATCCCTCTACCAAAGAGAGCATTTCCACCCCACATTCCACAACGCAATACCGCACTATGTACCCACTGCCCCGTTTTTCCTTTGTATCCCATTCCTCCCTCTAGGCCTGCTCTTCACTTTTCCCTAAATTCTCTGCTTGAGAGCAGCACTGAAGGGCACTACTTAGATCTAATGAATCTATTTAAAGACTAGAGAAATGAAGTTGCTAAACTGTGCTAAAGAGAAAAAAAAAAAAAGGGAGGTTCGGGGAAGAAGGACACCTTTCCACAAACCTCTTCATTAACACACAGAAACTGCAAGCTGTGCTATAGATTGCCTCAAGAAAACCATCCCCCAGAGTTACTTACTGGTGCTGCTTTGGAGAGGATGCCAACAAAAATATAAAAGAGGAAATATTCATTTATGGAAGAAAGTAAAAATAAAATCTATCTACCTACTATCTGACTTTGTTTTAAAATAAAATAACAACTAAAATTCCATGGGGCTATTAAACCTAATCTTTTTTTTTTTTTTTTTTAATATGTCTTTATTGATTTCAGAGAGAGGAAGGGAGAGGGAGAGAGAGAGAAATATCAATGATGAGAGTCACTGATGGGCGCCTCCTGCACGCTTCCCACTGGGGATGGAGCCCGAAACCCGGGCATGTGCCCTGACCAGGAATCAAACGTCGATCTCCTGGATCCTAGGTCGATGCTCAACCGCTGAGTCACGCTGGCCAGGGTAAACCTATTCTTAACTAAAAAAACAAACTCAAGTTTACTCCATAGGCCCTCCTTCAAAGCTAGGCTAACAATACCAAAGGTTCTAAATGCTAGTTTTTTTACAGTTGGCCTTAGAGGAGGTAATAAAAGACATATAGTAAATAAAATTTCCATTCATAGTCATACTATCGGATATGTTAAATGTTTCATTGTTCAAAGAGTACCAAAAGCCTTCATTTTAAAGCATACATCAATGACCAAACACAAGTGTTCAGTGACTCGGTCTACCGAGTAATGCATTAGGAGTGTAAAAGTCGTGCTCTTTAATTACAGACAGCTTGCTAGAAACCTATTATCAAGCCAGTGTCACTAAACAAGAAATCATTTCTTATTTAAAAAAATGTCTTGGGCATAAACAAAAAGTCCTTCCTTCCTTTCACATGATGGAATTAATGCTCAAACGCACAGGCTTATGAAATCATTTGTCAAATTGTTATATTAGGACTAAGGGTCAGACTTAAAAAACAACCGTATTTCAAGTAAGGATTAAATAGACAAGAATGATGAATTAAGCATTAATCAAGTTCAAAAATACTTGGTTAAATAATCACTGTGGCTCCTACAGAAGACAATCAAGATTAAGCCCAATCACAGGCCCTCTGATCCCCTCTCCCCATTATGACAAGACCCACGCATCTCACCATCTCGCTTCCTACAATGGCAGTCAACACAGAAGACAAGTTGGTCACCTTCCGAAGCTAAACACCAAAACTGGATTAGAAACCCCTTTATCAGTCCAGATATTTAGAGCTAACCTCCTGAGTGCCAGTACGTAATTCACAGATGCCTTCAATTTAAGCAATCAGTTTTCAATTAAAGTCCTTTTCTTAACTAATCCTCATCAGATCCCAAGTGATAGACCAATGAACTACAAACGTAGTTTATTAGCTTCTGAGTTTCTACTGCTCTGAAAACCAGGAAAGTTTTCCCATCAATTTTTTTCAAATGAGTGTTACAGAAGTTAAAGGAAATTAAAGTCGATTAATTATAAGAGTTCCTAAATACTACACGTCAATATGTAAGATGTGATTTTAATCTTAGAAGAAAAGGTATTAAAGAGAAAGGGGTGGGGGATCCTATGTGATCTACCAATAGTAAAAAACAAGTTAGTTTCTTTTTCTATGTTCTCAGATTTGGCACAATTCATATGAATTAATGTAATAATTCATAATCTGTTCTTAGTTAAATTCACCCACCAAGAACCTGGAAATGGCTTATTTATTAAGGGAACATTAACTTCAACAAGTCAAATTAGTCCTATAGCACTGTCATTAGACCAAGCCTCTGTTTCCTTGTGTTTTATTATTAAATGCTGGAATTGAAAGGTTTTTTTAAAGCATATACTTAACATAAACACTCTCCTTGGTCCCTTTACTTTAAAATTCAACCCCTAGCAGAACCAAATTGAGGAGCTCCTGAGAAACTAAAAAACTGAAATCAGATTGTTTTCATTTTAAAGATACGTTATTGGGAAAAGTCCAAAACAATAATCTTGCCTCTCAAAACAATTCTCTAATACACCTCCTAGACAAAGTAGTAGATATGTTTAGATATGACCAAAACCAATCTACCCAAATTCAATCACATTTGATCTACAGAAATCTCTCTCCCAGTGATCCACTTCTGCTATGTCTTTCTCAACTATTCCAACAAATCTGGAGGCTGTGATGTAGTGGAGATTGCATCAGACTCGGAATCAAACTAGATATCAAGGGGCTGTAAGTAAGGCAACTTGACCTTCTCAGCTATTTTCTCCTCTGCGAAATAGGAATTACGGTCCTACCTCAAGACATTACACTGAGGATTAAATTTAGAGTACTTTAGTGTTATGCAAAGAAAAATAATATTATCAGACTTGCAAACCAATGACTGTTTCTCTATCCTTACAGCTCATCCTTACAGACCTACCATAAACTAAACTTTTTGCAAATAACTATTAAAAACAGATCCTACATCAATGTACTGGATGCATAAAGAAAACACAATTAGTTAAGTAAAAAGTGAAAACTTCAGGCAAATTTCTCCTTTTGCCATGTACCAAATGCCAACCAACTTTGTCACTGATCAACTGGGTTGTCTTGGCAAATTCTGATTACAACCCGATTGCCTTACAACACTGCACTAAATTAGACTAAACAGGATTGTTCTGCTGGTTTACTGGTTCCAAAAAGGAGAGATCATTATTGCAAGTTCCTCTGATCTCTATCATCCAGGGAAATTTAATACTGTTAAATATGTGTGTGTATTTATTTATATGTTTATCTAAAATAAATGTTTATAAATAAATACAGGGTATCCCCCAAAAATGTATACACACTTTAACAGCTGATTCTATTACATTTTGAAAATGAAATGTATTCTCATAAACACTGTCTTTATAATTATTCAAAGTGTGTATACGTTTTTGGGATACCCTGTATATATAAATATATACAATAAATCACTAATTTTCCACCTAACAAGTCCACCTATAGTGTCCAGGCAATGTTCTGTGAACTATCTACCAGGATAAGATTCCCTAAAAGAGTTTCATGGGCAAAACAAAAATCTAACAATTTACTGGCAGATGGTAAATGTAATTGCCAACTTAAATCCAATGTGAAGAAAGCTACCTCGATATTCGCAATGCTGTGTGATCTAACCAGCATTTATAGAGTAGATGCCCTTAACTCCATGTCTCGATGAAACCCTCCATTTCAAGTCTGGATTTTAAGAGGGATGATTTGGTCTTCCCGAAGAAGAACTTCTGAGTACAGTTTCCTAAAAAGTATTGTATACTTTCTAAGTACATGGCAATTAAAATATTTTTAAATCAAAGTTTCAATAACAAACATTCTTAGTTCCTTACTTTGAAAGCTAAGACCATATTTCCAAGTATCAAACAAAACACTAATTAATGGTTCTACAAAATGCACACAAAAAAATACTGTTAATTAAAGTAAATTAAATAATGGACACTGATTTATTTTCATTGGTATAGTACAGTTTAGAATTTTTTTCAATATTCAAAAAATGTTATAAAATGCTATAGAAGTGCCAGATGAAACTAAATAACCAAAGATTGTTGCAGTCTACCTCTGACATTCTGGATGGTACAATTTATACACCAAAGAAAAGAACTGACAAGTAAAATCCTACTAGCTGGAGAGTTTAAAAAACAAAAACCCTACAACTGTGTGCGGTGTAGGGGAAAACACTGGAAGGTCCATTTGGGGATGTTAAGTTTTAGATGCTTATTAACATCCAAGTGGAGAAATGAAGAAGGCAGCTGAGTGGGTAAGAGCTAGAGATAAACAGTTACATTCATTTAGATAATTTTTAAAGCCATGAGTTCCAGGCACAGTGTAGAGATTCAACAAATATTTATCAGACACCTACTATGTGCCAGTTACTGTTCTACCTGCTGGGGATACATCAGTGAACTACAGTTAAAAATCCCTGTCCTTCAGGACTTTACATTCTACTGGGAGGTACAGGACAATAAGTAATGGAAATAAATACATATATAGTATGTGAAAAGACAATATTCTAGGGGAAACTGAGCAGGGTAAGGGAAATCAGGAGCAGACACCAAGGGTTAAGGTAGGCCTCAGTGAGTCTCGAAAGTGAGGCCACACAGATATCTGGGGAAATGTATTTCAGGCAGAAGGAATGTTTTGCTGCAAAGAGGAGCAGAGAAATAAGCAATAGCCAACAGGGAGTCAGGTCAAAAAAAAGGGGGTTTTGTTTTTGTATTTGTTTTACAATGGGAGAAAAGCAGCACATTTGTACACTGTTGAGAATGATCCAGTAGAGTCTGAAACATTAATAACATGAGAGACAGAAAATTATTACCTGAGAGGGCAGGGGTGGGAGTGGAGGGACCAGCTGGGCTGGGCTGGCTGGCATTGGAGGGCGTGAGAACAGCACTCCCTCCACCCGCAGCCAGGAAGGCAGAACCTGTGCTGCAAGGTAGGTCAAGGTGGTGGGAGTCTGTGGAACTTCTCTTCTGACTGCTTTGATTTTTCTCACTGAAGCAGGAAGCAGAGCATAAAAACAGGGAGGAAGTGTAAAAGGAGAAAGTATGAAAGTCATCTAGGAAACTGGGCAAGCAAATGGACAAGAGAAATTGAGTATGATTGCTCCACGGCCTTAAGGGCCTACTTGAATTTGATGAACCGTGGGAAGGAATCAACATAAGAAATTCCCCTCATCTGAAACATAACTATGGCTGGCTGCCTTTTCACTAATGAAAAATTATTTATCACAAACTGCTGAAAATGGCAAATGTCTAACACATTTTGAGTACAGCACATATAAAAACAATGCTCTGGGAAAGTTGCAATTTCTCCAGATAATATGCTAAGAAGACATCCCATTTTCACACCATATCATAGCTGCCTTACCCCTTGAAGGGAGTCATCTAACCTTGGGCTGAAGTTGACTCCCTTATGTCAAACCACCTAAACAAAAGCTGGGTTTGAATGCTTCAAGCCAATTATATACTGTAATGGTAAAGCATATAGCTAAATTATATTCTTACTCATAGAAGTACAAATTTACACGTAAGGATTATCTAGAAGCACGCAATTAATCACTAATAACAGTCCATATAAAAATTTATTCCTAATGATATCATGGTGATGGTTTGCACAACTCTTTGACTATACTAAAAACCACTGACTTGTACACTTGTATTATGGGTGAATTGTCTGTTATGAGAATTTTATCTCAATGAGGGTTTTTTTAATCTAAGTTTTTAATCTCAAATAAATCATTTTATCATCAGGAAGTAAAAATTTTATTTTTTTAGTTTCTTTGTTAAAATATAATGGGAATGGAGCAAATACAGTTATGTTCTGATGGCGCATAAACAGTATTAACTTTGTAAAAAATTCAGAATTCTTTCAGAATAAAGAGCAAAGTTTGGGTTAGGGTTTTGGGCAGAATTTTTTTTCCTTTTAACTACTTACAGTTTGTAGCTCCTTACACTCCTGTTTCTTCTCTTTGATCAAGACATACTCAATTCACCTTAACTGAAATGAATGGCAATCTTTTGACTGTACACAGCTCCTACTATGTACTACTATAACTACTACATTCTAGACATTCATCAGCAAGACTGAATGACAAACCAATACTTGGACCAAAATAGAAAGATAATATGTTTTAAGTACTAATTCAGGTACTGTCACATTCCTTAGAATTATGATACTTCACAGAAATTTTATACTTCAAATCTTACCAGCAGGCCAATTAATTCATAAATTCCATTTTTCTCCCTGAGAAAGGAAAGATACAAATTCAACAATTTCACCACTGATGTTTCAGTTCCCATGTCAAAAATGTAAAAAGTGGGAGATTTCTCCACTTTGAGAATAATATCCCTACAAAGACTAAAAATAAAGGTTATGTTCTTCTAAGCAAAAGGATTAGAACACTCAACTGACAATATTAAGGTGTTCATGGAAGGAACAACAGATATAGAAGACAGAACACAGCTACTAAGAGGCTTGGCTACTTCCAAAATGGAAATTGTGAATGTAGGCAACTCAATTAACTTCTGTAGACTTGGCTCTTTCATTTTGTAACCTGAGAAGCCAGCATCTGCTCTGTCTCCTTCATAAGATAGCTGTGAGGACCAAAACAGAGGTCAGAGAAGGCTAAGGCTGGCTGTTCAGTAGATGTAAAGCCTTCTGCAAACAGAAGCATAATCCCCATTTCACTCTCAAAAAGCTAAGTCTCTATGATAAGCTACTGATCATCTTCTACTCTGCATGTATGAAATCTACTCTCTGTATTAGGCTGCTATACCAGAATACCATAGACTGGGTGGTTTAAAAAGCAGAAATTTATTTCCCACAGTTCTGGGGGCTGGGAAATCCAAAATCAAAGTTCCAGCCAATTCAGCTCCCTGCTTTCTCACTGTGTTCTCAAATGGCAAAGAGAACTCTGGTCTTTCTCTTCTTATAATGACACTATTCTCATCATGGAGCCCCACCTCATGACCTCATCTAAACCTAATTACCTTCAAAGGCCTCATCTCCAAATACCAAAACGTTAGGGTTAGGACTTCAACATAAAGAACTCGGGGGGGGGGGGGGGGGGGCGCGACACTTGGTTCAGTCCATAGCACTCCCCTACATAATTTCTTTAAATGACTGTCTTCAGGCAAAAATTAAACCTTTGCATAATAAAATAAAAAGGGTGGGGAAGATTTATAGCATGGCTTACTTTAAAAGTGGCTTACTTAAGGCAGTTTACTGAGATTCAGGCAATATGAAATAAAGTTCAAAATAAACGAGGGAACTGGGATGATGACAATAACTGAGATTTATTCAGCACTTACATGTACCAGGTACTGCTCTACAAGTTTTCCACTTTACCCTCCCAGTAGCCACACAAAGTAGGAATGATTTATAGAGGACCCTGAGCACACAGGGGTCAAACACTTTCCTCAGGCCATAAGGCAAGTCTCAGAGTTCATACAGGCCAGAGCCTGTGCTCTATACTATATTGCTTCTCTTTCTGCTGGGACAAAGGAACATTGCAATAGAAGAAGGGGAACTGAAAAGATGAAAACATGAAGAAAGTGTTCAGGTTCATTTTATTTATACCTTTTTTTTTTAAATGTATCTTTATTGATTTCAGAGAGAGGGAAGGAGAGGGAGGGAGGGAGGGAGGGAGGGAGGGAGGGAGGGAGGGAGGGAGGGAGGGAGGGAGGGAGGGAGGGAGGGAGGGAGGGAGGGAGGGAAACATCAACGATGAGAGAGTCACTGATCGAGCCCGAAACCCAGGCATGTGCCCTGACTGGGAATTGAACCCCGATCGGCTGGATCCCAGGTCGACGCTCAACCGCTGAGCCATGCCCGGCCGGGCTATTTACACCCTCTTTAAGATGTGGCCAAAATTTTATAAGCAAATAGCTCAAAGAAAATGTAATCAGCCACAGGATTCTAAATACCTAAGTTAAAAACAAACCACATGCTAAGGAGGTCAGTTCTTTCTGGTACAAAGAACTGAGAATAGTTTCTCTTCTGGATCCTCATAAAGGCAATCTGCCATGGCAAACAGCAGCCTGGGGACCCCTGGATCAACCATTCAAGACACAGACGACAAGCTCCACAAGGCTCCATACACATCAGTGGCCTCACACCACACTACGCAAGAAAAGCAAATCTGCCAAAAATAAGAAATACAAAGGTTTCCTAGAAATTTCAATAGAGACTTAGGGCTCACTAGAACAGGAGCTCTTAATGAGAGGTCCATGGATGGGCTTCAGGAGTTCCACAAACTACCTGCAACTGTGTACTGTGAAATGGAACCAAATGATCACAAACTCTGTTCCAGAGGGAAACCATAACTTGAACCAATACTTGATGCAGTCCCTGATAAAAATAAAGGTAAGAACCCTTGGCGGGGGAATTAATGAACTTCGTAACTACCAGAAAAGCCTATCCAAATCATCTTCACAACCAAGGCTTTGGGTAGGTATAGAGCACAGCTAGGTTGATGGTAAATTCCAATAACTATACAAATGTAAAGTCAAAAATGCTCTAAGTAAGAATAACTGGGAAGTACCTCAACTTAGAAGTGTACAATATCTGCCCTATAGTATGCCCTTGAATATTCACTGCTATAATTATTATTAGGTATATTATAACCTCCAAGGACAGGACCAAATCTTCCTTATGTCTGAGTGCCTTGACCATTCAATACAAATCTTCGCATCCATAAATATCTAGCAAATAAAGACCTTTGACAGAGTTTATTTCAAAACACTCAAAGCATCTTTCTCTTACAAAAAATGAAATATACTGTAAAATGAGAAACGCTGGGTAACTGAGGGGAAATAACATTTACATGGAAACACTACAATATTAATATTACTATATTTTACATGAATCATAACCTAAAATCATTATAGCAGAATTATGCCCATGTTTGTTTTTTTTAAGAGTAATCACATTATACTATTCCTAAATGTATACCTTTATGCCTTTTCACCTACAGGATGGAAAATGAGGCACATATATACAATATTTATGGTCCTCATTTCTTCTCTATGGCAAATAGACAAAATCAAAACTTGCAATATAGCTGGCACCAGAAATGAAGTTATTTAAAACATTTTAATAAACAAAAATGGCTAAAATAAAAAAATGACAGAAAATACTAGCAAGGATGTAAAGTAAAAGGAACTCTCATTCACTGAAACTGGGAATGCAAAATCATACAGAAACTTTGAAAGACAGTACGGCAGTTTCTTACAAAACTAAACATACTCTCACCATATGATCAGAAATTACATTTATCCAAATGAGTTGAAAACCTGCACAAAACCTGCACACGAATATTTATAGTGGCTTTATTCGTAAATGCCAAAACTTGGAAGGACAAAGATGTACTTCAACAGGTGAATGGATAAACTCTAGTATATCCAAACAATGGGATATTAATCAGTGATAAAAAGAAGTAAGCTATCAAGCCACAAAGCGACATGGAGGATTCTTAAATATATATTACTATGTGAAAGAAGCCAGTCTGAAAAGGCTACATACTCTATGCTTCCAAGTATATGACATCTGGAAAAGGCAAAATTTTGGACACAGTAGAAAGATCAGTTATTGAGGGAGGAATACATAAGTGGAGCACAGGGTATAAATACCTAAATACCTATAGAAGGAAGAAAATAATTGGTCGGGAGGTTCAATCTAGATAAATGTGCATGTCTTTCTTAGCGCGCCCTCACATGTTTAAAATTCCTAGATAACGTTTCAAGCTATTTTCCTGTTTTACAATTAATTTATGCAAACTATTTGCTTTACTAAGTAAATAAACAGTAGTACGTGTGGTCCTCCCAGAGAATTAACACTTAGTAATATAAGTGCTCCCAAAAGAACTTGTATTAAATTTTTGTAAGAGAAAAAGTAATTTATATTAAAGAGCAGATTTGAATATTGCAGGGTTTTTGTCTTGTTTTTTTGTTTGTTGGTAATACCAAAAATTACAGGTGCTGACTATATAATATTATATATGTGTAAGGCATCACCTCCCAAAACACTTTTAAAATTAAAAACATTTTTAACAAAAACATTTTTTTAAAGATAGTCAAAAGCCATTCTCCAATCTACTCATAAGAGACCACATTAAAAAAATAATAGTAAATTTTTTAAAACCTAGTTATCTACTTCTGTATGTAAGCACTCTGGTTGTCTATGCAAAGCATAAACTGGCCCAAGTTAGAAATCTTGACAGCAATGCAAAAGGAAGGAAGTCATTTCAACTGGCACTTTCCTAAATGCATACAAGTAAAGTCACTATTGTTGTTGAGGTCCACAACCAGCAAAGACTTGAATATACCACTGTTTCTACCCAGCTATTTTAAAATTATTAGTAGATAATCTGGTGAGCTTGTGGTAAATACAGCTGTGAACACAGCAGCACACACCACCTGGAGGCTTTTGACTTAAGCAGCTTTTCAAATGCACAGTATATACACTCTACTTTGTTCCTTTGAAGTTCAACAGTCACATATAAACTGACCCTTTTTTAAACCACAGTTGTGGTTTTCACTTCGTGGAAAATAAGACATGAGAAACAGATCTAATTGTTCATCTTTAAAACCGAGTGATTATTACACATCTTCCTAGCATAAATAATTTTATAAAGGATTTCCCATACCTACCTTCCATATTCTTAAAAACTCTTCACAACTAACTTCTTATTAATCCTTTAAAATTAAAATGTTTTCTACTTTCTATAGTGATTCACCTCCATTCCCTCATTTTTAACCCGAAAACATGAACACAGCAGTCATATTACTCATCCTAAAGTCCTACCTACAGAATGTCATAGCCCTTAATCTCTTGATGCAGCAACCAGCTAACTTTGTTAACCTGCAGCCTCTTCTAGCTACTTTCTATCATTCTTTCTCTTACTGTCAAGCTTCTCAGCATTTTCTTACCAACTGCAAATTAGCTTCTACACATCTCAGGCCATCCTCCACCTCCTTGTCTGCTCTGCTTTCACCAAATTCTCAGGGGTTACCTCACTCCTGATTAAATAAATGCTGTATTTTCAATAGTGTTGTCTCAATTCTCATTCTCTAGTCCAAAACCTAGTACAATATGATTGTACTGTCACTCCCACTTGGAAGCATCTCCTCCTTTTACCCTTTTATGATGCTGTACCTTTAAGACCTCTTTCTCAAGTCATTCTTCCATTTCCTCCTCTTGCCAGAATATTGGCTTTTCTTTTCCAATAACTGCATGTACAAGCATTACCTCAGCATTAGCTCCTTCTATTTAAGTTTCAGTGAGTACCCTCTGGTTAACATAAATCCCAAAGCCTTATGGACCACAGTTTGGGATGGGGCGGGGAGGCCAAGTGAGGCCCTTTTACAAAGGTCACCTTTATAGGATGAGAGGTGGTCAAGTTAAAAACAGGGGGTCAGGATGTGGCTTGGACTCCTGGCCTCACCACTCACTAGCTGTGGGGCCTTGGTCAAATCGCTTAACCTCTCTCTAAACCTGTTTCCTCCTTTGTACTTCAGAGGCATTTAAACCTGCAAGAATTAAGTCATTCATGCAAAGAAGAACAATATTAAGGAAATGAAATCATCCATTATCCAGAGATTAGCACTATTACCATTTTGTGTATTTCTTCCTAATCTTTTTCCTTAGTCTCTGTGAGAAAATTTAAGTGTGTACATAATTGGAACCATTTACATAAACAGATGGGCATCTACAGTTTTCTCCACTGAGCTTTAATCCTAAATGTATAATATTTCTTTTTTTAAAATATACATTTATATACGATTAATGTGCCCTGAAAAAAAAAAAAAAAAAAATATATATATATATATATATATATTTAGAGAGAAAGAGGAAAGGAGAGGGGGAGAGAGAGAATCAGTTGCCTCCCGAACACACCCTAGCCTGGGCCTGAACCCAGGATGTGCCCTAACCAGGAATCTAACTGGTGACCTTTCAGCACATAGGATGATGCCCAACCACCTGAGCCACACGAGTCAGGGCCGTGATGTTTCTTTTGAAGGACAGGCCATGATTCAACATTCCCCTTCTACTGCTGGGCACTTAAACCGAGTCACTACCTTTAATTTCTTCTCTCATCCCTTTTTTTGTCTTTCCCAGAAAAAATGTCTTCCTCCTCTATTCCACCTGTGAGCCAAAAATTGTTAACAATTACTAATAAATCACCTAGCAGTGTGAGAAACACATTTTTATCAAGGAAGAAGAAAAAGTGGCTTAAACACTGATGTTCCACGTCCCATATTAAACTTCTAAAATAAAAACTCACTGGCACGCCCAGAAGTTACCTCTGAAGTTTCAGAAATCATCATGCTCCTCTGTATCTGTTTTGTCTTCCTCTGCTGGAACGTACGTGCTGTGAGGACAGGAACTTTATCTGTTTTTGTTTCTTCAGCAACTAAAACAGGACCTAGAGCATAATTAGTGCTCACTATATTAAGTATTAGCTGTCATTACATGCCAGGCACATTGCAAAGAATTTTACACACCCTCTAAGGTAGACTTTCACCAGTCATAAAGAGGCTAAGTAACTTATCCTAGGTCTCACAGTAAGTGGTGGAACAAGGAATGAAACTCAGGCAGCCTAGCTATTTACCACCAAACTATACATGAGTAAATTGATTAATTACACCAGCATAGCTCCAGGTGATAGCATTAAAAATTGAGTATGACTATGCTTATTTCACTGTTAATTAAATGCCGACATTATTGTTCTATTGTTTTTCATTACAAATACAACAAGGATTAGATAGATTTTGGAGGGCAAATCCACAACCATTAACATCTGGGATGAAGAAATGTGGTCTCAAAAAGAAAAAATACTTACAAATGCACTTTTGAAATAACCTGTTTAAATCTAGGCTACTTAACTTCCTTCCCTCTATTTTTTCTATAGATTCAGCAGTCTCTGATTCCAATGTTTTTATTTCTTTTAATTAGAGAAGACATTTTCTAGATTAGTTATATTAAAATTATCAGATTTTTCTTTAAAATGTTACACTCTCTTTCCTCATTCCAGGTTATTTTAAGAAGGACCCATTTCTTCACTGAGTTAAAAGATCTCTCAACCTAAGCCAACTTCCCTTCCCTCCCACCCCAGCAGAACCCAATACCATCCCACCAGTGTCCCCAACATCCCCAAGGTCTATCAGTAAACTGGGCCTCTGCAAAAGGCATCACATTCACTCTTTGTATAAAAAGTGTTCACTCAATTTGGCTTTTGACTTTTGCTCCTTTTTTAAAATGTGGTAGACAGCCTTAGAAGCCTATGGAGATATCTCAGGACAAAGGCAACAATAAGGAGACCAGAGCATTGAGAAAAATATGTCATTCACATGACAACCTATTTTAGCCTGAAAAGCCTGATTGTGTCATAGGCCTATATTCAAAGACACAAAGCTACCCAATCTTAAAGTAAATACTTTCCAATAACTTGGAGCAAAAAAAACACATTTTACAATTTGAAGATGACCACACATGTCCCTGAACAGAGCCATTTCTAATCCCTTCTATTAATCATCCAGCCCATGGCCAAACTGCTATTAGTCAATGGCTCACTAAGTCCCTTTGGTACAGTGTAACAAGAGGTAAGAGACAGGGGGAAACATTTTAACCGTGTTATTATCTCCATGGAACTAACATTTATTTCTGTTTGAGTTTTACAGACTAATCCTAGAATAGCAAACAAAGAACAAGTTTGGAAGAAGAAGAAAAAATACTGGCTTCCTATGTCATTATAAAATGGATGGTTCAACTGGCTACTTTGACTACACAATAGCAAGCGAAACCCTTTGACCTTGGAAAAGCATAGTAAATGTAAGACCTACTAATAAATAAAATCAAAAATAAATCTCTCACAAGTAAACTATTACATGAGTAAACAAAAGCTTGCCTTGTTGTATCACTTGCTTAAAAGCAGACACGGTGGCAATGGGGAAGGGATTAAGAAACACAGCCAGACAAGTCCATAAAACCTCTAGTGTAAGATAAAACTGCCCTGCAGGAGCAGCCAATGCATTCTGACCTAACAGCTGTACACAGTTGCACTAATTAAAATGAAAGGCTAGTATGCATAACACACAGGCAATTCACTGAACCTTACTGACAAGTTGGCAGGGTTCACCATCACACTCCTCCCCCTCACGTCACCCCTACAGACCTACAATGTAAACAATAAATTGGCACAAAGCTGAGGTACCCAGTTGAAAATATACACACATTCAAGCATTTCAGAAATAATCACAACCATGTAGACTGGAACATATCCTATAGGAACACAGGCTATAAAAACCCATACACACACAAAGGAAGTGGTACAGCTACATTACGTCAGCTCTCGCCTCGATTCATAAATGCAAAACCACAAAACAAGACAAAAATCTAAATGGCGTTTTTTTCTGGAAACCTTCTTAGAGTGAATGAATCTAGGTTGAGTCTCTAAATATGTTACTGCACAGTACTCGTTGATGCATCACTTTCAACAGCCACGGGGGAGGGAAAAAGCGTAATCTTAGTCAATTCTATCATGCAACCAGATCAAATAACATTTCAAGCGCGGCCTGCCAAGCGCGCCAGGGCCTGCCAGAGTACAATGAGCACTCAAGTGCTCTGGACTGAAAACCACCTTTCACTGGTCCCAGAGATCTTTATAAAACAGTTTAAACACTACTAAATTACAGAGTTGGAAAAAACAAATACAAGCTTCTAACTGCTACTCCCACACTATTGTGAAGTTACTGTAAAGCCTCTAAAATGTCTTCCTTGTGTTATTTTACTAGGCAATGTAAATATTCAGAAAAGCAATTGCTTCTTAGAGCCCAAATCTAACACACATAAAAATGTAGAGATGGCTGTGCATCTGGAAATAATTGCCCACAGATCAACGGGTTTACATGGGATATTGCTCCCATCTGTAAGGTTTCTAATCATGTCTACTTTAAATTTGGAGAGGAAGGAAGGAAGGAAGGAAGGAAGGAAGGAAGGAAGGAAGGAAGGAAGGAAGGAAGGAAGGGAGGGAGGGAGGGAGGGAGGGAGGGAGGGAGGGAGGGAGGAAGGGAGGGAGGGAGACTCAGTATAGCAATTTTGGCACAGGATTTTAAGGACTTTGTCAACTCTGTTCTCAACTTTTACTCAGTGTCTCAATCTTAAAGCACACTGATACACAATTTCAAAGGGAAAAATTAATCTCTGTTGACCCCTGCGTTCATTCGCATACCTTTTTTATTTTAATTTCCATATGGCTGAGAGGCGGCCTCCAGCTGAACAATGCCCCAAGGAGAACAGTGGCACATGTGCGCCCAGAAGAGTAAAACAAAGTAACCTATTACAGGAGTTTCTCTCTCAGCAAACAAGAGTGGTCAAGCAGGTCTCCCCATAGCTTCCAAGGGAGTACAAGATTTGAGTAAACAAGGGGAAGGGGGTGGGGAAGCCACCATCTCAAACCAAAAAATTTTTAACAATTTAAACTTCAAGCAAGCAATCTTCTTCAAAACTATCTCTGCATTTTAGCTACTCCGGTAAAATAACCATATTTTGGTCTAAGAAATAAATTATTTGTAAGATACCCCTAAATTATAATCAAGTCCATCAAATCCATTTTTCAATTTAAATTTACTCCACAGTAAGCAATGAAGTTTCTGATCAGTGACTTTTGGATTATACATTGTTCATCGTAAGGCTTTCCTTTCAGAGAAGACAAAAATACACACACGTTCTTTAAAAATCATGTGTTTTCTGCCCCAAAGATGTTTCTTAATTGATTTATGTGATTGGGACTAGTAAAGCCAACAGAAATGCAACGGGACACAACAAATACAGATTCCCGATTCCTGGAAAGCCACCACCATTCTTGGGAACACCAGAGTTGTTCGTCGTTCCTAGGGTCAGCTCCGGCACTCCGCACACCCACCTCCGAGAGCCCTGCGCCCACACTTGATCAACTTCCTGGCCAGAGACCCGCATCCCCCTCACAGCACAAGTCGCTGGCCACTTGCCTGCGGCCGGTCAGCAGCAGGAGCTGGGCCTGCGGGCCTCGTCCTCCTCCAGCGCGGGGCCCCCAAACTCAGGCCGTGGGCAGGGGCGGGCGGGGGCTCGGGGCAAGAATGCACTTGCTAAACAAAAGGAGGCCCCCTGTCCGATGCAGGGCAGCGGCGCAGAGAAGCGGTCACAGGTCCCCACAGCTCAGAGGCTCCAAGGGGGGAGTCGGTGGCCACACGGGGCCCCGCCCGCGGCTGGGGGTATGCGGCCGCGCTCCTTCAGCCCCAGAGGCTGGGCCACCACTGCCACATGCTTGAGACCCAGACACCGGAGAGAAAGAGCAGCCTCCCCACGGCGGCGGCGGCCTGCAAAACCCGGGCTGGAGCCCGGCCTGCTCCTGGCGCGCTCCTGCCCGCTGCCACCGAGGACGCGCGCGCACACACAAAGCCGCTGCAATTTTATCTCCTTCCTAGGCTGGGCCAGCCTCAAATCTCCCCAATCCTCCCTCCCCTGCTGACAGCCGGAACTGAGAGGCTGCGTGATTGATGGCAGCTCTTAATAGCGTGGTCAGCTAGAAAATGCATCTGCAAGCAAGATATTAAAGAGGCAGCGCATCCCCGTGAGTGATCAGCAGTTCACACGTCCTAGAGGTGCCTCTGCTTCTGCCAGGAATATTAATACCAACCACTTCTGACGTCTAATAAATGCAGATGAAATAACCAACAATCATAGACACCCCCAAAGTGTTTAAAGATGCACAGTAGAGAATCATTGTTTGGTGTCACACAATAATTCTGACCCCAATTTTCCTTATAACTTAAGAATTTTCTAAGTTATTTGTTTAAAATTCTTCCCTCCAATCCTTTTACCCAAGAAATCAGAGATTCATCTTCTAAACAAGGCATACTTAAATCAGGCTTCATTGTCCATCTAAGAAGGAAGCAAAATAAATGCACATTCCTTGCCAAGCGGCCTTAAATATACATATACCCCACAGGATTCCAGACCCCCCTCATTAATTCCATTTTTATGTGCATCTAAATAGAATTACCAACTGTTAATTTAAAATTAGTTTCTTCCCCACATCCAATATGGTAAACATAAATCAACTTGCTAAAATTTATTAAAATTAAATTACATTCATAGTATGTACTCCCTAGTAGTAGCAGCCCAGATAAATTTTCCTATTAAATAAGAGACTGTAGAAAATATGAATTCAGAGTATTAAGCTTACTCGGTGTCAACCCAAATTTGAAAGTCACAAGCTCAAAATTCAAATGATTACTTTTAGTATCTTTAAATATTACATCTTTTGCCTTCTAGGCAAGTTTTATTGAACTCTCGAATAGTTTTATAAATGTTATTGGACCTCCCAAGGTGCAATAATGTCACTGAATTAATAGGGCCCCTCTTACCAATAGTCAGAGACTTAGATAAGTGATTTGCCCAGTCTCTTGACCGGGGTGGGGGTAGGGGTACGTGCCGGCACAGACAACCAAACTGAAATGCTGACATGAACATTTGCTATTTAAACATCATTCTGCTGATCTCTTTTATAGAAAAATCAAGTTACTCTACAGGAGACAGAAATATCTACCTAAAACTACTAACAGCACAAGCACTAAGAGTGAGAGCAGATGAAGCATAATGTTTTTGCCACCCTAAAAGGTGGCTGTAGTCAATACAAACTAGAGGTGTTCTGGCACTGGCTGGTTAGCTCAGTTGGTTACAGCACTGTCCTGATACACCAAGGTTGCAGGTTCAATCCCTGGTCAGGGCGCATACAAGAATCAACCAATGAATGCATAAATAAATGGAATGAATCAATGTTTCTCTCTCTCCTCTCTCTCTCTCTCAAAAGATACCAATTTTTAAAAAATCATCAGATGTGGTATATAGTGCAAGTGCAGCTCTGCTATAAGCCCCACTAAACACCATTCCTCAATGAGTCCATCACTGGCATGCAGTTTGAAAATCTGCTTCATAACCAAGTAACTCTGAGATCACTCCATCCATATCAGAGATGAAGCTGACCCTGCAGCCAGCTACAAAAGGCACTCCTATGCTGGGAAACACTTCCATTTTCTAACCAGCTACACACACACACACACACACACACACACACACACACGCGCGCGCGCGCGCGCGGCAGAGGCTGAAGAGAGTTTTGTTTTGTTTTCCTGCAGACCTTTTTAAAAATGGTGGTTTAAGGTGAATTGAAAAGGGCTGGTGAGAACAGCCAAACTACTCTTTTAAAATTCATACTACGCCTAGTCTCTCAGGATCCTAAATGCTCTGACAGCACTTTATGACACTTACGTTCTTTTGTCCTTGTCTTGCATCCTCTCTGATAAGCCCTCCACACCCAGTCCCGCATCTTTCAATTACACCTGTCTTTCAATTTCCCCAAGGTATCAGGATTTCTACTGCAGGCCATCACTGCTTCTTCCCAAGAGAGCAGGAATATTTCCCTACCACACACACACAGTTAAAGCCTATTCCTCCTTCAGATCTCAGGTCAAATATCACTTTGTCAGAGAAGCTTCCCTGAGGCCCCATTCTAGGTCAAGTTCCTTTGTTACAAGTTCTCAGGGAACTGTGTTCCTTTCCTTGTGAGCATTTATCTCAGTTTATAATTCATTGTTGTAATTCTCTGATTAAAGTCCATAGTCCTCTCTAGAAAGCAGGTTCCATTAGAGAAAGCTCTATACATTTGCCCATCATAAGGTTTCAGTGAATGACGGACCACATATACCAGGGTAGTATACCATACAGCCTAGGTGTGTAGTAGGCTATACCATCCAGGTTTGTGTAAGTACACTACAGGATGTTTGCACAATGACAAAATCGACAAACACATTTCTCAAAACATGTCTCCATCATTAAGTGGTGCCTAACTGTACCGGGTGTCAAGCACACAGATCTATGGAAAGAATAAGTGAATTGAGGGCAACAATCCTGTTTTATTCCTTTTGTATACTCTCTGTACAGTTCCTGGCACAAAAAAAGCCTCTCTCAAATAAGTAACATCTATCCAAATAAATAGCATGTTTTATTAACCATTAAAAGTCTAGTAAAAGGAAGATTTTCATCCCCACTTTATAAAGATGTAAATAACTGTGCTAAGGGTAGCTCAGAAAAACACCGATACCCTAACCAGGATCTTACTTGCAAGCTACACTTTTAATTTAAGGGGTACAGAAACCATCATTAATTTATTCAAGCCAAGTTCTTCCTACTTACCTGGCATTTAAGCAAGGGACAAACAGCAACAGGTAAACTGGATAGATCACTAAATCTTGTACACACACAAAGAGCAATATAAATAGAGCATAAAATTTTCAGAGCACATTGTACACTAGTTTGTCTTTCAAGCTTCTCTGAATGCAAAAGTACTACAAAATTCAAAATTCAGCTATAAATGAGGGGAGAGGAATAATCCTTCCCCTCTCTTTTACCTTAAACTTTTTCTTTATTTTCAGTTTTTCCCCCTCTAAAAGACCTCTATTTCCCTGACATGGAAGCCTCTGTAAGAGTTCTTTTTGAGCTGAGGACTCCACTCAGTTATATATACCATTCCAAAACCACCCTTCCCAACTCCTCAAAGTGAAAAATTAATTTAAACCCATTAATGTGAGCTTTTAAATTAAGAGATTTATAGATAAGAAATGGAAGTTATTACAAGACAATTTCTCAGATAAGCACATGAAAAGGTGAAAGAAACAGCATGTGAGAGGAATGAAAAAATTTAATATATCCCATCCTCACCCCAAATTAATGCTTGTGGTTATTTTCAACATTCTACATTGCACTGCTTAATTCCCACATTGTACCCTGGCCTTGTCTGTGCCATTGCTTCCTTTTGTCCTAAGCTCCATTCCACATAAATTCCAGCTCCAGATTTTATAACACCCTTCATTTATCAAAACAACCCTGTCAAGTTGAGTACCATTAACAGATAATGAGAGGAGACAACAGATGCGGTTAGAAGCAAAGCACTCCATATTCTACAGGCCTCAGCATGCAGCCAAGTGAGCTGACATCTGACTTTACCCAAACAGTTATAATTAAATACAAAGTCTAGTTAAACTAACATTAAAGCTGTGACCATGAACAGTACACAAGGGAAATGTGAAGTATAACCTTAGCACCAGTTGAACAGGAACCAGGTTATTCCAGATCCTTAACCTTAACAACTACCCTGCATTTACTCCCTCCACTCTGATTCTGACACAGCAAGAAGACAGGCCCCATCTTCTAAGGAAGGGGGCTTTGGCCTACTTCCCAAGACCACTAGAGAGGGAAAGAGATTGCATTTTTATGTGGAAGTTTAAAGGTAACATTCATCTAACAATAACTAGTGAGGTCTGCCAAAATTACAACTATCAAGTTGAGACAATCAACATTCTTTTCTAAGCATTATCTAGTAAAATCATTCAGATCAAGTAACTTAACTCATCCCAGTGTCAAAATGGTCAAAAGAACTCCAAAGTCAATTAAGCATGACTGAATCAAGTAGTACTAGTTAGCTATGTTTGTATAGTTATTGGGAGGTTTTGTTTTGTATTACTATGCAGAATAGAATTATATTTTTAAACAAACCATCCACTTCTTTCCTTTTTTCCAACTCACAAAAATGGTACCACACAACAAAACTTTTAGTTTTCAAAAGAAAAAAACATAGTTCTTTTGAAGCCCTTTTGGGTTTTGAGTAACATATGTTCCTACAGAAAATCCAAACAATTCGATTCAAGAAGTTGAAGTGCATCTCTCCAGACTCTCTTCTAGAACTCACATATACAAACATATACAAATACTTAAGAACATATATATTCGTCTGGGGGTTCATTCCCTTGATTTTTGTTTCATGAAAATGAAATCCTACTACTCATGCTATATAGTAACTTGTTTCTCTCACTATACAGCCAATTCCTTTTTTATAGTTGCACAGATTTCTATAGTATGAGAGTGCCATAATTAAAAAGTGCCTAATTATGCGTTGGCAGATATGACTAGGTTGGGCATTGTCCCATGCACACAAAGGTTGCTGGTTCGATTCCAGGTCAAGGCACAGGCTTGATGACTGGTAGGGGGCATGCAGGAGGCAGCTAGTTGACGTTTTGCTCTCACATCCATGTTTCGCTATCACATCCATGTTTCGCTCTCTCTCCCATTCCCGTATTCTCTCTCTAAAAATCAATTAAATGTATAAATAAAAAAATAAATAAATAAATAAATAAATAAATAAATTTTTAAGTGCCTAATTATCATAAGCCACTTCTATGTGTATCCCTGTGCATATATGTATTTCTATACTGTAGGAATCTCTCACTCAATGGATAAGCATTATCTAGTCAAAGAGACTGAATCAAGCTACCCTCCTAGATTTCCTATCCTCTGGCCATTCTCTATTTCTTTCCATGACTCCTAAAAATAGGTAGTCAATGCTGAGCCCCTTCTTATCACAGTCCAGCATCTCTCATGAGTGAGAAGATTCACTCTCAAGCTGCTTCATGCTGATTGCAAAATTTTATTTTTCCCAGCCCTGAGCTTGCTTCTTAGCAACAGATCCATGTTTCAAATGCTCTCTGGGCTCCGCCATGATGGTATCCCACGGACACTCTCAAATCATCCTAAACCAAATCAATTTCCTTCCCCACATGTCCCGGCTTCCCCCACATAGTCCCAGGATACTCCTGTTACCCTGGTGTAAGTATTAATAGTGTGTCTTTAAAAAAAAAAAAGGAAGGAAATAATACTTATATCCTAAAATGTATATGAAATCAGAATTAGCACATTAAATGTAAAATACTTCTCAGGTTTTAGGACTACAAAACGACTTTTATTATTTTAATAACAGGTAACTATCATCTAATCCAGTTTGCAAGTCTTAAAGATAAATCAAGCCCAGCCAACATGGCTCAGTGGCTGAGCATCGACCTATGATCCAGGAGAACACAGTTCGATTTCCAGTCAGGGCACATGCCTGCGTTGCAGGCTCGATCCCCAGTAGGAGGCATGCAGGAAGCAGCTGATCAATGACTCTTTCATCATTGATGTTTCTCTCTCTTCCCCTCTCCCTTCCTCTCTCTGAAATCAATAAAGACATATTAAAAAAAAAAAAAGTATAAATCAAGGTCAGGCATTTACTAATATGAATTTTTAAAATAACTTTGCTATATAATTATCTATCCATTCACTTATCACATCACTTTCCATTCAGCAAACATTTAATGATCAACTCACAGTTTCTTTGCAGGTAAAGGTGCTGAAGAACAGAAATATAAAAACTTACATCGATTTTGTTGGTGATAATTATATCCACAGAAAAAGACTTAACAGAAAACCATGAACATGTATGTTGTAATAATTAGGCAAATATTCCAAATTATTGGGGAAAAGTGAGTTTTTATGTCCTTTAATGCCAGAATCGTAATATTTACTTTTATATTTAAGAGTAAAACTTATGAGTTAACTTCAACCTAAATAATGTTGGAATCTATATAATACACTCTTGAAAAATAACTAGAGATAACATCAGATTCTAAAATTAAAGGAGGCTAATTTTTAGTAAAACTATAAACAGCACATATTCCATATACAGGTACAACATTAAAGATGGACGTTAATTACAACTTTTTTGTTTAACACTTCCCTACATAGCCCAAATATATATTTGAGTGATAAACTACTAATATGTATTTAAAGTGTGATTTCATTAAGTACAAAATTATGGACTTTATTAAAATAATATATATATATATATATATATATATATATATATATATATATATATATATAGGGTGGGAAGGGAGAGGGTGGGAACAAAAGCTTGCAACACATCAAATCACTTTTTTCTAAGAACAGAACAGATGCTCAGTGTGCACTGGGAGCAAGCTCATCTGACATAGTAAGTCAATCAAAGGTCAAGCCTGAGGTTTTTGTTTTTGGAAGTGGGTTGCCCTCTCCAGGATGTAGGATGTGAAATAAGCCTTAAAGCAGCTTAAGAATGAGGCAGAGAGACTTCTAAGATAGCATCTGTTTTAAACATATTTAAGGATATTTTCATCTCTATTTTAAGCTCACTAGAGATCTCAGATTCTATAGATGAAATTATAATATTCCAATAGAGTGATACTTTCAAACGGCAAAAGTACAGGTAAAAAGAGAGATTTCTCAACTGGAAAAATATTACAGTTAAAAAACAGAGATTTTTGTGGAAGAAACAGCTTAGGGACTCAGGACCCTGACAGAATGTATAGAATGGGGGGGGGGGTCTGACAATATGTGATTAAATCAGTGAGATACAGTCAGGTTTACTGAAAGTCCATAATCTTTTTTTTTTTTTTTTTAATATATCTTTATTGATTTCAGAGAGAGGGAGAGAGAGAGATAGAAACATCAATGATGAGAGAGTCATTGATCGAGCCCACAACGCAGGCATGTGCCCTGACCAGGAATCAAACCGCGATCGCCTGGATCCTAGGTCGACGCTCAACCGCTGAGCCACGCCGGGCCGGGCGAAAGTCCATAATCTTAAGACAACTAAAAACCTCAACTGAAATCATTATACCAAGAATTCAAAAATTTCAACCAGATGGATAGATATTTGTGAAACTAAAATAACACAAATCCAAAACACTGCTTTGCCCTTTAAAACAAATTCTTAAGTATGTTTTGTCTGGAAATATGCCTCCAATAAACTAAACTTTTAAAAATAAAATCACAAACATCTATTTTAAGAAAAATATAAATTTAAATGATTCAAAAGATTAAATCAGTATCATTTGCCAGGTTCAACATCACAAGTAGCGTTAATGATCCAGTACTTTTCTGTTTACAACCCAGTCACACTTCTCTCTAGACAATGTCAAAAGATAGTCCAAAATATCCACTCAAACATGCAATACGTTAGCTAAAACAAAAATCAAAAGCCGCAGTCTCAATAAGGTTTGACCTTAACAACACAGGGCGGTTTCTTTTGTTTTGGAGAAGGAAAGTGGTAGAGGTGAGAGAGACTGTCATGAAGACAAATTCTGCACATCCATATGACTTTTAATTCTAACTTACTAGAAAAAGCAAATATTTGGAATGCAGGAAATAAAACTTAGTACAAAGAAAGACATTCTAACATTTTCATTATTTAATTAATTCTAACAATGAAATCTAAACACTGACCATTCCCTCTAATCTTCAGAGTAAGCTAACTCTAACACGGAAAAATACGAGAGCCCTAACAGCAGACTCTGGTATGTTTAAACAATTATAATGTAAAGCATGTTCATTCTCACAAGTGAAAGGAAATGACTGCCAAATGCTTCCTTTACAATCTCTGCAGAATAGAGCAAGTCTCTTTAATGTGAGATTTTCCTGACATTCCAATTGTAGCGGACATTGAACACAGACGCATTAAAAGCTGCCCTGGTTCTATTATCTTTTATTGAAGGCTTACCAAAGATCAGACATGAGTCCACTGCTATTTACATTTTTTGGTGTATTAATCACTTTTATACTCAAGGGCTTTAGAAAAATTCAATAGATTTTTTTTTTTAATGACAATAACCACAGGATGTAACCATAGCTGTATTGGTCTTTTTCTCAGGAAGGTCAGAAAAGCTTTAAAAACAGGAAGTCTGTGCTATAAGGTTGAGAAATGTTTGTTTTACCAGTCTAAGGCTTTATGGTTGTAGTTTGCAGTCAGGTGTTATGGAGGACTACAGTTTATTCTTTCCAGTCAAGGATTAATGTCACTGGGGAAAGGCTAAAAAGGCGCTCAACTTTAAAAAGCATATTATCCTAAAACAAGGCTTGTTATAAAATATGAACTATCAATCTTCCTAGCTACCCTTCAACATTAAATAGGAGCTAATTTAGTAAGTTGGGAAAAGGAACAGTTTTATTTTTTGTGGTAATCTATAACAGCTAAAGGAATATCATAGTTACCAATACTAAGACAGCCACCTAGCAACAATTAACAGGTTAAGAATTGATACTTGCCATTTTATACATGTTTTCTATTGGTTACCTCATTTATCATTATACTAAATTAATTATTGTAATTAATATAAGAATGACTATCTTCTTGAATGCAAATTCTTGCCAAAAAAAAATCAATGCAGGCCCTGGCCTGGTAGCTCTCAGTTCCTTAGAGCCAAAATTGCAGGTTCAATCCTCAGTTAGGGCACATACAAAAGAATCAGCCAATGAATGCATAAATAAGTAGAATAACAAACAGATGTCGTTCTCTCTCTCTCTCTCTCAAATCAATTTTTTAAAAATCAATGCAGATTAAACTAAAAAAAAAAACAACACCTTTTTTATCCCCAATGAAATGATTAATTTCTGCTTTTAAAGACACTATTAAAAAAATTTAAGTCTGCTAGAGTACAAAAGAAAGCCATAACATATCCAACAAGGATATTTGTTTAAAAAATCGAATTTCATAATTCCATTCTTTATTTCGCCTCCATTTATATAGGCAATAAAAAAGAATGGCATTATCATTTGTGGAATCCAATTTATATGAAATTAAATGTTATATTATGAAAAGCTTTAAGGTAAAAAAAATCCAAATATAATATGCACCTTATCAATTTAAAAACCATTTGGGTGCTAAAGGGCACTGCTTGAAAATCATATCAAGATAAAGTACTTTAAAATATGAACACACTTTTTATGAAGAGGGCACCAAAAGGGAAGAAGGAAGCCCCTGGTCCTCCCAAAGCCAAAGCCAAAGCCAAAGCCAAGAAAACAGTGCTGAAAGGCGTCCACAGCCACACAAAAAAGATCTGCAGGTCACCCACCTTCCAACGGCCAAAGACACTGAGACTTGGAAGGCACTCTAAATATCCTCGGAAGAGTGCACCCAAGAGAAACAAGCTTTACCCCTATGCCATCACCAAATTCCCCAACTACCGAGTCAGCCATGAAGAAGATAGAAGACAACAATAAATTTGTGTTCATTGTAGATATCAAGGCCAACAAGCACCAGATCCAACAGGCTGTGAAGAACCTATATGACATTGATGTGGCCAAGGTCAACACCCTAATCAGGCTCGATGGAGAGAAGAAGGCATATGTGTTGGACTGGCTCCTGACTATGATGCTTCGGATGTTGCCAACAAAACTGGGATCATCTAAACTGAGTCCAGCTGGCTAACTATAAATATAAAAATTTTACACTGTAAAAAAATAAAATAAAATATGAACACAAAAGGCTATTGCCACAACAGTTTGTCATTTATCCCAAGATGTGTCAAAAAGAGAAACAAATAAAAGTGATTTTCTACTTGAATGTTATAGCTACCTTAAAATTTGTATTCCTATAGGGAACTGAACTACCTAACATATGAGAATAAAATGACACCCCCTTAATCAACTAGATGTCTTCCTCATCTTTCAAAAGGCATCGCTCTAATAACAACTAACCCTAAAAAGGGACCTACTGGTTCTCAGTTTAGTGTACAATGTATAATGGTCAGGCTTCTTTCCCAGGAATTGAAAGACAATAGAGCAATGCCTTCAAAATTTTGAGGAAAATCAATATTCAACCTAAAATTCTATATCCAGCTGAACTATGAAACAGGTATGAATATAAAATAAAGAATTTTAAGATATACACAGCCTCAAAACATTCATTTCCCATGTAAAGTTAACTCCACAAATGAGAGAAGGAACCATACAAAAATCTGTGAAAAATTACCTATAAGGGGATGCCCAGAGTGATAAGGTGGCAGGTCTAGGCATTAAATCACGATGAGGGGCTCCAGAAGGGATACCACCAAAAGTGATTTATAGATTCCCTAATATCTTCCATTACACTGAGAGAAGTTTTCTTTAGTTGTGCTGGGAAGGCTGATTTAGATAGAAAAATATAAAACTAAGCAAAGAAATGAGAAAGAGACAATTTTTTTTTTAATCCTCAACTGAGGATATTTTTCCATTGCTTTTCAGACAGAGTGGGGGGGGTTGGGGGGGGGGGAGAGAGAGAGAGAGAGAAATTGGTTGCCTCCCACACGAGCCCCAACTGGGGCCTGAGATGGAGCTTGCAAATGAGGTATGTGCCCTTGGCCGGAATCAAACCCAGGACTCTTGAGTATGCTGGCTGACGCTCTAACCACTGAACCAAACCAGCCAGGGCGAGAGATGAATTTTTAACTCCCCGAAAGAAAAAAGACTTTAGCTACTTCTTTTGAAAAATCTGCTGACACATACCCATTAGCATTTTATGATGTGCTTTGGTCACCTGGTGAACAAAGTTATAATTTCAGAACTTCAAATTTAAAAAAGAAAAGGAAAATCTAGCCAAAGAAGCAATCAATCATTTTAAGTAAACACAGGCACCAGAACTGAAATGTATTTTTCTTCATAGAGCAGGTTGTATTACATTTTGCCACCTGCTGGCAAGACTCATAAAATTTAGCCATCCTATAATAATAATCTTAAATTTTAAAAAAAGAAGATACATGAAAATAATCACAAGAAATCAAAAATAAATTATGTAACAACCAAATTCAATCACTATAATTTTAGTATGCATAAATGAGAAAAATATTACCAACTAAATAGCTTTTAAAAGATAAATGCTATGAAAGCAAAAGTATAAATGTATTATCTAGCTTCAAAGAACTTAAATTTTTAAGATAATATTTAGCATTTTACCCACTTGTTTATTCAAAGTTATGTTCCACAATTAGCTAAAGGTTTTTTAAAAAGAGAATAAGGTGGATACAATAAAGGAAAATTGAAGACATTTCCAAGCACTAGTTAGAAGCAAAATTACAAGCTTATCATTAGGTTAACAGTGAGTGGTGTTTTTCAGTATCTCCCAAACCCCATGCCTTGTCTTTGATTGAGAGTACTGCTGAATTTTAATGCCATTGTTTTGTCAATAACGAGTGTTCCCATACACTTCGAAAGTTCATTAATAATCCTCTAAGAAGACCTAAATTAAAGCCTGGCAAGCAGTTTCTCATGAAACAAATTTTGTTCTGGTTTGTTAGAACTAAATGTGCCAAGTGGCAAATTAAGATGTGGGAACACACTTTAAAGGTTATGCTTTGAAAGTATTCAATGACTCAAATAGAGGTATCATTAGACAGCGGCAAAACAAATACCAGGATGTCTACTTCATTTGCAATCTGTTAAGTTTCAGATGGACTACTTTATGATGACCACCAAGAGCTATTAGAATAAACTTTGACAAGAGACAGACATAACACTCCCTAGATTTCCATTAAAGAACTGGAAGGAAACCAGAATGGATCCCAACTGCAGTATTAAAAGCGACAGAAAGAGCCCAGTAATTCACAGTGAGCCTGCCATTGTGCCGACTACACTGTGTGTGTTTAGCATCCATGGAAATGCTGACATGTGCAATGCAAGTGGTGATTGAAGAGTCAATTAAGTAGTGGGAAAGGGCTTACAGCAAAATTTTAAACTAAAAATAATCCATTTATAGGAGAGCAGTACAGGAAAAGCGGGCTAAACTATAATCAAAGTCTGTATTTCCAGTTTCAATAGTAAACACAGTTCTTAAGAGTGGTTAACACACAAGGCCATAAGTGCATGCAATTTCAATAAGAAACATCTGTATTACCAATAGTATCCTTGTCATAGCCTCCGTTTTTTTGCTCAGAGACAATCTGAGAGTAAGAACAAGAGCAGGCATGCCACATGAAAGAAAGAAGTCAATTTACCTTAGGAAATATTGAGTCTTTCACATAAATTCCTAAAATTATAAATTCTAAAGCTCTTAGATTTCTAGAACTTTACAGATCTTCTTAAAAAATTAGGTCAGATGATAATGCAGTCTCGCCCCAGCCGCGTTTTTGTCCCCACCAGCTGAGGCAGTGTGCCTGATTCCACACCAAAGAGTGGCGAAATTCAGAAAATCAAGCAACTAGACAGGCCAAAGCAGACATGTCTTCTAGTTCTTGACAAAAAAAGCAACAGTGCCGGCCAATGACCTCTGACCTCAAACCAGGCACAGCTGGAACTTTTTTCAGTTCTGGGGATAAAACTGCTGTTTCGTTTCACCAGTGGTGGTGTGGTCCTGTGTATTTCTCCTCTCCTCAAAAGGCGCACCTTTTCATCCCTAGGTCCTGACTGAGCTTCCCAGTCTTCATGCAATTTAGCATAAAGGGAGCCAGCTCTGGAGTCAAACGGCCAGGGTTGTCCCTGCTCTACGATTTACTAACAGAGTAATCTTGAGCAAGTCTCCATATGCTCATCTGTAAAATGTTGATTAATAATTGTACCTACTACACAAGGTTATCATGACAATGAAATAATGTGAGTAAAGTACTGAGTCTGGGCCCACAAGAAATGCTCAATGAATACTAGGTATTATTAGCATTGTGATCATGAGTTCCATCATGGACTCCTTAAGAACCTGATTAAAACAATCAGCCTGGGCCTAAATCGCCCCATCAGCAAGGTTAGCAATTCATTATTTGTTTACAAAGCACATCACTCTGTAAAAATGGGTGAGGGGAGGCAGGAAAATCAGCATTTTGCTTTTCATCCTTGCTACCGCCACTGCTGCATTATTTATATGAAGGGAGGAGTGTGTCTGGACAGATGCTCAACTGGGTCCTGCAAGCAGCATCTATCACAACAGGCAGTGCCTGTCTCAGCAACAAACCCCTTCTCTGCCTCCTCCCTCCCTTCACCACTCATCCCCCTGGACTGAGAGTGTAATGGAGACATACAGCGGACGCACAATGTCAAAATGCTATTGTCTAAGCATTCTGGCCACAGATTTTGATGAAACAAAATGATCTATTACTAAATTATTCTTTTTGTTCCCAATTTATATCCTGAAGATACTATTAAATATCCAAAGAGACCGAAGGTGTATTAGAAACAAAAGAAGGGAGGGGAAGGAGGAGAGAGGGAGGACAGATATATTTCCAATAGGCATTCTAGTATATATTTACCAAAGCAGAACTAATGAAATTATTGAAATGACACCAATTAACATAACACAGACAGAGGAACAAATGATGGATACATGCCATCTGCTTAATTCAAGTTAGAGAAAAGACATGTCCAACAAAGAAAGAGTTTCTATAAGGTCACAAGCACTGTATTCAAATAATTTTCCTCATTTCTATTTTCTCTGGCCTAGTAAAATTAGGAGTATCTACAGGTAATGGATTAAAAACTCGCATTTTTCAAAACACTTAAAATAACATATTTCTTACCATTGGGGGTGGGGGACAGGAAACATTCAATTGTCCAAGGAATAAGGGATTTGTTTTCTTCTTTTTTAAACAGACCATTGTGTTTCTAAGTAAGCAATTTCCACCCCTACATATTTTCATATAGAGATACTGCTCTTTTTCTATGTGCACTGCTAGGTGCAGAGTGAGTTTTAAGAAATAAACACTTACGGATTGATCAACTGGTTGAAGATAATTCAGGCTTGCCTGAGGCATGGAAAGTACAGGGTGAAACAGGGAGAGGAACTAGGGATTGATGAATTGAGCATGAAAGCATTTTCCTTTCTGGTTAATAGCTTCTGGGGGAGGGGCGGAGAGGGGAGGAATGCATTTGAAAATTTCCAAAAGATCTTTCTCCAAGAGCAGACTATTATTAATCTAATTATTTAAAAACAAACAAAAAATAAATCAGCAATCTTGGTGTTATAAATCTTCCTCCTCTTTTCAAAGTCCATTGTACATACGTGCTAGATAAACAAGTTCAGGTTTATGCAAGTATCTACATGTTTAAAGCTTTTACATTTAGACCATCCCTTTCAGATACATTTTAAAGTGCTTCCACCCCCAGAGTTAATCACACTCTTCTCAATCCCACCTCTCTACCCCCCACATAGTTCTACTGCTGCAACTCCCAGAGATTTAAACTTATTTTCTTATATATTGGTCTGCATTGCTACATGGAGCTATTTCAGAACATGAAACACGTTAGATATTTTTATATTTCCAGTTTTCCTAAATAATTCATTTACTCATTAAAGGAAACCTACTGAGCCTACTATGTGTCAGATGCTTTATTCATTCAACAAAAATGTATTGAATAGGCACTGCTCTAAAGAATTTGGAACACATCTGTGAACTAAGTAGAAAGTAAGTCCTGGCCTCATGGATCTTACCTTTTGCAGGGGAAAACAAACAATAACCAACCAATATAATAACCAACCAATATAACCAACCAATACTAACAGAGCACACAGTATATCCAAAAACAGTAAGTACTAAGAAAAAATAGAGCAAAATAAGGAAGATTAAGAGTGTGCAAGGGGCAAGGCACCAGCTGCAGCACTGAAATTGAGTGGTCAAAGTAGGACTCACTGAGAAAGGACATTTGAGCAAACCCTTTACAGAGATGAGGAAGTCGGCCATGAGGATAAAGTGGATCTCTAAAGAAAGGCATTCTGCCTGGCTGGGCTTGGCTCAGTGGTTGAGCATCGACCTAGGATCCAGGAGATCACGGTTCGATTCCCAGTCAGGGCACATGCCTGGGTTGCGGGCTTGATCCCTGGCCCTGGGCATGTGGGAGACAGCTAATCAATGACCAATCTCTCATCATTGATGTTTCTCTCTCTCTTCCTCTCTCTGAAATCAATAAAGATACATATTTAAAAAAAGAAAGAAAGGCATTCCAAGAAGAGGGAATCACCAGGGCAAAGGCTGGTGGCTCAGCAGCCTTTCAGGGAGCCAGAGGGACAGAAATAGAATTTTGGGGTAGAAGGAAAGGGGGCACTAGTAATAAGGTCAAAGGTCAGAGATAACCTCAGAGGCCATTTATAGGGATATTCTTACAAATGTATAATTCCAAGAGTAGACTAGAAGCACATATCCAAAAATATGTATATTTGTACATGAAGTACATCCAGGCTACCAACACTTAAAAACAAGAGCTTTGGTGTTTCTGGTTCTGGGAATGAGAGGCTCCAAGTCTGAGTTACCTGTGTGGTGGTCAGTGTGATGTCCAAGGCCAAGGGGAAGACCCGGAGGCCGAAGTTCGGTTACAAGGTTAACTGGAAGCATCTGACCTGGAATGCTCAATGGAAGGCAACCCTGTGGATCACGTGCTCCCACATCCAACATGCCTGGGACCAAGCCAAACCTCTGCGGCAGAACCTGGCCGAGATGGGATTGGCTATGAACCCCAATAAGGCAGTGCCCCTCTGTAAAAGAAAGATCAAGGCCATGGAGGTAGACACAGAGAAGCCTCAGGAAGTTGTGCAGAAGGCCTATGTGCTAAATGACTTGGAGGCAGAAGCCAGTGTCCCAGAAAAGAAATGAAATACACTGTCTCCGGACCTCATAGACTACATACACTACATGGTGGAGAACCATGGGGAGGACTATAAGGCTATGGCCCAGGATGAGAATTACTATCAAGATATCCTGAAATAGATTTGGGATAAAATCAACATCTACAAGCGTTTTTACCCAGCAGAGTGGCAAGCCTTCGTTCATTCTTTGATAAGAATAAGATGGAGGCTGAGTGTCTGATTTATGCCTGCCCTAGGCTGAAGCGTCCTCCTGGACCCAAGAAGCTGGAGCCAGGGTTTAAGGGAAGGAGTGGCATGTGGCTACAGATGCGGCTGGCCAAACCTCCTTCTCAGGGCCAGGCCTGCCTGATGTGGGTGACATGAGGAAATGATGACTGTTCCATAGCAAGATCACAGGCAGGCTGTGGGGTGGGCACTGGGCATTTTCTCAGTCCTGCTATTTTATCCTCAGCTATTAATAATACAAAAATTCTCCTGTCCCTAAGGTTTTTCCTACAAGCACCATTTTAAAATGTCTCTTCTCACTGCTCTTGAAAAGAAGGGCTTAGTGTTTTTACATATATCATTTCGCATTTAAAAAAAAGAGCTTTAGTGTTTCTTTCTCCTGCACCGCGGTGGATCATCTTGCACATCGTGTTCCTTGCAGAAGCACCCCCTTTTGAAGACCACTGCCCTATGCTGTCACAGCTTGGAAGGTTAACACTGTATTCTGATAATAGCTGGGAGCAGTGCAGAGTCTGCTTTCCTAAGCCCATCAACACAGCCTGAGGCTTCCCTGCAAGAATGACAGAAGATCCCAGAATGTGAGAGGGTTGGCCTGGAAGGGTTCCCCCTACCCACCCAAGAGTTTCTTAAAACCTCTTCTCTGGGATAGGAGAGAGGCACTTGACCTTGGCCAATGGGATTTGGCAACGCAGTCCCACACTTGCTTGCTTTCTGCTAGAAGAGCTGCTGACCTCTACTAGGAATTTTAATTACATTCTGGCGAATATGTTGTCCTTTTTTATTGCTTAAACCGTCAGAAATGGGTCTCTCAGTGGTAGTTAATATCAAAATTAAAAACTAAATCATCTTATTAATGTAAAACCCTCATTTCTGTCTTAGTAGCCACGACATGGAGCTGGACAGTCACCTATTGCTAAATTATCATAAACAGCTCTATTTCTCACATAGAGTAATTTACTTTTATAAATACATTTTTATAAACGTATGTCTTTAAGTTTGTTTCTGCCGTATTCATTTTTAGTTACCTTCTACTTATGGCAAGTGACAGGCTTTTGGGGGGGTAGTTTTGTTTTGTTTTGTTTTATTGATTTCAAAGAGAGGAAGGGAGAGGGAGAGGGAGATAGAAACATCCATGATGAGAGAGAATCATGGATCGGCTGCCTCCTGCAACCCATGCATATGCCCTGACCAGGAATCAAACTGTGACCTCCTGGTTCATGGGTCAACGCTCAACCACTGAGCAACACTAGCCGGGCTTTTTAATTGTCGTGGTGATATAAAGTTTCATTTTAAAGCAAGTATGTTTCGGTGCAAAAAGTTAGGACTTTTAAAATACTAAATGACAATGCCAGCTGTATGTATACAACTAGAAATCATGAGGATGTACAGAGTGAATGACTGATGTTAAGGGAACAATGCTGTGGTAGAAAGCTCTAAAGTGTGGGTGCCATAGGTACAAGCCATTTACCTTATTTACTGTCTATACACCTAGCACTGAGCCTGGCACACAGTACTCCACAAATAGTTGAATAAATGAAAGTGGTGAAGGCAGAACTTGAACCTGTATCTTTCTGGTTCTCAAGTTCACTCCTATCCTTTCTACTATCAGTTAGTCTCAATCTTGGCTGCCAAGAGCTGTGGAATGTTTTTAAAATTTAGAAAGCTCCTCAGGTGACTCTTTTGTGCCACCAGGGATTCACATCACTGCACTAAATAGCACTGTCTTCCTAATTAAACAAGCAATCACAGTCCAGGGTGATCAGTGTCAAGCTTTGGCAAGTACAGTCCTACAGACTAGTCTAAAGGCCACTGGAACGATGAACTGAGACCTGAAAGAATGAGTCTCAACTAGCCAGCTGCATATTCTAGGTAGAGGGAATTGTGGATGCAAAGGCCCAGAGATAAGAGACTGCATGGTAAATTCACATTCTTCCTAGTTCTCTCATGTACAGTGACCATTGTCCCTGTTTCCCAGGACTGAAATGGTCCCCAGGACATAGGACTTTCCATTTTAAAACTAAGAATGTCCCAGGGAATAATAAGGCACCCTACCACTCTACTCTGACCAAGGAGAAAAAACTGCTACCATGAGTAGTCAGATTCTAGGGCGCTGATTACACCATATTTACTAGTAAGTTGGTCAATCATTGTTTTAAAATAGCACATTTTTCTAAGGTAGGATTCCTAAGACATGACATGCTAACGTCCCTGCCATCTTGCATTCTCCCTTCTTCCCATGTGGGTGCTGCAAGTGCCATGAAATGGCTTTAAGCAAGGGAGTGAGAACCAGACTTGATTTTATAAGGTCACCTTTCCTATTAAGTGTGGACAACAGGCTGGAGGAGAGTGGAAGTGGAAGCAACTAAGGTGGTTTTGAATCTAAGGCAACATTTCTGTAGAGGATTACAGGAGACTGGAACTGGATGTACATAGAACTGAGAATGATAAGATCAAGAGAGACTGAGGAAGAAGAATCAGCAGGACCAGGTGATGATTGGGGGGGGGGGGGCAGGGAGACGATAAGTCAGAAAAGAAAAAACATGACTTTTTAGATGACTTATAAAAACACTGGCTTTCCTCAATTTATAACCTCAGTATGTTCCAAAAGTTCACTGTGGATTCATTATTGAACATTCACATTTCCACATGAACAATTTAGAAAACTAGTTATATTTCCAGGCTATGTCACTAACCTATTAAATCCATTAAGTGGTTGATGTATATTTTCCAATGAAAAACTGTAGAAAAAATATTGCTGAATACCTATAAAAATCTTGAAGGGAATCAAGAAGCATTTTCTATTTATTTTAAATGTTGGTATTTGAGGCAAAAACATATTTAATTGATGAAGGAGATACAGAGGGCTTAAATGGGTCTTACTGAGTATTTTTCAAGGGCTGTAAAAAGGTTCTTTCGGTATTTGCTTTTACTTTTTTTTTTTTTAAATGTCTTTATTAATTTCAGAGAGAAGAAGGGAGAGGGAAGAGCGAGAGCAAAACATCAATGATGAGAGTCATTGATCGGCTGCCTCCTACACACACCACCTGTCCCAACTGGGAATAGAACCACCGTCTCCTGGATCCTAGGTCGATGTTCAACCGCTGAGCCACACTGGCTGGGCTGCTTTTACTTTTAAAAATGCAGGTACTCCTAGTTTCACTTTCTATACCTAACTAGACATAATCAGGGTCAAATTTTGGAAAGAAATATTTTCCTGAGATAGCCAAGGAGGAACTGAAAGGGAAAGCAGAAAGGATGAACATCAAGTCCTGCCCAAGGTGGAATGAGATGGATAAGAAAAGAATGAGGGCAAGGGAGTTAGCATGTCAAGCCCTCTATGGGTCAAAGAAAGGTAGTAGGGGGAAGACAATTATCCTCAATGGCTTACTCTGGGACACAGCTGAGGACGGAGGTGACAGAAGGAGCACACTGAAAGACATCATTAGTCAATTGTGTGTACAGCTAAGAGGGAAAGAACAAGACACCGACAAAGTTTAAGTCCCTTACTTAAGTCTCAACAACCTTCATTTTCTGAAGTACATCCCATCCTCGGGACATTTTCCAACTTACTCCAACTGAAATCCAACTCAAAAGGTTCATCTACTGCCATGGAATGTTCTAATGGCCTCCGCTGACTTCATACCCAGCAAAGGCCAATAATCTTTCAAATACTCTCACCAACACATTCCACTATCTCACCTCCTTACCTTTCTACGGTATTTTAGTCAGGTTTCTGCCTGGCTAAACTCCACCCACATGTGATGATTTTAAGGCTATCATAATATTTGGTGCAAATGCCTAAAAAAACAAGAAGAATTCTGAGAAAGGACTTGGATTATTACAGCACATAGATCAGTCTTCTGGATATTTATATTGCACTAAATTCCAAAGCATTTTCATATATTTTAAATTAACTGACTAAATGAACTGAATGATAATAAACAATCTCACAATTCAAATACAAATAAAATAAAAAAACTTTTTTTGAGGTGCAACGTTCCTCTTGAAAGTTACTGAAAGGAAACAAATTCCAAAATTCAGTATGGAAATCATCAATTCTCTCAAAAGGAATATTTCATACTTCCTACCTTCAGGGACATGGTACTGCCAAAAATGCAAATGGCAAGTGCTTGCACACATTTATGCATAATTTGGTACACAGTAGTCTTTACTGCAACTGAATTATTATTTTTTTAATCCTCACCTGAGGGTTTTTCCAATGCTTTCATAGAGTGGAAGAGAGAGAAACATTGATGTGAGAGAGACACATTGATTGGTTACCTCTCCCACACATCCTTACTCCAGGGCCAGGGACTGAGCCTGCAACCGAACAAGGGATCCTTCAGTACATGGGCTGACACTTTAACCACTGAGCAAACTGGCTAGGGCTACAATTGAACTATTTAAAACAGAAACAAAAAAAGACTTCCTCCAATTGAAGGGAGTACTTTACAAGATAAAGTTTAACAAATGGAACACTTGATAAAATTTACTTTTTTCTTCTTCCTTCTTTAAAAAAGCCAACAAGCAAGTCTTCATCATGAATGCAGACTCTACACAGGCATAACCAGATGCACATGATGGGCGCTGTGGGCCACAGGACTGAACCACTACCTAGCTCATCCTTCAACCACTACATACTTTATAAACATCCCACTGTACACTGGAGAATGAAATAAAACCTTGGGGAAGCAGACATTTTGAGCCAACTGCTGCACTGATTAGTACGCCCTGGTGCTTAGAATAGCCCCAGGACAAGTAGCATCCCCCTCACTCCCCAAGCCTTCTAGGTAATGACTAGACTGTCATCAAGCAAGACACAAAGACCCAGACTCTAGCCCAGCAGTCTGTGGATTCAGGGAACTAGCTAGTACTAGAAACTCGATTATGTAGGGCAGCAGTAGTCCTCGTCCAGGAATCTGACTAGTTTTAGGTATAAAGGCAATGATGTATCAGATTTAGATGGATTTAGCAACTTCGCCCAAATGAACTATTTCTGGAGCGTCATTCTGTCCACTGGGAGATAAGAGACCATCCTCTTATCAGGATCATGACAAGATCTAGCATGAGTTTACGTTGCTATGAAACTAAATGACACAGATGCAACAGTCAGAGAACTAGCTAATTGGGAATCTTTTTCTTTAGGAAATCTTCAAAGCCCATCCTTAATTCAGCAGAGAGTTCCACACAATGGCAGAGGAAAAAATATTTCTGTTAAAGAAGACCCTGTCAAAAAGGCAACTGATAAAAGTCTCCATCAAAAAAGTGCCTCTTTAACATGATTTTAAAACTACATTTTAAGCTACTATTCAGTATCCTTATAAACATGAATTATTACAGGAATCCTCAATAAAACAAAGTATTAGAACTAATAAAAGCTTAATAATGTTATTATGCAATAAAGAATAATCAATTGTTTTTTTAATACTAACAACAATCTATTAGAAATTGGGGGAGTCATAATACAAATAATATTCTTAGGTATAAATTTAAGAGGAGACACAAAGAATGTATAAAAATAAAATTTTATTTACCCTATAAAAATAAATTTTTTATACATTTATATTTATTTTATTGAGGGCTTGAATAATATGTTCTAACAGAAAAAGTCCTATGTCTTATTCCTCAAATTGATAAAAACTACTTCTATCAAAATCTCAAGTTTTTATTTCATTTGTGCTGGAAGGTTGAGGAGGTTGGCATGGGAAAATGACAAAATGGCTAAGATCTCAAGAATTCAGCCTTCAGCTTCAGTAAGAGAAGCCTTTGGTCCATGTTCCCTGTTGACAGAACTCTCTCTTCCTGCCCAACTTTCCTGTCACCCTCTTGGCTTTCACTGATCTGTTCCTTTTGTCCCAAACTATCATTCCTGGTATAGAGCTGAGCATTCCCTTTTCATTCCACTGCTCTTTCTAGCACCTTCATCCCTCAGTTTCCTTTGTTCCTGCCTCATGCCTACCCAGAAAATGTTCAACCCTGAATTTGGGTTAGGAGGCACCCTGGTACAGTAATTCAGTATTTAGGCTCAGGAGTCAGCCCACCTCATTTCAAATCCTGACTTTACTGCCTACTCACTGTGTATCTGAGGCAAGTTACTTAATTTTTCCAAGCGTTAGTTTCCATGTCTGTAAGGAATTAGTACCTAACTTAGAGATGTAATGAGAGTTAAATAAGCTAATGTATATAAGATCTTGACACAAAACCTGACACTTAATAAGCACTAAAAATATGAGCAACTATATACATAGGCTACTGGGCCCTGTGACAAAAATCACCTCAACAAGTGGATTGGAAATGCTACTGATCTAGGTCTTCCAGTCTCAGCAGTCCTCAGCACTGCCCTGTGTGTATCTCTGGTCAGCTCCTGTTTTCTGTTCCACAACTACCTTCTTCTGCCTGTCACTTTTAAATGTATTAGTCAGAGGGCCTGTCCATGGACTCCTAACCACATGCCACATGCTCACTCCAAACAATTTTGTCCTCTGACGTTCTCAACTCCTGCTCACATAACTGATAACTACCTAATCTCTAGACCTGACCTCCCTCCTGAGTTTCAGATACATAAAGTCCGTCTCAAACTCAGCCCGTCCCACACACCTTTTCCTCCTCAGATACTTTCATTATCAGTTAGTGGCGCCAATCCACTCAAGCAAAACAACCTCTTACTCCTCCTGCCTCCTCACAGCCAATCATTACTAAGAATTAATGGTTCTGTATTTAAACATCTCTCCTTTTCTTCAGTATCACCACCACTGCCTCAGTTCTGAAACTCATTGTCTCCCTAGCTGGTTGTATTAGTTTCCTAGGGCTTCCCTAACAAAGTCCCACAAAATGAGTGGCTAAACTATAGAAACGTATTGTCTCATAGTTCTGGAGGCTGAAAGTCTAAGATCAAGGTGTCCACAGGGTTGGTTCCTTCTGAGGGATGTAAAAAAAGAATCAGTTCCCTGGTGTCTTTCCTCGCTTGTTGATGACCATCTTCTCCCTGGGCCACACCACATCATTTTTTCCCCTTGATGTGTGTCTTTGTGTCTAAATTTCCCATTATATAAGGGTACCAGTTATATTGGTTTAGGGCCCACCCTAATAATATCTTCTTAACTAATTACACTGCAATGACCTAAATTCCAAAAAGGCAACACAGCTGGGTTAGGCCTTCAACAAATGAATTTGGAGTATACAATTCAACCTGCAACATGGTCTGGTCTTCCTGCCTCTACTTTTGCTCACCTGGTCCTGACTACACCTTCCCCTTGACTATAAAAGCAATCTTTCTGAAATTCAATTCCGCTCTCTTTTTCGTGCTTAAAACCCACATTTGCTGTTTTTCATCTAAACTGAATGACAATGATGATGCTAATACAAATATTTAGTGAGTGCTAACTATGTGCCCGGTACTGTTCTAAGTACTTTACATGCAGGACACTATCCCTAAAGGATGGGCACTATTATCATCTCTATTTTATAACTGAACAATCGGAGCAACAAAGGTATTAAATACTATCTGTTCAATAAAGTCATGCAGTCAGTAAGTCTCAGAACCAGGATTTATACTCAGGCTCTGCACCCAAAAATTTTAAAAAGTACCTGACATGGAAAGTCAATTTATTAGTCATTTGATTTCCCACTTTGACCCTTTACCTACCTTTCACATACTAGCCTCAGCACAATCCAATTAAAACTCCCATTAGAGGAAAAAGGAGGCTTAGAAAGTAATGCTGATAAGCACTTACACAGCTATCAAACCCTGAACACCTCACAAACATCAAATCAGCCAACCAGAACCAAAATAAGGTGGTGGAGGAGGGAGTGGGGTAGAGAGGCGGAGAATGAAGCTGCAGAGCAACAACAGAGGGGGGAACCTAACAGCTTGCCAGAGTGCACCCTCAGGTTAGAAATAAAGAAATAGACCAAGTGTTTTCAGTGTCGGTAGAGACTTTTTACTAAAAGAAAAGATTTAGTAATTAGGACTGAACGGCTATGGTTCAATATAGAATAGACAAATATAGGGGTTTTTTTCCTTTAAATACAACATAGGAGCAACCCTTAAAGTTATTTAAAGGGGCTTTAAAAAGGAAGACTGTAAACTGTGAAACAAAAAAATATTTTAAGTGCTAACCATATTTTTCCTTGAATATGTTTTAGGATACTACCTGACAAGATCTTTAAAGAGTTCACTGTTGATGAAACCATTTTCATGGCCTAATGAGTCTCAGCCCTATTAATTCAGACTGTGCTGTGTACATTGATTTTTGTCACAGTGAGGATCAACAGAAGTAACAGTTCTTCAAATTAACTAACTGCTCACCATGTTAAGTAGAAAAAAAAGTCTGTTGTGAAATATATAGTGTCCAAGCACTACATTACTGCCAACGAAAGCTAACAAACAAACCATATTTTTACGTTGAAGCAGGGGAAGGAAAGTAATCCCTACCTGTACAGAAGACCGTTTGGCTCTTTCAGCATTTCAGATAAAAAACTGCAATGCTAAGAAAAGATCAAAATTAGAGACAACCTACTTGCCAGCTCTGAAGTACCATCACTAGACTATACAAACCATCATTTAGGGACAGAATATACAGAAATAAAAATCACGAGCTAAAATAGCTTTGAAGGCAGTTCTTTCCCTTAAATGAAGCCTTTATATCAAACAAATCTATACAGTTTCTGTGTATTCTAGCCTTTGACAATGTGTGTATCAGAGATTTTGTTCCAGAGGACTTGGCAATTTTCCACATTTAACATGTCATGAAGAAAACCAACTTTAATCTGCTAAATATATTACTAGATCCAACTTTAAACTTACTGTTAGAATGACATCATTTATATCTTCTATCATATTAATAATTATTTTACACTTTTGATAGCAACAGAAGCAACCGTGGATATGTGCATGAACTGAAGTTGTTAATAAGTAACCACTTCTCTCTGCACCTCCTTCAGGTTACTGGCTCGGGGTTCAGCAATACATGGGCTAATGGTCAAACAGCCCACTGCCCACTTTTGCATGGCCCACAAAGGAAAGAATGGTTTCTATATTTGTAAATGGTTTGGGAGGAAAACAAATCAAAAGAAGAAGAATACTTCATAATACATAAAAGTTATATGAAATTTATATTTCAGTGTCTATAAATAAAGTTTTATTGAAAACAGTCACACCAATTGACTTAAATATTGTCTTTGGCTGCTTTTGTGCTACAAAGGTAAGGTTGAACAGTTGTAACTGAGACTACATGGCCCCGAAAGCCCAAAATATTCACTACCTGGCCTTCTTCAGAAAAAGCTTGCCCACCCCATACTAGCTGTTGTCACAGACTTACAGAACATGTTATTAAAGAGAACTGCACAACAACATGACCAGAAGGGGTGTAATTAATGAAAGGAAATATGTTCTGATGGGTAAATCTGGAGCTGAAAGTAAATTCCTGCTAGCACTAATCAGTGACATCTCTGTTTCATGAAATGTACCAGATCTGAAGTTGCCATAACCATAACATGTGATCCTCTTCAGTAATATCCAAAGGTGTGCATCTATATGAAAGAGGACATTTGGACAAACAATTCAAGACATTTTAAAATCAGACTTAAAATTTTTTTCTAGAGCAAAAGGAGCTACTGCCATCAAAGAGAACAAAAACAAAGTCAACAAATTGGAGAACAAAACAGGCGAAATGGGAAAACCAAAACAATGAGTTTGGGTAAGTTGGGATAAAATGGGGGGAAATAGTAACTAAAATTTGCTCCAAAGGATGGGGGTAGGGGGTTTGTACATAGGGAAGTTCTCAAAAGTGTGAGAGAAAAAATTGAGGGATATATATTGACTAGAACACATAAACTGAATGCAATAACTTAAATGGTATTTAAATCTTAGGTTAAGAAAAATTTCTATTATATATTTCAAAATATCACAGACTTGGCAATTTACACTTTTTTAAAAAAAAATGAGTAACACTATTCACACCAAGTAATGTTCTGTCATTTGCTAGAATTTTAAAAAAAAATTTTTTTTAACTTGTTAATTGCAAGTTTGAGAATTAGGCAATGTCTCTGAAATCCTTTGCAAAATAGGAATTTAATTGCTTTCTCTACATATTATACCTGCTTCACATTTTTACCTTGTTTCTAGATACAATGTAAATGAATATTCAACCTCACACCTTCTTTCCCCCAAAATACTCTTTGTAATTTATTTCACTTTTTTTCCTTAAAAATAAAACTTATATACCATACCAATTCTTATAAAAATTTCAGATGCGAGCTCTGATGTGTGTTATATATTTTTACACACATGAATAGATATCTAGTATTATTATCTGTGATTAGGATGGAAAAGAGATGGTACTAAAACACAGGTGGTGCCCGGCCGGGCGTGGCTCAGCGGTTGAGCATCGACCTAGGATCCAGGCGATCGGGGTTCGATTCCTGGTCAGGGCACATGCCCGGGTTGTGGGCTCGATCAATGAATCTCGCAGCATTGATGTTTCTATCTCTCTCTCCCTCTCCATTCCTCTCTCTGAAATCAATAAAGATATATTAAAAAAATAAATAAATAAAATAAAACAAAACACAAGTAGTACTTAAAGGTAAAGCTAATACCAAACATCAATAATCAAAGCTAATAAACAATACTCATGCCTATTTCCTAACTGCACTTCAGTTTTAACATTACTAAGAAATGTGGAGAATACTATCATTAAAAATAATTCCTGATCTGTTTCTTAACAAAGAACAAATACATAAAAATAACTATTTTATACAACCTGAGGTAGACAGCAATGGGGAGATAAATAACCAGACAAAACAAAAAGAAGCTACCAAATTTGGTTGGTATCTATAAACCAATGTACACACATACTAGAAACAGAATACCCATAATAGTATGTTTCTTAAATTTGCACTATTTGCCCTTACATAAGGCCTTCATCCAGGAATTTCAAAGTATTTTAACAAACACATTCATTTGAATTACCCTAGGTCCAATAAAGAAAATAAAAACCTTTAAAAGTACACTTTAAGTTATTCTCATAGGTCAAAATTAAAATGAAATGTTCAAAATCCCAAATGTCCATCTGTCACACTTAACAGTAGATGTACCAATTTCCACACTGTAAGAACACCAGGAAACAGTCACAAGAATTGTCTCCTAAATTTAAAATCTTGAGAGGCAGGGCCAGGGTAGAAGAGGTCAATGGGGGGAAAAAGAGGACATCTGTAATACTTTCAACAATAAAGATAAATTTTTAAAAAATAAAATAAAATCTCATAACCAAAATTCTGAGAGATTTATTAGTTTGTCCTTTATAATCCCCATCTTGTGATTTTAAGGGAGAAAAACATTAAAGGACCCAAAAATTCCTTAGACTTCAAAACAGTTCTTTCCAAACCATATTTGATGACTTATGTGTAAATGAGTAATAAACATACAGATTAGATTTCTCTGAAAATATACAGAAGTTTAAAAATTAGAGAAAGAAAATGATTGGCATAATATGCTTTGGGCTATACTGAATGCAAATATTTGAAAAGTTCGATACTGATACATATCAGATATTTACCAATCATGCATCCGGTTTCAACCTTTCCACTTTTGAAGAGATGTTTAAAAATGTGTCAGGTCTTTTTGTCCAACATCTTATCTAGGCAGCAGTGGCAGCAACTGCTCTTCAAGTTTCGCTATGCCACCCAAGGACGACAAGAAGAAAGATGCCAGAAAGTCAGCCAAGAAAGATAGAGACCCAGTGAACAAATCTGGGGCAAGGCAAAAAAGAGGCCGTGGTCCAAAGGCAAAGTTTAGGACAAACTCAATAACCTAGTCTTGTTTAACAAAGCAATGTATGACAAACTCAGTAAGAAGTTCCCAGCTATAAGCTTATAGCCCCAGCTATTGTCTCTGAGATACTGAAGACCCCCAGTTCCTTGGCCAGTGCAGCCCTTCAGGAGCTCCTTAGTAAAGGAGTATCAAACTAGTTTCAAAGCACAGAGCTCAAGTAATTTACACCAGAAACACCAAAGGTGGGGATGCCCCAGCTGCTGGTGAAGATGCATGAACAGCAGGTCCCACCAGCTGTACATTCTGAAAAAGAAAACTTTAAAAATTTTTTAAAGTGCCAGAATAAGTCAAACTCCCATGTTTGAATTCTCTAGTAAAGGGTACATTAACTTCAGACCCCCAAATATCTGAAAACACAAAACAGACCATTCCTTTTGCCTAATGTTCCACAAATACTTGGAAAGCAAACTCTATTCAATTTAGGTGAATCGGTAAGAAAATTCCAGATTTTCTAAGCCAATATGTTTTAAACTAAGCATGGATGTTTCCTAGGGCCGATAATTATGATATATTATCCAAGTAACCTTTCTAAGCAAAACTGGAGCACTTCTTTCCAAAACTCATATTCTACCAAATTAGGACACTGTGTAGTGGGGAAAGAGCTCAGAACACATGAATTATTCTTCCAAAGCAAAATTTACGTGCTAGAAGCATGAACATGCTGAGTTACACTGCCCTCTAGAGTCACCTTCTGATATTCTTTTTAGCCTGAAATAAATTATAATTTTAAGACCCTTCTAATTAAGCAAGCTTTCAGTATTCTAATATTGTAGACTGACTTTTAAAAAATGGATTGGTAGTTGTTATTAAAATCTATAATATTTCAAATACCCACCATTATTAAAGGTGAGCTGTACTTTCCAAAGGATAGGAAAGCACCCAAAACAGAAATTTGTAATTTGCATTTTTAAGTATAACTCAAATTGCACAGTTCTCTAAAACAAAGGAGACTTATAGCATATAATAATTAATCCAAGTAGCCAGAGTTCTCTGTAGCAAAACCCCAAGTTCATACATTTGACAGAACAAATATTGGCCCTATATAGCCAATGCTTCCCAGAGCTACAACCTCAGCCTGCATCTGTTCCCTCAGATCCTAGCCAGGCAGCCAGAGCCCTAAAGGGATCTTAAGGAGCTAAAAAGAAGCCATGGCAACAAAGACCTGCGTTAGCTGCAAAGCACAAACACCAATATCCACTTTTCCTAAGCATGCAATAAGCAACCTGACAAGGACTCAAATTAAAACCATCCCTCTAACCTAATAACTCTATAGGCACCTATTCCATACCATAACTTGAGATTTTCTAGTATCCTTTAAGAACTTATTAAAAGATATGTTTTACCATGCATCACAGGTAATATAGCTTGCCTCAGCTGTTATAGAAGTGACCAGGGTTTTTTCTTGTTAGATTCACATGAGACCATAAGTAATAAACCCTGCTAAAACCTTGTTTGGGGGGAGGGGGAGGTATATCTCTTCAACACCAAGAAAGCGCTGTCTCCAAAAAGAAACCAAAACTAAGATGCAATGTTCCATAGCAAAATATCTATTATTTTGTTGTTTTGTTTTGTTAATCCTCACCCGGGGATATTTTTTTCCATTGATTTTGGGAGGGAGGGGAAGGGAGAAACATGGATGTGAGAGAGACACATCAATTGGTTGCCTTCTGATCAGGGAGGGGATCAACCTACAACCCAGGCATGTGCCCTCGACCGGGAATCGAACCTGAGACACTTCTAGAGCGTGCACTGGCCCACACTCTAACTGCTGAGCTACGCCAGCCAGAGCTATTATTATTTTTTAAAGTAATGTAATAAAAGTGATGTTGGGGCTCCAATTCATTAAATAAAAATAGCATCTTTTGGGGCATAAAAGTGAAAATAAAATTTCTATAGGCTCTAGATCAGGGGCTAGAAAACTAGGGCCCATGGATTAAATGCATGCAGCCTTTTCTGTAAATAAAGTTTTATTGAAACACAGCCACTCCAGCCTATGGTTGGCTGCTTTCTCCTACAAGGGCAGAGCAGAAGAGGTACAACACAAACCGCACAGCCCGCAAGGGCTAAAATATTTACGATCTGTCCCTTTACAGAAAAAGTGTGCCAATTCTGCTCTAGAACAAAGATTACCACCTTCTCTAGACAGAGATTTAGAAGCATGTCAAGTGTACAAGCTCAGGAGGAAGACTGGTTTGGAGAGAGAAAAGGGAATTATAGCTGCTAAAACTAAGAAAATAAAATTATGGGAATGACTGGGAAGGAAGACCTGACAGATGAAGCTGATTCAGCCCATATAATGGTTCACATTAGACTTTCTAAAACACTGAAGAGCTCTAAGGTTTTCTTTTAGGAACTTTAAAATATTTCTATAAGAATAAATGGAGAAAATAAAAATTTCTACATACTCTTTTACTTACAGCCATGCTACATTAAAAGTTCACTTCTGAGGTAGGTTGGTATTTATATCAAAGAGAACACTTCAAGTGAACTTCGAGATGCCTATGATTATGCCTTATGATTATAACCAGATCCCAGAATGAATTTGAGGTAAATATTAAGGATATAAGTCAGTGGATCATCAAAATAAAGATACTTCCAGCCCTGGCAAGTGTGGCTCAGTTTGTTCAAGCGTCATCCCATGCACAGGAAGGTCGGGGGTGATTCCAGGTTGCGGCACATGTCTGGGTCGTGTGCTCAAACCCCGGTCAGGGAGCGTACAGAAGGCAATGGATTGATGGTCCCTCTCTCATATCAATGTTTCTCTCTTTCTCTCCCCCTTCCTCCCTCTCTAAAATCAATTTAAAATTTTAATTAAAAGTAAAAAAATAAGCCCTAGCCAGTATGGCTCAATGGTTAAAGTGTCGGCCCATGAAGTGAAGCATCCTGGGTTCAATTCGAGCCAAGGGCACATACCTCAGTCGTAGGCTTAATTCCCGGCCCCAGTTAGGGCACATGCAGGGCGCAACCAATGTTTCTCTCGCTCTTTCTCTCTCTCTTCCCCTATTCCACTCTCTCTGAAAAGCAATGGAAAAAATATCCTCTGGTGAGGACTTTTTTTAAAAAAGGTAAATAAATAAGGATATTTCCAGAACCTATGATATAAAACATAATCCCTTGAAGGTAACTATATGTAAATATAAAACACAATATGAAGATGATCTGGTAAAAACACTCAGATTCTAGATTTGACACTGAATAATCTTAGAAGTCACTTCCCCTCTTTGGATTTCAGTGGTCTCATCTGTAAAACGAGAGAACTGGCTAAATCAGTGGTTCTCAACCATTAACATTAATCAGAAACACTTAGAGAGATTTGTTTAAACAAAAATTGCTGCCCGGCCGGGCGTAGCTCAGTGGTTGAGCATCGACCTAGGATCCAGGCGATTGGGGTTCAATTCCCGGTCTGGGCATATGCCCGGGTTGTGGGCTCAATCAATGACTCTCTCATCATTGATGTTTCTCTCTCTCTCTCCCTCTCCCCCTCTCCTTTCCTCTCTGAAATCAATAAAAATATATTTAAAAAAAAAAAAATTTTGCTGGGCACCAGAGTTCCAGTTCCAGCTCTGACTCATAAAGAACTTGGAAATCATCACTCTCATCTTCATAGTAAAAAATAAGCTTAAGAAACTGAAATCAATGACTTTTAGATCCATCAGAGATTTGAGGTCACAGGGCAAACCACCACCCCAAAATCTGGAATAACAGGAAAACACTGAGAATCACAGCAGAGATCAACTTACTTAAAGCAAAGCTACAGGAGCCAGTAACTGGTAGGGACACTTAAGTGGTAACTTTCACAAGTTTCCAAGGACTGTGTAAGGACTAGCTTGAGAGTTAAAAACTCCTGGAGGTCCAGGCTTAGGGAAACCTGTACATAGGTTTTACCTTCAGAAGCCCCTCTGAGCTCTCACATGGAAATCAAAGAAAAATTCCCTACTGTTTTGGGTAGGAGGGTGGGGAGAGTGACCCACTTTGAAACAGCTCCTAAAATCTAAGGACTATGAGGAGTTTGACATCTTGACATCCCACCAATTTCAGAGAAGTACATAAACAAGCAGGTAACAGTTTGTAAAATTTGTTTTACATATAAAAACACACACAGTGTAGGAGGCTGCCAGAAGCATACCCAATTGTATCAGCTTCTTGTTTAAGTATTCTGGAAATATTCCATGCCTATATAGAGAGCATCTATGTATGAATACCTTTTTATTCGCATACAAATAAATAGTATACTTCATATATCCTGCAACTTTCTTGTTTACTCATTTGTCCTGGAGACAGCTCCAGGTCAGTGCTCACAAAGCGCCTCCTCCTTTTGAACTGCTCCACAGAACTCCATCACTGCGTGGGTCATACTCACTGAACTATTCTGTTTTCAGCCTTTTGCTACAATATAAAATGCTGCAATGATAACCCTTAAACACAAGTAAAGGGGCAGTTAGAGGATAAATATATGATTATACAGTACAGTAAATATGGTAAATATACATCACATAGCAAATATAATAAAATGTAACTGTACAATCTAAGTGGTAGGTATGGGGTGTTCACTATATTTAAACTACCAAATTTATACTTGTTCTTAAAGTATCATGGCGTGTTTTTTTCAACTTTTCAATAAGTCACAATATGAAATATTTTATCAACCTTCAAAACAACCCCAAAATTTAATAATCTGTAAATGGCTCCTGCCCTTGGTTTGTAACCCAAAGCAGCAGAAGAGGCAATCATCAGAAGAATCACACTTCAACTTCTGTCATTTTACACAAAATACACAGTCAAGCAAAGTAAAACTGCCCCAAGTCTTATTTCCCTAGGTCTCTCAATGCTCTTTTACATAACTACTAGGTCTTTACCAAAAACAAAGAGTTTCCTATAGGTGTCAGTTACATCTAAGAGAAACAAGGGAAAAAGAAAACAAAAACCTTAAGAGGGTCACAGTGTGACATCTTTCTTCTTAGTTTCCTTCCTGTAAAACTCCCAGAAGTCCTAGCCAATAAAGAATGGTTTAACTCTTCTTTCTGGAGAAAAACCCAATGATTATACTTCCAATATTTCTTTAGAGAAAATATTCATCCTTCCTCTGAAGATTAAGAAGAACTTTGAAGAGAATTTCTGGATGGGAATGCCATTCCAGCCAAGGGACATTAACCAGGATCTTAAGACAAATTACAAAGAATGTTTGTTGGGGTTTTTTTTGTTTGTTTATTGACTTAAGGTCAATAAACTGCTGAAAGCATAACAGCATTACAAATAGACTTATTTTAGAACAGTGCTTTGATAGGAGCAGTCAGAAACATCAGGGTAGGACTTCACAGAAAACTGGCATTTGAGCTGCATATTCATGGAGAGGCAAGAGTTTGCCACATAGAGAAAAAGGAAAAAAAGAAGGAAAATCCTCATCAGAGAAGAATTCAGAGGGTTTTAAGGCTGAACTGCTGCTTTTTTTTCTTCCAAGGAATCAAGTTAATCACACTTTTATTTCCTAGATCTCCAAAAATTTGAGCTCTTGAAAGAACAGTCCCACAATTCTGAGGAGTACCCACTTCTTCAGCTGTGGAGCCTTCAAACAGAACTGTAAGCCGAAGAGAAGTGTAAACTGTAAGCTGCCCTGAGCTTCATCACTGTCCAGGAAGCAAGCACAGCTATTCAACGCTGAGTAATAAACCCAATGCAGCCGTCCTGGCTGCAGTGCTCCACCTTCCCTTCTAGACACTCCAACTCACAGCACACAAAGTTCACATTCAACGAAAGCCTAAGGGAAATGTTGGCACCAAACAGAAGTTTTAAATAGTTTTAGATTGTTGTTAACTAGCAACAGTTTAGTAGAAATAATAAAAAGCAATAAACCTTGAAATGAGAGTAAAGCACATCATAGAACATAGTGATGTGAAATAGGCACCTACTCAGAGGGTGTGTTCAGTTTATGTACACCTCTGTTATCACCCAACTCCAACTCTGGGGTCAGCCACAACTCCACTGTGGACTACACTGTCAAATACTCTCCTTCCTCCACTGCTAATGCTGTTCCCTCTATTCAAAAGGCCCTCTTTCCCTTCTCCCCATGTGGCAAAATTGTACCCCTCCAAGATCCAACTCTGCCTTCACTTCCTCTAGGACTCCTCAAAAGACCCCCTCGGGCACTTTATTCAGACCTTTACCTGACACTTAAATTAATAAGGCTCTCCCCACTCCGCATGCACTCAGGGTGAAACCAGCAGCCCTGGTCATCTTTCTCGACCTGTCACCCACCACAATGCCCAGCATTCCAACAATACAAGCCAAGAGTTTTTGCGCCAGACACTGTGCTCAATTCTTGATATACTTTCACTCATTTCACCCTCACTACAACCCTAGGAATAATATATTATGGACAACACATCACTCCAACCCTGTGAAGAGTATATTATTCCTATTCCACAGAGAGACGAGAGGAGAAGCACAGTCTACCCCTTTCCCTAAATGTTCTTTCTGTGGATCACATCAGAACACTGTATCAGCCTGAGTCCAATCAGAAAAGAAAAACCACACAGTAATTTGAACAAGAAAAGTTTTTAAGAGAATTACTGATTATAGAAGGGATTAGGCTAATAAGGAACTGGCAAGTAAAAAACTCTTAAGAATAAAGGAATAGAGCCTGGCCAGCATAGATCAATGGTTGAGCGTCGACCCATGAACCTGGAGATCACAGTTCAATTCCCAGGTTGCCAGCTCGATCCCCAGCAGAGGGCATGCAGGAGGCAGCCAGTTGATGATTCTCTCCCATCATTGATCTCTCTCTCTCTCTCTCTCTCTCTCTCTCTCTCCCTCTCCCAACTCTCTGAAATCAATAAAAACATTTTTTTTAAAGAATAAAGGGATAATATATAATATAATCACAAATATAATATCATATAGCATGATATATCACCACTACTACCCTTACAGCTAAGACAGAATACCCAAGAAAGAGCTCCTCTAATCCTAGAGCTGAGAGCCAGACCTTGCTGGAGAGGGCTCACACAGGTACAACTTCTAGAAATCCACCTGTGGAATCTGCCAGAAATCCGTCCTCTAGAATGACAAAGAAAGTTGTTGGTGGGGAAGTGTCTCACTGTAGGCACTCTGCTACAAAACTCCCCAAGGTGTGTGTGTATATGTATGGGAGGGGGCACTTCTTGGTAGCTGAGAGCTGCAGGGGCCTGAACATTGGAGAAGTCCTACATGCTGCAGGAGCCTGCCAGGCAAGCACACTGGAACCTACAAGTAAAACTCTTTCCTCCTTAAATCTCTCTCTTAACATCTTGTCCGCTGGCCAAGGGGAAGTATTTAAAGGGTCCACATTCACTTTCACAGGGCAGGCAGTGAAGGATACACTTGGAGGTGAGAAACAATACTGGCATAAGCACCATCATCATCATTCTGGCCCAAGCCAGGAACCTAGGCACGTCCTTGACTCTTCCTTCAATCCTTAAGTCCTGTAGAGTTCCATCTTCTAAGTATTTCTTGAATCCATCCATTTTTCTCCATCCCCACTGTGAATGCCCAGTCCTTGCTCACAGCACCTCTTACAGTATTGCCATCACAGCCCTAGGCCTCCTACCCACAGATTTGCCTTTGCTCTCTTCCTGCCTTCAGCTCAAACCACTGTGATCTTTCTAAAGGGCAAATCCAAGCCTGTCCATCCACTACTTAAAACCTCTCAGGCATTTCTAAAGTGTCCATAGGATAGGATCCAAAATAAGTAATGTCTTTCAAAGTTCCCTGTATCATCCCTCCTCAAAATCTATGCTCCAGACATTAGGAACTTTATGTTGTTTGCCATCTGAGAAGATGCCTGTTGTGTTTGCTTGTTTTGGGTTGTTTTGTTTTGTTTTGTTTTGTTTTACCTCTAGGCACATGGGTTTTCTCTCCCCAGAATAGCCTTCCCTTTTCTCCACATTGCCATACCCTTTTCAGTTACTTAACTCTTCATCATTCTTCAGGTGTCAACTTAAATATCTCTTGCTCCAGGTCAGGTGGCCCTGCCAGGTAAATCCAACAGGGACTCCTTTTCCCCATTTAGAACCCATGCCACGCATTACCGTAACTGTTAACTGTCTCATCTTCTATCCTTTTACCTCTACAAAGGCAAGAAAAATTTCTTCCTCATCAGTAAATCCCAAAGAGATGTCTAGAACAAAGTAGGCACTCAGTACGTATCAGTTCAGTTAGTGAAGAAAAAGACCTTATGAAGTAACAGCTTAAAAGAGAAAGACTTTGGTTTTAACTTTACCCGACATGTTGGTCAGCACACTGTGGTAACACTACTCACACTACACTAGGATGCGGAGAAAAGGCCTTTGCTCCATGCTTAACAACTAAGATAAAATAAAATATAAAGGCTATTCCTCACTGGGGGGAATCTAATTCAACCAGTTGATCATATAAATTTATAGGATTATATTGTATAAGATAAGGAAAAAGACCCTAAGTTTTCAAGGTGGACAATGCTATTCTAATACAGTATATATATCAAAGGATTCAGTTTATTTAAACCCAATAATGAAAGTCAAATGTTACAAGATGACATTCCATAGTACACCACACTTCCACAGTAGAAAAATCAATACATCATGTTCTTCTTCTGTAACCTGTTTACCCAACCACAGTTCTAGAATCGTTATGCAATGCAAACAGTCTTCTCAAGCACTCTGAAGCCATCTGAAATCAAAACTAGACCAACCGTCTCTAACACCAAATGCCAAAGGGGACTCTACCTCTTGCTGACTTTTTAGGAATTTGCTTAGGGCTCTAAGGAGCAAAAGCTGTAGAGCTGAACTGGTATGCAAAGTTGTTCTGCCACCATGGAAGGATATTAAGGCTTGTTAGTCCAGTACTGCTGCCACTCAGCCATGCGGGTTTATTTTACTGTATCTACAGACGAAATCTGGCAAATCTGACCAGAACATTATGTCTTGTTCTTTCCTATCTTCCCCAATATTCAGCATGGTACTAATCTAATAGCAAAAGCATAATAAAACACAGGCCAATGCTGAACTCAAATGATCAATTACAACTTCCTTTAAAAGAACATTTCACAATATAATTACTAGGGCCACCTTGATAAAAATCTTCATACACACACAGCCAGGGACCACATGCTCACACACTCCACACATATCTTTAATCATAGTCCAAAATCAAGAAAAATTCAAGTACCAAGTATATTCATGGGGTTATTTTCCTTTAACTGGTTTTATTACAACTGATGTATAGTTCCTTTTCTATAAAGTTTCATCATGTATACATCCATAGCCTAATCAAGGAAATCAATCAATAAAATGAAACTCCAAAAAGGCCTAAAGAGCTATTCGCTCCACCAAGAACGATCTTTCCCCAGATACCTGCACGACTCACTTCTGTGCTCAAATGTCATCTTCCCCAATCACTCTTTAAGCCCACCATTGCCACTCCCACAGCCAAATCCTGGCCCTTCCTGCTTATTTGTCTCCACAGCACTCAGCACCATCAACATGTCTGTCACCTGTCCAACCCCAGTAGAACGCTTCTCCACAAATAAAGGGACATTTGGTTTGTTTTATTCAATGCAGCTTCCTCAGCTCTTGGAACTGTGTGTGAAACACAGCAGGTGCTCAATAGGTATTGGCTGAGTGAATGAAAATGGAGTCCCAGAAATTGATCTTAATACTGAGGCTGTGAAACGAAAGCTCTTCAAGTGCAAGTGGACACATATTTGAAAGATGATTCTCTTTCACTTAACTTAAGCCCAAAGGACTTTACAGAATTAAATTGCTACTCGAGCTGCACCCAAAGATCACTGAGACTGCCCCTGAGTAACAAACTGCTCAAGTACATTTTAACAAAAAGCAAAGAATTCTATGATCTGCTCCGGCACTGGAGAGAGCCCTGCTGTGGAAAATGTAGATTACCTAAGTACCATACATGACTAGTTATGGATTTTACTTCATACCTCTCATAGCATTATGAGGTCCAAACTAACTATGTAGTTTTACGTTTGTAACAGAATTTTCCCCAGATACAATTCTTCTGAAACTGCAACTCTTCACTAATGCTGTAGTAAGTCACGGCAGCTGCATTCATAAATACTTCCACTACCTAAAACTCCTGTACACAGAAATAACTGATGGACAAATTCTGAATCAAGTTAACTCTGATGGAGAAAATTATACTATCGGGTGTGCCATTTGGCCTTTAAACCAGAATAGGGAATACAGGACTGATCAAATAGCTCACAATATTTATTTAGTCAAGAAGAGATCACCTTCAGATTTTAATGAGGCAATAAAATATAGAATTAGAGGTGTTAACAAATATTCAATAAGCCAAATGCACAGTTCTATACTGAGTTTTATAGTAAGAGACAAAAGAAATAAAACATATGGTCCCCATACTAAAAGACTTTTAAAATCTAGTTGTGACAAAATAAACAGGAATTGCAGTATCATGGGAAAAAAATGCCTATAGTTTAAAATGGGAAACTTCAAAATCACACAGACCCAAGAAAACACCACATATTACAGAACCTGATTTTTCTTTGACATCAATGGTGCTGTCAAAGGGACGTGTCATACATGTCCAGGGTCACACAGTAAGTAAATGGTGTCAGGATTAAAACCCTAGACCCAGTGCTCCTAACCACCTCATTAATTACGACCTGACTTTAGTGGCTGACTCTAACAGATATGTGGAGGAGACCACTGTAAGCTTTTTCATTTCTTTTAAAAATATTTCTTGAGAACTTACTATCTTCTGAGAACTACTCCTGGTGCTGGGAATTCAATCATAGATAATACTTTTGTGGAAATTAGTCAACGGAAGAGGTCAAACAATATATAAGTAAATAAACAACAAAGTTCAGAGAATAAATGATTTAAAAAAACAAAACAGGACAAGGGATGTAGTGTGTTCAGGGAAAGCTTCCCTAAGGAGTGATATACTAAAGGGAGACTTATATTATTCAGTGGAGCAAGCAAAGCAAACACCTGAGAGAAGAGTACTCAGGCTGGGGTCACAATAAATGCAACAGACCTAGGGTGAGAGTCAGCAGGCCCCCAAACAGCAGAACAGACAGGAGACTACTGTGACTGAAGCTAATGGAGGAAGGTAAAGAGTGGTCAGAGGTTACATCTGGCTTGGAAGAGCCAGACTATGCTGGCATATGGTCATGAGAAGAAATTTCTATTTTACTCCTAGTGGGATGAGGAACTCCCAAAGGAGTGACCTCCTCCGCTGATTAATTTCCACAAAAGTATTATCTATGATTGAATTCCCAGCACCAGGAGTAGTTCTCAGAAGACAGTAAGTTCTCAAGAAACATTTTTAAAAGAAATGAAAAAGCTTACAATGGTCTCCTCCACATATCTGTTAGAGTCAGCCACTAAAGTCACGTCTAATTAATGAGGTGGTTGGGAGCACTAAGTCTAAGTAGGAGAATGGTATGATCTGTGTTTCTGGGGGGGGGGGGGACCAATCACTCCCACTGTGTTAAAAATGGATTTCAGAGGGACAAAAGTGGAGGGCTAGAGAGGAATTAGAAGGCTATTCCTCCTAGAACCGTGCCTGGCACAGTTAGTAAAAATTTGCTGGATGAATGAATGCAGCAGAGACTATGCGGGCAAAGGCGAGGGAGGTACACGCAGTGCTGCCTCTATGCAATACCTGGTGAGCGTCAGAAACCTCGCCGTCTTCTAGGAGCCAACAGGCATTCTTTACTGAGCAGGGCCAGGCTATTTCAGGGATTCTAGCTCACTCAGATTCTGGTTAGGGCTTGGGCTCCTAAATCAAGTTGCCTAGATTCAGACCTTGGTTCCATCCGCTAACAGCAAGTTAGTTCCCTTCTCTGTGCATCATCCTCATCAGCTGTCCCACCACAATCCCCACTCCTCTTCCATCACAGCCTTTTCAACATTCTGCCATGGCAGTCTTCCCCGCCCTCTACTGAATACTAGTAATGTCAAAAAAAAAACCAAACTAACGCCCGGCCAGGCGTGGCTCAGCGGTTGAGCATCAAACTATGACCCAGGAGATGGAGGTTCGATTCCTGGTCAGGGCACGTGTCCGGGTTGCGGGCTCGATCCCCAGTCGGGGGCATGCAGGAGGCAGCCGATCAATGACTCTCTAGTCATTGACATTTCTCTCTCTCTCCCCCCTTCTCCCTTCCTCTCTCTGAAATCAATAAAGATACATTTTAAAAAATAAAAAATAATAATTGTGATATATTAATTCACTTAGATTAGTTTGCAACACCCCTTACACAACTGTTAACTTCTGCAAAGAGCTTAACTAAAGCAAGTCATTCTTACACACACACTACCAGTTTGTTTAGCCTTAATAGTTGATCTTCTATAACTTTCCTACGGCAGTTTATTAACAAAATTAGCCTACCAATGCCTAAGATGTCTTGTCAAGAAAGGTACAATGTTGAATTTTCTTCAGAATAACACTGATTGCCAAATTAAATCGCTGTATGTTGTTTTTTTTAAGTTCCCATGCTACCCAACTCCAGTACCTTTCAGAACTACTAAATTCTCCAATTAAATTCTAAAATGTTATATCATTTTGCGCCTTCAGTATACCTCCTCTCAAAATAAGAGTCCCTCCTCACAAAAGCCAGAGGTTAAGAAAAATACTTTTCTATCAAGCATCATAGTAAGGGGCTGCAGTGGTCATCTACAAATAGTCATGGTGCCCTAGCAGGCTCTGCCTCTGATTTGTGTAATTCTATATTGTTTCTCCTTTTTGCCATAAAACTTTTTAATTTTAGCCATCAAATACAATCATACTCTTGCCTACTGACTAGCTTATATTAAATATAACAGATTTTTAAATAATATCAACAGTGCCTTTAAAAATAGAGTTGGAACAAAGATATATTTTACCTATTGCTGAAATCACATAATTTCTTTATATCAAATGCCTTAAGTTGTTACAAACAAATACTGTTATTAGGCACAGAATCTTAGGATACTGCTTTCCTCTCCAGTGACAGCTGAAGCTATGTAGGTACCAAACAGACACTAAATGTAGCAAATATTCCTTTAAATAAACTGCCAAAAAAAGAAGTAGAGAAATGCGTCAAGCTGAGGACCTGGTGATGGATACAGAACCCTCCAGGCTCTGTGCCACAGCTCACTCTAGCACACAGATTGGTATAACTGCAAAACCAGGATCCATCAAAGGCAATCACCCCAGGGAATTTCCCGGGAGGACAGGATTCTGTGGACAGCTTCTGTAACTGTCAAAAACTGCACATAATAGACAGAAAGAAAAAATACTAAGGAAATGTCATGCCAAGCCAATTACCAACAAGGTTTTCCCACTGTAGGAGTATCTTTCTGAAAAATTAATAATAATTTAATCAGCTTTTCAAAAATGAATTTAAATGCTTCTGATTGATATATGCATAAACATATTTCCATTCCCTAGTACATGCATAATAAAACAAATGCTTTATTAAAATATTTTGGCTCTTGATGAAAACTGTGTATGTAAAAAGATCTTTCCATGGAAAGAAAGTGTAGTTTAGATAGTAAAAGAAATGAGAAAAAGAGCAATTAAGGAAAAACTACACATTTAAAATGGGAGTAGGATCTGCAAACTGGATTGTAGAAAAGATATACTGTCTTTTTTTAGATAATTCCTCTGACACACCTTTTCTATAGTGTCTGCCATAGTGTGTGATCCTCCAATCTTTCAAAGCTAATGGTTACATTAAATGGGGAGAATAGCAGAGATTTTCACTGTCAAAGAAAAAACTTAGTATGTGCTTTAGAATTATGAACAATTAGGATTTTAAGGTCTGATTTAATTTTGGGAGTTTCTTTTTAAATATCACCTTTACTTTTAAATGAAAACAAAGTCACAAATATTAACTCTAATATTAACACAGCCTAGGAGCTTAAAGCTTGATTTTTAAGTACCTAGTAGTAAGATAAGAATCAAGACATTTTACAAAGTTGCTTTTGCTAAAAAGGTGTTTTCTCATTTATCTGGAAGACTGGGGAATTGTCTGCTATTTTAAGGTTTCTGGAAAACGCAAACTTTAAATCTTATTAACTGGAGATTGGTGAAATGAGTGTTATCACCACATAAAAATCATTTTTTTATATTCTGAATCCCTTCCTCTTGGTATGTTCTAAAGCACATATATTTCTTCTTCTTTTTTTTTTTTAATCCTCACCCGAGGATTGATTTGAGAGAGAGAAAGAAGAGGAGGGAAGGAGGGAGGGGGAGAGAGAGAGAGAAACATCAATCGGTTACCTCCCATACGAGCCCCGACCAGGGATCAAACCCTCAACCTGGGTGTGTACCCTGACTGGGAATCAAACCCTCAACCCTTCGGTGCACGGGATGAGATGCTAACCAACCGAGCCACACCGGCCAGGGCAAATATATATGTATTTCTATATACAAAATCCACCTGCCTTTTTTTCCTATACTCTCTGGAATTAATCTCTACTATTTATCAGCTACAGAAAGCTCCCAGATAAGTAAGATTTTCAGTCACAGTTTGCCTTTCATCACTTCAAACTACTGCAGTTCTTAACATACCATTTCAAAAGCAATTATCAACCTTGTCTGTCTCCAATATGAGCTGCTCCAAAGTGCTTGAACTACCCAAACACACTTCCTGAACAGGAGTTCTGCTACCCATCATGACCATCTCATTAACTCTGTAAGGTGCTTACCCACACAGTTTGTTTAGACACACCCATCAACCCCACCTCTGCCCACGCTGTCACTTAGAATGTGCCAGGAATTACACCAAGCACTTTATATCAATTCTCTCATTTGCTCTTTACTACACCCTAAGAGTAGGTATTAGTGTTATGCCCATTTTAATAAAAGGAAACTGTGGTTTAAGTGATTAAGTATCTTGCTCAAATTTACACAAAGTCAGGATTTAAACGCAACACTTTCTCTAGAACTGATACTTTTTTTTTTTTAATATATCTTTATTGATTTCAGAGAGAGGAGAGAGAGTGAGAGATAGAAACATCAATGATGAGAGAGCCACTATCGAGCCCACAACTGGGGCATGTGCCCTGACCGGGAATTGAACCCCAATCGCCTGGATCCTAGGTCGACGATCAACCGCTGAGCCACGCCCGGCCGGGCTAGAACTGCTACTCTTAACCAGACATTTAAAAGAATAGGAAGAACAGATTTGGGGCAAGCAGATAAATTCTGGAAAAGCTGGTTTTCAGGAAACACCGGCCAGCCTGAATGAATATGAAGAGGGGACAGAGAAGGTAAAAGTCTCTTGCACCTCTTCCCAACCTCCCTGGACAGTTAACACACATACACAGGTATTTCACCGAGGCTACCTGGAACTCTACCAACTGGAAATCCATACACATGGACAAAGAGGTAGTTCAGCATAGTGATGCAGCACTTGGGCTATGGACCCCGACTGCCAGGGTCTGAATCCCTGCTCTACCACTTGCTACCCGTACAACCTTGTTTAACTTACTCTCTCTGCTTTAGTTTCCTCATCTTTAAAATGGAAAAACAACAGTATCTCCTTCATAGTGTTACAATGATAAATTTCCTTAACATGCTGTCAAGCAGCTTGGGACAGAGTCTGGCACACAGTAAACAAACAATAAAGGCTACCTATTATTTACGTATACCTTCTTTTAATATAACGCTGGGTGAGTTATAAGTAAAACATCTTAATGTATAATAGTTTAATCAGATGGCTGAGAGCAGGAACACCAAGTACCAAAGTCTATTCTCCAGAAGCTGAAAGAGGCAAAGTTACTGCTTGGAGCACGTGAAGGGTAAAAAAAAAGTGTAAGGTAACAAGCTACCTACATCAGAAGGGCGGGTCTTTGGGCTGGTAGAGAAAGTAAGGTCACATAAAAGAAAGTGGGAGGATCCCCCAAACAAACTGTCCATTTCCTAATTTTGCCTAAGGTCAGCACTATTCCCAAGGAGAAGAAACCGTTCTCTGTAATAATGCTTCAGACAAAAGGTTACCAGACAAGATTGGCAAGGGATTGAGAAAGCATTAATGAAATACTATGGATTCAACTAGAATTATATTCTTTGATTTTCTATACCATCCTCTCCTTCAGTCACTATGAAAAGATAACACATTAAGAAAAATAATTCTCCCACCCTAGAGTATCTAGGGAACCACACACCCGTGCTGTTTTCAGAGTAGCAGGGAGCCTTCACGGAGCAGGCGGGGTCTCAACATGCTGCCTCTGCCAGGGTCATCACAAATTAGCAGCCCAGCATTTCAGGAACAATCAGCCTGACCACATGTAATATTTGTTTAAATTAGAAAAACAATGGATTCATTTCATCTCTAAATAAATAGCAATATATGGCAATGAGGGCAATATTCTAAAAGGAAGCATGTTTTATACTTGGCACCTACCTGAAAACCTCTCTGACAGAATTTAAAGGGCAGGGTAAAGGTGGGCAGAGTCCATGTCTCTGCCAGAGCGCCTGAACTACACCAAAGCTAAACTTACGCTAGCCTGGTTAGTTTTGCTCTGCTGATTCCTTCTACAATTATCAGGTGAAACAACATGTAGAATATGCATGGTTTTATTCTGAAGAGCCCCAAATACTGTGCTTATTCCTATAGCAACTACTAAGCTAAACAGAGTCCCAGAGTTAACTACTCCATAATTCCTTTGCACTTTTATATTCTGATACTAAATCTTTAGCTGAGGATCATTCATTTAAAAAAGAAAAAAGGTAACTAGGTAACTAACTACACTACCAGTATCATTACCTAGTGACATACAAGGCATTAAAGAGGTAAAATAAAAGGCAAGCTGGGGGTCCAGCCAGTGTGGCTCAGCTGGTTGGGCATCCTCCGGTGCACATGCACAGAGAGGTTGCTGGTTGGATTCCTGGCCAGGGCACATGCTCAGGTTGTGGACTCGATCCCCAGTAGGAGATGTGCAGGAGGCAGCCGATCTCTCTCTCCCTCTCCCTTCCTCTCTCTGAAATCAATAAAAATATATTTTTTTAAAATTTTAAAAAGGCAAGTTGGGGGAGGGAGGGGGCCTTGATTCCAAGAATTATAATAAAATTTCTCCCATTTGATTGTACTTGTAAGAACACTCCCCAAACAGCTATTTTCTTTAGCCACTACAAAAAGGTTAAAAAGACAAAATCAAAATAAATAATACAATAATAGTTAAAACTCATATAGCTCTCTAGAGTAAACCATTTAATCCTCACAACAGCCCTTGAAGGGTCACTATTATAATCCCCATTTTACAGAAAACAAAAGATACAGAGGCCAAATAATGTGCCCAAGTGTCACACAGCCAATAAGTGGTAGAGACAGGAGTTGAGCCCAGGCAGACTGCCTCCTACATCTGTGCTCTTAATCACTACGCTGTACCAGTTTTCAAATGGAAAGAGATAAAACTGGCTGTCATCCAAAAGACTCATATGATGGTGAATTCTGATTTTGCTTTATATTTCTAATCCTTCTACCTAAGAGAACCACTTCTTTGCAGTTTTGTATTCTTGTACTAAATCTCTACCTTAGGAACATTTTCATTTAAAAAACAAAGGACAGCAACACTATCCGCAGTAGCATCCAGTTGTGTCAGACATGGAAGGCAGTGAACTACACAATTCCTACTGACCCTTGTTCAAAGAAGAGTCTTCAAAACGATATATAACTGTAAAGTGCTAATTCAGAAAATTTCAAGGTAACTTCACACATATTTCATCTCATTGAGGGATAAATTTCAAAAGAAAGAACACTGACTACTGACATATACTATGACATATACTATGACCCACCCTCAGTCGTAAGGGTGTAAGTGAACCAAGGTTCCTTGAAACCTAGCCAGTCTACTTTCCTATGCTACATTCAATGTTTCAAGTAATAAACCCATTTCCTCTGTAGGAAACTGATGTGATCAAAAGAAATAAAGAAAAATAAGTGAAACTTATCACAGATAGTTTATGTTGAAAATAAATTAAAAGTGCCAAACTTTAGGCATCTCATAATTTTAATTTTGCTTTCATAACTACTACTTAACATAGAAAAGTATTTTCCTAAAACATTTAAATCAAAGTCCTATTTAAAGGAACTTCTGATTAGAAATTGTTAAACTGTGTGTGTATTGTTAAAAAAAATAATATGTCCTAAGCTGTTAGCAAGAGATGTATAGTATGCTATTTTAATAGGCCCAAATAAGGAAGGATCAATATTATTTTAATTTTTAAAGGTCTGTTTATGAAACACAATCATCCTTCATTAAAAATGCAAGCTGTGTTTCAGCAAGAGGTTAGCGTAAATGATTCATAGAGAGATCTCTCTCCCCAGTATAATCTTCCTCTCCTGGGAGTTTCCTTCAGATGCTTTATCAAACCACTCAAGCTATTATTAAAAATGCTTCCCCTCGGTAAGAGAGAAAAAAATACATCTTCCCATTCCCATTCAGCACTGCCTCTCCCATTTGAGTGATATAATATCTTTCCATTTACAGGAAAATTAATTCTTTATTTCCACACATTTTTGCCATCATTTCTTTTCACAAGCATTTTAAGATTATTTTATAATGTACAAAAGAAGGAATTCAGTACTTTTTTTAATCAGAGGCTTTAATTCACTTACGTATCCTGATATTTCAGTGTAAGTGTTGTTGTCGTTCATGGAAATTTACCTTTTATTTGTTGGATTTTTAAAGATTTTAAAATGTTAACTCATCAAAGTCAAGGCATTCCAAATTTTATGCTGTTCTCTTCGATTTCAAAATGCTAATGAAAATGGCTGTTTCAATGCAGCAGCATCTGGCTCATTATAAGAGTCAGTTTTAACTAATATATCCTTAATTATTAAACTCTGGTGTTCAATTTCTTTCACATGGATAAGCCAAACACATATTGCTACAATTATAAATACTTGGGGTAAATTAGTTACAACAACATATCCTTACTTTTGCTTCTCTGGCTATTAAATAAGACACCAAGGATCTTGTAAGGGACACACATTTGAAAGACCACCTTCAAATATGTAGATGCTAAATTTATTGGCTAGCAAATATTAACTCTGCTGGGTACTCAAGCATAATGCATAGAACAATGTGTCTGCTTATACAAATGGCCCAGGTTTTTACCAAGTGCATTTTCACATAAATGTGTCAAAACTAAATATAATCATATGTCCTAATTTTGGCTTTACAAAGCCGACTCTTGTCTCCACCCAACTGGATGTTTTTATTTAGGTGTTTCTGAATATACTTAAGCACATCATGATGTCTGATAAAGGCTGAAATCCCTGAGAGAATATGTTTGGTTTTAAGCCTCAGTACATGTTAGCGAGTTTTTCTCTCCCACCCCCAACTCTTTTTTTTTTCTTTTTTAATCAGCAACATCAACAGGACTGACTGAATATTTTACAATAGAGTTGCCGAGTACGTGTGTTCAATCGTTTGGCTTCCCAGAAGATTCATTACAGTTACATTAGAAAGTCAAATCAGGCAATTCTGCAGCCTGGTGAAAGCTAGCATATGAAAGGAGATTAATACAAAAGAATTCATTTTAAATAAAGGACATTTAGGACTTTAAAAAGCAACATTATAATAAAATTTCCAAGATATTTGTTCTGGCTTTAGCATGCTTTACAGGTCTAATTTCAGAGATGTCTAAATGCTTTTCTAGGAAACAGTGAGAGAATGTATGGGAGGAAAATTGTCTGATCTGCAAGGTCTGCCATCTTAATAATGATCCTCATGCTAAGAACGCTGCAGATGTATGTTCTACCCTCACTCATGGGGAAAGAATCCACACATTCTTCAATTATGCTGATGAAGGAGGAATCAAGTAACGTTAAGGTGTATTCATTTAAATCTTTACAAAGGTTCTGAGTGATTTTAATACTTGTTTTTCTGAGTGTAATTAAAACTAAGAATTTTCAGATCTTAATATGTATTTATATGACAAAATCAGTAAGTTAATTTTTTCCATGATTAGTAGCAGGTATAGAAAAATCTTCCCAGGTGTACATATATTTAACTGGCACTTGTATATAATGGTTTCCCTCTCTCTAGATTTCAGACCTCAATAAACTCCTAACTAATCTTATTTACTTAATTTGTTTCCACTGGTTTATAGATAAGGAAAAATTATAAATGACTACCTACTGAAATGAAAAGGAAAATGCAAGCCTCTTCATTCAGTAAAGCAGATTTACAGAATACAAATTTCAAAAACAAAGGCTCACCTCTGGCATGAGCAATTCGAAGCCTAAATAACAGGGCAAGAGGGAAAGAGCAGCTAGCAGTGGTAAGAGAAAGGCGCTGTTTTTCAGTGCTACCTTTGGCAGTACAGATGGGCTCTGGAGGCCACTGGCTATGCTTAATTTAATATGAAGCTAAATACAGTCAAAACATCTGGTGCACTACTGATGGTTATCATGATAAATTAAACCTGACATCACACACAAACCCATTCATATATTCCACTTATATCCTTTTTACCTAAAACACAATGTTAACAATCTACATTTACTTTTTCATCTCCTCTAACAGTCTTCTATTTTAGAAAAGGCAGGTTTTGTCTAATGTTTATACAATTTAAGAGACTTATAAAAGAAAAAGACTACTTTTTCAAGAAAAAAATTGTATATAAAATGTCAAGGGGCTCATGCAAGTGAGGGTCCCCTTGGTTTAAGCTCCAATGGCTCCATGGACAATCTGCCTTTGGGGAGGGTTTAAAGACAGTGAAAGATAAAGACTAAATGGTACACCAAGTGGCACACAGAATTGGTACAAAGAATTAAAAACATCTAAAAAGCAGATGATTTAACTGACAACCTGCAGAAGAACAAAACAGACTTTCTAGATAGGCACATCAGCAAAAATAAACTGAATTCTTAGAATGGATTTATAACATATGTTCATAAAATGCAGGACCCCAAATCTGTGACAGACCACTGGAACGAAAGTACTCTTATAAGGGGAAAAAGTCTATGAAAAAATCTAGCTACTTTAGCTCAGAGGTTAGATCACAAGCCCAAGGACTGAAGGGTCCCATGTTCAATTCAGGCCAAGGGCATGTACCTCAGCTGCAGGCTCGATCCCTGACCCCAGTCAGGGCATGTGTTGTAGGAGGCAACCAATCAATGTGTCATCTCACATCGATGTTTCTCTCTCTCCCTCTCTCTCTCTTCGACTCTCTCTTCCACTCTCTCTAAAAAGCAATGGAAAAAATATCCTCAGGCGAGGGGGGAAAAAGCAAATTACCAATTTTATGATAGCTACAGGGCAAGGAATACATATGAGTCTTATGAGCTAATACCTATTTCTAAGACAATTACATAACCTCTAAAAATTTGCTTTGTAAAAAATGCAGAAGACCACTTATAAATGAAATAACTACTGCCTATACGGCTTATATTCAAATTACTGTATTTTTTATTACATTGCTTTGAATGATACTTGGTGAAGAGAATTTTTAATTCCCCTGCTATACAAAATTAGCCCTACCCACACTCTTTTAAACAGAAAGTACCTAAACTCTGATTCTGCATCTAAAGGGAGGATAGCTTGGCCGGGCGTGGCTCAGCAGTTGAGCGTCAACCTAGGATCCAGGCGGTCAGGGTTCGATTTCCAGTCAGGGCACGTGCCCAGGTTGCTCGCTGGATCCCCAGTGGGGGGCGTGCAGGAGGCAGCCAATCAATGACTCTCTCATCATTGATGTTTCTATCTCTCTCTCTCCCTCTCCTTTCCTCTCTCTGAATCAATAAAGATATATTTTTAAAATAATAATAATAAAATAAGGGGAGGATAATATTTCATATAATAAAATCAGTATAATCAAAATGAGAACCATATTTCTGTTTAATATTTCTCATCTTGACTAAAGAGCTGTGGTGGGAGTTATTAAAATTAATGCATCAAACTATCAGAATTCTGCCCTTTTTATTACTGGTAATACTCTTTCTAAAATATTAGTCTGCTTTGCTGTACTAGTGTATCTTTTTTAAAGTTCTCTTTGAATATCAGGATCACTTTAACATTAGGAGAAAAATGTGCACTAAAAATAATCTCTTTAGTTTTAGTAGGTTTGAAATTTTTAAAACGATTCCCTCACTCTAAAGCCACTTATTTTTCTTCTTTACTTCCAATGGTGAAAGATAATGAACCTACTTGCCATTCAACATAAAAAACACATACACAAAAAACAGTGTCAACTAGCAAAAGCCACAAAGGAAACATATTCCTTTTCCAGTTAAATAAAAGCTATTTCTAATAACCACTGTCCTAGGTTAGCAAGTTACTGCTCCATTTCTTCTTAACTAGATAACCAATTTTTTTCTGAAATTAACAGTGAAGAAATACCACTGGAAACTGTGATCCTCTACCCACGAGTAAGTGAATGAACTTCATAGACTGCCAAAATGAAATTCTCTCTGCACCATTAATCTACTACTAAATGTGCTGCTCCACCAAAAGGGACCAAGATTTTACTGAATTCCCCAGAATCTTAACAGAGGAACAAATATAAGACAACGAGGACGAAAATGGGATAAGTTTGATGTTGCTGGTTTGTATTTTCCTGTTATGTTCAACTCTCCCCACAGCTGATCAAACTTTGCAGTTGGGTTAAGAGAGCTAGAAGGAAGTACTGACACTTTTTATTTAGCTGAATTCAGCTTTTTTCCTCCCATTCTAAAGTATTAGAGTTCAGCCAAAATACCATTCTATTCACTAAAGAAACTCACCTTCCACATCATAAAAATGTACAATATTTAATACTCATATAAGGACAAAAGAATGGGATTATTCTCTCACCTCAAAATCACGGTATAATCTAAGAAGGCATTTAGTACAAACTGTCAAAGAAAACAAAAGTATTAACTCACTAAAAGGTCACCATTTACCCACAGAAAAACTAAAAATCACTATTTTACTTTCAATTATTACCTCTTTCTGACACATTAATGTAAATGTCAGAACCCTTTCATGTGAGAAAATTACTAAAGCAGGCTCCATGCCCCAGAATGTACCACATGTAACATGAAAAGGAGCACCACCCTTTCAGAAGGCAAGGGTGAAGAGCCTCGGTAATCAGAAGAAAAAGACCAAAAGCACACAACTGAAACAAACCAGACACCTTAGGCCTTTTTCTGATACAGGTTCAAACTGTAGCAAAAAAAGACATGAAAGACTTCTGCAGTTACTTTACAAAAGTTAAACATTTTCAAATCATATTCTTCCTAAGACAAGGAAAGTAATAACAGAATAAAGGCTACAAAATTATTTACCTTTTCCTTCAGAGAACTATCCGGTTTAGCATAGTTTTTTTTAAAATCAAAATCAAGACATTTGGGTTTCAATTCGATCCCTATAACTAAATTATTCTTTTTTTTTTTCCTATGTCTTTACTGATTTCAGAGAGGAAGGGAGAGGGAGAGGGAGAGAGAGAGATAGAAACATCAATGATGAGAGTCATCACTGATCAGCTGCCTCCTGCAAGCCCTCCACCTGGGGATCGAGCCCGCAACCTGGGCATGTGCCCTGACCAGGAATCAAACCGTGATCTCCTGGATCCTAGGTCGAAGCTCAACCACTGAGCCATGCCCATCCGGGCTATTCTGCTATTTTAATTGCAGCTTGTGTGCAATTATATACCCACCAGGATCAATTGTAAAAGAGCCACAAAGAACTCAGAACATTAGCAAATTCAATATACACGGAAAGAAAAGAAAAAAAACCTACAAAATTCAAATGTAAGGGAGAAGCTTCCTGCTAACACCTGAGTGGTAATTCCTAATTCTTATTACATATCTAAGATATTTACTGATGATCAATGCACTGTTATGCTGTGCAACTGTAACTGATCAAGGTCAATTCCCCATATGGGAAAAGGAAGATTTATCTGAGAAATATTTCCAAATAAATTCCCCACAAGTAAATAGTCTGAGGTCTATCATTTATATTTCATAGGACAAACATTTATATATCGTTTACAATAATTTATATCAATTGCCACAGTCCAGAAAAGTCAGCCTTGGATTAAGATGCCAAACAAAATCTGAATTGAACGGAAAGAAAAGGTCCTAGATCAGCAGAACAGCTTTATTAGCATGAGTCTGAAGAGTATCTGGTAGAAGTGTAGGGCAGGCAACTCCTCGGAGTGGGAAGTAGGGATTCCCATGTGGAGAGCTGGTAGCAAGAAACCCAGGAACAGGTAAGAAGCTTTACGGGCCTTCGATGTTTAAGTCTGTTTGTATGTTTTTTGGTATTACAATAATTATTCTCTATTACTGCTAAGTTAAATTCTTTGTGAAAATCCAGCTGGTGTCAGTTATGCTGAGTAGAAAAAAAGGATTTTGTACAAATTCATATTTAAAAAAGAGAAGCAGTGCAACCTTTAAGATTAGAAATAGTAGAACAAACAAAAATCTAGTGTTAACATTAGCTACATTTATGAAGCACTTACTATGTTCCGGGCACCAGGCTAAATTACTGAATAATTCCTAAACAGCCCTGTTGGACAGGCATTATCATCTCCATTTTACAGCTGAGGAAACTAAAAACACAAAGAAGTTGCATAACTATAACATGGCAGGCAGGTGGCAGAACAGGGATTCAAACTTGGTCCCTGTGCTCACAACGCATTACACTTCGCTCTCTCCCCCGACTGAGAACTGAACTGAAAGCACCCCAAAGAGAAAAAAAACGCCAAGAAGAGTCCAAGTTTTTAAACAACACCCTCTCTTCTGGAGGACTGCTGTCCTAAAATTGGAGGATTTTCAGGCTTTGCAATGTGACATTCTTGGTAAAGACATATTTGATTCTAAATCCTTTGGGAATTTCATTCCATATCAAAGCTTCGACTATCCCCATTCTCAATATCTCTGTCTTCAACTCTGACTTCTTTCCAGGTCTATTTAAATATTTCCATATGCCTAATGACCAAAATCACCCAGATTTCTCAATGAAAAGTCATCTTCTCCTCTTCCCTCTCAAATCAGGCTCTCCTCCTTCGTTCCCAAATTTTGAAGGGGAACTCCTAATTACCTATGCTTTAAAAACCCCATTTAACACGACACCTTGCTCCAACAAACGCCAAATGCATTTGAGTCCATCTCTGCGTCTCTCACATGGACCTCACCTCTCCATTTCCGCTACCACTTGGAAAGGTTAGCTTCACATTACATTTCACCCAGTCTCCTAGAAAGACTTTCCTAAAGCACAGGGGTTCTTCTGGGGGTGATTAAACATTCTAAAATTTATTGTGGTGATAGCTGCACAACTCTGTAAACATACTAAAAATAACTGAATTGTATACTTTAAGTGGGTGAGTGGTATGGTATAGGAATGACATCTCTACATGGCTGTTATGAAACAAAAGATCAAAAGGACCACAATGGGAAGAATACTTTGGAAGGCCGCAGGATTTGAAGAGGCAGGCTGGCTTGGACGTTGTAAAGGAACTCAGGAGAGACAGTGGCCTGAACTAGGGTAACGGGACTGCGAAGAGATAGAGGAAAAAGAAACAATACTTGAAAAGGGAATCCACACTATGCAGGGTTTCTGGTTTAGACAATTGAGCAGGATTTACTAAAACAGGAAAACAAGAAAAGACACATTTAGGTGAGGGGAAATTCACTGATTTTTTAAGTTTAATTATATTTACAAAAGTTGTATAAGTGTTTGGAGAAGGTTTTGTTTCAAGAGGCTGTAAGCTTTACACAGGCAGGCGTTTACTTTTTAATGCAATTTAATGTTAGTTACGTTTATAAATGGAACTGAATATTTAAAGAGAATTAAGTCTGTTCAATTTGAATTAATCAACACACATCAAAAGCTTCTTATTTGTCTTATATTTTTATATAAAATGTATGGATACATAAGTAGACTAATAAGATTTATAAATTAAATTTAGGACTTAAGGAAAACTAGATTTTACATTTTCTAACTTTAATAAATTGACTATTGATTTTGAACACCAGTAACTAAGTTGCTGGGTATCACTGACATGTAACATTAGTGACTAGAGTAGAAATTAGATATGCCAATCTGATGGCTTCTATTTTCTGTGAAACAGGAAGTGAAGTCGCCTGTTCAAGAAGTAGAAAGGAAGGATGGGTGGTGACAGAAAGGAGAACAGGAATCCTTAGTCTAATGAATAGTTGAAATAAAAGCCATGGCAGAGGGCGGGGAAGGGGGACTACAGAAGAACCAGCCAGCACTGTAACAGGCCTAGTTCAGAGTGTGGAGACCATGACTTCACAGAGACACGCATCAGCTAAATGACATCTTTTTCTTTACAATTACTTAGCATGATTTTCTTCAAAATAATGTTATGTGGAAATGGTTACTCTGCGGTATTAACAGAACATGTTTCTAGAATTTTGATTTTCAGCCATAACTTAAAGATAGAAATAAATGAAAGGAAAATCTATTTACATAATGTACTTACAGAAGAGTACTTTCTGCATTCTAATCCTGACCATGGCAAAAATTCTTTCCAGTAAAAAAGTGTAAAAGACAGTGTCTCTTTTAGAAGAGAATAAAACCTAAAATATTTACTATCTGGTCCTTTACAAAAAAAGTGTGCTGACTCCTGTTCTAGTCTAGGGGCTGCAAAAGCTGTTTGCACCAGGTAAGGAACTGAAGAAAGAATTCCTCATATCTAAACCATTTAACTTATAAGAAAAAGTTAAACCTAAAAATTATTTTTAAAAATCTTGAACCTCAGGGCATTTCCTGTTAATTTGTGGCAATGATTTGGTAGAGTAAAAGACTATTTACCTGAGGAAAAACTTCTGCTGCATTTTATTTTTAGGAAAGATGCAATTACAAGGGAGGGCAGGAAACAAAAACAATCATATATGGAAGATTTATTTAAAATACTGTACTTCTAACCCCAACCCATGGTAGATACTCCATAATTAACAATTACAAACTTAATACATTGAATTCTGAATCATTTAAAAGAATGTAAAACACACTATTAAAGTATGCTAATATGATGACTTTCTAAAACAAAGTTTGAAACAACCACCACCAGAAGTTTCTATTTTCTGTAGTACGAGTTGGTATCACTGAGCACAGTCTTCATCTGGAATGGCAACAATACTCTCATCTCAGAATACTACAAAGATTAAGTACAGTTTTGTTTTGAGGTACAGTACCTGACAGAGTGGGTACTTAATTTTTTTAAACTACAGTTGAGCCCGGCCGGCATGGCTCAGTGGTTGAGCGTCGACCTAGGATCCAGGTGATTGGGGTTTGATTCCCGGTAAGGGCACATGCCCGGGTTGCGGGCTCGATCAATGACTCTCATCATTGATGTTTCTATCTCCCTCTCTCCCTCTCCTTTCCTCTCTCTGAAATCAATAAAGATATATTTTTAAATTAATTAATTAATTAATTAAAATAAAATAAACTACAGTTGACTCACTCCCCATTATTATGGAAAATTAGGGCTTTACTTTCTCAATGCAAAACTGCATTCTCATCAATACAGTAGTGCTGAATGTTTGGTCAAATCTAGATCTAAGAGGAAATGTCCCCTAAGGATTAAGAGCACAGGCTCAAGAAGCAAACTGCCTCAGTTTACTCAGTAGCTGTGTCCTCAGTTTCCTCATCCACAGAAGTAACAGCCCTTACTTCATGAAGCATGTGGGGAGGATCAGAGTGACTTCTGGAGAACTATGGCATGTTGCCAGCACTCAAATGCTGCAGTTTAAAAATCTATGGCTATACCCAGTCAGCATGGCTCAGTGGTTGAGCACCGACCTAGGATCCAGGAGATCGTGGTTCGATTCCCAGTCAGGGCACATGCCCGGGTTTCAGACTCTATCCCCAGTAGGGAGCGAGCAGGAGGCAGCTGATCAATGACCCTCATCACTGATGTTTCTCTCTCTCTCTCCCCCTCCCTTCCTCTCTCTGAAATCAATAAAGACATATATTTTTAAAAATCTATGGCTAATGTACGGTCCATTGGAATAGAAAATGATACAATCTTTTTAAAGGCTAATTTAGCAATTTCTATTAAAATAAAAACGAACCTAATTTTTTACTCAGTAATTACATTTTAGGAATTTATCCTACAAAAATATTCACAGGCTTATGTAAAAATACTGACAAGGATGTTAACTGCGACATTGGTCATGATAGCAAAAAAACTGAAAAGACTAAACACCCATCAACAGAGAAATGGCTAAATTGCAACATTAATGTACCATACTATGGAATATAATTATTTAAAAAATAGACTGTGCCAGTACTGATATGGAAAAATGTTCAGGATTTGTAATTAAGTGAAAAAAGCAAGTTATAGTACAGTATGCAGATAGAGTATGACACCGTTTTTGTCAATTAAAAATATAGAAAAGGCACACAGTATATATGATTTTACAGAAAAGGTTAGGAATAACATACACCAACCTACTAACAATTATCATTTTGGAGGTCAGAACTATTAAAGACTTTTATTTGCCAAATTATACATTTCTATGGATGTAAAGTTTATAATTAGCATAGTGTTAAAAAAAAAAAAAGTTGATGGTAGGAAGCTCTTTAAAAAGATTTTTTCAAAGACTTTAATGTTGTAAGAAATTGTTTATGCTGCAAATACTGTTTTAGGAAAAGCTATAAAACTTTTTCTAATACACATGATTAGAAAAAGATATTGAAAGAAGACACCAAAAGGCAAACAACTGTTACCTCCATAAATTTCATGAACTAGGGGTTTCTATTGTCTTATATTGAAATATATACTCATTAACAAATATTTGTTGAATGAAAAAATATTTCTAGAAATGCATAACAATGTAACCATAGTTAAAAATATTTTATTGTATATTTGAAATTTGCTACGAGGATTATATCCTAAGTGTTCTCACCACACCAAAAAAAAAAACCACAAAAAAAAACACACAAAAAGTGTAACAATCTGAGGTGATAATATGTTCATTAGCTTCAATGTGATTATTTCACAATGTATATGTAATTATATCCCCAATATAACCCATTTCTACATTAGACTGAAACTTACTACTTCGAATATTTTGTTCCTAATATATGATACTCTGTTTTACCTTGTCCTTTCAAAGTATCATTACAAATAAAATTTTACAAAGTACACTTGAGACTGCATCAAGTACATATCCAAGCCTACTTCCATTAAGTGACCATCTGATCTGCACCTTTAATAAAATATCAAATAAATAAAAGAGAATGTTGACTAAATTATTTTTTAATTTTTAAATATTTTAAACTCCAAAAATGTCACTACTCCTTGACATCTCAGTTTAAAGATCTATAAGTCAAGCATCTGTCTATATAGAGATGTCTAAGAAAAATTACATTCTTTGAAATGTTATAGCTATAACCTGAAATTACATTAAATCATATCCAGATGGCATGTCTTTCATAACAAGTCTCATCCAAAGAAAGCAGTTGCTGAAAATAAGTTACCATTTTTCTGAAACTCATTATTAATTGGAGGCAAAAGAAAGAATACAGTCACTATGTAAAAGAACAAGTGCAGCATCATTTCCAGAATATATAGCACATCAAATAATGTTCTCATTCACATTTTACTTTTATGAATCCAGTTTTTTACAGCTTTAAATTTTTTCATGACATACTTACAACATATAGGCAAGTATTAGGGAAGATAAGGGGCACCATGTATTTACCACCCAGAATAACAAATGTTAACATTTTGCCATATATGCTTCAGGTCTCTTTTCCCTTAAGGCAATTAATAAAACATTACAGATATAGTTAGATCCTCTCCACCCACTTTTAAAAAAAATATTTAAAAAGGAGGGACTAGAAGTAACCAAGCTTCAGGGTGGCTAGATTTTTAAAAGATTTTTATTATCCTGGTTAAACTCTTGACCAATCCAATGTATAAATTTCAGCCTGCAGCAAAAACATACTATTATTGCATGAACTTATCAGTATCAAATAATCTTTAAAAACAACAACTATTTAAACTATCCTCAGACTATCTAAATGGATATCTTTGCCATCACCTATATTATTAGCATTTTGGTTCACAATTTTATTTTTAAATGATTCCTTAAAACTTGTGTCCAATACAGTAAACACTAACCACATCTGGCTACTGAGCACTTGCAATATGCTATTCCAAACTGATATATCAGTGTAAAATGCACACTGAATTTCAAATGTTTAGTATGAAATTTTTTAAATTAATTTTTAAATTATTCACATGTTAAAATAATGTTGTGGACATATTGAGTTAAGTACAATATTGTTAAAATTAATTTCACCCTTTGTCTTTTTTTTAATGTGGCTACTATAAAATGTTAAATTACATATGTGGCTTGTATTTAAAGCTCACATTGTAATTTCTATTGCACAATTCTGTCCTAGATACATCAAAGTAGCACCAGAATAAGAACTACTATTTCAGAATCAAGACTTAGAAAAACATACAATGGTTGAAATGGTCAAAATGGTAGAGTTGTGGTTGTTACCTAGGCAATTTAGAGGGAAGAGTACTATTTAGGGAAAAGCAGGACTACAGGTTATCCTTCTACATCACCAGAACACCCCAGATAAATTCTCTTTGCTTCCCTTCATTTTACTCATGTGTATCTGGAAAATTACTCTCCAGATAGAAGTCAATAATTTATTTAGTAACTTAAATGGGTTGAAAACAGGTCTAATACAATTGATTCATTCATTTCACAATTTTTATTAACTGGGACTAGAGACAGCAGTAAATACAACTGTGGCTTGCTTTCTGGTGTATGCGGGGAAGTCATGTGCAAACAATAAACAAGTTAACAAATAAGTAAAAAACTCATTTAGGAATAGTGCTTTGAAGGGGACATATGAAAAGAAGTCAGTAATCAGTCCTTCCAGTCCAATGCTATCTTTACAATCAGCTTTTAGGAATCCCTAAATGCTGTAGACTCTTAAATTAGTTATTTCAATGTGTTCATTTTCTGTGTAAATATTTTCAACCAAAGCATTCTGCAAAACACATGTATTGTTTCCCAGGACATCACACAAGAAAATGCAAAGCAATTTATGTCATTGCCATGACTCTCATAACACTAAGTGCCCAATCTGGCTTTTTAATGCTTAATTAAGGAAAAAAAGTAACCATTTACCCTTTTTCTTTAAAGAAAGGCAAATGAGAATATCTTGCTGTAAACATGGCAAAATAAATTCCAAATTGTTAAGCATCCAGCATCTTTAATATAAATCTTCTGGTCTAGGAAAAGGCACAAAAACCCAGGCTAACATGCTCAACTTCCTCTCCCGAAAAAAAATCAACTCCAAGCCCTGGCAGCTGTGGCTCAGTGGTTAGAACCAAAGGGTTGCAGGTTAGATTCTAGTCAAGGGAAAGGTCCTGGGTTGTAGGTTGAATCTCCAGGCCCTGGTTGGGGAGTGTGTGAAAGGCAACCAATTTACACCTCTCTCTCTCCCTCTCTCCTTCCCTCCCTCCCTTCCACTCCCTCTAAAAATCAAACAGAAAAAATATCCTTGGGTGACGATTACCAAAAACAAAACAAAACAATAAAGCTACTATTGCCAGAGCTGAGATTTAAACACAGGCATCTGGCTTCCTGTGCTCTTAACTATCATGTCACAATGCCTCCCAAACCAAAGCCAAACTTTTGTTTAACTGAAAAATCTTTCAGTTAAAAACATGGTTAATAATTTCAACATGATTTAAGTAAGCATTCAATTGGTATATAGTTTTCATACTAACTATAATAATCCCAAAATTCTTTGTATCTGCTTATCACTCAAAATATAGTAACACAATCTATTTTCACAATTTCTTATATAAATTTCCTAAACTGACTTCACTTTAAATGCCTAGTGACTTTCTAAATTTTTTCATTCACCTTAAGTTATCAGGTACTTTCTTCCCCCCCAAGACTGTTTCATTCTATTTTAAATATATAATGCACAATTTATAAAATTTTAAAAATAAGTTTTCCTCTTTCTTCCCTCCAAATATCAATATTTGTTCTCCGTAAATATGTTCTCTTTTGCTGAATGTTAAAATAACATCAAAGTAAAAAATTAGAACTACTTATTCTGAGTGAAGCCAGTGCTTCAACCTTTGAAGGAATTCTAAGTGGAGCAAGTAAGTTATCAATATTTTATCTGTCAACATTTATACTGCAACCTATTTAAAGCAGTAAGTAATATGGCTGTTTCAATTTCTGGAAGGTACTGGCTTATCTAAGAAATCCAGATTTCCTTTTGCCCTCCTGCAAAAAAAATATACTTTCAAGTGTCACTGAATATTTTCTTATGTTTTATACCGTTAAAATTTTATAATGGAACGAACCGTGAAAGGAAAGGAAACAGAAGAGGAAAGGGGGCCGGGGAGGGGAAGGAAGGAGAGGATCTATCTTAGGTTCAATTTTTGAAACTTCTTAAAGGAAAATATCAATAAAATGGGGAAATAGAACAGAAGAGAATATTTTATATTCTAAATGAAATTTTTAACGTATATGTTACAGACAGGTCACTCTAAAACAATACTTCAAAATTTTCAGGGAAAATGTATGGCATGATAGAAAAAGTTTCAACTACCCAGACCTCAGTATGAACCCAAATCTGATATTACCAGTGGTAAGACCTCCCTGAATCTCCATTTCTTCACCTGGAAATCAGTAATAATACCACCTCTCCTGCGCTCACTTCAGCAGCACACACACACTAGAATTGGAATGATACAGAGATTAGTATGGCCCCTGTGCAAGGATGACACACAAATTCATGAAGCATCTGTCCTCATACCCTTTGATTAGCTTGGAAGTAATATGTGTCAAAGCACAATGTGTGGCACTCAATAGCAAAATCGTGACTTTTCACTATAAAAATATTCATGTAAGGCAATCTGTGAAATGTAAACAAAACTAAGTTATACCTAGGGTATTTGTGCTAATATGTTAACTTGCATTTCTTTCATAAACCTTAAACATCCTGAAATCAACTTAGATGATTTTTTTAAATACTGCCTCTCCTGAAGAGCAGGTTACTAGAAGTGAAAGAATACAGACGCTAGATCGCTCCTCTTTCTTCACCCCTTCCTTATATTCAACGTACTAATAAGCAAACAGCAAATAACTCATTCGCCTCAAGTAACAACTATTACATAAAAAGTATCTAACATATAAATCAACATGCCTTGAAGATACTGTGGGTTCAGGTTCACACCACTGCAATAAAGCAAATATCACAATAGAGTCACACAAATTTTTTTGTTTCCCAGTGCATACAAGAGTTATGTTTAGACAATATTGAATTCTATTAAGTGTGCAAACAATGTACATACCTTAATTTTAAAATTTACTAGCACGGCCTGGCGTGGCTTAGCAGCTGAGCATCAACCTAGGATCCAGGAGATCATGGTTCCACTCCCAGTCAAAGCACATGCCCGGGTTTCAGGCTCTATCCCCAGTTGGGGACATGCAGGAGGCAGCCAATTAATGACAACTTTCTCATCATTGATGTTTCTATCGCTCTCTCCCCCTCTCCCTTCCTCTCTCTGAAATCAATAAAGATACATTTTTTTAAAAACACACACACACAAAAAACCACTTTACTAAAAAATGCCAACCATCATCTGAGCTTTCAGCAAGTCAATCTTTTTTGCTAGTGTTGAGTCTTGCCTAGATATTGATGGCTGCTGACTGATCAGAGTGGTGGTGACTGAAGGTTGAGGTGGCTGTGCCAATTTCTTAAAAAAAGACAATGAAATTTGCTCTATCAATTGACTCTTCCTTTCACGAACGATTCCTCTGTAGCATGTGATGGTGTTGGACAGCATTTTATCCACAGCAGAACTTCTCTAAAATTGGAGTAAGTCTCTCAAACCCTGCCACTGTTTTATCAACTCAGTTTATGTCATATTCTAAATCCTGTTGTCACTTCAATAATCTTCACCGCATCTTCGCCAGGAATAGAGTCCATCTCAAGGAACCACTTTCTTTGCTTATCCATAAGAAGCAACTTCTCCTATGCTAAAGTTTTATATAAAATTGCAGCAATTCAGTCACATCTTCCAAATCCAGTTCTAATTCTGGCTCTCTTGCTGTTTCCACCACACCTGCAGTTACTTCCTCCACTGAAGTCTTGAACCCCTGAAAGTCATCCATGAGCACTGTAATCAACTTCAAACTCCTGCTGTCGATATTCTGACCTCTTCCCATGAATCACAAATGTTCTAATGGTGTCTAGAATGGGGAATCCTTTCTAGAAGGTTTTCTACTGACTTTGCCCAGATCCACCAGAGGAATCACTATGGCAACTACAGCCTTACAAAATGCATTTCTTAAATAATGGGACTTGAAAGTTGAAATAACTTGTTGATCCATGGACTGCAGAATAGATGTTGTTAGCAGGCATGAAAACAACATAAATCTCATTGTCCATCTCCATCAGAGCTCTGGAGTGAACGGATGCACTGTCAATGAGCAGTAATATTTTGAAAGGAATTTTTTTTCTCAGCAGTTAGTCTCTACAGTGGGCTTAAACTATTCAGTCAACTGTGTTGCAAACAGATGTGCTGTCATCCAGGCTTTGTTGTCCATTTATAGTGCACGGGCAGAATAGATGGAGCATATTCTTAAGAACCCTAGGACTTTCGTATGGTAAATGAGCACTGGCTTCAACAAGCCACCAGCTGCATTAGTTCCTCACAAGAGAGTCAGCCTGTCCTCTGAAGCCAAACATTGACTTCTCCTCTCTAGCTATGAAAGTCTTAGGTGGTGTCATCTGATATGAGGCTGTTGCATCTGCATTGAAAACTTGTTATTTAGTGTAGCCACTTTCATGAATCATCTTAGCTAGATCTTCTGGGTAACTTGCTGCAGCTTCTACATCAGCACCTGCTGCTTCACCTTGTACTTTGATGTTATGGAGACGGCTTCCCTCCTTAAACCACATGAACCAACCTCAGCCAGCTTCAAACTTTTCTTTTGCAGCTTGCTCCCCTGACAGCCTCAACAGAACTGAAGAAAGCTAGGAGCTTGCTCTGGATTAGGTTTTGGCTTAAGGGGATGTTGTGGCTGGTGTGATCTTCTATCCAGACCACTAAAGCTTTCTCCATATCAGCCAATAAGGTTGTTTCAATTTCTTATCATCCATGTGTTCACTAGAGTATCACTTTAATTTCCTTCAAGAGCTTTCCGTTTGCATTCACAACTGGCTGTTTGGTGCAAGAGGCTTACCTTTTGGCCTATCTCAGCTTCTGACATGTCTTTCTCACTAAGCTTAATCATTTCTAGCTTTTGATTTAAAGTAGGAGACTCGTGACTCTTCCTTTCACTTGAATACTTAGAGGCCACTATAGGGTTATTAATTGGTCTAATTTAATATTGTTGTGTCTCAGGGAATAGGGAGGTCCGAAAACGGGGAAAAAACAAGGGAAGGGCACATACAACATTTAGCAAGTTTGCCATCTTATATGGGTAGAATTCATGGCACCCCAAAATAATTAACAGTAATATCAAAGATCACAGATCATAGATCACACCATAACCAATATAATAATAATGAAAAAGTATGAAATATTGGGCCCTGCCCAGGCAGCTCAGCTAGTTGGAGTGTCATCCCCTTCATCAAAAAGGTTGCAGGTTTGATTCCCAGTCAAGGAACATACCTAGGTTTTGGGTGGGCTCAATCCCCAGTCGGGAACATACAGAGGCATCTGATCAATGTTTCTCTCTCACACTGATGTCTCTCTCTCTCTCTCTCTCTCTCTCTAAAAATCAATAAACATATCCTCAGGTGAGGATTTAAAAAAAGTATGAAATATTATGAAATATTGTATTGGGAGAATTACGACCATGTGACATAGAGACACAAAGTGAGCAAATGCTGTTGGGAAAATAGCGCCCATAGACTTGCTTAAAGCAGGGTTGCCACAAACCTTCCATTTGAAAAATAAAACAAAATAAGACACACACAAAAATGCAGTTATCTACAAAGTATAATAAAATGAAGCACAATAAAAAGAGGTATGCCTGTACCATTGGACAAAGAATCAAAATTCTTACTGTGATCACTATACAGTCTTTAAGTCTCTCTGCTGTATTCAGCTACAGAAACCTGTTTCTCGATGTATAGTTTGAACAGGTCATGTTTTCTTTCAAGCAGAGATTTGGTTATAACTTTTTTAGAGGACTATTTCTTTGTTACTAAATATAGGCGCACGTCACTTTGAGTGAAAGTTCAAACTAGGCATCTCAGAGCAGACTGAATTGCATCAAATGTCATCTACCCAACCATCCAGTTTTATTAAAGATTTTACCAGGTCCCCAGAGAATTTCTAGACATGAAAGCAGGGTGGGAGGAGAATCACAAAGAGCAAGGCAAGGGAAATTACTAGTAAACTTTACATCCCAAAATTTGACTTTAATATAGATCCTATCAATTAAGTTTACAATAAATTGACTGAAAATTTTCTCAGCCATGCCAAAAATTACAAGGCCTATTTATACTTTTTAGCTGATGAGTGGGAAAAAGCAATTAACCAAGTTCTCTATCAAGAATTGATGATACTTAAAACACTTCCTTTTAGAGGTCCCTATTTTAATTTTTGATAGTACTTGTGTGGTAAGGGGGCAAACACTATACATTTTAATCAAAGAAAATAAATACTGTAGAAGACTTCATTTTTTTACCATTTAAAAGAAAGTTTATTCTAATATTTAGAAAAGCAGTTACTGAACAATTTTATTTGTAATATCAAAACTCAGTTATACTTTATCCTAAGGAAATAATTGTAACTATGAGAAGGCACTTATCTGTTATAAGCTCATTGAGAGCAGAATTTTTTTCTGTTTATCCATTACCATATCTTCAGTGCCTAGAACAGTGACACTTGATATTTATTGGAATTTAAAAAAATCCATAGTGTTACCTACAATAGTAAAAAATAAAAACACTTATGAAACATTATGCATTCATTATAATGATGAAAAGTATATAATTGCATGGAAGTGCTCATACGGTTTAAAATAACTCACTCATTTTTTTAAAAAAGCATTAAGCTAGAATTAAAAGAAAACTGGCTTTCAATGTCAGCTCACTAATTTGACTTGTGCCCTGGAGTCCTCTACCCTTGTGTGTACTAACCCCCCCTCCCCCGCCCCTGACTTCTTGGCTCTGGCTGGTCCATTTTGGGGTAGAGATTACAGGAAGAACAAGCCTGAGTTACCTCAGGAAGCAAAGACTGACTGCATGATAGAGAAAAGGGGTACACAACCTGTACCAAAGCAAGTGGAGTCTGCACTATCCAACTGAACTAGGAGACCCTTAGTAATATGCTCTTCAAGTAACACTGACACAGAATCATCCATTTTAACTTTAGGTCCCCCCAAAGACATACTTGAACCACTCTACAATAAACATAGTCAGTAATTTAGGTCATCTGGTCCAAGACAACAATGCCATCCAGGGTACACCAAAATATCAAGCCTCACTGTCAGAGAACCAAAATAAAATTAGAGGTGGAGAGGGAGCAATTTCACCTACTGGAAACAGAAAATGTAGATGTCTGTGCCAGCCAGCGGTTCTTATACAGTGGAAAAGGGTGCTTACTAGTATGTTGGGGAAGCAGCTATTCTCAAGTGCTTGGGAAAAAAACTATTATAATCTTACTATACTCATTACATGTCACCTGGACACATCCATGGACATTTTCTTTTACAGAATCTTTCAGATGAAAATCTCAAAGACTTCCCAAAAGCATCATTTGCCCTTCAACTCCTATCTCCATCCAACTTCCCTCACCCCACACTCACATACTTTGTTAGCACCCACAACTGAAGAACCATGAGAGGAAGCACACTGCAGTGGTTAGGAGACCAGACTCTAGAGTGAAACTGTCTGAATTTAAAACTTGGCTCTGCCACTTCCTAGCTAAGCCACTCTGGGCAAGTTACTGAACTTTTCTGTGCCTCAATTTCCCCACCAGTGTAAAATGGGGATAATAATACCTATTTCATGGGATTACTGTAAAGATTAAATTCATGTACAATTAGTGCCTGGGTAAGTACTAAGTGTAAAATAATTTTTTTTAACGTAAGATAAGTGATTTGCACCAAGGCCTACTCCTTACTAAAAAAATTGAAGAAACTTAGAAATTTTCATTCCTTGTGGTCTAACTACCAGATCAATATGAAAGAGAAATGTCAAGGGAGAAAGTGAGGTTGCTGCCCCACGGTTTTACTAACAAGTTATACAGGCCAAGTGTTTCTAGATTGCAGGTTCACAGAGGAATTCAGGGAACTTGTTAATTCCCTGAAATTATACAAAAATTTGAGGCAGTAAAATACTTCTATACTATTTCTCCTGTCTTTAAAAAAAAACTCTTCTCAAAATTTCCACTACTACAGCCCTATTTCTCTATTCTCCTTTACCACAAATATCCTTCCAAAAGGTGCTATATTCACTTCCTCAAATTATCCTCTCATGCCCTCGTAAACCCACCCAAACACTCCACTGAAACTAATCTTATCAAGGTCACCTCTGACCTCCACACTGCTAAACCCAATGATCAATTCCCAGTCCTCTTGTGACCTGGTTTAGATTTCTGACACATTTATCTCCCCACTCTTGCTTGATACATTTTTCTCACTTGACTTCCAGGGGCCATCTACAATCACCTACAGTCTCTTGGTTTTCTTTTTTTGCTGATCTCTTCTCAGTGGTTTTGTTGCTGATTGTTCTTCTCTCAAACTTTTTAATACCCCAGGGTAGACCTTAAGTGCAATGACAGACAGACAGAGACAAGACAGAGAAGGAGACGTGAAGACAGAAGCAAAGATTGGAGTGACATGTCTACAAGCCAAGGAACACCAAGGATTGCCGGCAGCCACCAGAAGCTAGGAGGGAAGCATGGACTGGATAGTCCCTCAGAGCCTCCAGAAGAAAACAACCCTGCCAACACCTTCACCTTCTGGCCTCCAGACTACAAAACAATAAACATCTGTTGTTTTATGTCACCTAGTCTGTGGTGCTTTGTTAAGACAGACCCAAGAAACTAACCCACCACTCTACCCATTGCTCATCCTGCCTTGACCATGTATTCCTTGCCCCCACCTTTGTGCTCCTTAGTCCCCTCTGCCTGAATGCTCAAACCCCAGAACTCCACATGGCTAATTTATCACCCCCTCTATGAAACCTATCGTGACTCCCCTATTTAAATCACAAATGTCATCCTTCCCTTCCATATTCTCTTTTTTCCATAGCACTTACCACATTCTAATACACTGCAGAATGTTTTCATTCATTATGTTTCTTGCTTGCTGACTCCACTAGAATAAAAGCTTCACAGAGACAGGGTGTGCAGGTTGTTTCTTTTCTTTTCTTTCCTTCTCTTCTTTCCTTCTTTCCTTCCTTCTTTCTTTCTTTCGTTCTTTCCTTCTTTCCTTCTTTCTTTCTTTTCCATTTTGTTCACTGATATATCCTAAACATCTACAACTCTGCCTGGCAGAAAATAGCCATTCAACAAACAGGCTGAATAAATTTGTTGAATGAGTATTTGCATGCCTTTTTCTGGAAAGAGTTCACTGTTTTCCTCAGGTTAAAAAAGTGATCTGCTACCCAAAAAAGGATCTAAGTTTTTAAGTAGCTAAGGAAAACTAGATTCTAAAATTCTATCTTAAAAGACCCCAACCCTAAAAAAAGCAAACAACAACCAATAAACACTCAACACCATGATTTAATATCTCACATCATGTGAACAGCATATATCTTGTTTAAATTTCATACTCCAAAAACCAAATTTTGCTAAAAAATTACACTCCATTTCAACTTAGTAGCTTGAGAAGTACCTTCACCCAATTTTCACAGGTCCTGCTACACTAAAGGATGTCCCTGGGCTAAGCTAATTTCTTTCTACAGCTAAAGCAATAAAGGAAAGTGGGCATCTGTGTGAAGCATTCATATATAAGCCACTGTAGTTTCACAAAGCTCAAGAAGGCTGTCAAATACTTTTCTCTACCTGGCTAAAATCCTATGCAAAGTAGAACCAAAGCAAATCATAACCTGTCTAGCATCTATCATTATTATGGGGTAAATAGATGTTTACCCAAAATACAACCTGACTGTTTGTAAAGCCCTGAGAAACCGTTGTAGAATGGATGTCATCTACATCTACAGCTTTAGTATGAACCATAAAGCATAACAATGGAAAGCAATCAAGCACAGCAAAACTTGTTAGTGGATTCTGATAACGACAGCAAAGCATACTGCATTCCTTATTATTGCGGCAACATATTTCACAGTTAACACTAAACGGGTCTAGTTTATCACAATCACACTAAGCATCAGAATTCAGCATATAATTTACCCAAGCATACATTCTTCAGACATGCCTTTTACATTAAATAAATGACCATTACAGAAGAAAATCTGCACATCTGCTATGGAATCTTTCTTGTTCCATCAGCAAATGGATTACCAACACAATCAAGTCCCAGCCCTTACCTTTCCTGGTTCCTTTCCCCACTTCACAAATTTAGTAATTTCAAGGACACAAAATATGACAAATACTCTGAAGAGAAAAGCATTTTGAACACTACTAACTCACATTCTCAACAAGAGGTATGCCTTAAGCTGTTTTTTAACTAATGGTAAAATGTTCTTCTCAGGACACAGCATTTCACCAAATCTCAAACCTGACCACTCTCTTTACCTCCATTGCCCTGCCCTATCCAAGCCCCCATCATGTCTCACCTGTATTACTGCAATAAATAGCCTCCTCACCAGACTCCCTGCTTTCACTCTGACTGGCAGCAGCCTAACTTTTACACAGCAGCCAGAGGGAAAAAGAAAATTAGATCCTGTCATACCCCTGATCAAAACCTTCCAGTGGCATCCCAATATACTTAGAATAACAGCCAGAGGCCTTCCTGGCTCTACAGGAACCTGTAAGACCTGACCCCTGACTCTCACTCTGACCTCACCTCCCACCACTAACCAGAGTTCCACTGTTCCTTGACCATACCAGCAGGCTCCTAATTGAGACTTCTGTACTTGGTGTTCCCTCTGTCTGGAATGCTCTCTCCCCATATCTCTGCATGGTTCCTTACCAAGGCCTTACTCAAATGTCACCTTTAGAGAAGCTGTCCCTAAATGCCCTACTTAAAACTGTTTCCCCACATACTGCCCCCCAACAGTGACTCTCCCCTGTCTAAGCAACACCATGGCTTCAATTCATAATTTGTTTAAGTTGAATAAGAATAGAGGCATACTTTCTTTGAAAAAATGAAATCTGGACAAAAACAAATGCTATTTTATAGGCCACTCACTATGAAGTTAACAATATATGTTAAGAATAAACATGTGCTTTATGCATGATTTTCCTTTATCATTTTTAATTTAAACTATTAAAAAGAAGTGGTGGCCCTGGCCAGGTGGCTCAGTTAGCTGGAGCGTAATCCTATACATCAAAAAGGTTTCAGGTTCGATTCTTGGTCAGGGCACATACCTAGGTTGCAGGTTTGATCCCAGGTCAGGGCACATACAGGAGACAACCAATCAATGTTTCTCTCTCTGCTCCCCCCTAACATCAATAAAAAAACATACCCTCACATGAGGATTGAAGAAAAAAAAGAAGTGCTGTGTGTACAAGGAAGTTTATGATAGCAGTACTAGATATGTAGGAAAAAGAATAATGGAAATAACCTAAGTGCCCCAAAACAGGAAAATACTTAAGGAATATATACATTAAAAAACCATAACAACAAATAATTATGAGTAAATAAAAGCAGAAAACTGTTTAGGAGATGTTAAGTTTTAAAAAGAAAAAAGAATTATGATGACAAATAAGTCCAACCTTTACACTGCTCAAATATTCATTAGCCATGTGACAGACATGTGCCTGACCTGCCCTGGAAGATGAGGCTTCAAGAGCAAACAAGACTAGTCCCTGAGCTCTCTGAGCTCCCGGGGCTGAGAGTGCAATTACAGTGCAGTGTGATAAGAGATGTCTCAGGACAGTACAGGAGCCATGGGAGAGCACAGCTGGGTACAACCCTGACAGAGGAAGGGCTTTCCAGATAAAATGATGCCTAAACTAAGACCTGAAGAATAAATAGGAGATAGTAACAACAAAAAAGTTTGAAACTTCCAGAGTGGTGTTTGGGGTGAGGCAAGAAAAGAGATGAACTGAATCAAACATAAACTATAATTTATGATTTTTTAATAAAACTGACTTCTAGATTTGGTAATAAGGTGTTTGGTAGTTTTTTATTTTTTATGAAATATGATAATAAATAAAAGCTAACAGTGATACTTTAACCACTTAGATTTATAAAAGCCTATTTTGTCCTGTGGCTATTTCTCTTTCCTTCAGTCTGTCCTACTGTCTGACCAACTACAGGAAGGGACAGGAAGCAATTTTAACGTAAGTCCACATACACATCTTTCCCAGGCCAGGCCAGCATACCTCCTATTCTTATATTACAAATTGGGGGCCTGTTCAGACCTGCACAGTCTCTGGCTGCCTTGCTACGTTATTACTTCTTTCCCCATGCTTTTCAGGAATTCTGTGCTTAGCATTCGAAGCCTCTATCATTTGGTCCACCTAACTTATCTCACACCTCATTCCTCCCCACAGATTCTTCACTCCAACTAGATTCTCTTTATTTGACTCAGTACATACCACACTCATTCTTGCCTCAGGCTGACCCCTGCTTGGACTGTCCTAACTTGCTCTCCCAGTTCCTATTCAAACACTACCCATTCCTTAAGGCCTACTCTTAGCTTCTCAATGAATCCTTAGTCAATTTCTTGAACCAACAATAATCTCTAGTTAACCTGAATTTGAACTATATTTATTTGTTATGCTAAACAATGAGTAGTTACATTGTTTGGTTATAGTCCACTTTTGTTCTAGAAATCTCCAAATGTTGTATTCTTGTAAGGCGTGCCTCCTAGTTGTAAGGCCAAAGGTAATAATTTTTAATTCTTTTATATCCCACTTACATCAGTATTAAACTTGGAAAACACACATCCAATACCTGCTGGCCGTCTGACAGATACTGGGTGGAAGGTTAAGTCAAGAATTCAGTGCCAGCTGCTTCTCTCTGAAACTGCAGGTTTAAGCACCATGATCAGTACTGAATTTAAATCCTCTTGGGGACAGGCAACAGAGCATACACACTGATAATGCAAGATACTTAAAGGAGCAACAAAAAAACTAAATGACTTATTGATTGATTGACTGACTGTTCTGAATGCAGGCAAACACCACTGTATTGTGAGACTCCCCATCACCTTGTACATTATCTAATAAATAACAAATAATACAAATAAATAATAAATCTATTTGGCAAATGAATGAATAAACTTAATTCCAGTAAGAGAAATACGAAGGTAATAGGTATGACTAACAGCTTAGATTTTAATTAATAAAGCCCCAAGGTGATCCTTCTGTTTTTTAATTGCTAATGTATTTATTTTTTAATCATTTTTTATTCTCAATTACAGCTGACATACATCATTGTATTAGTTTCAGGTGTACACCTCAGTAACCAGACATTACATAACTTAATAAGTGATCACCCCAACAAATTGTGCACCCATCCAGCACACCTACTTATTAGAATATTATTGACTATATTCCCTGTGCTGTACTTTACATCCCTGTGACTATTCTGTAACAACCAATTTTTACTTCTTAATCTCTTCACCTTTTTTGCCCATCCCCCCAATGTATTTTTACACAAATGCTTCAAATTATCCATACAGAGTATCTTAATTTTTCTGAAAACGAAGTAAGCCATTTTCCAGGAAGAAAAAAGATCAGGATTTCTTATTTGGGGGGGGGAGTTGGCAGGAAAGAATGAATCGAAAAACCAAATATTGCGTCCCCATCCCCGTCACCCAACAAAGAAAACATGCAACTCGGATCAGCACCTAATTTACTTGTAGCATGTATTTACAATAAAATGTCTACAGGTTCCTAAGGCAGAGGGGAAGGTCAAAGGCAATGCTATGTCCTTCTAGTACAGAATTCCTATTTGAAGGGGCTCAGGAAAAAGGAACAAAATTATTTTCATATAAGCTCTGAGAAAATGTTCTTAAAAATAATACATATAGAAAGGTATTTCAAGTACAGGGTTAGGGTGCCCAACCTCTTCCAAGAAGAGATTTACCTTTTACTGCCTAGAAACCACTAATGATATGGAAAACCTCACCCTAGTTACATCAGGCCACACAGGCACAATAAATGTAGCTGCCTGAAGGTGGGCTGAAGAACAGATCTGTCGATAAAGATGTAAAGTCATTTTGTATTTTAACTCCATAAGTGCCATACAAGGGTCCAGGGTGTATGTACACCTCTCACTCCAGGCTGCCGAAACATGATGTTTCTACTCTATTACAGTTCTTTTCAGACTGTACTTTAGTGTTTTTTTTATTCATATCTGTTTCCTTCTTTTGCTCATGAACTCTGTGAGAACAGGGACACATCTTACTCATCTTTGTGCTCCCAATGCCTAGTACAGTGCTCTGCAAGAGACACTAAAAAATATTACTGCCAAATGAATGGACAAATTCATTGTATTACTCGGATGCTCCCTTACTAACAGTCAACTGTCCAGAGAAAAAAGACTTAGATGAGACCAGCCTCCTAGAAGTTACAGCCTGAAATTACAGATCATTACTGTAATAATTCTTACATTTCATTTATTAATCACCTTATCTATTCCTTTCAAAAAAAACCACACACACAAGATTGAGTTTTCCTTTTCATAATTAGCACAGGTATGTGGAAAGTATGATGCTTCTGAAATCTCTCTGTTCCAAATTAAACACATTGCTCCTGTGCACCCACAGGAACTACAGGGGAAGAAAAGGGACTTGAGAAGAACTACTTGAGAAGAAAAAGACATTAGTTTCAACCTATAATTCTCTAAAAATCAAGCAAAACAAAAATAACAAGGAAAAAAACTTTGTCAGAAACCCTTTAAGGATAAATAAAGTACATTATCACTATAAACTTACAACAATCCTCTCTCAATTTATCATCAACAGAACAGGTGAAGCTTCACAGAAAAAAAATAACTTAGAAGGGCGCCTTCTTCACTTAATGAAATACAAGTTTTATCTTTCCATAACCCATAAGTTTATAACTGAAAGAGTCCCAAGTGTATAACTTTGCCTATGCATCTAAAAACAAACATCAGTTCAGTAATTCATAGCAGAACCAGGTAGTCACAAGCACAACAGGTTTACCTCACCTGGGAAATACACTTTTAACTATGCATCTGGTGAACTTCACAGTCATCCATTACTCTATGGACACTCTTAAATATCCACTGAAACAAGAATTTCAAATACTGACCTGTAATTCAGTGTTACACAAACAACAGGTCTTCTGTCCAGAATTACATCAAATGGTCACAGTCCCTTTTTCAGTAACACCATGAGCAGGAGCCTAAAGCCCTTGTCAAATTATCTCTGTAAGAGGGTCCCGCAGTGACTGTGAGACAGTGTCACGGGTGCACATAGCTACTCCTAGACAATCGCCTCCTAAAACAAAGACAGCTGTCACTGCATCTAAAATAAAGCCAAACCTGGGGAGGGGGATGGGACGGGGTGGAACAGGACATTGGGGAGAAAAAGGGACATCTGTAATATTTTAAACAAAAAATAAATAAATAAAGCCAAACCTCAAAAAAATGCAGCTATGCCAACTCAGTGTCATTGGAGTTTTCAGGTGTCACATATGAGCTCAAAATAGGTTAAACTCCTTCCTCCTTGGTGCTTTAGCAACATTCAATTCTTTAGTGCTCCTCCCCCAGATGTTAGATTATTTTTAGTGGTGTCTTACACCTAGCATTTTTTTTCTCAATTTCAAGGTTTAAAGAAGCTGTGAAGGGTGGGGGAAGAGAGTACATCAGAGAAGCACAGGACTATTTTTATATTGGGATCTTAAACTGAATCATTTCAGGGCAATGTACAGACTGGGCCAAGGCCCACCTTGATGACAGCTATATCAAAGGCCTATTTCCAAAGATCATAAATCACTAAAGTAAGCATATCAACAGCATGTGGTACTGTGTAAGCATTTTCCAACCTTAACATTTCCATCCTCTACAGTCCTTTGATATCCTCAAAAGATGCTTGGATTTCAAAACCAGCCCCACATCAGCAAGGCTGGCAACTGGCATCCTAGAAAACTGCAAGAAGGCAGGCAAGACCCGAGCGAAATGGGGGATGCAAGGACTTTGCACAGCTGTATTCTTCTAAGAGAATGATACGAATATGGCCACTTCCTACAGAATTTGATTTTTAAGAGGAGAAATTACCCCAAATATCCAAACCAAATGAGGAAATTATATAAATTATATGAGCCCTTCATGGGAAAAGGCACTTACCCAGACAACTCCCCTCTGATTCAGGACAGTTTAAAAAAAAAACAAAAAACACCATATTAACTGTTTTAATTACAGATTAATCTTTAACTCCCAGAAAGCAAAAAAGCTTCAGAGATTCATTCCTGAATAAGCAATCTGAGAGAGAGAAATGGCCTGAAATCTAGCTCCCTCCATAGCGTTTTATGAAGAGTTCCTGGAAAAACTGCTACCTGCTCTTCTTATTCCTAGCTCAAACAAAGACATACTGATGTCATCCCCATCACATTTTTCCACACGCAAAAAAAAGTATGTTTACAGATTTCTGGGGTTTAAAAATTGCCGAATTTCTTAAAAGAGAAGAAAAAGGCCATGCATTATCACTATCATAAAAATGCCTTTTTGATGTCTCATGTCATAAAATGAAAACAAAAGTCTTTATTTTATGACAAAACACCTAAGAACAAAACAACAGTTCTCTACTACAGTTGAACACTTAATGAGCACTTAGTAGTTTCTGCACAAAAATATCTGGAACACATACATCTGCATGTAGTGTTGGTGTAAGAAATACATCAAGAAAACAGTGGATTTCTCTAGGCAACATTACAGGGGATAAATATGGCTAGATTAAGGGTTGTTGGCTGCAATAGCCCTGAGTTCCTGAGAAAAATATAACTAAAGTACTTCAGATTTGTAGAGTATGTTTGTATTTTCAAAGTATTTCCACATCTTTTTTTTAATTTCAGTTTATGTACTACAGTCCCTCCCCATCTGACAGCTAAGCAAGCAGGGCACTTCACAAGAACTTTATTTTGGTTTGTGGTTTGTGTTTTTTGGTTTTTTTTAGGACAGTGCCTCTAAGCCAGGAAATGGCCCTCAAGCGAGTAGAAATGGAAACATCCACAAGCTGATCTAAATGCTATATTCAAGCCACTCAATGCTCACATTAGTCTCATCCTAAGTATTCATGCAACTGACTCAAATATCAGTCAGCATTTTCTTCAATCACCCTATGAAGAGCTAAAGAAAAAGAAAATCTAATTAAAAGTCCAAGGAAGCCCGACCAGCATGGCTCAGAGGTTGAGCATCGACCTAGGATCCAGGAGATTGTGATTTGATTCCCAGTCAGGGCACATGCCCAGGTTGTGGGCGCAGTCCCCAGTAAGGGGCGTGCAGGAGGCAGCCGATCAATGACTCTCTCATCATTGATGTTTCTATCTCCCTCTCCCTTCCTCTCTCTGAAATCAATAAAGATTTTTTTTTTTTTTAAAAAGTCCAAGGAAAAGTCCACTTTACTCAAAACTACAGCCCAAAAACCAAGGGATTTTACAATAGGAAAAAACCCTAAAAAGTTAAAAAATTAAAAAATAATTGGTAACAAGAAAAGAGATGTCAAGGAGGTAAAAAAGAGGAGACACTGTAATTTACAAGACTAAAACCAAACCAACCAAAAATAAATTTCCATGCCCGGCCAGTGTAGCTAAGTGATTTTGCATCGACCCATGAACCAAGAGATGATCACTAGTTTGATTCCTGGTCAGGGCAGATGCCAGGGTTTCGGGCTCAATCCCCAGTAGGGGGCGTGCAGGAGGCAGCTGATCAATGGTTCCTCTCATCAAAGTTTCTCTCTCTCCCTCTCCTTTCCTCTCTCTGAAATCAATAAAGATGTATTTAAAAGAAGAACAGGAAACTAAATGTTTAAAGTATTACTTTACAACGTCAAAGGGAAAGAATGAAACATTTGGGTCTATCAAAAGAAAATCATCTAGTATAAGCCTCGGCCAACATCTTTTCCCACGTGGAACCACCATACAGATAAGGGTCCCAGACTGGGCCAGGAGCTGCTGGGGACCCTATTAGATGCAAGCCAATGCTAGAGGACTGCAAGAGTTTACTCAAAAACTCAGTCTAACAAATGATCATTATGCTTTTCTCCCCACTAAAACATCTGACTTGTGAATCCTAACAGAAACACGCACAGACCCGATCATTACTGTTCGTAAAGTGAAGTAATGTTATCATCTTCTTATAAACACACATACACACACACACACACAACTTTAGTAGATATTAAGAAATCTCTGAAATAACAAATGACCAGAGCACTAACAAAGGAGTTGAATAACCCATCTATAAAAAAGAAAAACTGCCCGGCAGGGCATGGCTCAGCAGTTGAGCATCGACCTAGGATCCAGGAGATCGGGGTTCGATTCCCGGTCAGGGCACATGCCCAGGTTGCGGGCTAGGCAGCCGATCGATGTCTCTCTCAGCACTGATGTTTCTATCTCTCTCTCTCGCCCTCCTTTCCTCTCTCTGAAATCAATAAAGATATATTTTAAAAAAACAAAAAACAACTACTTTTAAATACTTACCACATTTTTTAAATTGTTTTTCCTCAGAAGCCTTTTTGTAATTAAAATTTTTAGAAAAAGTAGAAAAGTTTGTATCACCTCTAGCAGTTGGAAATCAGTTTCAACTATAAGTTATTTAAAAGAAATCACTGCCCAACAGTACCAAAGCACTGAGATTCCAAAGCAGTTGTCATGCATAATTCCATTTCAGAATCCAGCTAGCCGGACTGCGACTGGTAAGAGAGGCCCACAGACTGGAAAACTAACAGGAAAAGCTGCATTTCCCATTTCATATATTGGACCCAACAGGCCAAAGAGCTTGGAAAGAAAGAAGAGGAGCCCAACCCGGCCAGCATGGCTCAGCAGTTGAGCATCATCCTAGGATCCAGGAGATCGAGGTTCGATTCCCGGTCAGGGCACATGCCCAGGTTGTGGGTTCAATCCCTAGTCGGGGACATGCAGGAGGTAGCCAATCAATGACTCTCTCATCATTGATGTTTCTATCTCTCTCTCCATCTCCCTTTCTCTCTCTGAAATCAATAAAGATATATTAAAAAAAAAAAAAAGAAGAAGACCTATAGTTCAGCTTGATAGTTATTTACAGCAAATAATAAAGCAATGGTTAGCACTCAATTTTAAAATAAATGACTAAAACCCACAAATTATATACTTTAAAAGGGAAAATTTTATTATATAAGTTATATCTCAATAAACCTGGTTTTTTTAAATAACTAAATAAATAAATGGTACTTAGAAAGAAGTACTACGTATAACATATAAACCACCTGGCTCTATTACTGAGAGATCACAAAATGTGCACTTTAAAATTCTGATATATAAAAAGAACATCAACTTCACTCATAGCTGAAGAAATGCAAATTAAGATATTGTACACTCTTCACCTGTAAGGTTAGCAAAGATGAAAAACTTTCATAATACCCAGAGCTGATGAGGAGACATGGAAATCTAAACACGCTTTGTACACTGGCACATCTTGGAGGGCAAGTTATTTAACAGCTTTCAAAATTAAAAATGCACATACTTATTGATACAGCAATTCCACTTCTAATAATTTGCTGTACAGATATACCTATACAACTGTACAGGTTCAAAGAATTTAAAAAAAGAAAAAAGAATCAGGACCAACTGTCCATCAACAGGAAATTAAAGTATACATCCATACAATGTCCCACTATGCAGTTGGTTAAAAAAAAAAGACCTGAGGTATAACTAGTATAACTATAGGTACTGGCTTGAAAAATATGGGCTTGAAACATTAAGTAAAAAGCAAAATTCAAGAGAGTATGTATAGTGTCTACATACATGCTTCTAAGTGCATAGGAAATGTGTAGAAGCATATTGGGAAGTGGGGGTTACTCTTTTAAGACAGTATGAATGTGATTATGAGTATATACTAATTTTATAATTATAATTTCAGGCTCTCAAAGTCATATCCTCATGTCACATCTCTCCATGCTATGACCCCACCTGTTTTTCCAGTGCTCTATGTATGGTTCCAGCCAAACCAGTCTCCTTCCTTTGAGATATCAGCCCAAAGAATTCCTCTTCAAAATGCTCTTACAATTTGGTCTGAACAGCTACCAGCAACAGCTTCAAATATAAATTACCTAAGTTGAAAGAACTATGTCTGCCTGCACCTTCTACAGAACATTTAAAAGAATTTTTTTGAAAAAAGGAAACTGAAACAATTTAATAATCCTCAGCATAGAAGCAGCAAAAGAACTGTACTGACCATTTTCCATGCTTTCCAACATCTCTGCCTTTGCTCCAATTTCCTGTCTGAAATCCTCTTAGCTACTTATCACATGTCCAATCCTGCCAATCCTTCAAAACACAGGTTAAGCACCTCCTCCTACACCAAATCTTCCCTAATGCCCCAGCCAAACTTAATTCTCTTTCTTTCTTTTTTAATTTTTTTTAATCCTCACCTAAGGATATGTTTTTATTGTTTTTTTGTTTGTTTGTTTTTTAGGGGGAGAGAGAGAGAGAGAGAAACATCGATGTGAGGGAGAAACATCTATCGGCAGCCTTCGGTACATGCCCCCACCAAACCTGAAACCTAGGTATGTGCCCTGACAAGGAATGGAAACCACAACCTTTCTGGTGTACCGGATGACGCTCCATCCAACTGAGCCACCAGCTAGGGCTAATTCTCTTCTTAAACCACAGTATCATCATCATCATCTCTAGAGACACTTTCCCCTATCTAGTGCTCAACTGGATACATGTCTCAGTCCCATTAGTGAAAAAATTCATCGAGGGCACACAATCTGACTTGGTTATTCTGTATGCCCCATTTCATATATAAATTAAACTGATATTTCACTAAAACTTGTAAGAAAAAGAATGGCAATAATCTAAAAATAAAAAAGCACAGACTTTCTTATGCATTCATTTTAATTAGGTAATATTTACATATGACCAACCGTAGAAGCGTGAAAGGTAAGGATCCCTCTCTCCGAATCTTCTCCTCCTCCCCAGTGCCCTAGTTCGTACGTCTCCTTAAAAGGCAATCACTACGATCAATTTCTTAACACAAGGTTTTAAAACGTCCTTAGACACTACAACTTTATACCACATTCATAACTTTCGGTCTAAGATGACAAAAATAATCTGTGGCATTCAAAGTAAATTTATTTACGACAATTACACAAGTGCACACTGTATACTTGTGCAATTAAAGTGACCAAAGCAGATGTGGTCTCTACCCTTCTGGAGTTTACAAAACAGCAATGAACCTGAGGTTGCAGAATCTGCCTTCAAGGGGTTTACAATCTAATGGAAAGAATAGAATTAATACTAAGATACAAATGCAAGTAAACATTTATACAAGATACAAAGTGATAAAATGAGTGACAAGGTTAAAGAACCAAAAAAAAGGTACTTAACTGGAAGGAAGTAAGAGTGGCCAAACTAAAAAAACTTAGGGTAGTATGTTCTAAGCAGTTTTAATTGAAATAGATTAGATCTGATGTAAGAACAGGAATAAAGTAGGAAATAAATGACATCTCAATAACAGTACAGGGAAAAGATGAATAATAATGTCAGGTTTTGGTCAAGTTACTCTCCTCTAAAGAACCAGAAATTACCCTCCAGTTAAAGTAAAGGATTGCTTAAAGATTACTAATCAAAAGGAAAAACACTTTTTTTAATCTTCTATATCTCTGTTTTGAACCACTGTGGTTCAAATTCTTTGATATTCCTCCTTCAAGAGGTAAATCTTAATTCCCTTCCCTTTGCACATTTGGGATGGACTTAGTGACTTGATTCTAACTAATTGAAAAAGTGAAAGTGACAGTGTGTCATTTCTGAAACTAAGTCATAAAAGGCTTCTCTCTCTCATCACTTGTACTGAGGGAAGCCAAATGCCACGTCATGAGGTCACTCAAATAATCATATGGAGAGGTCCATGTGACAAGCAACTGTGAGCCTTCTGCCCACAGCCAAGTGAGTAAGCCATCTGAGAGCACAGCCTCCAGCCCCAATCATGTCTTCAGATGTCTGCAGCCCCAGCTGACATCTTGACTGCAATCTCAAGAGAGACCTCTGAGCCAGAACCTCTCTGCCAAGCCACTCCCAAACTACTGACCACAGAAATCATGAGATAAATGTTTACTGTGTTGTCATTAAGCTTTGAGGTAACCTGTTATGCAGCAATGCATAACTGAAACAACTCCATGGTATTTTTTGTGGGGGGTTTTAGGGGGCTTTTTGTTAATCCTCACCTGAGGATATTTTTTCCATTGCTTTTCAGAGAGAATAGAAGGGAAGAGGGGGAGAGAGAGAAACATCAACGTGAGAGAGACGCATCGACTGACTGTCTCCTACACCCGCCCCAACCAGGAGGTGGGGAGCAAACCCACAACCAAGGTATGTGCCCTTGGCCGGAAATTGAACCCGAGACCCTTTGGCAGATAGGCCAATGCTCTATCTACTGAGCCACAAAGGCCAGGGCACTCCATGGTATTTTGTGTCTCTAAAACACTTATCTTTATCTTCTAGCAGGTATTTGTCTACCAATGGCCAGCAGAAAAAGTAATTCCTAGAAGGCTGTTCTCTTCATCTTTACATGCCTGTAAGGCTTACCTCAACTGAACTGCACTGTTAAATGCTTGTTTTTGCTTTTATTTGTTAAAAGATTCTTGCCAGTGCCTATAGAGTTGACTATAGGTATCGAAAAATGAAACGATTAAACCCTGAATTAAGAGCATAGCTACTGGTGTGGGGTGAAAAAGGAAAATATTGATTTGATTGACTCAACTGAAAATGGAATGAGGGATAATGAATGCAACGATCAAAAATAACTCCAAATGACATATGCATAAGGTGGGAAAAGCAGTCATTTTGTACCCCTGAAGTACCGGAGTATGAAACTTGCTTGAAGAAATATAGTACACAGCAGCAAAACATTATAATACTAACACTTAGAGCTTCATTATTAAGGAGAAAGGGACAAGCCACTTGATTAAGAAAGGGTTCATTTTACATGTGTTTCACAAACTGTCTACAGAATATTAGTTTCTGTAAGAAGGTCATAGTATTCTTTGGGGAAGGGAAAAAAACAAGCAAACTAAACAAACATACAAAATGCCCTCTATATTTTACAGGACATTTCTGAGGCTTTCAGGTGCTAATGTGTATTAAAATTAATTTGACCTCAGAACACTTAAAATACTTGCAGCGTATTAGTATGCTATGAATACAGTTTGGGATACACTGACTTGGGTAGGCAGATTGGTAGACAGGTAGGTGGATAGATTCACAGAAAATAAAAGAACAAGATAAATGTAATAAAATGATCTCACCTAAAAGAGATAACTGACTACCAGTTATGACTATGTAGAATTTCTCAAAGCAAAATAAACTATTAGATAAGCTATCAAAAGCACACACCAGATGTCAGGAAGAATGAAGATTGGAAAAGCATAATAGGATATAAGAGAAGAAAAGAAATTCCCTTCCCACAGGCCATGGCTTAGAATGTGTCAACCCCTCCGCTCCTACTGTGTACCTCGAGAGCTGGCTTGAAAGGGTGAGCAACCGGCCATCTGGAAGGCTGGTAGGTAGCTTAAGAGCTGGTGTGCCCCCAAAACCTTAACCAACAGTGATCATAACTAAGGACCCATCTGATCTTCTCTCTTGGGAAGTGTTAATAAAAGGCATAAAGAGTCCTTAGGAGTGGAAGTGGAAGCAGGAGCATAAAGATACAAAGAAACCTTAGGAGATAAAACAGTGGAGTGAATAGCAGAGGATTAGGTGGGCCAGCCCTGTCAGGGAAAAACTTAAGTTAGTATATTATTGTCCAATCTGAACAGCCTTCTGTGGTGGCCCTGCCAGAGAGACCAGGGTCGCAGACTGATGATGCAACCTCATCACATTCAGTATGCAACCCACACATAAAGAAGGGAGAGGGGAGGGAAAGAGGAATGAGGGGGCAGGAGGAACACAGGCTCTGGGTTTAATAAAGGGCATTCCACTTAAATTCACCTGAATGATGTTTTCATATATCAAACATCTTTTTAAGTCAGTGGCCAGAGCCTACATGTCCCATGAGGAATCAAACTCCCAACTGGATACAACTCCCAAGTGTAGCCAGATTCTGCCCAGAGAGGGCAAGGTTTCTAGAGCCTCCCCAGGCAGCTTCTCTGAATTCCTGCATGCAGACGCCCACATTCTCACCTGCTCACACTCCCCCTGGACTGTATTCACCTCATACGTTAAGTGCCACCACCACTCTCCCCCATCCCCACTTCCAGAAGTAGTAACAGGGACAGGAATCAGACCTCTGGGAGCCTGATGGAAATGCATAGGTGGTGTTTGTGAATGTGTATGTGCACACTCTGCTGAGTGTGCGTGGGGCTGTGTGCTGGATTGGGTTTTTATAGGAATAGTTCTCCCCTGCTGCTCCAGGACTCTAGAAATGCTGCATGGCCATGCTTGCTCACAAGCTCTCTTTCGGGTTGGTCCAGGCCCACAATGTAAATACTGTCCCCTTTAGAGTGATGTCCTTATGCTACACACAGGCTGGACAACCATACACAAGCCCTGGCACTAGGGTATGGCTCAACAAATTCTTCCTGCTAAGGAGGAAACAAGGTAATCTGGTCACTAAAGCTGGGTGGGATCCCGTAAGTATTCCAGTATCCATGAGGCCCAGCTGAACCTGGGGTTCTTGTTTTTATGTGAGGCCTGACTTTCAAGGTTTACATTTCTGTTCCACTTTTCCCCAATACCTGAGATGACTTGGGAGACTTTCTGTTCTTGGAGCCAAAGCCTAACCAAAACCCTTATAAATCTCATGTATAACTACTTTAAAATTAGGGCCTAACCCATGGCTTCAACTTCTGATGCAAAAGCCCAAGACAAATAGGCGGTGAGGATTCCTCAAATACCAAGAGCTCTATAAATTAGAGGTCATATCATTTTGTAATTTAACCACGTAAGGAAAATTTTCACAGTTAAATACACTGCTTATGGTTGATGATATACTGGCAAATTTTACGAAATAAAAATAACAATTTTACACTGGTACAAAGAGTTCACTTTACAAAAAAAGTTCTTACATGAGCCCTCCTATCTGACCTAGTTACCTAATATACAGACACGTGCTACATCTTACATTGCTTGGCATACCAAGTTAGTTATACAAATCACAATTCCAACCAAAACTCCAACCTAGTAAATATTTAGTATTTGGGAATTCTTGAGTTGTGATCAAATATTCATTAAAATGGCTTAAGCAATCTTAAAATTTCTAACACATAAATGCTCATTTCTCTTCATTATTTAAGAAACACTAAAACTCAGATAGGAAACCAAGCACAAGCCACCAGGCTCACTAAAGTCACGTTTAAACAGGACAAGCAAAGCTATAAATTTGGAATAATTACCAAGATACTAATAATTAACAATCACTTAATTATGATTCAAGAGGAATTCCTGGTTGTTGAAAACCCCTATGATCAACCAGAGCACAGCATTATCAGAAACTGATTATGTAAGACAATAGCATATTGTTTCAGGATGTGCAAGTATGTGTAATGAAGTTCACAGCCTTGTGACACTAATAACTCACTTAAACATCTGAATTTTCTGCTATCTTAACCTTTAAATCAACTGCAAAAGAAGCTGCCAAAAGCGGTTAGCAGGAAAGCACATAATTCCCAAAAGAACTTCGTATATATAACTCATTTTAATACTTAAATGTTTTTATGATTACTGAGATTTGAACAAGATGTTAAAGATTCAAAACTAATTTTAAATGTAATAGGTGCTCACTAAATCCACAGTAATAGTCAACATACACTGGTTTTTAGAATGGCACAGGTCTTATTCTTGTGTGTGTATTTACAGCAACTGGCATATTTCTGGCCAATATTACATACGATTATTGCAGGACCTAACAGTGGTTACTATCCCACCTTTTAAAAACTTTCTGACTGACCAATAAGTCAAAGTTGAAAAAATAACTGGTGCACATATTTCTTGATTTGGATTACCTTTTTGTTGTGAATGGGTTCTAGTTACTCTAGTTACCTTGAAACAAAACACTGGCAGAGACGATGTTGGATTGAAATTGCCTGACTCTATTCCTACTGAATAAATAATACATTTCAACTGTTCATATTTCATTGTAAAGGATATACAACTTTAGAGATCTGCTCTAAGTTTTGAAAGCAAAGTGAGTCAGAAATCACATTCCTATGAGTACCCAGTCTGAAACAGAGGGTATTTATTCTATACTGAGTTCTCCCTGCCACTACAAACCTCTCTCACAGTTTATTACATTAAAACAATTGAGATGGGAAAAGATGTGTGATAATAAAAACCCTTCAAGGCATCTATCAAGAAGATTATCTCTGAAACTACACCTTGGTTCAGAAGCCTTTGAGCAGGAACTTGGCCTCTGTTAATCTATGTGCACCCTAGTTTCACATTTTCTCTTACCTCTAATTTTTAAATCTAATCCACAGAGTAAGTCATTCTATCAGACAATTGTATTTATGTTTACATGACTATTGAAAACAACACTATTGCAATGCAACACCATTACACAAGCAAAAGTGCTGATTTTAGTGGACTCCCCCCAACCCCTCCACCTTCTACCTGCCTCACCCCACTTCCACACACCCTCCCTCTGTTAAATCCCAGAGGAAACTCTTGGGTCCAGTGCTGGAATTTTTCTTTTCTATAGGGAAGGTCTATTTGATTTTTTATTAATGATATTGAAAACTTTTTAAAGACTGCTAATGTATATACAGTTTCCCACACCAAAATGCAAATTAAATTCCTACTTTGTTTAATATTTCAAGACAAACTAAATTTCTCATAAAAGACATAAGCATATCAATTCAAAAGAGTCCTTACAAGTCACAATGTGTAAATACTTCTGATAATAGAACAAATTAATGTCAAGACACAGCCAATAACGTAAAAAGCCTCCATAGAACCGTGCCTGTCAAAGGGCATCTGTATTAGCAGCTCAGGGAAGCGGCATTTGCAGAAAAGCACTACAACTGTGTTCAAAAGAAAATCATTAGGCCTCAGCCCTCACTCCCTTTCCCCTTCCCAGTCCTCTTCGTCTGTATCCTTCAAAGCAATTAACCAGCAGAAGGTGCTGTTCTGCAACCCATCAGTACACACACCAACCTCCATCCTTGGCCCAGAGCTGGGTTTACCCCAGGTGGACTCTCTTAGCCTATTCCCTGTCCAGTGTTTAAGGAAGCTACTACACTAGCCCCCAAGGCAGAAAACCAGACCTTGTCTTATAACCCCTATTTATAAAACAAAACACACTGACGGCTCAATAGCCAGCAAGCCTATCAAACCCTCCGACCACTAATATGTCAAAACACCCACACACGCTTTGCTAAATATTAACCTCAAAGACGATCTCAACCTTAACTGAGACAATGTACTTCTGCCTAGAAAAGATGACCCTGGTCCCATTCACTACAATAAATGAGTCCACTGAACAAATCACTGTCCCCAACAAAGTCAGAGGCCAGGAGGAATGCAAAAGCTGGCTACCAGGCCACGACATTTTATAAAGAGGGATTTGATCTTTACATACACACACACACAAAAAGAAAGAGCAGCAGAAACCAGGTTTGCAAAGGGAAGAAATGAAGGTGGAGGAGTCTGAACATGTTTTTGAGTGTCCTTTAGTTTCCAAGGTACTCTTCTGCCTCTTACAAGGTTGCAAAAAAAAAAAAAAGGCCAGACATGAGTTGGGTGAAAGAAAGCTGAGAAAGAAATGCACCCACCCTTCCCCCATCTTCTCTCCTCTCTCCCAAAAAGAGCTGTGTGTTGTCTGTGCAAACCTAGTCCCAAATATGGGAGAGAGAGAATGAATGTGTGTATGAAGAACAATGAGCCCTCAGCCTGGCATTGTGTGTGTGTGTGTGTGTGTGTGTGTGTGCGCGCTTCTGCCTCTTTTCCCTTCGACCTCAACAACAACAGGGAGAGCTGGCAGCCAGCTTTCCATCCAGCCTAGGCCATCGAAACCAAAACTGGTACATAATTCACGGTGGAATGAACTCAGCAAGCAAATCCAGGGAAGGAAACAGCTACCCAAAGATGATTTTTATTATCGTATAGATCCAGCCTCTCTCCCCTCCCCCAACAGACTGAGACTAAAGAATCCTGTGTACACCAGACAAAAAGGTCTCTCTTTAAATGGAAAGCAATTATCAAAGCCATTTCAAACCTAGGCACGGGATGCACGGATGTGTGTTACATTAAAAAATGTCTGTTTTGTAATTCACCAAATGCCCCCTTTTCACTAGTTACCTTTTTGTGTGTTTTTTTTTTTTAAAAAAAAAAATGCTTTGGAGAAAGCTATTTCAGGATTCATACAAAACTACTTTCTAAATGTACCTTAAAATAGCAACACATACTGGAACGTTTAAGGCACCCAGTTTCCCAAGGACACATTTTGCTCACATCAATGTTTGAAGTCTCTAATCCAGAAAAAAAAAAAACTGTAAGCAAAACCTTGGCAAAAAGAGGCAGAGGGGGGACAAATGACAATTCAACAATGAATCATTTTGTTTTCCTTTCAACAACTTCTCCAGCAACCGGTTTTCAAAGGAAACCTACGATACTTGCCCCCTCCCCACACACACCATCTATGTAAAACTACTTCTCTTCTTTCCAAACCCTTAAAAAAAAAAAAAAAGCCGCTCTCTTGCCGAGGGCAGAACCCCGATTCTGCTGCTGCTGCAAGGGATTTGGGGTTTCAGAATTCAGGAACCAGAGAACTAGAGGTGGGGGCGACACAAAGGGCGGAATCATCTTCTCCCAACGTGAAAAAAAATCAGTACTTTCGGGAAAGTCCGCCCTCCAGACCCCCAAACCCACACACACGGGCGAGAAACGGGCCGTTCCAGCGCCCGGCCGCGCCGCCGCTCCTCAGCTCGGCCGGGCGTCGAGTCACAGCAACTAGTTCAGCCCCAGGCAAGTGAAGCCGGAGCGAGAACCGGCGGCGAGGGGCGAGCGGGGCCGGCCGGCGAGCGGGACAGTCACCTGCCCGGAGCGGGCCCCGCCGAGCGCCGCGCCGCCCGGCCCTCGCTCTCGGGCTCGCCCGGGACCCGGATTCCACGCCCACCCCACGCCCGCCCCACGCCCACCTCCTCGCCCTCCCCACGCCCCGCGCCCCGCACCGGGGGCCAGAAAAGCAAGCCGACGCCACGCGCGGGCAACTTGGAGACTTACCTTCCCCGGAGGCGCTACACCATCAATGGAGGTGTGTTCGGCCGGCTCCCGGGAAAGTGGGGGGGAGGGGGGGACGCGGCGGGAGGCCCGCGGGGCTGGGGGCCGCCGGGCTCGGGCCGAGGAGCGGCCGGCCGCGGGGATGGAGGCGGGGCTGCAGGGGCTTCCCTCCCGTGACCTTCCGCGCGGTGTCCACCAGCCGCCCCGCTCCGCGCTCGGCCGGTCCTTCAGGAGCGGGAGCCCAGGATCATGTCTGGTTTTTGTTTTTCTGAGGAGGGCGAGGGGGCTCCCTGAGGAGGAGGGTGATTTTTTTTTTTTTTTTTTCTTCCCTCCTCAACTAGGAGAGAAAAATGAGGCAGAGACGATGTGGGAGGCGAGCGAGGGGAGGCGGAGGCGGAGGCGAGGCGGGGGGCGAGACCCGAGCCGGGCGAGCGTCTCGGGCGTGCGGGAGGAAGACGAAGCTGGGAGCGCGGGGGGGAGGCTCGCGAGCGTCTCTGGGAGCAGCGGCGCCTCAGCGATGGAGGCCGAACCGCGGCGGGGTTGCTGCACCGACCCCGCCGCCCACCTCGCAGTATCGCGCCTGGTTATTGGGTGTGACGCGCGCCGAGGCTGGGCCAATGGGAGACGGAGAGCGAGCGGAGGAGGCGGGACTTCTCGCGGTCCCGGCCGGAGCGCGCGCTCCGGGAGGCGACCGGGCGGTGGGCTGGGCTCCGCGCCCCGCGTGTCTTTGTGCGGGGCCGGGGCGCGGGCCGGGGCCGCGGCGGGCAGGTCCCGGGGGCGGGGTGGGCGGGAGCCCGAGTGCTCCCGTTATTACCGGGGTCACAGTCTGCCTTTTCAGCCACCTAAGGCTCGGATTCCTATCCCCGGGGGGGAAACCGGAGCGGGTTCGAACAATGCGCCGACGGACTCTCGAAATTCTGCTGAGCATCATCGTTTTCAAAGTCAATCCATGGCCAAAGATTAAGAAAGAGAAAAACGAAATTGGCAAAGAATAAGAAGAAAAGCCTGCAGAGTCTCATCGGGGAATAAAGAAGGGACTAGAACCACCGGCAGAGGGGATTTTAGAGAGAGAGCGGTGTGCGCAGCTCTGCCGTAAGTCCGAAAAAAAAATCCAAAGAAAGAAAAATCTAAAGATCCCCGTTTTTCTTCGAGAAACATTGGGGTCCGTCCCGTTTTCCGAAAGACTTGATAAGTCACAGGGCCTCCGTGGGATGCTGTTAGGGGAGTGAGGGGCAGGCCAAATGCTCCTGTTCCATTTAATGTAATTTACAGGATTGAGGGGGTTGGGAATTTTAATTACGTTTAGCAGTTTTTGAAATGCGTATCGGGTTTACGGAGCCCTTTCACGGACCCTGGCGTGAATCCAGAGTGAATCATCAACGTTATTGTTTGTTAATACACTGTAAATGCTTGTTGGCGTCCTTCTGCCGAACACTTTTCCAGGAGGGGTTCAGACCTGTATATAATAGAATAATTAAGGCATAGAACAGAGCACAGAATAACTCACTCATCTTTTTCAAATAAAGGGCTCATTTTTCTCTTTGGAATACCTATTCAGATTATAATTTCACATCCAACCGTTTCTTTTAGGAATGATTTAACCAGCGGATATTATTGGACTGTGACCCAAGAGATCTAAAACGTTAGTTGTCCCGTGACCTTTCTGAGTGACTTTTTAAAAGAATTTTATTGAATTTATTGGGGTGACATTGGTTAATAAAATTTTATTTAAGTAAAAGGTTTCAAGTGTACGGTTCTATAATGCATCATCCGCATATTGTATTGTGTGCTCACCACCCAAAATCAAGTCGTCTTCCATCAACCAGTTATCACCCCTATACCCTCTTCTATCTCCGCCCACCCCCGAGTAGCTTTAAGCAAGAAAAATCCTGTCTGCTGCAATTCCTTCAGCTATGAAATGGGAAGACTGATTAATACTGCCTTATATACCTAATAATGTGAGGACTGAATTTTACAGCATAATAGATTCAATAAACAGCTCTCAATATCCTAGACATGGATGAAACTATTCTACATCAGTTTGGAAATAATGAGGGGTAAAGTGTATCGGATGGCTTCGGTTTCCATCAAAATCTACATTTACAGAAGCAGTATTTCTAATCAAGGTTCAGCCTGTGGTGGGTGAATGGACATTGCTTCCAAGATGATGCCTGTGGACCCTGCACGGTCATTCAGCAGTGAAGAGAGGGGCTCTCAAGATCAGGAAACTACATTTACTCTAGTATTAGGATCCTTTTCATTTATAACAGTGTAGATTTAGAAATGTCAAAATTCCACGTAGCTGCAAAGCATAATGGTATGGTAGTGGGCCATAAAATTAGCAAACTTTGACAATCCCACGCAAGAGTTGTGGTCCAGCCAGAGAGTACATATAGCCTTCCCTCAGAGCATCTGAGAGGCTGATAAGGTAATAATAATACGTAGTAATAACAACAACTGTGAAACCATTGATTGAAAGCTTTTAAGTCCCAAGCTCCAGGCCAAGCATGTTGTATCCCTTAGCCCATTTAGTCCTGACAATAGCTCATGACGTGTGTTGTCATTATCTCCATTTTAAAGGTCAAGAAATAGGTCTTAGAGAAGTTAAATAACTTGCTTAAGGTAAAAGAGGTCGGATGGGTTGTTTTTCCATTATAAAATTAGCAAGTTTTCTCTTTTCAGCAAACTTTAGAAAATGGGGATGACTTTGGTTATTGAATCTGGAAACATCAGGAAGGGCTTTTGTTATTTTATGTATCTTACTACAGGTAGAAGTGATTTTATTTGTTATACAGAGGTCCCATCAGAAATGTAATACCATTATTTAAAAGAAGCCAGGAGGAAAGAGGGATTCTTTAATAACTGATGTGACAGCCAGATAGCTATATAGGAAAATACAAGCAATGCAGAACGTTTTTTAAAAAATAGATTCCCATTATTCCTAAACTCTCCCCAAAATTACAGATGGGTATTTTTAAATGTAAAAACTGAAACCACTAAACCACTATTTGTTAGGCTGAGTTTACTAGTTTTTATTTTATTATTGTTCTCTTTAACCTACATACAGGTTATGCTTGTTCTTTGCCCTGGCCAGTTTGGCTCAGTGGTTAGAGCATCAGCCTGCAGGCTGAAGGGTCCAGGGTTCATTTCCAGCCAAGGACGATGTTTTCTTTTTTTCTCTCTCTCTCCCTTCCACTCTCCGAAAAGCAATGGGAAAAATATCCTTGGGTGAGGGTTTTTTTTAAAAAGATTATGCTTATTCTTTTGTATATGTCAGATATTGTATGATTTTTTAAATGAAACCATAGAAGCATTAAAGGAATACTAAAACTTTTTCAAATCATGATTGAGGATGTTCTGTCCAAGCATGACAGGAAACCCAGAAGCCATAAAGGAAAAACACCAATAAATTTTACTGCGTAAATATTTTACATCTCTGTGAGGCATGAAAAACAACAAAGCAATGCAAGAAACAGGCAAACAGAAGGAAAATATTTTCAACACTTAAAGGGCTAACTTCCTTAACACAATATAATCATAATGAAATAAATGCAAATTAAAATCATCTCTCATTATCATTTTTTTTTACTTCATAATATTCAGTATTGATGGGGATGTGAGAAAACAGGCACCCTGATGCATTGTTGGTGAAACATATAATCTGACGATTTTTTAGAACTCAATTTGGCACTATCTGTGAAAACGTTAAATAGCCGTACCCTTTGGGCCAGCAATTCTAGAAAGCCATTTTACAAATAATCTTGCATAAATATACTAAAACTTAAATAAATTATGCTACAAACATACAATGGAATAGTTGACAGCATTCAAAAATAATTCAGGCAATCTGAATTGGTAGGGAATGACAACCAGGGTTCAGAGTTAAGTGGAAAAAAGCAAGTCACACAACAATTACGTAAAGTATAATTCTACTTGTATTTTATTTTATTTGTATGTGTGTGTTTAGAGAGAAGAAGGGAGAGGAAGGGAAGAGAAACATCAATGTGAGAGGAAAAACATCGGTAGGTTTCGAGCCCCAACTTGGGATTGAACCTGCAACCCTGGGCACGTACCCTGACTGGAAATCAAACCTGTGACCCTTCGGTGCCCTGGACAATGCTCCAACCAACTGAGCCACACCAGCCGGGGCCTGTTTGTATTTTCAAAAGGACAGATTTGTATGCGGTTTAAAAATGTCTAGAAGCATTGCACTGGGAGGATGTTTACAGTTAGTCACTGGGCGTGGAATGGAGAGGGAGCCGGAGACTGACTTTTTACTTCTGTTGACTGGTTTGATTTTTTTTTTTTCTCTTCATATCAAGCATGTATAATTTTCATAATTAAATAAATTTAAGTTCTTTAAACATGGCTGGCAACTGGTCTCCATAATTCACCAGAAATACTCAAGCCCCGGCCGGGCGGCTCAGTTGCTTGGAGCTTCGTCCCATTCACCAAAAGGGTTTCAGGGTCAATCCCCCAGTCTGGGCGCACATGGGAGGCGGCCATCGATGTTTCTCTAGCTTTGTCCTTTCCTTTCCCTCTAAAAAAAATCTCTTCAAGAGAACTGGGATGCTTTATGAAGCCTGATAACAAACTGCAGCTTGTTCCTGGGCGTTTTCTTTGACACTGCCTTCCGAGTTTGTGTAGTGCCAAGGCAAGCCAATAAGGAGCGGCAACTACCTGCCGCTGTGCTTGAGTAAGGGGGTCTGTCCGCTCCCTGCCCACCGGCCCTGCTGCAGGTGCTCACAGCTCACCTTGCATTTACCCACAGTGGGTTTTCGCTTTACAAAACGTTGTAAATCAGAATTGCTCCCTCTTCAGTCTTTTCCCTCAGGCCAAGTAAGTACCTTTGATAGCCTTTCTCAAAGTCCCTGCCCTGAATTAGAATGGAGAATGGGTGATTATTGGGCTTATTACAGGAGGCCACATCACACATGCAAACACATACAAAAGTGAAACAGCTTTTCCCAAAAAAAGGATCATAAATCAGAAACCTTTTTTCCATTGTTTGGACATGAGTAATTGTGGTTAGCAACTAAGGTTCTTGATTCAGCTCCAGACTCCAATGAATTTTCTTTCCACCAAAGCAGAAGTGGGTCTGTTTACCAGTAACAGATTTCAAGGAAACTCTGTTCCACTGAACCACATCAGATCCAGTGGAGTGACGCTCTTCTCTGAGTCACATGTAGCCAGCCAATGCTACAGCTTGCTGTCCAAGGACACTAGGGCATTTTTTGGGTGAGATCTAAATCCAGCATCTGACTTCTGACCACTTGTGGTTCTTGAAAAGTCTCATAGGGCTTTGTGAAAGAATTAAGGGGAGGAGATGCTGATTTTCATTGGCCTGGCCCAGTTCCAAGTTTGTTCATTAGCAGTCCTTTGTCTGCGATCTCCCTGAGACGTGCTATTCCACAGTCCCTGTTATAAACAGCTGTCCACTGTTAGCTGAGCGAGCCAAAGAGCCAGCAAATTCCACCCTGGGGGGAGCTGCATTTCAAGATAAACACTTCCTCCACATCTATTGGTAAGTTACTTTGGTTTACGTTGGAGGAAAGGTATGGTTTTCTAGGGAGAATAAAGGCATAATTATGGGGAGTTAAAAATGATCCACAAACCCTATTTTGTCTAAATAGTGAACAAAGAAAACTGGCATTGATCACAAAGGGGCTCTGGGCAGGAGGAGTCCAGAGGAAATGTATTTCAGAGTCTCCCATTTTATTTGGGGGACCCAGGACTTAATCATATAATATTGATGTGGCAGGTACTGTTTGCCACCAAAATTCATTTCTTTAGTCCAAGGCATATATACAAACAGAGCAAATAGGCAAGTAACTCTAACCCAAAAGAAACAGCAAATTTCACTCCCTGCCATCCAAACTTTGGTGTCTATGTTGGGCATGTCTGGGGCACTCACTTTAATGCCTCCCTCCTTTTCATTCAACACTCAAGGCATTTCAATTTCAAAATACCCACATTCCCAGTCCTCTCAGCGCCAAATGTCTCCTACTACAACAACTTCCAGGATAAGTTCTGCTATGGTTTTGTTTTTGTTTGTTTGTTTGTTTTTTTCTTAAAAAGAGCATTTTAACTTGGAAGCATCCAAGATGTCCTTCAGTAAGTGAATGGATAATCTGTGGTACATCCAGTCTAGAATATTATTCAGCACTAAAAATAAATGAGCTGTCAAGCCATGAAAAGGTATCGAAGAACCTTAAAGGCACAACTAAATGAAAGACACCAATCTGAAAAAGGCTGCATACATAGTGTATGATTCCAACTATGTGACATTCTGGGGAATGCAGAACTTTGTCTGGAAAAGACATTATGAAAAAGGAAGTAAAGGCCAGTGGTTGCCAGGGCTGGGGGGACGGACGATGAATAGGTGAAATACAGGGGATTTTTAAAGCAGTGAGACTGTTCTGTATGATACCAGAAGGGTAGATACATGTAATCATACATTTGTCAAAACCCACAGAATATATCACACACAGTGGGCCCTATTGTAAACTGTGGCCTTTAGTTGATGATGATGTACCAGTGTTGGTTCATCAAGGGTAACCAGTGGACCACGCCACACTAATGCAAGATGTTAATAACAGAGGAAATGGGGGGGCGGCAAAGAGGTATATAGGAACTCTGTACTTTTGCTCAGTTTTCCTGTGAACGTAAAAAACGCTCTAAAAAAGTATTTTTTTTTAAAGAACATTTTAGTTATGTTCTCTGTGTTGCATGGAATGGAGACGCACTCAGCAGCTCCTGTAACAGGAGGTTTATGTGAGAATGTTCCTCTAGGGAAGGCCAAGCAGAGCTGAACCATGTGACAGAAGAGGGCGGGGTACAGGAAGGACGAGACCCCAGCTCCCTCCACCATTAACATCCCTGGCCACTGGTCCCCTCACTGTCCCCCCAGCTGGCCTCCTCGCCCTTTCCCACATAGCTTTTCCTCGCTTCAAGTGGCCGCTTCCTCACAATTTCAGCTCCCTCCTCATTGCGACTTGCCTGTGGCCTCTGGGGCTCCGGTTTTGCTGTAGCCTGTGACATCAGTGCAGCTGCTCCTGCTGACTGCCTCCTGGCATGAGCGTCTCCTACTCAGAGTTCCTGAGAGGGACAAACATGATGGCCCAGTTCATCATTTTCAGCCCAGCCCTGTCCTGGTCCCTGGGCCTGCCCCTGTGGGGTGCTAGTAGCCAGGGAGGGACAAAGGGTGTCCTCGGGTGAAGCCCCAGAGCTCGGGTGGCTCCCTCTAGAAGGGCCCGTGGCTGTGGCGGTGTTCTCCACGGGCCTGTGGAATGGCTTGTTTCCAAAACACGACAAGAGTAAAATTGAACCTTAGAAACTAAGTTGTTAAATATATTTTCTAACGGTTACCTTTTGAAAGGACATTTGGCCTCTCTTAAAAAGACCCAAAAAAATCAGTCCACAAGTTACAGAACGTTTCAGTCTCATGATCAATAACAATTCTGTAAGAAGGATCTCTGAAACTCCTCCCCGCAAAAGGCCTTCCAACCAACATCCAGAAGAGCCCCCTTACCTTCAGACTAACAGCAGATTCTTGCCACCGACAAGGAGAGGAGAGAGAAAGCCAAGAGAAACTAGATGGATCTTCGCTTCCCACTGAAGCACCCTCTACCCCGCTAACCTAGTAAGAGGTGACTGATTTTAATCCCAGGGTGAAAGAAATAGTCCAGAGTATAACAAATAATTTTTTGAAAGATTTACGGAATATAACACTTCTTTAAGGCACCTATGATAATATATTAATGAAAATGCACTCCCAAGCCCAATATAGAAATTGAAAAGTATAGGTTAAAGACAAAAAAATGTGAAATGCAAAACTAAAGAAATTTTAGAATAAGGTATATGAGAAGTTGTTGAACAAGACCCAGAAAGCACAAACTGTACAAATACACATTTGACTAAGACTAAAGACTTCCTAGAAGTTATATCAAAATAAGTGAAAGCCACAAAAAGATCATTGCGATTTCCATGACCATAAAAGGAGTAGTGATCAGAGTATAGTAAGAAAGCGTATAAGCCGGTGTGGAAAAGACAAATAACCCAGAAAAAAGGGGGCGAAAGGTAAGAATGTGCAGTCCACACAAGAATCTGTCCAGGAAACATAAAAAGATGCTCAATCTCTCAGGTCTTAATTCTTGACAGTTTCAATATCCACATAGATGATCCTTCTAACAACTTAGCTTCTTTTGTGTGTGTGCGTTTTAATTGTGGTAAAACACACGTAACATAAAATTTACTATCGTAACCATTTTTATGTGCACAGCTCAGTAGTTGTGCAACCAATCTTCAGAACTTTTCATCTTGCAAAACTCTATATCCATTAAATAACAACAACTCATTCTCACCCCCTCCCCCTGCCTCTGGCAACTACCATTCCCCTTTCTGTTTCTACGAGTTTGACTACTTTACGTACCTCAAATATGTGAAATCAAACAGCATTTGTCTTTTTGTGACTGGCTTATTTCATTTAACATCATGTCTTTATAATAATTTTCTATCGCTGCCGTAACAAAATCCCACAGACTGGATGGTTTAACGACAGAAATTTATTTTCTCACAGTTCTGGAGGCTGGGAGTCTAAGATCAAGGCGCCAGCAGGGTTGGTTTTTCCTGAGGGCCCCTGTCCTTGTTTTAAAACAACCATCTTCTCACTGTGACCTCACATGGCCTTTTCTGTGAGTGGGCATCCCTGGTGTCTCTTCCTATAAAGACACCAGTCTTATTAGATTAGGGCCCATTTAAAGGAAGTGATTAAGGCTATCCCATCTCCAAACACAGTCGCATTTGGGTTTAGGGCTTCAACATAAGAATTTTGGGGAGACACAAAATTGACTCAGCCTTCAAGGTTCATCCGTGTTGCTGCATGTATCAGAACTTCTTTCCTTTTTAAGCCTCCATTGTATGTATATTCCACATTTTGTTTTTCCATTCATCTGTCGATGGACATTTGGGTTGCTTCCAACATTCAGCTATTATAAATAATGCTGTTGTGAACATAGTGTACAAATACCTCTTTGAAACCCTGCTTTTGATTCTTTTCTTTTTTTTTAATATATCTTTTTATTTCAGAGAGAGAGGAAGGGAGAGAGAGGGATAGAAACATCAGTGATGAGAGAGTCATTGATCGGCCGCCTCCTGCACGCCCCGGACTGGGGATTGAACCCGCAACCCGGGCATGTGCCCTGACCGCGAATCGAACCGCGATCTCCTGGATCCAAGGTCGATGCTCAACCGCTGAGCCACGCCGGCCCGGCCTGCTTTTGATTCTTTTGGGTATATACCCAGAAGTAGGATTCTTGGATCATATGGTAGCTCTATTTTTAATTTTTCTTTCCACTGATTTTAGAGAGGGAGAGAGAGAGGGGAGAGAGATACAATGATCAGTTGCCTCCCGACCGGGGATCAAACCCCCAACCTGGGTATGTGCCCTGACCGGGAATCAAACCCCCGACTTGTTGGTGCACAGGATGATGCTCTAACCAAGCCACACTGGCCAGAGCAAGTTCTGTCTATTTTTATTTATTTTCAATTACAGTTTACATTCAATATTAATTTGTATTAGCTTTAGGTGTACTATTTTTAATTTTTTGAGCAACTTCCATACTGTTTTCCACAGAGGGTGCACAGTTTTACATTGCCACCAACAGTGCACAGCGCTCCAGTCTCTCCACATCCTTGCCAGCACTTGTTGTTTGTTTGTTTTATAGCCATCATCCTAATGGGTATAATATCAACAACTTAGTTTTATGAACTTGAAATTCCCTCCTCCAATAATTTTAGTCTCTCCCTTTACCCCAGAGTTTGAATTTTCCAAATCTGCCGCCCCTACCTAATATCAATACCAGGCATTTCACTCTCCCCTTACCTCCCTCAGCTATGTGGTCATTCCTCCATTATTCGGATTCCAAGAACATGTTGAGCCCAGTGGAATATCTAATCCATTGATCTTTCCACCTTTTCACTTTTAAATTTAGAGGGACTGGCCCCTTTGTGAATGTAAAGAGAAGAATCTAAGGAAACAGTCTGTGCTCACTTGGGTTTCCACTTGCCCATTTCTTTTGCCTTAACAATACTTTTTTTTTAATCCCCAGTTGAGGATATTTTTTTTCCCCATTGTTTTTCAGAGAGAACGGAAGGAGGGAGAAAGAGAGAGAGAGAGACACATCAACGTGACAGAGACACATCCATTGGGTGCATCCCAGCCGGGATGGGGACCGAGCCTGTGCCCGTGGCCGGAACCGAGCCTGGGACCCTTCAGCCCGCGGGCCGATGCTCTAACCGCCGAGCCACGCCGGCCAGGGCTGCCTCGACATTTCAGACTCGAGAGAGTACGGCAGAACCAAAATAACCACCTAGCTTGAAGTCATTAAAATACGTCAAATCAATTCCTCTTGGGTAAAATAAGTGGTGTGTCCTATAATGTTCACATTAATTAATGTTAATACAGATTAAAATAGACAAATAATGTTAAGCATGCGAAGCTTCAGGCATTGTTTTAATTTTAAATATTTTCTGAAACCTGTGGTTGGACCGTGTATACACAGACCGTATACACACAGAGGTGTGTGCTCGCGTGTGCTTGCGAAGACTGCAGATTCCTGCCTAAGACAAATCTGAATCTGTGCTAACAGCACATCCCTGGTGGCTCGATGCCCTCTCTCCCCGCTCCAGCCCTGTCTTCGCCCCACGGTCACTCACTGCACCCTGTCCCTGCTTAAATCTCGGCCACTTTCCCTCTCTCACTCCCTAATTCCCGGGGCAAAACCACAGCGTGGTGACCATTTCAGCTTACTGCCCGCGGGCACCTGCACCCGTCTGGCCAAGTGAGGCTGCTGTCCCACTGCCCTGGTGCTATAACTTCCCGACCACAAGCCTCCCGCGGGGTCCGAATGCCGGTGGCAGCCAGGCGAACTTCTCTCCCAGTGTGCCTGTCAGTTATCTCACAACCCCGCCTCTCTTCCAGAACCTCCACCGCTTCCCTCCTTCTGGCATTCACTGTGGATAGTGACATGCTCAGCAGAGAAACTCCGCAGGCCGGCCCCTCCTTGCGTCCGTCCATCCACCTCTGGGCCCCCACACTCTGGCCTCCTGCCACCGTGACAGACGAGTCACCTGCGGCCCTGTCAAAGCTCAGCTCGCCTGGGCACTTGATCCCATACCCACCCTTTTCTCAAGGGTACAGCTCAGCCCTTCTCCCCTTTCTGCTACCTCTTTTTTTTTTTTTTGCTGTCTATGGGGTCAATAGTGCAGCAAAACATCATCTATACTTGCTATCTCTAATTCCTTTTGCCCACTTTTTAAATTAAAAAAATTTTTTTTCAATTACAGTTTACATTCACTATTATTTTGTATTAGTTTCTTTTTTAAATCCACTCCAGTCTCTCTGACGCAACTTCTCCACCAAAACTTTTCCTACTGAGGTCACCAGGAGCTCCACGTGGCTGAAAACAAGAGCCGCTTCTTAGTCCACTTTTGTGATCTGTCGGCAGCGTTTGCCACCGTCACCTCTTTCCTGACAGACTCTTTCCACGTGGCTGCCAGGAAACAACACCCTCTTGGTTTCCTCTCATCTCACAGGCGACTCCTTCTCGATTCCTTTTTAATGATTCCCTCTCTTCTTCCCAGCCTCTGAATGTTGGCGACCACAAGATCAGTCCTTGGTCTTCTGTCTGCCTACACCCAGCCTGTCTTGGATTTCACTCACTGCCATGATTTTAAAGACCATGTAATTGCTCATGATTCTCAAATGTATGTCTCCAACCCAGACCTCACTCCCGAGCCCCAGGCTCATATAGCCAGTGGCAAACTCGATGTCCAATAGGTATGTCAAATTTAACATGTCCAAAAATAAACACCTGCCCCAGGTGAGGTCTTCCCCAGCTCAGTCAACAGCAACGCCACCCTTCCAGCTGCTCATACGAAAACCTTCAAGTCTCTTACACCCACGTCCAGTCCATCAGAAAAAGCCTATTGGCCTTACCTTCAATGTCAGAAGCTGACTGCTTCTCACCACCTCTACCACTGCCACCTTAGTCCAAGTCACTGTCACCTCTTGCCTGGACTATTGCAATAGCCTCCTAACTGCTAGCCTCCCTGTCTCCACCTTGTCCCCCTGAGTGGTCTCTTCTCAACATGACAAAAGGTGATCCTTTTAAAGTATAAGATAGACCATGTCACTCTTCATTTCAAAACCTGATAACACTCTATATCAGTCAGGATGGCCTAGGTTATGTTGTGGTGACAACCCCAACATTTCAGTGACTGAAAATGGCATTCATTTCCTTTTTGTGCACCACCTCCCTCTCAGGCAGGCAGTGGGGCCCTGATCAGCATTGTCACTGCTCAGGACTTGTTTCAGCTCAAGACATCATCTTGAGTGTATCTGGTTACCTTGGCAGAGGGGTAAAAAGCTCTGGAAGATCATCACTGGTAAATAAATATTCCTAAAGTGAATTCTCGAAACTCAGTGGCCAGAACTAGTCACATGGCCTGATATATCCCTAAGAAAGCCAGAGTGCAATCTTGCCCTGTGCTCAGGGGACAGAGATATTTGGTGAGCTGCACGCATGACCACCCCAGGCTCCCAGCGGTGCTCACAATAGGAGCAAAGTCCTTATAATGGTCCCTGAGGCTCTGCATTAGCAGCCCCCACCCTCACCTCTCTGACTTCACTTCCTGCCATCTCCCAAGTGCAATCACACCTGAGAGCCTGTTCCCCTGCCTGCTCAGCAATTCGCTTCAAATATCTGCATGATTAATTCTCTCACTTCCTGCACTAACCACTTTACTTAAAATTGTGATCTACCCCTTCCCCATTCCCAATCCTCACCCTACCCCACTCTCCACACACACCCCTGAATGAAAATTTCTTGAGGGTTGGGATGGCAGGTGCCTTTTCTGTTTATGTCACCGATATACCATACTAGCCCAGATCGGGACCTGGCACAAGGTAGGGGCTTAGGAAGTATTAGTTGAATGAATGAACCTCACTAGCACTCGAGAAAATACAAACTAAACCCACAAAATACTATTTCACACCCATCAGATGGCAAAATGTACAAGTCTGACAATAGCAAGCCCTGGTGAGGATTTAGAGCAATGGAATCCTCCTGCACTGCTGGAGAGCCTAGATCGGTATAACCGCTTTGGAGAGCTATTGGCACTCAGCAGTCAAGTCCCAGATAAGCATAAACTATTATTACAATTCAGCAATTTCATTTCCCAGTATTTATCTTGGAGAAGCTCTTCTGTATGTGCTCAAGGAGACACACACAAAGATGTTCTTAGTGGCATTGCTTATAATAAAAAAAAGAAAACAACTGGATTTTCCATCATCGGGACAATTGATAAATCATTGCCATATACAGGGGCATATCACAAAGCAGTTAGAGTTTAATTTACACGTATTGGCTTCCAGTCTCCGGTTCTGCCTGTAAGGAGTTTGGGAATTGCTCTCATTCAGACAACAAGAAAAAAGCTGAACAAACTGAAAATGAGCAACTATTCTTAGATCCATCAGGGAACTGAGGTCACGGGCAGACCACTGACCCAGAATTTGGAGAGGCAGACAAATAGGTACAGAGAAGCACAACTTACTTGAACAGAAATCTCCACAGGAGCCAGTCCAGGCCACAGAAACCTAAACTGTAATTGATTAATTGCTGGAGGCTCAGTGTGGACAAGTGTAGAGTTAAAAAGTCTAGGGGGACCCAGTCATGAGGGCCCCCACACTTTTGTGAGTTTTACCTCTAGGAACCCTAACAGCTTCTCACAATAAAGAGCCAAGAAAAATCACCTTATGCTTCCAGCAGCAGGAGGCAAAGGAGCCCGCTGGAGTGCACCCAAACACTTTTGTTCTTTTTGACACACCCTGCATTCAGAAGCTATTTCACCAGAGCCTGACCTGGGGAAGGGAAACACCCAGCTGCAGCCCCTCTGGCCCTCCTGACCCACCTAAGGGAACCAAGAAGATCACAACCCACAGATACAGGCTCACAAAAGAAATGAGACCTAATCATCTACACTACATATATCGTATACTAACTGTAGAAAATCAAAGACAAAGAAAAATCTTGAAAAAAAAGCCAGAGGAAAAAAACTTAATCCACAGTGGAACAAGGAAAGAATACATAGAACTTCTCCTTGGAAATCATGTGGGAAAGAAGAAGATACAGTGAAATATTTAAAGTGTTTAAAGAAAAAACCCACCAACTTAGAATTCTGTATCCAGTGAAATTATCCTTCATGAGTCTAGGAGAAATAAAGACTTTCTTAGTCAAACGTATGTTGAGGGAATGTGTTGCCAGTAGACCTGCCTTGCAAGAAATGTTAAAAGAAATCCTTCAGCCTGCCTGGGCGAGACTCAGCGGTTGAGCATCGACCTAGGATCCAGGAGATCACGGTTCGATTCCCGGTCAGGGCACATGCCTGGGCTAGATCCCCAGTCAGGGGCGTGCAGGAGGCAGCCGATCAATGGCTCTCTCACCACTGATGTTTCTCTCTCTCTCTCTCTCTCCCTTCCTCTCTCTGAAATCATAAAGATATATGTTTCTAAAAAAGAAATTCTTCAAAGAATAGGAAAATGGTACTGGTCAGAAATGCAGGTCTACAAAGAAAGCAGGAGCATTAGAGAAGAAATAATAAGTGAAAATAAAATAATTTACATGTAGTGAGACCAAAAAAAAAAATTTTAAGGAGCTTAAAGGAAAAAGGCAATTTTCAAAATGACATTTATATGAATTATAAAAACATACTAAACAATACCCTACATATTATATAGAAAGATCTTAAAAATATAAAAACATTCACTAAAAAGGGTCAAATCAACTTCACCCTCTGGGGAAGGTGGCAGGAGTGTGGCATGAGAAGACTCTTTGGGCTATATTTGTAATATTTTATTTCTGTTGAAAATATCAGAAGCAAACATGGAAAAAAAAGGAACATTTTCAAAATCTATTGTCTGTTATCTTCTGTACTTGTTAAGGAAAAGTTTTTTTAAATATATTCTAAAAAAACAAGCACCAAATAGTATCCACAGGATCCCTAGAATATTACAGAAATCCACTCCTCTTTCTTCCCCATGTTTTTTAAGATAAAGACCTTTTCACCAGTGGAGATGCGTTAAGCAACATTAGAGAAGTGACAAGTGCCCTTTACCCAGTAAACAAAGGTTCCCTGTGTTTTGCAGAGGATCTCATATTCTCAAAGCTGAAGTTAATAGGATTTAAGATCCAGTTTAAGAAACAGCTCTTTGAAATGTACCCCCATTCGGTGTGGAGAGAATTTTCACCTGCTTCCAGTCCCCAGGAAAAGGCCTTGGTGTCAGTGCCTCTAATCACCCAGATGGACTGTTCACAGTCAATACCTTCCATTTATATCACTTTTTAAAACCTGCTACCTTGATCCTTTGAAGATAAATGTAAGCGTGCACAAATCAATAAAATGGTATTCACAAAAGTAAACAAGAAATGATACAGCAACCGTCCCATTTAGTCAAGCCTGTTAACGCTGTTCAAGGCCCTCATAGGATGGTGTAAACATACAAATATCATTAAATTCAAGGTGAGAAAAATACAGTTACAGAAGCCATGTATTTCAAATCTATTCAAGATAACCTTAGAATCTTGCGATATTTCATCAGGGTAGAACTGTCAAAATCACCTAGTCAGATGCTTTGGTGTCAGAATCTTAAAAATTATTGGTGCCTGTTTGGGGTTGTATTGTGTGTCTCAGAAGAAGATGTTGAGGTCCTAACCGCTGCTCCTCAGACTGTGACCGTGTTTGGAAACGTGCTGGCTGTAGAGGTAAGTGAAGATAAAATAATTTACATGTAGTGAGACCAAAAAAAAATTTTAAGCTCCCTAATTAAGGCTCCCTCCTTCTGCCGTGTGTGGACTTGGAAGTCAAGCTGCTTCTCCCTTTTCTGCCCATAGGACAAGTCTGTCTGCACCGCTCTCCACTGAGGTGTGGATGGGACCTCCCTTGGCCTGGGACCTTGCGCTCCACTGTCCCATGACAAGAAAACAACATGTGCACGAAACAGCCAATTCATTGAAAAGCCATGAGGAATCACCTCCCCTGTGGGAGCCACCAAATAGAGTAATACAGAGCTGAAGGGACAGGGAGGGACCAGGAGGCAGAGAGCCCCTCTGCCCTTTCATTTTCTCCATTTGGCCCAGGGGGGCCAAATGTTCATGTAAATATAAACCCTGTAACAATGACGTTTAAATTTTTGAATATTTTAATACTTAAACATACATTGTATGGATTTAGACTAGACTCAGCTCTGGTAACTAAAGTAAGATGTTTCTAATTTGGAAGTAAACGGTGATATATATAGATATATATATATATGAAATATAATCTGGTCTTTTTCCCTCCAACTATCTAAAGTTCAATTTCATGATAACCCACTACTTCAGTTGTTGGTCTTTGCATTTTCACATTTATGAATCAGCTGCACTTCCCCAAACACGTTATTTTTGAGGATTCTGAGAAGAGAAAATTAGCAGATTGATTTCTCACCTAAACACCAAAAATATGCAACATAAAAAACACTTTAAGAAACTTCAGTTGAGCCTGGCCGGCGAGGCTCAGCAGTTGAGCATCGACCTAGGATCCAGGAGATCGCGGTTCGGTTCCCGGTCGGGGCACAGGCCCGGGTTGCAGGCTCCTCGGTGCCCAGCAGGGGGCATGCGGGAGGCAGCCGGTCAGTGACTCTCATCATTGATGTTTCTCTCTCTTCCTGTCTCTGAAATCAATAAAGACATATTAAAAAAAGAAACTTCAACTGAACAAATGTTTGAAATAACTCATCGCTTATTTTTGTATATTTTGTGGCACAACAAAAAGACGCCGCGGCCATTTCTGAAAGAGGAAATCTGTCTTCCGAGAGGCGTATTGGTTCAGCTTGGAATTCAGCGATGCCGAAGCTGCTGTGGCCAACGGAGGTTTCCCTCAGGGGGGTTTAAGCGCGTAGCCCGCCCCCCCACCCCTACTTGGGTGTCCCGTGTACACCTTGCAGCCATGAAAAGCAGTTTGTTCTTGCCCTGGCTGGTATGCTCAGTGGCCAGAGCGTCGGCCTGCGGACCAAAGGGTCGCAGGCTCAATTCCCAGTCAAGGGCAGGTCCCTGGATTGCAGGTTTGATGTCTCTCTTACATCAATGCTTTTCTCTCTCTCCCCTCCTCCCTCCCTCCCTTTCACTCTCTCTAAAATCAGTGGGGAAAATACCCTCGGGTAAGAATTAACAAAGCAAAACAAAAATAAAAGTAGTTCGCTCTTGGTTTTTAGCTGGTAGAATAGCACAGTTTAATTAAATTATTTTGATCTGAGTCCAAAGTGGTCTCTGCGCGATGTCACAGAATTTATAGGTGTTCTGATGGATGCCAAGACCATTAGGACCGTAGTTATGATCACTATGCACCCACGTATTACGGTCATCTCTGTTTCGCAGTTCATTATTTAATGGTGCTTATCTAAAAGGTTAATGTCTTTATAGGGTCATTTGGCTCATTCTCAACTTGGCTAATTTACAAATAATTTAACGAATATCTTTGTCACCATTAGTTGTCTACAAAGATCTGATTCGGGTTATGAATCTTCAGATTATTAACGCGTTGCTGCTTTAAACAGATTCCCTTCAGCATTTCCTTACTCCAGAATAATTACCACCTTGTCAAATAAGTGCAACGTACATTTATAATGTGGCAAACTGATGCTTAAAAATCACTTTCCCTTCATTATAAATCTCAGAAATCAGCGGTCTTAAGTTGTATCTCCTTGTCATTAATGCACAGTAATAAGAGCCTTCATATAAAAAAAGGAAAGCTGAAGAAATGGAAAAAATAATAAAATATATTTTTCGTAATAAAATATTTTGTGTTTCCGATGAAACCAATCGAAAGCACAACAATTCTAAAAGGATCATGTAAATGCACTAAATCGCTGCAAAGAATAAAATGCATTTACTCTCTGTACTGTTCCCTGCACTAAGGAAATGTACCAAAGGATACATGAGCCAGATCACTGACATTCTGACTGATGGCCCCTTTGTCAACCTGTCCCTTGTAAAGGAACACAAGTTGATTTTTGATGCTCATTAAAAAGAGCAATGTGCCCGGCCGGGCGTGGCTCAGCGGTTGAGCGTCGACCTAGGATCCAGGCGATCGGGGTTCGATTCCCGGTCAGGGCACATGCCCAGGTTGCGGGCTCGATCAGTGACTCTCTCATCATTGATGTTTCTATCTCTCTCTCTCCCTCTCCTTTCCTCTCTCTGAAATCAATAAAGATATTTTAAAAAAAAAAGAGCAATGTGATTCCTTCACACACATCTTAACTCAAAATTCAAACCTGTTTACCCTGGATGCTATGGCTAAATGGTTGGAGTGTTGGCCCGTGCACACAAGGGTCTCAGGTTTGATTTCCGGTCAGGGACATGTACCTGGGTTGCGGGTTCGATCCCTGTCCTGGACAGGGCGCATGCGGGAGATGACCAATCGATGGCTCTCTCCCTCTCCCTCTCTCTCCTTCCCATCCGCTCTCTCTAGAAATCAGTGGAGAAAATATCCCTGGTGAAGATTAACAACACCAAAATGCAACCCTTTCCATTTATTCACAAAGGCGAGAACACCAGCGCTGTCTAGAATAGTAGTTGCTCCCTCGCACACATTTTTGTCGCCTTCCCGTGCGCGACGCCTGCTGCGCTCCGAGCGGCTGTGCCGTGGAAGCGCCCTCTTGCTGTGTGTCCCTAAGCGGTGGCACTCTGAGCGGGCCAGCAAGCTGTGCTGTACTTCTGAGAACAGACTCGAACGGGCATCTTGAATCACTGCAGCTCTGCGGTTTTGCCGGTGAAGACACGGATGCCTGGCCGAAGGGTTAACCCGTGATTATTAAGCCGGAGGTTAGAGCCGGAAGGGTCCTTCCAGATGAAGTAGGTTAGAGATAACTGTTATGACTCTGGCTCTGGGGAAGGGGATCTGTGTAAAATCTTATTTCTCACCACATACAAAATAAAATTTCAATCATTTAAAGATTAAATTTAATAAAAATATTAAAACCTAGGGAAATTTAGACCTTTTCAGTCTTCCAACCTCCAATATTAGACAGCCCCGGGGCCAGACCTCAGCTTTCTTCTCTCCTCTCTCTGCACTCACGGCTTGAGCGCCGCATCTGTGCTCACAACTTTAAAAAAAACTGAGCCCCGCTGGGCGCTGCTCAGCGCTTGAACCTCAACCTAGGATCCAGGCGATTGGGGTTCGATTCCCAGTCAGGGCACATGCCCGGGTTTCGGCTCGATCCCCAGCTGGGGGCATGCAGGAGGCAGCCGATCAATGACTCATCATTGATGTTTCTCTCTCTGAAATCAATAAAGATATATTTTAAAAAATAAAGAAAATAAAATAAACTGACACTGACAACTCCCAGTGTGTCTCCAGCCCAGACCCCTTCCCAGAACTCCAGACTCAGAGATCTACATGCTGACCTGGGAGTCTGATGGGCACCTTAAACCTAGCAGGGCCCAAAACAAACTTCGGTTTCCTCACCTCGGTGGATGGCAGGTCCTCCTCCCAGCCGGAAACCTCGGGGTGAGCCTCAGTCCTGCTACACACCCCACAGCTAATCTGTGGGAGAAAGATCCAAGCTGCCACCACTTCTAACCACCCCCACCACGGCACGTGGGCCCTGGTCGCAAACATTGTCACCCCCCACCTGGAGTATGACACAAGCTTCCGCAGTCGTCCCCCCACCCCTACTGTCTGTTCTCACTACAGCCAGCAGATTTTGCCTTCCTCCAACTTCCCTGCTGGCTCCCAATTCATTCAGGAAAAAACCAGGGCTTTGCCAGGGGCCTACAAAGTCCCATAAGGACCTGGCCCTGGGTGGTTGTTTTTTTCTCACTTCTGCAGCCACATTGCCTCCTGGTGGTTAGTCACATAAACCTAGCCTGCTTGGTTTGGCACCCCAGGACATTGGCATTTGTCATCCTTTGTTTGAAGGGCTCCGTTGTGGGCTGAATTGTGTGCCCCCAAAGGTACTATGTCTATGTTCTAGCCCCAGTACCTATGAATGGGACCTTATTTGGATACAGGTTCTTTGCAGATGTAGTCAAGGTAAGAAGAGGTCCTGCTGGATTATAGGGGCCTTAACTCCAATGACTGGTGTCCTACTAAGGAGAGAAATTCAGAAATACAGAGAAAATACACAAGAAAGTAGGCCTTGTGGTGACAGAGACAGACATCAGGTGACGCAGCTACAAGCCAAGGAACATTGAGGATAGCCAGCGACCACCAAAAGCCAGGAGAGACAAGAAAGTATCCCCCACGAGAGCTTTCAGAGCGAGAGCACAGCCCTCCCAACAGCTTGATCTTGGGTTTCTAGCCTCCAGAACTGTAAGAGAATAAATTGTTGTTTTAAGCCATCCAGCTTGTGGTTATTAAGGCAGCCCCAGGAAACTAATACAGACCCCTCCATATTAGAGGCTTCACGCTGTTACCTGGGTGGGAGGTGTTTTCGGGGAGGGCTCCCAGGGCACCTGCTCTGCTCCACGAACTCTTCTCAGGTCACCCGCAGCCCCACCCTTCCTGCCCCAGCCCAGGGGACGCTTCCACAGTCAGGGCAGGGCCATCAGGTGATCCCTTCCCCATTCTCTTTCCAGTCCTCTCACCGTGACATAAACCCTGCTCTTTCCCCAGGCTTTTGCCGTTGATTACCCAAAAAGGGCACATTGTTCCTCGACTTTTACATTCTTCCTGCACCTTTCCTGCTCTTGAAGCACCGCCTCTTCCTGAGGGAGGAATTGCAAAGGATGTGAGTAGAAAAGCACAAATGTTAATTCTTCGAGATTTTTCAAGATGTTATCTTGTTCCAGCAACTAGTGGCCAAGTCAGGTTCCCCGGAGTGCGGTGCTGGGGAGAGCACAGGCCTAACCCATTTGTACCTGGTCCCTCCTCCCTCCCTCCTTTCTCCGCTTCCATTCCTTCAGCCACCCTCCGCGAGAAAGAAGCAAAGCTGGTAGGAACCCGTGGCACAGATGGGCTAAGTAAGGCAGGGAACGGGCTTTCCGCCCTGCGTGGTCTGAACAGACGTAAGTGGGGCCCAGAACACCCCGTCCCGGCTCTGACATTCACACATCGGTGCCTCGGGCGGGACCACTGCCTTGCTCTGCCCCCAACTGTGGGCTGATGACTCGGGCGGCAGAGGGTTGGTGGGAGGCTGCAGATGGAAAGCCGCGAAGACGGTCCCAAAGACCAACAGAGGGACAGAGTGCTGAGTGCCTGGGGGGACACATTCCAGGAGGAGACACAGAGCTGAGCAAAACGAGGACCCTGTTTGTACTGGAAACAAGAGGGTGGCCGCTTTTTCTCTTGCTGAGAAATGGTCCATATCACCACGCATTATCCTTTGAATATACTTTGCGTATAACGTTCTGTAGGAAAAGGTAATGGGCAAACCCTCCTCTAAGTGTTGCCAGGAGGCGAAGGCAGGGGAGGCAGAGCGCGTGGAGGAGAAACCCTTACAGAGAAAAGGAAACCAAGGCAGGGAGCTAGTCTGTGCCAGCGCCTGCACCGATTGCCAGCGTCACCATCGCTTTGACAAATGTGGTCGCTCTGCCGTGGGCTCGTGTGTGACCAGACATCGTTTTTTGGCAAGAACTGCGTCCTGGGATCTCAAGTGCTGTCTGGTGGCCTGTGCCGCGCCTCCCCTGCAGCCGGTTCCTGAGCCACTCTGCTCTCCGAACCTCGAACCTCGGGTGCCAGCAACCCCGAGGAGCCCCCCCCAACCCCGCCCTGCGAATGGGACTTAGGGTGTGGCACAACGCAGTAAGCATGGAGGCTGTCGCGGCTCTTTTGCAGGTATCAGGACAAAAGACACCCAGGTGGGCAGGGGCAGACTTTTGGGGCGCTGAGGTCAGTGGTTCATTTCTGTTCTGTCTCTCTACTTCTGAGTCATCTGAATGGGGGTGACAGGACCACCAGCTCTGCGTTAGTTGGTGGATTAAGCTGAGCAAGTGGCCTTCTTTGAGGGGGAGGGGGCCGCAGCCCCACGCTAAGAGTCTCCAAGGTCAGAACCTCCGCCGAGGTCAGAGGAGGGGATGGTCCAGCCTTTGTTTCTTCACCATTGTTTCCATCTCTGCTCTAGGTCCAGGTTTCTCCATGGCTGATGGAAGGGATGGCCCAAGACTTCCAACACCACAGGCTCTTTCTGCCAAACACTCAGCCCCTTTTCTCTGGACGCTGGCTGGGCTTGAAGAAGACAAGGCCCAACATTCCGTAAAATCAAGGGAAAAGCTGGGGCAGGGTGCCCAAGAGGAGGGACCAAGCCCACCCCGGACTGCCCTTCCCCAGGCCAGGCGCCCAGGGGCCCTGGCTTCCGTGGAATTGCTGGTTCTCCCTGAATGGAACCGGGTAAGAACAGAAGAGGGCAGACCTGGACTGCGAGGCCAGAAGCCAAACCCAGAGCAGCCCTGGAAACTGGTGCTGTCACCGAGGGGCGACGAAGCTCCTGTGGGAAATTCTCTAGCCGAGGTCTGGGCACAGAGGCCCTCCGGAGAGCGACGTTGCCTAGAACCTGGTGTCCTTCCGAGCAGGTGTCCGGGGACTTGCGTGCTGCTGTGCGGCTGCCCGGGCCTGGCCCATTCCCCGGGAAGTGCCATCCAGCCTGCGTTTGCTTGCTTTTCTGACAATGCCAAACACAGCTGTGCTGGAGGGAGGCCCTGCTCAGCACCTGCCACCTGGTTTTGTGTCCTGGTGAGGCTGGGGCAGGCGAGACGAGACCCATTGCTTGAGACCCCAGAGTCTGATTTTCAGGACAACACAGCCAGGGGGGAAGGCACGCCCTTCTTATCTGCCTCCCTGCCTGTTTCCTTCTCGAGCCCTTCGTCCCTTGAAAGACTGAATAAAAGCCCTCAACATGCAAGAAATTTGAGGGAGGAAGCTGGTCGATAAAAGGTTCAGAAACCACAGCAAGCCAGGGAAGCGCTCACTTGGACCGCGTTGCCACGGTGCCGTGGTAGCCAGTCTCTCTGAACCTCACCATAGCATCTGCGGTGACAAGGGAGGGAGGTGTTGACAAGGACTTGCTGTCCAGGAATTTTCCTTTATCCAGTAACAATTCCATTCATCTCACCGAGCTTTGCCCAGAGCTCTGGGCTGGCTTTGCCCTGGCCCTGAGCCCCTGTGAGCCACAGGGTACAGTCAGCTGCGAAGAGCAAGCCTGTGCCAGCCAGCTGGGGCTGGAGAGAAGGGCAGGGAGGCCAGCCAGCCTGGCAGAGCCGGCAGGCAGGGCCCAGCAAGCAGGGCAGGGCCAGGAGGCCAAGGGGCTAAGGGCAGTTCCCACAGTGCCCTCTGGCGGCTGAGGGAAGCCCTAGGCCCCCCCACCTCCACTCCAGGCCAGGATGAACAGAGACTAGCTCACCTACTAGCTTACCTACTGCCCAGATAACTAGTGAGGATGAGGGCCCAGAGCAGGGCCAGGACTAACCAGAGTGGGCACCTCCTTACCTTGTGTGTCCTCAAGGCCTCTCTTGCCACACCCTAGCCCTGGCCCTGACTTTCACCCTAGGGTGGTGGATGGAGGGGCACCTTGCTCTCATGCGGGGCGGGGGTAGGTAGGTGTAGGGGTAGCTGGAGCTGCACCAGCAGAAAGCTGGAGGAGGCTTGGGGTCCTTTCCAGCCCTGTGGCCCCAGGCATTGCACATGGACAGGTTTCATGCTGACTTGGAGCTTTTCCAGCCCCAGCCAGGTTTAAGCTCAGCAAAGGCGGTTTTGACGCCCTCACTGCACCCTAAGGGCTCTTTTCTTAAGGGAGCAGGAGGCACGGTGGAGGGTGAGGCAGAGTGCGGGGGTGGCCTCAGCAGCGGAGCTCATGCTCTCACGCACCACCTTTCTGACCGTTTTTAAGGTGACCTGTTGACAGGGGTTACATGGCTTAGGTGAAAATGATATCTTTTCAACAAATTGTGCTAGGACAATGCTGTCCCCGTGCAACAGCTTAGCAAAAATGAACCCAGTGGCTCACAGGCCTAAATGTACAAGCCAAACTATTGAACTCTTACAAAGAAACATACGTATAAATCCTCAGGACTGTGGATTAGACAATGGTTTCTTAAAATGGAACCAAAAGCACAAGCAACAGAAGAAAAAATAGATAAATTGGGCTTCATCAAAATTAGAAACTTTCGTGCATCAAAAGACACTATCGACAAAGTAAAAAAACCAAATGATAGAGTGGGAGAAAATATTTGCAAATCACACATCTGGTAGTATCAGAAAATAAAAAGAACTCTAGCCCTTTTTATTTAGAAAATAAAAAGAACTCTAGGTAGCTCAGTTGGTTAGAGGTTCGGTCCCAGATCAGGGCACATACAAGAAGCAACCAGTGAGTACAAATAAGTGGCCCACCACCACCAAAAAAGAACTCTATAACTCAACGGCAAGACACACAGCCCGGCTTAAAAAATGGCCAAAGGACTTGACATTTCATCAAAGATAAACAGCCCATAAGCGCATGAAGGGACCCAACCTCACTGGTCATGAAGGAAACGCAGATCAACACCACCGCGAGACACCACTTCATACCTACTGCCATGGCCACCATAAAAAAATGGAAAATAGCAAGTGTCATGAGAATGCGGAGAAACTGCCACCTTTACACACTGCGGGTAAGAATGTAGGAGAGCGCAGTCACGTGAAAACAGTTTGGTGGTTCCCTAAAAAGTGAAACGTAGAATTGCCGTGTGACCTAGCAATTTTACCGCTAAGTGCATACACATCCAGAAGGACTGAAAGCAGGGACTCCAACGCACGGCCAGGTGTCACGCTGATTTGGAGTTTTTCCTGTTCTAGCCAGGTTTGGGATAATGTTCCTAAAAGTATTATTCATAATAGCCGCAAGGTAGAAACAGTCCAGCGTCTATCAATAGACGAATGAGTAAACAAACGTGGTACATCCACGAAATGGAATATTACTCAGCCATATTAAGGAATTAAGTATTGACACAGTATAAACCTTGAAAACAGTATGCTAAGTAAAATAAGCCAGATCAAAAAAAAAAGATAAATATTGTACAAGATCTTCATTTAAAATACCTAGAGTAGGCAAACTCACAAACAGTAAAAGTGACCAGAGGTTAGGGAAAGCGGGAAATGGGGAGTTGCGGCCTAATGGGTGTGGAGTTTCGGTTTGGGATAATAGAGTTCTGGAAATAGTTAATGTCATGGTTATATGAGACCTTGGATGTACTTAATGCCACTGAATGGTACACTTGAAAATGGTTAAAATGGTAAATTTTGCTATGTATATTTTGCCACAATTTTTTTTAAAAAAAAAGACTAGGGCATTGTCTTGCACAGTAACTTCTCCACAACAGGATCAGGGGCCCTAGAGCAGTCTGAGAGTCAGGGAAGCTGCCCCTACTTGGGCCCACTAATGCCCCCCTCAAAAATGTGCAGTCATGGCCGCAGTCTGGTGGCCGAAAGAGGGAGCAGGAAGGTGACGGTCGGCAGTGAGAGCCAGTCTCAGAAGTGGTGGCTGTGTGAGTGATGTTGGAGGGTTTTAATTGCTCCTGAATTAACGTGCTTACTTCTTACCCCTGGGGCGCTGGGCTTAATTACTGTCTTAGGTCACGTACGCGGATGAGTCTGCGATCATTCCCAGTCCCAGCGGGCAGCACGCAGCCTGATTGCTAGGCCTTCACACTTTGTGGCAGGATGGGCAGGAAGAAGCAGGGGTGCCACTGGCCAGGGGGCCTCCCATTCAGAACCGAGGAGCGTAATTAGATGAAGGTTGTGCCTGTCTGCCCCATTTCTGGGTCTTAGATGAGCCGCAGAGTTCAAGGTTGTGTCTGGGGAGTCCTTGCTACCCCAAGGCACTGAGACATCAGTTGTCAATGGCAGAGAAACCCTGGAGTACCTGAACTCACAGAACCCTCTGGGAGAGAGGATTTGTACAGAAAAGGAAAGAATTTGGAAGAGAGCTTGCAGAAGAGACGTGGACCAGGAGCTGCAGGTTAAAAAGCTTAGAACTGGCCACATCTATACGGGCAGCCGGCAGGTGGGACCACAGCTGCCACCAGCAGTGAATAGCCTAGTGTTGCCTTCTAGGAATGCAAGCCCAGTGTTGTCAATTTTCCAACCCATTATAACCCAGAAATTGTAACTTTTACAAGAAATCTGTTTTAGATTTTGACAATTCAAATTTTTTAAAAACACTGGGTCTGGCAGTTGGGGGTGGTGATTGACTGGAAAGGGGCTCAGGAACTCTTGGGGGTGCTGGGAATGTTCTATGGCGTGACTCTGGTGCCTGTTGCTCAGGTGTCTTTGTGAAAACACATCAAACTGTACACTAAATGTGTGCCTGTTGCTGCATGTAGATTACGCTCCAACAACGTGGTTCAACAGATTGGTCCAGTGGGTCCTGTGCTTCTCCCTGGGTTGCTGCAAACATTCCACTCCACTCTCTTCTCCGTTTAATCACGGCCACAGGTAGTTTATACGCTCTGAAGACCTCCCTCCCCACTCCCTGCACCCTGTACCTGGTAAGTGTATCAGTGCCTGATGGTTGGATTCACATTATTCCAAGTGGGAGCCTAAGCCGACGTGAGCAGTACTCACTCCGCAATAACCCGGGGCTGTGCTCTCCTGTTAGCTCCATTTTACAGACGGGCAAACGGAAGCGCTGTTCAGCAGAAGGGGCAGGATCCAAGCCCCTGTCATCTGGCCCCACCCGTGCCCTCAGCCACCCTGCCCGCGCTGTGGCTGCCGCTGGGGCGGCAGGGAAACCCGGGCTTGGCATCTCGTTGCTTGAGGAGCAGACTTGGCTTCACCTACAGGCCCCAGCACGGAATTCAGAGCCAGGAAGCAGGCTCCTGACGAGCCCCCTCCCCCAGCATGGCCCAGCTCTGCGGACTGTGTTGATGGCATTCAGCTGCCATCTTCCAGCCTCAGCTGCTTTCATTTAAAAAAGTACCAGGGCTGAGGGTTTCCAGGGAAAGCCTGGCACCGGAGCTCTGCCTGGTCACCAGCAGCCCCGCAGCTCATTACTCTGCACACTGGCTCTCAAGCCCGGCTGCACGTGGGAGCCGGCTGGGGAACTTCAACAATCGCTGGTGCTTTATTTGTACCACCGAGACTGAGGCACTCGGTCTGGTCACTGGGGCTGCGGAAGCTCCCCAGGTGATGGTGAGGTTAGGGAACCTCACCGCCTCGCATTTTCAGTTGGCTTTGGTTTGAATGGCAGAGGTGCAGTAATTTGGAAGCTACCCAGTCAGGGCTGGACTTGCCTTATGTTTTCTTTTTTTAAACTTCATACTCCAAAATATTTTCCACAAAACATGCGTATCTGCCGTGGCAGGGTATTTCGGTTGGTTAGCAGGTCATCCTAATATGTCAAGGTTTCGGGTTCAATGCCCAGTCAGAGCACACACAAGAATCAACCAATGAATGCACGGGCAAATGGAACAACAAATCAATGTTCCTCTTTTTCTAAAAGTCAATTAAAAAAAAAAAGCAAGTCCAGAGACTGTGAACATGTGCTAACAAAATGTTTACTTTAAAAACAGTTCTGCACGGCCGGGCGAGGCTCAGCAGTTGAGCGTCGACCTAGGATCGAGGCGATTGGGGTTCGATTCCCGGTCAGGGCACATGCCCGGGTTGCGGGCTTGATCAATGACTCTATCATTGATGTTTCTATCTCTCTCTCCCCCTCTCCTTTCCTCTCTCTGAAATCAATAAAGATATATTTTTAAAAAATAAATAATAAAATAAAAACAAAGTTCCTGTAAACTCATGTGATGCAGAGATATGTCCAATACCCCCAGGCCATCTTAGAGCCCAAATATGGCTTCCTGGAAATTTGGATTCGACGTTGCCCCTGCTGCTTCAGATAGGGCCCCCAGGAAAGGCCCTTGGTCTGTAATTCTTCTGCCAATCAATGTAAGGACTGTGCTTCATTTCTGCTGGGTCAGAAGTTGTCAACAGTCCTTACCTGTCAAGCTCCAGCTCCCAGCCTTCTTTCAAGGAGCATATCTGAAACGGCCCTACCAATACTTGCTCTTGAACCCAAGAATGATAAATGCCTTTACCTTCTAGTCAGTTTTAAAAACCAGTGTCGGAAAATGTTGACATTAAACCAAACTTAAAAGTACTAATGCCAACTTGCTGCCTTCAAATTGGGATAAACACTAGTAAGACGGTCAGTCCCAGTTCGACAATTCACTTCCTTTCAGAATCAATTTTCAGATAGAAACCAGTCATTAAACCTGGTTTCTATCTGGGAAGGGTTAGTGGTTTGGGTTGTATGTACGAGTTACACCACGTGAGGTGGAAGCAGGGGTTTGTTACTGTCAGTTTGGAGATTATGGTTTGACGTGTATGGGTGCAGCACTGACAAGGGCTGGACTGTGATGGCTTTGTGACGTGTCAACGGAGTCCTGTTATTCAGACACTAATCTAGGTATTACTGTGAAGCTGTTTCACATTCTAACTGAAGCCACTAATCAGCTGACTTTAAATAGGAATTATCCTAGGTGATCTGTGCGGGCCTGGGGCTTCCTCCAAAGAAATTCTACCTGTGAAATGGCACTTCACCTGTGCCCTGGAGCTGTCCTGGTCACCTCCCTTCTGATTGATTGCCCTATGGATTTCGGATTTGCTCAGCCAAACCCCACAATCATGGAAGCAGATTCCTTGTGATAAATCTCTTAATACATGTATCTACACCCAGTGGCTCCTCTTGGCTTAAATCCTGATAGGTAAGCAATGAATAAGAACGTCCACCAGGGGGCCTCCTCGTCCTGACCGAACATTAAAATATAACTCAATAGACTTTGGTCAAATTATTTTAGGGGAAGAAAAGTAAAAATGCTAATAAAACACTAAACTTCAAGGGGCAGATAGCAAGCACACCATTTTGCGTCTCTCTTTACAATAAATGTGTTACCCCTTTACTCCAGGCCAGCTTTCTGCAATGTTAATGTCTGCATCACCCCTACCCAACACTGTGGGCATCAGCTATGCATAACTTTTGAGCACTTGAAATGAGGTCAGTCCCTGTGGTGAGACAATATGGTCACGTGACCTAGATGCCGCTGCCCCTGATAATCTGTAATAGCTCTGCATTTGTATTTTCTCTATAAGACACACAAACCTGAAGCCATACTCTGCCTCCCAGCTGACCCAATTTCTGTTGGACACGGCACTCCTCTCTTACCTAAACTGCCCTTCCAAGGTCTTAAGCAAATGTCAACGAACTCCTCAATCCTTTTCTCATGCCACAAAGCCTCTCTTGCAGGCCTATGGCGATGCCCCATGAACACCCAAGACACAAGGACAGAGACTCTGTCCTATAAGCACGTGTGCACAGACACAGAGTACTCCTACAGGACACTGAAGCCTTTTTATTTTGCACACAGAACCACTGGGGATCTTGCCTGTGGACACCTCGGAGATTACAATGTAGATACACTTGGCTCCAGACACTTGAGAAGCGAGGTGAGAAAAACAATGATTTGGGCCAATCACATGACTACAGGGCTAGGGTTTCCACCAGGGTTCCAGATGGTCAAGTTTGGCTTTTGTAGCAGTTCTAAGGAGGCAGAGAGACCACCGCAGGGAGGGGAGAGGGCAGTTAACTACCAGAGGCCCCTGCAAGTATTGGCTGGGGACCTTGAGCTGCCCGTTCAGACGCCAGGGACAGAGGTCTAATTAGCCGATTAGTGACTGCGGAGCTCGGGCTCATCTGCCCAGAGCTTAGTTGGCTAGGGGGTTTCTGAAGTTCCTGCCGGCAAACTTGGCCTTGCTGCCCAGTTCCTCTTCAATTCTTGGGAAGCAGGATAGAGGAGGGGGAGGGAAAAACAGAAGTCAAATCTCAACATAGTACATTCTCCCACCCAGAAGCTCAGACCCCCGTACCGCCTGGTCTGTACAACTCTCTCTCAAATCCTCTAAAATTGAGCATCTCTGAGATGCCGGAATAGAAGAGCATTCTGCTCTCTCCCACCCAATCCACCCAGCAGGTTGTCGTCCACCTGCAGCCCTGTCTCGTCTCCTCCTCTCCACCCCCCTCAATGTTTCTGAAGGACAAAATAGAAGAAATGTCATTACTGCTATTTTTTGAATATAAAAATTTTTTTAAATGAGAGGAAAATCCAGTTTCTTTAACAAATAGGCAGCATGGGAGAAAAAGGAGGGGAACTTAGTGTGAACACGGGATCCTGGGGAGACTGAAGAGATGACAGACTTGGCATTGACACTACAGACTTACTAACTTGGGGCACTAGTGATAAAGTGGTTATCTTAAAAATATCCTTATCTGGAAGGTATACATACTAAAGTACGTACAGGTGAAATCCTAAAATGCTTGGATTTGCTTTAAAAGCACAAATAGGGTGTAAAGAGACAAGTATGGAAGCACAGTGGCAGCTGCTGAGTCTGGGTGATGGGGAGAGGGCATACACTTAACTGTTCACTGTTTCTTTTATGCTTAAAATTTTCCAGGATAGTTTTAAAGTGAGGTGGGAGGACTTATAAAATGTTATTTTTCCCTGAAAGACTGAAAAAAATAACAAAAAAAGCAGGGGGTGGGGGTGGGAGGAGTCTCCCTGGGTTTGGCAGCCTCCTAAACATACACAGAGGACACAACCAAGACAAAAAGTGGGGGACCAGAACATCCCAAGGCAAAACCCTGTTTGCCCTTTGGCAATTTTCTTCATCTCTCTGAGCCCCAATGATTTCTTATCCACAGAACCGGGGTGCTAAATTAGATAATCATTAAGGCCCTTATACTTTTGATTGTTCAACGCGGAGCCTGTTCCCTCTCCCACCAGCAGATGGCAGCATTGTATGGACCAGGCTCCCGCTTTGGGGCCATGTCAAGAGGCACCTTAGGTTCCACACCCATCTCTGCTCCAGCCTAACACTGCTCAGGCCCCTTGACCTACGCTCGCTCCACAGAGCCAGGAGCGCCTAGCAGACGGCAGTGCCCACACACTCAGTGCAGGCATCCTCTTTACCTGAGGATCTGGTTGTACTTGGCCAAACGCTCAGATCGGCAAGGTGCACCAGTCTTGATCTGGGAGAAGAAAAGTCACATTTACTTACAGTGGACATGGACTCTTGGGAGGCATTTTGGGCAAGGGGAGTGCATCATGGCAAGAGAGAGAACAATTTCTTAATGAGGATCTCTGACCCCAGGAAGAAGGGGTTCAAAGGGGCACCCACAAAAAAAAAAAAAAAAAGGGAATCTAAGACCTCATTTGCCCCCAACTCCCCCATTCTGGAAGTTGAGGTCAGAGGAAGAAATAAGGACCAGCTTTCATTCCAGGGAGCTCATACCTGTCCAGTGCAGAGCCCCACCACCAGGTCGGCGATGAAGGTATCTTCGGTCTCCCCGGAGCGATGAGACACCATAACGCCCCACCCACTGGACTGGGCCAGCTTGCACCTAGAAACCAGGAAACAATCCAGATGCCACCGACTGCATTTCCACATGAACCCCTCTGGCCCTCCTGATGACGACTCACCATCCCTGGTAGGAGACTGGGGGGGGGGGGGGGTCAAGGCCCAGAAGTAGCCAGCCCAGGGAAGATGATGAACCTATCACTCCTCTGCACCCACAGGACCCTGGGACCTCATCAGCCCTTAGCCACATTTTAAAAACTGTGTTCAGCCTTCATAAAGGAAGCAAGACTCACTTCCTCTGATGTTCTCTGTGTGAAATTAAATTACAAGCCTAGGGCCACAAAGCGGTCAAGATTGGGCCACAACTGCCGAATGCCCTAGTCCGCTTGATGCCATGGCTTACTTTATAAGCCACCCAGAGTTCCAATGTGAAGCCCCATTCCAGCTCCAAGCAGGAGGGCTCTTATTCAGATCCACGGCCCCTCGCTCAGTGAGAATGCTCCCCAAGGGCACTTACGCCTGGATAGACTCCGTCACAGAGCCAATCTGGTTCACTTTGAGCAGGAGGCAGTTGCACGATTTCTCGCTCACGGCCTTGGCAATCCGCTTCGGGTTGGTCACTGTGAGGTCATCGCCCACCACCTGGATTCCTGCACTAGCTGTGAACTGGCGCCACGCTTCCCAGTCATCCTGGTCGAAGGGGTCTTCGATAGACACCACTGAGGAGAGGAGAGCCATGCCTCATCAGTGTGAGCCTCCCAGCCTGCTCAACAGCAACCCCAGTCTCATTTCCCTCCTGACTTGCAGCTCACCTGGCCTCGTACCTCTCACCTACAGGGCACAGGAACAGTTCCCCAGCTCATGTCTTTGAAACACCCTGCACCCCTAACCTACTCCTGTGACAGGGCACACAAATCATCCACAATCCTGGGACCCGCGATTAGTAACTGAGTGGGGTCCTTACCTGCCCAGGGTGGTTTGCATCTTGGTTCTACCTTGAGCAAGTTAATTAGCTCCGTGGTTACACACAGGGGTTTAGCAACAGCCTTCTGTCTGAAATCGTTCCACCATTTGCTGATTGCCCTTGGGCAACTTACTGACTGCTCTGTGCCTCTGTTCCTCTCTTATAAAGTGGTATTAAGAGTCCCTACCTATCCAATGTGCATGAAGTGAGCACAGGGCCTGCAGAAGCACCAGCTCAGTCAGCCTAACAAAGCTCGCTCTCCTCACCTGTATGACAAAAGCCAAGACTGCATTTGCTGGGACAGTAACAGAAAGCAGCCCCACTGTGTAAACAACTGTTACAGTGTCACTGCTAGCACAGCGGAACCGCCTGACTCCTCTCCTGTGAAGCCCTCTGCTCTCCGTGTGCATCTGAACTGGAAAAAGCCCGGCAGGGACGCTGCGCTGCAGCCACCCACCCACTCTCACACCAGCGCCATCACCACCAGGCTGAGTGCTGCGGCTGTCCTGCTGCGTGTCAGTGGCTGGAGAAGACAGACGGTGCCCCGAAAGCACTCACCTGGGTAGTCCTTGATGAAGGACTTGTACAGGTTGGCCAGCTCATCATGGGTGATGTACCTGCGGGGGTCATCGGGTGACTTGAAATCCAGGTCATACTTTCCAGACTTGAAGAACTCAGAAGCAGCTACGTCCATGCCAATGACCACCTTATCGGTGTAGCCGGCTTTCCCAATGGCATGCTTTAGCAGCTCCAGGGCTGCAAAGAAACAGCCAGCAACAAGTTTGGCAACCAGTCAGGAAGAGATAAAGCTTTTCTTTAATAGCTGCCAAATGAAAACTCTAACAAAGACCAAGAGGCGCTCTGGCCCCAATCATCAGTTTCAAAAATTCCAGTTCCGTTTTTCTGCTATGGGGCAAGAAACCATTGGTCAGCACCCTTAGTGCGGGGAAATTCAATCCTAACTCTAAGAAAAAGGCTCTCGGTGACACATGCTCCCAGACTTAGCACCCAGGAGCACTGTGCTGGCCAAGACACAGTTACAGTGACCAGCTGAGATCAGCTGTCCCGAGGACCAGGGCTTTAAATAGAGCAGAGCTGGGAGCCAAGAGGGAGCCCGGTGGAGGGGAGCCCAGGACAGGAGTCCTGTCTCCAGAGCCCAGGCTCAGGCTCTGCCTCACTTGGCAGTGCTGTCCATAGGGAAATTGACAAACACATGTGGCTCCTGTTCTACAGCAAAAATCCCCAACCTTGTTTGCTTTCTGTAACCTCTACTCAATTCTCACACTGAAATCTGTGCCTAAGGATTCACAGCAAAACAGCTTGTGTGAGCATCCCAGTGGCCGAAAGATCTATAGTGATCACAGTCCTGAGCAGACAGCATCTCCTCAAACACAGAGCAGTTTTCAAACCCTTGCCATAGCCAGATGGAGCAAAAGAAATAAACTTCCTCTATACCCCACCAACCCAATATGAGCAAACCATCAGGCCATTCAGAAGTTCAATAAGGAAATTCCTATTTTTAAAAAAAATGAAGTGCAAGCTCCCACATGCCTCCCCAAACTGCAGTTTTGCACTTTGACACTTGCTGAATGAAAGGTGGAAAGAGCATTGGCTCTCTGGTGGCAGGTGTGGAAGACCCGTTCACGGGGTGGGGTGGGGGGATGAAGGGACAGCATGGCAGAACTCGGGGACCAGTCCCTCTAGAGCCTCACCTTCTTTATTCTCCAGGATGTTAGGGGCAAAGCCACCTTCGTCCCCCACGTTGGTGGCATCTTTCCCATACTTGTCCTTGATGACATTCTTCAGGTTGTGGTAAACCTCTGCTCCAATGCGCATGGCTTCCCTGAAGTTGGCGGCACCAACGGGGAGGATCATGAACTCCTGCATGGCCAGCTTGTTGCCGGCGTGAGAACCACCGTTGATGACGTTGAAAGCCTGGGCAGAGACAGAGAGAAGCATAGATCAGCCCAGAGAAGCCCACCAAATGGCAAGCCACCCAACGTCCAACTGCACGGCCACGTTTGGCTGTGAATGCTCCCTGGGCACCCTTGGTAACTGCAACCACCACCACCAGAGGCGCTCAGCCTTCTAAGCACCAGCTACTCTCTCAGTGAATGCACACAGCCCAGCAAGTACGATTTTCATCCCCGCATCATCCATAAAGGGCTTGAGGGCAGGGAAATTGAGTCACCCACCTGAGACCTCCAGAGCCTTCGAACATCCACCAAGTAGGGAGTCACAGGTGGATGGGTTCAAGATGTGGGTGGTCTCTGGTCCCCACAAGAAAACTAATGCTCCCAACCCCTAACGAAGCTACTTACCGGAACTGGCAGGATGACCTCGGTATTGCCAGCCAGGTCAGCAATGTGGCGGTACAGGGGCACCCCCTTCTCAACAGCCCCAGCCTTGCAGACTGCCAGGGACACTCCCAGAATGGCATTCGCACCAAACTTAGCTAGAACAGAACAGAGTTAAATTGAGGTGTTTCTAACTCATTAACCTTCCTCCTGCTGGCCTTCCCGCCTGAGTATTCCCTTGGATTATACCCTGGCTCTTTCCTTCTCATCTTATTTACTTCCCACGTTCAAGCTAGAAATGCAAATGGCATTCCATGTGGACCCACCTGCTTTTTCCTCTAAAGAAAGCCCTTTCTGTGGTGTGTGGAACTCTGGCAAATTCCACAAACTGCTTGACTTAGTATAAAGGACTGCTCTCTTCTGAGTAACCCTCAGACACGCTGCTGTCACCTGGCTACGCTCCCGACATTTAAAACCGTGATTTAAGGCGAAGCAAGGAAATTAGGAGACGATAGACATTCATGAGGCTCACTGTTGGGGACTACACAACCTCCCCAAAGGATTAAAAAGTCTTCAGGAGACACCACAAGCTCCCTGGCAAGGCTTCCACCTCAGACCACTCACACTTGTTCTCTGTCCCGTCCATCTCCAGCATCAGCTTGTCAATCTTCTCCTGCTCCACAACGCTCAGCTTCTACAGGGAGAAGAGAAGGGGTGATGTCACTCTACTTGTATGGCCTTCGCACCCATCATGGCAGTGATACCATTTGGAACTGTGCAAAGTCCAAATCACTTCTACATTATATGTTTGACAAAAAAGGGAAAGAAATTCCAGAGAAAATGGGAGACACAAAACTGCCCTTTATTTGTTTTAATACTGGCTGGCATTTCTCGAAGCACTAGGGAGCCAACAAAGAAATACATAAGACATGGTCCTTGTGTGCAGAGGTTAGTCTACCTAGGGAGTCCTAAGTTACACTATACACAAGACAGAATCGACTGGTGCATGCTAAATAAGGTATTACTTAAAAAGTAGTGTGACTTTCTGGGCAATAATCAACAATTCATTGTTCACTCAAATGAGCTATGCTCTTCAAAGGCAGGCTCTACACTCAATAGTGTCACTCCTGGCAATTCTCAGTGACAGCAAACCAGCAGTGATGGGAGATCAAGATGAATACTTTTGGTGAGATTATAAAGTAATAAAATTGGTATCACTTTAAAAACTTTACAACTGAATCATAATAATGTACTTTGTTACTTGTAATGTTCTTTCTATAAAACTCAAATATAAAACCATACATAACTCCACCATGCCATAGCAACAATTTGGCATCTTTTGATCTTTGGCAAGGCGTATGTGGAAAAAGTCAGCAGTTACTTAAGCAGATGGCTTCAGGGACCAGCTCTCACTAAGAGCCAGGTAAGGGCACCAAGGCACCAAGAATGGGGGTGTGTGGAGGTGCCCGGGAGACTGGGACGGAGGGTGTGTGCAGGCAGGGCAGTAACGAGAAACTGTCTGGGGACCAATTACAGAGTGCCGCAAAGACCAGGCCAAAATAAGCCAGCCAGGGAGACACCTTTAGAGGAGCCACCAGCCACTGGCACACAGGCTGAATTCAAGGGGGGCAGGACCACACCCAAGGACAGACCAGGAGGCTGTGGCAAGCTTGGGATTTGAGAAAGCTCCTTCAGCGCGGGGTGGGGGGTGGGGGGTGGGGGTGGTGTGTGTGTGTGTCTGTGTGTGTGTGTTTCAAATCATTCGCCCTATGCAAGGGCCACAGGAGTTCTGGAGGGAAAATAATGAGGCAAAACTGCTGAGTAGCTGCGCTGTTGGGTCCCAGCCCCACTGCACCTACAGCAGCTGTACCTTTAGTATGTCTGACACACTGAGATCCCAAGGAAGACTGAACAAGAGCTCACTGTTAAAAAGTCAGTAGAACGATGGTAAATAATTCCACAGTTCATGAAAAATGAGTCAGTCACCATGGATACTACGTCCAACACCCCTGGGCGTTAACGTCCCAAAGGGCAAGATGGCTGGAGGGGAAAGTTAAGGCTGTACGGCAGCCTCCCACCCCTCTGCTCCAATTCCATGCTCGGTTAGACGTGGACACGCAGGGGGTGGGTTAGAAAAGGCAAAAATAGCCTCATGCCGATAGGGAATCCAACTGGCTTCTTCAGCGCTCAGAATAAGCTCTTCTGTAAACAGGAAAGACCACTGGCCTGGGAGAGCTGATGGAATTACTATTCATTAGTTATCAGGAGGCAGGTCCTACCTTGCTAATCAGGGCAGGTGCAATAGTTTTATTGATGTGCTCAACAGCCTTGGAGACACCTAGAAGGAGCAATCAAATCAAATTACTGACATTAATGAAAAACAGGCTTGAGGGCATTGCTGGAGAGAACCATCGATGCGAACCCAGCTAGTCCGAAGCCCACCAAAGACCTTCAATGGCACCTCCTTCAAATCCCCATCTCTCTCTCCCCCCAAAATCAAAGGACTTTCTGGCCCAGTCTGAGTGCTCTCACCTAGGACCCTGGGGTTAGAGATGCACACAGAGGGGAGGTTAGTTGGCAGAGACCATGCACTGGAAGCACCAACAGCAGAAACTCAAGGGTGTGCAATGCATTACCTGCGTGCACAAGGCTGGTGCCAGGAACTCATTAATATACTTAACAGGTCTGGAGACACCTGACAGTGGAGATTGACAGAGAAGAGAAGAGAAAGGGTGTGAAGGACAGCGAGTGAGAGGACACAAGGCGGGAGAATACTGCAGGGACCGTGAGTTCACCCTCGTTACAGTCAAGGCACAGCGCTGTCCTGCTTTAGACAAGTATGCGCCTGGGCTTTGGGCCACTGTAACCCGTGGGAGGGCCCTTTGTGTAGGACTGAGAACACGGCCTGTATACAGCACAATCACTGGGACTCCCCCTGCAGCCTTCTTAGACTTTTTTTCTTTTTTGCCCCCACCCCCTCCCTCCCCGCCTGCAGGTATCCTGTGGCCCTTTGTGGGCCACAAACTGTGATAATACTGTAAGATTTTTCTGCATCTCCAGAAGAACCAATTTCTACTCCCTGGGGTGCTCCCCCACCCCCACTGAAAATGCATGGTCCAACCCTCTCTTTTCTGTAATTTGGTTCTAGCGACAGAATGATGAACTAGCCCCCCAGACGCCAGCTCTGCCAGAGTGCTGCTTGTCAATTCAACAAAGATCAAGCTACAACCACTGATCTGTAAGGCACTGTTAGCCAGACCTTCCAGATACTTCCCTTCTAGACCTTTGAAGAGGGCTGATGGTCTGGAAGGCCCTCAGAGCCCTCCCGGGAGATTGGCAAGGCTTTTTCATTAGTATTAATCAACATGTCTTCTTATCTGGATTTTTTGGCCTACCCAGTTTTTCAGACTTGAAACAAGCCACAATAGAAACAAGCATTAAAATGCTTGCTGAAGCGCTGGCCCATACGGCTCAGTTGGTTGGAGCGTTGTTCCATACACCAAATGGTGGTGGGGTGTTCCTGGTCAGGGCACATACCTAGGTTGTGGGTTCAATCCTTGGTCAGGGTGAGTACGGGAGGCAACCGATACCAATTTTTCTTTCTCTCTCTCTAAAAACAAACAAAACACCCCCACTGGGGAGTTTACAGGCGTAGGAACCCCCGAGTCAATAGGCAACCCTCCAGCTCTTCTGTGTGTGGGGTACATGCTTGCCACAACACGGTGGGCCACACCTGAGGCTTCCCACTCTCAAATACAGGCCACACAGAGTGGAAGGAGGCTGTGACAGGCTGGGAGCAGCCATGCTCAAGGCAGGTGGTGGGTGCTGACTCTTACCCTTCCCCATATAGCGCGTCTTGTCATTGTCCCGAAGCTCTAGAGCCTCATAGATACCAGTTGAGGCACCACTGGGCACAGCAGCTCTGAAGAGACCTGGGTGTTAATGGGGGGGGGGGGGGGGGGCGGGGGGAAGAAAAAACAGTAATGGTTAAGAAACAGTCCCAGCCCTCCCCCACACCCCTCCCCCCACCATGGCATAGGTTAGGAAATACTGTTACTTCCTTCCAGCAACAGGGAGACTCAGATGTCTGTTGTTCCTGCCTTTCACATCTGCATGATTCTGCAATACAGACCCTACAGCAAAGCTGATGAATTTCTCCAGTTTAAAAGGAAAGCTCTAGAGCAGAGCTTCTCAAACTCTAATGTGCATATGTATCACCTGGGGATCTTGTGAAGCTTCAGACTGCAAACCCAGAGCTCTGAGAGTCTGCGTCTCTTAACAAGCCCATGCAGAGCTGGTGCCCTGCAGCTGGTCCATGGACCACCCCATGTGAGCCACTTATGGGATTTACAATGTTCTAGCAGCTATGGTGAAGTTGAAAATTAAAAACAGGAAATAAATTTAATATATCTTATTTAGCCCAATATACCCAAGACATTATTATTTCAACATGTAATCAATAGAAACATTATGAGGTATTTTAGACACTCCAGCTCGAGAGCACTGTTGCTAAGTCATCCTTGGACAACTTTGAGATCAGTCGCCAGCTTTCAAGTCTTCAAAGCATTGGCTTAAAAGGAATCTCTGGCTTAGTTGTTCCCACTTAAGCAGTGATAGTGCTACTTGGGGGTTCAAGAAACCAGAAAACAGGATTGGGGGGGAAAGGGAATAAAGGTGCAGAGTTTAATGACACCAGAACACAATAAAGCACTGAACCACGGTCTTGCAGATACAGAAACCAGCCATCCGGCTAAACCTAAAGGAAAATGGCAAATCCTGGAGAGACAGGAAGGTTTGTGGGAGCAGTTAAGTGCAAGCAGCCTCCTCAATCTACTTGGAACCATAAGGCATTTCCCCACCTGAGGTCTGTGAAGAACTGGTGGGTGTGTGAAGGCAAATGAACAAAGAAAAGAAACCAGCCAGGAACTGTAATCAGATGATCCTTTAGTTAGCCTGTGCCGCTGCCAGGGTTGTGTGAGTGGGACACATGTCCTTCCTGACACAGGCCTGGCTTTCTAGTATCCATCAGGTACTGGACCAGGTGAAGAAGTGGCAAAAGCAAGAGTGACCCTAATGTGACCTATGGACTTTGGGCGACAAAGTGTCAGGGCAGGTTTGATTATAACAATGGACCATTCTGGTGGGGGATGCTGACAGTCGGGTACACGGAAACTCTCTGCACCTTCCACTCAATTCTGCTGTGAACGTAAAACTGCTCTATAAAGTAAATTCTAGGAAAGAAAGACAATGATGGAAGACTAACAAATCCATTTCCTGTTTTATTTGAAAAGGATTAAGAAACACAAGAGGGAAAGCTCCACTTACTAAAATTTTTAAAAATAACAATTTTAGTCATTTAAATAAGTGTTTCAAAGAAAAGGGTCCCACTCCCGACAATCTTCTTGTTTCTTGGGTTTTTTCATTGTTGTTTCAAGTCCATTAATTTCCAAGTGGAAAGTCCCACCAGCTGACTGAGCAAGCCAATCTCCTAAGTTGCAAGGAAGTTCTCAGCATCCTTGGAGGGCCCACGGAACTGGCGCTAAGCCCAAGCTCAGAGGGAACCCTACTCTGGAGCCCCCACCAGAGTGTAATCACAGGCAGACATCCAGACTCAAGGGCCTCCTTTTCCTGGGCAAGGAGGAGAGGACAAGAGGGGCAGGGCTGGAGGTTCCACAGCCAGGCCTGTGAGTCATGTTTGTGACTCAGCTCTGACTGGCAAGTGTTCACGTGTTAGCACCACTGGGTGATTCTGCCCAACCCTCCTCCAACTTCACCCACTACGCCCATTTAGAAGATAGCTGAGACACTGGCAAAGGTAACAGGGCTACAGAAGAACTTCTAAGAGTCCCCATTTTATTCTTTTTTCAAGAGGGCAAACTCTTCCTAGGAGGACTTACAGCAGGTAAAAAATAAAGGCCTTCAGAATAGCCCAACACCCAAAAAGAAAGCCTGTCCCCAATCTTGCCCTGGTCAGTGTGGCTAAGTGGTTAGAGCATGGCCCGCACACCGAAGGGTCCCAAGTTTGATTCCCGGTCAAGGGCACGTGCCTGGGTTGCAGGTTAGATCCCCAGCCCCAGTCGGGGCAAGTTCAGGAGGCGACCAATTGATGTTTCTCTCTCCCTCCTTCCTAGTCTCTCTCTGTACAAGCAATGGAAAAAATATCCTCAGCTGAGGATTAAAAAAAAAAAGAAAACTGTCCCTGATCCTTGGTTTAAGAGAATTTCAGGAAGCAAAGATGACAGTGCTACATTTACACTTGCTTATTTGGTCGCATCAAGCTGCAAAGCAAACTAATGATGGGTCCTTTTAGGGATAAGATATGACCTTACTTCCCCACCTCACTGACCCAGGAAGCAGCAAGACAAAGACTCCTGCCTTACAACTCCCAGCCCCAGGCAGGAATCATATGTGCAGACAAGAAAGAAAGGTATTTAGAGTAAGACTTTTTTCTGTCACTTCAAGAAAGTTTTCAAAAATGGAGTGTAGTGCAAGGAACCAGAGAAACAGAGGTGGCACATACCTTTTGAAGTGTAGAGATCCACCTCAACAGTGGGGTTCCCACGAGAGTCGAAGATCTCTCTGGCATGCACCTTCAGAATAGACATGGTGAATTTCTGCAGGGAAAGAGTTCACATAATGAACCACAATGCAGCCTTGGCTCATTCACTCAAGGGGTCACTTCTGAGGATTCCTAGACTAGAAAGAACCTGCCCTAGACTAAACACTGGATGCAGGAAGGCTGGCTAGAGTGGGAAAAGCCTGCTGGGAAGCAGTGGGAAGTGCTCCTAGAAAAACAGGTCAGGCCCAGCTCTGCAAGGCCTTAAACTCCAGCAGTGGAGTCCTTGTCCCACAAGCAAAGGAAGCCTGAAAAGGTGTGTGCCAGAGAAAAATAAAATCCAGCAAGAAAGATTAATGTGTTGATGGAGAATGACCCAAGGGGGACTGATGGAAACTAATTATCGTCATTAGTTAACAGTGAGGATTGGCATGAACATGGGAAGGGACCAAGGGGACAGGAAGGTCACAGACAAAGCCACCTAGGACTAAATATGGGGGCGAGGGGGTGGGGACAGGAGGAAAATCTGGTTCGTAGTGAAGCCGTGGTTAAAAGTTTGGGACATATTTCATCAAGTTAAACGTGAAGTTTAGTAGGACGTTCAACTGGTGGATATTAGATAATCGGGGAGCTCCTTGGTCTGTGCACTGTGATCTTTGTACTGCCAGTTTCTGGGCCTTTCAAAACTCACAGTACTTGGGTCTTTAGCAAGATAAGGACACGTCAATAATGACACCTAATTAGTATTTCTTCCAAAGGGCATCTTACCCCATTTAAAAAACTTAATTATGAACTGTCATGATTTCTCAATAGATCTTTGAGCACCAGGACACTCCAAGGTAAGAGTCTTTCTTTGAATACACCATAAAAAAAAAAAAATGCAGCGACAAAGAACAAACAGCAAGTCTTCAAAGCAAGCCCCTCTCCCCCAATTCTCTCCAAGGAAGAAACCGAGCCACCCACAGGACGGCGTGTGGATGGGAGGAACTGAGTTAGCGTTCAGAAGCCATTATCTAGCTGCGCTCCCTCCAGCACACGCTCTGGAATGTTCTGAAGCAGCAAATGGCATCCCTTTTTTATTTCAAGTTTCAAAACTATATGCTGAAGTCACTTGTGGGGTTTTGCTGCCTGTGTAACAACGGAGTTTTAGTCGCGAGCAGATAAAAAGGTGTCTGATTCTTATCTACCAATTTACAAAAAAGGCGATTTGTTTAAGCACAGGTTTTAGTTCTGATGCACTGTTTCAACACCTCTTCACTACACTACCTCAATCTACAGGTGCAAGGGCTCGTTTTTTGTTTCATTTCAACGGTGTAAGACACGGTAATCAACTTATATCACCGCGTGAAAATAAAAAGTCAAGTCTTTCAACTGGATGGAGAAAAAAAATTCATTACAGCTCGGGGAGCACAGGAAGGAAGATTGGTCTCATCAGGAGTCCTCACAGCTTTCCATCTCCCGGGACCAAATCCCGGGCCCGGGCGGCAGGAGCGGACCACGCGGTCGGTGCCCACGGAGCCCCGGGGCAGGTCACCCAGCGGCCCACACCGCCCGAGCGAGGGCCACGCCGCGGGGAGAGCGGGCAACCCGCAACTTCCTTACAATACTATCCTTTTTTTTTTTTTGTCTGATCAGGGCCGACTGCGGGCGGGCGGCCAGCCCGGGGGGCCGGGAAAGGTCGACCGGAGGGCTTCCCAATTAGCCACCGGCTCCGCTCCGGTCGCCCCGAGAATAAGCACCTTCTCAAGTTATATCAGCCACCGCTCATTCCAGCCCGGACACTCGGCCGCCAACCGCGGGCCGACGGCCACCTGCGGGCAGCTGGGGCAGCTGGTGGGGGAGGGGGCCGGGCGCTCCCCGCGCATCCCCGCGGTCCCGGCCCCTGGCTCCATTTTAGGAAGGGCCTGGCTGCAACACGCACCCGGGCTAGGCCTGCATCTCCCCCCGAGCCTTCCCCCCTCAGCGCCCTCGGCGGCCTGCGCGGTCGATGCCTGACCTCTCAGTCCAGTTATGTGGCCCCGCGACTCCGTCATCACAGGTCGATCCCTCCGGAGGAGGCCGGCGCCGCGCCCCCGCCTCAGGCAGCACAGCGGGCGCGGGGAGGCCGGGCTGGCACGCGCCGGCCCCCGCCTCCGGACGACCCACGCGCCCTGCCAGGTAGCCCTTCCGCGAGCCCTTACCTGGCCGCTGGATGTCTCCGCCCGGGAAAGAAGCAAAGCGTTGCGGACACACGAGGCGAGCGTTAGGTCTCAAGGTCTGGGCGCTGCGAGGTCCCGGAGCTCGTCTCCGCGCCGACTGCCCGGACTTCCTGCCCAGCTCGGGAGGCCCCGCCCACCTCCCGCCCCCTCCGCGCGGCCTCGCCATTGGCCCGCCGCCTGTCGCTCAGGGCCTCGCCTACCCGGAAAGGGGGAGAGTTCGGCCCCCTGCAGCTGCCGGGAGAAGGGGGGGCGACGACCCGCGGAGGTGGGTCCCCGCAGGGCTGGGGGCCCCTGGCTCCCCGGCCGCCGTAGGGGGTGCGGGGGAGCCCCCACCCCGCTTTACGGCCGCCGCCCCGTTGAGACCCTGGACTCGCGGGCTCTGCGGCTCCGGCACCACCGGGAGGGGCGTGGCGGCGCGGCCGGCATGAGGCTCGGGGCGTCCATCACGTCCTCCGAGTCCCGCACGCGCGCAGCGTCGCTCGGGCGCCGCACGTCCGGCCCACGACCTTGATGACGACCTTGGTGACGACCATCGCGGCCCGCCCCCTCCTCCCCTCCCCCCTCCCGCCCGGCAGCGTGGCGTCCGCGGCCCGGTGGGCGCAGAGACGAAGGCGGCCTTGCGGAGCCGCGCCCGGGGGCCTCGAGCGCCCGCCCGCCGGCCTGGGGGACCCCGCCCTTGGCCCCTGTGCTAGGGTCAGGCCCGGTGGCCGACAGGAAGGTCACTTCTCTTTAGCCGCGGCGCAGACTTGCTGAGCGCCCCCTGCGCCCCCGGTGCGGGTTCCTTCTCTACTCCTGCTAACGCTGCCTCTCGGAAGGGGGCGTCCTCTCCCCCCTTCCCTCCGCGGGGGGTCACATCCACTGGGCTTGCGCGGGTCATGATTTGGACCCGAGTTGCACACGGATGCGGGGTGTTTTTTCCCCACAAAGTCCAAAACAGGTAGCAGTCCGACCAATGAAAAACAGGAAGGTGTGAGTGCCGTGATTTTACCGTTCTGACCAAGAAAGAACTGTTGCACATTTGATTTTTTAAAATATGATTTTCTTGATTTCAGAGAGAGGGAGAGAGAGAAACATCTATGATGAGAGGCGTTGATTGGCAGCCTCCTACACGTCCCGCACCCCTCCCCACTGGTGACCTAGCTTGCGACCCTGACCAGAATCTAACCGTGACCTTCTGGGTCGTGGGTCAGAGCTCAACCACTGAGCCACCCGCCAGGCTGATACACATTTAAAACCTGCAGCACGTGCCTCCACTCCAAGTGGGCGCTGAGACCATCACTTCCTTTCCTAGTATAGTTATTTTTGTATTTCTCCGCCTTCCTCTTGGTCTGTATGTCTGAAGGCTAAAAACAGTGCCAGTCTTTACATATTTTACGTGCGTAGAGCCATCCAAATGTGTATTTGAATTTAATTATGATTTCTTCTGGTCAGCTGCAAAAACTGCCTTTCTTCCTTAATTTCTAGCATTTTTATTTTTTTTTAATCCCCTGAGCTTCTACTGCCTTAGGTTTCAAGGCCTTCAGTAAGGTGAAGAAGACCTATTGAACACATGGCATTTGTTTTCCATCAGCTGAGAAGCAAGGACTTTAGGATTAAATTCAGCAAAAAAGCAACAAGGAAATTATAAAATGTTTCCTAAAGAATTAGGTGAATTTTGCAAGCAGAGTTTGTGATTTCACCAGCAAAACACTGCTTAAAACCAAGATCCCAGCCCTATGACTCAGCAGCTATATCAACAGTCAGTATCTCTTAAATCGTCTCTACAGAAATCAGACAGTTACAGCTCTTATTTTCAGAGAAATTTTAAGGTGTGGCCTGAAAAGACTCCAAAATAAGCTTTCATTTTACATTTAAATGGTTAGAGAGAGATAGCTCTTATAACTGCTCTCTGGCCAGAACCAGTGATTCCTAGCAGCAAATCAAATGTAGAACCTGGTCACAGACAGCTGCTGTTGCAAGATTCTTGGGGTCACAGCACAGCATTCTGACACTTCGACCTCAAATTGTAGCTCAAACGTTAATGATTAATGAGTAGCGATGCACTCAAATCTTTTCCAAAATCCACAGGCTGCCAAATGCCCTCCTTGTCTCCACGGCTCCTGAGGCATTGTTAGCAGGCCATGGGGCTCACATTGGTCTGCAGTCCAGCGCAGGGACGTTGGCCTGTTACAGGCATTTAGTTGTTACTTATCACTAACTAATGTGCTTGTTGAACAGTTTCATTGCAGTGGCATACCAAAGGCACTCACCCTGCTGGTGGGCAGGGAGGGGAAATGAGTGCCCGAGATTATTGTCAGAAGACCACACTGTGAAGTACTGCAGGTAGCGCCTGTGTGACAATTGCAGGTGGACACGGGGATTGAGGGAAGGTGTATCTGCAGCGGCCTGTGATCCACCTGTGGTTGGTGTATCCCTGGTTGTAAACTGCCTATTAGCTGAGAGTGGCAGGTCTCCAGCCGGATAGGAAACTTCAGGGTTGCATGAGTGGCCCAAGTGAGGTAAGAGATCACAGGAGTGAGGAAGGTCCTCAGGGGATCTAGGTGAGTGGTCCCTCCTCATAACAGACCATGAAGTATTGTGTGTTTATCGCTATTTCACACATACCAAAGACTACATGAAGTGTATCTGGTGTAAAGAATAATAAATGAATGTTCATGTACCCACCACCACCGTAAAAAAGACATCAGCAATGCTGTCAAGGTCCCTTGTGTATTCTTCTCTGGCCCTAGAGGGGCCACTATATTAAATTTTGTGTTCATCAGTCCCTTGCTTTTCTTTATGGTTTTTAAATAATTTTTTGAACTATATAGAAATGGCATTGTACTGTTTGTAGCCTTTTGCTATAACTTTTTGCTGGACTTGATGTTTCTGGGCTCCATCCCTAAAGCTTTAAATGGTTTGCTTTCAGTGCTGTATAGTATTCCATTGTGTGAATGTCACACGTTTTCCTGTCAATGTACATTTGGGTTGTTTCCCGGTTCTTTTTTTCTTGTTAATACCAACAATGGTGCTATGAACTTTGTTGCAAATGTATCCTGAGCACAGGTACAAGAGTTTCTCTGGGTCATATGCCTCGGACATACACCTAGACATGGCATTCCTGGGTGATGAGTATAAGCCTTCTCAACCTTGTTTTCCAAAGTATTTGCACCTCTATGCACTTCTACCAGCAGTGTATGAGTTCTGACCCAGTTTTTTTTTTTGGGCGGGGGGATAAAATTCAGCTCTTCCCTTGCAGTGTTTCCTAGAAATTTGATTCTGATTTTACTATCCTTCCCAAATCCTTCACTTAAAGAAACCCACATGTCCCCTCTCTAAACTGCAGTCAGCATTCTACCTATGATGGCTTGAGGGCACCTATTAGGGCACCAACCCCCTTCCCTGCCTTCTTCAGAGCTGACTTCACAGAGTCAGTGGTAGGGAGGAGGGATTGGGCAAGGCGCATATTTGGGGAACAGAAGGGCAAACTCAGTATGGTTTTTAAACTGTCATTGCTAGGAGGGCATTTATCAGGGGTGCCCACCTGAGGCGAGTAAGGAAGAGAAGAATTAAGGAAGGAAAAAGCCCAGGGAGTCAGGGAAGCAAGGTTCCCAGTGAGCAAATAAAGATGGGGGTCAGTAGGGCTCTGGACCAGCGAGAGGAAATCAGGGAAGAGTCTCCATCTTGTGTGAAAGAGCTCAGCGTGGCCCCTCTGGGCGCCAGCTCCTTTGTCTTTGCAACAGGTGGGATCACAGTCACCTCGGGAGGCGGTGCTGAGCTGTGCAGCCAGGTGGCTGTCTTCAGCGTGGGGCTCATTGCTTAACGCAGGACACTGAGCTCTCCAAGCAGCAGCTGCAGTAGCTCTGGAGCAGTTTTCCTCTCCACCTGTTTTACCCTCTTTTCCACACGGTTCTTAGGGTTGTCACTTGAAGGGAGGCCCAGGGGACTTGCAGCGAACAGAGCCAGCCAGGCCAGCAGCTTTCCCAGAGGCAGGCAGGATGCAGGACCCTTGAATGGCCCACTCCGAAATGCCAGGGAAGAGAGGTCGGACAAGGCAGAGGGAGCCCCAGATGGAAAAGCAGGCCCCTTGTGATTCATTGACCGAGAGCAGGGTTTCCATGGGGCTTCACATGGGCCACAAGATTGTGAGAACCGCCCCCACCCCAGCCTATCAGCACTCTACAGCAGGACCAGGCCTTGTTGCCTGCCGGCTGTAACTCATTTAACCCTGGCAACCAGGTCGTGGCTGGGTTGTGTGGATCATCCCCACTTCTCAGAGCACAGAGGCCAGGGGCTTGCCCAAGCCCCCAGCCAGGGGACGGAGGTGCTGAGGGCCTCCTGCTCCTTCACGGTGACCACCTCAGCCTTGGAATTGGGGGAGAATCCAAGGACCACTTCATCCCAGGAGCCTCCCTGTCCTTTGCGAGTCCAGTCCATAACTATAACCACACACACAGTTTAACCGCAGCAGCCTCGGATTTGAGAAATGTGACTCTGGAAGCCTTCATGTCTGCTGGGTACCGTTTTCTCTCTAGAACAATGTGGTAGCTTCGAGAGAAAGCAGGTCCCGGAGTCAGAGCAGCAGTTATATTGCATCACAATTCGAGTTCTAGTTATAAAACGTCCCCACCGCCACACTTTGTGATGGAATTTTCTCGCATTTCCTAAACAAAAGAGGAGAAACTCTCTCTGATTTTCCACAACCCCCTTACAGTTCTCTTGAATGGAGGTCCTCCTGCATTGGAATTTCCTAATTTTGTTATTTGCTTGTTTCCTGACGGTCAGGAGGGGAGAATGGATTTCAGCCCAGCATTTGTCAGAACCTGCCAGAATATTCTCGTGACTGGAAGAGCAATGCAGACTGAGTAGATTTATAACTGGCCAAGTGAGTCTCCTCGGGGGGCTGGTCCCTGGGTGGCTTAAAAGGACAGAAATGTATTCTCATAGTTCTGGAGTCCAGGAGTCTAAAATTGAGATGTCCGCAATTTTGAGGCTGAGGGAGCATCTGTTCCTTCTCTCCAGTTTCTGGTGGTCGCTGGCCCTCCTTGGCTTGTAGATGTGTCCCTTCAAACTGACTGTTGTCGCATGCCTCTCCCTGTGTCTCTAAGTTCTCTCTCTCTCTCTCTCCTTTTGCCTAATTTTTTTTTTACCTTTTACTCAATTTTTTAAACTAACGAAAAATTGCCTCACCCCAATTCCTGGCTCAGGGTGATGTAGCAGCTTAGGAGGCAATAGATGATTCCTGTCCCATGTGAAGGTCGTGCTCTGAAGAAGGGTGCTCAGTTCTGAGTAAGGAGCCTGCTTAGGGCCCTTGTAGGGAGGCAGGGTAATGGGGATGCAGGACCCCCCAGGAGGAGAGCAGACTTCAGGAGACCTGAGAGCCGAACTTAAGTTATTGAAGAATTATTATGCAGCAAAGGGAACAGATTTAATCTCTGTGGCTCCAGAAATGAGTACAGTGACCATAGAGAAAAGGTTCCGGGGAGGCTGCAGCAGCTCAGTTTAAGAGAAAAACAGAAGGAACCATGTGCAAAACGGCACGCGGTTCCCGCCCCTGGGGCCTGCAGTTGCTCCTCTGTCAAAAGGGTTTTGCAGGGTGTGTTAATATAAGACATTAATGTAAGAGATCCTTAGAACATCCTTAAGCTCACTCGTGAAACCCTGAGATTAAAATAAAGAAAAGAAAAGCCCCAAGGTTGAGCATTCACATCAGCATCCTGGGCTGCTGCTTCTTACTCCATTAGTCACAAATAGGTTTTGGATCCAGGAAAGACAAAGATGCCTCTGTTACTTTCCAGTTGAAGTCTGCCCCATTTGGACACTGTCCCAGCCTCGCTAACACGGTGCTTAAGCACGGACTCCCGTCAGGAGAGGGACCATCTGCGGCAGGTGCCAAGGTCCCTCTCTTGGTCTCATCCTGATGGTGTCCTTGGGCTCCTGCCAGATCCACAGGTAGCAGCTCCCCAAGGCACCAGCTTCTTATACTATGAGTTTAATTTATTCCCATCCCTCAGAAGAGTTGCTACGCCTGGTCCCGTTTACTGAGAAGCACAGTTTCTTCATCTGAGCAGGAGCCTGTGAATGAGCTCTCAGGTCCCAGGAACGAATGCCTGAACTGTGGGCAGGTGAGGCGTGTCTGTGCACATTTGCTGTGGCGAGGGCTTCTACTTTAATTTCCTGAAGGAGTCTGTGGTCCCAAAACAGTAAGAACCATTGCTTCAGCCCGGCCGGCATGGCTCAGTGGCCGAGCATGGACCTAGGATCCAGGAGACTGTGGTTCGATTCCTGCTGGGCAGGGCACATGCCGGGGTTGCTGCCTCGATCCCCAGCAGGGGCGTGCAGGAGGCGGCCGATCAATGACTCTCTCTCACTGATGTTTCTATTTCTCTCTCCTGCTCCCTTCCTGTCTCTGAAATCAATGAAAAATATGTGTGTGTGTGTGTGTGTGTGTATGAACCACCGCTCCAGGGGGTGCCCTGAATAATTTCGTCTTTGTTCATCTGCAGCACTGGACAAAATAAATGACCCGTCTGTAATTCTGTAAAACATTGCCGTATTTTCTGACTTAGATCAGCACAGCTGTCCACTTTAAGCTCAGGAACTGGGCAACATGAATTGCAGGGCTCCCAGCACTCCTAGAAGGGTAGATTTATAACTGGCCAAGTGGGTCTCCTCGGGGCTGGTCCCTGGGTAGCTTAAAAGGACAGGAATGTCTTCTCACAGCTCTGGAGTCCAGAAGTCTAAAATTGAGGTGTCCGCAGGATTGGTTCTTTTTGGAGGCTGAGGGAGCATTTTACCCCTCTCCTACCAGCTTCTCGGGAGACATCCTTGGAGACAGGAGGCGAGAGGCCCCTCACTCTCTTGCTAAACTGTCGTTTCTCAGTTTAATTTGCAGCCCCTAATACTTGAACACAGGAGGGTAGAGGGAGAGATTTTCCTCTCTGACTGTGTCATAATTGGGGTAGCAACACCTCTGGTTTCTGGTTTGTGTTGAAATGCATCCAAGCTACACATTCTAAAGTAACCTGGCTTTTCCTCTGCTGGTCAAGGTTCATTCAACAAATATTTACTGAAGTCCTGCACTATGCCAGGCACTGTTTGGGCAGCTGAAGGTAGAACGGGGAACGAGGCAACGCTCTTGCTGTCCTGGCATTTACACTCTGGCGTGGGAAACGGGAGGCAAGTAAACGCCGTACCTGCTGCGGAGATCCTCAGGGCAGCTCGCACGGGCAGGGAAGCGCCGGTGCGGTGTGAGTGAGTAGTATGTTCTTCGTTCCATACCACACAGTCTCTCAACAGAAAATTCCAGTAGTTTATACCATTACAGAGTCTCCAGTTTTGTTGTTTTTAAAAAACAATACAGCTCTGCCTGACCGGCGTGGCTCAGTGGTTGAGCGCTGACCTATGGACCAGGAGATTATGGTTCGGTTCCTGGTCAGGGCACATGCCCGGGTTTGGGCTCGATCCCCAGTCGGGGGCGTGCAGGAGGCAGCCGATCAATGACCCTCATCATTGATGTTTCTCTCTCTCTCTCCCTCCCTTCCTCTCCCTGAAATCAATAAAATACATATTAAAAACAAACAGGACAGCCCTGGCTGGTGTGGCTCGGTTGGTTGGGTGTCGTCCCGTGCACCGAAAGGTCGCCAGTTTGATTCTGGGTCAGGGCACATGCCGGGGTTGCGGGTTGTCCCCGGTAGAGGGCTTGCAGGAGGCAGCTGATGGATGTTTTGCTCTCACAGTGATGTTCCTCTCTCTCTCTCTCTCCAAAAAAATAAATAAAAATATTTCTTACAAAAACAGAACAGAAAAGAAGCAGTTTGTATGTTTTACTACTTGCTTTTAAAATTACCAAGTGCTCTATGCTAGTTATAAAAACTTCAAATGAAGCAGAAACATACTCCCGCCCTATTCCTTCCTCTTTTGTTTCCTTTCCATTGTTAACAGCCTGGTGTGCGACCCTCCAGAGTTTATCTCTCTATTCCAAGAAACATATACATATTCATACAGAGATACATGCTTCAAAAACAGCTAACATGGAACAATGCTAGATATGTCGTTCTGCAATTTTCTCTCCTCCCCACCCCGGTACATCACGTGCACCTTTCTGAGGACACCGCAGGGTTTATCTGTCCTTGCTACCTTAAAGCTGCATTGAATGTCTTATGTAAGCATCACGCACGATGTGGTTAGTGTCCTGCTAAGGGACAGTTAAGGTGTTCCAAAATTCTCACTCTTGTTTGTAGGGATGCAACAACGATGTGAGCGTGCAAATGTCTCTGTAGGACAGATTTCTAGAACTTGAACTGCTGGGTCAAAAGGTACGAATATCTGGTATTTTCATAGGTACTGCTAAAGTGACCGGACCGATTTACATTGCCACACGGCCAGCAAAAGAGAGCTCCCGTCTCTGCATCTTTCCCAGCGCTGGATCATCCCGGGATTTTAATTTTACCAGTCTGTGAGGCAGAAAATATTATCTTGCTTTAATTTGCATTTTTATGAGTGTTGGTTAAATGCAGCTTCTTTTCATGTTTATTCCCTTAGCCCCTCCAGTCCTCTAAACAGGGGAATAAAGAAATCTGAGATTCGCTCTTCTGTGGGCTTCCCCCAGGTGTGTCCAGGGCAGCCTTCCCCTCCGCAGGCTGGGGGGTTCCTTTGCATGTTAATTAAGATCAGCTTCAAAATCGAAACAAACTCTGTAGGAAGCAGAGGTCTTCAAATACAAGAGTAAAAAATAAAAACATCCCCAGAGTAAAAAAACAAGGACCATCAGATCGCTAGATCATCACCAGTTGACACTGTTAAGCCTGCACACATTTTTACAATCAGCTAGAATGTTATATAAATTTCATTCTTTAAAAAAACAAAACAAAACCATCAAGCCATGTAGGTAAGCTTTTACAGGGACATCTCTAACGTTAGCTACAGATGGAGGTGGAGGTTTACATCTCCAGTGAGCCTTGTGACAAGTAGAAACCAGACTTAGTGGCAAGGAGAATATATAGCAAGACCCAGCAGGACCTTCGCAGATGCTTATCGGTAGGATTAAATGACCCCCTTGCTTTCTGAAAGCAGCCCGGTTTGTGAACCAAGGTCAGAACAAAAGGAGTCAAGGAAAAATATTAATATGCAGAGTCACTGGGAAATATAACGTGTGTGCGCTTGTGTGAGACTGGCCAGGAAGCCAGGACACGTGGAATCGGGAAACTGAGACAGATAGTTCAACAGCAGTCACCTAGTCAATCCTGTTCCCTAAACCAGGGACACTTGAGAGTAAATGGCTTGTGTTAGATGGGCCAGGTACAGAGACCGACCAGGGCGGGAAGCCCCAGATGCCTAGCAAGGGGCGAAACTGGGAAAACAAGAACCTTGTCCCCAGGGTGACCTCTCCTCCCCCAGCACACCGCTGGTCATGCGGTTTGCACGCCCTGAGCGATTCCTCCCTAATGATAACATCTAGGCCTCTAGATGTGTTTCAGCTCCAGCCCAGATAAAGCATGGACACCAGACACATGGCCCCTGGTGGCTTCACGACCAACTACCTTGACTAATGACAACCTGCCTTGGCACCGGCCAATCAGTGCAGACCAGGACCCTGAAAGAGCACCCCTGGAAGGCTGATGAATAGTCTATGAGACGCTCCCCTGAGGCCTCCCTTACGATTCCCGCCTTCAAGAAAGAAAGAAAAGCCTCAGGACAAAGGACCCAGTGTGCTCTGCCTCGGGGGAGCCCCCTCCCCCAGGCTGCCATTCCCTTTCCCCTCTCCTTCCTGCACAGGCCCGCGTCTCCTAAACTCTGCGGGACCCCACGACACTTGCAACTAGGGGAGCAATGGGCAGAGCCTGCCCGCCGCAGGGTAGTCCCCGCACCTGACCCCAAGGCCTCCTTTTCTCTCACTTCCCGGAGAGGACAGCCAGGGTGCCCAGCCTGGGCTCTCCTGTTCCCTCCCCTGTGCTAAGCCCTTTCTTGTTTTACTGTCCCAGCTTTCATAAATGTTCCCTCATAGCCATCTGGACCCGTGTTGTGAAATTTTTCCTGCACGAAGTCAAGAGCCCACTCACTACCGGCCGGCCCTAGGCAGACCCTGCAAGGGCCAGGTCCCCTCTCCGGTAACATGCACACGTGTGTCGTATGCATGCCGGCATGCGTGTGTACGTCCATGGACTGGCTAGGACACACACCACATGGTCAACAGTGGCTGCCTCTGGGGGATGGGCTAAGGGGAGGAAGGGAAATGGAAGGCTTGACTTTTGTTCTTCAGCACATGCTTGGTTGGATGCTTTATTATTTTTTTTTTTTACAAGCATGTACATTTTTGGAGCCCACACACATTTGTCTGTGGCTGGGACTCAGGGCAGGTATAATAAGAGGTGGCCAGGGCAGGAGGGAGTGCCATCCTGGGTGCCCCCGGGGCAGGCTCCAGAAGGGGAAAGGCGGGGAGAGGGAGGCTGGGTGGGCAGCCGGGAGGTGGCGGAAGCAGCGGGTGGTTAGGTCCCGCGGGTTTGCATCTTCACGCCCCCCCTCCCCGCACTAGGCTTTGAGCCCGAGCGAGGTGGACTCTCGTGGGGCCTGGGAGGCCCACGCTGGCGCTGGGCCATTTCCTCCTCCCCGGGAGGCTCAGCGCTCTTGCTGTGCAGCGCTGCCCCACCTCCAGAGGTAAACACCAGCCCTTTCCTCGGTCTGTTTCTGCTTTGCCTTCCCTGTGGGGTATTAAGGGTGGGCCGGGGCGTGTTTGCGAAAGTCTCTCTGATTATTTAGAAAGAAGCCTTGCATAATTTAACCAAAGCAACCGCAGGCATTAAATGCACAGTCGCTGCAGGACAATGCTGAACAGAGAGTTCAGATTCAGTGACTGGGGTGGTTTTGGTTAATTAACCGCCTCATCTCCCAGTAAGGGGTCCCAAAGACTGTGATGTCTCTTGTGGCCCTGGAGGGCCTTTCGGGTTAGCTTCTCCACAAACTCACGAGTCTTGGGTGAGTTTACACTCTAGGGCACTGGCAGTGCCAACCCAGGGGGCTGGAGTGGATAAGGGACTGAGTCGGGGTGACTCCCGGGGGACCCTGGCCCACTGGCTGGCCAATTTGAGAATTTTGCTATTGCAACCTCTAAGAATGAGCTGATTAAAAATGGCACAAAGATCCAGAGTGACTAAGGTCTCTGGAAGATTCTTGACATTTTCAATAGTCTTTAAAAGACACATTTCATTATTTGGGGGACTCCTCAAACCATCGGGGTGTTTCCTTGTTGATTGGTGTGCGAGCGCGTGTGTATGTGTGTTGAAAATGCAGATAACTTACCCTCTGGATGTTTTCTCCACGAGCACATATTATCTGGCTTCTAAAGACCACAGGGGTCAGTAATGCAGGGCGCCACCCCCTCTTTGGGAAACCGTTTCCACGGGGGAGACCACCTCTCTGCTCCCCCGCTTGTTCCCTGACCTGGCGGGAGGTGCGGTGTTGCAGATAGCGGGGGCTGGCCCCACAGGAGCAGTTCCTGAGCAAGGGTCTGGAGGCTGAATGGGGTCCTGGTATCTTAGATTGGGTTCCCCAGAAACAGAGCAGAGGCTGCCCCGGGGAGTGGCTGGGGAGTGGCTGCAACTGAGGCCCATGCTTTTGGGAAGCTCTGTCCCCAAATCCAGACAAGAGGGCTGGGCCTCTGCATCCCTGCCTCAGCAGGTGGAGGAGCAGCTGCCAAAAATCTGGGATCTGGGGTGACTGCATCACTCACAACACCTGAATGCCGCTGACACCTCTATGTCACCTGAGAAAGCTACTTAATACCTCCAAGCCTCAGTTTGCTCATGTGTTTTGTGGATCCAAAAGTACCCTACCTTTCAAGGTTGTTTTAAGGATTAGAGATATAAAATGCACATAAAGCTCCTAGCACAGTGCTGATGTGGCTAGTAATATGCAAAATACACACCAGACTTTCTAGACTTGGTACAAGAAAAATAATGTAAAATACCTCAGATAGTTTTAATACTGACATGCTGAAATGTTAGCATTTCAGATATATTGGGTTAAATAAAATTTATTACTCAAATTAATTTCAGTTGTTTCTTTTTACTTTTTTTAAAATCCTCACTCAAGGATATTTTTTCCATTGCTTTTCAGAGATAGTGAAAGGGGGAGAGGGAGAGAGAGAGAGTCATCAATGTGAGAGAGACACATCAATTGGTTGCCTCCCGCACACCCCCCGACTGGGGCTGGGGATCGAGCCTGCAACTGAGGTACATGCCCTTGGCCAGAATCAAACCCTGGACCCTTTAGTCTGAGGGCCGACACTCTAACCACTGAGCCAAACCAGCCAGGGCTCTTTTTACCTTTCTAAACGTGGCTACTAGAGAATTAAAATTACATACTGGGCTCATTAGAGCCATACACCCGGTTCATACGTGGGCAGGAGCATCTGGAGTCTAGATTCTAGACAATATTCTCGGCTGGTCACGGTTTCATCAGTGAGCAATTATTCTTTGCACCCATTATGCTAATTAACGAGCCATCTGGTGTCGATTGGCGACAAAGAGGGCCAAAGCGGGCTTTTGACGTCTTTCAAACGTGGGTTCTGACTGCCTGCGGAGCTCTGCATTTCCGATTTAGCAGAGCCAGCTGCCTCTCAGAAGTAGGTTGAAACTAAGTCCCACGGACAGATCCCGTTGAAGGATTTTACAGTCATTTCGGGCCCTGTAACACCCTTGCCAAGCCCTTTGCTCTTGAGAAGACCACTGTGTTATGGCTCAGACATGGGCCGGCAAACATTAATAATCAGATTCAACATCTTCGGTTTAAGAGGACAGGAAACTGAGTGTTGGCTTTAGAAAGCATTTCACCCAGAATGGTTAACATATTTACAATGGGTGCTTAAAGGGGACATTGATTTATGCCAGGCAGCTCCTTCTCCATTGCTGTTAAATCAACATATTTTACAGTAGAGGGCACCAGACACCCCACACCCCAGTGTTTTCTCCTTTTAAAGAAAACATGACAAATTAGTGACCTGGAAGGTTTGAATAAAAAACCCATCAGGGAAATCATTGTTTTGAGAACTCTTTCAGCTTAATGAATTCACTTCAGCTGTCCAAATTCATCCTGGGTCTTAGAGTGATTTTCAGACACAGTGTTATGACAGAGCTCATACCAAAGATTTGGGGCTAGGATTTCTGTTTGCTGAACTGTCCTCTCAAGCTAAACAAATGTCAGCAGAGAATTCTCAGGCAAATTAACTTTCCCCTGAATGCGTTCCTTTCTCTCGTCCATCTGTATTCATTCCCGTGGGTACTTCCAGTCTGGGCTGAGGAACTAGCTACACATGAGTGAAGGGGGGAAATCAGGTCACTGGGGAAATGTCGGTCCGGATCCAAATAAACTCCTTCCTCTATCAATTTCAAGGACTCTAAAAATCTCTTTCAATTTCTTCTATCCCATCTTAAGGAACCTAAAAATTTATTCTTCAAAAAGTTAAATAGAATTGCTATATGACCTAGCAATCCCAATTCTAAGAACTGAATTTGGGTACTCAAGCAAATACCCATACACAAATATTCATAGCCGCACCATTAACAATAACCGAATGACCGACACAACCGAAATGTCCATCAACAGATGGATGGATTAACAAAATGGGGATGCACACACACACACCACACACACACACACACACTGGAATACTACTCAGCCATAAAAAGAAATAAAGTGCTAATACAATGCTACAACATGGATGAACCTCAGAAAATTACGCTAAGTGAAAGTAGCCCGACATAAAAGTGACACATAGAATGATTCCATTTACACGAAATATCCAGACAGGTGAATCCTTAGGGACAGAAAGCAGATTGGTGGTTGCCAGGGACGGGAGGAAGGAAGGGCTAGGGACTGACTGCTAAATGGATACGGAATTTTCTTTGGGGGTGGTGAAAATGTTCTGGAACTAGATAAAGAGGTGGTGGCACAACACTGTGAATATATAAACCCCACTAAATTGTACTCTAGAAAAAGTTAATGCTATGTTTTTTTAGCATTTTTACCTCAATTTGAGTGAATTTTACCTAAATTTAAAAAACTTCTATCAGTTTTTCTATACCCTGGGAAATGGGATTTTTGGGATATCCAAACAACCTTCTATGGGCACCTTCTCATGTTCAAATAGATTTCCTGGGCCAGCCTGGACTGTCCTGGACATTGTAGCATGGAGACACCAAACTCGTTCCTGTTTCACTGTGGATCATTTATCTCTCTGTAGACCAGCTGTTTGCAATGACACCCTGGGTTTTGTACAGAACAAAATTAAAAAATTCTGCACGATACTTTTCTGACCACTGGATGTCATGAGTGCACAATCTATGCTCCAGCTAGAAAAACTTCATTCGTATGGGCTGGTCCTCGGCATGACCGTGCACAGGGGCCAGCAATGCGCCCTCGCAGATTTATTTTGTTTCTGCAAGCAGGACATGGAGAAGTAAACAAAATGCAGGCGATTGAAGATCAGCAAAATTACAACACTGGCTCCTTTGTGTTTTCCAGAATATTTCAATGGGTCATCAGTTATAAGAGGAAACTTAAAGTCTAACTAACATAAGGCATTCTTGGGGCGACTTCTTAAGTATTCTGACCAAGAAAGGTGAGTGACCTGGATGGAACCCTTTGGCTTCAGACAGCACAGGGCTTAGTTCATTTAGCAAATTAAAATAAAGGTGGGTAGATGCTCATTGTCACGATCTTGCTTCCCAATGACTGGCTTTTCCCTAAAACTTCCTTGTAAATCCCTCGGCTCCAGTCTGATGGAACACATTGACATTAGGAAGAAAGGTCAATGAATTAAGTGGGAGTAAATTGGGGCTCTTTAAAGATTAAATTGAAGACTTCTGAGGACACCAGGGTCACTTACCCCCCCCCCCCATGGGTGGATCTGTCTACAAGTTATAAGGATTCATTTTCTTTAATAATTATAGGACTCTTCTGGTTGTCTGTTCCTAGTAGATATTATGCCACTTTATACTCCTGTAGAAATTTGTCCATTTGATCTACGTTTTCAAATTAATGAAGAATTTTATGTTATTAACTTTTTAAATAGCAGTGTTATGTCCGAGAATCAGATCCCCTATGCGGCGGAAAGACAATCACTCCAGAGCTGATAATGTAACAGCAAAAGGGACTTTTATTCCAGCTAGCTGGGGTTCGGTCGTATCCAACGAAGTGGAATTCTGACTCGAACCCTGATCTAAATTTACAACAAGCTTATATAGGGTTACAGTGAACAAGCAATCATCGTCCTTGCAAGGGTTGTAAATTCTTCAGGAAGGGTGGGCTCAGGATGTTTCTCAACCACAGGCGCCTGAAGCTTGAGTGCACCTGGTATTTGTCAAACCCACCGGTTTAAGTTAATTCCTGGAACTGCCTCCACCCTCTGCAGTTTACTGAGTCACTCCTGTAAGCCTTTTGTCCTGCCCCGGGGCCTAAGGGCCTGCCTCTGTCTTGGTGGGTCCTCACAGCAGTAATAAAGTTTATCATTCTAATCATAAACATGGACAAATATTTTTAAATTGTAGTAAAATATACATAAGATTTACCGTCTTAACCATTGTTAAAGGTACAGTTTTCAGTGGTGTCAAGTACATTCACATTGTTGGCCACCCATCTTCAGAATTCTTTCCTCTTGTGAAACTGAACATTTTTAAGTGTATAATTGGGCGGCATTAAATACATTCCCGTTGCTGTGCAACCATGACACCATCCACCTCCAGAACTTCTTTATCTTTCCAGATAGAAATTCTCTCCACCAAACGAGCTCCCCAGGCCCCCCCCCCCCCCCAGGCCCCGGTGGCCTCTCTCCTGCTTTGCCCCCTGTGGAGCTCCTGCTCCAGGCTCCTCACTCAGTAGAGCTGCCCAGGGTTTGCCCTTCTGTGTCTGGCTCCTTTCACTCCGCATGTTTCCACCTTCCCCCCTGTTGGGCCGTGGATCTGTCAGAATTTCAGTCCCAGCCACCGCTATGGTGGGAATCTGCAGTGTAGACGATGGGGCAAAACTAGGTTTACAGCTGTGAGTACGCGAAACACAGAGTTTATCCTCGTATTATCACTTATTAATTATTGTCTTATTTTCCGTCTGAACAACTGTAAACCTTCTTTGCCCTGCATCAAGTCAACACATTGTACACCTTAAACTTACACATGTTGTGTGTCAATTATATCTCAATAAAGCTGGAAAAAAAGAAACAGAAAGAGCTCCCTTCCTTTTTAAGGCTGATATGCCCTTGAATGACAGGCCGCGTTGGTTTTCCCGCCGCCTGTCCGTGGGCATTGGGGCTGCTGTCGCCTCCGGCTCCCGTGAGCGGTGCTGCTGGGACGCGGGCGTGCGGTGCGCTTGGGCCCTGCCTTCAGGCTGGGGGCACACTGAGAGCTGGAATTGCTGGGTCATATGGGGATTCTACGCGTGACTTTTTCAGGAATTGCCAAACTGTTTTCCTTCATTGCATCTATTCATTTTAGTGATTTCCTTCATTTCTGTGGAATTTTTACATATGGAAAATTGCATAAATCGTAAGTGTACAATTCATGAAATCATTTCGGACCAGTTTCCCTGTGTAAACTCTCACCCATATCAAAATTACGACTCGCTCTCCAGAAGGTCCCTTGTGTCCCCTTTCAGTCGCTTCTAACACCATAGATTAGTTTTGTCCATTATGGAACTTTATATAAATAAAATCACATTTTCTTTATTCTTCTCTGGATTAGATTTATCTGTCCTCATGTCCTTTCATTCATATCGTGAGATTCATGCATGGTGTTGCCTGTAGCTGTAGCTAATTCGCTCCGTTGTATAAATGTACCCCCATTTATTCATCTATTCTGCCGGTAGTGGATGTTTGGGTTGCTTCCAGTTTGGGGCTCTTATGAATATTCCTGGACATGCCTTTGGATGCACAAACGTGCAGATGCCTGTCGGGAACATACCCATGGCTAGGTCATGGGGTGTGTGCACATTCAATGTCACGCAGATGCTGACAGCTTTCCAGAGCGGCCGCATCCCTTTCATGCAGTCCCGCGAGCGACGGGCGAGAGTTCACTCGCTTTCGCAGCCTCGGGGAGAGCTGGTGCGGCCGGCCTTCAAATGCTTGCCGTCAGGGTGAGGATGACTGTGTCGTGGTACCTCGCTCTGGTTTTGTTATTTCTTTTGTCACGACAGAAGTTAAACCTTCCCAAATGGGCCATCTGAATATTTTCTCTTGTGAGGGCCTCAGCTCTTTGCCTATTTGTCTCTGAGCGGTTGGATTTTTTTTCTTATTAATTTGTAAGGGCTCTTTATATATTCTGGCCCTGAATCCTTCGTTGGTTGTAGGTATTGAAAATATTTTCTCTGGCTCTTGACTTTTCGCTTGGTATGGTGTGTCTTGATGAACTGAAGTTCCTAATCTTAATGTTGTTCAAGTAATCTTTTTCTTTATATCTTATTTAAGATAGTCTTGCCTATCTGCCTATTTATTGATGCCTTTCATTTCTCTCTATAATCTTTTATTAGAATTATTTGAGGGTATTTGATGTTTTCTGATGCCATGTAAATGATATAATCTTTTAAAACAGACTTTATTTTAAAATAGTTTCAGATTTACATAAAAGTTACAAAGATACTCAGAGAGTTCCTGTGGTGGTATGATTATTAAAATTTAAAAAACTAAGTTTTATTTGATAATAGCCTGTTGCTGTTATATAGAAATATAATTGCATTTTGTTTATTGTCCTTGTATACATCAACTTTGTCTATTCACTTATTGAAATAATTTACCTTTTTATCTTTTTGAATTTTCTGTGTACCCTATTATGTCATCTGTGAACCAGACAGTTTTATTTCTTACTTTCTAATCACTAAAACTTTCCCCCTTTATTGCGCTGGCTTGAACCTCCAGGAAAGTGTTAATAAATCATGTAGCAAACGTCTGAACCTCTTTCCCAGATTCAGAGAGGAAACTTCCAATATTTGACCATTAAGCATGATGTTCGTTATATAATTTTTTGGTAGAAATTCTTTATCACATTAATAAAAATGTCCACCCTTTTCCTAAGAATTTTCTTTTGAAATCATAATTGGATTTTAGCTTTTTCTTTAGGGTGGTGAATCTTAGCAATTGATTTTTCTGCCTATGTTAAAATGCCATCAGTATATTTTCCTTCTTTATTTTTGTTACATTAATTTTCACATGTTAAACCAACATTGCATCCCTGGAGCAGACCCAACCTTTGGTGATAGAGTATCCTGTTTATATATCCCTGCTTTGGTGCTTTCTGATGCTTTCAAAGAAATTCTCAAAAAAAAAAAAAATTGTCCATCATTTCTAGTTTTCTTAGCTGAAGGTATGGTATAAAATAAGCTAGGCTCCCTTTGCTGAAGTGAAAAAAAACCTTACATGTGTAAATATAAATATAAATATAAAATATAAATATAAAATCCTCACCTGAGGATATGTTTATTGATTTTAGAGAGAGGAAGGGAGAGAGAAACAGAGAGAGAAATATACATTGGTGTCTTCTGTACATGCCCTGACCAGAGATTGAACCTGCAACCCTTTGATTTACAGGACGTGCTCCAATCAACTGAGCCATCCAGCCAGGGCCAAAACCATATATATATATATATATATATATATATATATATATATATATATATATATATATATTTATTTATTTATTTAGTATGTCTTTATTGATTTCAGAGAGTGAAGAGAGAGAGCTGAAATATCAATGATGAGAGAGTCATTGATCGGCTGCCTCCTGCATGCCCCTAACTGGGGATCCAGCCCCCAACCCGGGCATGTGCCCTGACCGGGAATCAAACCGTGATCTCCTGGATTCTAGGTCGATGCTCAGCCACTGAGCTACTTCCGGCCGGGCAACCTTACGTATTTTTAATGCCAGTGCATTTGCTATGTCTTCCTGTTCACTTTAGATCAATATTGCAGAGTGTGTGTGGCCACAAAGCTAAGGACTCTCCATTTCTGCCGCAGAGGCTCCCCTGCCTGCTAGACTGTGACTCAGGCCACATTCAGGGGTGTAGGTCCCGCCCATGGGGCCAGATTGACCACATTGGGTCTTTGACCCCCTTTCCGGGTGCTGACACTCTTTGGGTGCTGACACTCTTTCAGGTTACTGGGTTGCTGTTCTAGTCCGACCAGCTGACTCTGGTTATACCATTGTGGCCACGAAGAGCTCAGAGAAGCGCCTGGCAGCTGTGTGCTCCCCACTGGCAGCGGCTGTCCTTGCTTCTCTGCAGCACCCTCCAGATTCCTGGTATTTCACGACATGGCCCATTTGTTCCTCTGTTTTTTAAAATCTAAATCCAATTTTCAGCAACCCATCTTTTAATTTAGCGTGGTGGTTCCTTGTGTCCTTGCGATAGGCCGAATAAATAACGCCCCCACCCAATCCACATCCTAATCCCCGGAACCTGTGAGTGTTGCAAAAGCGACTTGCAGCTGTGATTAAAGTTAAGGATCTTGAGATGGGAAGATTATTTTGGATTATTGGCATGGGCCCTAAATGTAATCACAAGGATCCTTACAAAGAAGGAGGCAAGCAGATCAATGGATGAAGTAGAAGATGCGATGACAAGCCCAAGGTTGGAGTTATTTGAGGAGGCCATGAGCCAAGGAGTGTGGGCAGCCACAGGAGCTGAAAAAGACAAGGGGATGGAGTCTCCCTCCTGAAGGAACCACACCTGCCCACCTGGAATCAGCCTAGCCCGGTGAGACTGATCTTGGATTTCGGATTTCTGGATCTGTAAGAAAATAAATGTTTTGTTTTAAGCACCGAGTTTGTGGCAATTTATTCCGGTGGCCACAAGAAATTAATACAGTCCTCCACTTGCATAAGGAGGGAAGAGTTAGGACTCAATAAGATTTGGAATTGTTTATTGGCCAATAAGGGTGGAGCTGAAAGGCGAGTAACTTGTCCTACAAAAGCAAACCAGGGGTGGAGTACAAAAGAGGGATATTGTATACGTGGGACGCTGGTCTACTCCAGAAGTAGCAGGTGCAGCCAGCAGGAGCTACAGGGGCAACGTCCAATTCCAACAGCGGGTGCCCTGGTGAGTCCGCACAGAGAAGGGCCATGGGATGTCGAAGGCAGGCTGAGCTGCAAACATTTTTAGCTGTTTGGTTCTTGTTTTGCTAATACCTAGATTAATAATAGAGAATTTCCACCAGGGTTTTGAACTGGGTGTTTTTGATGTGGGTTATTGGAAGAAGGGTAGACGTGATGATGGAAATACCCTATTAGATTAGGGAATCCGTCACCGGGGAGGCTGGTGAGAGAAAGCATGGGCGCCCCTGATGAATTGGGGCTAGATAAGGTTGAATGTTCTGCAAGTAAGTTATTTAATATGACAGTTTATGTGAATGCTTCACTTACAGGAACATAACTGAATGTCAGAAAGGAAATAAAGATTTTTTGAGTAGCCAAAAAAGATATGTCTGGGTGTGTGTACAGTACTTTGGTTTTCTTTATTTTAATTGAATTTATTGGGGTAACATGGGTTAATAGCATTCTATAAATTTCAGGTGTACAGTTCTATAACTCAACATCTATGTGGTGCATTAAGTGCTCACCACCCAGAGTCTGGCCTCCTTCCGTCATCATGTATTTGACCTCATTTTTCTTCCCCAGCCCCTTCCTGTCTGATAACCATTGTACCACACTGTCTGTGTCTATGAGTTTGTTTGTTGCTTTTTGTTTTATAGCCCACATATGAGAAAAATCATATGTTTTTTTGTCTTTTTCTATCTGACATTTCATTTTGCACAATACTCTCAAGATCCACCCATGTTGATGCAAATAGCAATATTTCATCATTTTTATGGCTGAGTAGTATTCTATTATATATATGTACCACTTTATCCAGTCACCCGTCGAAGGACACTTAGGTTGTGTCCATGTTGTGGTTACTGTGCATAATGCTGCAATGAACATAGGGGGATATATATCTTTACTATAAGTGCTTTTGAGTTTTGGGGGTAGATACCCAGAAGAGGGATTGCTGGATCATATGGTAGCTCTATCCATAATTTTCGGAGGCACTTCCATACTGTTTTCCATGGAGGCTGCACCGATTTACACTCCCACTAGCAATGCAGGAGGGCTCCCTTTTCTCCACACCCTCTTTGACCCTAGTTATTTGTCTTTTTGATAGCTGCCATTCTAACAAGTGTGAGGTGGCATCTAATTTTGGTTCTGATTTGCACTTCCCTGATAGCCGCTGAAGTTTCGCAGCCCAGCTGGCGTGGCTCAGTAGGTTAAGCTTTGTCCCATGCACCAGGTCGTCACCGGTTCGACTCCCAGTCGGGGCACGTGCCCGGGTTGTGGGCTCGATCCCCAGGAGACGGCGTGAAGGAGGCAGCGGATCCATGTTTCTCACCTGTTTCTCTCTCTCTCTCTCCCCCTCTCCCTTCCTCTCTCTGAAATCAATGAAAACATATTTCTGCTTTTTCATCTGTGCTGGTGCCCCTGATTCTACTCCGCGCTCATCTTTTCCATCGCCTGGGTCCGCCGTCTCCCCCTTCTGGTAGAGGCCCGGCTCCCCTAACGTGCTGCGGGCATTGCCACCACTGTCCTCATGCTCCTTGGCCCCTTTATGGCCGCAGCCGGCCCTGGAGGGGAGGTTTCTTCCCAGTAGTGTGGGTCTCCGGGGGTGGTACACGGTGGGGCTTCCAGGTCTGGAATTCCTTTGGAGGCTCCTCGGGCGCCTTGACCACGCGCCTCTCCCAGTCTCCTTGTTGAGCGGATTGTGCAGAAGGGTCGGCAGTCCCTGGCCTGGCCTGCTCCCCTCTTCAGGGTACCCGGAGCTGCCCCCCTAAGCTGCGGAATAGCTCAGGGGTCCTTCTCGGCTGCCTCCACAGCGCACGATGACCCAGGGCCCCTGGATTGCTCTTGTTTCTCGAGGTTAGCCTCTCATGGTAAAAATTCCCTGTTACTCCTGCGCTTGCTGCGTCCCCCAAGTTTTGACGTGGTGCGTTGTCATTTTCACTTATCTCTGTGTCTTTTGGTCTCTTATTTCTTCTTAGACCCAATAGTTCAGTAGCATGTTGTTTAATCTCCACATAAATGTGGTTTTCCCAGCTTTTCTCTTGTAGTTAATCCCAAGTTTCATACTGTTGTGGTCGGAAAATACGCTTTGTATGATTACAATCTTCTTAAATTTATTGAGACTAGTTTTGTGCCCCAACATATGGTCTATCCTTGAGAATATTCTATGTGCACATGAGAAAAATGTATATTCTGTCATTTTTGGATGTGAAGCTCTGTAGATATCAATTATTTCCATATGGTCTAATGTGTCATTTAAGGGTGATATTTCCTTATTGACTCTCCGGTTACCTACCCATCGCTGTCAGTGGGGTATTTAGGTTTCCTACTATAATTGTATTTTTGTCAGTTTCTCCCTTTAGGTCTGTTAGTAATAGTTTTATATATTTTGGTGCTCCCAGGTGGGTGCATATATATTAATAAGCGCTCTGTCTTCGTGATGAAGTATCTCCTTTATTATTATAAAATGACCATTTTTGTCTGTTATTACCATTTTTGTCTTGAAGTCTATCTTGTCTGATATAAGCATAGCCACGCCCTTTTCCCTGGATGCCGTTTGCTTGGAGTATCACCTTCCGCCCTTCACTTTGAGTCTGAGTTTGTCTTTGTAGCTGACATGGGTCTCCCGAAGGCACACACAGGGTGGGGCAAGAGTAGGTTTACAGTTGTAAATATGTGAAACAGTTTATTCTTTTATTATTATTTATTATTGTATTATTTTTTATATGAACAACTGTAAGCCTACTCTTGCCCAACCCTGTACAGTTGGGCCTTGTTTTTTAATTCATCCCGCTACTCTGTGCCTTTTAATTAGTTTAGTCCATTTACATTTAGGGTGGTGATTGATTTTTGAGGACTTTTTACAGTTATTTTATCTTTTGTTTTCTGGTTGTTCTGTATCTCCATTGTTTCTTTCCCCTGGTGCTATTTCAGTTTGGTGGTGCTCTATACTTTCCCCTTCCATTTCTACTTTTTAAATGTTACACGTCTCAGTTCTAGATTTTTGTTTAGATTTATGCAAAAAAGTCTCGTACATACAACAGTCCCTTTTCTTCTGATTGCATCTTATCTCCATTCACCTGTGCCAATTCAGTCCTTTCGCCCCTCCCCTTTTATATTATTGTTGTCACAAATGATCCCTTTTTATGTTGTGTGTTTCCAAATTCCAGAAGCTATAGTCTTTTTTCAAAAGCCAAAATAATTCTCTATTAAACAGTAACATTTATTCTTCAGTGAAAAATGTATTTGTGAAAAAAGGCTATACCAAAGTTTTGATTTGCCTGTCTCTACGAAGAATATAATCTCTTTTCTTATACTTCGCTCATTTTTCTTTGGGTTATTATACTTTTGCTTATCAGTCTGTAAGAAGTGTGACTTTTTGACATAAATACTTAAAGATATAGTTCTTAAGTGTCACAATTATTTATACCTCAGCACCAAAGGACATTAAATCCAGATCTGGAAAACAGCTCAGAATAACTTGTTTGCTAACCATTCATTTTAAGACATTCAATTATAGTACCTAAATGTACTATATATTACTGTGTAATGTTATTGGGTACTTGTCTGTTTTTCCCATTAGCCTGGAAGTTCCTTGAATATGTGTTTTTTTTTGTATAATTACTACCTTGCACTTTTCCTCATATGCAATATCTATACACAACTGTCCTACTGGATTGAAGAAGCTAAAGCTTTGAAAGCCAACCCCTTTAAACCTATAGACACTACAAGCTGCCTATTTGGAAGACAAAAATCAACAAATTAATAAGAAAGAATTCTTTTACTTTTGGTGAATTAAATGACTTATATCTTTTATATAGGCAGTGGAAAAAATTGATGTTTAGCATGAAGTTTTCTTAATATTTAAAAAATAGTAAAAATATAAACAGGGTATAGAAAAATTAAAAATGGATGAAAGGAAAACAGCACAATAATTACATCAAAGTAAAAATTGTCTTTTAAATGAGAAATTCCCTTTAAAATCTTAGCTAAATGGCTAAGATTTAATGTTTCAGATGTCATCTCTTAGTCTTTTATGAAATGCTTTTACCCCCTTCACCTTTGTTATAACTATTTAATACCCTATTCTGAAATAGAGTTGCAATTACCTGTTTCTGTCTGTTAATCGTATTACTCATGGATTTGCATCCCTTTGTCTTTTTGTTTCAGGTAGAAGAGCTCCTTTAAATAGTTATTGTAATGCAGGTCTTGTAGTAAATTCCCTCAGCTTCTGTTTGTCTGGACACGCTTTTATTTCTCCATATCTAAAGGATCACTTTGCCGGATATATTATTCTTGGTTGTTGATTTCTCTCTTTCAATATTTTTGAATATTTGATTCCATTCTCTCTTAACTTATAAGGTTTCCACTGAAAACTCTGATGATTATCTAATGGTGTTTTCTTTATAGGACACATCATTTTTCCCCCCTGGCTGCCTTGAGATTTCTTTCTTTGGCATTAACTTTTGACAGCTTTAATATGATGTGTCTCAAAGAAGGTCTTCTTGCATTGAGATAATTGGATGTTTGGTTGGCTTCTTAGATTTGAGGATCCAGCTCTTTCCCTAAGTTTGGGAAATTCTCATTGATTATTTGTTTGAATAGGCTGTCTTCTTGTCCCTGTCTTTTCCTTCTGGTACACCCATTATTCTTATATTGCTCTTTCTAATGAAGTTAGATAGTTCTCAGGCTTCTTCTTTTTTTCTTTTTTTTTTAACTTTTAATTTTCTCTCTTCTTCCACTTGAGTCATTTCTAGATTTCTATCTTCAAGATCACTTTCTTTCTTCCATATGGTCTTCTCTATTTCCTAAGCTCTCTAACTCATTCTTAATCTCATTTATTGAGTCTTTCAGCTCCAGACTTCCTGTTTAATTCTTTTTCAATATCTTTGGTAAAGTTCTCCTTTTGTGTGTTGATTTTATTCTTGAGTTCATTAAACTGCCTTTCTGAGTTTTCTTGTATCTCACTGAGTTTTTTCAGAACAGGAGTCTTGAATTCTCTGTCATTTAAATCACAGTCTTTCATGTCTTTGAGTTTGCTTTCTGGAGACTTTTGATTTTCTTTCTGAGCTACCTTATTATCTTGGTTATTCAGGGTATCCAGTGGATCATTTCTCTGCCTGATCACTTGAGGGATTGAAATCTTTCCTTTTAAGTACTGGTTTTTACTTTTAACAATTGAGCAGGTTGATAAGTAGAGGTAAGTAGAGGTTCTCTTTTGTTTTCCAGCAGATGGTGGCATAGCACAAATTTTGTCTTCTTTTACTTGCCCTACTGGGGCTTCTGGGATCTCAGTGGGCCAGTATTGCCTTGGCTGTTGAAAATGTCCATATTCCCCAAGGAAATAGGCATTCTCTCTATGACTGGATCACCTCAGTCTCAGGGCACCACCCCCTTGGTGGATGTGAGGGGCAGTGGGGCCCTAAGCCCGTGTATTCCCAGTGCTGCCTTCCTGCAGCCAGAAGCTGCCACCTGTTCTGTACTATCTGATATGTCCCAGGTCCCTCTATTGGGTTCTATGCAGTGGGTGGGTGGGGGAGGTGGGTTCTCACATCTGCAGGCTAAAATGGTGCTTCTGCCCCTTTGTGACCTGCTGAGTGAGGGCTATAATCCAACACCCCCACCCAGCCACAGCTGCCACACCCTTGAACATCCTCTGCCCCCGTCACTCCGCCCTGCCGTGATGTGTGCTGACCACTCAGGCCCAATGCTGCCTCTGGCCCCCAGTCCTCTCCGGGTTGCTGAGTGGGTGCTGCAATCTCACCTCCACTGTGGCTGCCTCTGCTAGTGTCAGGCTGTGCCTGCGCCTTGGTCTCTGTCCTTTCCTGTCCTCCCTCCCGTCCTCCCTCCCATACACCCACCTTCAGGTGTCTTAATGTGCACATCTCTCAGACGTATTCGTGTACTGAACAGGGAATTCTTTGTTGAGTTATATAGTTGTTCAACTGTTGTAACTTTCAGGGGAGAGACCAGGAAGTCTTCTCACATGGACATCCTGCTAATGTCACTCTTGTACTTTGGTTTCAGTACAGCCTCTGGGCTCTGTTTCCCCTCTATCCATTTGTCTTGTACGTGTAGTTCTAATAAGTTTACTCATCTGATTTCTGGCCAAACAGATAAATATCTAGCAAATAAGAAGCCAGGAGGTGAGGGGAAACAAAGAGACAACCCTAAGAGGCAACAGCTGGCAGCCTACGTTAGCAATGCTGACTATAAAAAATGAATGTAAACACACTGGTACCTCCAGGTGCTCTTGCTGCCCAGCCCTGCCCTGGGATCTCCCAATCTCCCTTCAATCCACCAACTAAAGGGTTAACTCCTAACAGGGCAGGGGCTTCTGGACCCTGCTATATCACCAAGTCTCACTTCTTTTCTGATTGGTCATGGATGTTAATAATTTAATATCACCTAGGAACGTGGGTGTACATTGCTTTAATAACTGAGTAAGCTAGCTAACTTCCCCCTCAATATCAGATATAAGAAATAAAAAAAACAACAGGGGTCTTTTCATGTGGGGAGGACAGCCATATATAGTTACGGGCCCTGTGGGCATCAATATATTACAATGCAGAGTAATAATTTTCATAATAATGGGCCTTAGTCATTAAGAAAAGTTTAATTACATTCAGCGTTACCTTTTTAAGTTAGCAGAGGAGTGTAATATGTTTTAGAGTCCTAACAAAATGGACTAAATGTCTTACTGGTTATATAGAATTGAGCCTTTAACCATATAGAACATTTGCTTGTCCAGAATGAGTCTTTCTTCATGATTCCAGAGCTGAAACTCCAGAATGAAACAGGACAATGTCTTGTCCGTATTACTTACAGCCACAACGTACATAATCTTCTGTAGCCAGATTCGTTCTTCTGTGCCAGTCCTGTCTACACCTGAGCACGGGCTCACCTGGCCTGATGGTGCCTCCACGCTCGCCTGGCTGGTGACCCCTTTCTGCTCACCTGCACTGACATGGTTCTATGCTCACCTGGGCTGGTCACCCTACATGTTCCCCTAGGATGATTCCCCACTCCCTGTTCACCTGGTTGACCATGCGTCCCTGCTGCCCTGGGTTGATGGTGCTTCCCTGTTTCTCTTGGCTGATAGTACTTCCCTGCTCACCTGGGCTGACCACACCTGCCTGCCCTCTTCTTCCTTGCCTCAATGGGCCTTCCTCATGGAGCTGTGGTGGCACCAAGGAAGAACAAAAGGCCCTTTCTCATTTTGACATTACGTTGTGATAAAAATGGCATGCTTGTCAACTCATCTCATAGACAGCCACTCAAACCATAGGCCCCAGAAAGAACAGGTGTTTAGACTAAGATACAACCTTGATGTGCTGGAGATGTGTTTGGATGAAGGCAGAAGCGAGTTCAGAGTCTAATGTGACATTAAAAAAACAAGACCGAAAGCCCAAACCAAACCAAACAACGTGCTTCGTAAATACAAGGGAACTCATGTCCAAAGTTAATGGAAAATCTTAGGATTGAAGAAGACAGCGAGAAAGCAGGCAACAAAAGTGACCTTGCCTGAGTCTGTGCGGATTATGTCATTGGAATACGCTACACGGGAGAGGGAGGGGACTCTGTTTCTTTAGTCATGTTTCTCATTAGCAGATGGGTCTAATACTTTATGGGCCTGGCTGGTCCGATTGCTTAATTAATGTAATTATTGACCCTGACCACCTAGTGTCAACGTTAGCCAGATTCCCAGCCAGCTCAGACTCTTGTCTGAGCCAAGGATACGGAGGACCCAGAGCAAAGCCTCAGGCCCTGTGGATGAGTATGTTGCAGGAGGGCTCCATGGCTGGGCTGCTAAAATGACAGACTCACAAAGGGAACCGGGCACTTACTGTGAGGACTTGGTGGGGCGATGAAGGCAACAGGGCTCCCTGGGCTTCCAAGAGTGCTACCCGCAGGACAGAGGGAGCCATTGGTGGTGGGACACTCTCCATCTCCCCAGCACTGACATGTGCGGGTCCCTCTCCTGGAGCCCCCCTTTCTCTGAGCATCTGTTCCTGCATTCTCACTCCCCCAGCCCCTCCTTCCTCCTGCTCTGTGCAGCCTCTCACTCCAGCCTCCCTTTGCCTCGGTGGATCCAAACCTCCTGGCCTCCACCACAGCATGACCTTGCAGGCTCCAGCTTCCTAATTCTGTCTGATTCCCAGAAAAAATATCCAGTTGGCTCAATTTGTGTTTTCCTGCCAGTCGGATGTCAGGGGTCCCTGGCCTACCTAAAGGTCAGTGCATCTTTGCTGTCCTCACGGCGGGGGTCTCACGGGATCTATGTGGTGGCCCTTCATCGGGGCAGGGCCCAGCAGGCAGGGTGTGACTTATCGGCAAAGACAGGACAGTGGGTTTCTAACTCCTGAAAATGGGGAAGAGAGCTCTGGGAGTTGAAGAAGTCCTTCATTTTTGCCTCTAGTCCCCTCACTAACAGACTGGGTGACCATAATAAATCACATCCTTTCTCCATGGAATTGAGGGGTCTGAATAGATTAAAACGCCATTTGTCACATCCCATCTGCTGCTTTGAGTATGATACACAAATTTGTTGTTAATCCCCAGGAGGGAGGTACATCATCAAATCCTATTAAAGATGGGAAAACTGAGGCACAAAGTGGGTAACTTGACAAAAGTCACCCAGCTAGTAAGTGGCAGAGCAGGGATCTAAGCACCAGTGGGACTTCAGAGTCCTTGTCCTTCACCATGCTGACTTCACGAGCCACCTCGCCCTTCCAGCACCCCTGGGACTCCAGGGGAAAGTCAGCAATGAGATGAATGAGGCTGGGGGCTTAGCTCTGTTCTCCAGAATAGGATGGTCCTTTGAATCTGGCCAGGGGACAAGACATCCACAGGAACACGGCTGCCCTTTGCCTGTGCCCTCTCTGGAGGGCATGCGAAGTGCTAGCCTGTCAGCAGGTGTCAACTCAAAAGTCTCTCCCTCGGCTAAGTTCAAGGACTGTTTACCCAAGTGGATGCAGGAGGCTTAGGCAATCCATTGCTCTGACACGTTTGGCAGTCCATTGCTGTGACATGTTTGATTGGTTTGGGTGTAGCAGAGCTCACCGCAGCTGCTGGAACAATGCATTTCATGGGGCCACATAGCGCCCACAGCAGCTCGGTGGCCCAGAGGCCCGCCTTGGGACGTGGCTCATGAGCTGGGGATTCAGGCTCAGTCGCTGAATTCAGAGTGAGGATAGGGCATGACTGCCTCCGTTGGGAGTCTCCATCCCAGGCCCACACATTGGGGTAGGTCCTTTCCCAAGGTGCCTGGCTGAGGGCAGCCACAGTCCGCAGCAGTGTCTGGTGACAATTACTGAGACAGATAGGAAGTACCAGGCAGGACCTGGCAAGGGTTTTCAGGCCCTGGCGGTGGCCCTCGCCAGGAGCCAGGGGGCAGGAAGCTCACCGATCCAGGGAAGCCTCCCATCTGCTTCTCCCTGCCTCGGGCCTTTTCCTTCCTGGTGTCCCCGGCCACAAAGGCTGCCCTGTGTGGCCCTTCATGTGACAGTTCATAAGTCAGGACATAGAACAACCAAACCTACGGGCTAACTGGACATGGCAATGTCGCCGAAGGAGATGGGGCGGCGCACGGCCCAGCCACGTGAGCCCGTCAGAAGGGCCATTGTGAGAGGTGGTGTTGTTTTAGTGGGTGCAGCAGAGGGTGGACCAGCCCGACGGTAAATTGTGCCTTCCAGTTTGTCCCTGAGCTTTTAAAAGAGGAGCTTCCCTGCACCGGCCCCCATTCCAGGCCTGCTCGCCATGACCGCTCTGCTGACACTGCCTTCGCTGCTGCTCCTGGGGGCCCTGGCCCAGCATGGGTCCGGGTGGACGTACTCAGGTAAGCCCCACCCAGGGGCTGCAGGTCCCCTGCCACCCCCATGTGCGGCGGGGAGCACCCCCGCCCCGAGGACCGCCGTGAAGCCTGGCAGCTCCCACGTGCGGCGGGCCCCGCACCATTGCGGGGTGCTGGCCCGGGAAGCCGCCCACCGCCTGTGCCCGCGAGGGCGCTGGCTTCCTTGGCGTTAGGGGAACATAAAGTTGCTACCAAGGGCCACCTGCAGCCCCGGCGGGCGGCTCAGCTGGTCGGAGCATCGCCCCGTGAACCAGAAGGTGGAGGGTTCGATCCCCGCTGGGGCGAGCAGGGGAGGCAGCGGATGTTTCTCTCTCTCCCATCTTTCTCTCTCTCTTTCAAATCAACAAAAACATATCCTTGGGTGAGGATTTAAAAAAGAAAGAAAGAATGAAAGCGAAGGGCCTCCTGCAGGCTCACGGAGGGCGCGCGGGGCTCTGGGGAGCTTTCTTCTCAGCAGTTCCTGAGATGTGGCTACCCCAGAACGTGGTGACTTGCGGAGAACCCGGTGACCTTTCCTGGTCACCTTTAGGCAGCTCCAGCTGCCCTCCCTCGGTTGCCACGACCTTGCAGACACTTGAATCTACCCTTCACTGAATCCTGACTCTCACATGTAAAACTGAAGCCCCTGGCACTTGGAAGGCCACGCCTGTGGTTTGGACACGACACACCACTTCCATGCGGCGGTACAGAGAGCGCCTGCCTCCCCCCCCATCTTTTCTGAGCTGCCCCTCGGGATGCGCCCCGAGAGGACGCTTGTGTCCACTGGCTGACGCAGGACCAGGAGCAAACATGGCGTGGAGCCCACTCTCTGCACAGCCACCCTCCCAGACAGGGGGAGGCACACATTCAGGGTGGACCTATGTCCTGTTAAGTCCAGGGCAACAGAATTAGGGACGCTGCAGGGAGACACAGAAAGTTCAGCTTCAGGGGACAGGACGCCAGCTCTGGCCATCCTGTCCGTCTGGAGAGAGGACTCCCCACAGGAGGCCAATGGTCCTGGCACGAGGGTAAGGAAGAGAGAATTCCAACAGCATAGGTCTTGTCCCCCTCAGCCCAGCCCGTCCTCTGAGACTGTGGGCCTTCAGAAAGCCACCAAGGGCCCGGAGAACTTCGGGGCAGCTAGGGCAAAGTACCCTTTGGGGATACTTAAGGCCACCCTCCTATGCTGGCAGGGGCATGGGCCAAAGCCTTTTGATCTTGAGCTGTCCTTGATCCTGGCATCCGCCTCTAGGAAAGAATTGTTTAAAAACTGGTTCGTATATTACACAGAGAAGGGCAGAGTGGACTTTCCTATTGCAAAACCAAGACACTGCAAAAGGCCCTGCGCAAACGTCCCTCCTTAAAACAAGCTGTGCCCTTACCACGCAGCTACGCCCCAGGGGGAAGGAGACTCCCCACGGCAGGGGCGTGAGCCCAGGGTCCACTCTGTCCACTATGGTTAGTAAGAAAGATACATTTCCTTACTTTGATATATATATAATCTTCACCAGAGATTTTTTCCATTGGCTTTTTTTTATTTATAGAGTGTAAAGGAGTATGGGGCGAGAGAGAGAAACATTGATGAGAGAGAGAGACGTATGGATGGGTTGCCTCTCACAGGTGCCCCAACCAGGCCCAGGGATCGAACCTGCAACCCAAGTACATGCCCTTGGCCAGGAATCGAACCCAAGACCCTTTGGTGCTCGGGTCGATGCTCCAGCCACTGAGTCACTCTGATCAGGGCAGTTTGGTATTTTTTTTAACTGTCTGCTCATCTTTGAACCTGGAGCTTCCTTTCTTGCCCTGAGTCCATGGATGGAAGCACCCAGGTGGTTTTTACTGTATTGGGAACCAACTGAAAAGGACTGGAGCTAGGAAGCAGGTGGGAGGTCAGGCCATCGGGGGTGGGGAGCTGAGTCACCGCTGGGGGCTGGGAAGGAAAGTGTGCCATCTGAGGAAATGAGGAAAAGGCCCTGGAAGCAGCACAGTGACGCCAAGCCCCAGGATCTCCCTCATAGGTTTATTGGCTGACAGTCCTTCAAAGGGAAAACGGAAGCTATGTCGTCATCATTGCTTTCAAAATCCTCAGCCATGTCCCCAGGGCAGGCGACTGCAATAGCAAAGCTAGGAGTCAGCACCCAAGCTCCAGATACCAGGGTCATGGAGTTGATTCAGATGCCCCGCCCGCCTCCTTCTGAGGCCCTGCTTCTGCTTTCTAGAAGGCAGATGGTTGGCCTTGACCCTGGCATTCTGCCTGGCCGCTGTCCCCTCACCCCCTAACCCCCACTGGGCAGGCCCTGCTGTGAGTTGCAGGCCCTGGCCCAGGGAGGGCTCAGCCTGGCATCACCCTGACCTGTGACCCCCTTGGCTCTCTCCTGTCTCAGGGGGGGCACTGGATGAGGCACACTGGGCTGAGGAGTACCCCACCTGCAGCAAGGAGAGGCAGTCGCCCATCAACCTGCAGAGGAAGATGGTGCAATACAACCCCACCCTGCAGGCTCTGAAACTCACCGGCTACAAGGCCCAGGGGGGCGAGTTCTCCATGATCAACAACGGCCACACAGGTAAGGTGGGCGACAGGCCCCTGACCGCGGGTGGTCACCAGGGGATCTAGACACAGCCTGGGAGCTGGAGAGCTGGCCAGCGTTAAGGCCCTGACATGAGGAGGCTCTTTGGAAGTCGTGCAGCCTGTCTTTAGACTCGGTCCCCCTGGCTCCTTCAGTCCCGTTAGCTTCTCCCGCACTCACCCTGACCCAGCCAGCGGCAAATCCAGGTGACAGCGGCAATGCTGCCGAAGCCACACTACCCAGTGGCCTGTGTGCCCCAGTGTGATCTGTGCCCCAGTCTGATTCTCCTCACTTTCTCCATTGAGTCCGATCAGCTCAACGTGCCCAACAGGTAGGCCCAGCACTTCTCAGAGGCTTAAAAGTAGCACTTGTTTTCTGTTCCCTCCTAGAAAGGGGGTGAAGGTCAGGCAGGAAAAGCTGGGTCTGAGTGACCCCCGCGTCAGAAGCCTGGACTGGACAACGTAAAATCCATGCTCTGCATTTGCAGGGTGTCCTGGAGGCCAGAAGCCTGTTCCTTTGGGTCCCTACCCCACCTTATAGCACATCAAACAGAAGGCACTCACAGCTCACCTTACTCATATTTCTTTGATGTATTTTGAAAGAGTTTTATAATTTAGCTTTTGAGATTATTTGGTTACTCTTTACAACTGGCTATACAACTGGTTTCCAGCAAGCTCCACACACATTCAGGAATTCTACTGAAGGAAAAATCCCTAATATACACATTTTCAAATGGAACGAAATGTCGAGTACCAAGTTGAACAATGCAGTTTACATGATGTAAATAAACATTATTAATTTTGATTTTCCAGGGTTCGTTTAGTATTTTGGAACCTAAGATATAAATATATATATTTATTTATATTTATATATTATATAATATATATTTTAATAGACTTTTTTTTTTAGAGCCGTTTTAGGTTCATAGCAAAATTGAGTGGAAAGTACAGCAATCTCTCAAACACTCCCTGCAGGCCCAGCTTAAGCCCCTTATGAACATCACTCGCCAAAATGGTACATTTTTTTTCCTTTTTTGCCAAGGATGAACCAACATTGACACCTCCACATCACCCCAGATCCATAGTGTGCCTCAGGGTTCACTCCTGGTGTTGCACCTTCTATGGGTTGGACCAACACGTAACGACACATTACCACCATCATAATATCCTACGGGGTGGCTTCACTGCCCTAACTGTGCTCCGTGCTCAGGTGACTCTTCTCTCCTTCCACCCCAGCCCCTGACAACCACCGATCTTTTTGCCGTCTCCATAGTTTGACCTTCCCCGGAATGTCCTAGGGTTGGAATCACACGGCGTATGGCTTTTCAGATCAGCTTCATTCACTCAGTAATGTCATTTAAGGTTCCTGCAGGTCTCCTCACAGCTTGATGGCTCATTTCTTTTGAGCGTTAACACTATTCCATTGTCTGGATGGACCACAGCTCATTTATCCGTCCACCTACCGAAGGGCGTGCTGGCAGCTCCTGTGTTTTGACGGTTATGAGTAAAGCTGCTGTAAACACCTGCGCGCAGATTTTTGCGTGGACATAAGTTTTCGGCTCCTTTGGGTGAAATCCCGAGGGGTGTGATCGCCGGATCCTATGGCGAGGGCCTGTTTGGTTTCGTGAGAAACGGCTGCACTGTCTTCCCAAGGGGCTGCCCCACGGGCACTCCCACCAGCAGTGAGCGGGGGTCCTGCTGCCCCCCGGCCTCGCCAGCCCGGGTGGCGGCCGTTCTCACAGGCGCGCAGTGGTGTCCCGTTGCTGTTCAATTTGTGTTTCCCTGATGACACAGGGTGTGAAGCACCCTGTCCTATACTTATGTCTGCCTCTGCACATTGTTCGGTGAGGTGCCCGTTAAGGTCTCTGGCCCATTTTCTGACCAGGCGGTTCCTTCTCTTACTGTTGAGGGTGAAGAGTTCGTGTGTATTCTGGATAAGAGCCTTTATCAGATGTGGAGTTTGCAAACGCTTCCTCCCAGTCTGGGGCTTTTCTTCGCATTCTCTTGATACAGTCTTTCGCAGAACGGAAGTTTTAAATTTTAATGAAGCTCAGCTAATCAGTGATTTCTTTCATCAATCATATCTTTGGTGTTGCATTTAAAAAGGCATCACCGGCCCGGCCGGGCGTGGCTCAGCGGTTGAGCATCGACCTAGGATCCAGGCGATCAGGGTTCGATTCCCGGTCAGGGCACAGGCCCAGGTTGCGGGCTCCATTCCCAGCGGGGGGCGGGCAGGAGGCAGCCGATCAGTGACTCTCTCATCACTGATGCTTCTATCTCTCTCTCCCTCTCCCTTCCTCTCTCTGAAATCAATAAAGACGTATTAAAAATAAAAAATAAATGAAATAAAAAGGCATCAGCATACCCATGGTCATCTAGGTTTCCTCCGATGTTATTTCTAGGAGTTTTATAGTTTTGCATTTTACATTTAGGTCTGTGGTCCATTTTGAGTTAATTTGGGTGAGGGGCATAAAGTCCACACCTGATTTATCCCTTTGCATGTGGCTGCCCAGTGTTCCAACACGATCTGTTGAAAAGACTTGGTTCCATTGCGTTGCCTTCGCTCCTTTGTCAGAGATCAGTCGACTGTAATTAGGTGGGTCTATATCCAGGCTTTCTATTCTGTTCCACGGGTCTGTTTGTCTGTTCTTGCGACCATACCACACTGTCTTGATTACTGTAGCTCTTTAGTAGGTCTTGAAGTCAGGTAGTGTCAGTCCTCTGACTCTGTTCTTATTTAATATTGACTTGGCTATTCTGGATCTTTTACCTCTTCATGTAACTTTTAGAATCAGTTTGTTAATATCCACAAAATAACTTGCTGGGATTTTGAGTGGCATTGTGTTGAATCTATAGATCAGGTTGAAAAGAACCGACATCTTGGCAATACTGAATCTTTTTATCCAAGAATATGCAATATCCTTCCATTTATTTACTTCTTTGATTCATTCATCAGAGTTTTGTAGTTTTCCTCAAACAGATTGTGTTCATATTTTGTTAGATTTCTACCTAAATATTTAATTTTGGGGGTTGATAATGTAAATGGTATTGTGTTTTTAATTTCAAATTCTACTTTATGTTTATATTTTTATGTGCCCCATTTTTATCATTATATTAAGCAGACATAATATTAAACAGATATAAGTTACATTTCAATAAAAAAGAAATTGAAGACACACCCAGATATTGGGACAAATTGCTATAAAAGTTTCTTAAGCTTATTCTCAATTTCTCTATTTTGTTGTGGACCAGTAATGGTTAGGGAGCAGTACTGATTCATATTTGTATTTTTAATATCCCCAAATACATGTTCATAGGCCCCAGGAAGGCTCAAAGACCTGAGGTCCTGGGTTTTCAGTGTTCAGTGGGAAAAACAACACTATTCTTTTGAGAGGCACTATCAGCCCCTCCACTGGTGAGTTCCTTGAGAGGAGGGACGATTCCTCATTGTCTATCCCAGTGCCCTGCCCAGAGCCCGGCATCAATGAGACGAATTTGAAGGAAAAAATTTGTGCGTGAAGGACAGACCCTGGAGAGACACCCAGGAGTCATGCAGGTTCTGAGCAGGTTTGGATCTTCAAAGGCTCTGCAGGAACAAGGGTGGTTTTGTCTTTTTTTGAAATAGTTTTAGACTAGAAAAATTGCAAAAATAGTACAGAGAGTGGCCATATCCCCTTGTCCCACTTCCTCTAACATTAACATCTTTACACCCTATAACCATACTTCACGGACACAACGTGCTTAACTACTCTAAAGACCTCTGCATATATTTGAATTTCATCTCTTTCCTGTTCATGTGCTCTTTCTGATCCAGGATCTAACCCGGGATCCCACACCATACGTTTCCATCCTGTCTCCTGAGTCCCCTCCTGCTGGGGCCAGTGCCTCAGCCTTTGACTTTCACAGCCTTGACCCTTAGCTGCTGTTACTGGAGCACAGAACATGCTCAGATCATGTGGGTTTTCTGGTCTGATAAGAACTTAGTTAATTTCAAACAAGGGGGAACAACCTCTTCTGGAAGTTAAATCAATTTTCAGTATCTGGAAGGTGCCCCAGGTTGATTTTGGGGGACAGAGATTTGGCCTCACCTTTTCAAAAGCACAGGGACAAGCTCAGAATTGCTGTCATCTTTCAGTCTGGCCTGTGCGATCCCGTTGATCAAACTTGAGGATCCAGACATTCCGTCTGCAGGAAATTGGGTTTTAACAAGTTCTCTGTTATTGCCCGTGTGGGGCCGGCTAATTGCCCATTAGAAAGCTCTGGCCTGGTCCTCAGTTCTCCAATCTCTTGGCACGGATGACTCTGAATATCTCCTTTTACAAGCTCTTCCATTTGTTTCCGTGTGAGCCCTGATTTCAAGGCTACATTTTAAGCACTGAACACAAAGCACCTGTTCTACCCAAGGGCGTGTGGAAATCCTGGAGGCGGATTTCTGCGATACAGACTGTTCCATTATGAATTTAATCACAGCTCCCGGATGCTTTAGACAAGTTGGAGGGAAAGAAGGGGCATTTGACAGGTACCAAACACCTAATATTTGCTGTGGGTTTTTTTATTATTAATATAAAAACACAACACACATTGGGTATTAATGAGAAAATAATTGTATACCTGCCTTGGATGCCTCACAATCACTATGAAGCCGAAGCAGAACCACGGCGCTAGAGGGGTTAGCATACACAGAGAGCTGGAGGCAGAGCCTAACATTCAAACGCAGTGTCGCTGCTTTTGCCCCCTCCTCCAAAAAAAAAAGTCATTTGGGTAAAGAGCAACACAAAATCAACATTGGTGGGTCACTTGCTGAATGCTTAAAGCTCAGCAAATCTGGTTGTCACTAAAATTGGATGTATGCACCATCTCTAAACACTTAGGCTATTTTTTTTTTCTCAATACATAGCTTAATTACATCCATGTTTAGTTGGAAAAAATGTTTAATTGTTGGTCTTCACAGACAAGAGTCAACGCTGTTTCAGTGTCCCTGTTATGCTTTATGTGTGTGTGCGTGTGTTGTGTACACATGTGGACACTGATCACTACACTACTTCTGTGTAACTGCCCAGGGTGGGCAGCATGCTCGGGTGTAAAGAGGCAAGAAAATTGCTCTTTGTCATCTGAGTAGAGCACAGCCTGGCCTCCGGCCACTCACAGACCCTGTTTCCATAATTTCCAGACGAGAAAGCCAAGGCTTGTCAGTAGATAATCAGCTACGGAGGACAGTGACCGTCTCTAGACGCTGCAGAACGGACACTCAGGGAAGCCGTTAACGTCCGCAGACTCCAGACACCTGTCACCGTTGAGATTAACAAGCTTGCCTACTGTTGGGGGGCAGGGACATGCATTGGAGGCCAAGTTTCCCCAAGTTTCCCTCTTCCTCCTGCAGGGCCAGGCAGGGATGACTCTCCTCCGGGGCTCTGTTAATATTTGCTGTGTTGGAAGATGGACTTGTTTATAACCATCTCCGATGGCTTTAAAGACCTTGCTAACAGGACAGATGCTGCCGGTCCCTTTCCAAGTCCTCAGTTATACCCTCGCAGATACTTCCCTTAGTCGCTCTCTGGTGTTTCGCCCCCATGTCTTCCTTTTGCTGGTTGTTCCAAAAGAGAGAGATTTCGCCAAGGCCTGAGCCAGCAAAGTGAAGAGCGGCTGTGTGACCGGCGCGACCTTGCTGTGGGAAGTCTGCAGGGCACCGGGCAGGGGGGAGCGAGAAGCGAGATCCGTTTCTCTGTTGGCAGGAGCCTAATGCTCCGGCTCATCCACTGGTAGTCACAGTCCAAGGAAATGCCAAGCCAAGGGCCTGTGGGTTTCCTGACTTGTTGCAGAATTTGGTCTCTTGTCCTTTGACAAGTTGCACCTGTGCTGGTGACAACGCTCAGTCCACGCCCAGTTCTGGGCCAGCTCTGCCCTGACTGATGACCAAGTGACTCTGAGCCTCTTTCCACCTCCCCTGGGTTGGCTCCCTTGTCCAAGAAGTAAGTGTTGAAGGCCCGCGGGGCCGCTGCTGTACATGGAGCGGAGCTGGCTGTTAGTCGGGCTATTTCTAGAAGGCTCCCTGGGAGGATTTTAACCACGTTACGAAGATGACAAAGACCTCACGTTGGCCTTACACGCAGTGCTCGCTCCAGGCAGTAAAAGTCATCAAAATAGCCCAAGTGACCCCGCTTCCCGTTCTGACACCACAGGCAAATTCCAAAGTGGCCTGGAGGTGGAGAGTGAATTCAGGTTCCCACCCGTTGGCCGTATTATTTCAGGGCCTGTTCCTTCCCTGGGGCCAGCAAGCTAGACCTGCCACTTCGCGTCCCGCCCCTGACCTTCTGGTTCTGTGCGGGAAGGTGCGCGCCCTGGGAGAGGCGCCTGCCCAGCCCGCTTACTCGGTACCAGTCGCCTCCTCCAGCGGGCGGCCCTGCTCGTGGCCGTCGGGAGTGCCGGTTGCCCCAGGAGCGAGCAGGTGGCCAGGGAGGCTGCCCAGCCAGCAGGCCCGACTCACCGCGCCGCCCGCGCCACTCACTGCCCCTCGTCCTCTCTTCCAGTGCAGATCAGCCTGCCCCCCACCATGCGCATGACCGCCAACGGCACCGAGTACGTGGCCCTGCAGATGCACTTCCACTGGGGCGGCGCGTCCTCCGAGATCAGCGGCTCTGAGCACACCATCGACGGCGTCAGATATGTAGCAGAGGTACCTTGAGGACCCTGACCCGGTCCGCTCTCCTTCAGGGCCCATAGTCGCTTCTCTTATTCAAACAGCCACAGAGACGTTGTGCAGGGGTGATGGTCATGTCAGGTGAGGTTGAGTATCTTTTTCATTCATTCATAACTACTCATTGATCGCTGCTGTGTGCCGGGGGTTCGGCCAGGGTCCCCACCCTCAAAGAAGTCAGAGCAAGGCAAGAGTTTACAGCCCGCGCGGGCGCAAGCTTCACTTCCAGCTGGGTTTCTGTGCGCTGGATTCTCCGGGCTCCCTCTCTTGCTCAGATCTGTCCTTAGGTTCACAGTAGCCTCCTGGGACAAGTGGCCATGTCCACTCCATGGAGACCTCAGGAGAACCCAGGGGCCTCCTATCATCCCTCTGGACTCTGCCAGCTGGTCTGCCTGGAGGGATGCCCTCAAATTGCTATATTCCCAGACCCCCACTCATGCTCTTTCCATTCTTGGAGGACTTTCTGGTCTTGATAGGTCTTGTGGTCTAGATGGAGGTTGGCGCTGTTTGTGTGGGACAGTCTGAGGCCTCGGGTGGAGCCTGTTTTCCTCCTTCCTGCAAACCCGAAGCACTCAGTCTCTCTGAACTGCCCTTGACCTGCCTTTCCTTGTCCCCAGATGCATGTCGTCCACTACAATTCTAAATACGGTAGCTTCGATGCAGCCAAGAACGCCCCGGATGGCCTGGCTGTGCTGGCAGCCCTCATTGAGGTAGGTGAGACGTCACAGTGCTGTCACAGGTGAGCGCCCACACAGGCGTTAAGGGCAGGCCGAGGGTCCTCCTTCCTGTCCCTCCTCATCTGCTCCTGGGCTCGCAATCCCTGGACCTGCTGACTCGAGGGAAGGTTTACTTTTTTCTAGCGCACGTTCCTTCCGTGCTATCAAACTCGGGGACCTTGGACAAGTTGACCTAAGAGAGCTGGGGTCACAGAGGGCTGACTGGACATCAGCTGGCCCGAGGGGAGAGGGGAGCCTGTGACCCGCCAGGTGGAGGCAACACCTCTGCGATTCTAAGGAAGCCTGGAGGGTGGGACTTACGGCTCCTTGGCAACAAGTAGTCACTGAACCCCGTGCCCCCCAAACAAGTATTAAGGCGAATAAAATGGCCACAAACAACCATATCAGTGCTCTGGAAATGGACCAAAGGCAAACAGCAAACGGAGGCCTTTATTTGTGAAATAGCTCGAATTCTGAGTAAGAACAATGATAGTCTGTGGACGCCCCATCCCCACCCCTAACTCGGCCAGCAGGGTCGTTCACCAGGGGAGGCTGGGCAGGAAAACTGGCGGCTGCACTGCCTGGGGCAAGGGGCTGACTGGATTTGGGGTGTAAGTTGAAAACTCATGGTGGGAGGGCTGTCAGTAAAAGTAGCAAACTTGACAGAAGACAGAAGGAAAACTCCCAGCTCTGATAGCCTGCGGAGCAGTCCCAGTCGGGGTGCATGGCAAGTGGCAGAGCAGTCAGGGATTTACTGAAGAGGTCCTGGAAATGAGAGAGCCACAGAGGAACTGTCAGCTTTCCAAGAGGTGGGAAGTAAAAGGTGAGGCCAGCTTGAGAACTGGCTGGACTTCGTGCTTCTAGACCCTCAGCCAGCTCCATCGGCAGAGGGTGCAGATCTGAGGGGCTCAAGGCATTTGAGCATAACCTCTGCTAGAAGCATTGACTGCCCACAAGCTCTGCTGGCCCTAGGTGGCCCCTAGGGATCCAGGCTAAACAATAAACACAATATTAAAGACCGAGCAGAGACCGATACACTCGGATGTGGAGGGAAGACGGCAATGTGACACTGGAAGCAGAGATTGGACTGATGCAGCTGTTAGCCAAGGGACACCAAGGGTTGCTTAGAATAACTGGAGCGGGAAGAGGCAAGGGAGGGTCTTCCCTGGAGCCTTCAGAGGGAGCGTGGCCATCATGGCACCGTGATTTCAGACTTCTAGCCTCCGGAGCTGGGAGAGAATAACTTTCTGTTGTTTTAGGAAGAAAAAACAAAACTAAACAGTAGATCAGAGACTTCAGCTGTTACATACTGCTGGGGAGATATATCCTGCTGACAAAGCCCAGGCAAATTACTAAACACACACACACACACACACACACACACACACACAAACAAAAACACCTTAGGACAATTTTTAAAAATCAGAATTCACATTTGCTACCATGTATTACCTAAAATGTCCAGTTTTCAACAAAAAAGTTGGGCATGCAAAGACAGAGGAAAATATGACCCATATTCAGGAGAAGAAATGGCAGTCAACAGAAAGGGGCTCTGTGGACCCAGCATAACTCTGCAGACAATGCTTTAAATCAATTGCCATAAATATGTTCAAAGGATTTTTTAAAACTACATCCAAAGAACTAAAGGAAAATATGATGACAATGATCCTAAAAGGGAACTCTCAATAGAGAAACAGAAACTATAAAAATGCACCAAATGGAAAGTCTAGAGCTGAAAAGTATAATAAACAAAATGAAAAAGTCCACGACATGGGCTCAACGCAGATTTGAGGCTGCAAAAGAAAGAATCGGTGCATTTGAAAATAGACCAAATAAATTATTCAACTTGAAAAACAAAGAACAAAGAAAAAAGACTGAAGAAAAACAAACATAGCCTTAGAAACTCATGGGGACAAGATCACACGTCCCAACATATGTGTAATGGGAGTCCCAGAAGGAAAGGAGAGAAAGTGGCAGAAGAAATGTTGAAGAAACAGTGGCCAAAAGCCCCCAAATTTGATGAAAAACATTAATGTACCAGGCCAAGAAACTCAACAAACCCCATGTCTGATAAACACCCAGACACATCCAAGTCAAACTGCCAAAAGCAATGAGAGAAAAAGAATGTTATATACACAGACTGACGGTACAATTAACGGCTGACTTCTCATTAGAAAAAAGTCACCAGGAGGCAGTGGAATGGCTGTCAACCAGGAAGCCTATATCCTAAACCACTCTTCAAAAATGGGGCGAAGTAAAAGACATACCCAGGTAAACAAAACCCGAGATAATTGCTAGCAGATGGGTCTTATAAGAAATATTAAAAGAAATCTTACCACTGAAAGAAAATGACACCAGACAGTAATTTGAATCCACAGAAAACAATGAAGGGGGCCAGAAGTGGTAGGTCAGTGGGTAAATACAGGGTGTCCCCCAAAAATGTATACACACCTTAAGCAATTATTAATTCCAATGGGTTAAATTGGAAAAGAAACATCGATTGAGCTATCAGCTGTTAAAGTGTGTGTCGATTTTTGTGTGTGATACCCTATACAAAAGACCATCTATATATATTAGTATATATATTAGTATATGTCTCAAAATAACTTAAAGCAATAATAAACCAATGTATTGTTGGCTTTATAATATATGTAGATGTAATTATAGGTGATGAAAGATGTGGAAGAAGTAGAGATATATTGGAGCAAAGTTGTTAGATTTTATTAGTTAACTTAGTATCCACCTAAGTTGTATATTGTAATCACTATGAAAATAAGCAACCCTAAGAAAATAACTAAACATGATTAAATTAGAAGTATTTGTTGAGCACAAAAGGTGGAAGAGAGGAACAAAAAAAGGCATGACACAGTTAGAAAATAAATAGCCAGTGGCAGTTATAATCCCAGAAATTTGGATTTATACACCACGGAAAAATTGGATCAACTCCATTGACTGGAAAGAACCATGAAAATAGACCTTTTCCACCAAAAGCAACTTTTCTGACTTTAAAAAAGTCAACTCATATAAAAAATGAAGAGCATCCTGGCAGTAGGCAGAACTGGAGCAGTCAGGTCCTGATAGGGTCACCGGGGATAGTCTAACAGTGACCTCTGGCTCTTCTCTGAGGGCATCACCAGTCACCAAGAAGTTGCCAAAATGTTTCAGAGCTTGTCTGCCTGGGAGAGACTAGTCAGCCAGGCAGTCGCTCGCAAAGAACAGCCAGATTGTCCCCCAGCACAACTTGGGGCATGGATGGCTGTCCCCTCCCAACCCTTGGCTCTGCCCAATCAGCCAGAACACCGGCAGGTGGATCAGTGGGGACAGGCCACAGTTTCCTCCCACTTAGGTTACTGCTCTGTTTCTCTTGCAGATCAAGGACTATTCTGAAAACACTTACTACAGCGACTTCATTTCTCACTTGAAAAACGTCAGGTACACAGGTAAGGGAAGCCAGCAGCAGCTGCAGGAGGAAAAGGAATGAGTGTGAGGTGGGGACGGGGCAAGGAAGGGTGGCGCTGGCAGGGAGGGTGGCAGATAGCCCTGCGAGTGGTGGGCACCCTCCTTGTGCGAAGTCTCTTTTTCCAACAATTCCTGCTGCTGGCTCAGGCCTCGAACCCTCTGAGAAACCTGCTCATAAACTACCTGTCGTTCCCACCATTGGGACTTCTGGGTGGCCAACGCTATTTTCACTTAAGTGACTCTCACCTCTGGCCCCAGCTGGAAGAATGATCCTGGTCCCTAGAGAGAGATGCCATTTTTAGGGTCAAGCCAGGAAAATTGCAAGATGGAAGCCCCTTGTCATTGTGCCTAGACACGCAGACACGGGAGCTGGTCTTCCCTCCCCGTCTCCAGAAGGCCAGTTCTTGTCGGAGGGATCACCTACTCCCATGGTCAACCCTTGACCTTGAGCAATAACCACATCAGCTTTGAGGCCCTGGTTTTGTGTATCTCACTTTGGCCACGTCTCCAAGACTCCGGTTCCCTGACTCCTGTTCTCACCCCTTCCCCAGCTCCCCTGGCCTCCTCCATGGGCCTCTCATCTCTCTTTGCCAGGCTGGGAGTCCGCAGGATTGTTCTGACAGCCCAGCAAACGCTCTGCACACCCTCGGCCCTTTATACCCCCGCAGGCTCACCTGCCAAGGCCCCAGAACAACTCGCAGCCAAATGGCTGAATGTGGCTGGACAGAAACACAGACATCTAACTGGCATTATTTTTATTCATAGCTACAAATACGGACAGGTACCAATACTGCCCAGAAATCTTAAACTACCACTCTAGGCGTTTCTTTTCCCTCTCCAAAATGATCACCTCGCGTTTCCTCCTCTGCCCGGGCCTCAGCTTCTTGCCTCTTACTCATCGAGAAGAAACTCACCTTCTCTCACCTGCCAGCACCGACCAAACTCCATGTCCCCACCTCTGTTACACCTCTGTTACCCTAATCCTGCCCACCACCACCCTCCACGCGAGCGTGACCCCTCATTCCAGGGCCTTTTCTCACCCCCTCCCCTCTCTCCTACATCACTGATTTCTTACCCTTCATTGGATTATTCTGCTCAGTGCACAACTCTGCTCCAATACGTCCCACCTCAAAACACAAACAAACAAAAGCGTCTCTTGGCCCCACCATTACCCCCAGCTTCCAAAGCATTTTCAGCTCCCCTTGAGAGAGTCATCTAACAGTCCTGTTCCCTTTTCTTGTCCACCCCAAGCTGGCCCCGCCACTTCCCAGAGCCTTCAAGGTCACCCCTGTTGTCAGATCTACTGGCCAATTTTCTCTTCTCTTAACCTTAAAACAGTGACCCATTACACACGGCTCTCGTGCAGCAATGGGTGTGGGTGCTGTGGGGGCTTCAGATGCCCTAGGGACCCCTCTCCTGCATCCCACCTGTGGTCGAGCCTGGTTCCCACGGGCATGGCAGGAAGGGCTCAGGACCAGGCGCCCGAGCCTGGACCCCTGCTTGGTTCTGATTCCACCTTTCCAATCTCTATCCACCCACTTTTAAATGAGTCCAAAGCAAAGAATTTTGTTCCTTCTTTGAGGCCACTTACCCAGAAGCCACTAGGAGTCATAGTTAATTTCTTACATTTATCATAAGGCACATCCTCGGCCTAACAATGGCGACAATGACAAAGACAGTTACACTGGAGTACTTTCCCGTACGCTGGTTCCAGGCCAGCGCTTAACAAGCACATTCCCCTGCACCCCAGCAATCCTACTGATTGTTCCCTTGTTACAGACGAGGAAGGGCCGGGGGGGTAGCTGAGGTCTCTGCTCTTCACCCCTTCCAGGAAGCAGAAAACTGGGGAAATGGTTCCCAATAATCAGCTTCTATGTTCTTCGGCTTAGATCAGGAGATTTGAATGTGGTGAGGTCTGAGCCTGAGCTGTCCTCCCAAGGGGCAGCAGCAGTCTCTAACATTTCTTTTTTAAAAAAATGTGTTTTTATTGATTTTTTAGATAGCGAGGAAGGGAGAGGGAGAGATAGAAACATTGATGTTTCAGCGATCGGCTGCCTCCTGCACACCCCCTACTGGGGATCAACCTCTTGGTCCACAGGACAACACTCAATCCACTAAGCCACACCAGCCAGGCTCTAACATTTCTCTATCTGTTGTCCCCTCTGTTAGGACAAACCACAGTTCTGAATGACCTTGATGTCCAGGACATGCTGCCCCCAAACCTCCGCTACTACTACAGCTACAAGGGCTCGCTCACCACTCCTCCCTGTACGGAGAATGTCCAGTGGTTTCTGTTGGCAGACTTTGTCCAGCTCTCCAAGGCACAGGTAATGCGTGGCATCACTTCACCAAAGGCTCCCCTTCTGATTGCCTGGTTAACAAGAGTGCTCCCCCAAATCTCACACAGTGCCAGCTCCTGGGCTCCTATGGTATTTTCCATGTACAGGGCTGCTGTGCCTCACCCATACTGCCATGGGTGGTCTTACTAGTGCTGTGGCAGAGATGGGCAGACAGGCATCGCAGCATCCAAGGAACCATAGGTGATGTAGCAAAAGAACAAGGGGAGCCTAATCCAGGTCATAGAAGAGTTGCATAGTGAAGGCACATATTCATTGAGTGCTGCTCTCGGAAGCAGTGTTCTAGGCCCTTGAAATACAAAATCCCTGTCCTCATGGAGCTTACATTCTAACTTCAGCAATGGCTTGTGCAAGAAGGATGGCTTCATATTTAGGTCTTCACCATGCTAAAATATCTGGAGCCTTTTGAGGAGAAGAGCCATATCAGTCACCTCTTGTCCTCCAGCATAGCACAGGCACAGAAATATTTGTTGAGTTAAATAAAGGACAGAGGTACTGCGGTCGCAAAGCAAAGGTGACTTTTCCTTTTGGGTGATATTCTTCCTCAGAAAAAAAAAAAATTTCTTTTTCTTAAACTTTTCATTTCCCTACTCCAGGAAAAGGTGGAAAGACCCGTATTCAAGGATACCTATACACAAAAATGTTGCCAACCAGGCTGGAAGTGCCCCAGATACCTAATAGGAGCAAATGTAAATTATCTCAGGAAAAGTGCACCTTAAATCCATATGTTAAAGAATTTCCACAAAGCTACCTGAAATGAGCTCAATTAGAAATAAAATTGCAAAAGGCACAAGGAAAAAGACTCTATGAGTGACTGTCAACAGAAATAGACCTACAAAGTTTTCAGATAGTAAAATTATCAAACAATTAATATAAAATAAGAATGCTTACATGTGTAAAATGCATAATATATATAAACATATTTAGTATATTTACTGTGAGGTTTAAATATGAGAAAAGAACAAAAAAGTATAAAAATGACCAAGTAGACTTTAAAAAATAAATAGAATTTCTAGGAATGAAAAGATAGTAACTTAAATTAATGCCACAATGAATACATTTAATAGCATGTTAGACACAGTTCAAGAAAGAATTAGTAAACTGGAAGACAGAGTTGAGAAAATTACCTAAATGAAGCACAAAGAGAAAAAGAGGTGACAATATGAAAAAAGAAGTAAAGAGACAGAGAATATAGTGCAAAGAGCTAACAACTACCTGGTTGAAACCCTAGGGGAAGAGAGGTAACATAGAGAAGAGGTACAATTTGAAAAATATTGGCTGATAAATTTTCAGAAGAGTTTAAAGACACCAAGTCATCTATTCAGGAAGCCCAAAGAGTCAATGTAAATTAAAAAAACAAAAACCAAACAAACATTAAACACATCACAGTGAAAACACAAAATATTAAAGAAAAAATTTAAAAATTAGCCAGAGAGAAAAAACAAATTATCATTAAAAGAGCATTATTATACCGAGAGATGACTCAACATAGCAACAGTGAAAGTCAGAAAGCAGTGAAATTGTATTTTCAAAGCACCAAGAGAAATGACTAGCTGATCTAAAATTATACATGTAGCAAAAAATGTCTTTCAAGCTTGTAGACAAAATACAGACATTTTCAGAAAAACAAAAATTAAGCTTGTTGCTTGATATGTCTGTTTACGTCTTTCTCTCATTTCTATTGTTGACCAAATACTCATAGAAAAAGATGAAGAAAGGTTTTTGGAGGAATAAGTGGATGAAGATCTTCTGCCTGACATGCAGCACCCAAAACCTCCTCTGGGCTTGAGATCTCACAGTCAGAGTTACATAAACCCAAGATCTAGTCCAATTTCTAACTAAACTCACTCACTGTCTCTTCCTCTCCATAATTCACTTCTTGTTGACTACAGGTCTGGAAGCTAGAGAATTCCTTACTGGATCACCAGAACAAGACCCTCCACAATATTTACCGCAGGACTCAGCCCCTCAACAACAGAGTGGTGGAAGCCAACTTCATGTATCACCCTAATTATCGTAAGATCAACTCTTATTTATTCTTTGTAATTTGTTGACACCTGTTTTCTTACTTCTCTGGTGGACCTATCTCTTCTGACAATAGAAAGGGAAGGAGAGGCATCTAAGCAGCAGGAGGCTCACATGGATCAATTTGTACAGGCCATGGTAAAGGGGGTGACTCACAGTCCAGGCAGTGATGCCAGTGAGTACAACAGAGGAGTCAATGAGGATGGGTGACTATATGATTTACTATTTACCTGGTCCTGGCCAGAGATAGTAGGAGCAAGATGTCAGCAATATCCAGACACTCCCATAAGAATGTAGGCTCAAGTTAACCTTATTTGACTCAACCTGAGTTACTTCCCACACACTTTTCTCTTGGTCAGTAGCCCAAGCCCATCTCAACTCCTCCTATATGTTCCCTCAAGGTAGGGTCAACCAGACCACGTATTGATCTACATTTACTTGGGGGTCAAGCCCTGATACCATGGTGCTGGGTGTAGGTATAGCAGTCCAACTTCCCCTGGAATCACTAATCCACTGGGTCAGGCTCCATCTGTGTTCTTGGCTAACCTCATCTCTGTGATTATAAGAATATAAATACTCTGCAATTCTCCCACCTTTATTTTTTGTCTGCTTCTCTGACTCTACAGTCTATTTCTATTGACCATTCCTGACACTTTTACAACCTCTAACACCATGGAATCGGTCTCCAATCATTATTACCCTACCTTTACATGTCTCTTTTAAGATTTTTAAATCTCCATACATACCCCCCAAAATAAAGACCCATTATGCTTTTCTCCCCATGCTTCCTTCCTGGTTCATGTATCAATTTCCTTTGCATCAGTTTGCCCCTCAATACAATACCAAGAGAGAACATAACGATACCAGCTATCATTTCCCCATATTATACTATATGTGAGATTAACAGTAATGATCCCTTTTTCAAAATGGTGACATCTTCCTAAACAGGGCCAGTTGCTAGCAGGCCTGCCTCCTTGTACTAACTTTGCCATGTTCCTATTTTCCCAAATAAAATTTTATACTATTCTTTTTTTTTTCCAATCCTCACCTGAGGATATGTCTTTATTAATTTTAGAGAGAGAGGAAGTGTGTGTGAGGGAGAGAGAGAGAGAAAGAGAGAAACATCAATATGAGTGAGAAACATCAATGGGTTGCCTTTCATATATACTGACCAGGGATCAAACCCATGACTTAGGTTATGTGCCCTGACTGGGAATCGAACCAGCAACCTTTTGGTGTACGGGACACTGCTCCAACTAACCGGGCCACCCGGCCAGGGCTACACTATTACTGCAATAGGCACAGATTGTAGTTTACCATATGCCACATCTCAAATGCTTTGTCTACTTGGCAGGGGTGGGGGTGTCACTCCAATGTACCCTCATGAAGGAGCTCAGATGTTCCAGATACAAGTACCTCTAGGCCACAATGCTCCGTGTTGCTGTTTGCCTGTAGGTCCACTATGGCCCTTCTGAGTCTCATTGCTTAGGATGATTACTCTAACTCCCAGGAGATAGTAAGAAGGATCTGAATGATGGCCTGACTTTGCTGATAAGAGGACAGAGAACTTGGCATCACCCCCTCCACCTGTCCTCAGGCCCAGACTTCTATGTAGCAGTAGTGACTGTCTCCAGTCAAGCCGGTTGGGTGACCCATGATCTATCTCATAGTTCTACATCTCATAGTTCTATAATGTGACCAAACTGTCAGTGAGGAATGACCTCAGAAACCAAGGTCAGTTCCAAAAACAAGACAATGGTCACATACAGACCTCTGGCAATTTGTTTATTAGAAAACACCTATGTACCCTAAGTAAGGAGGGGCTACTGGACATCCCATGAGAAACTAAGATGTGAGAGTGGAACCACCCAAGACATGTCACCCCTTGGATTTTGGCAGCTTGCAAGCCTACATTCAGACACAGCGAAGATGCTGGAAGCCAACTGGGTGGACACGTGGGCATTCTGGGGAACCAAACACACTTCCCTGAACTCATGTGCGGGGTGGGGTATCTGGCCGTCTCCCGTTCTCTGTTTTCATGAGGACCTCCAAAGTTCTGATCTCTTTCTATGAACTCTTCTTTTTATAGACTATAATCTAGGCTCTGAGCTCCAGTTTTACCTGTGCAATATCAAAAGTAACACTGATTACCTGAGAAAACTTACTGAGAGGAAAGGGACGAGAAAGGCGGATTTTAAGCTGGTAGAGTAGCCGGCGCAGGAAGAGCCCGTGCCCTGCCAGCTCCAGGCCTCCTGTCCGGAAGCCCCCGAAGCACCTGTTGAGTTTCTGATTTGACCACCCTCCACGGAAGGAAGCGAGACGGCTGAGCCGTGTGCGAAGAGATGCAGTAGACACCGCCAACAAATTGAAAGGGCCGACTACCCTCCCATCGAATCATGCACGCTGATCTTTCTAAATTATGAACCAGCTCTAAACTTCCCTGTAGCATTTAGCTGTAATAAATAACTTTGGAAATTTGTCATTTGGGAAAATTTCTCTTTTCTCTGCCTTTGTGACACTTCAAATATCCCTTCCGTTTCCTGTCCCGAGGGCCCCGGTGACGGGGTAGAGATCAGATCGGGAGGGATTCAGATGAAGAGCAAGGACAGAGATTCCTCCTCGGGAGCCGTGGGGGGGGGAGCGTCGGAGCAGCGATCGTGGCCTGCGAGGACGTGCGAGAAAGGCCGGGAGAGGCGGAGGGAGCACCTTAGTGGCACGGTGTCTGGCCTTGTTGTCACTATAATTTCATATAAAAAGATTGTATATGCAATGAGTGTTCCAACGGGTCCCCCAGTACGTGGCATTATGTTATATTTCACAGAAGATACCAGCATTCTACACCCTAGGTTAACCTTTGTATTTCTAAAAACAATGAGAGACATATTCCAAATAGTTAATGCGTGTAACAGTCTGTGACATGACCCTTAATCAATACATTCGTAAACGCTATTAGCAAGCTGTCTGAAACAGTGCAGTTTAGGGTTCGAATAATCTGTGCATCGTGTAGACCTGTAGTGACGCGTTAGAACACGCAGACTTCGTTCCTACCAAGCGGCATTTTCACACTGCTTTTAGCACAGACTATGACTAAAGAAACTCCTCTGCAGTGAATGTTACAACGTGCGACCCCAGTCAATGGCATTATAATATATTTCACGGGAGACATCAGCATTGCACAAAATAGGTTCCCCATGTATCAATTCCAACTGTTCTCCATTCGTCATGCGTGCACTAGTCTCGGACCATATGTAATCAATACATTTGCAAACGCTGCTCGCAAAAGCGTTGGATCGCAGAACTAAATGAAATTCCTGCTAACTACATAATGGGGTTCCCAAACGCTCCCATGGTAAATCGTTACAGTGTAATATTCCAAAGAAGACGCCAGCCTTCCACACGCTGAGTAGCCCTGCATTCCGTCAGAGTGAAACGCATTCGCAGAAGTTAATGCAGGCATCAGTCTTTGGCATACGTATAAACAAGACATTAGCAAAGGTTATGACAAAACCTCCTGAGAATTGCCCACTTTTAGTGTTCAATGGGCCGCGCCCGGTGCAAAACCTGTGAACTGTTTGAACACTAAGAATTAATTTGTACCAAGTGGCATTCTGGCGAACCATGTTTAGCACTGACTATAATTACTAAATAAAACTTCTAATACCTATGTAATAAATTTTCCAGCATGCTCAAGTAAATGGCGTTATATTATAATATAATATTCCACAGACGATGTCAACACTGCACTGCACCTGCGTATTCCTTCGAAACGTGAAACACGTTCCCCAGAGGCGAGGCGGGAACTAGTCTATGACCCTGCAGCCGTCCGCGTGGGAGCGCTGCCAGCAAGCTCTGCCTGGAACGGCCTAGCTGCAGTGTTTCAGTGAGCCGTGCATTGTGTAAAACCTGCCGTGAATTGTTTGCAAACTCTTAGAATTCATTCCTACCAGGCGTGATTTCGGCAAACTGTTTCTAGCACAGGCTATAATTACTAAATGATACATCTACCAGTTACGCAATGAACGTTCCCAAATGCTCTCCAAGTAAATGCATATTATATTATAATATCTCACAGAAGAGAACACGATTCCACCCACTAGGCTCGCCTGGGCATTCCTTCAAAGGGAGAACCATATTACCAATAGATGAAGCTTTTAATAGTCTAAGATATAACATATAATCAATCTATTCATAAACGTTACTGGCAAACAGTGTCTAGAACAGTCTAGCATTGGTATTTCAAAAGTGTTCAATTGAAATTTTAGAACTTTTTAGTCCATTTTAGTCTATTATGCTTGCTCAGTTGTTTTTTAAAAATATATCTTTATTGATTTCAGAGAGAGGAAGGGAGAGGGAGGGAGAGAGAGAAACATCAATGATGAGAGTCATTGACTGGCTGCCTCCTGCACGCCCCCTGCTGGGGGTCGAGCCCGCAACCCAGGCCTGTGCCCTGACCAGGAATCGAACCGCGATCTCCTGGATCCTAGGTGGATGCTCAACCGCTGAGCCACGCCCACTGGGCTGCTCAGTTGCTGTTTTTTTCCATTGCTTTTCAGAGAAAATGGAAGGGAGAGAGAGACAGAAACATCCACGTGAGTGGAAGTACTAAAGAGTTGCAAATTTTGTAAATGTCTAACCCTAGAGAATTAGTTTGGAGATGAGGCTGGCATGAAGGGGTGTGTGCGTACAAAGAAATCTGGAAGGTTCCACACCAAGGATTTAAACAACCATTTCCTGTGTGGGTTAGAGTACGACTTTTTAAAATTTTTATTTTTTCTATTTATTTATTTTTATTTTGTTAATCTTCGTCCGAGGACATTTTTTCCCCATTGATTTCCGGGAATCGAACCCGCAACCCAGGTATGTGCCTTTGAGCTGGAATTGAGCCCGCAACCCTTCAGTGCTTAGGCCTACGCGCCAACCACTGAGCCACACTGGCCAGGGCTAGAGTATGACTTTTCTGATGAACAAGCATTGCTTCTGTAAAAAGAAAAAAATGAAGCAAATATAATAAAACGAAAGAAGGAATGAAGGAAAAAGGTCTAGAATCTTCTAGAATTTCACATTTTCAACCTTTTTTGGAGTCAATTATATTAGTTCTGTTTAATTTTATTGAAAGGCTGAAAAATGAAAGTCCCCAACCATCGGTGAACATTTTTATAATTTTTATGGAAAGTGTAAATATTACTGTTTATGTTACTGCTTATTGTTAATTTCTGATTTCAACTTTTCAGTGTTACAAACAACACAAAATAGGAATTTGGAAGAATTTAATTTAAGAACTAAAAACAAACAAAAACATCAAAGGAAAAAATTTAAAAACTTTAGGTGATATCAATTTGGGGCTAATATTCTTTCCCTCGGATGGGCAGTGTGAACACTTTCCTAACCGACCTGCTGAAGGGCACACCCTCGGCTGGAGCGGAAAGAATCTGCTCTTCAAACAGCCACAGAAGCAGATTCCTGGCGTCAGCAGGAGGCGCCCTCAGGGCCTCCCTGGGAGCAGGGGCTGGGGAGACCCCTCAGCAGGCCCTGGGATTTCCATTCCAACACCGATTTCCGTGAGTTCATTGAGCTCGAGAAAAGGTCTGAGAAACAAAATATCCCTTAGAGACAGCCCATCAGCTCTCCCAAGGTGCTCTCAGTGGGTGTTCCTCCCACCGGTGCCGGTGCCCGGAGTTTCCCCAAAGGCCACCGTGCTGGTGCCAGGTTGTGACAACCTAACCAAAGCAGAGGTTTTGCAGAGGACGGTCCGGGGGCTGAGCTGACCGCTGTGATTGTACAGCGGGTGCTGCCATCCAGCGGCCACTGTGAGGATGGCGTGGCCTGTGCCCAGGGGACCTGAAAGCCCTATCCATCCCCACCCCTTTTTTTCATATTGGTAAACTGAGGTACTTAGGAGGACCTAGAAAGGTCACGTGATGAGTCACAGGCATATCAGGGACAAACAGCACAGGGTGTGTCCCTGGACTGGTCTTTCTCACACAGTAAGGCCTGGGATTGCACGGGGCTCTGGTCCCCCTTGTCTCCATGTCCTTTTTGAAATTCAAAGCACCTTCGCACTTGGGCGACAGATGCCCAACCCTTCCTATCCACCCTGGGGTGGGGCTTGAACCCCAGCTGAATGGACAAACTGGCCATTTATGCCCCTCTTGAGCCAGCTGACATCTGAGCGCAGAGGGGACCACTGTGCAAAGCAAGTCGGCTTAGTTTGAGGTCCCTGGAGAAGAGCCCGAGTCCAGCATCCAGGGCGAGCAGTTCGTTTGGAAAGTGGAAGAAAACATTGGTCCAGGAGTGGAGAAATGGGCCAGGGGGAGAGCGGCCCGCATAGTATGCTGCGGAGCGAGCCACCATGTGGTTTTGTCCCCAAAGGTTACAAGAGGAAATGTGTAGAACACACTCAGGCTGAGCCCACGCAACGTGCGAGGGCCGAGGGAACCGGGGCGCCTACACGCCAACTCCATCAGCCCCAGGGGCCGGGGGGCTGCGGGGACCCCGAGTCAGCCAGAGCACATGGAAGGATGTCTGCCCCCCCCCACATCGACACACTTAATCCCCTCAACAACGCTATGAGTAGACACGGAGCTATCATTATTCCCATTTTTCACACAGGAAAGGAGACAGAAGTAACTTACCAAAGAGCAGGGCCAGGACCGCAAGCAGCAGGCTGGTTCCAGCGTCCATGCTGCACTGGCTGGTTTTGCAGGTGATGAGCTGCCTATCAGTGGAGGCGCCCAAGCAGAGGCCTGGTAACTGTAGGACTGTTGAACAAGAGATGCCTCCTGGGGACAGGGACTACGAGACAGCTAACTAAGGTCCTTTTCAGTCGAAATCCATGATTTTATGAAGAGGAAGGAGAAGTATCTGAAAAAGAGGTCCAGGCAGCCAACCAGAGGATGGGGAGGGACTGAGGGAGGCCTCTGTTGAGTGGGTTTCACAGCAGACACCTGACCCCACACCTTGAGCCAGTTTTCTCTCTGAAGGGTTGCTCGTCAGAGCCCAAACCCTGCCAGCTGTGTGACCGGCCTGCCCTGAGCCACCTGCCCAGCCCTGAAGACCAGGGACTGAGCCTCAGGGAAGCTCCAGGCTGCCCAGACCCCACAGGACAAGGCCAGCTCCACTCCACACCGCCTGGCCCAGGGTCCTCATCTGCAGAGTGGCGGAGGCGATGGGTCCCGTCTTTAATGTTCCTCCACTGCCAAAGTTCTGTGACTGTGGGTCCGGGCAAGGAGGCCAAGCCTGGGCTTCCAGAACAGTCCAGCCACTCCTGGTGTAGCTGAGAACAGCACGGTCTGAGTCACAGAAAAGCCTGGTTTATGGCGTGATTACAACATACTGGATGTTTTCCTCATTCACGTGCACAACATGTGGCAACTGCTAATCAAGCATCTAGAGGAGGAGGTCCTATTGGTCCTGCTTTAACACATAACTGATTTTCAGTATTTCCTTCCATGCACGAAAACTGAATTGCTGCAGCTCTTTAAAAGTGAGCCTGCTTTAGAGGGTTTTCCACTCACGCCCACACACTGCCAGCCTTGGCGTATCAAGTCCAAGTGCAACTGTGAATCCCAAAGAGTGGGATGTGGCCAGATGGCATTCCCGGTGCCTCACCCCGAGACCTTGGCTCACACCCTTCCTTCCTGGGGACCTTGACCTGGGCACCCTTCCTTTTCTGCAGAGTCAGCTCTTTGCAGCACCTGGGCTCAGGCACAAAGATTAGGGGGGTCCGTGCGAGCCAACCAAAGTACAAAGGGCCACTGTTCATTCGGAAAGAAGACCTGAGACGGGGGCATGTGGCGTGACTCAGCCCGAACCCCAAACCTCAGAACAACAACACTGATGAGGCCACCCAGGGAGAGGCTGCAGCTGTGACAAGTTGGAGCCACGGGTCACCTGCCCACAAATCAAACCCAATCAACAAGCCTTTACTGGACACCTGCTCCAGGTGCTGAGGAGGCGCCGAGTGAAGTGCCGTCAAGAACTTTGCTCTCAAGGCTGTCCCTCGTCCACGGGGTTGATGACAGAGGGACGGCTGTTCCCGTGCAACTGACAAGGGAAGAAGTCCCAGGAAACTCAGGGGCTTGCTTTAGGGCATCATGTCTGTGGCAAAGTGGGGACTAGGCTTTTCAGGGTCACATCAAGTCCCCACCTCGTGTACAACCACTAAGAGACAGTGCGGTTTTACTAATGTGAAATTTAAAATATTTTTTATTAATCGTTTCTTGTTTAAAATGTACAGACGTTCTGACATATGTACACTTCCCCGTTTTCACCCCGATGAAGATAATAAACATTTCCGTCGTTCCAAAAGTTTCCCCCCAGTAACTGCTGATCCAGTTTCTGTCACTATAGATGAATTGGCATTTTCTACAACTTTGTATAATTAAAATAATACAGTATATATTTTTTGGACTGGCTTGATCCATGGAGCAGAATTACTTTGAGGCTCATGCATGTTGTGGCACGTGGCAGGATTTTGTACCTTCGCCTTTGAGAAGAAATCTGTAGGGATCCTTGTAGGGACCGACCACAGCTCGTTCCTTCACTCACCCAGGGATGCCCGTTTATGCGGGTCCAGGTTGGGGCCGTTACGAATAAACCTGCCTGGAACTTTTGTGTAGGAGCCTCTGTGCGGACGTGCACTTTAATTTCTTTGGGTAAACACTCAGGAGCGGAAAGTTGGATCACATGGTAGAAGTTTAACTTTTTTAAGAGACTGGGAACCTGTTTTTGAAAGTGGCTGTCCCCTTTTACACCCCTGCCAGCAGCATACGAGGGTTCCGTTTTCTCCACTTCTTTGTCAACACTTGATGTAGTTGGTCTTTAATTTTAGGCCCTCTAACAGGTGTGTACTGGTATCTTATTGTGGTTTTAACCTGTATTTCCCTCATTACTAATAACATTGCGCACCTTTTCATGTGCTTGTTTACCATCCTGCGGCGTCTTTGGCGAAGCAGCCGTTCAACCCTTTGGCCCATTTTTAAACTTGAGTTGTTTTCTTATGACTGAGCCCTGAAAGTTCTTTATACGTGACCCATCTGTACATCTAGAGACACGTCTTTCTCAGATACATGATTTGCCTACATCCGTGCCAGTCTGTGGCTTGTCTTCTCATTCTCATAACAGTGTCTTACAAATAGCAGAAGTTCGGAAATTTGTCCAAGTCCAGTTAGTCAATATTTTCTTTGGGGGATTGTGCTTTTGGGTTGGTGTTTTTGTGTAACCCAAGCTCACAAATATTTATCTCCTATGTTCTATTCTAGAAGTTTTATAAAGTTTTAATTTAGGCCTATGGTCCATTTTGAGTTCATTTTTATATATGATGTAAGGTATGGATAAAAGTTCCTTTTTTCCACATATGGATATAATTACCCCAGTACATTTGTTGGAAATACTATCCTGTCACCATTCAGTTGCTTTCGTCAAAAATCAGCTGTCTCTGGCTGTGGGGGTTTATTTCTGGGTTCTTCATTGTGTTCCATTGGTCTATCTGCTCTACCATACTGTTTTGATAACTGTAGCTTTATAGTGAATGTTGACGTGCAGTCATAAGTCCTCCAACTTCAGTTTTCTCAAAGTTGTTTCGGCTATTTCACGTTTTTTGCATTTCCACTTGTCAGTTTCTACCCTCCCCCCACCAAAGCCTGCTGGAATTTTTATTGTAATTGTGTCGAATCTAGAGATAAATTTGGGGAGGGCTGAGCCAACCTTGCACTCCTAAAAAGCCCCACTTGGTCAGGATATATTATTGTTCTTATATTATTGAATTATATTTGCTAAAATTTGGTTAATAATTTTTTACCTATGTTCACAAGGGGTATTAATCTGTAGTTTCCTTGTAACGTCCTTAGTTTGGTTTTGGAATTGGAGTAACCATGGCTTCAGACAAGGAGTTGAGAAGTAGCCCTTTCTCTTTTATTTTCTGGAAGACCTTGTGTCAAATTGGTATTATTTCTTCCTTAAATGTTTGGTAGAATTCACCAGTGGACCCATTTGGACCTGGAGTTTTCTTTGTGGGAAGGTCTTTAACTACAAATTCAATTTCTTTAGCTGGTGTAGAACTGTACAGGTCATCAATTACTTACTGAGTGAGCTTTGGTACTTTGTGTCTTTTGATATAGGGCTCTCCTATTTCCAAGGCAGATATCAACTCACCAACCCAGAGAGGGTATTTTTTGAAACAGTCCCAAGAACACGCTTACCTCTCTTGCCCAGCTGGCCCCGCAGGCTGTGCTGCTGACCGGAACATGTGCAGCCCACGGCCCTGGAGTTTGAGTGGAAGCCTCCCCAGGACGGCAGTGGAATCCAGGGCCCTGGCCTCCAGTTCCTTTCGTTCTCGAACCATCACACTGATCGGAATTCGGGCCTCCTTATCAATAGCTGAACCTGAACAATTTTACTTTATGAAAGTGCGTCCGTACAGCATTCGAGTTTTGGTGCTAACGTAGAGTCAGAGAACCGCGTCCTGCGGATCAATGCCCAGGGCCCTGCCCATGCTCCTGAGCCACTCGGCCCGATGGTTAGGGCTGGAGGCTGACCCCGTCTCAACCAAATCAGGGACTAATCTTTCCAAAGCCTTCCAGTTGCCACCGGGGGGCCTAAAAAGCTCAGAGCTGTGACCCTCTCTTGAGGCCTGGGGCGGGAAGTCCCTTTCTCAGAGAAGGGAGCTTTGATGTGGCACCTGGGGACACGCAGAGCCATTAAAAGGAAGTTTCCTTGGCGGGCGGAGATGGCGCATGAGGCTCGACATCTGTGATCTCTTTCTTCTCCGGAATCTCCACTCCGTTTCTCTTCGCAAAAATTCGGTTTATCTCCACAAACGTTTGACCCTTGGTCTCGGGAATCACCACGTAGATGTAAACAGCGGTGAGGAGGCAGATCCCCGCGAACACGATGAAGCTGTAGGCCCCAATGGCCTCCTAGGCCAAGAGACAGGAAAACCGGAGGGGGCGGAGGCGGGAAGGACAGGGGCGGCTCCTGGGGGGCCTCTGTGAGTCACAGAGGAGTTCGCTGGCGGCCAGTTTTATTAAAATAGCTGGAGAGGTGGGTCCCGCCCTCCCGTCCAGGAGGACTCCTCAGCCCTTTAACAATGGGGACGTGCGCCCCCGGCCCGGGGTGTGGGCGCGGAGCTGGGGCGCTCACCGTCAGAGCCGGGGAGGAGGTGGCGGCAGGTTTGCGCCCTCGCCCTGGCTCCAGCCTGCTGCCTACTGCCTTGACCTTGGCACACGGGGGCCCCTAGTAGTCGGCCCTTCAGGACTTGAGCGAGGGGCTCCCGTCAGCGAGTGGGAAACGGGGTATTCCCAGGGCTTGGCCAGGGAGCCACCACACACGTTCGTGGGCCTCAGAGAGCTCTGCGAGCCGCCCCCCTGGGGAATTAGCTCTGGCCTTGGTAGAAGGGAACCGGCTTTATTTCCTGAAGCCCCTTCTGCTCAGGGGTGGGCAGGGGGACGGAGGGGGCAAGGCTGGCCCACTGTGCTTCCCGCCCGCGGCCCACTCACCTGGACCAAAGGGAACACGAAGCCCACGATGAAGTTGGTGAGCCAGTGCACAGCGCCGTCCACCACGAAGGCGGCCGGCCGCGACGACTGCAGGAAGATCTCGGTCCTCACCACGGAGGGGACGGGACCTCGAGGGCAGAGAGCGCAGGGCCCGTGGAGCGCAGGGGGCTGGGGAGCCCGGCCCCAACCCCAGGCCCTGTGACCTGTCCGTCTTGGCCTGCCCTCGACGGCCAAGGGAAGGAGCTGACATCTCTCCGTCAGCGCCCTGCTTCCTCTCCCCTGTGGCTTCTCCTGGGGGCACCCACGGCTGCGGGGTGCAAGGTGGAGGGGGGCGGGTGGGGGGCACCTCCCTCCAAGGGCCTCAAGGTCACAGTGTCCACTCTCCCTGGTGTTGGTGTCGTTTTGAAATTCTCAGACAGTAAAGGAACAGGGCTCAGTGAGCGCTTGTGCCCGGGGGGGGGGGGGACGGCCCTCCTGTGGAAGGTCTGGGGGATGGCGGGCACCTGGGCGCAAACCTGGCCTTTTTTCATTAAGGAGACTTTTCTAAAATGCCCAAATCCATTTTTTTCTAATCATCACCCCTTATATAATGTGAATACCACAGACCCACTGTATATCTGTTTGTTTACTGTATGTCTAGGGCTTTACACACAAAAATAATAAGGTTCTGTCTGTCCTTCCAGCCAATTTCCAACTCTTGGCGGTGGGGGGGGTGACATGGCCACGCTGGAAACGCAGCCTCAGTGGATGGAGATGGAGAGGACCTCAAAGCCCCGAAATGAGCTACCCTTGGGACATCAAATGAGAAACTACACACCAGGGAGGGGGGACCTTCCTCAGTGGTGAGGGAGGCGATCGGTGCCGCCCTGGTCTGCCTCCCTCCTCCCCTCGAGGGTACCGGGAGCAAACCAGTCCCTTAGGACCTGGCTCACATGTCACATCAGTGCAGGATCTGACCCCCGCCTGATTATCCGCATTCTTCAAACAGGAGCCTGAGACCCGGAGGAGCACAGGGCTTGCTCCAGGCGGCCCAGGCAGCAAGGGGCAGAGCAGCCAGGAGCTCAGGTCTCCCGCACACGTGGGACCTTTCCCCACTGCGCCCTCTGCCTCCACAATCAGGGCACATGCCGAAAATCCCACTTAGATATCCTTCAGCAGGACTGTGTCAGCCTTGCCCCCAGCTGTGTCCCCGGGGCCAGCCCGGCACAGACTAAGCAGGTGCCCCATCAGTGCGCTGAGTGGGTCGGTACCTTTACTCTGGTTTATGAAAAGCTCTTTCAAAATCGAGTTTCCGCAGGGAATGTCCTAGTCTTAGAGTCAGAGGTGCCTTTCCCCAGGCTGTGAGCACAGGGTCTGATTCTCAGAAGGACATGCAGAGGAGGGGAGCCTGGAGCCTGGAGGCTGACAGACAGGTAGGCCCAGGTGAAGGCCCAGGTACTAGCACAGGGACATGGGGATAGGTAACAAGGGAAGGTAACTGGAGGTCAGGGGACCAAAGACAATGGAGCCTTGAGTGGGCTGTGAGCTTGGAGGCTACAGGGAGTATGCAGAGGGTTTGCACATGAACCCAGGTGCCCCCGGTGGGGACTGGCTGGCATGAGCTCCCTCTCTGCAGAGGCTCAGCTCCGTGTGGGGTGCTGGACCTGAGGCTGGACACCTCCAGGAGCTGCAGGAGATTGATGGGGCCTGGCCTGGCTGTGGCACTGGCTGGCACTTAGTAAACGTTTGTTGAATGAATGAAGGTGAACTGGAATGGCCTTCAAGGACAAGGGAAATTGAGCATGGCCTCCAAGCGTGTGTGGGGTTGGTACAGGAACAGAGGACATCAGCGCGGCACAAGCCAAGGACGCCCACTCATTCAACAAATATTTACTGCGCTCCTCTGGGTGCCACGCACGAGGCCCTGGGAGGCTGGCGGGGTGTGCGGGTACTCACTGGGCCCAATGGAGTGTCCCGCGATGTAGGAGAAGACACAGACGACACTGAGATAGGACAGCTCAGGGACCGTGCTCTGTGGGGAGAGGTAGGGCTGTCGGTGCCCGACAGGGCCTGGCCTGGGACCTCTGAGAGCTCGAGGCCAAGGGCCCCACGGACAGATGAGGCCACCTGCACCCGGGCTGCCTGCCCGCCACGGGAAGGAGCCACACCTGGATTTCTGAGCACCCGCGTGCCTCCAGGGCTCTGCAGGCAAGGGGGGGGGGGGTGTGAAGCCAGGGACTGATAGCCGCTCTCTAGGTCGCAGGGGGCTTCCACCAGCCCTATTATTCCCTGACCATCACCAATGTTAACCCGTTAATCTTCACGACACCACCGCGAGCGAGGATGCTATCGTTTCAATCCTACAAAGGTGGGCTCAGAGCACCGAGAGCCTGGACACAGACCAGGAGGGCGCTTGGGCCCCCAGGGGTCAAGCAACAGCCCAAGTCAGACCATCAGCAGGGATGGCGCTGGGACCCGGACCCCACGCTAGCTGAGAGAATCCTTCTAGAAGCCACAGGACCGGGAGAGCCTGTGGATCATCTATGCTGCCCACAGCAAGACAACGGCTGGCACAAAACCGGCGAACAGACTCCCACCAGCCTGGCCACGCAGGTAACTGTGTCACCACGACAATGAAAAACGCTGCGGAGGAGGGGTTGGCGCGGTGCCGACGGTGCAGGTGGGCCGGGGACACCTCCTTCCATGAACTTGTCTCCAAGCTGCAGGTGAGGGGGAGGGGGGAGAGAGGAGCCTCCCAGATGCTGAGTGACTTGGGATGAAGACCAGCGAGGCTTCTGAGCAGGTGGGGTCCGTTTCCATACTTGAAGCAAAAGGGGACATGGCCGAGGCTGGAAGCCCTGGACACGGTGCCACGTGGGCCGGGGGCTGGGTACGTCTCCAGCAGGAGCCGACAGGGCTGCCGGATGCTCAGACAGAGACGGTAAGATGAAAAAATAATTGCTGGGGACGTCATTTAGGTTTCCAGCAGGTAACTAACAATGATCTGTCTAGTTTTATTTGTTCTTCATTTGCCTAAATTTCCTAAATGTTCTCCTAAAAAGTTAGATAAGTTTTAAAGTTAAAAAATAAGGTCTTTAGTCCAGCCGGGCGTGGCTCAGCGGTTGAGCATCGACCTGGGATCCAGGCGATTGGGGTTCGATTCCCGGTCAGGGCACATGCCCGGGTTGTGGGCTCGATCAATGACTCTCATCATTGAGATTTCTATCTCTGTCTCTCCCTCTCCTTTCCTCTCTCTGAAATCAATAAAGATATATATATATATATAAATAAGATCTTTAGAAAGAAAACGTTAATTAAACCAAAACTGGAATGTAGCTAGCGTTGTCCTCGCTGGCCGCATCCCCAGTCTCTGCCCGCCGGTTCCTCCACTGGCCCCCTCGTGTGTGCCCTTCATCCCCCTGAGGGTCTCTGTGCTCGGCCTGTTGTTGAGGAGGAAGTCATCACGGAGAGGACAGCTCGGGAAAGAAGGCGGTCACTGATTTACAGAATAACCTCCTCGCACGACGTTCTTGCCCTCGTGTCTACTGCGTTTCCAACAATGTCATTTTAATTGAAAAGGGTCTCTGTCAGCTGGTGCAGTTACTGTAAAAGCAACCAATGCAAAGATGTAAGCCAGGGCGTAAACCATGTTGGCTGGTTGCAGAATACTTCCTGTTAGGGCCATCCTATGTATTTTCAAACTTTTGGTAAGACCCATAATAAATATGTGCTTGAGAAAATCACAAATTAAAATGATGTCGTTCCAGTTTGGGCGGCCTATTGTGTTTCGAGCTTACTCCAACCCATTGACTCGATGCCCATTTATTTCATAGCTTCTCATGTTCGTTTCTGTTCCCATTTCACTCTGACCAGCTCCCCGAGATACTTTAACACTGGAGACCGACATACATCGTGACGTGCGGTAGGATTTCACGATGAGAGCACTGTTCCACTTTGTAACCTGGGGGATTGTTTTTATTTATTTATTTCAATCCTCACCTGCGGATATTTTTTCCATTGATTTTTTTTCAGAGAGAGTGGGAGGGAGAAAGAGAGAGAGAAACATCAATGTGAGGGAGACACATCGATTGGTTGCCTCCCACACATGCCCTGACCAGGGCTGGGGCTTGAACCTGCAACCCGGGTAAGTGCTCTTTTTTTAAAAAATATCTTTTTATTGATTTCAGAGAGAGGAAAGGAGAAGGAGAGAGAGATAGAAACATCAAGGAGGAGAGAGTCATTGATCAAGCCCACAATCAGGCATGTGCCCTGACCGGGAATCGAACCCCGATTTCCTGGATCCTAGGTCGACGCTCAACGGCTGAGCCACGCCCGGCCGGGCCAGGTACGTGCTCTTGACCAGAAATTGAACCCGAGACCCTTCGGTGCGCAGGCCAATGCTCTGACCACTGAGCAACACTGGCCAGGGCTATTTAGCTATTTATTTGCTCGTGTGTGTGCAGGGGAGTGAAGTCGCCCACGAACATCCCTGCAGGACTGGGCATCACAAAGTACTTGCATTGAAGGGGGCGTGGAGCCGGACACAGCTGAGAACCACCCTGGTCTGTTGGTGCTGAGCCTGTTCCCTGGACCTCCCACCCACCCAGGGGCTCTGGGCCCCCGCTCCCAGCCTGTCTTATCCCAGAGAAGGGGTGGGGGGAGGGGACCGGTCCCACCTGGAAGAGGAGCGCCAGCGTCAGCGTGAGGCAGGCCGAGCCGCAGATGCCATAGCCGACCAGCAGGAGGAGCCGTCTCCCCAGCCACTCCACGGTGACCGCCTGCAGGGGAAGGGAGGAGTGAGGGGCCTCCATGGCCCAGGGGGCGCCCAGAGTTCTGGGACCTGGTGCTACCACTCCCTCCTCCAGCACCGCCCTGCGTGGCCTTTCTTACATTTTCTAGTTTCTGTATTTGATGCTTTGGCATCTTGGGGCCCTGCTGACGCCTGGAGGGACTGTCCCTACCATGGTTAGCCAATTTCTAGAGACAGCAAACAATCGCCTGTGAATATGCCCTTCATGTGAAACTAACCCACCCAGAGGCCACACCTCCGACCTCCTCTACGGGGCGCTCACACTCAGGGCCGCTATCCCCCTGCCCCACCACTCAGGGCAGGTCCCAGAGACAACCAAGGGCAGGTGCCAGACAACCAGACTCTGTGGGGCTCCTGTCTGCCTGCAGGGCACCTGCTTGGGACCCCCCCAACCAGTGGAAAGAATATTCCAGGTCGCTCACCGAGATGACGGTCATCACTATGTTGACCACTCCGGCACCCACTGTTACGTATTGGGAGTGATCGGCCGCCACGCCAGCGGATACGTAGATCATGTCTGCGTAGTAGTTGATCTAAAACAAAAGCCCAGGGGCTGTGAGGACAGGCCCAAGGCGTAGGCCTCTGGTTTAACTTTCCTGACTCTACAACAAACAGTCTGCAAAGCCCAGGGGAGGCAGCTGGTGATGGGGAAAAAGAGCTGTGACTTGGAGTCAGGAGACTGGGATGCAGCCTGGCTCTGCCTGGAGTCCCAGGTGATCACAGCTCTTCTTGACTCTGAGCCTCGGCTTCTGCGTCTATAAAATGGGATCTGGACCCTAAGACTTCCCCCTCTGCTGCGTTGCTAGTCTATGATCTCAGGCCCCAAGGAGTGACCCCTCACCTTTTGTTCCGGGCCAAGCTCAGCTCCTCTCCAGGCCCAGCCCCAAGGATGTGGGTTTACTCAGCCCTTCCAACAGCCACATGTGCTGTTGCCCATTGGGTGGCTCCTACCAGGGCTGTATCCCACTCCCAACATCACTTGTTAGACATCCCTGAGGCCCTGAAGCTGCCTCTCTCTGACACTCCCTTTGAGTAGCTGCATTACCCATCCAACCACTGATGTTTCTGGAAGCACCACCCCCCCCCCCCCCCGCTCCATTTTGTGATATCTCCGCTCTTCCTTCTACACCATTGATAGATCCAGTTACAGACAGAGAGCCAGGTTCACTCACAACAATGCCACCAGCAGCTGCAGCTGAGTGAGTCCAAGGTGGCCCCTAACCCAGGCTGTGCCCACCAACCACCCTCCCCTGGGAACCCGAAGCTGGTTCCAGGAGATCTCCAGCTCATTGCAGCCTGCTCATTGGGGAAAGGGCTACTGGCAGGAGACATTTCCCCCTGGGGACTGGAGCAGGAGGAAAGAGGCGGGCACATGGGAGACGCAGAGTGGGAAGGCGGAGAGAGCCTCCCAGGTCCCTTGGGGACATTGGGTCTCTGCTTTCAGGCACCCAGCTGCATCCTGAGCTGCTTCTATAAACTAAGTCTGGTTTCGCTTCGGCTTTTTCCAGGGGCGCCTCGTTCCTAGCAAACAAAAATGTCCCGTGTGATGGGGTGCGACTGCCCGGCAGCCCTGTGTTTAGGCCTCTGGCGTATCCCAGCTCCTGAGGAGCCACCTGCTCCACTAGCTCCTCACTCTCACCTCCCCTGGATGCGGAGCTCAGCTCTGCACAGCTGAACCCTGCACTTGAACTCTGCACTAATGTGCAGCCGCAGCACCGACACCAACACTGTTCGTGGTGGTTCAGTGAACGTTTGCCGGGTCTAATCAAATTGAGTGGCTTTCGAGTGGCCCAGCAGTTCTGAGAGAGAGCCTGGCCTGGACCCCTCCACAGCCCGACTGCAGGGCCGGACTCCCGTCTTCGCCAGCCTCCCGCGGCTGCGGGGCACGCAGGCCGCCCCACGTGGCCCATGTACCGCGTTGACCCCGGAAAGCTGCTGGCCGGCCATGAGCACGATGATTGAGATGAGCTGCCACCGCAGGGGCCGGAAGGTGAACAGGTTGAGCACGGACAGGCGGCCCTCGGCCCTCTCGGCCTGGTCCTCCAAGCACATCTCTTCTATTTCATCCTGTACATCAGCCCAGCCCCTCAGTGTCCTCAGCGCTGCGGGGAGCAGAGCGGCCCCATCTGTCACCGGCAGCACCTACCCCGAGGCCCGCCTCTGGCCACAGGCCCACCGGTTTCCCAGTGCAGAGCGCTCATGACCCCAGCTAGGACCCCAACAATGTGATGGTGTCCCCAAGCCCAACCGCGCTCCACCCTGGCCCAGCTCTCAGCTTTCAGCACGGGTCAGCTGTGCCTGTGACCGGGTCCGTGCTCTGCACTGGACCACCCCCCCGAGCTGCCTGGACCCCCCAGCACCGGCCGCGCCCCCATCCCATCCCATCAGCACCTGCCTCTCGGAGCCCCTCACTCCATCCGGCCACCCGCCTGTCCTGTGCTTTGGGCGCTATGGAGGGACGTTCTGGCAGGCGTGGGAGGCGGCAAAGCAGCCTGCACCCCAGTACCTTGTCGAGCTGTGACCTCATCTCCTTTCTGGATCAGAGTGTACCGCGGGCTCTCGGGGAAGAAGGGGAGAGACAGGAGCTGCAGCAGCGCGGGGACCCCCGTGAGTGCCAAGAGCACGGGCCAGCCTGCAAGGGACCAACACCGAGAACTTGACACTGACCCGCCAGGGTCCCTGGGGGCTCTGGGCTCCCTCCACCTGACCTTTCCCATGTCCTGACTCTCTCCTCTTACAAGGCCACTCGCCCACGATGGTCTAGCCCTTGGTGAGAGCCAAAGACAGCAGGGACCTAGTTCCTGTCACGATGTGGCTGCCCAGGACCCACCCACACAGGGGGTCTGCATTTAACAATGGAGAAAATAACTATGATTTTAAAAAGATATGTTATTAATGCCTTTTGCAGGAAGAGCATTGCTTTTCTTAGGAACAGTATTTGACTTAAAAGTGTGAGCCCTGGAGAAAACGAAGCCACATCTTGTTTCTAATTTTATTGGCTGGAAATGACATAAGTTTACATCCCAAGAGAGGGGGGCCTGCGTGGGGGATGGGCCCAGCATGGGGGGGGGCATGGGAGCTCCTTCTGAAGGTTTGCATTCAGCAGGCGGTACTGAGATTCAACTAACCCCCGGCAGCCATGGTGGGAACTGGCGAGTTAATGAACCCCTCTAAGCCTCCGTTTTCTTGCCAGCAAAGAAAAGATTATGGGATGATGATGATGATAGTTCTGCACAAGGTTGGTGAGGGCTGAACGAGGCCCCACACCCCCCGGCGTGGCCTCCACCCGGGGCCCCTTCCGTGACAGGTGTTTACGGCTCGGCTGCACCGGGCAGCCTGGGAATCGCTGACACCAAGGATCTTTCACTGAGCACCTACTGGGTTCCCAGCCCCTTCAAGGGCCTGTGGGGAATGCAAACACCTGGATCTGCCCACGAAGGAATGTGTGGAATTTGGAAACGTGTAAAATGAAAAACCCAAACCAAACCCCACTGCACTGGCACCCCCAGATGGCTGTCCCACCCTCTCCCTCTCCCCTAACTTCCCCCACCCCACTCTCAGGCAATGACCTTGCCTCCTGCGTCACTGAGGAGATGGAAGGAACCAGCAGAAACCATCTGCACGGGCCACGACCACCACAAAACGGTGACCACGGCCAGCCTTGCACAAGCTCGTCCCACACCCCTTCACGTGACGCTGGACCCACCTTAGCAGCCAATATGTTGGCATTTTTCTCAGCTGACAAAATCCTCTCCAGCCCCTTCCCCTTCCAGCTACCGGCCAACTTCTTCCCTTCCCGGCACAACTCCCAAGGGTGCATATGCCTCTCCTCCCATTCCCAAGCACAATTTGTCCCCATCACTCACCAAAACTGTCCTCATCAAGGTCACCCGTGTCCACCAAGCTGCACACTGCACAGCCCAAAGGTCACCCCTCGGCCTCAGCGGACTTGATCCGCCAGTGATGTGCGCACAGCTGAGCGAACGACCGGACCCAGCGCCCTCGGCGCCCACACGGCCCCACACGACCCCCAGGACCCTCTTCCCCTTTGACCTTGGCGTGCCCCAGGTACCTGTAGGATTGCCCAGGATGCCCTGCAGGCTGAAGATCTGCGCCAGGAAGACTCCCACGATGACAAAAACCTCAGTCATTGTTCCCAGAGTGCCCCTGAGGTTCTTGGGAGCCAGCTCTCCCAGGTACATGGGAAGGGCACTGTAGGAGATGCCTGGTTCCAGCAAAAGAGAAATCAGGGGAGAAGAGCAGTCCCAGCCTCCTGGGACTTGGGACCCAGGACCTGGGATGTAATTCAGCTCCATCTCACAATCCCCAAGCTTCTCTGTGCTGTGGGCGCCACTGACAGGCAACTGAGCTCGCACAGCCCCACCTCCCTGCAGGAGATGGAACCGGGCCCTGTGGGCTGCTGAGTTTGCACGGATGAGGGGACCCTCCCAGAATCCTCAGACCCCCCGGCAGGGCCACCTGCAGGGCGTGATGAGAGGTCCTCTCCTTCCTAGTTGCAGAGCTGGGGCCCTGGGTAGGGGGACTTCAAGACAACTCTTTTGCTTTCACCTATTTTCTGACTTTTCTAAAGCAAGGACTACTTGTATCACTTAAAAAAAAAAAAAAAAAATAGAAGAAACCTGGCTCCCCTGCTGGCTGAGGCCCCAAATTCTGTGTCCCTTTTTCTCGAAGCCCCTCATCCTCACTGTACACTGGACACCCTCCTTGGAAAATACCTTGTAAAGCCCTATCAGTTATTTATACGTCAAGGTAAAAGTGTGGGCTTTTAAAAAAAGTTTTTAAATTAAACTTATTGGGGTAACGTTGGCTAATAACGTTATATAAATCTATAATACGACATCTGTATACTCTTTTGTGTGCTCACCGCCCGAAAGCATGTTTCCAGATCCTTTCCCTGGCAGAAGGTTTTGCTAACTAAGGGGAAGGGGAAAGAGAGCATGAGCTGTGCAAAGGCCTGGGAACGGAGACAGGAGGCTGCCCAAGAAGGGAGACCCCCGTCTCCCCTGCTTCCAGCCTTGGCCTGTGGTGCCAGGCAGGTCGGCCTTGGCCCCTTGCCCCACTGGCGAGCCTGAGCGCGGCCTGGGGCTTCAGCTGTCACTCCAGGTACCTGCACAGACTCCCAGCAGCACTCGAGAAAAGATGATCAGTTCAAAAGCCTTGGCCACCTTGCTGACTCCCATCAGGACGGCGGGGACGATGGCGAAGACGTTATTGATCAGCAGGGTTCCCTTTCTGCAGGGACAGCAGAGCCCAGAGGGCAGGGCGCTGAGGCGGCAGAAGCTGTCCCCGCCAGCTCCCGCTCTCAGGCAGCGATCGCAGCCGCCTGGGAATGTGCCTGCGAGGGCCGGTGGCTGGAAAGCTGGGGCCGATGCACACGAGTCCCAGGAAGGAAGGCCTGGGGCGGGTGTGCTAACAGTTGGAGCTGACTGAGGACAGTAGGGAAGGAAGGAGTGGGCTGCCTCCTCAGGTAGGGAGCTTGCTGTTGCTGGTGGTATTCAAGCAGTGACTAGACTAGATGAAGGTGATCAGGAATGTTGAACAGGGGATTCCCACAACAGATGGGATACAGAGTCAGACTAGATGATCCCATGAGTCTATGAAAGAGTGGGGGGGGGCTGGAAAACAGAGCTACACTGTCCTGACCCCCAGGACCATCCCTACCTTCTGGACTGTGCCCTCTGCCCTTTGATGACATCCATCAATGGCTCCCTTGACCCCCGGCCCCCACGTTTGGCTTGGGTTTTGCCAAAGGAGGAAACAGTGGAAGGTCAGGAAGGAAGGAAGTGTCCCAGCTGTGGGGTGGCTGCTGGCTGCACAGCCTTTGTGACTTGCCCACATTCCTCCCACCTTTGAGGACCATCAGGACTTTGAGGACTTTGGCAGGAGCGGGGGTGGGGGGTCTTTAAACAGAAACCCCTCCTGAGGGGTAGCCACAGAGCCCTGTGAAAATCCCTGCTAGGCAGCACTGGGTGCCCAGATGTGCAGAATGGTTTTCTCAGGCTCCTTTCTCTCCTGGGGTGGCTGTTCCCCTGAGAAAGCTGCCATCAGAGCCCAAACTGAGAGCAGAGGATCTGCCAGCCCTGATCCAGAGAGAACAGCCCTCACCTGCCTGTCCCTCCACCAGCCCTGACTGCTCAGGGCTGTCCGGAACCCACTGGGACAAGGCCAGCTCCACTGTGAGCCAGTCTCAGGGTCCTCATCTGCAAAATGAGGGTGGCGATGAGACCATCTCTAAGGCCCCAAGTTCTGTGACTGTGGGTCCAGGCAAGGAGGCCAAGCCTGGGCTTCCAGAACAGTCCAGCCACTCCTACTGTAAGCTGGGAACAGCACAGTCTGAATCACAAAAAAGCCTGGTTTATGGCGTGATTACAACATACTGGATGTTTTCCTCATTCACGTGTACAACATGTGGCAACTGCTAATCAAGCATCTAGAGGAGGAGGTCCTATTGGTCCTGCTTTAACACATAACTGATTTTCAGTATTTCCTTCCATGCACGAAAACTGAATTGCTGCAGCTCTTTAAAAGTGAGCCTGCTTTAGAGGGTTTTCCACTCACGCCCACACACTGCCAGCCTTGGCGTATCAAGTCCAAGTGCAACTGTGAATCCCAAAGAGTGGGATATGGCCAGATGGCATTCCCGGTGCCTCACCCCGAGACCTTGGCTCACACCCTTCCTTCCTGGGGACCTTGACCTGGGCACCCTTCCTTTTCTGCAGAGTCAGCTCTTTGCAGCACCTGGACTCAGGCACAAAGATTAGGGGGGTCCGTGCGAGCCAACCAAAGTACAAAGGGCCACTGTTCATTCGGAAAGAAGACCTGAGACGGGGGCATGTGGCGTGACTCAGCCCGAACCCCAAACCTCAGAACAACAACACTGATGAGGCCACCCAGGGAGAGGCTGCAGCTGTGACAAGTTGGAGCCACGGGTCACCTGCCCACAAATCAAACCCAATCAACAAGCCTTTACTGGACACCTGCTCCAGGTGCTGAGGAGGCGCCGAGTGAAGTGCCGTCAAGAACTTTGCTCTCAAGGCTGTCCCTCGTCCACGGGGTTGACGACAGAGGGACGGCTGTTCCCGTGCAAATGACAAGGGAAGAAGTCCCAGGAAACTCAGGGGCTTGCTTTAGGGCATCATGTCTGTGGCAAAGTGGGGACTAGGCTTTTCAGGGCCACATCAAGTCCCCACCACATATGCAACCGACAAGAGCCAGTGCAGTTTCCTAACGTGAATAGCGCCCCCTCCTGTTTACCTGCCACACTTGTCGACCAGCACGCCGACCATCAGCGACCCCAGCAGGCCGCCCAGAGGAAACATGGACACGGTGCAGGACCACAGGAGCAGCAGGAGCCTCTCGTCCATGCCTGTTCCGTGTCGCTCAAAGTAGGTGTCGTTATAAAATGACTTCAAGACCTGGAAAACATTGCCCCATTCGTAGCCAAGAACATGAGGCAACTCAGGGGAGGACTTGAGGCCGGCGGCCGCCCCCCGGTCCCTTGGGCCCACCTTGTGTGGCGTGTTGACCACGGCGATGTTGTAGCCATACTGGAAGGCCGAGCCGAAGGCCGCGCTCAGCGTCGCCAGCACCAGCGTGGGCTGCAGTCGCTGCGGAGGTGGGGTCCAAGATCAGGGGCTCTGGGGTTGGTCTTAGACCTCAGGAAGTGGGCCCCCCACCAGGCTGGGCCCAAAGTAGGGGACCCCCAGGCCATGCCCAGGGAAGGTGGGTTGGTGGCTGGCTGGGATTGGGGCTCCCAGGGCTCTGAGACGTGGGAGGCAGCGTGGGGAGCGTGGGTGGGAGGGTTTCCTGTTCCTCCTCAGTCATTCCCTCCTTAAAGATATATCTGAGCCCGGCCGGGCGTGGCTCAGCGGTTGAGTGTTGACCTAGCATCCAGGCGATCGGGGTTCGATTCCCGGTCAGGGCACATGCCCAGGTTGCAGGCTCGATCCCCAGTCAGGGGCGTGCAGGAGGCAGCCGATCAATGACTCTCTCATCACTGATGTTTCTCTCTCTCCCTCTCCCTTCCTCTCTCTGAAATCAATAAAGATATATTTAAATATATATATACATATATATACACACACACACATATATCTGAGCTTCCACCCTGTGCCTGGCCCTGGGTGAAGTAGGGGATGCTTCTGAAAAAGGTCCAGCATCACGCTGGCCTTGCGGAGTTGACATTCTAGAGAGGACATTCTAGAGAGGAGAGGCCAAAAAGAAAAAAGACAGATACGAGAATCCCAAAATTCGATAATGCTGTGAGGACAGTCAAATGGGGTAAGAGGGCAGAGCTGGTGGGTAGGAGGGGCCGTGTTCAGTAGGGTGGGCAGGGCAGGCGTCTCTGGGAGGCGCCTTTGAGCTGAGCCCTAAGTGGACAAGAGCGTGGGGTGGAGTGTCCCAGGTGGAGGGAGCGGGGAACAGAGGCCCTGGAGCACACCTGAGGCTTGTCTGTCACTCCCAGGCAGGTGCCCAGGAAAACTGAGGCAATGGGGCTTCCATGCTACCACAGAACCCACGGCAGCTCTGGGGAACTGGCCCCAGAGCCAAAGTGTGAGGAGGGGGCGGCAGAATTGGGCAGGGTCTGCGGCTGCCTGAATTGGTGCTGCCCGGGACTCCAAGAAACCCGCTGATCCGGAGCCACAGCCCTTGGGCCATCCCCCACCCCTCTGTTTGCCTGTGAACTGCACCCCTACCCCCCACCCCCACCATTGGCTGCTTGACCGCCAGCAGGCCTCAGGCCTGCTTGCCTGGGAACCAGCCCTTCGAAGGGCAGGGTGTAGGGTTCCGGCACCTCCAGAGGCTGGGGACGGGGACAGGGCCGGGGGCTGGGGGTTGCAAGGAGGGTGGCATCTCCAAGATCACCCCGTCTCCCACACTTCATTAGAGCGGGACTCAGCCTCCCTCTCTTGTGTCTCAGCTGCGATGCCTGAGGAAGCAGCCGTCCCCACACTGGTCTCCCAGGGCTGGTGATCCCCAGGAAAGGCAGGGCAGAGCCTCCCCTCCTTGCATTTCGGGAGCCTTCCCCTCCTTCGGCAGGTCCCCGCTTCTGGTGGGAAAGGGACAGTAACAGTGGCAGTTTCCTAGACCTGGCACTTACCCCCTTCCGGGGTGGGCTGGGCATCTCCATCCTGTTCAGGGGAGAAACAGGTGCGCTCTGCCTCCCAGGCGACACCCGGGTCTGCTCCGCACCAGCCCTGTCTCCCTGGGGCCTGTGTGGCTTTATTACCCTTTTGGCCTCTGGACCCTGCCGACTTCCCCCAAGAGCACGCTTTCCTTGGACGTACTGATAAGATAAGTTTCACACGCAGCATGAATTTTGTCTTTGCCTCCACCGAGCCCCAAACCAGAAGCTCCCTAATTGTACCAAGGAGGGAGAAACGCTGTCTGCCGTTGGTGCCTAGACATGTGCAGTCCCAGAGGCCCCGGTGGCCCGATTGCCTGGATCTCGGGTGCTTCTCCTGTGTTGAGTTCTTTGTGCTTCCGCTTACAAATGTGGACTAATTGCTCATCAGCAAACAAAACACTTTTAAAGAACTACAACTTAATTATTTCTAATTACACCTACGGGCATCAAATAAGTCAGTAAAATATTAAACGAAGGTGTTCGCTTCAGAATTATCTCTATTAAGAGAAAATAAAGTGGGGACTGACTAAGTGATGACAGGCTGCCGTTCCAAAGGATAATTATGAAAATTATGTAAGAATATGGCACCACGTTATGAACGTGATGCTAAGTCGCCAAAGCAAAATGCACGCGGGGGCCTGGGTGCGAGCGGGCCGCGTGGACGGATGAGGGGCATGGCCTTGATCATCTCGAGGCGCCTACACTAAGCACTAAAATCCTGCGCACACCACACGCTCTTTGCCCAGCTGACAAAAAAAAAATAGGTATAAGTTTGATTCATTCACACTGGTTATTGCTGTGTTCACTGTTGTCATTTTTGTTTATTTTTGTTTAAAATATTACAGATGTCCCTTTTTCTCCCCAATGACCCGTTCCACCCCATCCCTTCCCCCTCCCCAGTCCCTCTCCCCACCATTGTCCGTGTCCTTGGGTTGTGCATAGATGCATATAAATTCTTTGGTTACTCCCCCCCACCCACCCACCCTCCTCCATCCCTCTGAGCTTCGTCAGTCTGATCCATGCTTCCATGTCATTGAATCTATTCTGTTCATCAGTTTATTAAGTTCTTTAGATTCCACATATAAGCAAGATCATGACATGTTTGTCTTTCGCTGCCTGGCTTATTTCACTCAGCATAATATTCTCCAGGTCCCTCCATCCTGTCCCAAAGGGTATGAGATCCTTCTTCTTTACAGCTGCGTAGTACTCCATGGTGTGAATGTCCCACAGCTTTTTAATCCACTCATCTACTGGTGGGCACTTGGGCTGTTTCCAGGTCTTAGCTATTGTAAACTGTGCTGCTATGAACATCGGGGTACATATATTCTTTCTGATGAATGTTTCAGGATTCTTAGGATACATTCCTAGGAGTGGAATCACTGGGTCAAAAGGCAGCTCCATTTCTAATTTTTTGAGGAACCTCCATACTGTTTTCCATAGTGGCTGCACCAGTCTGCATTCCCACCAGCAGTGCACTAGGTTCCCCCTTCTCCACACTCTCGCCAGCATATGTCGTTTGTTGATTTGTTGATGGAGCCATTCTGACAGGTGTAAGGTGATACCTCATTGTGGTTTTAATTTGCATCTCTCTGATGATCAGCAACGTTGAGCATTTTCTCATGTGTCTCTTGGCCATCCGTATGTCCTCTTTGGAGAAGTGTCTATTCAGGTCCTTTGCCCATTTCTTAATTGGGTGGTTTGTCTTCCTCTTGCTGAGTACTATGAGTTCTTTGTACACTTTGGAAATTAGCCCCTTATCAGATGCATCCTTGGCAAATACGTTTTCCCCGACCGTGGGGTTCCTTTGTATTTTGAGGCTGTTTTCTTTTGCTGTGCAGAAGCTTTTTAGTTTGATGTAGTCCCATATGTCCATTTTTTCTATGTCATTTTTTTTATTCGACAATCTAAGGGAGAAGAGGTCTGTGCCCCTAACTAAACAGCCAGGTGTTGCACATTTAAAAAATTCTCGCAGCACACAATTGAACATCGCTGCTCTGAAGTGCTATGTGTTTTCTCTGCTGTGCCCCGCATTGCTTCTGGGCCCTGGCTAGCAGAGCTGCTGTTGGGAAAAGCGTGTGTCTCTTGCCCCTGCTGGCTGTGCCGTGTAAGAGTGGGCCCAGAGCTGGGACACCTCCTGACCAAGCCATAGAGTCCTGGCAGCCTGTGCTGAGCTTGTCCCCCCTTGCGTCCTGCCATGTGCTGGTTCCTGGAACAGGCCACTGTCCTTACCTGGCAGCATTCATGTGCTGGTACCCTGAGTACTCAATCCCACCCCCTGTACCCCATATAATTTTTTGGCACTTGCCAAGCGGCACAGGGAGCCATTTCATGTTGCAGCCGCCCAGGACATGCCTCGCATGCAAGTTCCCCTCAATAAACTCCATTAATTACCAGATTGGAGTGGCCAGCCCCTTTCTTCGGTCTTTCCCTGTATTCGGCTTATGGAGGTGGCTTTCCAGTCTCAGGGCCTTCCCATGGTGCGTACAAACATCCTCCCTGCGACCACCCTTTGTAGAGTAAACCCACTCTCGCCTGACATTCTCTAACACTTTATCCTGGGTACTATCTGAAGTAATCTTGAGTATTTGTTTACTTGTGGTTTTGACTGTTAGATCCATTATATCCACTCAAAAGTAGGTGCTCAAAAATATTGGTTGAATGAATGAATGTCCTTGATTTATAATGTTCCCTCCTCCACTACCCTCCAAGGCACCCTATTTTCCGTTTCTATACAAATCTCACCCATTCTTGGAGCCTCAGCTCAGTTTGTTTGTTCGCCTTTTTGTTGAAGGCCACTCGAGTTCACGCTCATTCATTCAACATTTATTAAGTGCCAACTTAACACGCGCCAGGCACTGATCTAAACACTATAAACACGTTATTCATTTCTTATCACCAACCATGTGAGACATTTATTACTACTCCCATTTAACAGGAGAGGAAACTGAGGTACAGAAAAGCCAGAAGGTACAGGAGAGTTCCAGCCAAGTTGCACAATTACTAAGGGGCAGAACCAAGGCTGACCCCAAGGAGCAGACCTCCAGAGTCATGGACTCCACAGCCTTCCTGCGGATGAGGTGTTGTAGGCAACAGGAGCTGAATTAATAACGTCACCGTCCCTTCTGACATTCTGGCCTTACCAGCTCCTCAGAGTTGAGAGCTCCTGTCTTTGGCTGCTTTTTGTGGCCCCCCCACACTGCAGTTCCCTGCTGCAGAAGGTCAAGGATCGTTCAACCCCAGCATTGTGCTATTTAATTCATCTGTGCCCTCAACACTCTTGTAAGTTATTTAATTCATCATTCTACCCCCACAAAAGCTGTTCCTAATCCCATTTCTGTCCCGCCCAGTCCCGAGCCTTTGCCCTCTAATACCAGATTTTCTGTTCAGCAGGTGTTCCCTCCACTTCCCTTTCCCATGCTTCAAAGTTTTCTCCACCTTCTTGCACACCCCCTCCTCACGCACACAGGTCTCTGCAAAACCCCTAGCTCTGCTGTATTTGTGGGGGGCCCTCCCTCCTCCCTCCTTCTCTCCCCGTCTCACCTTTAGGACACCTCGGTGTTCACCATGCACCTAAGATATGCAGAGGTTTCTCCAACCTCAAATTTAAAAACTCACAACTTTGCAACCGCTTTGTTTCTCATTTCTCCCCTTCTTTCAGAAGATATTGCCCGAGTGCCTCTCCATGCCTGCTCCAGGCGGTGGGGATTCTGGGATAAACAAAACTGGCCAAACCCTCCTCAAGGGGCTGACACTCCGATGCAGCCAAACTGCTTGAAGCAGCAGGGGAATGCCCCTCCCCCCCTTCACCTGCTCGCAGAAATGAAGCACATCTTGGTGAAAAATGATCACATTTGTTTTATTGAGTATACAATTCCATTGTCCTCTAACTATAATTTAGGATTAATAATCCCTGACTTGGTTAAGGTCTCCATAGGGACCTGCTTCCCACCTTCCTGGACATCATTACTTGTGACCTCACACTTTCCAAGGGTGGTGATCCTGGAGATGAGTCTTACAAGAGGATGAGTTCTGCTCTGAACGCATGCCCGTGGCCCCCAGGAGACCCGAGGGATTGGAGAAAGGTTTGTTTCTCTGGCCAAATTTGATTCCTTCTATCTCACAACCATAGCAATGCTTTTTGTTGTAAGAGCTGGTGTTACGGGGCCACACAATGGCTGACCCAGCCATGGCTGAGGGACAGCTGCTCACTGTGACTCAGGCCTGGGGATGGGTGAGCCTGGAGAGACAGCCTGGCTTTAGGAACTGCACGGAAGCCCTTTGGGCAGTCCCTGCGGGGCCTGCATTCCACCCGGGACTTGTCCTAGTTCTGGATAGTTATAGTCAGGGAAAAACCCCAGGAAGGGAGCTCCACACAGACCCGCTCCACAGGCTCCTCCTCCTGAGCTAGTGCTCCAGAATGGGGGGCGGCAGTTCCTTCAGTTCCTCCTTCTCTGGGTGCACCTCTGACACCTTGTTCATCTTGGCGAAACTCTGATTGATCTCCATGAACGTCTTGCCCTTGGTCTCGGGGACAACCAGGGATATGTAGATGGTGGTGAGGAGACATATCACAGCAAAGATGATGAAGCTGTAGGCTTCGAGGCCCTCCTGCGGGAAGGGGAGCCAGGTTCATGTTGTTGAAGAGGTTTTCCCTTTCCTGCTTGAGGATGTTGCGAATCCAGGGCCCCCCCAGGGTCACACTTACTTGAATGAAGGGGAAGAGCAAGCCCACGGCGAAGTTGGAGAGCCAGTGGACACTGCCCCCCACCATGAAGGCAGACGAGCGGGAGGACTGCAGGAAGATCTCGGTGATCAGCAGCGAGGGGATGGGGCCTGGGGGAGGGAGAGGAAGGGCTGTGCTCGCCGAAGGCAGGGCCGGGCCACCGGGGCCTGGACCCCTGCTGCGTGCAGGGCGCCTCAGCCATGTGTGCAAGGTGGGAGCGGCGAGTCTCCGGGATTCCGGGTCCCATGCTATGATGTCCCTAAAGGGGCCCGTGACCACCTGTAAGGCGCTCAGTGCCAACCACACGGGGCAGCGCGCTCCAGCCGACACGGCCGCGCCTGTTTCCGCTCTAACTGCGCTCTGCCCCCGCCCGCCTGCAACAGGGAGACGGGCGTCCCCGGGGCCCCTCCAGGGAGCTCAGGCCGGAGTTTCTACGGCCGATGGTGCGGGAGGGGTACCACGGAAGCACAGGACCAGCTCGGGTACGTACTGGGCCCCAGGGCGTGTCCTATAACGTAGAGGATGACACAGGTGATGCTGAGGTAAGGCATCCAGGTTACTGTATTCTGTGGGGACAAAAGAGAGTTGGGTCGCACCCGGCAAAGCACAGACAACCCGGGACAGGGAATGCCGGGCATCTCGGTTCCCAGGGGCCAGCTGCTCCGCCTGGGTTGGGGAAGGATGGCACCCGGCTCCTCTTTCAACAGGCAGGGCCGCTGTTGCCACTGGAAGACGGGCGGGCGGCGGGCAGTGGGCCACGGGGGTGGGCGCGGGCCGCACACCGTCCACCCCGGCTCCACCCCCCTCACCTGCAGAACCAGGGCGGCCGTGAGCACGCAGCAGGCGGAGAAGCAGACGGAGAAGCCCAGGAGCAGCAGGACCCTCCTCCCCAAGAGCTCCACCACGAACACCTGGAGGGGAGGGGAGGGGAGGGGAGGGCCCGGAGGAGCAGGGAGGCTCAGAGCCCGAGCCCCACCGGACACCCCCGACCGAGCCGCCTTCGCAGGAAGCTCCTCGCCCGCCCCGCGCACCCCCTTCCGAAGGGCGGCTGCGAGGACAGCCCACGTGTTGTGTGCCCCCAAGGGTGTCCCCCGAATGGCCAGCGGCCACAGCACTGCTCAGTCCAGGGGTCCCATTTGCTCCTGTCGTGTGCCCTGGCACAGGCATTGGCCTCTGAGAAGCAGGAGCACCAGCTCACGCAGTGGAAGCTCTGGGCCTGGGGGCAGAGCCACCTCCATCTTCCAAGAGCCATAGGCCACCTCCCATAGGGGACAGGCTGTCATCTGAGCAGGGCCCAGAGGCTACATGCGAAGGGACCGAGGGTCATCTTGCCGCCTTAGATCTGGCTCCTTCCTCGGCCAGGATCCCCATTCTCGAGGTGCCCCCCATCCTTGGCAGCTGATGGGACTCAGCTCCCTGATCCCCATTCTCGAGGTGGCCCCCATCCTTGGCAGCTCCCCGGGACACTCACGGCCACCATGGTTATCACCACGTTGACAGCCCCCGTGCCGGCCGTCACATACTGGACGTCGTTCTCGCCCACGCCGGCGCTCCGGTAGATCTGGTCCGCGTAGTAGTAGATCTGGGAGACACCCCAGAGGCTGCTGGGCCTGCAGGCCACGGCCTGGCCCCCGCCCACCGCGCCGCCCCCGTCCCGGGCTGCCCCCTACCGCGTTCACCCCCGACAGCTGCTGGCCGCCCATGAGGACGATGACGGAGATGAGCTGCCACCGCAGGGACCTCATCTTGAACAGCTTCACCACGGAGATGAAGCCCGCAGCCTTCTCGGCCTCGGCCTCCTGCTCGATCTCCTCCATTTCAGCATCCACGCTGTCCCAGCCACGCAGCCTCTTCAGGGCTAAGGGAGGGGGCCCAGGCGTCGGAGGGTGGGCCACAGCCGCGGCCCAGGCCCTTCCGCTCCTCCCACAGGAGAGCCTCACCTTTCCTGGCAGCTTCGGGGTCTTTCTTCTGAACCAGCAGGTACCTGGGGCTCTCAGGAAAGAAGGGCAGCACCAGGAGCTGCAGGCCTGCCGGGATCCCGGTCACCCCCAGGAGGATCGGCCAGCCTGCAAGGAGCCAGCGTCTCCCATGAGAGGCCCCCCAGCCAAGAATCCTGCCTCTCGCCGCCTCCACCCCCACAGCACCCAGCTGGCCACTCTGGCCCATCACCCTGATTGGTTTTCTTCAGAGCTGGAACACAGGCTCTGCAGGGGCAGGGCCATCGTCATTCTCATCCCGTGTCCCCAGCACCTAGAATGGAGCTTAACAAACACTCTGCAAATACTTACAAAATGGGCAGTGATGAACCACCTACCAGGTGGACAAAATGAAAAATTCTGACCACCAAGTAGTACTGGCGAAAATGTGGGCAAATGGGAAGCAGCCACACTGTCATTGTGTGGACATGTGGCGTCTTTAGAGGACAGGTCGGCAGGAGTTGGTGATGCTGGACACCCTCCCAAGCTCTGACCCAGCAGTCTCGCTCAGGTGTATGCCTGGGCCACCAGGGCATGCAAGCTGGAATGGTCAGGGCAGCCCTGGTTAAGGAAGAAACCCAGGAGCAGTGCCAATGTCCACAGTGCTAGAATGGACACATAAACCGTGGCGTGGCTTGAAAAGCAAGGCTTGAAGGCGCCCAGAAAGGTGCCCATCTCGCCAATGCCATGCTGGGCATAATCATCTACCCGGTAGGCCCCACTGTAGGAAGTCCAGAAATGGAAAATAATCTTGGCAAAAGGTGGCGAAACTATAGGGCAGAGCAAAGATGAGATGGTCATTAATATTGACTCAGGCCTGGCCGGTGTGGCTCAGAAGTTGAGCATCGACCTAAAATTCAGGAGATCACGGTTCGATTCCCGGTCAGGGCACATGCCCAGGTTGAGGGCTCAGTCCCCAGTAGGGGGCGTGCAGGAGGCAGCCGATCAATGACTCTCATCATTGATGTTTCTCTCTCTCTCTCTCTCTCTCTCCCCCTTCCTGTCTCTGAAATCAATTTTTAAAAAAAGTTTTTTTTAATCCACTCAGTGCTTCTTTTGGGGTGGGAAGGCCATGACTGAGGGGCACACAGCAGGCTTCTGGGGGACTGGCACAGTTCCAGTTCCTGACCTGGGTGGGGGTCACACGGTGTTTGATGTCTATTTGACTAAATGTACACTTATGCATTACGCGTTCTTTCTACGCAGGCTTCATCTCACAGTAAAAACGGTTCAGTGAGTGAGTGAGGGGTTCGGGCTCCTAAGAGCTGTTAACGCCCCGGCTCACCCCCTCGTCTACTCGGGCTTGCAGCCAGCGATGACCGCACACAGGTGTGTGCTGCGTGCTCCTTTCTGGGCTCTTCATGTGTGAACCCACTTCTCCACCCCAGCAATGTCAGGAGGCAGGTACAGGACCAACCCCATTTTGCACATGGAAAAGCTGAGAGGCCTGAAGGTGCAGGTCTCTTGCCCAAGATCAGTTATTTAGGAACAAAACTGAGATTTGAACCCAGGCACGTGGAACCCTGGGCTACTCTGAGCCATGTGCTGTAAAGACTTTCTGTCAAACTTAAGGTGATGACCACCTGATGACCAGTGATTTACCACTGGCCCAGAGTCAGGGTCTGGGGGGCCCTGCGACTCCCCAGCTCACCCACAGGGGCCAGGCCAGTGGCGCTCTTTCCCGGTCTTTGGCATGGGATAACACACAGACCCCGGCAGTGGCGCTGCTGAGAGACTCAAGGGAAGTGGAGCCTGGAAGTCGCATGCACAGAGCCCGGTGTGCTGGTGGCCGTCACCACCATACCTAGGCCCTCATGTGGACAGCCACCACCAGGCCAAGAGAAAGCCAGATAGCGGCGCTTCCTGCTCACTCAAAGCCACCTCACCCATGTCCTAAGAGGGACTAGAAACTGTCAGCCAATCCGTCACCACCAATGTGTGGGGTCAGGGCAGGGTTGGGGTCCAGAGGGACAGCCAGCTGATTAGAGAGAAAAGACCAGCTCACAGAACGTCCAGCCGAGCAGAGGGAGGGTTGGGGGCCCTGAGGCGTTGGGCTTACCTTCCTTGGTTGCAAGGACATTCCGAAGGCCGAAGATCTGGGCCACGAGGATGCCGACAGTGATGAAGAGCTGGGGCACCACCCCCAGGGCCCCCCTCAGGTTCTTAGGGGCCAGCTCCCCTAAGTACATAGGGACAACGTTGGAAGACAGACCTGGGAGGAAGTGGAAACAGAAACATGATCAGGACACATCAGTGTGGCAGGGACAGGCTGTGTCTTCAACTGCATTTATACTTATTCGGCAATCACATTAGCTCGGCCGAAACTTTCTCAAAACTGCCGAAATGCCCTGGCCGGGTGGCTCAGTGGGTTGGAGCATCGCCCCATACACCAAACGGTTGCAGGCTTAATTCCCGGTCAGGGCACTTCCCCAGGTTCCAGGTTCTGTCCCCAGTCGGGGTGCGCGAGGGAAGCAACCGATGGGTGTTTCTCTCTCCCTTCTTCTGTCTCTAAAGATCAGTAAAAACATATTCTGGAGTGAGGATTAAAAAGAAAAACTACCAAAGCAAGCAAACACTTCTTTTAATTCTAGGTCCTTTAAACTTTGAGGAAGGAGAATAGTCTGACCAAAGAAGTTCATGGACAGGTGCCTTTTTTTCTTGACTGGTGTCACCTGGAGACATGAGCCATCCTGGCTTCAGGCCTTGCCCCCTAACTGGCTTGGTCTCAGAGAAGAAAAGCCCAGGGGTGGTCCAGACACTCTCTCCCCTCTTGCTCCTCGCAGGGAATCTATTAATGGAGGGTCAGGGTCCCCTACCCCACCCGCTTTACCTTCCAAGATAGTATATTACATAAGGAACAGATGCGCCGATACCTTCACAGTCGCCGAAGCCACTTTTATCAATCAGCATTCAAAACTGAAAGCTATACTGTGGGACAACCGCTGCCTGGGATTCAAGTAATGCCCAGACTACTTCTGAAGCCCTAATATTTAGACTTGTAATTTTTCCCATCTTGCTGATATCTGATCCCTTTAAGAACAGGCAGAGTTAATTTTATAGGCTCTGAAGTTTTTGTACATATATTATCCCATTTAACTCTGCTCAAAGGCCAGCGAAAGGCTGGGACTCTTGGCAGAAGGTCAGATGGGCTGTTACCAGTCCCCGTGTTGCACAGCTACTCATGAGTCCAGCCGAGGCTGGGAAAGACGTGGGCGTCTGAGAGCAAGGGTCCGGCCAAAGGGAGCCGGAGAGGAAACAGAGTCGGGGTGAGAGGAGGTCAGGGCTGCTGGTAACGGGACAGTATCTGATAACACTTGAGCTAGGAGGGAACTGAAGACCAAGTTTCCAAGCTTTGCAACTGTGCCCAAGGATATCACTGCTTAGTATCTGAAAAGAGACATCACGGTTCATTAGTACGGATTCTTTCTGATTTCCAGAGCAAAGAGGTGCAGTCTTTAGAGCAGCTCTTAGGTGTCTTGGGGGAGGGCACCCCGCAGGCCCAGTGCCCAAAAGTCTGGGGAGGGCTCCACGGTCACCACTCAGGCCCTGGTGGCCGCATCCAATGGCAAAGCCCTCTGACCTTGACTAAGAACAAAGCTGAAGAGTGAAACCTCAGGCGGTTGGAAAGAGATGGGATTCCCTTCACGTTGGTGGAAAACAATCTCTATTTTGTCTTAAAAATGACTCCAGGGGGCAACCCCAGCCAGGCTGTGCTGCAGCCAGAGCCAGAGAAAGTGGCATTTCAAGTTGACATTCCTTCAGCAAAACACTGGGTCAAACAGCTGCGAGGGGCCGCCACTCGGCTGGGAGCACCTGCAAGTCCGGGTCGCCTTTCTCTGTCACCCCGTGGCGGAGGCACCGCCCGCTTCATTTGCAGGGTGCCCGGGGAGCTTGACCTTACACTTCCCTGATGTGTTCAGGAGCGTGGGAAGAATTCACCACGAGTGGATTATGCTTCCGCTGCTGTTCTCCTAGTGTGACAGGAGGGCCCAGGGGGTTCCTGACACCTTTTCAGGGGCTCTGTGAGGTCAAAACTATCTCGGATAACCCTGAGGTGCTCTTTGCCTTTTCGTTTGGAGGTGACATGCCATGTGATGTCACAACCGGCAGAACACAGAGCAGGTCTGAGAGTTGGCATCCTCTACGGAGCCAGACATGAAGGAGATTTCCAAAAGTGGCAAGCAATACCCACCTTCCTCACTCATTTTTTTTTTGCTGTAGAAAACACAGTTATTTTTACAAAGACATGTAATGGGCTTATTATTGCTATTTTCAAATGAATCAATACGTTTCTTGGCTGCAACTTCTAATATGGTAAATACTGATCAATAGAACCCATGCGAGCAAAAACTCTTGGGAGCCCGCAATGATTTTAAGAGCGTAAAGGGGTCCTGAGGCCCAATAGTTTGAGAACTGCTGACTTAAAGTAATTCTTACTCAGGAGCAAAGGTTGGGGGGTTTTGGCTGCCATCTGTTATCTGTCAGAGCCGAATATTTGTCAGACCCAACTCTGAGTTGTTGGATGGTCAATGGGAGAGTGGCTGCACCTGCTCACTGCTGACAACTTTTAGAAATCATCAATTTTTTCATAAAGCTGAACCCCCACCCCCTGTGCCCCCCGCCGGGAAAAGTGAAGGTGGGCATGGCCAGGTGCCCTCAGGGCTCAGGCCAAGATGGCAGGGACCTGTCCAAGTGCCCTCTGGGGAAGCGAGTCCCAAGTGAGGTTTGCCAGGGGTGGTCCTTCTCTCCTTGAGATGCCCTCGTCCCCTGAGGAATCTTCTTTTCCTCTTTTTCTCCCAGCCCTGCAGTTTCTCACCATTTCCCCTAACGCCAGGCTCCCTGGCATCTCTCCTGCGGTCAGTTAACTTCAGCCAAGGGGTTTGCTGACACCTGGCCAAAGCATCTGTCCCTATCCTCGTGTTTGGAAGGAGAAACTGAGTTACTTGGCGATGCCAGGGCCGGGTGGAGCAGACAAGTGAGGTGCCCAGGGGGTAGCATTTCCAGGGCATTCATCCTCAGGTGCCCACCTGCAGGTGCCCAGCCCAGCAGCGGCGCCTCCTAACTCTACAGCCAGGCACCTCACTCACCTTGAGCGGCCTGGCAAATGCTGTCACAACAGATCCTGAGCCGAGGGAAGGCCACCGCAGGGCTCCACCCACCTCGGTCAGTCTGGAGCAATTGTAGGGGACTTTTCCATAACCACCCAGTAGGAAGAACAGCCTGGGCTGCTGAGCTCTGCAGGGTTTACAAGGGGAGAGACCTCAGGCCGGCCCTTGCCCTCCTCAGCAGGTGGGCGCTGAGGGCCCGAGGGAAATAGAAGCCCTGACAAGCCCTGTGCAGACTTTAAATTCCCCTGTGAAAGCGGAGAGGTTGCTATCATTGACTCCCGCCCATTAGAGGGATCCATACATTAGGTTGTTTCTCAAGCTTTTTTGACCATGACAGAAATGCATTTTACATTGCAACCCGGATCTCAAGTACATATGCAGACAAATAACTGAAACCAAAGTTTCAAAAGAAAATCCTTACCTTGACTGCATGTGACACAGTCTACTCTATTTAAAAGAAACAAAACATTGCTCACTAAACCAATGCCACCGTGACCCACTAACTGGTCCCGGCCTGCTTTTAGAAAACACAGAGATAAAGGATTGGAAGGACCCTCCAGAACCTAAGATTCTACGTTTCCGTCTTTCAAAGAACAGCTTTCTCGGCAGGAAACGTCACAGGGAAGATCTGCCTGCTGTCTGCACCCGAGACGGACACAGGGGCTCGAGCACGACTCACGACAGCCCAGAGGGACAGCTCGAGCGTCCGGCCTCAGAGGCCCCAGACTGGGGCAGACCCGGCGCCCGTGCTCCCTCCTCGGGACTGTTCTTCATCACAGCACGGTGACGACTGTCGCCCTGCTTACCTGCGCATATGCCCACCAACAGCCTGGACAAGATGATCATCTCGAATGACCGGGCAGCTTCGCTGCTTCCCATCAGGATCGCTGGCACAATTGAAAAGACGTTGTTCAGCAGCAAGGTCCCTTTCCTGCACAGGACAAAATGTCAACCAGTTTGGGCCTGGCTGCCCAGCTCGGTCAGTCGGAATGTTGTCCCGATGCAGGAAGGTGGCGGGTTTGATCCCCGGTCAGGGCACATACAAGAAGCAACCCGTGATGCATACGTAAGTGGGCCAGCAAATCGGTGCTTCTCTCTCCCCTCCCGTCTCTGTCTCTCCTTTCCCCTCTCGAAAATCAATAAATTTAAAAAACCACAGAAAACGAACAGTGTGGTCTAAGGAGTCGCTCATTCGTTTAAGAATGTTCACCAGGTGTGAACTTGCTGACAGCAGTAAGCAGTTTGCAGGAGTACAGTGCAAGGTTTTTGCAATCATAAACTAACATGATTCTGGTGTAATCTTTTTTTTTTTTTTAATATATCTTTATTGATTTCAGAGAGAGGAAAGGAGAGGGAGAGACAGACAGAAACATCAATGATGAGAGAGTCGTTGATCGAGCCCGCAACCCGGGCATGTGCCCTGACTGGGAATCGAACCCCGATCGCCTGGATCCCAGGTCGACGCTCAACCGCTGAGCCACGCCCGGCCGGGCTCTGGTGTAATCTTAAAACCCAAACTGAGTAAGAACATCAGGAGAAAAGCATGGGCCAACCTCACAGAGATGCAAAAGTCCTCGATGAAATAGTAGCAGACTGAATTCTCCAGCACATGTAAAACTCTTTCCATGTTAAGAACACATTATTTAAGGTTATACTGGGGAAAAGATAAGATTAGCAATTGAAACTGCAAAAGAAGTCAGTAAAACTTGATATCTATTATGGTTTTAAAAAAACAAGCTTAACAAACTATAGAGAGAACTTATAACGGTGATATCTCGTAAAAAACCTACGACAAACTACAAAACAATGCCAAACAGAATATTTTTTCAGGGATTTTCATAAACCGATTTAAAAATTAACACAGAAGAGTAAAGGGACATGACTAACTAAGATAAATTTAAGAACAATGGACTTTTTACATGGAAAAAAATTGGCTTTTTTTTTTGCCCTGGCTAGTTTGGCTCAGCGGTTAGTGGGTCGGCCTGCAGACCGAAGGGTCCTGGGTTCGATTCCCCATCAAGGGCACCTCCGTTGCAGGCTCGATCCCTGGCCCTGGTCGGGGCCCGGGTGTGAGGCAACCAATCAATGTTTCTCTTTTACATTTTCTCTCTCACTCTCCCTTCCTTTCTCTATAAAATCAATAAACATATCCTCAGGTGAAGATAAAATAAATAAAAATAAAGCAACAGGCTGAGAAGACATCTGTCTGCTATAACAGAGGACAGTGTGAAGGTGACTCGCACATGCTCAGAAATGAAATTTCCCGCCAGCTGTGTAATCCTGGGTTATTACAGCATCTCTCTGTGCCTCATTTCCCCATCTTTGAAAAGGGGGTGGGCTTTTGTAAGGATTAGAGGAATTAAAAACCCTACAAGCACTCAGATGGCACATAGGAAGCCATCAAAAAAGGTTAGTTGAACAAGCCACCGTCTGCTCCCTTTGTGGACCGAACCACAAGTCCCTCACTCAAAGAGAAGGGTCCTGCAGACCCGACTGATGTCCTGCTCCCAGGGGGCCCACAGGGAAAACTGTGAGTTCAATACCAACCTCCCAGGAAGACCTTGGGATCTTAGATCCCAAACCAGAGGCTATGTGTTCCTATTCTCAGGCTTTTTTTGAAAATACCAGAGATGGAACCAAAGTCTGGGTTCTGGCCTTGCTTTGACCCCTGAGCAAACTGGATCTGCGGCCAAGAACAGGAAGGTGATCCCACCCAGCCTCCCTGGGCTCACCCGGGGAGGGAGAGGTTGCCGGGAGGGCTCTCAAATGCTGTTTACAGCAAGGCTGGTCTCTCGTGCCCGTGCAGCTTACCCGGGGCAGTGGGATGACTTCAGGGCCTTTTCTGGAATCAAATACAGACTCTGCAACGCTTCTAGAATTAGGGGCAAAGATATAAGCTCTGCCCTTGACGTTCACGACACTCACAGTGAGTCACCCTGGGACCACACGGTTTCCCAGGGAAGTAAGGGCCTGATAGTCCCAGCCATTTCAGAATTTCACAGGAATTTAATTTGGGTTAAGTTTTGCATATTACTTGGTCTCAAGGTGAACGAACAAATAAGTGGGGGGTAGGGGGAGGTAGAAGAGGGTGTCAGGGGGATAAATGGCGTTGGAAGGAGACTTGATTTGGGGTGGTGAACACACAATACAATACACAGATGATGGGCTATAGAATTGTACACCTGAAATCTATATAATTTTATTTACCAATGTCACCCTAGTAAGTTCAATAAAAAAGAAAAAAAAGAAAGAAGTTAGTTTGTGTTTGTTTAGGAGGCAGAGTTCAAGAACACTGTGCTATGGTCTATGTTGGGACTGACCTTTTGGCCATATCATCTGGTGTTCGACTCTCCCAAAGGCCAAAAAAGAAGACAGAACTTGGTTTTGATTTTGGTATAAAACAAAACAAAAAACTCCCAGGTAAGAGAGCAGAGACAGTGGGAGTGAGGCCTGATCTTGAAGTACTTTTTCTGTGTCCACCCCACAGCCTGAGACCTGCCACCTCCGCTTCTAGCCCAAAAACCTTGCCTAGGTCCCCAAACACTTGGCCAATGTCTGGTCTTCAGACCACATTAGAAAACGGAAATCATCTGGGTGGTATTGCCTGGTCTCACAGTAAGGATTCCAGCTGTAGGCCTGGATTTAGACCTCTGATGGGGTCTGAGAGTTTTGGGGAGTTGGAAGGTCACCTTCCCTTACCTTCCAAGTCGATTCACCAGGAAGCCGACCATGAGGGAGCCGATGAAGCCTCCGAAGGGGAACATGGACACAGAAAGAGACCACAGAAGGGTCAAGGAGAAGTCGCTCAGGTAGTCACTGGTTCTATCATAGTAGGTCTCGTTATAAAATTCTTTCATGAGCTGGAGAAAAAGCAAAACAGAGCACCCGAAGAACGTGACCTGGCTTTGCAGAAAGAGCGCCGTTAGGCCGTCGGGCCAACAAAGGGACAGCCTGGGCACACAGGCATCGACGTTGGTAAGTGGAGGAAAGGAAGTCAGGACAGGGTTGTATTAACAGCAGTTAGCGGGGGCACCCTGGGGAGGACCCTAAGGCCTCTGGTGGGCAAACTGCCCGGATGTTTCCGACCCCAGAAAGGACCGGCTCCAGTCTTCCAGTCTGTTGGGTGATCCCTGTGCTCCGGGCTCCTCCACAGATCGCAAGGCTGCGGGAGTCAGAGGCCAGCCTACCATGTGTCCAGCCAGGCTGGGACCTGGTTCATCCCCAGGGCCCTGGGCCTGCCAGTCCCCTGGGGCCTGTGCTATGTCCCTTTGCTCGATGACCCATTGTGTGGCCCTTCACGCATGTGCAGTTCCACCCTGGTGGCCACCCACTGGGGCCCAGGCTGCTCCAAACCCACCACCTCCCTGTTTCCTGGGGGCCGAGGCTCACTCGCCACAGTGACCTACCTGGGCAGGGGAGTTGATAGCGGCCACATTGTACCCGTACTGGAAGGAGGACCCGAAGGCAGCTATCAGCGTGGCCAGGGCAAGCAGGGGCGTCAGCCTCTGTGGGGGGGCAGGGGGTGGTGTCACAGCTCAGGTCAGGAGGCAGAGGGGTCCCCTACTTACTTCAACGTCTTGTAGGAAGACAGACGGACTGGAATCTGAAGATCCGAAGTCTTTCATCGGCTCCCTATCTTGAAACCTGCCCTCTACCCAACCGGGGGGTTAGGACAGGCTTTCTCAACCACAGCGCTTAGGGCCCGATAAGTCTTTGTTTTGGGGGGGCTGTCCTGTGTGCATGGTAGGAGTACCCCTCCCCCACCTGTGACAACCCAAAGGTCTCCAGACATTGCTAAATGTCCCTGGGGCTGGGCAGGGAGTTGCCCCTGGTTGAGAACCACTGGGTCAGAGGGACACTGAGGGACCTACTCGAACACCCCATCTAATGTCTGAATCGCTTCAGTGACATTCCTGCTACGTGGCTGCATTTGCCCCACTGCCCTAGAGATCAAAGGGGGGAAATGCAAACCATTTTAATTCTTTAGGGCCGCCGAGTAATTCCTTTAGCCCCTGCACTTTCGCTGTGACAGGCAGAAGGCACAGAGAGCAACTGTTTAAGTGCAGACTTCTGGGGACCCTTAAACACCCTCTGAGAGTATCCCCCTGTGACACGAGGAAGCTGAGCATTCATTCAGACAATCCTCCATGACGAGCAGGGGGAAAACAAGAGTGGAATCGACAGATCTCACTTTGAGTTTGCCCACTGCCATCTCTGAGCTTAATTTCCACGGTATTCAGTTCCCTCGTCTTTGAAATGAGGGTGCCGCCGCCCAGAGTTACTGCGAGGACGTTATAAAAGCACCGGCCGCAGGGAGGCTCTGCCGCTGGGCCGGGCCTGGCACCCCCGCGGGCACCCGGCCTCCAGCGCCGTCATTCACGCACAGCCCGCCTCGGGGGACACACGCCCCTCCCGCTGCCTGCGGGCAGTGTCCCGTCTAAGCTAAAGAGGACCTCTTGAGAGAAGGGAGGGGAGGACAGGCAGAGAGCAGGTCACTCCCGCCTTGGCACGATGCCCCGAGAAGACGGGGCGACAGGGGACTGCTGTGGGCAGGAGCAGGCCTGCAGGGAGCCTGCCAAGGGCGATGCCGCGAGGGGAGCTTCCCCCCCTCTGCTTGGCTGCCCCCAAACCAAACCAATGAACGGGCGTTAATTCACCAGGAAGCTCCGGGCGAGGAAGACAGAGCCACAGACAAGCCAGCCCACGGAGCAGCGGGCTCTGGTTTCCAGTCCCCAGCTGTCACCATCCTCTGGGAGCAGCGTGGGAAGAGGGTGACAAAAGTGAGGGGAGCAGGTGATGGTGCCCAGGAGGGAAGGCGGGTTCCGGGGCTGTGGCCACCCTGCCCTGTATTTCCCAAAGGCAGGGGGCACACTCACACCCACACCCATAACCCCGCACACCCCACCTGAGATGTAGGACACACAGGACACTTCTCGCTCAGTAGGATGGCCGGAATCAATGAGACAGATCGTGGCTGTCAAAGGTGTGGGGCAACCGGAAGCCTCTACCATTTCTGGTAGGAACGTAAAGCCACTTGGGAAAAGTGGTTGCCTAGGGTTAGGGGACAGGAGGAGGGGATGGGGGGCTACGGAGTGACTAAAAGTGAGTACGGGTTTTTCCAGGGGTGATAAAATGTTCTAAAGTTGCTTATGGTGGTGGCTGCACAATTCTGTGAACAGAACTGTATACCTGAAACAGTGAATTTTATGTTACATTCTCAATAAAGGTGCCGTATAAAAAAGGCATGTAAAAGAAAGCCAGGGATTACGCTTTCTTTTTTCTTTCTTTCTTTGTCTTCTTTTACTTTTAGATTTGGGACAAACCGGGAACCTCATCCCTCATGCCCACAGTCAGCTGGCTCCCTGTTCGTCATAATGCTGAGAACATCGAGGCTCTAGCGAAGGAGACATTTTCAGGGCTGGCTTCTGGCAGGGCGTGACTCGGGGCGCGGGGAAGGGAGCCCTGCCCGAGCCAGCTCCCTTAGGGGTCCGTCTCCGCACCCCAGCCCACCAGCAGGGACGCAGGAGTCTCCAGGCAGAATGCACAGGTCCCTGGAAAAGCGAGTTTTATCAACACTTTAAGTCGCTTTATCACACTATGGGACTCAAAGTTTTACAAGCAGACATTGAGGTCCACGTGGAGGGGGGGAAAGAGCTGGAGGTGCCTCGTCTCGTTGCTGGGGGGGGGCGGGTCAGAGCACAGCGGCTGCAACCCAAGAGCATGGGATTGAATTCCGGCTCTTCCGCTACGGGCTGTGTGGCCTTGGGCCAGTTCCTGAACTTCTCTGTGTCTTGGCTCCTTCACCTGTATAATGGGGACAATGACACTTCCTTCCTCATGGGACTGATGTAAAGAACAAATGAGTTCAGATACAGGGGTGGACAAAAGTAGGTTTACAGTTCGTATGGGAAAAGGCATGCGGGTTATGATGACTGCAACAGCTTTATTAGCTAAAAGAATGTGACAATGGCACTGTGCACTTAGTCCAGCCTCATCAGGGCTCAGATTGCTGGCCTTCGCTATTTACACTCTTGCCGCCCACTTGCTATTCAAGCACACTTCGGCTGAGTTCTTGTCATCAATAAACCACTTTTGCCTGCCCATCTATAAAACGCTTAGAGCCACACCTAGCCCGTAGTAAGCTGCACACGGGTTTGCTATCATAATTAATTATTAACAGTGAGGACCCAGAGGGAAAGCTGCTTGCTCAATGGCACTGAGCTAGCTGTTGGCAGGGGCATGCCACCAAAAATGGGCACTTGCACTTTCCAAAGCACTGTAGCATTTTTCTTTCAATCCATTTTATCTTTTCCTTTTAGACCAAGAGTCTCTTTCCTGGCAGAAAGTCCTAGATGCACATCGGACAGATTCTTTTCTCTTTACATATGAGGAACCCAAAGGCCAGTGAGGCTGGGGTCACGCAGCCACCAGGGGACAGAGAGCCAAGCCCTGCCCATCTGCCAGGGCAGCCCTGGCAGCCCAGCCCCACTCCCTGCAGGCCTCCCTGCTCCCTCTACTTTTCCTTGGCTCCAAAATCTCCCCTCAAATCATTGCTTAATGATTTGCAGACTCTTACAGTTAGTCAGCAGTGGAATAGTTTGTTTTGATGTCTCCCAGGAAGCCCAGCAGTGCCCAAAGGGGCAGGTCCACCCTCAGGCAGCCCCAAGGGGAAGACTGCATTGTGCTGGGCTGCTGCTGGAGGCTTCCTTCCCTGGAGAACGAGGGAGCAGGGAGCTGTGATCAGCCCATACCTTTTGCATGTGACCATTGTAATCATTTCCTTTCAAAATGTTTTGCTCACTTTCAGGCTCCACCATGTGGGGGCATTTCCCTTTTACTGCAGTCACCTGGGGACACAGCTGGGCCATGCATTTCTCTTTGAAGAGGGGCATAGACCAGGTCAGGGCCTCCCCTGACTCTCCCAAACCCCTAAATTCTTGTTACCTCCCAGTCCCTTTTCTATAGACTAGAGGGGCTAACACTTGACTAGTACTTTCTTAGGTTGTTGTGAAAAATCAAACAAGATAATCCAGGTGAAGGTGCGCGGTAATTTCTGAAGCAGTGATTCTCTTTGGGGTGGGAGCGCTCCTGGCAGCAAGGGAGGGGAGACCAGGGATGCTGCTCAGCACCCTACAGCACACAGGCCAGCTCCCACAGCAAAGAGTTACCCAGCCCAAATGTCAACAGTGTGCTGCTCTAATCGATGATCCAAAAGTAAGAACACTTATGGGGAATTCACTATGTGCCATGTAATTTACATGCAGGCAAATGATCTCATTTAATTGTTCCAGCAGCCCTATGAGATGGTATGGTAAATATACCCATTTTATAGATGAGAAAACTGAGGCACAGAGGAGTTAAGTAACTTCCCAAGTTCCTACATTTAGATTAGGATGGAGCAAGAACGAATTCCAGGTACCTCTACCTTCCAAACCCGCTCTTAATCTATGAGCTACAGAGCATGTTCCAAAACCTGCCTATGGCAAGGGTCTCACACCCGTGACTGAATAAATAATTGCACAGATACGTGCCTCTCCTCCCATACATGTAGCAGATGCTGTTGTAATGAGAAAAAAAAAACAAAAACCAACAAATTTCTGAAAGGTATTAATAAATTCATATTATCTTTCTGTCTTTATGCATTTTCCTCAATCAAGAGACTCTAAAGGTGTAACGGTAGGCCCAGCAGAAAAATCTTTGGTCTCTAAAAAACAAGGGAGTCTTGTCGTCAGGTAGGGAATCTCTGCTACACATGTGAATTATATTCAAACCCTGCAACAGCTTCTCTGCGTCTGAATTCATGCTGGCTGAGTTATGTTACCTGCTGAAAAGGACAATTCAAAAAGTCTGAAGCTAAAATCAGAACAAAGTGTGGGGGGCGAGTGCCTCACGGGCAACCCTAAGGATTTTGTTGCTGGTTCGGAGACCCTTCACCTCAAGGGCTTTTGGCGAAGAAAGTTGGGACAGATGAACCCCTCGAGTCTCTTCAATTTGTCCAGGCTGCTCCGGTAGAATGATTCCCAAAGGATCTCTAAGGCTAAACCCTCTAAATGCCTCCTTGCTCTAGTCCCTGTAAACATGCAGCTGCTGGGTGAATGGCGAGGGCAGGGCAGCCGCCCGGAGCTCCCAGGGGGACCCCCTGCGAGCTGCACTGGGGGGCCCTGGAGTGGGCTGCTCCGTGCCCCCTCCCCGGGAACCCCACTTACCCCTTCCCCCTTGAGCTTATTCTGCTGCTCCATCCTTGCTCCGGGAACATGCACAGCTTACTTCCTTTCAGCCAAGAGAACGGACGCACTGGTTGGGGACAGAAGACATCCTTGGCTGCACTTTAGCCCAGTCAAGTAACGGCCAATAGCATTTTTATAGCCAGTCTAAGGCAGAATAACCCTTTCAGGAACCCAGAGGTCTGTCATTCTTTCACTTCTTTTAAATGTCTGCGGTTTAGCTCAGCAAGCGGGCCCCCCCGCCCCCTCAGGATTGCAGCACAGCCCCTTCCTGATGGGCACAGTCTGTGATCCCCACTGGGAACACCAGTCAGGCTCCTCGTGAGTGACTGGGAGGGTTATTTCTGTCACAAACACGTGGAAAGAAAGCAACAGCTGCCACCAAACCCTACACCACATGGGGTAACGAGGGAGCACGGGAGGGTCGCTAGGAAGCGGTCCCTGCCAGGAAGCCTAGAGCCCAGTCTCTCTGCCAGAGACTCAGCTTTTGCCCAAGTGACCAGGCAACACTTTCTCGGAGAGTTTATTTTCCTTTTTAAGGAACTCAGGGTGGCCTAGAGTTGTTACTTTCTGTGTAACGATCACTACTGAAAAAGCAGTAAACACTTCAAACCCCTTTATCTGCAGGGCCAGGAGAGGGAGTCACAGCTGCTGGCCAGGGTTCTCCACGCTTGGCCAGGCCACGGCCAGACCCCGGTGCGGGCACGTAGTCAGCTGCCACTGGGCACCCTAGGTCAAGTGGCAAAACCCAGAGCAAAGTCCCACAAGGCCTGCAGACTTTCATCCTTGCAGGACACACTCCCTGTTCCACGTGCTGAGAACACGTAGAACACGTAGAAATGGCGAGTCCGTTTAGCCATTTCTCCCCCTCCCTCCCCTTCAAATGGACAGTTACCTGGGAGCCAGGCACTGCTCGGGCCTCAGCAGCAGAGCCGGGAATTGTGACCAGGCTCCACTGCGTGGGGGGCTGTGAAGAGGGTGACCGTGTAGTAGCCCCTGCATGTTGGGGGTGGGGGTCCCTATTCAAAAGGGGCGGGGGGCAACCGTCCATAATACAAAGATTTCCAACTAAAGCTTGGCAAGGCCAGAGGCTTCCAGTTATTTCAAAGCATTATAAAAAATTCAACCGTGAAAATGCACTTCAGTTGGGGGGAGGGGGGTATCAGCTATTGGGGAGGGGAGGGAAGGGGACAGGTGGTGCAAACAGAAATAAATGTGGGAGGTTTGCAAAAGTCCGGCCTGGAGGAAAGGAGAAGCCCCAGTTCCCGGCCCGGGGCTGCCCCTTCCTTCCCTGCGCGCCTCGGGCCGGCGGGGAGCTGCACACCCAGGGGCCGGGGGGCGCAGACACCCCGCCCTGCCTCGACTTCCCCAACTGAAGGCGGGGCCCGCAGGCGACCCTCGGGGACGGGACGGGGCGCCGCAGTACCTGGCTTCGGCCGGTCCAGGGAGTTCTAGGTGTGGCCGTGTCGTCACCAACGCCCACGGGCGGCAGGGGCGCAGCGCGCGGAGCGGAGCGAGGCGCCGGCTCCGTGGGGACGCGGCTCCTCCGCGCGGGGCGTGGGCTCCTTCAGGCCCGGGGCTCGAGCCCGCGGCCCCCAGCCCCTTGCCCCTGGGCCCCACTAGGCCTCTAGGCTCCCAGGGCACGTGGGGGCTCCAGTGGGGCCTGGAATCATCGTGAGTGGGCCCAGAGGCTTGGGGACCGCACCTGCCAGGTCCTCTATGCCCCCTGCCAGGTCCTTCCCAAGCCCCGAGGACCAGACACTCATGCCACCTTGGGACTCCGGCTGCCCTTAGGCCTGCCAGGCGATCCTTTGGGCTCCCAGAGACTCAGATGAGGGTAGGGTGGGGGAGGGGTGGGGATGGCGCCCTGGTCGGAGGCAGGGACTGTACCTCCCCAGGGTCCTTCCAGGCCCCTGCCTTAGGCTGACCGGAGAGGTGTGTGGTTCGGTTTCCCCCTTGCAAAGGGTCTTTTTGGTTTTGTGAACTTCCATGTTTGTTTGTTACCCGCTGCAGCTGAAACTGGGGGGAGGGAGGTGTGTCTGAGTCCTGCCTGCGGGGCCTGGCCCTCCCACCCTGGCCTGTCTCTGTCCAGTCTGGGCTAGAGGGGAACCTGCCAACAGAAGCCTGTTTTTGCCTTGGGGTATAAAATGACAGTAGTAGACAACAGCGATTAGCCCAGGGACTTTCTGTCTCATCGCAGATAGACAGCAGGCTGAGGCGTGTCCCAGGAACACATTAATATTTACAAGAAACTGATTTGTGTTTTGAAATGACCTCTAATGACGGCCAAGGAATCACTTTTAAAGTTAAAGGAAAGTGGACAGTGGCAGGGCCACACCCGGCTTCAGGCGGGGCCCTCCTGACCTTCTGTAGCTGGACTCATGACAAGGAAATCACATCAGGATTTGATCATTGAGGGGAAACGCCACTTTTCCTCTCTCCCAGGGGGCTGTGTGTTAGCTCCTCTCCCTACCATCTTACGATGGGGAAAATCTTGCCAAGTATTCTTGCTTACCGAGGATTCTGACATGAGGATTTGGGTCCCAGATCTCCATTCCCAAATCGTTTTTACTTATTATTAATATTTACTATGTTATGAAGTGTAAATATGTTAGCACCCAATTTGAGAGGACTTACGAGAACCTGAAAACAGTGGTTATTCTGGGATATGAGATTACAGACCTCTCCAATCCTCACGTTTACATTTTTTTTACTGAGCCTGCGACTGTAGTAGAGGGGGGATACAGCAGGGTGCAAAAATAAAAATAGCCTTGGCCTCATGCAACTTAGGCTCTAGTTGAGGAAACAGAATTTGGGCAAATAAACACATTGGTGAATTTATAACTACTAAAGGGCTCTAAAGACGGGGGTGGGGCTGGGCAGGAAAGGCTCAGTTAAAAAAGTGAGCTTGAGCTGAGATGGGAAGGGTGAAGAGAGCTAACCCAGGCAAAGGGGGCTGGGGATGGAAGTAGGGGGTGAAGAGAGCCTCCCAGACAGGGAACAGTCCGTGCCAAGGCCCTGTGGTAAAAGAGAGTGTGACGCTACCAAGAAATTGTAAGGTCAGTGTGGCTCAAGAACACAAAACAGAGAGGAAGAGTGGCGGGGGAAGGGGGCTGGTGAGATGGGCAGGGCCAGACTACATTTAACACTTGCAGGCTGTGTTAAGGAGCTTGATTTTTGTTCTAAGAGCAAACAGAAGGCATTAAGAGTTTTGGAGAGTGATCTGGTTTGTGCTTTTAGAAGTTTACTAACCCTTGAAGGGGACAAGAGACCACTGGGTTTGGGGAAGAAAAAAGGGAACAGCTCTTTTTGTAGAATAGGTGAAGGATGATGGTCACTTGGGGCAAGAGATTAGAGATGCATTTGAGAGACAGGAGGTAAAGTTTATGAAATGTGGTGATTTACAGGATAGTGGGGAGGGGAAATAAGAGAATTTCTGTATTACTGTTGGAACGAAACGAAAAATAAAAACAATCTTTTTGAAAATGAAGCTTTACAGAATTTTTCAAAAAAAAGTTTATGTAGGAGAATTTAACCAGAATGTAATATGTTGAATTAGCACCTGAAAGCAAGCTGGCAAATCCCTGGGTTGTTCTCAGACCAGACGATGGTACCAAAACTTCAGGTCACTGGTGGTCTCACCTCTACTCAGGAATGTTCTGGGATTTTAAAGTTTTGCCATGGCTTCTATCGTAGACTGTTGTGGCTCCTCCAACTCATCCCCAAATCCATATGCTGTCCCCCTTCAATAGTAATAGAATTACCCGTGGCAGGACCTGTCTGTGGCTGCCCAAAATAAAGACTGCCCTGTACTTGAATGGACAAACAACATAGTTCTGTCTAATGCGACATCTGTGGTGGCTTCCAGGAACTTCGCTGTCTTCTTTTTCCCTTTCTCCATCCTGCTGCCTGAAATGAGGGTGCCACCAGTGTGTACCATGAGGTTGAGGCCACACGGGACAGAGCAACAAGGTGGTAGGAGCCTGGGTCCCTTGGCCTGTGGAGTGCTATTCCAGCCCTGGACTGCTGCCTGAACTTAACATGAAAGAAATACTCTTCAATTTCATTTTCTGCCACTTGCAGCTGAGCCTAATTCTCATGGTAGAACCATCAAATATTTGCCTGTTAGGTTTCATTGACTACAGCCTGTGTCAGATTTTAAATATTGATGAAATGGCTCTCCCTTGGAAGTGAACGGCCTAAAGACCCTTGTCTTAAAGGAGAACACGTGGACCCCCGAGCTGGTGGGTGCAAGAGTCAGTGGAGATTTAGCCAGGCTGCTGTTTTCATTAACCTGCGCTTGTTTTTATTTGCATTGTTCTGAGTAAAAACTTGCACGGGATCCGAGTGGTTGCCCCAGCCCTCTTTTTCCCTTAATCCCTGTTATTGTTGTGAGCCCCGTGGTAGAATGTGGGGTTCTCTGGTTCTCTAGGAACACATGTATCATATTAGAGCAGAAATGCCTGCATGTGCCTCAGGGGGCACAGAATGAGGCTGCTACCCATGTGCAGGTGTCAGCAGATTGCTGAATTGGAGGGAGGGAGGAAGTGGAGCCCTGGGTCATCCCTGTTCCAGGTTTAGATCCGTAAGGAGTAATTAACAGATTCCAATACGGATTCAACTACAGCCCTCCTTGTGTGGTGGGGGTGGGGGTGGGGTTGTCCAGCTGGTTGACATAAGACTTCCCAAGCCCAAGTTTAGTGCCCAGTGGGGCTGAGCACATCCCACCCAGGCCTGCCACCTGACCATCAGAACCCAACTGTGCCACCTGGGTAGAAGGAGGAGGGAGAGAAGGTGCCCGATCCAAGTTAACTTTCTTGCTCCTTAGGCCAGTTCTGTGCTCTGCCACCCTGACATCCAGCCTGAGGTGCTATCAGACGCCCCAATGCAGGGAGGCTGCTGGTCATGCTCTGACATGCCTGGTGAGCAAACTTTAGAAACATTACAAGGTTCCTAGGTTTTCTTACCAAGAACAGAATTTGACCTCACCTATCAGAAGGCACCTGCCCCAAAGGGTGTGTCCCTCAGGAATCACGGACAGAGAACGTGAAAGCCGGGTGTTCACGAGGCTCCTCAGGGATTCAAGTGGCTTCTGTTGGTTACACATTAATCTGGGTGGCCATCTTACTTTATCTGTTTGCAGGTCCTTTACATGTATCTTTATTGAATTCATTGGGGTTACACTGGTTAATAAAATTATATAGGTTTAAGGGATACAATTCTATAATATAGTCTGTATATTGTGTGTTCACCACCCCAAGTCATGTGTCTTTCCATCACCACTTATCCCCTCTTTACGGCCACCCCCACCCCCTTTCCCTCTGGTAAATGACCATAATATTGTCTATGATGTTTTGAGGGTTTTTTTTGCTAAATTTCTTCACTGTTTTCACTCAGCTCCCTCCCAGTTCAGTATTGTTAAATATATTTACATTGTTGTGAAACTGATCTCCAGAACTTTCTCATCTTGCAAAACTAAGGCTCCGTATCCATTAAACAACAACTCCCCATTCCTCCTTCCCCTGGCTGTGGCCACCTCCATTCTACTTTTTGTTTCTATGAATTTGACTAGTCTAGGTACCTTATGTAAGTGGAGTCATGCAGCATTTGTCTTTTGGGGACTGATTTTACTTAGCATAATGTCCTCAAGATTCATCTGAAATGGGTCATGCGGTAAGTTTGTGTTTAACTTCTTGAGGACCTGCCAAACTGTCTTCCTCAGCAGCCACATTCCCGCCAGTGAGGCCTCTCAGGTCTGCACCCAGCGGGGCTCACTCCTGCCCGCCTGGCACAACCCCCCAAGGCCCAAGGGCTCGTCTGGGCGCTGGCTGGTAACTTCAGGCAGCACCCAGCTCCTGCCCTCAGGGTCTCACCATGTGCTTTGCCCCCTGGGGTGGTGGGTGAGAAGTGGGAGGAGGCACATGCCAGCTGCAGGGAGGTTTTCTCTGCTGGAATTTGAGCAGCTCTGGGGCCCAAATCGGGGATTTGCTGTCATGTCAGCCAGAGGGAAGAAAAGCTACAGAAAGCATTAGAGGAAGGGAGAGTCTGCTCCACCTGCGACAGTACTGTCCTGAGAGGTTCCCCATGTGCCTGGGGCACTGGAACCGGGGGGACTAGCTCTGTGGGGTGGGACAGGGAGTAGAAGCTTCAGCTCACTGAGCCAACACAAGTTGGCTAACTGATCATGATGCTGTGGGTATGGAGCCCTTAGTTCCATGAGCACCAGGTCGCATTTCAGTCTCGTCCCCATTTCAGACGAAACCCAGGCTGAGAGAGGTCACCCCGAGTGACAGTTATAGAGGCGGCCCTGTTCTCTCCTAGGGCCTCCCTGCTCGCCTGGCTGCGGGGCTCACCTGTTTCTCCGGGTCTCTTTCCTTGGACGCAGCTACGACTCGTCTGGGCCTGATGAAGACACGGCCAGCCGCCTCCATCAACATCGCTTTACTCTTCCCAGGAGGCTCTGGCCCAGAAAGATACGCTAAAGATAACTTTATTATGTGCTCCAAGGACCCCCAGAAAGGCTTGGAAACCAAACGTAATTTTAGACTTTAGTAAAGAGCAAATTTGAGCAAAAAGAGCCTCACCCAGGAGACAAAGACTCAGGTAGTGACTTAAATTGTGTTGCACTGAGACAAAGGGAGGCCGTCTTTTGTCAAGTTCCCACCCAAGGTCCCCATTTTATGCAAATGAGGTCTCCAAATGATGCAGTTCTGATTGGTCGATAGAGATGCAAATGAGGATTAATATGCATAGTTCTGACTGAATGGGCAGGTCCCAGTCTATTGGTCAATGGCCACCCAAAAAGCAGGGCAGGGTGGGGGAGGCCAGGAGTTTGCTAGGAGGTTCTTCCCAGTATCCCCAGGCGATGAGAAGACGCTCTCAGCAAATCGTCACTAGACTCTTACTATGTACAAAAGCTGGGCCCTCCATTGGCCATGGGGGCTCCACCTCAGCAGGTAAATTCCTTGTCGGGTTCACATCAAATGCGTCTTCTTGGATCCACACACTCGAAGGCTTTTTACTAGAAAGCATCAAGTGACATTTTATACCCCAAACTATTTAATCTGTTAAAAAAAAAAAATCAACGGAGTAAATGTGAAGATCTAATTGACGAGAAGGGTGATCAGAGGGGTTGTGCAAATGGACGGTTTTTATAGGAAGGATGGGGCAAGGGGGCTACTGACTAAAGAAAAGAAAGGATTATTGGGGGGCCGGCTCAGCTTATCTTTGGGGGAAGAGAAGGAAAAGGGTTTTTATCATACAGATCACCTTCTTTCTATGGGGTATGCAGAGGGCCCACATGACAGATCACCTTATTAGTGCTTATCAGAAAATTCCAGATTGGCTGGTTAAGATTATGTTTCTGGGAGAGGTTGAAATAGCAATTAGGTCAGTTTTAAGTTTACAGCAAAACAGAGGGGAAGGTACAGAGATTTCCCACGTATCCCTGCTCCCACATGCACATAGCCTTCCCCATGATCAACATGCCCCACCAGACGGTACATTAGTTACCTAGGATGAATCTACATTGACACATCTGTTAAACAGGAAACTTTCATGGCTGAAAGCTTTTCTTAAAAACAACAACAGGGTGTCCTGAGCCATATTGCTACCAGAAAAGGACAGGTCTTGGAGCATGCAGTCTACACCACCAGCAGTGGGGCTGGATGGAGAAGACACACATGTCCACCGTCCTGGAGTTGATGGGCTCTTTTATACAGTACGTTCTAGCAAAGAAAGTTGTTTTGGAAGAACTTACACTGGCTACAGATAAGGGGGGTGGGAAAGGATCTGGTAGGCGTGCAGCCTGTAAGGAAGAAATATTTACTGCTTTTGCTTGGTTTTAGTCCTGAAAGTTCGTGCCTACACAGGGTGTGGTGGCACCTAGTGAATAGATGCCGGGAGGTTGAGTCAAGGCTCCGACACGCGTTCAGGAATGTGAGCAGTGTTTTGTTGGCTGGCCCCCACCTATTAACTGCTCTTATCTCTCTCACTCTCTGGATGCTGTAATTTAATTTGGAAGATCTCAGGATTGTGGTCTTGTGGAGTCATCATCACCCGGAGTTGATAGTTTACATTAGGGTTCGCTCTCGGTGTTGGATGTGCTGTGGGTTTGGACAAATGTGTACTGGCAAGTGTCCGCCACTGCAGTATCATACAGAGGTTTCATCGCCCTGAAAATCCTCCGTGCTCCACCTCTTCCCTCACCCCTGGCAGCCACCAGTCTTCTTACTGTCTCCTTGGTTTTGCCTTTCCCAGAATGTCATGTAGTTGGAATCACACAGCACGTAGCCTCTTCAGATCGGCTTCTTTCACTTAGTCCTAAGCATTTGTTTTGTCCATGTCTTTTCATGGCTTGATAGCTCATTGCCATTGCCTGGACACACCACAGTTTATCCATCGCCTACTGAAGGACAGACATCTTGGTTGCTTCCTTTTTTCTTTTCTTTCCTTTTTTCAGGTGTATACACTATTTATTAACAGACAAGCCTACAGGCTTATTTCTTCTTGGACACACCACAGTGTGACCCCGGGGGCCCCTGGTCCTGGTGTGCTGGCCTTGACCGTGAAGCCCCCAGAAGCGGCGCAGCCTTCTGTGCGCCTGGACTTCCTTCAGCCGCTCCAGGCCTTCCCGGAGCTTGTCGTCCGGACCCCCGGCTAGGACCTGGCTGTACTTTGTCCTTCTGTCTGTTCAAGAGCCAGTCTGGGACCTTGTGCTGGCGTGGATTCTGCATAGCGGTGGTCGCCCCTCCCCCTCCATGAGCTCCCTGTCCCCTGGGTGGGGCCGACATCTGCTTTCCTCACACCTGTGATCCTGTCAGGCAAACACGGGAGAAACTATGCCAACGGGGTGGCCGCCTACTTGATTCCATGTCCCCGGAGAGAAGGGTCCAGGTGTCGTCTCCAGGTCCCTGTGTGGAAGGCTCTGGAGAGGCCCCCATAGCACAGGTCCATGGGAGCTACCCTGTCCCACCTCCCTACATCACGGACAATCAGATTACCAAACACACAAAGGGAAAATAATTATTTTATTTCATTTAAAACAGCACGGCTCTGGCCTCAACCTAGACAGTTGGGGGTTTTTGTTACAATTTTGCATGTGCAAAAAACCCTCACACTATGTTATTACACCATAACAGGAAGTTTGTAAAAATGTTTTTTTCTTGTTGTGGACATATGGGGAGCTCTGTTTGCACCCTCAGCCTGGGCCAAATAATGATCTTTATTAAAAAACCAACCAACCAAAATAACTGTGAAGCACAAAGAGGCAAAAAGTACCTGGTAAACCTGATTAAAAGACCAAGATTCAGCCCTGGCCGGTGTGGCTCAGTTGGTTGGAGCACTGTCCATGCACCAAGGGGTCATGGGTTTAGCTCCTGGTCAGGGCACATACCTGGGTTGTGGGTTTGATCCCCAGTCAGGGTGAGTGCCGAGGGCAGCCGATCAATGTTTCTCTCTCACATTGATGTTTCTCTCTTCCTCTCCCTTCCTCTCTCTAAAAATCAATAAAAAACATCCTCGGGAACATATCCTCAAGTGAGGATTAAAACAAAGAATAATAGTGAAAAAAGAGACCAAGGTTCAGAGGGTGTCTGAGACCACAGCATCTGTTCCAGCTGAGGATACACATCTGGAACTGAGGGACGAAGGTGGATAACATTAATGACACTGAGAGGAGACAGTGTAGAAGGAACACAGCTATGTTCACCTGCTCAGAGCACCTGCCTGCACCCCTGGGCTCCCCCATCATGTGACTTCATTCCCACACACCTTCACAAGCCTCACATCCTCCAGTTTTGAGCTCCACCCAGCCAACAGGATGGCTCTAAAAAAGAGGCGATGCTGTTTTCAACGTTGGCCCCTGGCCTCGGGCCCCAGCATTAGGACAAGACACCCCCCCCACACACACACAATCTGCACCACTCACACTAACACCCTCACCCGCTGCAGAGCCGGGTGGGCAGCAGAGGACGCTGCGATGGAAATACCCAGGTGGAACTGCTGGGAGGTTTTTCCAGAAGCAGACAGAACAGCAGTGGCATCAAACAAGTGGAATGAGACCTTGAGGGTGCCCCGAGCACCGAGATGCTCTTCTGTGGGCCCCTGGCTCCCTCTGCCGGCCATTTCTGACTGCAGCCTGTCTGGGGGGACTCAGGTCGGACTGGCCCCGAGGAGGCCACGTGCCCAGGCCCTGCAACCAGGGACTCCGGGGCCCCCTTCTGAGCAGGACTTATCTTAGTAGCATTCCTCTGTGGCCAATCTGAACCTCGGCTGTGAATCATTTTCTTTTTTGCAGCAAGCAGCTTCCTGAATTTCTGCTCCACTCTAGAAGCTGATGTGAGGGTCTTGGCCAGCTATGTGCCGTGACCTGCTGTAACATCTTTAGGGGAATCCTGAATGCCCCTTACACAGGCCGGTTCTGTAAGGAGATTGCCGGACTGACGAGCCTCCCGTAGTGCAACCCAGAGCATCCTTTGAATCCTAAGAGGGTGTTTACCTCTTGCTGACTTTCATAAAGAAACTTTTAAAGGAAACTGAAAATGAGCATTTTGGACTAGTTCTGCAGATGACTATCCTGTGAAGAGTCTCTTCCTGTTACAATTTTACTGTTCAGGATAGAACAGAAATCCACTGTGTGGTGTGGCTTTGGTTTTAACCTAGAACTGTTTTTATAGGTTCTGAAAATCATTGCAGTTTTGCATAGTTGTCATGGAACCCAAGGGAGGGACACCTATCAGGTAAAGTTGTACTTTCCTCCGCGCCCCCCCCACCCACTCCCAGGCTCTGGAGGTGACATTCACACCTCCTGTTCTTAGCCAGCGGCTTCTGTGACTTCATAGAGAAAGTTAAAGGGCTGGTGAGAGAGCCTCAGAATAGAGAGACACAGATGCTTATTTTAAATCCTTTATCTATTAAACATAAATAATCACCTGTGACCCACATGTCACTTCCCCCAACCAACTCCCAAACCTTCACTGTCAGAGAGGAATCAATATTTGGACCACTGATGGTCCCCTTTCCTATGAAAACTAAACTAGGCAGTGAACAGGCCAAACCTGCTCCCAACGCAGCCCCATGCCAGTGTTCACAGTGCACACCCGAGACTGGGGGGGGGGGGGACGGACGGGGACGGGACACACACGGGGACGGGACATCAGCAGGAGGCCCCGCAATGGCCTTTCTTATTCCTGCTCCAGCCGCAGCCCTGGAGGGGGGAGCCTGTATTTGAAGTGACTGGTGGAGGCAGGAGTCTGAATTCTGGCCTGGGCTTGAAACTCAAATGCAATCTACACCGAAGGCTGGCAACCCACAGCGAACTGGGGAGCTTCCAAGGAGGCCGGCTGCCCTGAGCAGTTGCTGGCTACACTCACGGCATCCACCAGGAAACCGCGGGGCACCTGGTGAAAGGTAACTGGGGCTCTTGTTGACTAGCAAAGCTCTCCCAGGAAAGCCATGCTCTCTGGGGAAAGCCCTCGCCCTGACAAACAGGGAATCTGCTCCGTGGTTTCTAGGTGGGGGCCACCTCTCTGGTCCCCCTGACATTTTATTTAGGACGGGGAAATAGCGTACATAGCTCTTCACGCTTTTCCCACCGGTGTGGGTCCTCAAATGTAAACAGTGCTGCGTGGGCCAGCGGCGATGGCCACCGGCCCACAAGGCAACCTGGCAGTGATCAAGTGCCACTGATGTCCCTGAATCTCATGGCCAACCCTCATGCAGACAGACACCCGAGTGCAGCAGGACACGGGTGTGAGTGGACATGCGCTGCCTGAGGGTCGAGGAGGTAGAAGAAGCTGAGCTCGCAGCCGCCGCTCCACGGCGTCGGGACAGCTTCGACGGCAGAAGGCTTCCAGTGCCGCAGGCGTCCCGGTCCACTCCCTGCAGAGGGACTCAGAGCCACCTGTCCCAGGGAGGCAGCACCCACGCGCAGAACTGGGAAGGGAAGAGCTCAGGTGTGTGGAAGCTCATCGGGGCCCACATGGGTCCCTGAGTCCCCCGCAGAGGCCTTGGGCGGGCCGGCCAGGCTCTCGGCGGGAGGCTGGGAAGGGCGGCAGCAGCAGAGCGCGAAGAGCCGCGTGCGCACAGCGCGGGTGCAGAGGACAAACATGATGCAGTTGGCGCCTCCCTGAAACGTGTTCCCGATTCCCTGTCAGGGAGGAGAGGAGAGGCATGAGCGCCAGGGCTGCCGTGGGTCTTAAACACACAGCAAGGGGGCTGGCGGACCCCAGAACTTGGCCCTCCGCCCCTGGCTAGGCTGCGATGACCCTGCCATGTGGGTCTTTGGCAGAGCTCTGGGCAGGTCTGAACTTGCAGACCTGGCCCAAACCCGTCTCCAGGTCTTCTGGATTGGAAGGGACCCAGGATCAGTCCACTCTCCTGAGTCTCCCCCTAGGCCGTTGGACAGCCCCTCGACGTAGGTCCCCAGGCTGCACTAGAGCCACTTTCTCTTGCCAAGGCTCCCGTCGCGGGCAGGGAGGAAGGCACAGTGGAGCCGCGCCCCCTGCCAGCCCACCCCACTGGGGACGTGCCCACCCCACTGGGGACAGCAATCTGACCCTGCCTCGGGGAGCAGCAGGGCCAGGGAGGGCGCAGCTACCTACATGCAGAACGACAAGCACCGGGGTCTGCACGGCCGGGGAGCCACAGAGGGTCAGGACGAAGCGCACGGTGCTCCAGACCCGAAGGCAAATGAAGATGAGCGGGATGAGAACCAGCTTCTTGTCAGCCATGGAGCTGTGGTGCTGGAGCCGGTGCGCCTCGGACAGGATGGGCCGGTACTCCGAGAGCGCCTGGTGCTGCGCAGGGGACACGGAGGACAGGCGTGAGCAGGCCGGGCCGCGTCCTCCCAGAGACTCAGGCTCGTGGGGGAAGGAAGCAGCGAGGCGCGGGGGGCCTCCCGCCTGCGCCCAGCTCCAGCCCGGATCCTCCCCCTGAGCTCCCGTCCCCTCGGCCCCCGGCCTGTGCCACACCTCCACGTGGATGTCTACACCACGTCGGAAAATGGAACACCTGGCTTCCGCCCCAAGCCTACTGCGTGCCTCCCCATCTCAGCTAACGGAAACGCCATCCTTCCAGGTGCCCAGGCCAGATTTTGGGTGTCGTCTCTGCACAGCCCACATCCCATCCACGAGCAAGTCCTGTGGGCTCTACCTTCAAAAGAGACCCAGAATCTGGATGTTCCTTCCCCTGCCACCAGTGTGGCCCAAGCCCCATCACAGCTTCTATAGATGGCTGCTGCCTCTTCTGGTTTCTCTCTGTGACCCACACCATCCAACCCCCTCCCTGCTATGGTCTTGTTCTCAGCACAGAAGCAGCACTGTCGCTCGAAAACCTAAGTCAGATCAAGCCAGTCTTCATTCAAAGTTCTAGGTGGCTCCCATTTCACAAGTTCCTTACCAAGTCTCCAACCCCAGGTAGCTCTGACCTCACTTCTACTTCTTTCCCCTTATTTGCTCTACTGCAGTCACACAGGTCTCATTACTCCCAAACATGCCGGGCACACCCTACCCCAGGGCCTTTGCACTAGTTGTTTCCTCTATCTAGGTGCCCTATTCCCTGGCCCTCTTCCAGTCTTTGCTCCAGTGTCACCTTCTGAACAAGGCCCATCCTGACGACCCTACTGAATCGCAAAGGCATTTCCCACACAGTCCCATCCCCACAGCCAGCTCTTTGTTTTTGTCTGTTTTCACAGCTCTTATCACCCTCCTTCCTAGACATAGCTCTCCCTTGTTTAGCAGGCCGATTGCTTATGATGGCCCTCCCTCCAGAATACAAGCTCCCCAGACCCTGCCCCATAGGAGGAGCTCACAGGAGGGGCTCCCCCCAAAGCTGGGGCAGGAAGAAGAGATGAGCAGGCACTAGCTGGGGCTTCCCCGCCTCTGGGAACGCCCTTCAGTGAGAAGGGGAGGCTCCACTTCCAGATCACAACTGAATTTTATTTTTTTTAATATGTCTTTATTGATTTCAGGGAAAGAAAGGGAGCGGGAGAGAGACAGAAACATCAATGATGAGAGCGTCATTGACCGTCTGCCTCCTGCACAGCCCCTGCTGGGGATCGAGCCTGCAACCCGGGCATGTGCCCTGACTGGGAATCGAACCGTAATCTCCTGGATCCTAGGTCGATGCTCAATTGCTGAGCCATGCGGGACGGGTGATCACAACTGAATTTTTAAAAACTGCTCACAACAAAGATGTGTTTTTGAGCCTGGCCCTGTGTCAGGGACACTGAAGGTCCCGGTGAGAGGAGGCGCCACACACCTTGGCATCTCTGGGCACCTGAGCTGCCATAACTCACTTGCTCAGCACACCTGCCTCCTCCCCCGGGGCCTTCAGCAGCTGCACCTTCCAGAACTGAGTCACTAAGGGGAGGGCTGGGTCTGCTCCTCAGCTTGTTTACTTTTAGCTCTCCTTCCTAGCCAGAGGCAGGGAACATCTATCACACACACCCCAACACTAGTCTCCCTTCTTTTGAAAAGGCTTGTGGAGTTGTGGATCCTTCTCACACACAGGGATCATTCTCACACACCGGGATCGGCCTAGTGGCCCCAGGCTCCCTGCCTGTTACAGGAAGGGCAGCTCCAGAGGGGCGTCCTGGGCAGAGCCTGGTGGAGCTCTGGAAGCCTTCGTCTAGGAGCCCGGGCCCTCCCAGGGCAGGAGACACAAGGAGAAGGTGAGGAGGGCACCCCCTGGCCCAGGCAAGAAGACAAAGAGGGTTTTGGACCAGTGGGTAAGCCCTGCAGGCATCTCTCCAGCTGAGCCAGCAGGGAGGACAAGGGTCAGTCCAGCTCAGTAAAACGAGAACCAGAGGTCTCGACTCAGATCCGGTGTCACAGACACAGCCAGCAGCACCCTACAAACTCAGAAGTGGCTGCTGAGCCAAGAGTCTGCCCTGAATGACAGGGACACACTCGCTTACAATTCCAGCCTCAAACACTCAGGGCACCGCACCAGCGACCCTGCAGAATGAGCCTGGAAGTCTGTATTCAGAGTTTCACGGGAACCTGTCTTGCGCCTCCAGCCACTTGTCACCTTTTATCATAATTACTTACGCTTCTGCCTCTTTCTAGGACAGGATCCCCATCTGGGTTCTCAGGATAAACTCCCACCGCACACAGAGCTTTTGTGCATAGTAGATGCTCAATAAAAATGTACTGAATGAGTGGCCAAGCAGATCGATGGATGAGTTCATACGGGGCTTTTTTGGGGGCAGCAGTTTGCTTGTGGCTGGGAGGAAGCCCATACTTTACATTTGCAGAACTAATAGTTAAGAAGAGGGAACAATTTGGCCAGACTGTCGAGAAAAACCATTCTTTCCTAGAATTTCTGGCCAGCCCACGTTGCCAGACGTCTCCTAGACTGCTGGCCAGCTGGCCCAGCATATTGATTTATGAATTCCTGAGTGCCTGGAAAGTCTACCATTTGGCCTATGATTCTAATCGTCTAGCAAAATGAGGTGAGTTGTTACATCACAGATGATGAGATTCATGAACTCCCCTCCAGGTCCGATCTCTCTTGGATACTGCTCGGCTCTCCTCTAAATTCTCTCGAGGTAGAGCCACCGTGGTGGTCTGTCCAGGAGGGGGAAGTAGAGGGCTGTGGCCAGGCACATAGGCTAGCGCTCTCCTCGGGAGCTGAGCGGCTTTGGGGGGCCCCTAACCTCAGTAAGCCCCTCTTTCCTCACCGGCAGATGAAGAGTCACAGGACCCGCTCCTGACGGGACCATATAGTCCACAAACCAAACAACCCAGGAGGCGTGCAATTCACAGCAACTGACGCAGGGCAAGCCCTCCATGACTAGTTGTGTCCCCTAAGGTGGCTGGGCCCAGCGCCAGGACTGGGCGGCCCCCGCGGCACAGGGAGCAGGGAGCTCTGGGGGCCCCGGGGGCGCGAGCGGCACCTACCGCCCTGCTGATGTGCTTCCTGATGAGCAGGTAGAGCACCGGCAGCGCGACGTAGGCCAGCATCTCCCACAGCTTCCCCGTCAGCAGCATCCACAGGACGCGGTCCTCCGCCTCCAGGTCGATCCAGCACCAGCCCACGGACACGTCGGAGGCGTCATAGCCGATCTTCTTCAGGATGACGGCTGCCACGGTGATGGACAGTGGGACCCCCCAGCTGAGGAATTAAGGAGCAAACGGGCACCGAGGTCAGGCCCCGGCTCCCACCACAGCCAGCAGGGGGGAAATGACTGGGATGACCACGCCCTCCAAGTGTCCCCGGAGAAAAGAGGGGCAGGAGTCCCCAAAGCCCCAGCCCAGCCCTGCTCTGCCCAAGCCCCGCCAAGCCCGCCCCAATGCCAAACAGCCAGCCCCCTGACCAGCCTGGGTCCAGGGGTACACACGCTAATGGCCTGGGGTTGCCTGGGCAGGGGGTTCCAGGGTCCTGTGCACCTGCAGCAGGACCTGAAAGGGGATTGGGCTTTGGGCAGACACACGTCCCAGGTCCTGAGGCCTCTTTGCTCTATGGGGAGGGGGGTGCCCCAGCAAAGGGGGCCCCTAAAGCATAAAACCCAGGGCAGCACCAGGCTCCCTTTCTGGAGTTTAATTACTATCCCACAGCAACGCAGCAGCAGGGATGGGGCCCAGCCCTGAGCCCCTTCCCGGTAGTCCCCATACCAGTGCCCTCAGTGTCCGTGTCCCCAACAGGGGAGGCAGGAAGGAGCATGTCCTCCTAGAGGTCACAAAGGCACAGAAGGGACAAAACCCCACAAAAATTAACGTGTATGATAAAGGTATCAAGTTACACCCAGGAGTTTGCCCATTTTAACTGCTTGTTCTATGCAAAGTTATTTATCTGGTAAGTTAATATACAGGCCGGGGCAAAAGTAGGTTTACAGTTGTGAGTACAGGAAACAGTTTATTCCTGTATTATTACTTATTAATTATTGTATTATTTTCCATACGAACAACTGTATATAGTGTCAAACTGTTTTGTTGTAATAGAGGGTTACCTTTTTATTATTTTTTAAAATTGATTTTGAGAGAGAGAGAGAGGAAGGGAGAGAGGGAAAGAGAGAAACATCAATCAGCTGCCTACCAAGGATTAAGCCTGAAACCAAGGCATGTGCCCTGACCAGGAATCGAACCAGTGACCTCTCGGTGCAAGGGACGGTGCCCGACCAACTGAGCCACACAGGCCAGGCGGGTTGCCTTTTTAAAATTCATGTCATCCTGGGATTTTAGGACAACATGTCACAGCTAAGAGCCCATGAGGGCGAGGGCCGTGTTGGTTTACTACTCTGTCACCGGGTAGCAGCAAAAGACGGGCCTGCTGAATGAATGAATGAATGAATGAATGAATGAATGAATGAATGAACTTTGAGCCAAGTGACTGAGAGCTTTCCCCAATTCACTCCTTAATATTCACTGCATGCACATTATTGAAAACGAGTGCCTGGCCGGCGTGGCTCAGTGGTTGAGCATCGACCTATGCTCCAGGAGATTATGGTTCGATTCCCAGTCAGGGCACATGCCCGGGATGCTGGGTCGACCGCCAGTGGGGGGCGTGCAGGAGGCAGCTGAAAAATGACTCTCTCATCATTGATGTTTCTCTCTCTCTATCTCCCTCTCTCCCTTCCTCTCTCTGAAATCAAAAAAGACATAAAAAATAAATAAATAAAAGGAAGTAAAAGGCTTTTAAAGTTGCTAAAACAGCAATCCTGAAGTTATATGTGTGGTTTCTCATCACTTTATGGTTTACTGGGCTCCTCCAATGAATTCTGGGAAGGAAAACACGCCGTGTGGAGGGACGGTCACCAGGAAGGAGGCCGGAGCAGAGGGTCCCCAATCGCGCTGGAAGGAGAAGCAGAGGAGGGACAGCACACGCGCCCGCGCTCACAGGCGGAGCGGTGATCCTTTCCCCTTGCTCAGCGTCTTGACGCCCTTACAGGAGACTTGGGGACCACACAGTGACAGACCACATTCTGAGAATTAGGTGTGCCCTACTAAAGCTACAAAGTGATGTATTTCCTCTAGATCACTGGGCTGTTCCCGGAGCTGAGTGTGTGCTGGGAATTGCCAAAGAGAAGACCAAAGAGGCAGAGAGGCGGCTTTGAAAGGGTTAAGAACAAGGGCTGATCAATCGGAGTTGCTGTTTCAACTTGAACATAGATGGCAGCTCCACTGGGGCCAGAAGCTGTTCAGGGAGGTATTTAAATGGAAGGTGGTAAGAGGCAAGGTCAGGGAGCGGTGGGAATGGAGTGGGAGGGACTGTCTGCTAAGCCAGCAAAGCAGGTTCCACCAGACTCATAATGAGTGGAATCGGCCGCGGTGCGCTGGTAACGCTTAACAACTGGCTCTCCAGAAATATATTGGTATTCGTGTATGTATGTGTGTAAATATGCACATAAAAATTTATTCTAAAACTTACTGATAGAAAAGATGTGAAGCACAATTTATAGGGAATAATACACAAAAGTCCTCACTGTGAATTCCAAATGGCCAACTGAATCTCACAGAATGTTTTTGTTGGTTTTCACCCAACTCAGGTATCCGCAACCACTCTGGCTACAATCAGCAAAGAAAGTAGCCCCAGGGCGTGAAGCTGACTGATAGTTTCATTTTTCTTAACAAGGGAGAGGAAAGTGAAATAAGGAAGATGTAGGACAAGACAAATGCCAGGACTTCACTGGTTCCACAGTGACATGAGCAACCTCTTTGTGGGAAAGGATAATAATTTCTAACACGGGAGGAGTGTTTCCTCTTCTCCGCTCGTGACACTGCCTCTTCTCATCACCTCCCCCTGAAATACCCGGCTTCCTGCCTGCCCCCACGTGGCTGCCACCTCGGCTTAAGTTCAGAGACAAGTAACACTTTTAATATTTACTTATTCATGTATTCTCCATCACTCTCTTAAATCCAGGTCAGGGGTCCAGCAAACTACGGCCCTCTAACCGAATCCGGCCCATGGTCTGTTTTTTTAAATAAAGTTTTATTGCAACACAGCCACACTCATTTGTTTATTATCTATGGCTGCTTTCAGGCTGCAACAGCAGAGTTGAGCGGTTGCAACAGAGATCACATGGCTTGTGAAGTTGAAAATACAACCTTGTCCTTAACAGGAAGGGTCTGCTGACCACTGCCCTACACAATCAACGAAACAATACAGCAAGCCCTCATTTGTAACGTTTGCCAATTTCCAAGGTGTAAATATCCCACCGTGGCCAAGTTCAAGCCACCAGTTCAGATGCACAGCAGCATACCATCAGTTAGGATTTCCATCGCACAGATACAACAATGTGAATAACCTCAAGTGCACAGAACAGAGTCACGTGCGGTAAAATAATTAGGACGTAATCAATTGAGTATTTTTATGACTTTTTAGAGAGGTGATGAGGGGAAAATGAGGTCACTAGGGTAGGCCCTTATTCAATGCGACTGGTGTCCTTACGAGAAGAGGAGGTTATGATACACAGATGTACAGAGGGACAAGCATGTGAAGACACAGGGTACAGACAGCCATCGACAAGGCGAGGAGAGAGACCTCAGAGGAAAACCCTGCCAACACCTCGATATCACTTCCAGCCTCCAGGACTGTGAAAATACCGAGTTTTGTTGCTTAAGCCGCCCCGTCTGGGGCACTTTGTCCGGTAAGACCCAGGACACTAATACAGAGGTTTTCTATAAACTACAGGGGGAGAGACATGCTCTGGGTACGGGTCATATCCCAGCCCCTGGGGACCCTATCCCAGAGGGGAAGGGATGGATGGGAAACACCCTGCACCCCCTCACCCCCTCCCAACACCCCTCCCACCAGGAATGGCAGAGCTTGGGGGGGGGGGGGGCGGGCAGGCTAAACCGACCAAAGACATTCAGATCTGTCACGAGGAGCTTAGCTCTTCTAAGAACTGGCAAGGAGCTCAGCTCTTCTTAGAACTGGCGTCCTTTCTGTTTTCAAAGCTCCTCCAGGGAAGTATAACTAGACCAGCCAGGTGGGGAGTAAGTCATCTCTGTCCCTGGCATTTGTCAGCCGACCTCCAGCAGGCGCCTATCCCCAGAACAGCGTGTCCTCTGGGCTTCCCTCAGAGTTCCCGGCTCTGCCCAGCTGGGGATCTTCCCAAACCTCTCCTGCCACGGTCAGGGTGGGGACACTTGCGGAGACAGAGAGCCACTTCCACTTTCTACTTCACATGCAAATGGAAGTACTCCCCCTCCCCCTTGCACTCAGGGTGGGGGGCCTCGGGTCTGCCCTCTCCCCAACCTCACCCTTCCTACAGGCCCCGGTTGGGGGCGGGGAGTTGGCTGCGAAGGAAACAAAGGGGTCCTCTCGTCTTCCGCCCTGTGTGCCATGTGGCCTATGGGGAGCCTTGAATGTTACCATAACTCAAAAAATGCTTCGAGAACAAAACTCTCAGGCAACAATGTGCCAATTTAGAAAGCTCTTGGGGGCAGGACTGAGCGGCCCCAGAGGGAAACGCAGCTGCAGAGAGCCAGGCCTGGCGAGAGGGATCACAAGGGCCACGCAGCCTCGAGGTCTCTTTCCCGAACAATGGGCCCTAATTGTTAAGTGTGGAGCAGAGGGGTGGGACGTGGGAGAGGTTCAGGGAGTCAGCTGCTGGCCAGGCCACCACGAGGTCACTCTGCAGCTCTGGCCGCAGAATGGGGGGGAGGGCCCCCAAAGGTTTTAAATACCCCTCTGACATCATCTTCTGCAGCCCTGGTTCTGGTGGGCACCTGGGATCCATCCTGTAGCGCTCAGAGCTGCTTCCTGCCTACCTGGGTCCCAGCCAGGTAAGGATGGGCAGGTGTGACCTTCCCTGGCTGAAGGGTGGCACCTCTGCTCCCACAGCCTGCAGTGGCTTCCCGTGAACACACTGACGCAGTGCAGAGAACTATCTGCTACACAGCAGTGCCCTCTGAAAACGTCTTGGAGGTAATAAAAAATCCAGTTCAACTCTTGTTATTTTGGGGAACACTGACCGACATGGGGTGCTATTCATGCAGCCTCTGTGTCCCTCATTCAGACACTGCCTGCTGGGGCCCTGTCCCTGGGCCCCACAGCAGTGAGCTAGTTTCCAGTTAGAGAACTCAGAGGACCTTCCCTCTCAGGATGTTTCCCCTTTTCTCTCATTAGAACTTCCCACTCCCCATACAGGGGGTTTTATGGTAAACTCGGGGTGCCACAGACTCCTTCCTCCAGAACCTCCAAGCAAAAGCAAACTCCAAGGGTGGGTGAGCACGTGGGCCAGGGGCACAGGGCCTGTCCCTGCCAAGAGTCACGCCCACAGCTACTCCCACCTCAGTGGAGTCAGAAGAAATCCTAAAACTGCTCAGTGGCCAGCTTGGCCAGGACCCTTCTACTCTGGTCTGGACGTGGCGAGATGAGGCACCCCCCAGCCTGATTTTCCCTCAGGCCCACAGGATGCAAGGGCTGATGCCTGTGGCCTGGGGGCTTGCAGGTGGGGCGGGTTCACCGACTAGCGTGAACCATTTCCAGCTTCCCTCGGGAGCAGCCCACCAGCTGGAGGGGGAGGAGGGGCTGGCAATTGCTTTTCAAAGGCCGGTCGCCTCCCGCAGGAGCACAGGGATGGTTTCAGGCCACTTGGATTTATTTTATGGGAAGGGAATGGACCCCACGCACAGCAGCTCTAGTCCTGAGCTTCTAGCACTTTCTTAGGTGAGTATGGCCACAGACACACATCCACATGAATGTAAACTACAGGGCGTCTGTGTCAACAGTAGCAACAGACTTAACACAGGGCTTTCCCTTGAACACTGAACACTCTCAGGACAGCCAAGAAATTCACTGCACAACACTGTCCATGGACGCGGAAAGCCTGAGGAGTAACAGGACACTTATCTCAACAAGACATTTATTCATGACAGAAGGAGAAATGGTAACTGCAGCGGAGGACTGACTGATAACACCTTGCCAAGCGATCGGGGGAGCAGGGCCAGGAACCCACACATCAAAGACAACGTCGCCAGGAGGAAGCAGAGAACAGCTCCCGTGACATCCCTGCAGCGGTGCAGAATCCCACGCACCCGCAAGGCAGCGCCGGCCACCCGGGCAGAGGGTCGCCCCGAAATAACGGCCTGTGCTCTTCCAAGAAGTCAAGTCAGGAGACACCAAGAAAGGCAGAAGAACCCTTCCCGGCTGAAGGAGGAGACTGAGGGCCAAACTAACACCCAAGACAAGCTTTTCCCTTGCTGTCGGGGACATTGTTACAAGACTGACAAAGTCTCAACCCGGTCCACAGTCAGATCCCTGCTAACCTCCCGCCTCTGGGAGGCCGATGTGGGTCCTTAAGAGACTGTCCTTGTCTTTTGGAAACACACACTCAGGGGCATCAGGTCTGCGACTGACTTACTCTTAAACGGTTCCGGAAAAAAATAACTGGAGAAGACGAAGGTAACATGACAAAACGTTAATAATGGGGAACTCCTGGAAAGTTAAAAATAAATCATTGTCAAATTATATCTCAATTAAAAAAATTCTTGTTGGGGCCAAGAGCAAGAAGGAACCCTAAAAGGAGGACTGACCTGGAGTCCTAAGCCTGAGCCTCCCGCCATGTGGCCTCGGGCAGGTCTCATCACCCGTAACTGGAGGGTGGCCACCTTGTCCATTCCCTTACTGGTGACCAGTGAGCTAAGGAACGGGACAGCATTTTGCAAGAGCTCAGGAGCCAGATGCAGCTCACAGGAAATACAGTTTCCCCGAGGTTAACAAAGTGTAAGCTGCCCTCTTCTCCAATGAGAAAAAAAGCCTTTGTGCAAAGGGAGCCCTGTCAGGTGCCACTATGGGGCCCTCTGAGCAGGTGCTTTCTGGGAGCCTGCGTATGGGCAGGACTGTCCCCAGCCTCCTGCTGTTCGCTGCTGCCTGCTGCGTGCAGTTTTGCAGATGGCTATTTCCACCTAACATTGTATCATACCATTTTTTTAAAAACGATGTACAGAGTTCACAGCCAGTACAGGCTATATAACATTTCCAGTGGGGCTGTAACTCACTGTTCCCTATTTTGTGGACATTGAGGTTGATTTCAAATTCTCCCAGATAGCAGTGTCTCCCAAACTCCTTTGCACATATAACTTCGCGTGCATTTTGGATTATCTCCTTAGACTAGGTCTCTATAAATAGGGGTCTAGGGGTATGAACCAAAAGCTTTCCATGCCAATTATTCCAACTTACATTGCCAAGGACAATGTAGGAAAATACCAGTTTCATCGGCATTTATCACGTTCGTATTCTGCCTTACCGTTTTTTCTTACTTAACGAGAAAATGATACCTCAGTGTTACAACTTGCATTGTTTTGAGTACTAATGGCACTAAAATTTTTCCCATATGTATTTACCAACTTTTACTATTTTGTCTGAATGTGGCCTTTGTCCACTTATCAGGATATTTGTTGTTGTGTGTGTTTTTTAAAAAAATCAATTCATAAAAACTCTTTATGGAATAGAGATAGCAACCTTTTGTGTTGTCATATTTTAAAATACTTTCCAAGACCAGAAGGTTTGAAGAAGTGGGCTGACTTTCAGTTGTCTGAAATGGTAACAAGGGATGACAGCCCAACCTGTGTCTGAAGATGACATTTCCCATAGCAACAGGCACTTAAGCAACAATAAACTGATCATTAGCTCATTACCTCTACAGTCTGGGAGGATCAGGGTCAATAGATGAACCTGTTGGACAGGTTTTACCAATTCTCTCACTCTAGTAAAACGTGAGTGCTAACTTCTGAAAGGGAATAGTCCAAGTCCCTTTCTAGCTTGGACACAGGTAGTTTCTTTTAAGGAGCAGGTGGATCACATTTAACACACAAGACGAGCACTTTGCATCTCTTTTATGACCAGAAGGCGACACACATACTTTCTCAGGAGGCCTTTCCTAACCACCACAGAAACCTCTCCAGAAATGAACAGAAAGAACTCCCAGCTTAGGTTTCTTAGAAAAGTTGTCTTATTCCATAGGAGCCGCACCCAGTTTATCACTTAAAAAATACATTGGATTCAATGTTTTTAAAAAGATGGGGGGAAAGAAAAGAGATTCTTGCACAGAAAGTCCTGGGCGCCTCTCAAGTACATGTGAACTCTGGTGTGTACAAACCGCCCACGCCCAACCTGCCTGCCAAGGACCAGGTCTCTGAAATGGACGGAGAGGTCAGGGGGATGCTGTGAGGGGAGGAAAGGCAGCCCCACTGTCCGTGGGTCTCTGCGGCATCCGGGAACTGTTTGAATGGCTTGCTGCAACTTTGACTCGAACAGCTGAGAAGCAGGCCATTTAGTTTCCCAGGGACCAGCTGGCTTCCTTCCAACAACTCTGAGAAGAGGTCAAGTGACTTTTGCAGTCTTGTGACCTCACTGTTGTGACACCCAGGTGTCTCCACTGAAGTGCTGACTGTCCTCAGTCTTTGGAAAGTACTCAAGCATTTAACAGAGAGGACCTATAATTAGGGCAGGATCTGGTGCTCTTATCTGGGGAGGGAGAAGAGGAAACATGCCCTGTAAGATTCCTGTCTCGGTTCAACACAGGACAGTACCAGATGTCTGAATCTTGAAAGGGGCCAGCCTTCTCCCTCAGGTGAGGGGTACTTGATGAGATAGATGCTTCAATGCCAAGGGCAGGGCAAGGCTTTCATTGTCCCTATTCTCAGATACTCCCTGTAGCTGGTGGCCCTCTTCCAGACCAGCCACTGCTACTGACCTCAACCTCAGAGTTGCTCAACTCTAGCAAGTCAAGATCATCTAGAACAGAGATAACAACAGACATGGGCCTGAGGTCTAGCCATGACCAAAGAGAAAATAAAGAACTGAATTTGGCAGAAGGCTAGACGGAGACCAGCAGCCTAGGAGTGAATGCACCACACCTGTGGCTTGGGGTTCTGGTCGTGGCATGGGAGTGGGAGCTGGCAGGCTCTTCAACTTGGGGTGACCACCTAACTCATCTCCCAGCCTGGGATCCAGGCGCTGCTGCCCAGGTGCAGCCCTGATGGTCAGAGCGCAGTGAAGCAGGAGCCCAGGTGCATCGAAGCTCCCAGGGCCGAGCTCCAAGGGCGGGCTCTGGCCCTCCTCCCTCCCCTCCAGGTGCTGAGCTGAGGCGCCCACCTGGCGGAGAATGGGGAGCGGGGGCAAGCAAAAGGGGGCGCCCTCTGCCGTGATGCTCGCGACACGTCCATCCCTCGGGCAAGCCTGACCTCGTCCTGCTCACCCAGGTCTGCCCTGGTGAGTGAGCAGACACTGCCTGCGGGCTCCCGGCCAGGGGTCCGACCGAGACCTGGGCGCCAGAAGGGCCCGAGGGCCACAGGGGCGGCCACTCACCTGACGATGTGGAAGGCCCAGAGCAGGCGGTGGGACCCGGGTCCGCGCGTGGTGCGCACGATGCTGAGGTACAAGTAGAGGGCGATGGCCACGGTCCAGAAGAAGGAGCTGGTGTTGGCGAAGGTGGAGAGCGCGCCCTGCAGCACGCAGTCCCACGAGGGGCCCGAGAAGTCCTGCAGCACCCCGTAGAAGTAGGAGATGGCTGACAGCAGGTCGGCCAGCGACAGAAAGAGCAGCAGGCGCCGCGCCCGGCTGCGCAGGTCGGGCCACAGGGCGTGCGTGGCCACCAGCAGGCCCGAGCCGAGCGCGGAGAGCGCGCACGACAGCAGCACCACGGCGCGTTCCGACGGCACCAGCTCGGTGGGCGGCGCGGGCGGCGGCATGGCCGGGCTGGGAGCGCGAGGAGGGGCGGGGGCCGGAGCGCACGGGCGCCGGGAGGGCGGACGCCGGGCCGCCGGTGCGCCCGCCACCCGGCCGCCACCGCAGACTCTGCACCGACGCGCCCGCGGCTCAAGTCCCGACCCCTCCCCAGCCCCGCGAGCTTCAGCCCTTCGCCCCGCCCCGGCTCCCGGGCCGGCCCCATGCCCCGCCCCTCGCCTCTCGCCCCGCCCCTCGCCCCTCGCCCCGCCCCCGCGCCCTTCCCAAACCTGCCCCTGCGCCCTCCGGTGGGGCCCGCGGCTCCGGGCTCCGCCCCTACGCCCCGCCCCTGAGCCCTACACCCCGCCCCCGAGCCCCACACCCCGCCCCCGAGCCCCACACCCCGCCCCCGAGCCCCACACCCCGCCCACGCGGCTGGACAACGATTTTACCCCACGACCCCTGCGCCTAAATCCCGTCCAGACCTTAGCCCCGCCCTTCCGAAGGGACCCCCACACTTACCAGATGGCAGGTCGTCTGGTCCTGGGGAGCCAAGGACTTGCATTTTTTTAAAAAATATATCTTTATTATTTCAGAGCGAGGAAGGGAAAGGGGGAGAGAGAGAGAGAAACATCAACGATGAGAGAGCCATTGGTGGGCTGCCTCCTGCACGCGGGGACTGGGGATGGAGCCCCAGCCTGTAACCCCGGCAGGTGCCCTGACTAGGAATCCAACCGAGATCTCCTGGGTCCTAGGTTGATGCTCCACCGCTGAGCCACACCGGCGCCGCCGGACTTGCATCTTGAAGGCTAAGGTTACCTTCCTTCCTTCCAGCCAGCCGGCGTGTGTTGGGTGGGGGAGGGAGGCATTCTTTCCACTGGTAACAAAAACAACTCTACACTTGCAATCCCCCTTCCCTAAGCAGTGGTACAGAGTGTTCACAGGGAGGTGGTGTTTACTTCCAGAAGGGGGTGTTGACAAGTTTTCTTAAAATGAGCACTCTATCTCAAAAAAATTAATTTATTAAGTGTGATTTTTTTCAAAAGAAACAATTCCAATGTATTGGTTTTTTAAAAATAATTTTATATTTTTAACTGAGATATAATTTGCATACCATAAAATTGGCACTTTTAAGTGTACAATTCAGTAGTTTTTAGTACATTCACAAGTTTGTGTGACCATCGTCATCATTGCCTAATTCCACAGCATATTCGTCACCCCAAAAAGAAACCCAATTAGTGGTCACTGCCCATTTCTCCCACCCCCAGCTCTTGGCAACCACTAATCTACCTTCTATGTCTATGGATTCAGGTCAGTTCACATACACGGAATCAGACAATAGGTGGCCTTCTGTCACTGGCCTCTTTTGCTTACCATGTCTTCAAGGTTCACCCGCACTGCAGCATGTATCAGTGCTTCACTCCTTTTCATGGCCAAACAATATTCCCTTGTATGGAAAGGCCAAATTTGTTCTTCCATTCATCAGCCGATGGACATTTGGATACTTTTTAGCTATTATGAATAATGCTGCTGTGAACATTCGTGTACAAGTTTTTGTGTGGATATATGTTTTCAGTTCTCTTGGAGTGAAATTGCTGGGTCAGATGGTTACTCAATGTCTAACTTTGTGTGGCTGCACCATTTTATATTTCTACAGCAATGTGTGAGGGTTCCAATGTCGTCACATTCTCCGAACACTTGGCTATCTCCTTTTGGATTCTGCCATCCTAGTGGGTGTGAAGCGGTGTCTCATTGTGGTTCTCTGATAATGATATGGGACATCTTTTCATTTGTATATCCTCTTTGGAGAAATGTCCATTCAATTCCCTTGCCTATTTTTCAATTGAGTTTCTCTTTTTGTTATTGAGTTGTAAGGGTTCTTTATATATTCTAGATACTAGAAACTTATCAGCTTAATTTACAAAATTGTTCTACCATTCTGTGGGTTGTCTTTTCACTTTCTTGATAGTGTACTTTGAAGCACAGAAGTTTTTATTTTGTCAATGTCCACATTACCCATCTTTTTTTCTTTTGTCGGTGTGCTTTTGGTGTCCTAAGAAACCGTTACCTCATCCAAACTCATGAAGATTTACAGCCAAGTTTCCTTCCTTGCCAGTATCAGATGGGTTTGGTTTCTGTAGCATTGTAGTAAGTTTTGAAATGGAGGACTGACATTGTTTTTTCTTTTTCAGTATTGTTCTGGCTGTTTGGAGTCCCTTGCAATTCTGTGTCAGTTTGAGGATTGGCTTTCCCATTTCTGCAAATAAAGCCCACTGAGATTGTGACAGGGATCGTGCTGCATCTGTAGATAAATCGGGGGAATAATGCTATCCTAATGATGTTAAATCTTCTTATCCATGTATATGGGATGTCTTCCCACTTAATTAGGTCATCTCTAATTTCTTTCAATGATGTTTTGTAGTTTTGAGTGTACATTAGATTTGATTTTGCATTTGAGTCATAAAAGGTAGATTATCGTAGGCATAGGTTATCTTTTTGTACCTAACTTTTAAAATCATTGATTATGAAATATGCATACTGCAAAGTGCCTAACATATAACTGTATGACTTAATAAATAATTATAAAGCAAATACCCATCCAGAGTGAGAAATATCAACATTACCAGGACACCAGGAACCTCTTCCCAAGCCTCTTTCTTCCTCCTCTGTCATTCTCGTGTTTGTTTTTTGGTGTGTTGTTTTTTTTTTAACTTTTAAAAATATATATATCTTTATTGATTTCGGAGAGAGGAAAGGAGAGGGAGAGAGAGAGAGAGAGAAACATCAGTGATGAGAGAGTCATTTCTCAGCTGCCTCTTGCACACCCCCAACTGGGGCTCGAGCCCGCAACCCAGGCATGTGCCCTGACCGGGAATCGAACCCCGATCACCTGGATCCAATATCGACGCTCAACTGCTGAGCCCCGGCCGGCCGGGCTCGTGTTTGTTTTTGTAACCATTCATGTATGCATCCCTAAACAATGAGAGTTCGCCTGTCACTGAATGTCATATAATTGGAATCACACTCTACGCTACATTTTGCATCTTCTGTTTTTTGCTCGACACTATTTTTGTGAGGTTCATCCACGTTCTTGCAGTTCATTCATGTTCATTGCTGTGTACTTTTCCATGACATAAATAATACATTTATCCATTCTACTGTTTTTGGACATTTGGGTGGTTTCCAGGTTTGGGCTATTAAAAGTCATGCTGAAATGAGCTTAAGCTCTTTCTTAATCTGGAAAATAGTTACTAGAAACAATTCTCAGCAGTTTGAGCGAGCAGACTCATGGACTTGGCCCTGCGGAGAGCCAAAGAGCAGCTGTGTTCCTTCCGAGTCACTCGGAAGCTGCTGACCTCCTCCTGAGAGGACCCCAGGCCATAAACAGACCCTGGCTGTCCCTGAAGCCTCTCAGCTTTTTACTGGCGTGAATAGTTTCAAGGTTGGATTGTGCAACTGGCCCTGGGCTTTGAAACATGGCTGGGCAAGAGCCTAGGGTGGACTTTCTCCCCAGATCATAGTCATTTAATCTTTAGGGTATTTGTCGGGGGGGAAAGGACAGGAGAGGTCTCCCGGCCAGCTGCTCTGTGGGCAGATCAGGCCTGACTGTGTCTTTCCTGCTTTATGGAGATGAAAGCACTCTGCCACCTCCCCAGGCGAGCGGCTGGCTCTTTCACAGGCAGGTTAGATTAGATTGCTCGGTTTCCTTTGCACTGGAAAACAGCATTCGAAGACCATCCCACTGCTAGGGGGGAAACGGGAAAGACCTGCGATGACATAGCTTCAAGTCGCTTAGACCTAAGCTTGGAGCGGACTTTCCACAGTCCCAGCTCACTGATGTCGCCGTGATGGGTCCCGGCATGAAGCAGGAGGTGAGAATCACGATTCCTAAGTTGCCAGGTGATCTTAAGCCACCCAGTGTGGCCTCCCCCTAAGGGAGCCAGCGACTTTAGGCTCCCAGTTTGTCATCAGAGTTCCTGGGCTCTGCTTCTCCTACCCCAAGGGCTGCTAGTCCTCCAGGGAGCCTGACCAACAAGAGCAGACCCAGAGAAAGCGGGGCTCCGAGCTGCCTCCAACGGTGCCCGCCCCACGTGGAATGTGCTGTCCTCTTGGTCCCCTCTCCCTCCTGCTCCTGGGGGGACTTGGTAAGAAACTCAGATGGAGTTTTCTTTTGACCCTGAGTTGTTTCTCTAGCATCCGTGCCAAGCTGCCAAGCCAGCTGGCAGTTGTCTGCTGCTCCATGTCCAAAGACCAAAGGGGCCACGTCCAAGGTCCTAATACACTGTGACAGCCTCCCTTGCACCTATTATCTGGCTACAGATCTAGGGCCCAGACCCAGAGAGGCCCCATAGCGGTGGCTGGTGGCTCCAGGAGCAGATAGGCTTTGGTTTGCTCTCTCCTCCCTCCCCCAACCCCAGGAACCAGCAGCTCATTCCTCTCATCTGACAATTGCAAAAGGGAGTCTCTAAATCGAAGGCACCCTAAATGATTTTCTGAGCTCAATTCTGACTTGAGTAACAAGCCACATACGTGATTCTTAAACCTAGAACAGGAGAGGGACTTTTCCTCCCGTGGTCGGTAGGAATGTGGACTGGTCACCTTTCTCATTTCCCTATCTAAAGGTGAGTGTTGCTTGTCTTGTGTCTTCCTACCCAGATACCACGATGAGCAATAGCCATGGAAGAAGAGACCAGCACACCGAAACCCCTCTCTTTACACCCCACCTCCAGCAACCCTTGGGCATGCTCATGACCATTGGACCACACAGTGAAAGACCAGGACAAGCCTGACCAGCCACATTGCTGAAGTCAGGGGCCTCTTCTTCAAGGGGTATCATCTGGTGGGTGTATTTTCCTACAAGTGATGCCCTCAGGTCTTGGTGGGATGTGTTTAAACTCTCCCCCATCACCTCGAGAGTCTTTTCTCCCCTCCCAACCCTAAACTCTGAAGGCTTTGCCCCCTCTAGCTGTGCACCTGGCCCCCCTGCCTGCAGAAACCCTGAAGACACTGGTTCTGATGGGCTTTGTCACTGCACCAGCTCCTGGGGCAGCCACTGCACCATAGTTTCCAGCCACCCGGGTCAACTAAAGAAAAGCTGAGCCACTAAAGGGAAAGGCTATTGTCCTCTCTACCTCTACTCAGAGACCCACTTCGAAGGTGGTACTGGCTTAGAGCACACTACAGCCACCAGGAAAGATACCTTGTAATCTAGTGGGAGAGCTGGTTTCTACTGCACCTCTGCCCAACCACATCTGGGGGCAGAATCCTAACGACCCACAACTCAAGATTCCTGTCCCTTGGTTATTTAATCAAGCACTAATCTAGGTACTGCTGGGAGGGGCTTTTGAAGGTGTAATTAAAGGCCTGCTGTAGACTGAATGTTTGTGTTGCCCCTCCCCCCAATCTACATTTTGAAGCCCTGGCCCTCCATGTGATGGCATCAGGAGGTGGGGCCTTTGGAAGGTACTTAGGGCTAGAAGAGGCCATGAGGATGCAGCTCTTATGATGGAATTGGTGCTTTGTAAGAAGAGGAAGAAACACCAGAGCTCCCTCTCTCTCTGCCACGTGAGGATACAGCAAGAAGGTGGCTGTCTACAAGCCAGGAAGTGGGACCTGTCCAGGAGCCTTGATCTTGGACTATGGTGATGCTGGTGTAAACAAGCCTACTGGGCTGCCAATGTTATAAAAGTGCAGCACATATAATTAAGTACAGTAAATAACACTTGATAATGATGATAAATGACTATGTTACTGGTTTATATATTTATTATACCATACTTTTAATTGTTATTTTAGAGTATACTCTTTCCTTATAAAAAAAGTTTACTGTGAGCCCTAGCCGGTTTGGTTCAGTGGTTAGAGTGTCAGCCCTCAGACTGAAGGGTCCCGGGTTCGGTTCCGGCCAAGATAACGTACCTCAGTTGAAGGCTCGATCCCTGGGCCCCAGTTGGGGCATGTGTGGGAGGCCACCAATCGATGTGTCTCTCTCACATCAATGTTTGTTTCTCTCTCTCTCCCCCCCCCCACCACTTTCCCTGAAAAGCAATGGAAAAAATATCTTTGGGTGAGGATTTTAAAAAGTTTGCTATAAAACAGTATGCCACATTACACCAGCAACCTCATACATCTCATTTTTGCCATGTCTCTTGGCTGCATCATTTTCTCTTGTGCTTGATTTCACCTTGTGTTGTTTTATAAGTTTGGTGTATCCTAAGTGGACAGGGTTTATAAAAGCCACAGTGGTGGACTTTATCAACACTCCCCGCTCATTCACTGACTCACTCAGAGCAACTTTCAGTCCTGCCAGCTCCATTTGTGCTCAGTGCCCTCCACGGGTGTTCCATTTTTCATCTTTTATATCATATTTTTTTTACAGCATGTGCAAAGGCCCTTAGGGGAAGGATGGCCAACGTGTTCAGGGAACAGCAAGGAGCCACTGTGGCTGGAGCAGTGACGGAGAGGAGGGCAGAGAGGTGGGAGATCACATGAGGCCCCCCAGGCAACTCGAGGACTTGGGTCTTTACACAGAGTGACGGGGAGTCCAGGGCTGAGCAGAGGTGTTGCCCTGAAAGAATGGAGCCGCCTCCCAGGCCTCTGCATCATCGAGGTGAGCGGTCATGGCGATGTTCTGGAGCAGAGATGATGGGATCTACTGAAAGGTCAGATGTCAGTCAGTGTGAGCAACAGAAGAGTCATGGAAGAGTCTAGATTTCTAAGATGAAAGGACCGAGTAGCCCTTCGGTGGAGGGAGCAGGTTCATGGGGAGGCAACTCGGGAGCTCAGTTCTGGACCTGTCAGGTTCCTTTTAGACAAGCCAAGCAGGGCAGTTAGGAGTTCTGGGGAGATCCTATCTGAAGATAGAAATTTGGAGGCAATCAGCCTAAAGATGGAATTTAAGCCGTGAGACGTGAGAGCTCCCAGAGGCGGAGGGTGGAGGGAGCCGTCAGCAAAGGGAGCCTGGGGCGCTGCAGTGACTGGGGTGGGGGTGAGTCAATATATCCAGGCAGAAAGGTGTGTTTAAGCAGTGACTCTATTTTTAAATTGTGGTAAAATGTAACATAAACAATTGCCATTTCCTCCATTTCAAAGTATATAGTTCAGTGGTATTCACAAGATTGTGTAACCATCACCACTATTTCCAAAACTTTCATCACCCCAAACAGACACTCTGGACCCCTTAAGCAATAACCCTCTATTGCTTCTTCTCCCAGCCTCTGGCCACCGCTCACCTACTGTCTGTCTTCATGGATTTGCCTATTCTGGGCATTTCACATCCATGGAATTGGACAATAGGTGGTATTTTGTGTCTGGCTTCTTTCACTTACCACAAGTCTTAAGGTTCATACCTATGGGCCCTTCATTTCCTTTTATGGAAAAATAACATTCCACTGCATGGGTATTTTGCTTACCCACTCACCTGCTGATGGACCCCTGGATTGTTTCCACCTTCGTCTCTTGTGAATAATGAAATTATGAATCAGCAGTGACTCTTACTAGGGGTTTGGCCTAGTAAGAGCACCCCACATTCCCAGAAGCCCTTCAGAATTCACCAGAGGAAGTGAGATGTCTTTGCCTTATAGAAAGGGACCATGGGCTAAACTAGGTGGAAAACCCTGTCTTTAAAGCAAATGGAATTAAAACTTTTAATGAGCCCTAGCCCGTCTTGCTCAGTGGTTAGAGCGTCAGCCCGAGGACTCTAGCCAAGGGCATGGATCTCCGTCATCCCTGGCCCCCATTGCAGCGCCTGCAGGAGGCAACCAATTGATGTGTCTCTCTCACGTCGATGTTTCTCTCTCTCCCTTCCACTCTCTCTGAAAAAGCAATGAAAAAAATATCCTCAGGTGAAGATGGAAAAAACAACTTTTAATGAGAAGAATTATGTATCAGTTATACAGGAAACATTACATATTACATAATATATTCAATAGGAACATGGGACTGAGACTCTAAGTATGTTGAATCTGTTCTATGTATTGTTTACCCTCTGTCTCTCCGTGGAATGCACTCTTGGGAAGGACAGGGACCTGGTCTAGGTTGTGCACAGCGTCTGTCACATAGTAGGGCCTCAATCAATGTTTGAGGGACAAATAATGGATATATGGAGCAGCCAGGTGACAGCCACTTGGCCCTGGTGAGGGAAGTGCAGTGGCCCCTGACTGCCTCGCTAAGGCAGGGTTCTTACCTGCGGGCCATGTCCCTAGAGGGCAGCAGGTGCATCTATTCTCACAACTTCCCACAGGAACCTAGCATCTCCTTGACCTATGAAGGTGAGCCAGTGCTAGAGTTTTGTGTCTTTTAGCAGTAGCTCTGATTCTGTCAACAACAGAAATCATAGATAATTGCATATCATTTTTCAGATTTCCCAAAATACCATTCATGCTCATCACTAGTTTTATGGTAGTTATTAGACCAGCTGCTGCTGGATCTCACACAATGTGCTAATAAGGGGCACGTGTGTACTACTCTAAAACAAATTTGGATTTATCAACCCTTTTGATAATTACATTATACTATAATTGTGCCACTTTGTAAATTCTCCTTTATCTTTTGGGTCCACAGGCATTGCTCGCCTGGCAGAGGGGTTCCTGGTATATCCAAGGTGAAGAGCCTGCTCCCAGGGCTTGCCTTGCTCACCTCTGTCACCATCCCTGGGACACACACTGTCCTAGTCTCGGGTTCACACCTGGACTGCCGAGTGTGTGTAGTGCTGACTGTTCACCACCAGGAGGCACTGCTCCTCCCATGTCAGAGGAAGCCCAGGGCGAGGCGCAGGCTTCCTGCCTCCCATCTTTGTTCTAACCTGGGTTGGCATCAGATCCTCCTGGGAGCTTTCCCCCCTTTTCTCCATCTCTCTCTTTTTAAAATTTTGTTACTGAAAAAAGCACATGATCCTCCAGGGATGCATCAGCCAGTTTCCATAATTACGGAACTTACTAAGAGCACAGATGCCCTGGAGCCACCCCAGGAGGGGGAATTGAGTCTTAAGGCTTGCGAAGCTCAGATGTTTGGAAACCACCATGACGAAACTGGCACTGCCTCCTGGACATCCCAGGTGGCCATACAGGTTTCCAGACATTACTACTCCAGGCTCTCAAGACCTTGACCTCTGACCCCCTCCTGCCTGAAGGTCTTTTCCCATCTCTGACCCAAATCCTCCCATTTGCACTCATTTCCTCTCCCAGCTCCTCAGGACTGGGGGAACAGCTGGCTCCTGTCCTCCATGCAGTCACTCTCCCTGTGTCTCTGAAAACCAGTATTAAGTAACCCACGCCTAGTGCCCTTGAGCAACCACCCACAGCCACATTCTGCTGGCAGCCGAGTTTTACATTGCCTCTTCCTGTGGATAGAGAACAAACCCTGGAGTCCACAATTTCCCAGCTTTTCAGACTGCACAGATATTGTTAAGCTATTAACACTTGATTTTGAAGTGTCCAGAAATGGCTCAATTGTGCCCCCCCCCAATTCATATGTAGAAGCCGTAACCGCCAAGCTATTCAAAACGTGACTATTTGCAAATCAAGTCTTTAAAGAGATCATTAAGATGAGGTCACTGGGGTGGGCCCCACTCCAATCTGACTGGTGTCCTTATTAAAAGGAGGAACTTGGACCCAGACGAGCAGAGGCAAGACCACGTGCAGACACAGGGAGAAGGTGGCCATCACATGCCAAGGAGAGAGTCCTCAGGAAGAACGGACCCTGCCAATCCTCTGATCTTGGGCTTCCAGCCTCCAGAACCGTGAGAAAACAAGTAGTGTTGTTCAAGCCACCCATCGTTTGCTGTAGCAGCCCTAGCAGACTATACAATTCCCAAATGCACACAATTCACACCCACACAATCTCTCCCTGAATTCTGATGAATCACAGTTTCTGATGACCGCCAGTGGCAGTCCATGCATAGGACTCAGGTTCTCTGTTTGTGGGTGTTTCCCCAGGAGGCCCTGAGTTCAGCTGAGGTAGAAACCTGGTCCCACTTGGTCCCACTCACCCCGACCCTCTGGGTCAGTTGGGTGCCATCTATTGCTGGAGCACCTGCTCACCTGCTCTGTGCCAGGCTCTAAGTCCTGATCCCATACCAGGTTACCATTTTTGATGTGGGACAGCAGAGACCTCGGGACTTGCAGTCTAAAGGCCTACAGAAGGCTGTTGGGCAGAAGCGGCTACACAATTCATGGAGCTCCAGGTGCAAAATGAAAATGTGGGGTCCTTGTTCAAAAATCATTACACATTTCAGAATGGTGACCGTAAGGGTTGTGCACCCAGGAAGCCGGCTCTGCTGTCAGAGACCAGCCAAGGAGGAGAGGGAAGGCCCGGGCACAGTGATGTCACCAGAAGCCACTGACTTATCACAAGGATCAACCACCTGCCCCTCTGATCTGAGCCTCGTGGAAGCTTATAGACCATGACATGGGGGAGACATTGTCTACGCCTCATTAACATTGTAAAGTTTCATTTCTTCCGTCTGGATCCCGTGTTTCAGGAGTGATTTCATATAGAAAAAGATGACTCCGCAAAGTGAGTCATTTAGAGACAGGATAATCTGTGATTTCCATGTATTATGAAAATTAGACCAACACATGGTGTTTTGCTGTGGAATGATGCAACATGAAGGGTCCTGGGGTGGGGGGAGGTGGTAACATGAAGGATCCTGGGGTGGGGGGAGGTGGTAACATGAAGGGTCCTGGGGTGGGGGGAGGTGGTAACATGAAGGGTCCTGGGGTGGGGGGAGGTGGTAACATGAAGGATCCTGGGGTGGGGGGAGGTGGTAACATGAAGGATCCTGGGGTGGGGGGAGGTGGTAACATGAAGGATCCTGGGGTGGGGGGAGGTGGTAACACGAAGGATCCTGGGGTGGGGGGAGGTGGTAACATGAAGGATCCTGGGGTGGGGGGAGTACCAGCCTGAACAATTGCTACATTAATACCCCAGGCGCCCAGAACACTTCTTGGCTAAAGAGTACTAGGGCCTTCCGATTTGGCAGTTTACTGGAACAGTCCCAGTTCCAGTTAAGAAGCATGAAGGAGGGGCTGATCCAAGTGGCCCCAGGTAACATCCAGCCCTGGGGGGTGGACACCCTAAGAGGCACTGGGGCTGAAGAGTGAGAGCCCACCCTCCTCCTCCTCCGTGAGAGGTGTTTGTGAGTTTCAGTCAAAGATGGACTCTGGGGAACTCAAGCAAAAACCTGTCTATTGGAAAATAAGGCAGCTCCTAGGATGGCGGGAACACTAAGAACCAGGGAGCAGGGACAAGCTAGGTGGCCAGAGCGACAGCATCTCACTATGAAGTTTCGCAGTGGGACGGCGGGGTTCCAGCTCGCTTCATCTGCACCCCAAGCCACAACGACCCAGGCTGGCCAGGGGAGGCAGATACCTTAGTGGAAGTCCCCGACTGCATCTGGGTGAGTGGTTACCCCAAGGTCCAGGCAGGTGCTCCTGGAGGGACTATGGGGAGCAAAACCACCCGGTGCCCACTAGTCCTCGGGCATCCTGGAGGCACCCTCATGTGCAAGGCATGGACTAGGTGCTGAATCAGCACTTTCATTCTGACTGGATTCCCCACCAAATTTAGTCATTGGTCTTATGGACAGCCAGGAAGAGTGGCAAAGGTCATTTCCTTTTTTCCCCCCTTAAATGTATAACAGCTACAGTTTATAAATTATTTTGTATGTTTGCAAGCACAAGCTTGGAAAACAGAAAAGAATTTGGGTTTAAATATCCCAGGAAATCACAATCTAATTATCTCAGTTCTTGTCTGTACCTCAGTTTCTTTTCTTTAAAAAAAAAAAATTTTTTTATTGATTTCAGAGAGAGAGGGAGGGAGAGGGAGAGACAGAAACATCAATGATGAGAGTCATTGATCGGCTGCCTCCTGCACGCCCCACACTGGGGATCGAGCCCACAACCCGGGCATGTGCCCTGACCGGGAATTGAACTGTAATCACCTGGATCCTAGGTCGACGCTCAACCACTGAGCCACGCCGGCCGAGCTGTACGTGTTTCTGATCTGGAAAATGGGGTTGTATTACAGTGAACTCTCCCTAACTGCGGAGGAAAGGATTCAGGACTCCTATTGGGTTTTAAGAGCTCTGCAGGGTTCCCTCTGGCCATCCAGCCAAACAGGGGAGCGAAATGATAGTGCTGCCCATTTGCCAAAAGGACCCTTAGCTACTGACCCAACTCAGAGGCATCCTTTGACGTCTCATATAAAGAAAGTGTACTTTTAAGGACACTGGGTGCCTAGATGTGTTCAAATATAAATGCAGGGGTGGGCAAAAGTAGGCTTACAGTTGTGAGTATGGGAAACATGGAATTTATTCTTGTATTATTATTTATTATTAACTTGGATTATAACTGTAAACCTACTTCTGCACTTCCCTGGAAGCCTCTGCAATAACCTACAGCCCACCTGCCCTCAACTGCTGCTTGCACTGTGTCTCTGCCACCAGCCCTTATAAAGGAGGTCCTGGGTCCTATTTCAATCAATAGGACTGAGGCTATGCGGCTCTGACCAATCAGAGTGGCTCTATTCCAGAGGGGCTCTATCCTGACCAATCAGGGACCAGGGGTGGGGACTTCTACCTATATAAGCCAGCTCCCCTCTGGCTCAGGGAGCTCACTTCGCAAGACCGAAGGCTGTGTGTCCCTCCCTGGAGCTGAAACCCTGAAGACCACACCCGCCATCTCTGCTGGCGTTATTTGCACTAAGTAAAGCAGGGGTGGGGGACAGCCGGCCTGCGGGAGGTATCATTTGGTCTGGCCCTGCCAAAGCCTCACCAAAAAGCAGCAGTTCCAGCCATCAGTGAGTTAACGGTTTGACCAAATATAGCAGGCTAATTTTTAAGTTAATAATTTCGTATGGCCTGCGAATGGTGTTATAAATATCCAAATGGGCCTTGGCACAAAAAAAGGCTCCCCAGCCCTGAAGTAAAGTTTCCTTTTTCACAGCATCCCAAATTGAGTATTCCTGTTGGCGTCTGAATTGGCACTGGCCACCATCGGTTGACAATACGTATACACACGGGCACACTTTTGTTTTTAATAACCTTTTTATTTTGAAATAATTTTAGATGTACAGAAAAGGTGTAAAGGATAATAGAGACTCCCTCACATCCTTCCCCCAGTTTAACAGTAACATCTTACACAGCCAGGGCACATTTGTCAAAACTAAGAAATTAATGTTGGTATATTACTTTTAACGAAATACGTTTTTGGGGTTCTACCATTTTTTTCTACACATGTCCTTTTTCTGTTCCAGGATCCAATCCAGGATACCACACAGCATCTAGTCAAATACAAATATATTTGCTTTAAACTTCTTATTTTGAAATAAAAGATTCACAGGAAATACCAAAAAAAAAAAAAAAAGAGAGAATGTACAGAGAGATCCTGTGTACCACCTTCACTCAGTTTCCCCCAGTGGTAACATCTTGTGAAACTACAGAAAAATAAAACAAGGAAATTGATAGTATAATCCACAAAGCTTATTAAATATATATGCACATATATTTTTAATCAAATATTTTAAAGCCCCACTTTGCCTCACAGTCAAGAAGATCAAATACTTTCCCTAAGAATATAAAATTTGCATCTGACTCCACCTGCCTTCAACCTGAAGTCAACCTACGAAATTCCTGATCCGTCTTTCCAGCCCATCTACTGACTACGGTTGGCCCATACACTCCTAAAAGCAGACGTGCACTAGGCCACGTGTGTGGATATCCTCAAAGTACTGAACCTTGAACTTCCCAAAGCCATGGCCTTTGGGGGGGGGGGATGGAAGGGGTGGGTAGCTTCTCTGTCTCAATCCATTCTCTAAGCTCACTCCCATGAAGCCAACGCCGCTTTTCTCGTCTCCTAGATCCAGAAAAAGAGCTAGATACATGTCCAAGTACATTTCTTCTACTAGTCCGATACAAAGATGACCACACATATCCTATATATCTGCTCTAAGGACTGCAGAAGTAAATGAAATCGCCACCAAGGCATCAGCTTTATCAAAGACCCGAACTGAAGCAAAGATTGCTGTTCCTGTTTCTTTATTTATTACCCAGGACCATCTACAGGTGAACTCCATCTGAGAAGGACCATTTTTCTTGTTGCTAGGGCAGAACTAAGAGCAAAGTAAGACAGGAAAAGGGGTTACTTGCAAATGATTTTACCTGAACTCAAAGGAATAGGTTATTGAGATTATAACCCAAGACAGTGGTCCCTTTAATTTCAAAGTTCAGGACCCTGAATCAATTGGTGGTTGGGAGAAGGCAGACATTCTTTACTTCTGCCTAAAACTGGGGGAAAATGTGAAGACTTTGGCTCAGAAGTGGTCCCAAATGCTGCCTTGGTCAAGCTCCCGTGAGGGATCTGAGCGCCTGTCACTGCAGCCAGCATTCCAGGCATTCCATGGGCCCCACTTCAGCCCACACCCGGCTCCAGCTCCGAGGCTGGGAGCCCAGAGGAATCTGTGGCCAAGTGGGCCTGGGCGTGGTCAACCCAATGTGTGCTACAAGGGACCCTCTCTGAGGCAGGCCCTCCGAGCTTTGAGGAGAAACAGAACAATTCCTACAGGAATCCAATGTGCTCGAGAGAGCTGGGCTGCCCGTTTGCTCTCAGCATGAAGAGAAGGCGACCGGCTTAGCCTGGAGGAGGGCCTGGAGGAGGGCCTATCAGCGCGTCAAGGCCAAGGTTAGACTCTGAATCCCAGCAAACGTCTCTCTGAGGCCTTCCAACTTTCATAAAGTGGTCAGAATAGAAACAGGCTCCTCTCCCCACCAGCACTGGGAGGCACTGAGACAGACAAGACCGAGCAGAAGATGGGGTCCAGTCAGGTGGGCAGGGACAGGGGAGGTGCCCTGGGCAGTGGCTGGAAGGGAGGCAGCAGGGGGCATGCAGAGGCTGGAGTCAATGGCACAGGCGGCCCCATCACCTCATGGACCCTGGAGGTTTGACTTAGTCAACGGGTCGGAGGGGAAAGCCCCTGACATCCGGCCTCACCTCTCAGACCTGGATGAATTCCTGCAAGCGCTGGACTGGAGAACCATGAGAAATATCAGTGGGACCGGGGACTGGGGTAGCCAGGGCTCAGGGACGCAGAGCACAAAGTCGCCAGCGGGAGAAAGGCGAGGACCGAGGCCGGCTCAGCGAGCTCTGCCGAAGCACAGGGCCCACCACTGGGCTATCCCAGGCTCGCTGGAGCCCATGGGTGTGCCTTGGGGGCCCAGGGCTTGGACAAACTACCACTGTGTCGTCGCTCTCCATCCTCTGGCGGCTTGGGTGCAGTTCCCATTGCCATGGCAATCCAGCTGGCCTCACAGGTCACTGGACGTGAAGTTTGCATCTGGGGGGACCCAGAGAACTGAACTCTCAGCCGAGCTCGCTCGGAGGAACCATTCTCATCAGCCGATGGAGACGAACACAACACCTTCTCATTCCTGTCACCATCCCGGCCTGGCTGCGGCTGGAGAGAAAACTTCTCTCCAAGGCGGACAGGTCACCCCGCCCAGTGCCCACACAGGCACGTTCCCCACGGTGGCTGCACGCGAGATCTGTCTCGGGGGGAGAGTGGGTGCCTGCTCTCGCTCAAGTCACTGCCAAGCAGGTAACGGGGCAGTGACGCTACCCGAGGCCCATCCCTAAGGACACGAGCCTGTGGTTAAAATACAGATTCTCGAGCCAGACTGCTTGGGTTCAAAACTTGGCCCCCGTTTCTATCAACTGCCCCTTAGTCGCTTTTGCTTATAGTACTGTTTCCTGTGTAAGACAGACTCACAGACACTTGCTCACGAGGTAAAACCTTTCGAATGCTTACAACGGGGCTTCCTACGTAGTAATTGCTCCACAGACTCTGGCTAATATTATCCCCACGTGCAAAGCTCCCCCCCCTTGGCCAGGGGCCGCCAGGCCCGCATGCGGCCTTCCCCTTCCACGCCGTGAGCGGGCCGCCCGGGCCCCCAGCGCCCTCACCGACGACAGGCCGGGGCCGAGCTTCCAACGTCCTGGCGCCACACGTGGCCCGGGCATCTCTCGCCGGTCCCTCCCTCTGGAGCCCAAAACGTGCAGCATTTCTAGGGCAGTATACTTGCTGATTGCTTCCTTCATTATTACTCACAACAACCAGCTAAGACACTGCCAAAGAAACACTGACAGCTGGCCCCGGCGGTGACTCGGGGCGGGCCGGTGCCACCTCTCCCTAGGACCTGTGACGAGAAGGACACCTGGGGAGGAAAGAGAGCAGACAGAGGAGAAGCCGAGACCAGCAACACACCCCCACAGGGCTGGCCCACCACTCACCGACAGGAGAAACAAGCCAGCGCCTCCCTGGAGGAGAAAAAGTGAGAAAATGACATTGTTTCAAGGTCCACGTGTCCACGTGAAAAGTCAGCAATGGAATAAAGCAGCACCGACTTGTCCCCCATGCCCGGCACCGTTTAGGGTGTATCAGTCAGCGAGTCCTGCGGGAGAAAGAGCCCGAAGGAGACGGAGATGACACGGTTTATTTCAAGGAAATGGCTTGTGACTGGGGGGCTGGCTAGGCCAGGCTGAAATCCAGGGGGCAGGCAGGCGGGAACCTCTCAGGAGGAGCTCACGCTGAGTCCACAGGTGGAGTTTCTTCTTCCCCAGGGAAACCCCAGCTCTGCTCTTAAGGCCTTCAACTGATCGGACGAGGCCCACCCACTTTATGGAGAATAATCTTTACTTAAAGTCCACCGACTGTAGGTGTTGATCACATCTGCAAAGCGTCTTCACAGCAGCACCTAGATTTGTGTTTGGCCAAGTTGCCCTCAAACTGACCATCACAGAGGCTGCTTGGAGATGTAGTGACAGCTTTGGATGCAGACGACCGATGGGACAGTTCTTGTTCCGTGTGGGTGTGGGGACATGCAGGGCTGTTTTTTGGAGGGTCAGTGTGATCTCTATCTCAGCACAGGAGATCTCACACCTGACTTCCAGGCGAGGTGGTACAGACGAAAGTAGCTCCAGCCAGCACAATCTCTCTGCCCAAGAGGAGAAAGCCCCCCCCCCCACACACACACACACTCTGCAGGACATAGGGCTGAGCCTAATTTTGCCTTCACTTCACTTCTCACAGGGCCCTTGATCCCCAGGCCTGACACCTCTCGCTCCAGGGTCAGCACTGCTGGTCCAGGGAACCAGGAGGGATGCGAGAAAACTGAAGTCATCTTTACCAGGGAAGTTTTAAAGTTCCTAGCGCTTAAGTTTTAAGAGCTAAAGAAAAAGTGGATTCTGGTAACGAGGCCCTCGGATATCATGACTCTCCCCATCCAGAAGATGTGGAGGTGCACTCAGGAAGCACCCCATATCCTGCATCCAGCACGTCCTTCAGAAAGAACGACCGTCCCCCTCACCCATCATCACCTATTACGATGCGCGACACCGTGCTGGGTGTTGAGGACTCAACGGAGGGTGGGGGAATGGTGGATGTCCTGAGCTTTGGGGGAACCATGCAGAACAAGAGATGGGCAAGAACTCACAGCCATGCGCAGTGACAACTGTGAGCTGTGCGAAACCACGAGAACAAGCGGTTCTCAGGTGCCCACCCTGAGGCTGAAGCTGGGTCCTGAGAACGAGACCCGTACGTCACGCACACCCCTGCCCAGCTCTGGCAGGAACCATGGGCGTGAGACCAGCCATAGTGTCCTCTTGCACTCCACAGTGACACGGAAAGCTGGAGGGAATTTTCCTGCCCTCGCATTGCTGTCACCGGAAGACCTGACTGGGCAGCAGGAAGCTGATGGTGGCTCAGAGGCGCTTCAGAGGCCTGTTCAGATCCGCAGGTTGGAGCCGGGCGGAGAGAAACCTGCCTGATGAGTGGAAGTCTCAGGGACGGGACCAAAAAAACCCCGACTTGGATATCTTCAGTCTCAAAAACTACATCAGGTCTGTGTCTACTGGAACCAGCTTCCCCAGCAGGGCAGCCAGCACCTTTGTCCTCTGGCGTTTCAGGAGTTACCTGTGCCGGCCCGGAGAGAAGACAGAACTCCAGCACGTTCCCCGCAGGTGAGCTGGGTGGGCTCGCCCTTTGCAGAACTGGAAGATTTGTTTTGTTCATCTAATGCCTCTTAATGTTTAGAACTCTTATTTTTTTTCAGCCAACTCTGGGAGGCAGTGGATTCATCAAGAGGGAGTAAAGCTCAAACACTTGAAAACCACCAGCCCGGATGCTTAGGGAAAAAAGCCTTCCTGGGACTGAGAGGCTGAGAGTGAACACCACGACTGTCTAAAACTGCCCTTGCATTAAGAATTTAGTATAGCATATATGTATTTTAGGAGTAGGAGTTATTGCATTACCCCCAAATCAGTTAGAAATCGGAGTAAGTTTCAATTTCCCAATGTAGCAGATACTGTAGGCTGCTGGCCCCAAATCCATGCCCCTCTTCTCCTGGAAGGTTCAGGCGAAGCACCCCACCCGCCCTAGTCGGGTGTCTCACAAATTCCACCACAATAGCCCCGTCCCTGGCCTCCGACTGGTTGGGGCTGGGCATGGGGTGTAATTCTGGCCCAGGAGATGTGTGGGGAAGTCAGCAGGGGTGTAGGGAAAGCTTTCCTCACTCTTAAGGAGAGACCCCAGGTAGAGCTGGGCGGGAGGGGAGCGGGCGGAGGTGAAGCCAGTACCCGGAGAATGCGGAGCAGAGATGCGAGAACCTGGCCTTGACATCGCCGAGCCACTGGATGGAACCCACCACCTAGCTGCCTGACCCCTGGACTTACGTTTTAGAAAATTATTAATGTCCTGACTACTTAAGTCATTTTGAGTGGAGTTTTCTTCTACTCGTAGAGAAAGGAACCCTAACGGACATATCCCATCATCTAAGCAATCTGGGCACCACAAATTACCTGGGAATTTAAAATAATAATAAAAAGAAAACTACTTAACAAAAAAAACCTCCCTGTCACAAAAGGTTACAGCTCCCCGGTCCTCCCCCAGCAAAGCAGAAAAGGAATTTCAGGCAGCGCTTCGCTTCCCAGGGAGGCATCTTCCCAGGGAGCATCTGGGCGGCGGAGATGGAAGCAGATAGGAGCTCGGCTGCTCAGGGGACGGCAGTAAAGACGTTCCCAACGACGTCAAAGGGGACAAATCCAGCCCTTGTTTCAGGTGGGGGGTCCTGGGCTTATTCTTCAGGCCCACGCTCCCTCCCTTCCTGTCCCCAGCCGAGAGATCCCCCGGGAGACGGTGAGGGACACACACTCGCTAAACAGGACTGAGAATGCTGGATCCGGCCTCTGCAAGTTGAGTCTCCTGACCGGGAGGGGTGATTTCAGAACCTCAAACAATCTCACAATAAAATCCAGCCCAAGGAGCTGTAACATCAATTTGAGTTTCGGAAGAAGCCCAGCAATCCCATTTTTCTCTGAGTGGGGACTGAGGGTGCAGCCTGGGTAAAGCCAAGCCCCCACCCACCCCCTTTTCACGTTGAAAAGGTAAACAGGCCCCCCAACCATGGCAGAGCCATGCACAGGCTGTCCATCAGCAGTTACAAATAATCTCATCCTTTCTGGACCTTGCCTTCCCAATTGGCCATTAAAAAATGAATGGCTCCGTAAAATATTTGCTTTTCAGAACCAAGGACCAGACAATTAGGTTTTTTTGCTTTTCTAATACCCAAGCCAAATTTCCTATGCAAAAACCCAGTAAACCCTCTCCAAACAAACTCACGATGGCCCCCGCTAATTCCAAAGGCCTCTTCCTCACATTGACAGCAGAAAAAAATTAAAAGGAGGGTTACCTGCTTTGTGGGCTGTGGGCGGGCAGGGATTGGACCTTCAGCTGTGGCCCCACAGCTGCAGGGCTGGCTCTGCCTGTCCGACTTGTGGACTTGTCCGGCTTGCTGCCGCCTCCGGGACTGGCACGGCTGCCAGGGCCAGGGCCCTGGGCCAGCGCCTGGGCCCCCGTAGGTGTGCACTCACCTGCAGAGAGGTGCCGCACAGGGGTTCCGCTCTCCTCTCTGCTCCCTCCTGTGACCTGCCTCAGGGCCAATCAGGCACTGGAACATCTCTCCCGAGTCATCTGGACTCTCAGCCTAAAGTTGGTGAAGGCAAAGAACAAAAGGGAAGAGGCAGAGGGTGGGGAAGAGAGGAAACCAGGCCCCCACACCCTCCACCAGTCCCTCAGTGATGGTCGGTGGGGCTGGGGGGGACCAGGAGCCCAGGCGAGGCCGTCAGGGTGGCCATCAGGGTCAAATTCCAGGGCTGCTCTTTCCCTCTGGGTGGCTATTTTGGGAAAGCAGCTTGTCTCCAGCAGTCAATAGACTGGCTACTGCGGACGCTGGAATCCGGAAGCCTCGGAGCCCTGCCAGGCCCAGCGCAGGTGAAGGCAGGAGCCGAACGAAGGGAAGTCCAGGCGCCCTGGAGCTCTGCTCTGAGCACAACACAGGCCCCCCATCCCTTCGGTCCCCAGCCCTGAGCACCTGGGACGCTGGACCCTGAGCACCTGGGGGTATGGTTTGTGGGAGGAAGTCCTAGCTTGATGTATTAACCAGGTTGCTGAGGAGCACGTCTGGGGGGCTGGTGGCATCGGGGCAACAGTGTCACCGCCTAGTTTTCTGCCATCCAGGACTAAAAGTCCTTGGCAGCCAGGCCTGTCTTCTCTCCCCATTCACTCTCCAGCCCCTGAGGCTTGTCAAGCACAGGGGATTGTGAGCCTTGGAGCTCACAGCTGTCTGAGGGCAAGGTCACAGATGTGCCAGGGGTCGGGGTTGCGACAAGCCATCCTAACCACTGCTCAAGTTCAACTGTGTGCTTCAGGGGCAGCCAATTAAACTGAGCCTCTGGGAGCCACTTGCAGAATAGAAACAGCGGCACTGCAGAGGAGCTGTGGACACCCCAAGCTCTTCTGATAACTAAGGTTTTCGAGCACAAGGTACATGCTAAGATCTACACCCCCTACTAGGAAACCAGAACCCATTTCCCTAAGGAGACAGTGAGGCAGAGAAAGGAGCCAAGAGGGGACCAGTGGTGGAATTCAGACAACCCCACCTCCTTCCACCAGGTTACAGCCCCGCTCACCTGGGCTGGAAGGAGGGGCGTGGGCTCCGACCTCAGGGTCGTGTCCAATCTCACGGCCACACTGTGCTTTTGGAGGCCCATCTCAAAGCCAGCGGCTCTCTCTGCGACCCCAGAGGGGCCAGCAAACAGGTCGGGTCTTGCTCAAGCTGCCCGATGTATAGCAGTGGGGGTGTGATCCTGGTGAGTCCATCCTGGACGACTCCTGGCTCTCAAACAGCCAGTCCTTTGCCTTCCTCTCCCCGCCAGTGCTGGGTCAGAGGCCCTAAGAAAATCCCCCAAGCACTGGCCAGCTTTAGGCCACCCTGGCACTTAGATCACCAGCTAGTCACTGGGCTAAGACCGAAAGTAATGGGAGAGAAACGTGTGGTGATCTCAGAAAACTGAACCGCGAAGGTGCTTACAGTCAAACCATCAGCGGGAGCTCTGCCTGCTCTTAAGTGCTTTAGGGAAGTATTTACCAGGAGGGGCTAAGAAAGAAGCTGAGGGTTCCGCCTCCAATTTAGTAGACAAGCATCTTCTAAGTTCACGTACTAAGTCCCATGATAAGTCACTTGGGATCCCCCAAAGTGGGAAGGCTGCTTGTGGTTAGAGCTGGGTGAGTCAAACAAAGAAATGAGCCGATGAGCTCAGCCCTTTGGAGAAAGAACAAAGAAAACCACCGGACTGAGCCAGAGGCAGCTCACAGGATGGTGCGAAAAGCTGTGGTCCCGGGAAGCCCCCTTCCCAACTCTGAATACCGAAGCCAGCGGTTCTCAGCGGCAGGGGGGCCATTTTGTCCCCCATTTGGCAATGTCTGGAAACATAGTTGGCTGTCACAATGAGGGAGGGGCGCTACTGGCATCTAGTGGGTAGAGGCCGGCCAGGGACCCTGCTGAACATCTCACAGTGCGTCCGACAGCCCCCCACGACAGAGAACTCTCCCGCCCCAAATGTCAACAGTACTGCGACTGAGAAACAGCTATAATACAATGAAAAGGTATTTTTCTATTCTTTAAAAGTCCTGGGCAAACAGTCGCCTTTAGTCACTGGACGTGTCCCTCAGCCCAGAGGGCCACTGTCGGTGTATACGTCCAACCTGCAGTCCGGCCAGGTGAGAACAGGGTATCTTTGGGGGAGCCCCTGGGAACAGACCCCCACTTGGGCGAGCTGCCCATTGCTCCAGGTCTCCACTCACCCTGGCCGACCCCCTGCCATAGCCCCGGGGAGCTCAGCAAAGCCATAGACAGACGATGACAGTTCTCACAGCAGACACCTCACCTGCGGCAGGTGCGTCACCGGGCAGTGACCTTCCACATACTTTGTCCCGCCTGAATAAATAAAAGCCTCGCCCATCAAAGCGGCCTTTCTGCGTTCCTGGCCTGCCAGGCCAGGGGAACTCGCAGAGGCATCACGCCCCCGATGTCACCCCAACCTCCGGGGACAAAGTGAGTGTGGGGGCAACTGAGTGACAGGATTCAAAGAGCCAGAGGCTCCGGAACCAAAAGGAGCCCCTCACAATCTGGAGCACTTTCCAGTTTGCCGAGAGGCTCAGCAAAGAGTCAACAGCAAGCACCCGAGAGCTAGCTAGGTGGACACACGCCCAGGCTGACAGCGGCCGCCTGGGGAAGCTGGGAGTTGGGGGGAGAGAAGGCCAGAAACGGGCCCAACCCATTAACTTTATCAACCTCTGGGTCGGTTGCCTTTTTATGAGTATTACTACTAATTTTATAATTTTAAAGAACGTTAGTAAAAAGAAAGAACGCAGGCAGAATATCTCATCTTCACGCCCACTTTCCTGGGAACACACTTACCCTGCTCCACGGTAGAAAACTTTCCACTGTAGCCTCCCACGGTCTGTTAAACAGGGTCACCGGACCCCAGACAACTGCCCCGAGTGAGACTCAGCAAAGGCCAGAGGGAAAGGGCAGAGGCATGGAGAGAGCACCTCCCTCCAGCTGATCTCAGGAAACGAGAAAAACCAGCTCACACGCCAGGCCAGGCACCCACAGGGGAGGGAGGCTGTGGGCCTACAGCCCCGGTCTCCTGCCAACATTCCCAAGCAGGTGGCCGTTACCAGGGAGGGGCCGCTCAGGCCACAACAAGGTTCTAGACCCATCACTGGCCCCTGAGGTTCACGATGAGGAAGAAAGTCATGGCGATAAAATGCACCCCACCCCCACGCCCAGCACCTTCAGGCTCTGCACGCTCTTGCCACCTGGAAGTGCCATGCGGGCCACCGCTGTTCCCCACTCCCCAACCCTCGGACCCCGCCGGCTGGTTTTCCAGGCCTGAGACTCAGCATTGTCCCTGCAGCTGCAACCTCTTACCTCTCTCCACCGCGAGAGCTCTGCGCTCCCCTCTGCTGCTCTGCTACCTGCAGCAAGACAAACAGCTCACACACAGGAAGGTGTCCCCAAGACCTTCCGCCTCCCCAGGTTCCAGAGACAGGGGAACCCAGAGACAGGGCCGGAGCTGAGTGGACAGGGGCTGGGACATCTCCCAAGTTCTAACAGCCTCACCTGCTTCCCACTAACATCAATGGCAACACCAGAAATGCAACGTTTGGCCATAACAACATCACGTTCCAAGGATACAGTGCGCACTGTAAACTGCTGGTAAGAAAAATGGATAGGCTGGTAAAATAAATAACCTAAAGTCTGTGTGTGTGTCGTTACCTTAGGATCTACAGGGTGGGGCAAAAGTAGGTTTACAGTTGTTCTTATGGAAAATAGTATAATACCTAATAAATAATAATATGAGAATAAACTCTGTTTCGTGTACTCGCAACTGTAAACCTGTGTTTGCCATACGCTGTACAGGTCCTAAGGCAAACAAAGGCAATACTCCCAGTGGGCTGGACAGAGAAGTTACTTCGATGCCACAGGGGTACTGCCCCACTAGGTCAAACAATGGGGAGCAGCTCCCTGGAGCCCCAGCCCTGGGTCCTGGCACCCCGAGAAGGCTGCCATCTCGGGGGGGCTACCAGGTGATCTGGGATACAGGAGGGTAGAGAAGGGAAGAGATACAGAAGCCAAGCAGACACAAATCCACTGCACCAGGCAGCAAATTAATGGGGGAGTCTACTCCCTGCCCCCCAAAAGGACGGGCTCAAGGGAGAGCACCAGGACCCAATGTCCAGATGTGGTCAGGCAGCTCCAGGGTGGGCCGAGAGAAATTACAAAGGAGGGATGCTGCGGACCCCCAAGGGTTGTCTCTTCCGCCCCTCCCACCTACACCTTCAAGTATCCGACATGCTCAGACCCTGCCTGACCTCCCGTTCACTGAGCAAAACCTGCCCCCAGGAGAACACCAGACACCCCGACATGCAAACTAGCTGGCTGAGCAGGAGCCTTGTCCTGTTCAGGGGATTTTGCATTTGAGGGTAGAGTAAATTTGCTGTCTGGCTTAAGCCAAAAGAATGAAGCTCTAACTTTTAATTTCCAGCCACAAACCAGCTCACTGGAGGAAACGGGGTGGGCGTGGCAGTGGAAGGGAAGACTTCCCTGCGATCACAGACCAGGGCCTTCTGCCCACTGGGTGTTAGCTCTCCTGCCTCTGTGCCTCGTGGGGCCCGTCTCTCTGCCTCGAGCACCCTCCCTCCCTGCCAGCTTCATCAAACAACCCCTCCCGGTCCTTCAAGCCTTGGTCAGCCCTCCCCTCCTGGAGCATGCCTGGTACACCCTGCTCTGGGCTCCAGTGCCCACCCTGAGCATCACCCGATCACTATATCCCCTCCTCTCTCGACTCGGGGAGCTTCCCGTTTGCGGTCTCAGCACCTCAAACAGGAGACAGGACACAGTAGATGAATGAACACATCACCCCAGCTTTACAGTTAGCTGAAATCCCAAATTAAGTCAATGACAGGATTAATATTAAACAAAAGCCATGAAACAAAGCAATGCTTTTTTTCAGATGGTGCCAGCTCCCTCACTGATATTGGGGCGGGGCAGGCTTGCTCTTGAGGTGCACCGTGTTAACCCCTTCCTTCCACACAGTGCGAACCTGACCGGGTGAGGGGTTCTGACCCCTGATAATTTAGGAGCAGCAATCAGAAGAGAGGAAAAGGTTTGCAGAGATCAGAGTCACTGACAAAACCAAGGAGAGGCAAGCGAGGGGGCAGAGAATAGCAGGGGAAGTGGAAATGGTACAAAACAGGACAGCGACACTAAAGGGCTCTGAGGCTGGGGCCTTCCGGCCACTGTCGCAGGCTCCACGGCAGGGCCCAAAGGTTCGGAGTGATGCTCTGACTCAGCAGAAGAAAGGTAAATTGTGTTTACTCTGTTTTAAGCAAGCATACTGCTCCCTTTGTGTGCCTGGCCCCACAGTGAACTCCAGGGGGGTCCCCCCCCCACAGGGCGCGAAGCTGCCCGTGAAGCTCCAGGCAGAGGACATACACCCGGAGGCAGCGGGGGGGCATGGCCACGCCTGCGTCAGCACCCACAGGAGCCCACCGAATATGCCCGGCACGGGAACACACACACGAGCGGACAAAGGAATAAATAAAAGAATGGAAGGATTTTAGAGTGTTGATTAAATGTCTGAATTCTCCACGGGGCCCTCCCTTCTCTCTCTGCTGACTCTGCCTCAAGCTTCTGTGGCTCCGATTTTCTTGCATAAAATTCCCGGGACCATTTCCCTGTGGAGTGGCTGTGACGGCATCAGCTCCCTGGAGGGCAGGTCCTCGCTACCCAGGGGGATGGGAAAAACATAAATGCTGCTGGTGTCCTACCTTTTTTTTTTTAGGTTGTAAACTGTTGATACAACAAGACACTATGAGGACACAGGTCCACAAATAGAATTAGAAACTGTGGTGTCAGATCCTCCTCCAGGGGGCCCATGATGTGCCCTTGAGCGCGGGCGGGGCCTGTGACTTACTTCTAACAAACAGAAGGCGTCTCAGATGGGCAGACGTCACGCCCACAGTGACAGTTCTCAAAGGGCCTTCGGACCCTTTCAGTTCCTGCCGCGGGAACTTGCTGTCCCCCATCGAGGTTGCAGCAGAGTGACTCTGGGTCACGCTACACACCTTCGAGCCCTGGCTCTGCCATAACCACACCCGTGCCCGGCGACGTGCCCCCCCCCACCAGACTTCAGTTTCCTCCTATGCAAAACGGACACACCGGCAGCTTCCTCCCAGCGTTGTTACAGCGATTAAACAAGGTAACGTCTGAAAAGCACACAGCACGAGCTCAATAAATGTTGGTTATTTCCGCATTATTATTTATTTACCTCCTGTTGTCCTGACGGGGCCGCACCGTCGGAGGGGGCAGCGACGGTCTGTCTTGCCCGCTGTGGCTCGGAGCCTTGAACTTGAGGTAGACCAAGCAGTACGGGGTAGACCAATGACCCAGCTCATGCCATCCTCCCGGCAATGCTGTGAGGGAGGCGGGACAAAAATAATTTATTCCAAGATGAGAAAATGGGTTGAGAGATGTTAAATTCTTGCCCAGTGCCACCGAGGAAAGGGGGCGTAAACGGAGGGCCATCTCACTCCCAAGCAATGTTCTTTCTATTTCCCCGCTGCTTCAAACACAACTTGGACCACAGTTAGCTTGACACGTATCTCAGGATACGCGTGAGTTAGCCTCCGGCACAGTAACCGGCTCACCTGGTCACAGTTCACACAAACGCGCGTCGTGGGCCCTGTGTGGACACGCGAAGCTGGAAGCTGCGCTCTGGGAGCGGCTGGGAGAAGGTGCGATTCTTTGGTGGAGGGGAGGGAATGGGACAGGCAGGGAAAGTGCTTGCTTTTTTCAACAAAATTCGGCGTGCGATGCTGGCTGATGGCTGGCTCAGGAATGGAAGTCTTGAAGTATTTGGGGTTAAATGGCTTTTGTGGGGCTAGGACAGTCCTCGGAGGGTGCCAAAGTGGGGGGTTGGAGAGCTGTCGGGCCCCCTAGTGCAGTCTCAGTCCGAAATCCTACCCTGGGCCTGTCCCACCTTCTCTGTTGGAAGGTCAGCTCAGCTGTTTTCTCAGCCTCGCAGGCTCTCTCTACCTCCCACCCACATCCCTCCCGGGTTCTGCCCTGAGCAGGGAGGTGGCGTCCAGGGCAGGCTGGGTGGTACCCAGGGTGAGTAAATTTAACACAGGCCCCTGAGCAGCTGTTTCCCAGCAGGTTTTCAAGAACTGTTTCCCTATCTCCTGGGGCCGGAGGCAGTGATTGAATTTGCTTTGGGGTTTGGGTACATAATTCTGAGATACAGCTCGTGCCCGGTGGTGACCCTGGAGCAGGAGGCATCCACCAGTGGTTGATCACATGGTCCGGGATTTTAAACTTGCTTTATCCCGTCACTGATGGAGGGTTTCAGAAGAAAAGGGGCTCATATCAACAGTAGTCATTCCCACTTCCAAGTCTATCTTCATTCATTTTGTTGTGAGATGGTTAAACATCTTCTGAGGTTGTCACATGTCAGGATTAGGAATCTATTCAACCCAAGTCAGTTAACACCCCTCCCCCACAGGGACACCCCTACGTCCACTGCAGGCCAGCTCTTTCACCTCTGGATGGACCCTCCCTTTCTCCCACCTACTTTCCACCTACTGAGTGTTGAAACTCCACTCTCTGCACAGGAAGCGTGGCGCCCAGCGGAGGCTGATCGGCCAAGAGCAAGGAGAGGGATCAGATGGGAATCAGGCAGGTGTGGTGGGGAGGCTGCGAGAAGGGAGCCAGCCCCTAAGACTGCATCCAGTGACAGTGCAGAAGAGGACACTGGGCACCATGAGGTCAGGGGGATTCTCCAGGACTAGACTGGCAGATGGTGGGCTCCACCCACTGGGGTCAGCTACCACCTGCCCACAGCCAGGGACATGGGAGCAGAGTGTCTTTTTGCATCAACTCCAGGCATTTTACTCCACTTAAGCATCTGCAATACTAGTTTACAAAGGAAAACATCGATTTTTAGGAAGTGGAAGAAGGGGATATTTGCAATGCAAAAACCAACCAAATAAAAAACTGCAAAGGCCTCATTAGATTGTATCAGCGAAGACTATAGAGGAAGGTTCTCCTGACTCAGTGAAATTATGAAAAATCCAGGAAAGCCAGGCTCTTTATCACTGATGATCCCCAGTAGCAGCCACAGCATCCTGCCCCACAGTTTATGTCCATTGTCTAATTTATTTTACACCAAACTCTATGAAGTGGGTCCTCACATAAGCCCAGCTTTACAGACGAGGGACCAAATCCAGGAAGGTCAATCATCTTTCCAGATTCACGCAGCTGGAGACAGAGATGGGCCTGGGAAGCAAACCTTTGACTCAAAGCCATGCGCTTACTGAACGCTGGGAGTCCTGGTGGGGACCTTTCAATGGAGAAAAAAGATCCGTGCTCCCTGCTAGACCCTGGCATCTAGCAGCCTCTGCAAGCCTTCTACAGCCAGGCCAGAAAGGGAGAGGACAGCCCACAGCTGGCCACCAACCGTTTTCACTGCTAAGGACTTTAATCACTGAAGCTGGGATTTAAAGGGCCCCTGCCAGTCCTCCCCAACTGCACACGCACACACACACACACGGACACAAGAGCGGCCCTGTTGTCCCACTGCCTAAAAGAAAAAGATGCGACTTCTAATGGCTCTGGAGTCAGTACTCTCCTCCCCCTGGTGTGATACAAACAGGTGTTTCTGCCTGCCCCGTCCTAACACAAGACACACAGGCAGGCCCTTCAGCAAAGGCCTCAGGTGCAAACTCAGCAAGAACAGCTGGAGGGCTGGGGGTGGGGCTGTGCCCACATCACCCCCTGTCATCCCCTGAGGGGGTGACACCCAGCCTCCCTGCACTCATTCTTCAACTATCAAAAATGAGGATCATGCCCTGGCCGAGTGGCTCGGCTGGCTGGAGCACCGTCCTGTGCACCAAAAGGCTGCGGGTTCAATTCCCCGTGAGGGCACATACCTAGGCTGCAGGTTCCATGCCCGGTCGGGGTGTGTACAGGAGGCAACCGGTCAATGCTTCTCTCTCACATTAATGTTTCTCTCTCCCTTCCTCTCTCTAAAATCAATAAAAACATATCCTCAGGTGATGATTTAAAAACAAAAAACAAAATATGAGGATCATAATTCCCACGCCCTCCCTACCTCACAGAGACCAGAGAACAGACCGCCGGGTGCCATACCTGGGCTGCTTGGCTCCCCAAGGTGGGCGGCAGGAGTGGGCCAGGTTTGCTCAGTCAGACCCGGTGGAGTCACCCAGGATCCGAGAGGGTGGAGGCCAGGAAGTGAAGACAGGGCCTCTGGGGCAGGCTCTCTCTACCCTGCTAATCCCCCTGCCCGCTAGTCTCGGCCATTCCTTCCCACCAACTCCCCCTTCATAAGAACCCTCCACCCAGCCTCACACCTTTACCTGCAATAGACAGCTAAATAGTCAATAGGCTCACGCATTCCTAATTTTGCTAATGCCATTCCCTTCAATGCACCCTTCCCTTCCCTCCAATTGCCTCTGAATCCCGGCTGGTTTCCCAGGCGCAGGTCAAATCCCTTCTACATCCCTCAGTCTCTCCCAGCCCTGTGAGCTCCTGACACCCCAGAGCACTTACCATCTTCCCACATTCCCGTCAGCTGTCGGGTCCTCAGCACTGCACGGCAGTCCCGCAACATTTCACGCATGCATCTGTCCACCCACCCAACCAGTGCTGATCAAGCTCCTGCCATATGTCGGGCACTGACCTGTCACTTTCCTTGTCCATTCTTTCCCCATTCTCCAAGATGACTGCTTCCCACCTTCTGTCCCGACACCCACCCCCTCAGCAGTCTCACCCAGGCCCATGGCATCAGGTACCATCTTAGCGAGAGACCTCTCTCCTGCAGTCCAGGTTCCAGCACCCAACACCATGTCCACTTGCGTGTCCAACAGGCAACTTACTAGCCAATTCAGAGCTGCAGGTCTCCCAGGAAGCCTGCAGCCTGCTCCTTCCAGGTCTCCCCGTCTCGGGGAACGGTCCAGCCGTCTGAGCAAGCCACAGGCTGCGCAGCGATCTTTGTCTCCTCTGTTTGCCCCGTTCCCCCACATCCACCCAGCAGCAGGCCGTTTTGGCTCTCCCTCCGAAGTCTCCTGCCTCTATCCCCTCCACACGACAGCCCTCGTCCAGGCCGCTGTGGTTTCCAGCTGGACCAAGGAACAGCCTCCAGAGGGTGTCCCTGCTGTCACTCTTAGCTCAGTCCATTCTTTACACAACAGCCAGAGTGATCATTTTCAAACATGAGATCATGACAGTTGCAGCTCAAAACCCTCCAGGGGCTGCTGCACATCACACTTGGGTTTTCCTGCTAAGTCCTCAAGGCCTACAAAACCCTCCATGACCTGGCCCTGGCTGACATCACCTGTTACCTGTTACCCCTCGCCCCAGCCTCACTGGCTTCCTTACGAAATGTCTCAAATGCACCAAACACAGGATCTGCTCTTGCTGGCCCTGCTACCCGGAAAGCCTTCCCCTCACCTCAACGACTTAACCCTCCCAATAAAAATAAACACCCCCTCCCTGGCACACTTCACCCCTGTACCCCTTCACAGCATTTACCACAACCTAACATTGTTTCAAATATTACTTTGTTCATTTATCTCCTGTTTCTTCCATCAGAAGACCCGTTCCACACAAGCAAAGATGTGCCTATTTGTCTTACTGCTGTAGTCTCAGTGCTGAAACGGTGTCAGCACGTAGCAAGGACTCAATAAATATCTGTTGAATGAACGAATAAATGAATGAATAAATCCTGTCTATTTCCTTATTACAGTGATTTTCGACCTTTTTCATCTCACGGCACACATAAACTAATTACTAACCTTCTGCAGCACACCGAAAAATACACTTTTTGCAGATCTGACCCAAAAAAGGTATAATTTTGATTCACTCATATCGAACGGCTATTGCTGTGCTGGCTGTTGTCATTTCTTAATTTGACTATCTAAAGAAAAAGAGGTCCGTGCCCCTGCCTAAATAGTCAGGTGTTGCATGTTTTAAAAATTCTTGTGGCTCACCCAGTTGAAAATCGTTGCCTTATTAGAAACATCTGATCTCCTCTAACCCGAGGTTGAGTAGCCTGTAACTGGGGGGCATCTTTTTTACCGTTTCATCTTCCTACACCTCCTAGCCCGGAGGCCAGTTACAAGGGCAGGTTCAGGGCTGGGACTGCCACCAGGTTCAGCAAGCCACGGGAAGTGCGGCCTGGCTGCTGCGATGAGAAGGACCTGGGGGCTGGTCTAGGGTTAGCATTATTGATTTATGATGTGTGCCAAGGACATGGGGTGGGAAGTAAACATGCAGTCCACGGATCCTTGAAGCTGGAGAGAAAGCTGATTAGCAGGGCAGAGCAGGCCAGTCCCCGCCAGTCCTCAGGTTTGGGGAGCTCAGGAGACAGGCCACTAACCCACATGGGCAGCAGATGCCAATGGGCCCCAGGGTCCCAGCCAATGCCCCACCTCTTCAGCCCTCCGCCCATGGACAGACCGTCAAGGAGCCTCCCTGCCTGCTCAGCCCACTGATCTTGGCCACTGCTGCACAGAACCGTGGCTCTTGCGGGACACTCAGGCTCAGAGGCACAGCCCTTTGTCTCAGAGCTCTCAGACCTGAAGGCAGAAGCAGAACCAGCCCCATGTCACTTCCAGTGGGCTCCTGACATGACTGCATCTGCTAAGGAGTCCCGCAGGCAATATTCCAGGAAGCCCAGCCAATCCTTGCTGTAGGAGACCAGCCTGGATGCATCAGGACCCCAGCTTTCTGCACAGCTTACTGTCCCCCTTGCTCCCTGCGCCCCACCAGGCACAGAAACAGTGAAGGCGCCCGGAGCGTGTGCCCCATCCCTGCTTCCTGGCCACATCCACCTAACCTGGGGCAGGGGGCCTGGGCCACACTGCTGCTGATCTCAGCCAGGAGCCTGCGCCAGGAGAAGCGCCCTCGCCCCAGCTCCAGGCCCCCGCAGGGCTCCTGCCCGGGAGTGGGGGTGGGGCGTGGGGCGCGCGGGGCGGCAGCGCTCATGTTCACCTTGGGGACAGGGAGACTGAAACCCCTCTCCTGTACCTCTCTTTAAAACACAAGTTGGGGGACTTGACCTCTTCTTCTAGCACTATTTTAGTGGCCTCAGCACTTTTCACTGGTTGGGGAGCCAGCCAAGCTCAAATCTCCCCACCCCCACCCCCACCCCCACCTCTGGGGGTCGAGGTATTTGCCCCGGTCTCACGTGGGTGACAGCGGCAGTAAAACCAGAGCCCCCATCCCCACTCCTAGACCAGCGAGTCCTCCTGCACCCACGACGGAGCCTGAGCAAGAAAGAAATATCCAGCCGTGCAACACCCAGAGAAGGACCCCTTCTCTCCAGACACAAATCAAAGAGCATTTGGTTGCTTCTTGGAAATTCTTCTCTTTTATGACTCGGAGGCCGCTCAACTCAACAGGGTTTCCATTATTACTATAATGAAAGTCCTAGGTTTCGTTCCGCCTCCTTTTTTTACGAACTTTCTCGCAGACTGAGAAACGCGAGCGATTACCTGCGCTCACCCCTGGGCGCGGCGAGCGGGACGCGCGGGCTCCGGCCCCCTCCTCCCCGAGCTGGGCGGCAAGGCTCCCGCAAAATCTCGAAATGCCCCCGGCTCTGCGCGGTCACGGAGGGAAGCAGCCCGGCGCTGAACAAGCCCAGGCAAGCCCAGGCGGAGTCCGCTTCTGGGTCCTCCCTCCTGCGTGCGCCACCCGGGGCGGGAGACGCGTCTCCACCGCCCCAGATCCCGGCAGTGGGCGCTCCCCAGGCGCACGGGGCGCGGGCATGGCCTCCGCCTGAAAAGGAAAAGGGACCTGGTCGGGAAACGAGGGGTGGGTGCGGGCAGCGCCAGCCTGAGCGGGATTAGGGGGCACGTCGGGGGATGGGCTGTGCGCGCAGCCCGAGGCTCGCCGGAGGGGGAAGGCGCGCGCTCGGCCGTAGGGCGGGGCCCCTCTGCTGCCCCCCCCCCCCCCGGCTGCCCCCCTGCTGCCCCACTGCTGCCCCTCCGCTGCCCTGGTCTCCGGGGCTGCACCTCCCTGGCGAGAGCGCGGACTTTGCGCGGGGCCCCTCGCCTCCGCCGACCGCGGAGTCCTCCTGGGGCGCGCCGCCCGGAGCCTACGTCCCAGGCTCCACGGCCATCGAGACCCTTCCGGGGCTCCTCGCCCTCCTAGGCGGGACCGAAGCCGGGCTGGCCGAGGGGGACCTGCAAGAAAGCAAGAGGAACCTCGGCAGCGCGCGGGCCTCCCCCCTAGAAGAGGCAAGAAGAAATCCGTGTCCCGGGCTTAGACGAGGGAGGCGTCCAGGGTCGGGACCTGTGGTCTCCACGACATTGCGGGCCCCGAGAGCTGGAAGGTCGCGCGCAGCCCCGGACTCCTGGAGCCGGGAAAGGACTCCTGGAGCCGGGAAAGGACTCCTGGAGCCGGGAAAGGACTCCTGGAGCCGGGAAAGGACTCCTGGAGCCGGGAAAGGACTCCTGGAGCTAGGAACGGGCGCCCCCCGCCCCGCTCACCAGGTCCCCAAGTTCCGCCGGGCGCTGCGGGCCACCGGGTTGACCGGGCTTGGCGAGTCGCGGGGCGCAGGCGGCCGACCGGGGCATCATTGAGGCGCTGGCTATAAACGTTCCCCCCCAGAGGCAGACACTGAGGGGGTCTGAGCACAGAGCCGGGGAAGGCGCCGGACAGCCCCCGAGGTGCGCGCCTCCTAATGCTCTCCGTTTCCATGCTACCCGGCGAGCCCCTAGGAGTTGGTGGGGAAGTGAGTGCAGGGGCGGCCCTGAAGACCCCCTTCCCTGTGGGGAAAGGGTTCCCCAACCACACCACCCCATTCCCAGCGATCGTTGATCCCACCCAGTCGGATGGGCAGAACCTCAGGGCCTGCGGGGGACAAGTTGCCCCACTGCGCCCAAGATGAAGAGACAGGGAGCCCCCCCACCCCGGGGGGCCTCCCTCTGCCCTGGGGGTGTTGCAGGACAGAAATCACTTCATCAGAGGCAAACCCTCCTGGCAGATTCACACTGTGGCACAATGGCAGACTCCGGGAGATGCCCCCAGGGACCTGGTAGGCACTGTCCCCACAGGGGCGAAACTGCAGGGGAAGGTCTGCTTGGCCTCATGAAGCAACAGCTCCCTGAGTGGAGAGTGGGAGACTCGTCCCTCTTGCCCTGGGAGCAAATGGTGGTGGGGGGGGAACAACAGGGAAGTGGCTCTGGCTGGGTATGTGATCACATTTGGGCACCCTGGAGGGAGCAAGTAGACACCAGTGTGAGCGGCCCTGTTTGAGGGATGGAGACCTGGAGGCTCACAGGGATGAGTCTGCGCAGAGCCCGTGTTTCCCACACTTTTCCAGGGATTCTAGAACAGAGAGGAGAGAGCCGGCCAGCAGGTGAGAAGACCCAGGTGCAGGTGGGTGGCTGCAGGTTGGCCTAACTTTCCCCACAGCAGCAGCGCAGGGACGGGACCATTCAGTGGGGCAGGTGGGATGGAGAAGGCCTCTGCAGATCCTCACAGACTCCGATGGCTCTGGAGGGGGACATGGCGATGGAAGGGTAGGGGGCTCTCATCCTGACTCGCCGTGTGACCTCGGGCAGTGATGGTAACAGCGAACTTGCATGAAGTGCTCAGAGTGCCCTGCATCTTCCTAAGCCCTCCCCCAGGTAATCTCATCCAACCCTCAAAGCGATTCTAAGAGACAGGTGCTAGCACTGCCCCATTTACAGGTGAGGAAACGAGGACCAGAGAGGGAAAACTTGGTCACCACCAGAAGGAGGAGAGTGGGGTTGAACCAGGACCCAAATCCATGCCTCTCAGACCCCAAGCTTCACTCTTTAAGCACCTACCATCCTGCCTCAATTTAGCAAATTGCTTAGCCTCTCCAAGCCGTGTGCTTAGACAGCGCAGGCTCATGGTTTGAATTCAATAAATATTGTGGAATGAATGAATGAATGAATGAATGAAATCCTAGCCCTCGGGGTAACTGTAAGGACTGCACTGGATAGAGTGTCTGCACACCGCAGGGACTGTCGTGCATTCGGCAGCTCGTCTAAGGAAGCTCTGGAGTGCCAGGCCCACGGAAGCATCAGTTCACTCTCTGCCCCATGTGCACAGGCGGACTCCCGGGAGGGCTCCTGTCGGAGAGCCCTGCCCATCCCTGCTTTCCATTCCGAGCCGCCAAAATGCCTTGACCTGGGCAGGTAACGGATGAATGCGCTTCGGAGGCACCAGTCTCTGGCAACTAGAGAACTGAAGTAACCAGGTTCTTGTCTACTTTTCTATCCAGAGAGGCCAAAACATATCCAAGCCTCTTTTTTTTTTTCTTCAAGCATTTTTGTGTGACGACTTTCAGGCCTCTTTATCTACTGGAATCTCTCTCCAGCCCCGCCAGGTGCGAGGACACCAAGCCCATCTGCATTTCCTCTAGAACACATCCAGCACCCAGACATGCACACACCCCTAACTTTCAAGCAGAGGGGGGCTACAGAGAAAGGGAGCTGCGGAGGTAGCATCGGCAAGCTTCATTTAGGCCCCCGGTGCGCCCTGGTCACATCCCCACACACAACTTCGAAACAGTGCGATCCCAGAGGCCTTCAGGTCTTAAATTAAACCACAGAGGCCCAAGGGCTCCTGCTCCCCAGTCAGCCTCTGGGTCAGTCTTGCCCAAGAATGTGAATTAAAGAAAGACAAGGTCCTGGAATTAGAACATGGTTATAGTTGGACAATTTTGGAAATATACTAAAACCCACTAAGTTGTACACTTTAGAATGGTGAAATTTATGGTATATAAGCTATATTTCAGCAGGAAAAAAAATGGAGCCACCATTCTTCCTTACTGGCTAGAAGTACATGGCCTGAACCCAGCAGGTCATCAGAAGGCCCAGGCTCTCCTGACAAATGCTAACTGCCCCGGCTTAGAGGATCTGGTCCAGTTGTAGGTTAACGGGAGGGCCAGGCATCCTCTGGCTGCGGCCTTTTCCTGAAGGGGCCCGGCTGTGGCAGCCACAGGGGCAGCCACAAGTGGCTAAGAGGCCAAGGCAGCCTGTTCCTTACACCCCTGAATACGTAACTACAGGGACACAGGGCCCTGGACTGGAACCTGCGGAAGAAAGGGGTCTTTTGGGGAAGGGCTTTCTTTTTATTTTTTAAATGTATTTTTTATTGGTTTTAAAGAGGGGGAGAGAAACATTGATGTGAGAGAGAAACATTGACTGGTTGCCTCCCACACACACCCCAACTAGGGACTAAACCCACAACCTGGGCATGTACCCGGACCAGGAATCAAACTAGTGACCCTTTGGTGGAGAGATGGCACTCAATCAACTGAGCCACACCGGCCAGGATGGGGGGTGGGGGGGCTTTCTTCATTGTAGCCCTGACATCAGAGAATTGCTTGGGGGTGAAGGTGGGGTGACAGTGGGCTGGCCAGCGTGTGTGTAGCATGTGGGGGTGCTCCAGGGAGCCCACCTAGCAATTACCAAGCCCTTGTGTGAGCAAGCACAGTTTTCAGGGCCCCATCTCTGAGAAAGAAAGCCCAGAGACTTTCTTTTTCAGAAAAGGACTTGCTGGGTTGGTGGAGAAATCACCCCCGGATTAAAAATAACAAATAAATCTAAGAAGTCAAAATGCTGTGCGAAGGGGAGAATTACTTCGCAGCGTGTGCGCATCCCTGTGCTGACTGGCACGTCAGCTAAACACAGCTCAGGGTTCTGTTCATTTTCCTAACGTGGCTCTGGCTTATGCAGCCAATCAACCTTTCTCCTCACTGAGGGCAGAGAGAGGTTGTCTTATTCTTAAGGGATCTGTCTGAGGATCAATTGATTGATCGCTTGATATTTAATATACATCCTTCCATCCATTTAGCTACCATTTATCAAGTCCTTATTTTACGTGTTATGCACTGTTATGTGTTTTGCAGTCTTGGTCTCATTTGATCTGCCAGCAGCTCTATGAAATCCCTAGTATCATGCCCATTTAGCAGGTGATAAACTGAGTCTCAGGCTGCAGTCCCGTGTCTTTGTCTAAGGTCAGGCGGCTTGTAAGCAGCAGAGCCGGGATTTGGACCTGTGCTGCGTCCTAAAGGCAGGGCAGTCGGCCTCAGCACACAGGGCCACTGTTTGACACAGGTGCTGGCCGGGGGGGAAACCCCTCGATTTGTATTGGAATAAGTGAAAGCTCCCCAGCCTCGAGGTCAGAGGTGGGACTTGCCCGGGGTCTGTTTGCTGCCTGCGGCTTTTGTAAACACACAGAACCGGTACCTTCGGCTCCCCAGCTGGAAGAGCCCCACGCCCAGCCTGAGGACTGCGGAGGACAAGGATGCCGCCCCTCCAAGATCCCGGGGAGCAGCAGCTCACCCCAAGGCTCCAGTCCTGGCTGCCGCCTCACTGTCCCTTCAGAGGAGGCCTGGGACGGTCAGGCCACAGCCCACTGGCTCCCCCAGGTGCAGCTGGGGGTGGGGATGGAGAGGAGGCCCTCCTCTCCGACAGGGCCACCCCAACGCTCAGTGTCAGAGCTCTCTGAAAGATAAGTCTTGCGGACCCACACATTGAATTTTTCAACAAACACATCGGGGGTCTCCCCGACTCCCCAGAGGGCCCCCCTGAAGGCTCCCCCATCCCCACCCACGGTGACCCCATCCTTGCAGCGGGCTGGCAAAAATCCTTGCGGCCATCCTTGACCTCAGCACAGCCTGCCGGCTGCACCTTCAAAATACAGCCCGAGTCCGGTCTCCTCCGCTCTCTCATCATGTTAACTGTTCCCACTCACTCTGGCCCAAGCCACTGCCACTCTCACCCGGGTCATCGCCGCGGCCTCCTGACGGGTCTCACTTGGCCCTTGCTCCCCAAAGTCCGTCCTCAACACAGCACCCAGGAGCGATCTATTTAGAACGAAGTCTGACCACATCCCTCCTCTGCTCGAACCCCGCCAGTGGCTCCTCACGCCCCTCAGAGTCAAAGCCAAAGCCACAGGCCCTCTGTCGCCTAGAAAGCGCAAACGAACCAGCCGCCGCCTGGCGCTCGGCCCCGTTTCACGCTGCGCTCTCTTGCGTGCCCTGTTCCAGCCGCGCCGGCCCCCTTGCTGCCCTGGGAACACGCCCAGGAGCTCTCTCCCACTCCCCGGGAACCAGGCTAGGGCACAGGGGCCAGCAGTCACCACCCTTCGTCACCACCGCCGAGGCTGTAACCATGAAGCCCTTTTCCGTCCTGGGCCCCAGGGAGACATCGGAGGGGACAGTACCGAGGAGGTCCTTAGGCCCTCGGTTACCACGCGCATTCCGACAGCCAAAGGGCCCTGGGGTAGGAAATGACAATTCTCTCCTAATTCAGGAAATACTGACCTAAGCACATCACTTCCGATAACTGCATCATTCTTTTGATTCATCAGAAAGTTAAAAAAAAAAAAAAAAAGCAACCCCATGCCAGTAGGAAACGTGGATTGTTCTAGAGAAGAGAGTCATCCACTGAAGGGTGGGCTGAGATAATTCCGCTCCCGGGCTGTGAGCCCGTGGGCCACGTGGGGGGTATGGTAGAGATGCCAAGGGCAGGTGGGGCCCTCCTGGAACAGAGCAGATGCTAAAGAGACATAGGACTTGGTGGAACGGGCGCCCACCTACGCTAAGTCTCTCTAAAGGGCAGGCGAGGTCAGCAGAGGAAGCCAGAAGGAAAGGCACCCAGGTCCCAGCTACATCAACCGTCTCAGCCCGAGGACCACGGGGTGGCTCTCACTAATGATGCGGGTCCTTGTCCTAGTGGGACCCTTGCTCTCTACCCAGCCACACCCACGCTTGTGCGTTACCTTTTGGGCAGATGCTACCAAGTTCACGCTTGCAGTCACAGCCCCTTTCGAAAGTTGTCGTTGGCCTCGGCACGGCGTCACCCAGGTCTTTCTGTAAATGGGAAGCACGCTTAGCGCAGCCCTCAGAAGACCATGCACTGCCCGCATCCAGGACGTCTTGGCGGGGGCCGTGTCCCTCCCAGGTGCCGGGGCGCAGTGCCTCGGAGAGCAGTCACTTTGGGCCCGTGGAGACCTAGAGCAACAAAGAAGCAAAGCAGCTCGGGGCATCTGCCCAGGTGTCCCTCAGTAGCCTTCTCTCCCAAGGGTGATTTTGCCAGGAGGAACCTCGCCTTTGAGTTAAGGCACTTCGGTCCCCAGGAAGTGCCTGGGAGAGTGGGTGCCTTCCAGAGGGCACTGGTATCCCAGACAGAATTTATCAGCTTTGAAGGTAGGAGAGAGAGACAGGTCAGACACAACACAGACATGGTGCTCGGGCCGCCAGGCTGAGCAGAAGCGTTACGCAGAGGTGGCCTGGGGTCCCTTTGAGCCTGGGGTGTCCTGGGAGGTCAGTGAGGTGAACACAATGGGGGAGCATTGAAGACAAGCTTGGCCCCTTTCACAATTTGATCTAATGCCTCCTGTTTAGAAGAAAACCCAGATTGGTACCTTTTCTACGAAACCATCTATGCCTGGTCCATTTTTGTGAGAGAAAAAAAACACACATTTATGACAGAGAAGGAAGCCTCGTATGTCTGAGACCTTGAACAGACTATTGACAACATTTGGGCTGTAGAGCAAGGGGACCTTCAGACCACAAGGGGCAAATGCCTTGTGTGTGACAAGGCTTTTCTGAGGACATGAGACACCCAGGCCACTGCTGCATCTTAGGGGACCTGGGAGTTTACACAATGAAAAATGTCAAAACTGGGTTAGAAAAAAAACAGAACACACACACACAGCCCAAATAAAAAGAACTGGGCTGTTGACCAGAAAAGACGTACAAAACCCGAAGGCCCTTTCGAACATGAAGCTCAAGCCGAACAGCTTACCCCCAGCAGATCAACCCCGAAGCGAGATACCCCAGGAAAGCCAGTGAAGGGCCTCGCTCCGGGCACTGCAGCAGGAACCCGAAGCCTGGGCCTGGACGGCTCCACAGGCCACGCTTCTAAATTCAGGTGATCTAGCAAATGTCCACGTATCCACTCTTGACCAGGACTTGGTTCAAGGGAGAAGCAGGAGAAGGCAGAACTGGAACTGTCAACACCGTCACTGAGGAGTGACCCCTATCCCCGGGCGCCCTGCCACCCTATTGTGATACAGCGAAACGCTGTTGAGTTATAAAGGCAGGGACCGTATCTTAGACTGTTTGTACCTACTCACAGCCCGATGCTCATGACAGTGGATACTCGGTTAGTGCTTCTTGAGTAGAAACAAATTACCAAGAATTCTTGGGGCAATGTAATGATTTTCCATCACCAGACTAAAAAAACAATGTATAGCCTACTGGTCCCATTTGAGACAGCCCTAGTCAAGTTTCTGGGCTAACTTTCTCCACCTCTGTCAAGTCCACTATATTGTGACCAAGGGGCCTGGCAGCTCCCAGGCTCCCAGGCCGTCCCATCCACATGAGCACGTACAACACAGCCCTAAGCTGGGGAACTGGGAAGTTACCACCTGGGGATGGGTAACGCCACCTGGAAACCATATTTTACCCGATAGAAGAAAGGCAATCTCATGATACGGGAAACTGGGCTGGCTTCTAGCTAATCGCAGTACTTCACCTCCAAGTAGCTGAAGGTCGTGAGGACACAGCATGTTCGTTTCAAGGGCATTCAGATTGGTCCTGCTCAGAACACCAAACAGCGTGAGACAAGCGAAAGCCTTGGGCAGGAAGGAGGGAACTCACTGGGCGCAGAAGTGGGCTGAGACACCGAGTAGAAACCCCCAAACAAGGACAGAAAGCCGGATCGTCAAGGGAGAGGCTGGTGGGGAAAGAATGGGACCAACACCCGGGGCTGGTCCACGTGGACTCACAGCTGCATTTGCTACTGTTGCTCTGTGACGTTTCCCAAGCCCGGGGCGGGCACAAGGCCCCACATAAAACCCACTGGCAAATGGGCCAGAGTGCTCAGTTCAGCGTGGCTGGGGGGCTGTCCCATCTGTCCTGTGCCAGCCCGGTCAAAGATGGTCAGGCCTCCCCGGGAATACTATTAAACGTCCTCAGATAACAGCCGCATGAACAACGAACCCAGCCTCCCCCAAGAAATGAGAACCACGGTGGATGCCGTGGCAGGAGCCTCCGAGGCCTGTTCCACAGGGGCTCTGGAAGGAGCCCCAACGAAATGTGGGTGACTTAGGAGATGACACAGATCCTGAACGGCAGGGAAATTTCTAAGTAAACTTTCTGATTTTTATTAGAACAAAATCTTGGAAAACTCTTCTTCCAGAACACATGGGGTCATATAAAACTAAAACACCCCATGCCGAAAACCCGCCCTGCCAGAATGGGCTGGATTTCCTTCCCGCGGCCTTGGGAGCCCTCTGCTGGAGGAAACCTGAATTACAACACTAGTGACCCGACGGGGAGCCCCCAGACTCAGTGGCCCCAGTTCCCCAGGAGTGAAAAAGCCCCGTGTTTTCTCCCCCTGGCCCTTTGCCCAGCGAGAGTTGGAAACCAGAGGTGCTGCAGACCTATTCAGAGGCGGCTCCCAGGTCCCGGAGCAGCACAGCCTGACGTCTAGTAAGTTTTCCTATGGTTCTGCAGACCCCGGGCCTGTGTCACCTCCCAGTCCCCAATTTCCTTACCTTGTTCTGTTTCGCCTGAGTCAGGATGCCCGATGGGCCCGGCGCCGATGACTTCATCTTTGTCACACGTGCCAGGTCGGAACACATCCCAGGGACTCCTGGGTCTGCCCTGAGCTCCCGCGTCCTTGGCCAACTTGGTTCGTCTCTGGGCCTCGCTGTCATCTCTGAGCTTGGGGCTTACGCCAGGTGATCCCTAAGCATCTTCCATTCGCGAGGCTCAAGTTCACGCACAGAAGAGGAAAGTCAGGTCCCGCTCCCTGATCAGACCTGCAGAGAATGAGAGCAGCTGAGAAACTGCCGACTCTGCTGCGTTGTGTGAAAAGCAAACCAGTCAGTGGGGGGCAGCCATGGGCAGGATCTGGCCCCGGCGCCCTAGGATCCCAGCAGCCCTTGGGACCTTTTCCCACTGTCCCCCACCTGCATCCCTGGTAGTCCCCGTCTTCGGGATTCTGGGTGCTGCTCCCTTCCCAGGGTGGGCACCATCAGTGTCCCATTTCCAGCTGAAAACCAGGCCCACCGCGTGTTCTCCTACCTCCCCCCCTTTTCCTTAGGCCTTTGTCTTCCAGAGCTGGCCAATTGGCTCTGCCTGGAGGGTGCAGGCAGTCCACTGGAGAGCCGCCTGTCCCCGTGTCCTTGGCAGGAAGTCTGGCAGCTGCAGTGCTGTGACTGTCCCAGGCTTAGCAAGAGGGCTCCTGGTGTCAGTGCGGGGGCAGCCACAGTCCTGGGCAGGCCCCAAAGAGCTGATGACATCAGCTCAGAGCAGGGTCCGCAGTCCCCACGAGCCCTGCCATCTCTGCCCCATCTCCGGTTCTCCCTCCCAGTGCAATGCAGGCTCCAAGGGCAGCCTCCAAGGTGGAGACGCTCATATGAGTGCTGGGGAGAAGCGGCCCCCAGTGCCCAGGCTCTTCCTGCAGAAGTCCGGGGTCCAGGACAGGGGGAGGCCTCAGGCTCTGAACTGTCTCACAACCGTGCACAGCCCCAGAAGAGCAGGCTCATGTGCACAGCGTGACATCACTTCCCATCTTGCCAGGAGACAAGGCTTTTGCCAGGAACGGGCCCCTGGGGACAAGCCGGGCAGCATTTTCATGACGCTGGCATAAATGAGAGCCTGCACCAAAGGCTGCTATTCTGGGCAGTCGGTGCTGTCTGGACGCCCTGGGACTGCCCTCTCTGTCCCCAGGCCCCTGGCTCTTGTCACCTAAGGCCCTCACATCATCCGGGAGGGTCCGCAGCTCCAGGACCCCACCCACACTTGCTGGCTCAGCTTCTCTCTGCAGGGGAAGCTGGTTTCCCTCCATGTCCAACTTTAACCTTCTGCAGCCAACTCCGTTACACAGGGGAGAAACCTTCCGCGTGCCCCCTTTGTGCCTTAATCCATCTCCAGGCTGTCCCAGAAATCCTGGGGTCTGAGAGGGTCCCTTTGCCCTCACCAAGAGGATGCTGGGAGTCCCTTCCTTACCCGCCAACAGGGAAGGCAGCTTCGCTTTCCAAACTGGCGTCCACAGTCCACAGGAGAGCCGAAGCCAGACCCGAGGCACAGCTCCCCGGCTCGTCTCAGCGCCTCGGCCGCCCAGGGTGCAGCACATCCCACTCCTCCAGGGAGGCGGCCAAACATCTCGCCCCGCGCTCGGTAGGTGCACCAAGCGGGTTGGTACGAGAGCCCCGCTCACCATCCTGCCCACGGGCAAGGCTGCCTCTGGTCCCAGTCCTCAACTCCGATGGAGTAGAGTCCTGAAGAAAGGTTGTATAAATAAAACCAGAGGCTCACTCACTGCACCAATCAGGACCAGGTCCTGTCTCAGGCTGGCTGTGCGCAGCCGCCAGGAGGTGGCCGTCGGGAGAGCGGCAGAGGCGCCAGCCCGGAGCAGTGGTGCAGGGCCTCTGCACCGCCCGCTGCTGCAGCCCCGCAGCCAGCACTGCTGACTTGGCCCCGGGCGCCGGGGTGGGGGAGGGCCTGCAGCAGCTTGGGTTCCCTCTGCCCCTGCGCAAGGAGACCTGGGGAACCGGCAGCCAGGGCTCGCTGGCCAAGGCTGGGGCAGTTGGTGGGGTGGGAGAGGAGAGAGCCGGAGAAGCCCTGAGTCAGCACTGGTGCATCGCCAAGCACCCCAAGCCTCGGACCAAGACATACACCCCCCTGTCCAACATGCTCCTCCAGGCACCCCCCAGCTAACTCAGGGACTAGCTCCAGCCCCATTCCCCCCTCAACATTCCTAGGCGATAATGCACCCCGCTCTGAGTACTCTGGGGGATGGACAGATAGGGAATTCCTTCTACAGACCAGCCCAGACCCCTGTCATCCTCTGGATGTTACTGTGGGGTCAGGCACAGGCCATGGGGATCTGACCTGTGGGCCAGGCAGGGGACAATCTTTTCCTCACTCCCATCCTCCTGGTACCCTGTGGGCCCCACAGCTAGTGGGCCTGACATGAGGGGACTGGAGGCATGTGGTGATTGTCACCAGTTGCGCTGGATTTTTTGCCTGATAAACCCTGGGAAATGCTGGCCCTTCACTGGCCCCAGCCAGCTCTGGCCTCCCCAGCTCTCAGCTGCTGGCTTCCCTGTTCTGCCCCAGAGATGAGGGCATCCAGGGGCCTGCAGGGGCCCCTACCTGACCACCCCTGAGGATCTGGTGTCACCTTGGCTACTTCATCCCTGACGGCCTTGATGTGGTCACTTTGGCCCAGGGCTGCCGCCTGAGGCCCCTCGCAGCGAGAAGCTGGTGGAAGTCCCACTTTCAGTATGGATTGGCGGTGTGTACAGTTTATGTCACAAGCCCCAGTGAGGACAGCACTGGGCTTGGGGTCACCTGCTCCCCATCAGAGCACATTTGTAAAGCTTCTGTCTCATGACCTCCCCACAGGGGACCAGAGACTAGTGGACATGGGCGGGATGCTGGGGGCCAACAGCTCCGTTGCTTTGCACTCATTGACCAGAGGCCCACCTTTCGGCTGATTCCAGGTATAAAGGAATTAATTCCAGGTATAAAGGATGCTCCTGTGTCATCCAGGCTGGGCAGTTCCCTACTCTCACTCCCCAGGGTGGTGAGGCAACCATACTGCCATCCCATTAATGAGGAAAAACTCATCATTTGGCCAAACAGCAAATCCTAGTGGCTTCCTGGCGGGGGCTGGGGGGTGGAGGGGTGGCGCACAGGCAAGTTCTGCCTGAAGCACAAATGAGGCTCCATCTCCAGCCCCACAGGATGCTGACTTCTAAAGACCCTAGCATGTGGGACCCCAACGACTCACAGGGCTCGAAATCTTTCAAGTTTAAGGGTGTTAGTCCAGAAACGTAAAGTGACTGCATGTCACTCACGGGGCTCTGCAAACATGCACCACAGATGGTTAGCAGAGGCCAGAGATGGCTTTAAATATACATACAAGAGGATGCATATAAATGGGCAGAGCCAGACCAAGGGCAGCGAGGGACAGAAAGGGGGCTCTGAAAGTAGAGAAGTAGAAAGACACTCCTGATTTGGGGGAAGAGGGTTGCTTTCGCCGCAGAGCACTTTCCAGTCTAGTCAACTGTGCAGTCAAAGACCCTGAGACGTATTTGTCCAGGAGCCCACTTTCCCCAGATGCCTACAGAGCATTTGACGGGAGTGCCTCTCATGCCCAGAGCAGCTTCAACTCCAGCAGCCCCCGTGGAGCACAGGTGGGGTTTTCCAAAGATGAGCCGTCCAGTCCGGCTCCTGTCTACAGCACAAGGCAGGCACCCTCGGAGGTCGTGGCCCACGGCCAGCCTCAGGCCAGGTGCTGTTTCAGAGGCTTGCCTGGCTAATTGATATCAGAGGTTTGCTGCACCTGAGAGGTAGAACTGATTTATTGTGAGACCCAAAGTTGTTGTTTTCGTTTTTGTTTTTGGTAAAAAAAAAAAAAAAAAAAAAAAAGACATCTTTGTGCTGTAGGAGGAATTTTGAGGAGCTCGGCCCTTGCAGTTCCTGGGACCACCTGGGCAGATGCCACCTTTAGCCCTGCATGACATTCCCCCCAATGCAGACCCTGATCCGAGAACTGTATGTCTGGGAATGGCCCGCGAGCAGTGCCAGCCTGGGAGTTCCTCCAGCCAGCACCTACCGAGGCAGCAGTTGGCTTTGGGGCTGTCCTTTGGCTGGGTGGGGAAGAGTCTGGCTCCAGAGACCATGAAGGCCATGGCTTAGGCACCTAGGGCTGTGCATGTCCCCAGAAAGACCCCCTGCCCAAGGAGCGCTTTCTGCTGGCTTCTGCGCGATCCCCACTTAGTGAGCCCCTCGCGGGGCCCCCCACAACTGCCCGGCCCCCCGTGCAGCATCACTCAGCCCCGACACGGAAGGGAGTCCACCCCTTCTTCAGTGCTGCAGCCTGCGCCCCTGCGGGCGCAAATCATTGTTTCGAGTTTCCCTCCAAAGCTCAGTAAACCCAAAAGAATGAAAGCTCCACCCCCAATTAATAAGGCGCCCAAGGCTGCGTCTGTGTCCCTAGGGTTCAAGCCAGGCTGCAAAGATCACAGCAGACATCGGACCGAATTCTGCAGCCTGTCTCCACACGGCTTAGAGAACCGGTCAACCGGACGGAACACATGCACCGGCGCCGAGGCACGGACTCAGCTTAAACTCATCGGTGAGTCTGTGGGGCCCCCCCCCCCCCGCCCCAAGCCCGTGGGAGGGAAACCAACCCGAAGTAAGGTCCTGATTGTGCTTTGGATTTTGCAGGGGGCGGGGGTGAGTGATCCCCAGTCCCAGGTATCCAACAGGCTGACCAGACCGGGTATCCCCCCTCCCCCTCTTCCCCCCTCCCCCTCCCCCTCTTCCCCCTCCCCCTCCCCTCCCCCCCTCCTGCTGCTGCTGCTGCTGCTGCTGCGGTTCTGCAGTCACTTGAAGGAGAAAGATTTCGCAATACGGCATTCTTAAAGCTGCAGTGTCCAAATTCTCCTTCAAACCCCGAGTGTCACGGGCACCCGCTCACTTACCGGGGTCCTCAGCAGAGGGAGGGTGGGCGAGGAGATGGAGGACGGGGAGCTCGGAGAAGCCAGGTGGGTGGGATGAGAGGCCCGGACTCCAGCAAGGGTGCAGAGGAGAGGCCGCCTGCACCGTGGCCGCCTCTGCAGTTAACCGGGTTGCCGGGACCGCAGCACGGCTGCAATGGAGAATTATTATTTTTTTCAACCCTGACCACCCCGCACTCAAGATTTCTGCCACAAAACTTAGGTTCTTCGTAGCTTAATTCAAACGCAAGGTGCAAACCGAAACGAGAAAGAACCCCATTTGGAAAATAACAATGCGAGCGGCGTTTTAAAATTTAATTTAGAGAAATCGACTCCGGTGAACTGACTCAGCTCTCCCCGCACCGCGCGGCTGCAAAGCCAGGCGGGGAAGGACCCCGAGGAAGTTCATGGAGCCCAGAGTTTCTGCAAAGTGCAGGGAGAGGGCTACCGCGTCTTAGTGGAGAAAGCTGTTGAAAACCCCAAGGAGAAGGCACCCTTCTGCCTACCTAAGGAGCGGGGGGAAATGAGCGGAGCCAGCCTCAGGAACCCGCACACCCCTCCCTGAAAGTTACCTCTCTCCTCTGCTCCGCGGCTGCCTGGTTGCCATCCTGCCCGGATGCCGGCAAGTTGCAGACTGCTGGTGGGGAGGCAGCACCCGAAATCAGAAGTGTCAGCTGGGTCCCTGCACCCGAAATGATGCCGGAGTCAAGGCTGCAGTCGGTGGGGATGGTCTCTCCCCCTCCCCCGGTTTCATTTAAACCCCTGACACTGCAAGATGCCCGCTCCTACTGAGACACATCTCCAAAGAGCCTCCTCCCTCCCCACACTTCCTCACAACCAGGTCCAAGGCTATGCTCCACCTCCCACATTGGTTCACCTAAGATGCTTTTCTGGCAAAAAAAAAAAAAAGAGAGAGAGAGAGAGACAGACGGAGACTGCAGAATTCTTAATTCCTTCCTTGCCGAGACCACATTTCGGAGCAGGTGGGACTTGTTCAGAAGTTTGAGAATTGCAGCCTGACGCCCAGGAAGGAACAGAGGCAACGCGTGAGGACGGTCTGACCATCACTTTACTAAAAAAAATGACAAGAGGTAGACCCAGGGCGAAGAGAAGAGGAAAATTCCTCTCTGCCTGCTGGCAGATTTTCGACAGTTCGGGAAATCTGCCTTTTTGCTTTCCTTCAGGAATAGGCCACTGAAAAAAAAAATTAAAAAATCTGCATGCACGAGAAACGTACAAGATGGCCACGAAGTGTAAATTTTGTCCTGACGTGTCCGTGATTCTTAAAGTTTTCGCGCCCGCCCCTGTGCGAGTTAGTATCATTTTAGGCTGGGATTTCACCAGGAAAATTCCAGGGGAGAGAAGCACTTTAAATGCAGACGTGGTTAAGATAGTGCGTCCTAATATAATGCACGAGACACGATGCGGAAGAGAGAAACCAGGAGGCAGAAGGGGGTGAGGGGAAGGGAAGGAATCCCCAGATTCAGAATTTAATATAAACTCGGAGAAAGTGGGGTGTAGGGGGAGACAGCTGAGGCTCCTAAAGAAATTGTCCAGAAGGACCAACTGCATCAATTGCATGTACATTTCATTACGGAAGTAAGACCTGATATGTGACTTGTTTCTAAACAGGACTAGGAGGGACTGACACGGCCTCGCTGCTGCAGTGCACCACGGCCAGGCCACTGTGGCCACCGCAGCGTGCCAGCCGCCTCGCCCACCTTCCTCCCTCTTGGGCTTTGGCAGCCAGGTAAGGCTGTGCAGCACCGGCTCTGCTGGCGGATGGAGCCCAGGACCAACCTCAGGAGGCTGTAGCACCCTCCTCATGGTGGCAGGCGGTGGCCATGGACCCGTGGAGTGTCACAGCGAAAGGGACCTCAGAGAGCACGCAGCCCGATTCCTCCATTTCGCAGACAGAAAAACCAAGGCCCAAGGAATGGCAGGGCCTCACCCAAGGCCACCTGGCCAGTAAGATGCACAACTTAGATTAGAATTTAGGTCCTTAGATTCTTCATCCTGTGATCTCTCTGTACCTGTCATCACCCCCCCGTGAGATGAGCCGTCTGCCTCTGCGGCTTTCTCGAGTGACCTTGAGGATGACCTCTCTGCTCTGAGGCTCAGTATCCCCTCCATAGACGATACGCAGACTTAGACCAAGGAATTTCAACTCTTTGAAAGCAGGAAAAATACCAAATAGTTTTCTTGCTGGCAAAGGCAAGACCACACACGGGCTCGGGAGCCAAAGCAGGCTCTTCAGTCCCCTCCAGTTTGGAGACTCAGGTTGTTCATCTGCATTAGTTTCCTGTGGCTGCTGTAACAAATTGCCACAAACTTGGTGGCTTAAAACAACAGACACTTGCCCTGGCCGGAGCGGCTCAGTTGGTTGGAGTGTCATCCCGTCGAGCGAGAGGTCACAGGTTCGATCCCCAGTCGGGGCGTGTACAAGAGGCAGTTGATCAATGTTTCTATCTCACATTGATGTTTCTCTCTCTCTTTCTCCCTTTGTCTCTCTATAAAAAAATCAATAAACATATCCTCAGGTAAGGATTAAAAAAAAAACACGCTCAGCATTTTCCAAAGTGCTTTAGTTGTGTTGGCTTATTGAATTCTTACAACCATCTCTGAGGCGGGGACTGCGTTATCACCGCTGTTTTATGGCCAAGGAAACTAAGGCGCACAGGGGTTTAGGTGGCACGGCTACTAAGTGGCTGGATCTAAGCCTCTGGCTCGGCAATTTGTGCTCTCAACCCTACTGCTTCATTGAGCCGGGGCGGGGATCCCTCTCTCAACGTGACACCATTGGTTTGCTCTCCAGCCCACATCTCTGTGTGTTTCTTTTACAGATATTTATTGGGCACTTCCCGGGTGTGCTCTGTTGATCTAACTTCAAGTGTCGCCCTTTAAGCACACGGGAGGGACTCAGTAAAGCTGGTTGCGCAGATAAGCGCACAAGGTCATCCAAAGCATGGAGGGGAGATGTCACTGCACGTCTACCTTTGTCACCAGTGATTCACAAGACACCTGCTGGGTCAATACTTAGCATGAAACAGGCATTCATGTTGAAATCGGTGAGAATGGAGAAACCTAGGAACCACCGTGGTCTTTTGGGAACTGCCCACGTCATGGGTCCTTGAGTCTTACCCCCTCTTCCCGCGCAGATTCAGCAAACCTGGTGATTCCCTTTCTTCGAGAGCAAGTTCTAACACGTGTGAGATTTCTTTTCAGCCCCGATTCCTCGTAGCTTTGGCCTGCGAGAGGCGCTGCTGACGTAGACCTTGAAAAGCAACGCGTGCGGCCTGGCTCCCTTTCGGGTCCCCCGCGAGGGCGGCGAGCAGGCTGCACACGCGGGCCGAGGGCTTTTTCCATCGGCGGCCTTGTGTGCGGTCAATGTGTAATAACCGCACCGTCTCTTCTATGTTTACAGCAGCTGTAGGAGACTAGGTTAGACCTCAGAGAAGCTCTAGGTGGCCGTCTGACTTGGGAGATCTCCTGCCTCTTCGATCATAAAAAGTCCCCTGACTTTTAGGTGGCAGAAGCTCTGGGCTGCGACTGGAGGACATGGAGTGCGTCACAGCAGCTCCTCTTTCAGGAGGAGCCGAGCCTTCTGTGATGACCTTCGTGTGGGCAAAACCGCCACCGCCGGGGAGGGGTCCAAGAGGCTGGATTTCGTCTCCACCAGAAGAGAAAGGCTCTTCCTGTCTTAAATCTCCTACGTGGTTTGTGTTGATGACTGCTCCGTGCCCAGCGCATCCTGCTCTGAGCAATGCCATGCGAGGGCACAGGGATGACAAAGCCAAATGCGCTTTATAATTAGTAAGGACCCTGCCACCCGAAACAGCCGCACTGCTGCTTCTCCTGCTGTTTCACCGTCGGCTGCGGGATGGCGCTCTCCTACCCTCCCGTCTGCCTCTGGGTGTATTTAAACAGAGCCATAAACGCTCAATCATCAGCTCTGCCAGCTTACATGGGCGCTCTGCGGGCTTCCTCCCTTGCTCATTTAAAAAGTGTTTCGCGAGCACCTACTACACGCAGAACAGTGGAGCGATCCAAGTCCTGTCCACACTGGACTCAAGGTGGGCTTGCCCGCCCTCGATTGTTAATGTGTCTCTGTAAGATGCTGGAGGTTCTCGGGCTTAAGTTGAGACTCAAGGGTGCCTGTGTTTACAAAAGAATGAAGACATTGCCTGCCAAGGGGTGACGGAGGCAGCTTCAGGCCCTGGCTGCCAGGTGAAAACTATTTCCAGTGACCGCAGTGGCTATGGAACCCACCTCTCCTAGTCTGTGCCCAAAGGTCGCCTCATCAGAGTCCTTCCCTTCTTCAAAACAGCACATGAGCACCACCTCCTCACTCTACCCCTTACCCACTGTATTTCTCTTCTGCACAGGCATGTGAGCACCTGCCCAGGCGTGTGAGCACCTGCCCAGGCGTGTGAGCACCTGCCCAGCACCTGAGCAGGTATGTCAGCCCCTGAGCAGGTATGTCAGCCCCTGAAAGCATACAATTCTTTGTTGATTTGTCATTATTTGGCTCCCTGCAGTGAAGCGCAACTTCCCCAAAGCAGAGAAGTTGGCCCTTTCGTTCACTGCTGTGTCCCCAGCTCCAGAGCAGTGCTCAGCACACAGTAGGGCTCCAGGGGTGTTTGTAAAAGAATGCATCAATGAATGAACACATTCCCTTTCTTTCCCACCTGGGCCCGATGAAATCCTCGCTCCATTCCAGGTGAACCTCTGCTCTTAGGGACTTCTCATTTCCCCCGTAAGTGACAACTGGCTTCCCACAAGCCCACACTGCAGCCCCGCCGACCACGGTCGTGGAAGCCACGCCGGCCAGGCCTGGACGCACGGGCCGGGAGGAAGGGTGGCCGAGCAGATTGTCCTTCTGCAGCTGTGCACCCTCGGAGCTGGCCCTCGGCTGGGAATGACATGCGAAGGCTGCGGGGTCCTGCCCTCGCCGTCCATCCCCCAAGCCTCCCCTGGCCACCCTATCCTCTCCCTGCTCAGCCCCTCAGTTCTCTGGCCTCCTGGGGGTCTCTGAAATGCCCCCCTCAGTTCCCTCCCCCTGGAGGTTCCCCCAGCTGCCTGCTCACCTGCAGGTGTCAGCCTGGTCCCTCCTCTGGCAGCCTCTTGACAGCTCCCTGTCCCCTTGCCCCTCCCCTGTCCCCATCAGTCCCGGAGCCCGGCCTCTGCACTGCCTCCGTCCCCTGCTTCACCCATCCGGTCACGTAGCTTCTGTCTCCTCGGGAGGACGGCGTCCATCACCCGGCTCCCTGTGCCGGAAGAGCACCTCGCGTCTGCGGTGAAGGGGCGAGCGACCGCCTCCCGCCGCCTCCCGCAGCCTCCTGCTCTGACACCTGCATTCATCTGCTCCGGCGGCCGTGACCGAGCACCGCGGACGGGCTGGCGCGAGCGACAGAAGTTTGCTTTCTCGGTGCTGGACGCTGGGAGCCTGAGGCCGGGTGTCAGCCGGGCTGGTTTCTCCTGAGGCCTCTCCGGTCGTGTCTTCTCGCAGTGTCCTCACATGGTCTCTGTGTGTCCTGTCTCCTCTTCTTCTAAGGACACCAGTCATCATTGGATCGGGGCCCACCCTGATGACCTCATTTCAACTCAGTCACATCTTCAAAGGGCCCTACCTCCAAATACGCTCACATGCTGAGGCGCTGGGGTTGGGGCTTCAGCGTATGAATTTGGGGGACACCAAAACCTCCCCACCCACCATCGGCTGAGCTCTCACTCTTCTCTGACTTCAGCCCCTCCTCCCAGGGACCTCAGCGCCCATGTCGCTCCTGTTTTACTCATGGAAGCTTCCTCCTTAGGTCCTTGTTTCTCCACTTTGCTGATCCAATTGCTGAGCCCTCCGCACGGCAACTGCCCTGTGGGCTGAGTGCCTAGTGAGGGCCAGGCATTGCCCTGGCGCTTCCCACACTCCAGCTCATATCACCCAGGGGACAGCTCCAACTGCCCCCATATTATTATAGGCGGGATCCAAGCTCAGACAGGTCCAAGGAGTTGCCCAAGGTCATAGAGGTGAAAGTGGGGGGACCTGGAGTGGAATCCAGACTTTCAGCTCCCGGGCACAGCTCTGACACGGTGCTTGCCCACAGATTCTGAGGGCACATCACCAACAGGGCTGCCAGGCCAGGACAGACAGACCAGCATGCGTACAGAGCAACAGACAGGGCAATTGCTAGACTGACAACCAAAGTAGAGACAGAAACATTCTGAGTTGCAGGGTGAGAAAAGCATGGCAGTCCGAATCCAGTTCATATAAGGGCTGAGAGCCTTCCCCACCCCAACAGGCCCCACAGCCCCACTGTGCACCTCATTACAGCTAACAGCAGGGAAAGAGTGTTTGGCTAGGGCCGGCAGAGTTAGTAAATAAAAACACAGGAGTCCCAGTTAAATTTGAATTTCAGATAAACAACAAATTATTTTTTAACATCAGTGTGTCCCAAGCAATATTTTGTACATGCTTTTACTAAAAATTTGTTGCTTATCTGAAATTCAAATTTACGGGGTGTCTTATATTTTATCTGGCAACTCGATGTTCATTACATACTTGGTTTAAAAAGGCAAGAGAGTGTGCAATGCATTCCAGAGATTTCCTTCTAAAATGGGAAAAAAAACTGGTGCTTAAGTGATCCTTTATAACAGATGTAACAGGTAAGAACTGGATAAATGACATAAGCTATAAAGAGACTTAAACAAAAAACAAGTTTATTTCTCTTTCACGTAAAAAAAGAAAATTCCAGAGGTTAAAAGTCCTGGGGTGTCATGATGGTGCCACAGTATCACCAGGAACTGGGGCTCCTTCTACCTTTCTCTTCTGTCATTCTTAGCATATGACTTCCAGTCTCATAGTAACCTCATGAGCCAAGAGAGTTGCTGGAGCCCCAGCTGTCACATCAGCATTCCAGGCAAGAAGCAAGGAGCAGACAGGGAAAGAATATGTCTACCCCCCCCCTTTCAAAAATTTTATCTGACAACTTTTCCTTTCATCTCACTGACCAGAACCTAGTCATGTGGCCATATTTAGCTGCAAGAGAAGCTCAGAAATGTAGTGTTAGAACTGTACGTTGCCACATTGAATAAAATCAAGGGTCCGTTACCAGAAGAGGAGAATGGATATTGGGTAAGCAGGTAGACTCAACAGAATATTATGTCTTCTTTCGCTTGCATATTAGGACACCCGGCCTTTTCTACAGGAGGGTGTTAAGGGCCCCACTTCTTAAAAATATAGGCAATTTTAATATGCCTGCTCTTTTGTTTTAGAGACTTCACTTGTTACGGTTCTAAGCCACCAAGGGCACAATTTAATATAATAAAAGAGTAATAAAATAAAGCGACGTATTGATTTTTTTATACCAAGATCTAATTAAAAAGAATGTTTTTAAGGAGAAGAGTAAACTCCTTGAAGAATAAATTCCTGGTCTCTGTGGCTCTCCGCAGAAATTGTAATTCAATTCTGGCTTTGTCTAGATCCTACTGTGTGCCAAGCAACGGTGTGGGACCGACCAGGGGGCACCATGATGGGTGAGGGGTCCCGCCAATGGGGTGCATGCTCACGGAGGTGAAATGGCCTGAGCAGGTGCCTGGGTTCCCTCCGAATTAGGTGAGGCAAGGAAGGAGCTGGCAGTGCCTAGGAAGGAGGGCGCTGGGGAAATCTTTCATATTCCTGACAAAACGCATCCAGCACAGAATTCCAGGTCCCTGGCGCTCACTCCATGTGCGTCGTAAAGACCTTCACTGGCTGTCAGCGCTCTTACCAGTGACTCGTGTTTGGGGCACTTCTCTGAGCCTCCTGAAGTCACTCAGTGATTCACATGGGTCTCTGAGTTCTGCTAGGAATATTTCACCTTTTCGATTTAGCATTAAGTACAGCTCTTAACCGATGAAAGGAAGCAAGCCTTGCTTTGCACTCAATCCTTTTGTCACTAAACGGGATGTGAACTGGGACTCGGGCTCCATGTGGGTCACAGGCCCAGGCTTCAGAGGCCACCGTTCCCAGTTCCAGGGTGAGGTGGGGACGACTGGACAAACATGCACGGGAAGGGGCCAGTGACTGTGCTGCATCGTTAACTCAGTAACTACTTTGAGGAAGAAAAAAGAGGCAGCACATTTGCGATTGAAGAAAGTTTCCCGGGTCAGTGTCTTGCAGTAGAGCCCCCACATGGAGCAGGGGGAGTTGCTTCCGCTCGCCTCCCGCTGACCGAGAGGATCTTTATGGGGAGGATCCAGAGGTCAGGCCCTGGGTCCCTCAGGGCAGGGACACCATGGCCTGGGGTGCAACTCCCACGAGAGAAATCTAAAGGTAGGGAGGGGCACCTGGCTAAAGCAGCCCCTGACGGCGAGACTCTTTCCCCCGACAGCCAAGGTGGGGGCTTCTGGGGACCACGGGTGGGCTTGGGAGAGTCTTAGATTTTCCCAAAGGGCCACCTGCAGGGGAAAGGAGACCTGGAGGAAGAGTCTCATCTCCAGGGCTGAGGGTGGAATTAAAAGTAACAAAAGACCAGCCAGAGAAATTGTTTTCACCGGAATCAAAAGAACAGCAGGGGTGAGCTACTCCCTGCGAACCCGGGGAGCAGCGAGGCCAGCCCAGGACGGCCCAGTCCAGGTAGGCCTCACCTGTCCCCTCCCTTTGTCTCCTTCCTGCCTCTGCAATCCAGAGACAGCATTAGCAAGGGAGAAATGCACCGGGATCTCAGCCCCTCCCCACCTGGAGCTGGGGGCAGGGAGAAGCTGTAACCAGGGTTTTGACTATTATATGGGACTAGGCTTTATGGTCCGGGCTGGAGAGAGAGGCCAGGGAGGTGAGATTTCACCCAAGGGTGGAGGGAGGGCACTCTAACAGGTTTGCACCAGCAGTGGGAGGAAAACGAGCTTTTCCTTTGTAGCCACTGAGTCCCACCAGCCACACACAAGCTTTAAAAACACGTCAGGGTTAATCTCCCGACCGCAGGAAGCTGGATTGGCACACGCACTCATTAGGGCTCCGTTTACACTCCCCGCCTCCCCTCCAAATACCTGTTTCTGTGCAGCCGGTTCTCAGGGCCCACTCCTTAGCGTTGTATTTGCAATTCCTATTTCTTCAGGTACCTGGGAGCCTCACTGCTCTCACATTACCTGGAACGCATTTGGGGACCCATCCCTGTGGCGCTCAATTCTAGAAGCCCTAGGGAACCGTCACTGTCGCATTACCCAGTTGCGAGGGTTCCGGGAATGAAATGTTTCGGGGACCTTGGGGTGCGTTTGAATTTCATCCGTCATTTACTTTGAAACAGGGACCCACGCGAACTCAACATTCTCCCAAACTGGACCCGCACTCAAGGCAGAGTGACCGATTTAAGCCAACGCACAGTTACCCTTCACAATCACATTGCAGCTGGACAGCTGTGGCGTCGGGAGGGACACAGGAGGAGTGGAGACAAGGGCTGGGTCCTTGGGGGGTTTTGCTGTGCGGACATTGGCTGCAGTCCCAGCTCTGACAGGTGTCAGCCTTGCGGGTGAACCTCCGTGTGTCTCGCCCTCCCCATACAAACGTAAAAGCGGGACTGGCTTGTCCTAACCCCAGGGCACGGGGAGACAGGTGGCATCCTGGGTTCAATGACACAGCACAAGCCGGATGCTCTCAGCTCCTTGTTCAAGAGATGCTGCCCCAGGGTGACTTTTTTCTTTACAGTGATTTTTTAAAAACTGTGATGAAGTACCCATAAAATTTACCATTTCAAATCTTCCCTTTTTTAAGTGTTCGATTCGATGGCATCAAGTATTCGCAATGCTGAGTAGCCGTCGCCAACATTCATCTCTAGAACTCTGTTCATCTTTCCAAACAGGAGCTCTGTACCCAAATAATACAACCCCCCATTCCCTCCCCCAGCCCCCAGCCCCCCCTTCTGCTCCCCAGCTCTCCGAGGCGCCTAGCTTAGGCACCACGTGAAAACGGAAGCACACGACACTTGTCCTATGCGCGGATCCCCTCACTCAGCACAGCGTTTTCACCGTTCATCCCTGTGTGGCACGGCTCCGAACCCCCCTCCTTTTGGTGGCGGAATAACACCGCATTGTGCGGATAGCCACACGCTGTTTATTTATCTCTTGACAAGATACACGGGTTGTTGGGTTGTTCCCATCTTTCGACAACCGTGATTAATGCCGTGAACTCACACGTTATTCAGGCGCCAGCTTTCAGCTCTCGGTGCGTAAACCTAGAGCGAATCGCTGGGTCACACGGGGATCCTGTTAACCCCCCCGCAGGAAGCCCCACAAGCGGCGCGCTGCAGGAGGGACCCGACTGCCCCGCATCCCCCCAACGCCTCTGCCGGTTTCCCTTCGTCGGGTTCCAGCCAACCTCGGGGTGAGGGCTGTCTCGCCCTGGCTTTGATTTGCGTTTCCCCGGTGACTGATGATGCTGAGCATCTCTCCGTGTGCTTATTGGTCACAGGGTGTCTTCTTTGGGAAAAAATGTCTTTTCAAGTCCTTTGCCCGTTTTTTTAAAATTTATTTATTTATTTATTTTTTATATGTCTTTATTGATTTCAGAGAGAGGAAGGGAGAGGGAGAGAGAGAGAGAGAAACATCAATGATGAGAGTCATTGATCGGCTGCCTCCTGCGTGCCCCCGACTGGGGATCGAGCCCGCAACCCGGGCATGTGCCCCGACCGGGAATCGAACCTCCATCTCCTGGATCCTAGGTCGATGCTCCGTCGCTGAGCCACGCCCGGCCGGGCTCCTTTGTCCATTTTAAATGGGGTTGTTTTGTTTTCTTGTTGAGTCGCAGGATATTAGATATCAGTCGTAGGATGTTTTAGATATTAATCCCTATCAGACATGATTTTCAAATAGTTTCTCCTATTCTGGGGGTTGTCTTCCACTCTCTCGATAGTGTCCTTCGATGCACAACCGAGTATGACTTTTTGCACACGTGAAAAGAAAACAGCTGGCCCGACAAAGATCTGCCAGCTGCCGGCTTCGCTATATTAACAGGTTCACCCATTTAACCCACAAGCGTGGATTAGGGAGAACCTCGCGCTGGGTGCTGGGCAGGGGCTCACGTTCATGAGATACGGTAACCACCAGGGAGCTCACTTCTGAAGAGTCTCGAGTCTAGTTGACAAGACCCATAAATCAGAGGCTGAAAAACAATGGCAATGAACGCTTGCGGGGGCCCTACGATCCTTTCGAACGTGAACTCCAGTCGATGTGACCAGAGAGACCCGCCGTCGAGGGAGGCGGGCCGGGGGCCAGCACACAAGCCCGTCACCCCCGCCCCAAACCACACGCTCCAACTTCTCGCCAGCAATTGATACCTCCGTCCTCACAGGAGGGCCCCGAGCCTTGCACAAGGGAAAGCTCATCAGAAACCAAGGCCGCTGAAATGGACGCCAGTGCACGTGGGACACAGGATTCCTAAAGGGTTGGTGCAAACGTTCGCACCGTGCTCTGCTTTTTAGCCACATCTCTGTTCTTTAAGGCAAGGTACGCTCCTACTTCAGGGAGCCTGGCTGACTGGCTTTGCCAGCTTTCCCTGCTTGACGCTGGGCTCGCCCACGAGTCTCAGCTCCCTGGGGGTAGCGATGTTCCCTGACCCCCAAAGTGCTTCAAGAGTGAGGGGCCCCACTTGCTTAAGCCAGAAGCCCAGGCAGCGTCCTCGATTCCTTCTTCTCCCTGGTCACCTACATCTAACCCATCGGCAAACCCGGTCGGCTTCCTTCCTGGGCCCCTCTCCGCAGGATTCTGGCGCCTCCTGTGTATTAACCATGTGTTTCTGAGGCTTTGACACTGGGGCCTGGCTGACGCTGAAGGACGTGCCCCCTCAGGGGCAGCCAATTCCTAGAGAGAGTAAACGATTCACCGTGGAGGGCGCATTTCACATACAAACCAACCCATCCAGAGCTCCAACCTCCTCTACGGAGCAGGGCGCTCACCCTCAGGGCCACTACCCCCCTGTCCAATCACCCAGGGCAGGTACCAAGCAACCAGGGGCAGCCCCTATGCCCCAGAACCACTGAAACTATCCAAACTGGCCAATCACCCTGTCTGCCCACCCTGTCTTCCCAAGGAAACCACAATAAAGGGTTGTGCCCACGGGTCCCCGGTTCCCTCTGCCTCTGACCAACCCCTGGTGCCTCCCCATGTGGCCGAGGGGGTGGCATAGCCTGCCCCCTCCCCTTGGGGACTGTAACGAACCATCTTTCCAATGGCAGTCAACCTCCTGATCTGTTGGCCTTGCCATACCTGAATAACAGCACATTTCCCGACATCCCGGAGTTGTGTCCCTTGCCTCTCCGAACCCTCCGATACACCCACCCACTCAGTGTGCTTCTCCTTGAGGCCCACAGCCCAGGAGCCTGGGGACTTTTCCAAAATGGGAACTGATTATTTAATACCCCCCGAGCTTCCACTACGCATTAGAAGAAAACCCAGATTCCTTGCATGGCCTCCGGGGCCTATGTGCCCAGCTCCTACCTCTTGCTCATATTCCAGACCACGCTGGCTTCCTTTCGATTCTTTGGAGACACCAAGCTATTTCCTGCCCCAGGGCCTTTGCATGTGCCATTCTCTCTGCCCGGAACACTCTTCCCCCAGCTTTGCAGGAATGGCCTCCCCGCTCTAGTCTCAGTCAAATGTCACCTCTTGGAGAGGACTTCCTTAACTAGGCAGCCAGACATCTTGTCCATTTTCTTGTTTCATTCTTTATTGCACTTGTCACTCTGTCGTGTCCTTTACTCGTTTATTGTTCATCTCCCCACCCCACCCCCACCCCCACTTGGAGTCGAATATAAGCCCCTCGAGAACAGGGGCCTTGTTCACAGCTGTGTCCCCCAAGTCCATGCAGCCTGGCAGGTAGTACCGGACGAATGAATGCGGGGGACCTTACCTGTATTTTCAGGATTGGAGAGGGGAGGAATGGAAGGAGCTGATGAGTGCAGAGTTGTCCCTGCTGTGGCCCTGTAGCCACTTGGGAGTGGCTGGCTCACCAGAGGCTCCCAAACTCCTGGCCCGGGACCAGGCTACTGCAGTGTCCGGGCTGCTTCCTGGGCGAGCCAACGGAAAGCCAACTCTGTCTCGCGAGGTCCTGCTGACCATCACATTTCCCCTGCAAGGGTGCCCTGTCCTTCCCCAGACCCCAGGCTCATCGGTCGCCTGCTCCACAGGCTGGGCTGCCCCCAGGCCGCACCTCCGCTTGGCCCGCAGGATGCAATGCAGCTCTACTGGTGCAGAGATGTCTGGGGTGGCTGCCAGCACTTTTATCTTTTCACTTCATCTGCCAGCCAGGAGCTTTCCCCTGCTTTTGCCTCTTAAAGCTAAAAGCAAGAAATGTTGACCTTGAACACAGGTGCCTCTTGCTTCATTAGTCAAGGTCCCTGTCCTGGTTCACATCCGGGCCAGCTGCTCCCCAGTCTTCTCTCTCCTTGCTCCCCTCCCCCTAGGCAGCCTCAAAACAAAATTTGGGATTTCCCCCTGAGAGCTGGCTCAGGCAGTAGTAGCACTGCTAGTCTTCCTCTTTTCCCCAAGGGCACCGAGGCACCTCTTCAGACTGTGGCCAAGTGGCCGCTTGGAGAAAACGTTCCCAGAGTCACAGCCCCATGCAGAGCAAAGGGGACCCCAGCACCCGAACCTGGTGGCTCTGGCTCCCCACCCTGTATTGCATTCTTTTGACAAACACTTTTTGAGGGTCTATTATTTGCCGAACGTTGGTCAGCCAGGGCCTGTCTCACAGGACCGGGTAGGGACTGTGGTCACGTCAACGTTGCGTAGCTACCCAAGGTCAGGTCAGCGTTGTGCAGCTATCCACGCAGATGCTTTTGCGGCTTGTTATGTGACAGTTCAACTAAGCACCCTGGGACAACTGGGCGTCCATATGCAGGAGAATGAACTTGACACCACTACCTCTCCCTTCACGTACAAAAACTAACTAAAAATGGATTAAACATCTAAGTGTAAGAGCTAAAACTGTTGACCTCTCAGAAGAGAGAATGCAAGCATAAACTTTCATGACACTGGATTCGGCAAAGCCTTCTTAGATATGAAACCGAAAGCACTTATTAAAAACTTATGCCTCAAAGGACGCCATCAAGACAGTGGAAAGACAACCCACAGAGCGGGTGAAAATCACACACCTGGGAAGGGGCCTGCATCTAGAATATAGAAGGAATTCTAACAACTCCCTAACAGGCAAAGAATCTGACTCGATTTCTCCAAAGAAGATATACAGATGGCCAACAAGCACATGAAAAGACGCTCAACATCACCAGGCATCAGGAAAATGCAAATCCAAACCGCAGTCAGGCCCCGCCTCACGCCCAGGAGGGCGGCTAGAATAAAGGAGTCGGAGAACAGCAAGTGTTGGCGAGGATGTGGGGAAGCAGCGCCTTGTCAGGTTGTTGTGGGAACGCAGAACAGCACGGTGGCTGTGAAAAGCACTCTGGCAGTTTCTCAAAAAATTAAACATAAAGTAACCGTATGACCCAGCAGTTCCACTCCTAAGAATGAAAACATATCCCACACGAGAACACGTACACACGTTCATAGCAGCGTTATTCCCGACAGCTAAAAAGTGGAAATGTCCACAAACTAACCGATGCATAAATAAAATGTGGTCTATCCATACAATCAAATGATTATTTAGCAGTAAAAAGGAATGAAGCACTGGCACACGGGACAACCTGGGATGACCCTTGAAGATGTTGTGTAGATAAACACATACATACGTGTCTATGTAACATATATGGAGACAAAAGGCCACATTGTATGATTCCATTTATCTGAAAATTCCAGAAGAGGCAAATCCAGAGAGCAGATCCGTGGCTTTGGGGGAAATGGGGAGTGACTGCTCATGCGGACAGGGTTCATCGCTGGGGTGATAAAAAATGTACCACACTGACTGTGGTGATGGCTGCACAGCTCTGTGACGATGCTGGAAACCAATGACTTGTACGCTTTAAAAGGGTGAGTGGCATCGTATGTGAATCCTATCTCAGTAAAGCTGCTAGTAAAAAACCATGTGATAAAGGTCCTGGACAATCCAGAGGGCTTGAGAATCTGCAGACTTATAACCCGTGGTGGGTAGAATAGTGAATCTCTAAAGATGTCCAGGCTTTAATGTCTGGAAACTGTATGTCACCTTACCTGGCAAACGGGACTTTGCAGGTGTGACTAAAGGTATGGATCTGACATGGGGGGGATTATCCTGGATTATGCCATGTGCCCCGCTAATCACCAGCGTCCTTAAAAGCAGAGGCCCTTCCCCGGCTGGGGCTGAGAGATGAACCTGAAAAGAAAGGAGAGATTCAAAGCACGTGGCCTTCTGTTGCTGGCTTTGACGATGGAGGTTGGGGGACACAAGCCAGGCAATGCAGTGGCCCTGGAATCTGGGAAGGGCCCTCTGCTGACAGCCAGCAAGGAGACAGGGACTAGATCTCAGTCCCAAACCACAAGTAGCTAAATCCTGCCAACACCCAACTGAGCAAGAGAAGGGCTTCCCTAGGAAGGAACGCGGCCCATGGAGACCCACGTGGGACTTCTGACCCACAGGGCTGTAAAATAATATGTTTGTGTTGTTTAAGCCGCCAAACGGTGGCAGATTGTTATAGCAGCAACAGAACACCAACACACAGCTACTTCACGTAGACTTTACGAAGCCAATCTTAAAAAAATAAAAGAGTGCTGAGCTTGGGGAGGGAAAGATCCACTTGTGGGAAGGAAAACCCACGGCACCTGTTCTCCCCCTCCCCACCCCCCGCGAAAAGCAAAGACTGAACAAGTGGAACTGACTTAGGGAGCACTGCCTGAAAATAGAAACTCCACAGACATCTCCTGTGAGTCATTCGTCACCCTGGGTCTCACTTTCCACGTCTGTGAGGCAGCCCGTTACCCTGACTTCTGCCTACCCCGCAACTTAGGAAGACAAACAAAATCTGCTCGCAGAGAGAGCTCCGGGCGCTCCTGGACTGGCACGGCTCAGGTGACAGGGCCCGTGCGGGGCATCGCGCCTGCCTCTGGCTGCCTTCGGAGAGTTCTGGGCACCCCTGGTCCCTGGTGGTGTGGCCTGAAGCTGTCGGTGCAGAAATGAGAAAAGCTTCAGGCGGGCAACTGCGCTGAAGCCAATGACCCAAGGGAGTGAGGTTTTCGATTTTTGGTTCGGGGGGCAACACGCTCACACCTGGGTGAGACCAAGTTGTCTGCGCGATGGAAAGAGAGCAGAGCCATGATCCAGATCAGACGAGACGGTGCCGAGTTGAGAGGAGACTGAGCTGAGAAGTAAAGGTGAGGGAGGAGGGCAGGGAAACAGAAACACCTCAGTGATGTGTGGGAGCGGAAACGCTGTCGAGGAAACAGTTGTGACACCCGAGGCTCATTCCCATCACTCCTCAGACTCCACCCCACCAACGTGTAAGTGAACACACACGTTTTCTTAATAAGCTGGTTCAAAGGACTGGCTTTGGGATATTTTTAAGGCTGCCTTCAAGGTACCTCAAGGTCACCCTTGTGACGGCTGCATAAGGATCTGGGGAAGGTCCCCTCCGCTCATCTGTCTCCAGGCACCTGCCTTCTCCCACCTGTGCCTCCCTTGGCCCGGGGTTTACATAGCTGTGTGGGTGCACGGTGCGCCTAGGGTTACAGAGCACGGGAAGGGCTCTTACCAGGAGTCCTGGCATCACCCAGTCCGGTTTGGCTGGTCCCTGCCCAGACCCTCCTGCCCACTTCCAGCTGTGTAGGCAGCCAGTGGGTACCTGGCTCCTCGACCCTCTGCACAAGTCCTACCCAGGGTGTCGAAATCCTTCCCGAGCTCCTGCAGGCCCCCAGATGGCCCAGCCTTCCTGGAACCCTCTTGCCCAACAATCCTGTGTGGTAATCACGCCTGTTGCCCCTACTCAGGCCTGCTGGCCACTGCCAAGTTCCCTCTGCTCGTTCCCGACCCTCTACCTCTACTGGAACCTTCAAGAAATAAGAAGCTGCTACCGGTTTCACCACCCGTTCCGAAGGCCTTCTCTTGGGGGTCCCGCATTCTTCAGCGGAGGTGGCCACGCATTCTCCTGTCTCTGGGGTGGGAGGAAGGCAGGTGTGGACGAGGGACAGGGTAGGAATGGGGGATCTATGTCCAAGAGGTGGTCCTGGGTGGCCTGGCTGGCCAGTGTCCGAGCGTCCCTGCCTTGATTAACCCAAGGTCACTTGGGATCTGCCCAGCAGCAGAAAGGAGCAGCTGCCTCCGTAGTGGCCGGGCCCCCTGGGCACACTCACAGCGCCACAGAGAAGTGGGCACAGGGCTGCTGCAGGCCGAGGGTCGGGCACTGCGCGATATTGGTGAGGCTGGGGTGGAGGGCCAGCATACCATTCCCTGGGTGCTGAGAGGGGCACCTCACCGTCACCCTACGGAGAGGCCCTCCTTTCCATTGCCTGTCTTGCTAACAAAGCCACACAGGCGCAGGCTGCCATTTACAGCACTTTCCACAGGCCAGGTGCGCTCTCCTTGCCCCCACGGTACAGATGCAGAAACCGAGCCTCGGGTCACTGTCTTCAAGGTCACGCGCTAGTATAAGCAGAGAGTTAAAGCTGGCTGCTGGAGCACCTCGGGCGTGGAAAGTGGGGTGAACCAAGCGCCCGTTCAGGCCGCGCACAGACGGAGACGAGGCCCGGGAGGCCCGGTCACCTGCTCCCACAGCGCGGGTCAGGTTCTGGGGAGGAGCCAGCAACCAGGCTCCCAGGCTTCCTTCGGGACCCCCCCGGCCCCCCCAGCTTCCCTCGGCCACCGCGCGTCTCAGGAGGCGGCCCCCAGGGCGGGAGAGGAGGCAGCGGGGGCGACAGGGGGCAGACACTCGCCCGCTCATTCCGCTCCCAGGGCTAGCGGGTCCCCGCGAGGCAGGAAACCCACCCCGAGCCCCGCTTCCTTCCCGCCGCGTGACCCCGGGCCGCGGGGCGGGGCCTCGCCTGCGCCTGCGCCTGCCCGCCGCGCGCTCCTGCTCGGTCCCCCGCGCGCCCCGCCCCGGAGCCCCCCGCGCGCCCCGCCCCGGAGCCCCCCGCGCGCCCAGCCGCCTGGGTCCCGGCCGCGGCCCCGCGCTCGCGGGCAGGGAAGGGCGGCCGGGCGGAAGGTGGCCTCGCGCTCACCCCGCTCGCCGCCCCGGCTCCGCGGGCGAAACCCGAGCGCGCAGCCGGCGCGGGCCCGTGGCGCACACCTGTCGGGTCAGCGGGGCCCGGCCTGAGCGCCGCCCGCGGCGACGTGTCCCGGAGCAGCGCGGGCTCTGACGGCCGAGACGAAGTAAGCTGCCTCCCCCGCTTTCCCCCGGCTCCCGGGCCACCCGCGCTCCTAACGCCCGCGGGCGCGCGCGGGGCCCACCCTGAGGTCGGGGGTCGGGCCGCGGGCCACGTGCGCCTGGGAAATCCTCGGGCGTCTCGTTGGGAAGAGTCCCCTTCGGCGCCGCGCGCCCCCCGCAGCCGCTGGGAGCAGGCGGGGCCGGAGCTTGCGGGAATTCCTCTCCCACCCTCTTTCCGCGAAATAAATTAATGGTGCACGTCTTTCAGCGCAGAGGCCTGGGCGCAGGTTCTGTTTGGTGATGGTTCTGCAGCAGCGCAGCCAGGCCCCTGCGAGGCTAGTCCAGAGGGAGCAACGGGTCCCTTCCCAGGCCTCCTGGAATTCAGTTCCGTGAGAGTAGGAACTCTGGGATCTGCTTACTCTTTGGCATTAACCCTCAGGTTGCAATCGGCATTTGCAACACGCCGATCCGGTGAATAGTTTTCCGGAAGTAAACCTGCCCAGAGCTCTGAAAAACAGCTCACTCCGTTTTGAAAGTTTGGCCGGAAATGAGAATTTCTAGAAAATTCAAAAGCCTGAATTCCTTGCCCCACCCCCACCCCCTCCCCTCATTTCCCCCCTGCCAGGCCCTTGGCTCATGAAAGGTAGCAGATGAGAGAAAACTGGTGTAGAGTAAGCGTATTTGAATTTATGTTCTGCGTTCTTTTGTTCAGTGATGGATGGCTGATAGAATTTTTGAGCTTAGAGGCGAATCCTGTAAGTTTTAGGAGCACCCGAGATAAAAATGCCCCGTGTTTGGCATGAACAGAACTCATTTTTCTTACAGCTTTCTGTGTAACTGTTTCTTTGAGGTACGTGACTGCTCCCCACATAACCACTCTAGGCAAACATTCAAGTCATTGTATCCAAAGTGGAGTTTACTAAGTTACTCTTTTTTCATTTATTGATTTGAGAGAGACAGCGATTTGCTGTTCCACTTATTTATCATTCATTGGTTGATTCTTGTATGTGCCCTGACTTGGGATCAAACCCACAACCGCTGTATATCAGGAGGACGCTCTAACCAACTGAACTACTTAGAAGGGCTACTAAGTTACTCTTACAGTCAGGTGGCTTTAGGCCATTTAAAAGAGAAACAGTTAAGTCTGTGGGCAAGGAAAGGAACCAAAGAGGCACTTGGGTCACCGGCGGCCTGGCCACTTCTCATTTTATTGATGGAATTTGAACAAGACAGATGTCGTCGCTGGTTGGCAGACCTCACCTGGAGTGTCAGGCCCTCGCCCAGGGTCAGAGCAGGAAGTCTGGTTTTGCTTTTGGCCGCCCAGAGTTGGGAGCCAGGTGGCTTTTTGTTTGGGAGAGTTCTTACCACCATTGCCTCCCAGGGTATTTTCACAGCCGGGATCTGGGTTTATTTTTGGCCAGGGGGTTAACATGAGGTGATGATGCCCATTTTACAGCTGGAGAGAAGGCCCTCAGCGGTGAAGCGAAAGCCTAGGGCTCCAGAGTTAGAGGTTTACCCTCCTGGGTTCTTTGGGCCCGATTATAAACCCCTCAAGGGCTGGGTGGGGACTTTTAAACCATCTCAGCATCGTAATCCTTTGATTTTTCATCAGTGTGGTAGCTGTCGAGCTAGGTGGTCCCCGGCGTTTTTTCTGTTGAGAGGTGGTTAATTGGTCTGGCAGCTGTTCCAAGAGAGTCCCTTCACTCAGACGCTGTTGGTGTCATAGTGACTGGAGGTAACGTTTCATGGAGCTTACTGTATGCCGAGCTTCGCGCCAAGTTCTTTATATGGATCGTCTCCTTTTGCTCCTATCCACTCATTTTCCCGTCTGCGGTTGAGGTACAGAAAGGTTAAACGACTTGTGTCGGGTCACACGGCTACTGTGCGGCCGAGCAAGGATTTGAACCCAGAGTTCTCACGTGGAACCGGTTCTCCAGAAACTGGAAGGACCCTACAGGTTTTAACCGAGCAACTCAGGTGTAAGCACAGTTTTCATGACGTCAGAAGGAAGGAGGAGAGTGAGTCACCGGTAGGCAAAGTGGACCCAGGCCGTTCGCAGCCGTTAGTGCTGGGGCAGTGTGACCTCCGGGTGCAGAGCTGCCTCCCAGCCTGGGTGGCGCAGGCGAGGGAAATAGCCTCTCCGTTTAGACCGCTGGTGTCCCGTCTGTTAAGGAGCTCGGTGTCCACACTGGTGCAGTGTTTGTACATGTTGCCGTTTGGGGTTGAAGGCCTGCATTTTTGCAGGTGGGGAGAGGTAAGCGCTGGAGACAGTCTGCCTGTGTTTAGATCCTGTCGCCTCTAAGCTACCCGACCTTCAGCAAGGTGTTTCACCTCTCGGCACCTTAGTTTCCTCCTGAAAGGGACAGCTGTAGTACTTTCAACAGGAGAGGTATATTTAAGAAAAGAAAAATGGAGACAGTAAGAGTACCTACCTCATAGGTTGTGGCGTAATGCATGGCCCGCTCTTAGCCTAGCGGTTGACCTATGATTAAATACTCTGTAAAGATCTCTCTTATGTGTGCTGTGTCACAGCGCTCGAAGGCACCACTAGAGATTTGTTCCTGTGGGCCATCGCTCACATGCGGAGAGCTCAGACACAGGTGGCAGTGGTCTCGTGCCAGCGGGATTTATTTGTTCATTCAGCAGATATTTCTAGTGCGCCCTCTGTGTGCCAGGCCCCGTTTCGGATGGTGGAGACGTGCAGCGAACAGACACGAAAACCTCTGTCCTCGTTGGCATGTACCTTCTTGAGGGGAAGGGTGACAGACAAGCACAGCAAGCATATTTAGCGCACACAGTGTGCTCGAAAGTGGTATATGCGATGGAGGGACATAAAGCTGGGGGTGACGCGGGGGCGGGAGGTTTACGGTTTTACGCGGTTGGCCGAGAAAGCCTCACAGAGAAGGTGACATTTCAGCTAAGAATTGACGTTAGCGAGGGGGTGAACCATGTGGACATCTGCGGGGAGAAGTAGGTCAGGCAGAGAGAACAGCAAGGACAAAGGCCCTGAGGCAGGAGAATGGGCGGCCGGAGCCCCGAGAGGGGCAGAGAAGCAGGAGTGATCAAAGAGGGAACTGGCGGAAGGCCAGAAGGTATAGACCCTGCAGGCCACTGACCAGGAGAATGACACTACCTGACCCACGTGAAAAGATCACGCTGACTACCGTGTTCAGGGAAAGAAACAGGCGGCCAGTTAGGTGGTTTCTGCAGTAACCCAGACAGAGGTGACGGTGGTGGCTAGGACCAGAGTAGAGTAGTGGAAGGTGGAGAGAAATGGGTGTTTTCTACGTGCATTTGGATGATATTGTAGGGTTTGCTGACAGGTTGATGACCCCTAGGTTTCTGTCCTGACCACGGGGAAGGATAGAGTTGCCTTTTACTGAGAATGGGGAAATCTGCACTTGGAGTAGGATGGGACAAAAGTCAGTTTGATTTGAAATGTGGAAAGTCTTATAGACAACCAGCTAATGGTGTCAGAGTAGCAGTTTGTCTGAGTGTGGAAAAAGTCCAGACTGGAAACACAGACTTGGCAGCACAGGCCAAGCCTTCTGGTGAATGTGTAACAACCAGCTCTGCAGGGGGTGGGGGTGCGTGGGGGAGCCTGGTTTGTAGTGACTGCCAATATCTGCTGTGTAAACACTCCTCCTGGCCAGTTTCAAGCACACATTACAAAATATCTTTGCCTCACAGATACAATAGATGTAAATAATGTCAAGAGCATAGGTAACTAGCAAAATGTAGCAAAATCATTAGGAAGGCATGGGTTTTGCGTTTTTTATGATGTGTTTTTAATATAATTGGCTGAGTTATAAATTTGCATAACTAGGTTGTTAATCATGTCTGTGTTTCACAACTGGCTGGAAAAATTCTTGAAAATGTATCAGTTGAATGTTGTGTTCCGGTACAGTGTGGCTCCAGCACACCATTTGGGTCACTGGCACCTAAGATTGGTATCTAAAGAGGTGTTGGGAATACGGACTCTCTGAGATTAGGAAAAAGCGCCCCAGGGCCGATCTCTCAGCCTTGTCCCCCATCTAGCCTTGGGCAGGTCACTGATGAGGGTTTGACTTAACATGTGCAGGGGTGTGTGGCACCACCCGGCCCACCCGTAGGGAAGAGTGCAGGAAAAACACTTGCGTTGACAGTTTTGGAAGGTCCTTCCTTCCCGCCTGACAAACAGAAAGTAGCCGTCACCGGCGTGGGTGCCGCGTTGGGAGAGGGGGCGGGGCAGCCTCTGACCTTCACCTCCCAGCTCCTGTCCCGCCCCTGGGCTGCTGGGAATAGAGGACCAGCGCTGCTTCCTCCTGGGGTTCGCCAGAAACCGGCGGGGCACAGCACGCGCCGGGGCTGTGCCAGGCTGGGCAGGCACTGCTGGGCAGGTGCCCCCATAGCCGTCTCTTTTGCTCGGGCAGAAACAAAGACTGGCACCCTGATTCTGACCCAGACCCTCTGGCGGCCAGTGAGCGGATGTGAGCAGAGCTGAGCGGTAAAAGGTGAGTCCCCAGGATGCCTGTAGGAACCCCTCAGCCTGGAGTTGGGGGCAGTGAGGGTGCCTGGACTGTGGACATGTGCCCAGCCGGCCAGGCCTGCGGCAGAGATGAACCCATCAGAAGCCCGTCTGCTGCCCCTTCCCTGAGGAGGCCTGTGGCTCCTCACTTTGCACTGTAGTGTGTGTCTGGCAAGTGTCTTGAATAATAATTGTTGTAAATGAAATGGCATCTTCTGCACACTCGACTTACAGCTTCAGAGAGTTTTGTCTTAACTTCTGAATGACACTCATTCCTTCATATTTTAGTCCTACGTCTCCGGCCCGCTGCATTGGCCTCGGGCTGTGAGCACCGAACCACCCTTCCAGAAAGGTGGTGGGTGTCTCTCAGGTAATAGATAGGTGTCTCCTTTCCTTGGAAAGCATAGGACTTGGGGGCAGGAAGTGTGGTAGATCCTGTAGCTCAGTCTCTTCATTTCATGGGTGAAGAAGCTGAGGACCCGCCAGGGAAAAACGCTCATTCAAGGTGGTGTGGTCGTTTAGCAGCAGGACCTGGGCAGAATCACCCCATATTCCAACTCACAGTCTAATTCTCTGTCTATAGCTTCTCGAACTTTTCACTAAGGATTTTCTTGTTTATTAATTAAAAATAGCCTGGCCTGTGTGGCTCAGTGGTGGAGGGCCGACCCATGAACCAGGAGGTCACTGGTTTGCTTCCCGGTCAGGGCACATGCCCAGGTTATGGGCTCCGTCCCCAGTAGGGGGCGTGCAGGAGGCGGCCAATCGATGATATTTCTCTCTCATCGATGTTTGTATCTATCTGCCTCTCCCTTCCTCTCTCTCTCTCTAAAAATCAGTAAAAACATATTTTAAAAAAATAGAAGAGAGTCATAGCAGGGTCAGCGATCAGAATGCCACCTCCATGCTTTTTGGGGAACTTCAGGTATATAATTTTAGAAGATTTCTTTCACAGCCCATTGCTCTCGGCAGGCGAGGAGGCAGGAGGAGATGCTTCAGCAAAGCCTCCGGGAGTAGAGCCTCGCAGTAGGAGAGGGGCTTCGACCCCGGGGGACCTGCTGGAACCACCTGGGGTCCCTGTTTTTCGATGAGGAGACGTGGACCCAAACTGACTAGGGGACTTAATGAGGTGGTGCAGCTAGGGTGGCTTTGAGCCCAGGTCCTCTGATCCCGATGCCATGCTCCATTTACACAGGGACTGGGGCTCAGGCTGTGGGGCTCTATAGCTGACTTCACCCACAGTTTCCTTATCTGTAAAACGAGCCTCATCGCAGAGCCTCCTTCACCAGGAGTTGTTTTTTTTTAATTAATTTCTTTTGGGGGGGGAGTGGCGAGAGGGAGGGAGAGAGAAAGAAACATGGATGAGAGAGAGAAACATCATTGGCTGCCTCCTGCACACCCCCTACCGGGGATCAAGGCCGAAACCTGGGCATTTGCCCTGACTGGGAATGGAACTGGCCACCTCTGGGTGTGTGGGGGCGATGCTCAACCACTGAGCCACACAGGCCAGGGCTACCAGGCGGTTTTGAGGAAAGATTGAGACAGTGCATTTAAACCCTCTGCACACACTGCCTGCTTGGTAGACGTTAGGTATTATTATTAGGTTCTCTGTAGTTAGCAACCAGTTTTTGCAAGGGGGTGGGCAAATCTAACCATGGGAAGACCCATGTCTGGACCTGCCGTGGGCACTGAATTGAAGGCCCACGGCCCTGGTGCAGGGAGCAGGAGGCAGGTGTATGTATTTTGATTCTCCTGCCCCCTGTGATGAAAGCTGTTGCTTGAGACTCAGAGCTCAGTATTTCAGAGTCTCGCTATTCAAAGTGCGCTCTTTGGACCAGCTGTCAGCATCCCAGGCCCTTCCCTGGACCCTCTGCGTCAGAATCTGCATTTTAAAACGATCCTCAAGAGATTCAGATGCATACTAAAGTTTGAGAAACACTGTTAAGGTTAAAAAAAAAAAAAGGTAATCAACCAACCAAACATGCACACACACCCCTTCACTGGCTCAGGAAACAGTTCCCTAGTGTTGAGCAGCACAGAGTAAGCAACCTTGTTGCAATAGCTGATATCTCTAATTTGTATTTGTTTAAAGGAGTTCTGGGAACATGTGCAAGAGATAACGGGGGGAGGGGGGGGACACGACTAACCTGAGAATTGGGAGCCTGGAACAGGACCGGTCAGGGGAGACTCAGCAAGAACTCTGAGTCAGAACAGGATTCCACAGGGCTGGGAGTTGGTGCAGGCCAGCAGGCCAGCATTGCAGCTTTCTGCAGTCTTCCTGGATGGGGCTCCCTCACCTGCCCGTCCGGGCACCCTGAGGTCTTGTGCTCCTTCCTCTGCTTGTGCCGGGCACATCCAGAACCCTGGCTGCCGCTCCGATCAGGAGCTCTGAAACGCAGCCTGCCAGCTGGCGGCTCCTTCTCCAGGCTGTTCTCTGGGCTTCACATTTCTCGCTGCCTGTCTCCTGCACTGACCTTGCAGCTTTTCCTTCCCTCCAGACACGGCTGGTTGCCACTTAAGAAGGAAATGCTTGAAGGGCCAGGGACAGGAATTGGAAAGCAGAAGAAAGTAGAAGGGTCCTGTGGCCCGTCTGGATTCGGGGGTGAGTGCAGGTAAAGGAGGAGTGGAGGAGGGAGGCTTGGAGGCCACCCAAGGGGTCCCTTGATCTTCCAGTTAAAGCTCCAGTGCCATCAGTGTCTGGTGTCCTGCAGAGTCTGGTACAAGCACTGTGGTTGGATCTTCTTAGTTTGGCTGCCGCCTGGCGCCGTCTCCGGGATGGGTCTGGAGAGAGACAAGAATGAGTCAGAGGGAGAAGTGGAGGGAGTCTGATGCCGGAGTCAGGAGGCCGAGCTGGGGCCTGGATCCAGGGGCCATGCAGGCCTGCAGGAAGGTCAGCCGGCCGGGCTGCAGGCCTCTGCCAGCTCCTGCGATTTCTCTGTGCTTTAGTTTCGCTCTCTTGTACCAGATTACAGCCTCACGGTTGAGATTTTATTACCTTTATCTGGTAGAAAGGCTGCCATAAAATAGGTGCTAATCAGTAATCTTCCTTCCTTCCTTCGTTAGCTCGCCCAGGCTGGGCCCGTTCCCCCCCCTGTCCCCGAGACCCAGTTGCTGCCTGTGGTGTTTCCGGTCCTCGCTTCCCCTACCCCCTCCTCAGAGCCCGGTCCCTGGAGGGAAACTGGAGAATGGGGGAGCGTGGAGTGAAATCGAGCATGTTGAGCCTTACAACCGCGGTCCGAACAGAAGGCCAGAGAAAGGCATCCTCTGGTGCATCTGTGGCAGGTCCGAGGCCTCTCGCCTTTCGCACCTGTCAGCTGCTCCAGATCAGGCTGAAAAGCAGCCAAGGTGTTGGGCCACGTCGGGAGGCCGCGGCGTGCAATTGCCATGCAGCCAGCTCAGGGGCCCGGGAGGCCGGTGCCTGTCTGCTTCCCCGCCTTCTCGCGCGGGGACCTCCGCCTGCCTGAGCCTCAGCTGCTCCACCTGCGGAAGGGTGACCAGGTGGTACCCACTCCGCTGGGTCTGCTTGGGGTTCTTGTCTGCGTTCCGTGACATCCAGTGCATACATGCGCCAAGTTCAGTGTTTGTTGCTCTTGTTAATACATATCCCACAATAATAGCTACCTACCGCTTATATAGTACTCAGTAGGTGGTAGGCACTGCCCCAAGCATATAATAAACATCAACTCATAATCTTATAACAACCCCGTGATGTAGGTACCTACCTCTGTTACTCCCATTTCAAGTGAGGAAACTGAGGTACAGAGAGGTTATATCATAGGCAAAGGGCGGCACCGAGATGGGATTCAAAGTTGGGATTCAAACTCAGTCCCTTGGTTCCAGAGTCATTGTTTTTAATCACTGTGCTGTAGCAATTAGCAGTGATTGTTTTGTGCTTAGAGCCCAGTGGACATGGGAGACGCAAAGAGAGATGTGAGAGAAGGTGATCATAGCTTCCCACAGTTCCAGCCACGGTTCCTGAGCTGCCCTGATGGTCCAGGCAGCCTGTGCTCAGGGCACAGACCGGCCTTGGTCATAAGGTGGGTAGCTCCGATCCCTTGGCAGCCCTGTTGACCTCCCTCCTGGCTGTGCCATTTTCCCATGCTCCTGTAGCAAAATGCCCCACTTCTAGCAGTGGCCTGCCACCTTCCCTGTTTAAAGAGCAGGCTCCCTACCCACCGGCTTTCTGGCTCAGAAGCAAGCTGCTGCGGAGGGAGGGGGAAGCTGTGGGCCTATAGCGTTTTCCTGAGAAACGCTGTTTCTTGCCAGGCAGGAAATGTTTGATAGCCTAGAAACAAACGTGTTTACCCCACATCATGCCACCTGAGCCATGTCTGAGCCTTCCTTGTTCCTTGTGTGTCTTTCCCAGGCACCCCGGCTCTTGGAAGATGCTCACTGTGGCAATGTGCGTGGCCCTCCTGGGCTGCCTGCAGGCCCAGGAGCTCCAGGGACATGTCTCCATAGTGCTGCTGGGAGCAACTGGGGACCTGGCCAAAAAATACTTATGGCAGGGACTGTTCCAGTTGTACCTGGATGAGGCGGGGAAGGGCCACAGCTTTAGCTTCCATGGGACTGCTCTGACGGCCACCAAGAAGGGCCAGGAGGTCCTGGCCAAGGTCCTGGAGTCCCTCTCCTGCCCCAAGGATGTGGCACCCAGTCGCTGTGCTGAACTCAAAGACCAGTTCCAGCAGCTGAGCCAGTACCGCCAGCTGAATTCAACGGAGGACTACGTGGGCCTGAGCAAGGACATCGAGGCCCTGGTCCAGCGCAAGGGCCTCCGGGAGGCAGGCCGGATTTTCTACTTCTCGGTGCCACCCTTCGCCTATGCAGGCATCGCCCGGAGCATCAACAGCAGCTGCCGTCCAGGCCCAGGTGCCTGGCTGCGGGTCGTCCTTGAGAAACCCTTTGGCCACGACCACCTCTCAGCCCAGCAGCTGGCCACCGAACTTGGGAGCTTTTTCCAAGAGGAGGAGATGTACCGGGTGGACCATTACCTGGGCAAGCAGGTGAGCTTCGGCGTGGCGCCTGCCGGAGTTGGAGCGAGCTGGGCGCAGGTCGACCCCGTGGACAGGGCCACACCACTGGTTGTGGAATTAGGCCTGAAGGCACGTGAAACCTGAGCTCCGTGGTCGTTTTGAAGGTGGGCAGGAGGTGAGAGGGCAAAGGACAAGCCACGGTGAGCAGGTCTGTGCGGCCCTAGTCCACGTGTCCAGCGCTTGTTCTTTGGTGTGTCCTGTCCTGTTTCCCAGCAGTGGTCGGGCACTGATCTCTCAGCTATTCCCTGCATCCCCTCGGGAGGTAGCCCCAAGACACTGCGGTCTGGACCTGGAATTAACCACCTCATTCCACACCCATCTGCCTGTTTTTCAGCATCGTTTTCTTCCTGAGTTCTGTTTTGAGCCAGGAGGCTGGTAACAAGATCTTAAAGCGGAGTAGGGACCCAGGGTCTGTGCTTCTCGGTCAGGCCCTGTGGCAGAGTGTGGGGCTGAGCTGGGGGACGCACTTCAGGTGGCCAGTTCACTCTGAACGTGCCCTCGGAGCCCCGATAGGACATCTCTCCCCAGAAACGCCAGCAGAGAGCACACCTGCGTTCCCTGGTGCGAACCAGGCAGGCGAGCCCAGGCCCGCGGTGTGGCTCCCCATCCAGCCCTGCTGGGAGATGCAGTGCTCCCAAAGAGTGGTCCTTAGACCAGTGTCCGTGCTGGTGAGATTTTCCCTTGTTTATGGGAAAATGAAAAATAAAAATAAAAATACTGAATGTCAATTTGAAGTTTTTCTTACTCCATTTTTGGAGTTATAGTACCTTTCTGTTATTAAAAGTTGGTGTCACAAAGCATAGATAATCTTAAGTATCTTGGCAAAATAAAAAGCTGATAACCCTGTGGAGGTCACTTAAAAGTTTTGGAGTCCTTCCTGGACGAGGTAGCCCTGAAGTGCAGGGGCCATCGCTCTGAGCGTCTTTTCAGAGCCTGGAAGAGAGGGAAACATTGATGTGAGAGGAACATCGATCAGTTGCCTCCCTCATGCGCCAGGGGTGGAACCCGCAACTTAGGTATGTGCCCTTCCTTGGAGTCAGGATTCCTCCTTCGTCCTGGAAGAACCTGCAGCACAACCAGTCTCCTTCCCCGCCAGGCCGTGGCTCAGATCCTGCCTTTCCGAGACCAGAACCGCAAGGCCTTGGATGGCCTCTGGAACCGGCACCACGTGGAGCGGGTGGAGGTCGTCATGAAGGAAACGGTGGATGCAGGAGGTGGGTGATGGTCCCTCTCTCGCCCCCTTGCCTTCCTCCTGCCCTGTGTCTGCTGAGGTGCTGGGCCAGCCCTGTGCCTCCGCCAGGACTTGTCAGAGGGACTTTGTTGCTTGTGTGTGGACCAAATGGTCGTTGCTGCCCTTAGGGAGCGTGGGGTCTCGCTAAGTAAACTTGGCTCTGGTGCAGTAAACGCCAGAAGTTAACCTGAGTTCTCTGGGGGTGCGGCCGACCATCAGGCTGCGTGAGGCTTCCTCAGACTTTCACATTTGCCCAAGTGGCAGCCTCTGGAAGGCTTCCCCTCGTCATCTCCTCACCTTCTGGTCCCTCCTGTTCTTAGTCCTGAGCTCAGTTGTCACTTTCTTGGGGAGCCTCTGCTTAGTATCTTGACAGGAGACACTCCTGTGACACTTAGAGCTGCAAGTGCCTCCCAGGGGAAGGGGGAGAGAGAGAGGGAGAGAGAGAGAAACATTGATGTGAGAGAAACATCCATCAGTTGCCTCCCTCATGTGCCAGGGATGGAACCCGCAACTTAGGTGCCCTGACCGGGAATCGAACCGTCACCTTTTTGGTGTACGGGACAATGCTCCAACCACCTGAGCCACCTGGCCAGGCTGCCCCTGCCCCCAAGTTTTTTCCTGGTCTTATTCCTGTCCAGTCTGCCCATCCCTGCGGATCCCAAGGTCCAGGCCGTCCCTGCTCTGGCGCCTGGCACACACCTCGGAGGTGCTGGATAAATACCCGGCGAAGGAGCAGTGTTGAGCTGGGAGTCAGAAGGCCTGAGTGTCTCTGCCTTCACCTGGGTGACCTCAGCACGTCACTCCCTCATCTGTGAGATGAGCAGGTTGTGTAGATGACAACAGCCGAGGCCCCCTTGAGCTCTGGCATTCTGGGATTTCATCAGATTTTTTGAGCATGGACTGTCTATGTTCAAAGCATTGGTTCTTGCCCCAAATAATAAAAGTGAATTCTTTTTGTGCCCTAATCCCCCCATTAGCCGAATGAGGTGGGTACGATTAGCCTGCGCTGGCAGGTGAGGGCTGGTGATGTGCCCTAGGTCCCTCGGCTGGAAGCGGTGGGGCCGCGCCCCGGGCAGGCAGGCTGGCTCCAGCCCCAGGCTCTGCACCCGACTTCCAGCTCCTGCTGAGACCGCTTCTGCAGCGGGCACCGCGTGCCTGGGCAGGGCGGGATCCCAGACCCCTCGGGCCTGGGGAGGGGGTGGCGCTGGGACCAGGAGGTCTGCCTCTTTCTCTCTGCCTTCTCTTTTTCTTTCTCTGGGTTACTCTCTCCAGCTTTCACTTCTTCCTTGGATGTGTATTTAGAGCTAGAAGCTCTGTGGTGATACAGAGAACAGTGAGACCCAGCCTGTGTCCCCTGACACAGCACAGATTCAGGAGAGAATATATCAGGATGAATTCCAAAATGAACCATGCAGGCAGGCAGCGCTGTGGGGCAGGAGAGGGAGGCTTGGTGGGCTGGGCGGTCAGGCAGGCCCTGGGGAGCCAGGCCTGAAGGGCACTGCTCCTTGAGAGGAGCTGGGTTTCTCCAGTCTGGAACCCATATCAGAAGAGAGGTCCCCGCTGCAGTGAGCCTTCGGGGGTCTCGGGATCCCCCAGCCCTTCCAGACTTTCCCTGCGGTCCTCAGCAAGGGCTCAGGCCGTGGGGTTCCTCCTTGTGCCTGTGTGTGTCTGGGCCCTGCTGAGTGAATGCTGGGCCTCGCCCTTGCTTTATCTGCAGAGATGAGCTTCAAACCCTGCGCTGAGGCTGAGAGCGTGGGTGGGATGGGAGGGAGCCCCTGCCACACCTGCTGTGGGAGCCAGCACCTGGCTCTGCCTGGATGTGGCCTGGTTACCAGCAGGGGTAGGACACCAGGGTGCCCTCCACCCCCATTTCTGCAGCTCCTTCCTGTGCCCACACTTGGTTAGGGAAGAGCCGTGATATCTGGAGGTCCCAGTGGGCACCATTACCGCTTATTTCTTCTTGGATCCTATCTCGTTTGTGGGTTTCTTTGCAGGATCCCTGTGGAGCTAGGGGCTAAGCAAAAGTGCAGCAAAGGTACTTTTGGATTTGGGAGAAAGGAAAACAGAAAGACAGGCAGGGGCCTGAGCAGGTCTGGTTGTACAGGAGGGAGGTTAAGGCTGCTGTGTGGGTCTAAGCACAGCCCAGCTGCCTGCCGGGTGTGGGTTCTGAGGGGCAGTGCTGCCAAGCCCATAGCACAAGGCTGCTCTACTCAGCTGGGCTCTGTGCCTTCAACCCAGTGCAAGGGCACCCAGAGCAGGGCCCGCAGAGAGGGCCCACTAGCCCCGAGGGACTTGCAGCCAGTAAGGATGCAGTCAGAGGGTGCTGGTTCAGCCCACTGTCCTGTCAGAGGGGGCCAGGAGGACTGCAGCCGTCCTGGGGGTTGGGTCTCCCTGGCCGGCCTGTTTACCTGCCAGTTGCCTCTTCAGGCCCAGAACAGTGTAAACAGTGTGTAACAGGAATGACTTCCTGCTCCTGTGCTCAGTGGGGCCTTGGACACCTGTCCTTCAGCAACACAGTGAGTTCTCTCTCTGTCCCGTTCCCCACCCCCACTGGGACCCAGAAGGACAAGCATTCTTCATATCCCAGAAGTGTCCTGGTGCAGTTCTGGTCCCCCGAGCACTTATCCTTGCTTTCCCCTCTGGGTCCTGCTTTGGAGCTCGGACCCTGCAGCGCCCCCAGCCATGGCCCAGGAAGCCCTGTGCCCAGCACATCAGGACTCAGCTTTCCTTTTTCCCTGGGTTGGGGGTAGGAAGCAGGCAGGAGGAAAGACTGCCCTCCTGCTGGAGGTCACAGTGCCTGCTGCAGTGGGACCGAGTGAGGCCTGCGGGCAGGTTCTGAGCCCAGCATTCTGACCGGTAAGCCAGAGGGCAAAGTGTGGGGCCTTCTCCCTCCAGCCATCCCCCCCACCCCAGCAGCCGGCCCCTGGCCTTTTCTCCCTCCTCCTGCAGCTGTGCAGCCCCTCGCTGAGTCCTGTGCAGGGAGGCACTGATCTGGTCCCTGGTGGCAGCCTAGACCACCACCCTGAGTGCTAGAAGGGGAGGGGGCTGCAAGCCAGGCTGGGAAACAGGGCTTTTCTGGTCTGAGCTGCTGCAGGCCCTGGGAGAGGGAGCTGTGAGCTGCAAGGTCGTTTGGATGTCCCCACCCCCACTCACATCCAAATGGGTGGAGGCGGCTTCCCCAGCTCCCTCCCTCCACGGCTGTGTGAGTGGGCCTTTTTTCTCCGTTTCTGCCACAGCCTCTGGCCCAGAGGAGTTTGCTGCAGCGGCAAGGCTGCTGCTTAGACAGCAGGGAGGGAGGGAGACAGGCAGAAGCACCCCCCAGTACCCAGCTCCCGCCGGCTCACCTGGGAGCCCTCCTGGGGAGTCCCCATCCAGTGAGCCCCTGAGAGTCACAGAACCCCTGAAACAGCACTGTGGGCCACATAAGGAATGACCCTGGTGGGCCACTTTGCTTCTGTGTGGAGATGACCCCTGCTGGCCCCGCCATGGCCACTGGGAAAGGCTCTGCTGAAAGGAGGGCCCGGGTCCCTAATGGACTGAGGTTGGGCTTGGGAGGGTCCCTGTTCTGACACTGGGGAAGGAGCGTGGTGAGTGTCCATTCCGAGGGCTGAGTGACCGCTCAGTGCCTCTCACTGAGGGACAGGCCGCCAGGACCCTCCCAGGGGCACCGGCTGTGCCGCCTTCCCACCTGGCGCCAGCCGGGGCCCGGAGCTCGCTCAGCGGGCGGCTCCCTTCCTGGCTGCAGGGCCCCGCAAGGTGAGCTGGGGCAGCCGCCAGGCTCCTTGGCCCAGCCCCCTTTTTATTTTTAGTGATCCCAGAAGGTATTGGTAGGGATCTCAGCTGGCTTTTCGGTTTTGTGTGTGTTTTTAAAGCCCTCTTTTTAACTGGGAAAATTGGCATCCCTCATAACGTGGAGGCAGTGGGGACGAGGTTTGAGGTCCCAGTTCTGAAGGGCTGTGGTCTTCAGCACAGTCTCTGTTGTGTTGTGACGGTGACCCAGCGCCTCTGTCTGGGAGTGTCTTGAGGGTTAAATCCGGTGATGTACACGGGAGTACTTTACAAATGGAAGAGCTTTTCTCCCGTCGCTTAGGCAAGGACAGGAAGTGGGCATGGCCTCAGCCGCTGGGCTCCACGTGACTTATAGGTGACCTGTGCTGGGTCTTTACCCCATAACTGGTCTGTTATATGCTTTTAAAAGAAGATTTTTTTTTTTTAATTGATTTTTAGAGGACCGGAGATTGAGAGAGAGAGAAACTTCTATGTGAGAGCGAAACATCAATTGGCTGCCTCCCGTATGCACCCCCACCAGGGATCAAGCCTGCAGCCTGGGCATGTCAGGACAGGAATTCACCCGGCGACCTTTCGGTGCGCGGGACGATGCCCGACCCACTGCCCCACACCGGCCAGGGCTGTTGTATGTGTTTATGTCCTATCTTCATTGAACATTTTCTCTCTCTTCCACTTATATATGTATTTAAATTTTCATGTATTGACAATCTGCATAACATATACCTTTTAGTAGTGCTTATCTTTCTGTTCAATTCTATTTATACCACAGAGTATGAATTGTTCTATTAGTAGGCATTTTGGTTTCCAGTTTTTTGCTATTTTAAATAGTCCTTTGTGAGCTTTCAAAAAGTTAAGATACAATTCACATGCCATAAAGTTTACGCTTTTAAAGTGTACAATTCGGTGGTTTTTAATGTATTCATGAAGTTGTGCAACCACTATCTAATTCTGGAACATTTATGAGCATTGGTTGTTTTTTTTTTCCTTTGAGTATATTTCTGAAATGGAATTAATAGGCCAAAGGGTGAAGTCTACTTTATAGCTGTTATTACATCTCATCAGACCTCTCTTGCCCTCTGTGGGGTGCTACTGTGTGAGGTTTCGAGGGACAGCGCACGTGGGGTGCAGAGCAGTAGGTCTCCCCTGCTTGTGAGCTTGGGTGAGCTCTGGACTCAGGCGGGATGGAAGCCACGTGCATGGGGGCCTCTTCCAGTGGCCCATCCCGACTGTGCCCTGTTCCAGCCTTGTTCACATCGATGGACTTTAACTCTCACCTTTCAACCTAGGAAAGGATGGTAGGGGTTCACAGAGATCATTTTCAGGGGGGGCGGAAAAATCAGCCCACAGCAACTGGTGATATCTAGAAAAAAACAGCTTGTTGGGCATCTTCACGAGGCCTCTCCCCTCCCTGTCTTGTGCCGGCACTTAGCTGCGGGGCCTCCCCTGAGAGGCACAGGCCTGAGGCTTTCGTCCCTGCACTTGAGCTCTGAGAAGGCAGAGCGGGCCAGGAAGGGATCAAAGTCCACAAATCTGTGGGCTGTGCTAAACTCGGCGCACCCCCTGAAGCTTGAAATTGGGAATAAAGGCTGCTCTCTTTTACACAGCGGGCAGTAAGCCTATGAAATGCTTTCTCCCCACGGACTGGGAGAGTATTAAAAATAGGAAAAGAGCCACTTAGGGATTTGCTAAACTAATGAATAGTAAGCAGATAACAGGGCTTCTAAGGACTCTGCTGTGTTCTCTCCATCAAAAACTCCTCTGTTCTCAAAGCTTTGTTCGCTTTACACTCTTAAGTCTCCTGTGAGTCACTGATTCTAAAGCACTTTTTTTTTTTTTCCATATTTGAGCATCTCTGAAGTTGGGTTTCCCATTGATGAGGTGACATATTGAATTGGCAGCCCAATTCTTCCTTAATGGTTATAAAATAATAATCCTTTCACCATCGATGGCATTTTTGATGAGACGAAATCCAGTATCTCTCCAGGGTTCATTGTCTCTCCCAAGTCCCACCTTAGACCTCCAGCTGCCTTGAGATATTTTCAGTGGAGGCCGCATCACCCCTTCAGGCCCAGCAGAGTTAGGACGAAACCCATCATTGCATTTTTCTCATGAAATACAACTACTTTTTCTAACTTCTTTATTTCCAAGTGGTGACTGCTCTCTGAACTGCCTGGCTGGGGGCCCCTCTCTTCGCCGCCCCGGTAACGATAAAAATACCAGCCAGTGTTCGTCAGCGCTTCCTGCGTGCCAGGCGCTGTTCTCAGCCCCGAGCACGTGTTGACTCAGTAACCTCACGGCAGCCCTACAGGGAGGCACCGTCACAGTTCCTCTCTTAGATGTGAGACAGAGCCACTCGCCCGGGGGCACAGGGCTAAGACACGGCAGAGCAGGCGGCCGGGCTGGACCCACTCCAGGCCACGGCTCTGGGCGGCCTCCGCCCGTCTCCACCCAGTTTCCACTCAGCCACTGAATACCGTCTGCATTTCACTGTTGCTCCGTGTGACCGGCCCTGCTTGACGTCATTACCACCAGCCCCTCTCTGCCAGGTCACCTTGCAGGTCCTGGCTGGCTTGATCTTCCCACAGTGCTTCTTTCGTGTCTCCAACTGCCCTCCTCTGACACTTCAAAAAAACCAGTTCTATTGAGACATAATTTATATATCACACAATTTACCCAAAGTATACAGTTCAGCAGGTTTAGTATATCCACAGAGTTGTGCAGCCATTACCACAATCCATTTTAGAACATTTTCATCGCCCCCAAAGGAGCCCTGTGCCCCTTGGCTGCCAGCCTCTAATTTCCCCATTCTCCCCAGCCCCTGGCAACCACTCATCTGCTTTCTGTCTCTATGGATTTGCCTGTTCTGGACATTTCATATCAATGGGATCTTACGATTTGTGGCCTTTTGTGTCTGGCTTATTTCACTCAGCATGATGTTTTCGAGGTTCACCCATGTAGCATTTGTCAGAACTTCATTTCATTGCTGACTAATATTCCATTCCGTGGATAGACCACATGTTACTTATACATTCATCAGTTGAGGGCATTTAGGATGTCACTGTTTTGGGGGCTCTGATGAGTAATGTTGGCTGTGGACATTCGTGTACAAGTTTTTGTGTGGACATACACTTCCATTTCTCTTGGGTACACGTGGCAGTGGAATTGCTGGATCATATGGTAGCTCTTTAACTGGTTGAGGTCAAGGACTTTCAATAGCTCCTGAGACTCCTCAGCCTAGTTCCCAAGGCCCTTTCCACCTGTCCTCGATTTCTGCTATTCACAGCCACAAACTGCCGGGCCAGGCATTGCCATCTGAACTGCGAGCTGGGACCTCTGCCCGCTGGCTCGTGCTGTTCACCTCAACTGGGATGTGACCCAGGGGCAGAGTCAGCCCAACATACACATCTTTGAGACACACAGCATTTTAAAAGATCTGAATTATTTGTGCACATGAGATTACATTTAATCTTTTTATGTTCTCCAAAAAATTAGAAGGTTGGGTCACCCTGGGCCCACACTCCTGTGAGGCACCGCCTGATGGCAGCTGAGGCCTTTAACTGTCCCGAGGGACATAAGCGCTGCCCCACCCCCTCCCGCTTCTACTGGCCCGTGATGCCCACTCTTCACGGCCTCCCCTCCCTCTCCTCCCCCGCGCAGGGCGCACCAGCTTCTACGAGGAATACGGCGTCATTCGAGATGTCCTGCAGAACCACCTGACGGAGATCCTCACCTTGGTGGCCATGGAGCTGCCCCCCAACGTCAGCAGCTCGGAGGCCGTGCTGCGGCACAAGCTGCGGGTCTTCCAGGCGCTGTGGGGCCTCAGGAAGGGCAGTGCCGTCGTGGGCCAGTACCAGGCCTACAGCGAGCAGGTGCGCAGGGAGCTGCGCAGGCCCGACGGCTACCACAGCCTGACGCCGACCTTCGCAGGTGGGCCCTGGGGCTGGGCATGAGTGGGGGCTGCCCCGCAGCCGGAGGCAGCTTTCCAAGTCCGGACGCCCTTTGGTTTGGGCTAGAAGGGTCTCCAAGTGGGATTTTTACAGGGGTGCTCAGTGGCCAGCGAGACATTTCCCTGCCTCTCTGGCCTTCCATCAGCTTAAAGCAGCAGGGCGCCTGCTGGCTCCCTCTGGGCCAAGGACACCCCATGACAGTCTCAGTCCAGTGTCTGTGCACAGATCCTTCAGGGCTGGGCTCAGACCTCGCTCCCACCCTCGTGGTGCTTCCATCCAGCCCCCCAATGAGGCTGCAAATCTGTCTGGCCATAGCCCGAGGCACCTCCAGCGGGCAAGGACCACGCTGTCAGGCAGGTGCCCCCAGATCCATCCTCTGTGCAGCTCCCCAGGTTCAGAGCTTTCTGGGCGAGGGTGGCTCCCTCACACTGCAGATAATAACCTCACAACAAGAGCAGCAACTGTGGACAGGCACCTTCTCTGTGCCGGGCACTTTATATACATCATCTCAGTCCTCACAGGTGCACACCCAGCAGGCAGGTATGGTTAGCATCCCCATTTAAAGGGGAGGAAATGTGAGGCTCGGTGGCGGTGAAAACGTGCTTGAGGTCAGGCAGATAGTACACGGGGAAGTGGGTTTGGAACTCAGGTCAGGAGTATGCTCAGCATCTGGCCCTTAGCACCCACCCCCAGTCTGAATGCTGAACCCCACCCCCCAACCGGATCCCCCACCTTGAAACTTTTCTTAGAGGCTCTGGTCAGACTCTCAGCCCAGTTCTCCTCCCTTGGGGGGGGACTGCGCTGCTCCCGAGGCTGCTTTGGGAGCCCTACCAGGGGGATGATGAGAGGGGTGAAAGGTGGGGAGGGGGTGACCTAGCAAGGCCGGGGGTGCTCAGCGCCGTGGGTGCCCAGAGGAGGGGCTCGGGGAGGGAAGGGCTGGCTGGGAGGAAGGGAGGAAGGGGAAGCGAGTGGGCCAGGAAGCCCCTGCCTCCCTGTGCCGGAGCGTCACCTCCGCTGTCCCCTCGCCTCAGGCGCCCTCATTCACGTGGACAACCTTCGCTGGGAGGGCGTTCCTTTCATCCTGATGTCGGGCAAAGCCTTGGACGAGAGAGTGAGCTACGTACGGGTCCTGTTCAAGAACCAGGCGTGCTGTGCCCAGAGCGAGAAGCGCCGCGTCGGGGCGCAGAGCCCATGCCTGCCGCGGCAGGTCGTCTTCCACGTGGGGCACGGCGAGCTGGGCAGCCCCGCGGTGCTGGTGAGCAGGAACCTGTTCCGGCCCGCGCTGCCCGGCGGCTGGAGGGAGCTGGAGGGCCCCCCCGGGCTGCGCCTTTTCGGCCGCCCTCTGTCCGATTACTACGCCTACAGCCCCGTGCGGGAGCAGGACGCCTACGCCACCCTCATCTCACGCATCTTCCACGGCCGCAAGGACTCCTTCATCACCACCGAGAGCTTGCTGGCCTCCTGGGTCTTCTGGACCCCGCTGCTGGACAGCCTGGCCCGCGAGGCCCCGCGCCTCTACCCAGGGGGGGCCGAGAACGGGCACCTGCTGGACTTCGAGTTCAGCGGCGGCCGGTTGGCCTTTTCCGTGCAGCAGGCGGAGCAGCTGGTGCCGGGGCCGGGTTCTGCTCCGATGCCCAGTGACTTCCAGGTTCTCGGGGCCAAGTACCGAGACAGCCCCCTGGTCGCTGCCTGGCCCGAGGAGCTGATCGTGAAGCTGGCCAACGACATCGAGGCCGCAGCTGTGAAGGCCGTGCGGCGCTTCGGCCGGTTCCACCTGGCGCTGTCCGGCGGCTCCAGCCCCGTAGCCCTGTTCCAGCAGCTGGCCACAGGGCACTACGGCTTCCCCTGGGCCCACACGCACCTGTGGCAGGTGGACGAGCGCTGCGTCCCGCTCTGGGACCCTGAGTCCAACTTCCAGGGCCTGCAGACTCACCTGCTGCAGCACGTCAGGGTCCCCTACTACAACATCCACCCCATGCCCGTGCACCTGCACCAGCGGCTCTGCGCCCAGGAGGACCAGGGCGCCCAGGCCTACACTGAGGAGATCTCAGCCCTGGTCACCAACAGCAGCTTTGACCTAGTGCTTCTGGGCATGGGCACCGACGGGCACACGGCCTCCCTCTTCCCACAGTCGCCCACCGGCCTGGATGGCGAGGAGCTGGTAGTGCTTACCGAGAGCCCCTCCAGCCCGCACCACCGCATGAGCCTCAGCCTTCCCCTCATCAACCGCGCCAGGAAGGTGGCGGTCCTGGTCATGGGCAAGTTGAAGCGTGAGATCACCATGCTGGTGAGCCGTGTCGGCCACCAGCCCAAGAAGTGGCCCATCTCGGGCGTCCTGCCCGATTCTGGCCAGCTGGTGTGGTACATGGACTACGAGGCGTTTCTGGGATGACGGTGCCTTCGCCCTCCACTCGCTCCCAGGCTGTCTCTCACCTGTCCTTCCCCCTCCCCTCTGAGTCCTGCCACCTGCCCTCACGTCCTGGACCTCTGGAATCTGATGCCTCAGGGCCAGGCCCTGAGAGAGGCCCCACCCCAATCCCTTTGACAGTCCCTGTTTGTGGTGGGCAGACCCAGAAACAAAAAGGGGGGGCTCATGAAAAGTTTCAAGTCCAAGTTAGGAGAGAAACATCCACCTAAAGGAGAGACCCTCAGCGGTTACACGTTAACATCAACCAGCACAAAATAGGCCGGCGTGGGGGCTCCCAGCTCCAGAAGAAGGCAGGCCGTGGGCTGGGAGTGGGGGTGGGGTCCTGGAGGGGGAGACCCTTGAACTGGCTCCCGTGGAGAAGAGCGAGGAGGGCAGAGAGAAGGGCGCATGGAGCGGCTGCAGGGCTAGTGCCGAGCGGGGTGCTGGGGACTGTCCGAGTGCTCGGGCTGGTGCAGCCCCGCTTCCCGCTTCCCCGCCTCCCGGGCCTCTGACATCCAGCCTGTCCTGGGCCCTGCATGGCTGCCTCCACCGGCTCAGTGTGTCAGCTCCCTCCCCTTCGCTCCCGACGGGGAGGTCTTTCCATCCCTCCTCTGTATCTTCGCTGTCCCCCAGGCTCTCCACTTACAGCCAGAGGAAGGATGGTGACAGTAACACAGCCACAAATACTAGGATGTTACGGTGCCCAAAACCTTGGCTGTTGTTCGGAGCCCTTCCTCAGTAGATGAACTTCTCCGCATGGGGGAGGCGCTGGTGCCCCAGGTCCTCAGGCAGGACCCCGTCCCCACCTGCGTGCCTTCGTGACACATGCTGGACATAGATGACCAGGCCATTCCAGGGGTCCCTCCTTTAAGAGGGTCCTTGATATCTCGGGACCTCCCGGTAGGTGTTTCCGCTCTCAGTGTCCTCTCTTGTTTTACCAGGGAAGATCCAGTCAGATCTTTCTTTGATGGTGACAACTCATTTGTGGGGGGGAGAGGTGATGTCCAGTGATGGGCCATCCAGATGCTCTGATCTGACCAGACAGGAGCCAGGCCTTTTGGGGGGGCGGCTGCAGCTCACAGCAGCAGCGGGTGCAGCCCATCCTTCCCACACTATCATCTCTCGGCGGCACCCAGCCTGCTGACTTCCTGTCTGCTGGTCCCTCCTGCCACCTCTCACGTCACCACTAACACTCTGCGGGAGACTCGGGGAACAAGTCAGCGGCTGCTCCTTAAGAACAGGCTGGGTGCTCTGCTCTCGAGAAGGTGGACCAGCAGTTCCTGTTTCCTGAAACCACCCTGGGGCGGGGGGGGGGATATCTCTGAATTAATTGCTTTTAAAAAATATCAAAATTGTCAGGGCACAATTATTGCTTTCATTTGAGATGGGTGCCTGTTAGGCTGGTGCCTGAGCCAGGGGCACTTTTGTTAAAATTCGGCTTCCCCTGGCGTCCAGTGATGCAGTGCAGACAGCACAGCTCTTCATACCGGGAGAGCCGACCTTGGCGGAACAGAATCGCGGTACCGAGGTGGGAAGGTCTCCTCCCTTCCCGGGGTCAGCCTTTTAACCCTCTGCCCTAGGGATGCTGGGCACAGGTGGTTGCAGGCTGGGTGCCACCTCTGGCCACGCGGGGGCGCTCTTGCACCATCCCTGCTGTGTTGTGGGGTGTGTGTTTTTTTAAAATTTTTAAATTTTTTTATTTTTCGCGGTCTGACTTGGGAGGAATTCCCCGTATTGTATTTGCATTTCTGTATTGTGCCTCCCTCGGCCCTTGGCCCCGAGCACTCCCCCAGCTGTTCTTTGGGAATTGCTTCCTCTTTGCTTGCGACACCAGAGAGAAAGGGACCTCCACATGCCCAAGTCTGAGTCCAGGATAAAGGGTGAGCTGTCACCATTTCTGAATAATAGTGAGTCACTGCAGCCTGAGCCTAGGACGTACCGTCCTTAGAGGATTGCCTTGCCCCCAGATGCACCCTTTATCTATGGGGGATGTGCCCATGGGGGTAGGGATGGGGCAGAAAATGCCAAAGATTTCCTTTCCAGAATCAAATGCTGTCTTAACAGTCCCCTGGGAGACACTGTCAGCATTCGCTCTCACCACCCCCTTCCCCCCTCCTTTCCCCCCTCCCCCCTTCCCCCCTCCCCCCTTCCCCCCTCCCCCCTTCCCTCCTTCCCCCTTTCTTCTGTGCCAGGCAGGAGAGTCCCAGAACCAGGCCACCTAGGCTGGTTTCCAAACGTTTCAAGCCATGATCCACAGCAAAAAGCCCTTTACATACGAGTCCTGTAGAAATCCACCTTGAGCAGTGTCCTGAAGGAATCCCTGCCCTGAGACCACGGGGCGCCCTCTGTTTTCCATTTCTCATTAAGAAAATGCTGCTTGTAATCTGCTAACTTGAGCTGACATGTACTTTGGAAAATGCTGCCGGCATCCAGCTTTACCCGGCGCCACAGCCGCGGACCCAGGCTTGGGAGGGAGCACGCGTGCCTGGCCCCACGGGGACGCTGCAGGCCCGGCTGGGACTGGAACCCCACCTTTGCAGTCCCGCAGCCTCAGGCCTCGGGCTCACCTGGCGCAGCGAGGCTGCCGCGGCCCAGAGCCGGTGCTGCGGCCCCGGTAAAGGGATCACTGGTGACGGATGCTCGGCCTCCGTCGGAGCTTGAGCAGCGGGCCATGAAGAAGCTCTGATCAGAAGCCGGGGGCAGCTATGACGTAGGGGTGAAGTCCCAGGCTGGATACTGAGCGTTTTGCACAGCATGGTCTCGTCTGATCCTTTCAACACCCTGTGAGGTAGGTGGAAGGAGCCTCATTTACTGGATGATTTTGAAACTGAACCTGAGGTCTAATGACAGCAGGCCAGTTGCTCTAGCCAGGTCTTGGGGGTCCTAGACGACCCCTCCCAGCCACCCTGCGGTGCCACCTTCCTCCCAGGGAGCCCTGGGGTGCTGGGTGCAGTGGCCGTTCCCCAGGGTCCTGTACAGGGCAGAAGGGCCCCCCCTTGGGGAGGCCTGGTCAAATTGGCATCTCTGGAGCGAGCATTACTGCCATGTGTTGTCGGGAAGAAGGAAGGGACTTTCCAGGTTGTCGTAAGCTAGAATGTGATTTTGATCTGGGAGCAAAGTTTCCTGCTAACCACAAGTTACAACAAACAATCCTCCCGTTTCTCTGCAGACGACGCTTTGTTCCCACTCTCAGCCCCTGGCTCAGCAGCAGAGTCACGGCTCTGCCAGTGGCTAATAGTTCAGAAGGGGGGGGGGGCCCTCCAGAGTGCACGGGCTGGTCTCCCGGTCTGGGAGCTCCGTCCCGCTTTGCCTTGCATGTCCTTTCCCCTGGGGACAGTGTGACAGAAGGGAAGAGAGAAGCTCCTGTCAAACCTTTCCTGCTGAGGTGGAAGTCCAATGTGATCAGCACCCACCTGTCCTGCAAAAGATGAACTCCAGAGGGGACAAGGGCTTGGAGAGGGCCGCTGCCTCCCAACGTCACCAGGCCACGTGGTCCATGAGGACTGGTCCCCTGGCCGTCCACTTGCTGGGGTGAAGAATGGGCTGTGGTTCCCCCCCCCCCACATACACACGCCTCACCTACAGCTACTCTGCTGGGCACCAGAGACCTTGCTGCAGCTGTGCAGGTGGTGCTTGAGGTGCTACTGGCCTTTTTCAGGTGACTTTTCCAGGAGGAGGGTACTTCCTCCAGCCTCCTGGCTCTACATTTGGAAGAACAGGGTGAGAGAAGATACCAGCAGGGCCTTCCCTGGGTCCAAGGGCCGCTACCGCCCACCTGTGCCTTGTTTCCACCTGGGAATGCCAAGTTGGCGCGGTGCTTAGGGGCAGTGCCAGCAAGACACCTGGGTGGGGGAGGAGGGGTAGCACTGAGCTGCTGACGGGGCGAGGAGAAGGGAGCTGGGGAGTCTGCCCGGGCCGTGGGCACGAACACCCCCTCTGCCAGGCAGCAAGACCGTGCCATGCCCTTTTGCAGAGAGAGATTGCCCCTGGTTTTTATGGGAATACTGGACAATTACAGATGCCTCAGGGACAATCAGAGTTTTTTAAATGACCTTTTCTATGTCAAATGTAACATTTTTTAAACAATAAAATTTGTTTTGCCAAAATTCATGCTTTCCTTCTTTCTGTGGGAGCTGGAGTGTGGTGGGCCGTGAGCCTTGTCACTGGAGGGAAGGTCTGGAGGGAGGGCCTTGTTCTAGATTTGGACCCACTGCAGATAGGGGCACATCTGAGCCAAGCAGCTGCATTCACCCCATGGCCGAGGTTCCCTGGGACTCCTGGGAGATAGCAGTGGCAGAGATGACCTGATCTCATGGATCCCCCAAGTCTTCCTGGCAGCCCACAGGATGGGGAAGGACATCCGCCGAGGGAGTGAACTGTGGCTCCTGAGGGAGACACTGGGAGGGAGCATCTCCAAGCAGCAGGGCCAGGTGCCACAGGTGGTCTTGTCATGACCTCTGCCTCACGCTCCCCTCCAACCTGAGTCACGTTCCCAGGAACGTAAGGGTTGTGGACAGTCAAATGAAACTGCAGAACCACTGGGAGTCCAAGAGCCAGGGCACCGTGCGCATCCAGAGGGGTGGGCTCCCCAGGGAGCCAGAGGCACAGGTGACAGACTCGCACTCAGAGCCCACAGGGGAGGAGGGAGATCCCAGGGCAGTGATGAGGGTTGGGGACCAGAGCCTGCAGTCCTGCCCCTGATTGTGCCTCCACCCCAGGAGCACATAGGGAAGCACTTCCCAAGGGAGAGAGCCCTGGGCTGGGGACAGATCAGTGTCTCCATGGCCGTTGGCGATGCTGTTCTCGTGGAAATGGAGCCAGGGAGGCTCACTGCCTCCCAAGACTTGAGACTGTGAGGCTGCACTGATGGTCACTGGTACTTGTTCCCCCTTTGGGGAGCCTCCTTGTACTTGTTTTTTGGGGGGAGAGGGCTGGCTGGTCAGGACATCCAGTGCCCGCAGCTGCAGGAATGGTTCAGAGGGGCCTATGGCCCATGTTGGTCACATCAGTGAATCTAAGAACATGGGCTGAGGCGGCTCCATTTCTGAGTGCCAACATGAGGGTGTGTCACCCTAGAGCCGCTGGCAGCCATCTGGGTGCCACAGGGAGCCTAAAAATGAGGTGACGTGCAGAGAGCAGAGCCCAAGGACGGCTGGTGCTGGAGCCGTCCCCAGGCCCAGAGTCTTGCCAACTGTTCATTTATAGGCACCGAAACTAGTTAAAACTGGGCCGTACCTTGTGATAGGAAACTCAGTAGGTGTTGGAGCGAGGAGCTTGGTTCAGTATCTCAGGAAGCCAAGAAGAAGCCCTGCAGGGACCTGAGAGGTGACTGGAACTAATCAGGAGGGCAGATCGCTCCTGGGCCAGGATTTCATTAGCCCAGAGCAGCGACACGGGTAGTTAGCCCAGTGCCCCACAGCTCCTGCTGCCTTCTGATTGCTTAATTTGGACCATTTTCCTGATTGACCCAAGTTTTTGAAAAGCAAGGACAGATAGAAAGGCAGGAGGGGAGGGTCGTGAAAATAATAAAAGGAGTCCTTGGCGGGCAAGCTTCCCCCTGGGAGCAGGGGCAGGGCCCGTCTCTGAATCAGTCACTGGATGGAGATGGGGGTCGGGGGAAGGAGAGGATGCTGGCCCCGGACCCCCATCGATCCAGAGCAAGAGCTGAACACATGTCAGAGCGGCAGGCTTTTCAGGGGGTGTCCACTGCACCGGCCCTGAGAAACCAGGGCAGTCTAGCTAATAGAAATAACAATCTTAGCAGTTGTTATGCCGTGTTCTGGAGAAGGGAGCATCCACCCAGAAGTTTTTCTAATTCTCAAGCTATTCCAGAAGCAAGTCACTCCCCAAGAAACCCAACCCCAAAGTGTTTACAACCAAAGTTTTGCAGGCGGTCTGCTCCGACACCCACCAGGCTTTGAGAGCGACGTTAGGAAGAGACGGGAGGGAGGGGACGTGCCCGGGACGTGCGGTCGTGCACTCAAAACTGAACCCGGATCACAGTGCTTTCCTTGGCTCCCCACCGCCAGCTGCTAAAATTACTCCCAGTGCCTCAGAAATTCCGAGGCCACCACAGCCTCTGCATTCTTAGCCATGGTCTGATTCCTTGCAAATATTATGACCTAATGTGCTGCCGTGGAGGGCGTCTGTGAGATCCTAAAATGCGGCGTAAGGACCAGGGACCATGGAGGCTGCAGTTGCCCGCGTCTCGTGCTGAGCGACATTCCAAGCTAACGGGCCAGCTGTGGCAGGAGGCCCCTGGGCTGGACCTCAGGTGACACGGAGGCAGTTGTGGGCCCGGGGCTGGCTGCAGCCTCCCCTCTGAGGCCATGTCTGCCCATGTCACGCCCCTGCCCTCTACCCTGCCCCTTGGTGGCGAGTTTCCTGAGAGAGAATGCTCCGGGGACTCACAGACAGGTTCCGCGTTTCCTAAAAAGGGCTTCCTTTGTCGCAGGTCCTTCAGCCCTTTGCTTCACCGCCTCAGCAGTCTCCAGGCCTCCCCTTCCTGCCCCCTGCATACCCCAGAATTTAATCAGCAGCTTCTTTCAGGGATGTGCCCAGCCCAGCAGAGCGGCCTCCGGGCCTCTTCCCAGGGCCGGATCTGCAGGAAGCGTGGTCTGCCAAGGGTGGGACCTGGGACCCGCTCACTGCCCAGGAGGCAACTGAACACACTTGTGCCCAGGTGTGCCCTGTGCACCAGGCTCTGCAATAGCCCCATCTGCCCATCTCAACACTTATTTACCGGCGTCCAAGCCTGGAGAGAGGAGAGGCCCATCACAGGCTCTGACCCTGGGCCTAGAGTGTGCCCAGGGGGTGCAGAGACTGTGGCATTGGCCTTCCCATCACCCCCTCTTCCCTCTCTGGTTACTGTTCCCACCCGGCTCCATAAAGAGGGCAGGTGCCATCAGGTCCCCCTCCCTGGCCACAGAGAGGTCCAGGGAGAGAGGGTGACATAGCAGGGTGTCTTCTGTTTGTCCATCCCCCATCTCTTTGCTCCCCTCTCCATCCTGCCCCCCAAAATCTGGGCCCCAGGAGCTCGGTCTACATGGCTGCACTGCCAGCTCCCTTGGCCCCTGGCTCCCATCAGATCACCAGTGGGATGGGAGTAAGGTGGTAATTTGTCACCCCAGCTGTGACGGGTCGCCTGGACTGGCTGCATCCCAGAAGGGCACGGTGCTCACGCAGCCCAGCCTCCCTGTGTGTCTCTGTCCCTGGGGGTCCCTGTTCCCTCCTGCTGGCCCTTCCCTCCACTCCGCCAGGTCCCAGCTCCAACTCTGCCCACACCGCCCGCTCCCACTAGCAGAGGGGCTCCTGCCAAGAGCGATTTCCTTTCAGACCTGAGGCCTGTCCAAACAGCCAGTGATGCTCGACTTCGCCTGGGGCACATTTTCCGCCCCCTCGGTAGTATGTTGGGAGCAAGGACTCCGGATTCCTGCTGCTTGTGGCCTTTGCAGGACAGTGTGCTGGGAAGTTAAGAGCTGGGCTCTGGATTCAAATCCTGGTCTTGCTGGTTAGCTGCGGAGCGATGGGTCTGATTTGACGTCTGAGCTCGGTTTCTTCCTCTGTTACCTGGACATGCTTTCTGGGAAGGGACTCAGCGTGGCCCTCACTGTGGTTCCCTCGGCGCTGGAGGCAGGGGCCGATGCAAAGGCAGGGACACGTGTACACCCACCAAGTCCCTTCATCTGACAGTTGCAGGTCTCTCACATCCCAGGGGCTCTGTCTCATACAAGGGTGACCAAGACCCAGCCCTGCACTCAGGAAATCACAGTCTAGCAAGAGAATTGAGCACCTGACAAGGCGGCGCCCAGATGTGGCCGGTGTCTTGAGAGAACTTGGGTAGGGACAGGAGGGCTCCAGGGAAAGTTGGCGGGGGCCGCAGATTATGTGTTCAGTAAATGCTGCCAAGTGATTCACATCACCCCACAGTGTTCACTGAGCACCTACTCTGTGCCAGGCACTGTGCTTGGGTTTGGGATAAACAGGGCCCAGGACAGAGGAGGACCTGCCTGGGGCTCCCCTCCTTTCCCCAGTCTGGTGGGGAAAGAGACAGGACCCAGGTGGTCGCAGGCTGGCTGGGAGCCGTGGAAGCCCCTGGTGGGGGCACCCGTGCACCCTGAGGGGCATCACAGGAAGGTGCTGCAGCTGGGAGCCGCTGAGAGGAAAGCCCTGGTGCGGAAATGGGACCACCCCATCCCATCTCTGGGCCTTGGGCTCATCCTCCGAGAGCCAAGGGCGCCGGAGCTGGGCGCTCAGGTTCTGGGGGCTGGGATAAGATGAGACTCCCACGGCGCCCGTGGCCCGGGCGGATCTACTCCTACTTAGTGACCTGGAGCCCTGTGAAGGCTCAGGCCTTCTCCAAGCGCTCTCAACTGTCAGCACCGGGGCTGTGGAGGCAGATTTGCCCACAGAGCTGTCCATCCAGCAGCCCAACCCTGGGTGGGCCCCCTCTCCCCAGCTCTTGCTTTGCCCATATGTCCAGGTCTCCACACATCTGCCCGCCCCACCTCCCCAGCCTCGCCCGGAGTCCAGAGCTCCAAGGGGAGGCAGAGCTTCTCTGGACCTTTGCTGTCTGCTGTCATTCCTGTGTCCTTCCCAGCTGCCCTGGGAGACGAAGGTGACCCCCACACAGGCTAGCTGCAGGATCCCCGGGAGCACCTCCTTGCAATGGGTGCTGCTGGGCACAGAAACGCAGGTTGACAGATGGCCCTGGCTTTAGGCATCTGCTGCAGTGTCTCCCAGATGCGGCTTCCAGACAGAGCTCAGCCCACTCTTGGTAAGTGCCAGCCGCCTGGGTGGTCTGGGATCGGAATGAAATCCGGAGGCCAGAAGGAGCCCGGGTTCAAATTGCCACCAATTTCCTGAAAGTTCCTTCTGGAGCTCCAGGCAAATCCACTGGTTGAGTGGGGGGAAAAAAGACCCCCTGATTTAAAACCAGATGTCAGCATCTGTCCTGGACCAGCCCAGCCTCCAGCCACCAGCTGCCACACAGCAGACAAGAAGACCCTGTGTAGAGGAAGCAACTTCTTAGCTGGCACCGAAAAAATATTGACTTGGGGATTTTTCTTTAAATAGAAAGGAGATTCAACTCTCTCCACCCCAGTCCTCCTCCTGGGTTCAGAGTGGGCACCTTGGGGACCTCGCCCAGGCTCAGCTTCCGTGACACTGAGCAGCTATGGCTCCCGAGGGATTGGAGCAAGGGCAGGCTGCAGGACAGGAAGGGGGCTGGCCTGCCTCTGAGGGGCATTACCGGGCGAGGCCGGGAGGGGCTGACTGGCATTTAGCTGACCCAAATCCCAGAGCACCATTCATCCAGAGAGGCACTGGGCATCTCTGTGGAACATAAATCAGAAGACAAGGGCGACCAGATGATCCAGAACATGAGCAGGGGGCAGGGAGGTGCTGATGCCCAGAGCCACCTGGCTTATGACCTCACCTTCCCCTAGATCCTCCATGGACCTGTGCCAACAGTGGGTGGTGGCTGGGGCAGAACCTGTCCCTCTGGGTCAGGTGCCAGAGCTCTGAGCTCTGCCTGGGACGAGAGGCAACTGGGCCTGACGGCTCTGCTCCCAGGTCTTGGTGGCTGGCTTCAGGGGGATTGTCAGGCACGGGGGGAAGAGCTCACCTAGGGCCCCTGCAGGCAGGAGACCTGGCTCATCTGAGCCACAACCATGCAGTGGCACACCGGAGACAGACCCTCAGGCCCTGGCGGGAGCCATCTCCAAGACAGGTCGTTAAATTGAGAGAAGCAAAGGGAGGCCCATGGGTGGTGTGCAGCCCCCAAGCTGGAGAGCACCGGCAGGTCTGGGCGACACATGGGAAGCTGGCCAGAGGCTTGCCTCCGGGAAGGAGACTAGGAGTCCCTTTTGAAGTTCCTTTTCTTGATATTATTTGTATTTTAATACAAATAATGCATGCAAATAGTTTTTAAAATACCAGAGCAAAACAAAAACCCCTGCAGCTTCCTGCCCCAGCCCTCCCCACGCCCAGTTCCTGCACCCCAAGAGGTGACTGCTTTCAATTCTTTATAGCTGTTTCATCAGATGTTTACGGCCTTGCTCTCAATAGCCTGCTTATACTGCTGGTCCATAATTTTTTGTGATTTTTGACATTACCTAAATGTCTAAAATCTAAGAAGTGACGGAATAATGGTTAAGCGACTGACTTTTGAACCAGAAACCCTGGGTTCAAATGCAGACTCTACCACTTACTAGTGGTGCAACCTGAACAAGTCGCTTATAACCTTCTCACTTCTCAAGGTAAAAACCTTGACCCAACGAAGTTCCTCCAATCAATGCAGAGTTTTCGTCGTTTACTGATGGTTCTTATTTAAATGGTGAAGTGGTCAATTCTGTGCTATTGTAACTCCTTTCGAGGTCGTGAAGGCAGCACCTTTACCTCTGGCCTCTTTGGCCCAACAGGCTGCGTTATTTGCTCTTACCTGGGCTTGTACACTAGCCACAGGCGAAACTGCAAACATTTATACAGAAAGCCAGCATGCCCCTGGGGCAGCCCATGACTTTGGGATGCTATTGACATAGCAAGGGTTCCTTACTTCTAAAGGGGAAAAGATTTTCACTGGCTCTGATATCCAAAACCTATTAGATGCCATCCTCTTGCCAGTCACCTATTATTAAGATCCCTGGGCACTCCACACTCGACTCCCTAGAGGCTAAAGAAAACCAACTCCCTGATATTTCCGCCAAAAACGCCACCTATAAAGGAACCAAGGACCAGACATCTGTCGTGGTTCAAAGGAATGCTCCCCAAGATGACGACCTAGAAAAACTGATTGGAAATGCCCAGCAATTGATCTCAGAAAAGGAAAAACAATATTGGAAGTCTAGTAACTGTTGGTTCAATTTAAAAAAGACAGAGAGAGAGAGAGAGAGAGAGAAGGGAAGGGGGGACTCTGGTTTGGCCAACTAACAAATGCGCCCTACCATAAATTCTAAGATGACCACTTCTTACCATTGTACAGGCCTCAAACCATTGGTTTGCTGACAAATTGATAGCATTCATGAACCAGTATTGGTGGGGGAATATTAATAAGGCACCAAGCAGGGCATATGGCTCTCTCCCATTACCTGCTTATTGAATGAGTGAGGCATCTTGAGATGAAGGTGGAGCAGAGAGGCTGGACATGTGGTCTGGACTCATTTTCAAGGTGTCTACCTAACAGCAAACTACTGTCAGGGCAGGAAGGAGAAATGATTCCCTGACTATTGGAGGTCTCTGATCTGTCATTTGGGATAGAAAGGTGACCTTTCTAGAATCTTTATAGAGAGTCTTAAAGTTTGAACTGAGGCCACTACATCCAGGTCTCTCTCTGTCTAAAGAAAAATAGGCCACTGAAACAATCTATATAAAATGATCCTTTATCATCACTTTTTACTATCTGAAATGATCTCAGTTACTGTTTATTGTCTGTCTCTCCTAAAGGCCAGGAGCCTGGTTTGTTTTGTTTACTACTTGCTCTCTAGCATGAAGAATCATGCTGTTCAAAATTTATTCTCTCAGTATTTAATAAAAACAAATAAATACAGGAGGGCCAAATGACTAAATACTTGGAGGGGCACATTATTGTATTATTTTAATGGAATTTAATATAATATTAAAGGCGTCCAGTCAGGAAAACACACACTGAAAGACTGTTGAAAATGTCCAGTGAAGAGTTAAGATAGGCATCAAGGTCACAGCCTGTTCTCTTTTATTTAGCTGGACGTGTTTTTGAAGAGCTTTGCAAAAATTATTATCACAAGTCCAAGGTCACTTCTTTATTATTTTTTCTCAAAGTTATAGGAATTTTCCTCAGGACTGGTTATTACCCAGTGTCTCATTTAAAACCACTGAAACTGCGTCATCGCTTCATTCTGATGAGTGACAGGTCTGATAGAGCTACACTGCAATATCACCCTTTGCCAGCAGGTGTCACTGTCTAATATGTGATTCTGCATGAAACCCACAGAAATTCAAGGCCAAAGAGCCTATGAAATGGATCAATGTACTAACACATGAGTGCTCTAAGATCAAACTTCTGTAAGGTAAGTTTCGCTCTACTTCAGTTTCACTCCATGAGGTAAGTAAATCTTTTATTAGAGATGCAGAATGGGCCTAACTTTTATTAATATTCGTCAGTGTTCTTTCTGTCCTGGTGGATCTTGCCACACTTCTATGTTATCGATCCCATGCTTTTCTTTCTTTTTTTTTACTTTTTCTTATATATTTTTAAACATATCTTTATTGATTTCAGAGAGAGGAAGGGAGAGGGGGAGAGAAAGAGAAAAACGTCAATGATGAGCGAGTCATTGATTGGCTGCCTCCTACACGACCCCTGCTGGGGATTGAGCCCGCAATCTGACTATGTGCCCTGACCGGGAATCGAACCGCGATCTCCTGGATCCTAGGTCGATGCTTGACCACTGAGCTATGCCCGGCTGGGCTGGGTCCCATGCTTTTCTAGGAAACCTCTTTTTATTATTGTCAATAATAATATGTAAAATGTGTCTATTATCTTGAAATTCCTCAAAACCCTCTGATTTCATTCTAACACAATCCCCTGCACATGTGGTTCTCAATTAATATTTGTTGAATGACTTCCCCTCGCCCCCCAAATTTGGGAAACATGTAGAGCTATTCTACAGATGAGGAAAGTGAGTCTCAGAGAGGTTAATTAACTTGCTTAAGGTCACACAGCTGCTGAATGGCAGAGCTGAGGTTTGGGTTAGGCTTTTCTAGTTCCAAATCCCTTGCCAGTTCACTCCAATCAGTAAAAGGACTTGGAGAAAATGGAGTCCCTAAAGTTTCTGAAGGCAGCAGGATTCTGATCTTTGGTCCCAAAGGGTGCAAAGGTCATCTCTGGACAGACTTTTCATCATCAGAAAAAGCAGCTGATGTTCATTTGTTACCTTATAATTTCTCTCCGTCATTTTCCTGAGACAGATTAGAGACATGAGCAAATTGCACTGATGCAAGTGATGAAATGTGGGTGGGGGTGGGGGTGGCACCACCAGGGGCCCAGAGTCACTCCCCCCCTTCCTTCTCACCCTTGTGGAACACAGACACTTAGTTGAAGACTTGAGTCAGTCTGCAAATTCCTGGTTGGTGTTTATCAGCTGATGTCACTACATTGCAAGATTATGTATCTTTTAACAAACAATGGTATCAGCACTGATATGGTGAGCATACAGGGACACAATCTGGTCTCCTTGATTGCCCAATACTGCTCCATGCGGCTGCATGTCTCTGCTGAATGACCAGCTCCCCAGCATCCTCCGGCCCACCTGCCCAGTGTCCTGGAGGAGAGGAAGGCCCCCAGGGATTCCTCTGGGAAATTTAGGTCAGCAGGATCTAATTACCTGAGTGGATCAGTGCTGGGGTTTCAAGATTAATGGTGCAGGAGGGAGGGGTGGGAGTGCTGAGGACCTCAAATTGGGAACCATCTGTCAGGGTTCCTATCGAAGGTGGGGTCTCTGGCCCCAAATGAACAGACCCTGGCACTTGAATTATGTCCACAAAATCTGCTTCAGTCTGTTCTAGAAGGTGTCCTCAGGAGAAGAAGGCCACCCCACGAGAGGACAGCACCTGATGAGAGGGCCGCACACTCTGTGCATAACAACACGTCAATCATGGTTACTCCTTTGGGGGAGACAAATGAAGCGCAGAGGCGGCTGTGCTTTTTCAAGGCTAGACTCGGGGGTATACCAGTGATCTGGAAAGACCTCTGCCATCCCTATGTTCTCCTACGTGCCATAACATCCTGGGGCAAGAACACTTCTCGAATTACAAAGCGGCTAAAGGGAATCGTGTGCCCTTTTAAATTCCAAGTGCCCCTGGGTTGCTGACAGTGGCTGCCCACCTGACTAGCCTGGGTTCAACATCCCTAGACCGCTTGAACCAGGAGTGCCAGCTGAGAGGCCAGAATGCCCGCTCAGGCCCGCCCTGCCCATCGCAGCCAGTTGAGGCACAATGCTCTTTACATTCAAAACAAAGCAAAACGGATTTACAGCACAATGAGGCGGGAAGGCATCAGACTTTGGAAGCTAAGGGAGCCTACTTGGGCTCCAAGCTTTGCTAGGCCAGGGCCTCTGGCCACGGACTGCTTCCCGGTCTTTACAGTGAGTTCAACAGGTTCTGGTCAAGATGAAATAACTAGGAACCACATTGTTGATAACAGCTTCTCCAATAATGCAAATCCCCCCTGTCCTTCAATGGTCACTACACACAGCGAGGGGTGGAGGAATGTAAGATTTTGTTCTTAAAACAGTAATTTTTAAAAACTTCCCAGTTTTAGGGTGCAAGTGGCTGCTATTTAGGGGACAGGGGGAGGAAAATTCCTTTGATGAGCTAGAGCCACTGGACACCATATGGAGAAGTCCTCAGAGGTGGAGACCTCCCAGGCAGGCGCTGGCTCATTCATTCATTCATCCATCCATTCATTCATTCATTCATTGCTAATCGTGCATGGTATGCCTGGAACCAGCAGGTGCTGGGATGCCCAGGTGCCGAGACCCTGGGGTCTGAGAGTCCTGAGACCCCTGCCCCTTGAGGGTACAGAAACGGAAATGCGTCCAGTAGGGCGGGGGAGTTCCTGGTGTATCCGCAGGCCCACAAACTCCTCTCGGGCGCCCCAGAATTACGGAACTTTAAACTGCTGGGAATTTCAGATGAGGCAAGCAAGGCCTTGCTCCGAGGTTATTGAAACAACCCTCGCACTCCCTAGAGACCGTAAAAATTATTATTAGTAAGAGCCCCCTCCTCCCGGGGCCTGGCACTGCCGCGGTCCTTCGGGTGTTGCAACCCCGGCCTCTGGCCCAGCGGAGGCAGCCCGGCGTTTCCCAAAGACGCCTCCGGGGGGGACCGACGCTCCGGCGCCGCCCCATCGCCCGCTCCGCCGCTGCCCCCGCGCCCCGGGGCCTCCGGGCGGGGCGAGGAGGGGGCGCGGGCCGGCGCGGGCGGGCGCGGGGCGCGCAGGGCGCTGCCGGACCCGCGCTGGGACCGCCCCGCGCCCGCGCCCGCGCCCCGCGCCCCTCCGCCGCCGGAGCTGCGCGCAGCGGCCCGCACGCCGGAGCCCGGGGCCGGGGCGGGGCCGGGGCGGGCGGGGGCGGGGTCAGGCCGGGCCGGCCCCGCCCCCGGCGCCTTTCTCGTTTTTCACTTTAAAGCCTCCGGTCGCTTTTTCTTCTGTGCACAGAAGTCGCGCTCGGGCAGCCCGCGCGCTCGCAGCAGGAACCAGGCTCCAGGCGCTGGCGCCGGGGCCGCGGGGAGGAGGCGACTGCGCTCCCTGCGGCGGGCGCGGCCCGGGCGCCCCGAGCCTCTCGGCCGCCGAGAGCGGGCGGCGGCGGCCTCCCCGGCGCGGTAGGCAGGGCCGGGCTCGGGGCCGGGCGGTGCGGGGCCGGGCGCGGGGGCGCGGGGGCGCGCCCGGGGGACCGAGCGGCTGGGCGCGGGGACCGCGGGGGGCGCCGCGGGGGCCGTCGGGGGCGCGGGCAGCGTCTGTCGCCCGGGGTCCCGGGAGAGGGGGTCGGGCGCCGCCCAGCGCCGCTGCCGAGGCTGCAGCTGCAGCCACGGGTCCCACCTGCAGGGGCGAGACGGGGCCGGGGTCCCGCGGCCGGGCGGCCGGGCTGAGCCCCGCCGGCTGCAGACCAGGTGACGCGGCCCAGGGCGCGCGGTGGCCCCGCCGACTTCGAGGTGCCGGGGGCGCCAGCACCTCCGTCCCCGCGCCGTTCCCGCGGCCGACGCGGGGCTGCCGACCTGCTCCTCTCGCTCCGCAAAGTTAGTTTCGCTTTTCCCGCCGGTCGGGGCCCCGCATCTGCAGCGCGGCGGGACCGGCCCCCTCGCTGTTCCCCCCGCCGGCCGGGAGCGCCTCCCCCGGGGAGCCCGCCGGGCGACACCGGGCGGCGCCACCCTCCCCGCCTCCCCGGAGCCGCCGCGGCTTCTCCTGGCAACCAAGGGAGAGCCCAGGGTTAGGTCAGGAAATCGATTAAAACGGAAAAACCAGAGCAGCCCGGGTCCGCTGGTGGAACCGTGGGATGGGTCACCCTTCGCCCCGGAGTGTGTGGGGGGGGCTTGGTAATTGTCCTGTTCAAGTTCAGGGTAAAGGCTCCCGGCGATGTTAATGGCCCTGCTTCGCCTGCTGTGAGACTGCAAGTTGCGTGTGTGAGTGAGGGTGGTGTGTGCCTGAGTGTGTGATGTCTGTGTGAGTGTGTCTGTGTGAGCTCGTCTGTGTGGGTGGGTGTGAACAGGGGTGTAAATGTGTGTGGGGGTGTATATGTGTGTGTCTGAGGTAGGAGTGTGTTTCTGTGTAGCTGTCTCTCTGAACGTGTGTCTCTGAGTGCATGCATGTGAGTGTATCTCTGTGGGGTGATTGTGTGTCTCTGAGTGCATCCGTGTGAGTATGTGTGTGAGTGCATCCGTGTGAGTATGTGTGTGAGTGCATCCGTGTGAGTGTGTGTGTGTGTGTCTCGAGTGCATCTGTGACTGTGTCTATGTGTGTGTGTCTCTGAGTGCATCCGTGTGAGTATGTGTGTGTGAGTGTGTGTGTGTCTCGAATGCATCTGTGACTGTGTCTATGTGTGTGTGTCTCTGAGTGCATCCGTGTGAGTATGTGTGTGTGAGTGCATCTGTGTGAATGTGTGTCTGTGGGGTGAGTGTGTGTGTGCCGTCCATGGTCACCTCGCAGTGGGACCTCTGGTTCCTGACCGTGGGCCGTGCTGGACCCCATTCTCTGGACTAGGGGAGCCCTGCTGGTACCAGCTGAGGAGGGCGCCGGGGCCGCTCCCGCCCTCTCTCTTTCTCTGAAAATGAACTGTGTGCTTTGGGGGTGAGTTGGCAGGGGCTGCTTCCTGAGTGAGTAATATTTAATTAAACACTCCAGCCGGTAGCATCAGAAACTGGTCATGAGTTGAGTTTTAACAGGTGTTGATGGTAAAAGCACCATCCCAGTGACTAAGGTTTGGTGTCCTTGGAGGAATTCTCTCCTGGGGCAGGAGAGGGAAGGGGGCCCGCACCTCACCCCTGGTTGTGGGGTATGAGGAGAACAGCGAGGAAGGAAGGGGGCGGCTGCCCCTCCCGGCTCTGCCCTGTCCCTTCCTCCCTCTCCCACTCCGGGGGTGGGAAGCGTGGGATTAAGTTTAGGGGCAGAGGCTTGCTTCGAGGAGCTGGGAAACCCCTATCTTACTTACAGGGCATCTTTCCTAGCAGAGGCCCAGAGAGGGTGGCTGACTTACGCAAAGTGCACAGCCAGGGCTATGGACCGAGTCTTCAGAATCCTAGTTGTTGCCATTGGTTACTGTCCCCCATGCTGAGGTCATGGGCCAGGCACTCATGTCTCCCCAGCTGTAAAGTGATGGGCTGGATTAGATCATTTTCAGCACTTCTCTTGTTCTCTTACTGCTTTTTCTTCTGCAGGGAGTGCTGCACCCAATAGATGGAGAGAGAGAGGATGTGTGTGTGCACGTGCGTGTGCGTGTGCGCACAGATGGGTGCGTGGAGTGGCCTAATGCAATAACTTTACAGATCATTCTTTTCTTTCCCAGAGAAGCACAGAGACAAAAAAGCAGTGGCACCTTGACTGCAGTGGCTCTGACAGCCATGAGCAGGGACAGGCGTGGCTTCAGGGAGGTCAAGGGTCAGGGGAGAGTCAGTGGGTTCTAGGGGTTCCAGGGCTCTCAGGAGGGAGAGGTCCTGCCAGGGGCATGGGTGATGTCACTTTGGAGCTGGGTGAGGCTACATTCCTTGGGCTGCTCCAGCCAGGCTGAAACCACCCTTCAGCTGGCTCTCCAGGGCTGCCTCTTAGAACTCGAACGCCCCCTGGGGAATCTGCACAGATGTTTAATTTCTCCTGGGGATCAGGGAAGCGGGGTGCGGTCCAGCTGGTGGAGGCCAGCTCTGCCCCCTGCTCACCGAGGACAGTGGATGCTGTGCTCCCTGTGCTCTGCCTGGACCCATGTGCCCACCCCTCCTCCTGGGGGAGCAGAGACTTGCCTGCTGATACATTTTCATATTGAGCCAAACCTCTGATTCCTACCGTGTTCATGAGTTTAGTCTGAGAATTTCACATCAATTCTTCTCAAGAAATAGGTTGTGTGTGCGTGAATCAGTTTATCTTTTTGTCCCTGAAAAGTTTACAATTGAGCATCTTTGTCTGACCAAAGCACAGGGTAGGTATGGGTGTGCCTCCATCTACCCAGGGGTGCATAATGCCTTGTGGGTCCTTCCCCACAAGCCTGACCCACAAAATCCAGACTTACAGGGACTTTTCTTTTGGACTTTCAACCTAGCTCTCACCCTTGTCCCATTACCTGGTAGCATTCCTCCCACCTAAAAGTAAAAGCCCTGCTCGTAGCCAGATGCCAGGCACTGTGCTTCATGGATGTGGCCTTGCTGCTGCTGATAGTGCTGATGGTGGGAAACGGTGTGATAGTGCGTGCCAGTACCAGCCTCTGACCTGAGTCCTTGACACATTTGCCCTGTTTTCTCCTAAGAACCCTGGGCGCCACAGTTTCCCCCACTGTCCACCTTCTCCTGAGGCTGGAAGGGCCACGTGACTCGGCCACGGTCTCGCCACCACCACTGAGTGGTGGAGCAAAACCCTTAACCCCAAGTTTGGCGCCCAAGCCCTTAACTGGCGCACTATGCCACTTCTATCGACCTGACCTTTTTTTCCAGAAGTATGTAATTTTTTAAATGAAAAATGTTATTATTATGGGAATTTTCAAACATATACTCAAGTTGAGAGAAGAGTATATAAGTTTCCCTCACCAGCTTCCAATGTCCACACATACACACATGCACACACTCATGCTGTGTCATTATGAAGCCAATCTCAGACATGATGTCAGGTCATCTGTCACTACTCCCAAGAAGCATTTAGGGGAAGCATCAAGTCTCAAAGAGGGGACTGTGACTCCAACAGATGGCAAGTCAGGATAAGCTTACCTTTCCTGACATGCTGTTGAGGGACCTTCCTGGCTGAAAAATCGCTCACTGGGGACCTCTCTTGTCGTCCCCACCACCACCCGTTGCCTGAGAGCCTTTGAGAATATGAAACAAGTATTTTAAAAGTTCTACTCATTGCTCCACATTACAAACAATTGAATGTGCTGGTCATGAGACAAACCAGGTCGACCACAGGCTCAGGCCAACCCTAAGGCACAACCCGGCTTTGCCCCCATGGCAGCCGGGCTTGTGCAACACAGGCCTGGGGATGTGGAAATGGTTTGTCACAAGCTCTGGACCCGACTGACCTAAACTCCAGCTTAACCGGCTTGAATTCACCGTCTGGGCGATGGGGGTGGGGGGGTGGGGGGGAGCATCTGCGGCCTGCCGGTACCTGGGAGAATGAGGGCTGCAGTGGGTGATTTGGGCTGAGACTACGGGCATATGAGATGGAAATGCCGCAGAGCAGGATTCTAGGGCCTACCTGGTGACAGGGTCTGGGCGGCCGCGCCAACTCTGAGCAGCCCTTGCCAGTCAGGCCTCTGGTGGCCACACACAGCTGCTGGCTCTGCTTTTGGGCCTCTGATTATTAAAAATGCTTCCTTGTGTTACATTGCATCTGCTTCCTGCCGGTTGGGACTGAGGCTGGTGGCGTTTTCAAGGTGAAATCGGCAGGTTTGGTAATTAGTTGGATTTGGGTGTGAAAAGGGGTGAAGAATTGCAGATGTCCGTGAGGTTCCCCGCTAGTGTGGGGGTCACAGTGGATGATGACCCCATAGAGGGGGTGGGACTAGGGGTATGGAGGTGCCTTGAACCTGTCCAGGTGGAAATGGCTTATGTGATGTGTCCCGACCACAGCAAGGCCTGGGGCTCAAGAGAGAGGCCCGGGCTGGAGACAGGAGCCTTCTTTCAGAGGGATGAATGCCATCAGCCGCAGAGCATTTGGCATGAGGCGAGGCGTGCCCAGGATGGAACCCTCATTCCTGGCACTGTCATCTAGAGACCTGTGCACCAGTGTCCTTAGGCCTAGTTCTCCGGCTAGGGCCCAGCTGTCCGGGGACAGACATCTCTGACAAGCGGGGTGTGTGCTGAGGTCTCCGAGGTGGGCGCCAGGGTGCCCAAGAGCCACCTGGGAAGCCTCTCTGGTTTAGGGGTTTTATACTTCCCTCTCTGTCTAAAATCATGACAACATACGCATACCATCAAATTTACCATTTTAACCGTTTTTAAGTGTACAGTTCATTGGCCTTAAGCACATTCACACTGCTGTGCCACCATCACCACCATCCATCTCCAGAACTCTTCTCATCTGGTAAAACTGAACCCCGACACCCATTCCCCTCCCCCAGCCCCTGGCACCCACCGTCCTCCTTCCTGTCTCTGAGTGTGACTCCACGAGGTCCCTCAGAGAAGTAGAGTCATGCAGGACTGTTCTGCCGTGACTGGCTGGTTTCTCTTGGCATGATGTCCTCAAGGTGCATGTGTGAGAATGTCCTTCCTTGTTAAGACTGGATTGTATTGCATGGTATGGATGGGCCGCGTTTCCTTTGTTGGTTTAGCCACCCGCAGACGCTTGGTCTCTGGTTTTTTATTGTGCTCCCTGAGCTAAGGGCTCCAGGGAGGGGTCTCATAGTGTGCCCTCGGGGTGCTTGTGAGGATGACGGGGCTCTGATGGTGCAAATACTACGTCATTTTACATTAGGGAGTTGAGCATCTGTGGATTTTGGTATTGGGGGGTGCAGTCCTGGAACCAATGCCTTGCAAATACAGAGGGACAACTGGACATTCACAGTGTTGTCCCACCACCTGTCTAGTTCCAAAACATTTTCATCACCCCGAAAGGAAACCCTGTGCCCATTAAGCAGTCACTCGCCGTGTTCCTGCCCCAGCCCCTGCAACCACCAGTCTGCTTTCAGTCTGCAGATTTGCCTGCCCTGGACATTTCCCATGAATGGAATCAGCCCCCCTGTGACTGTCGCCTGGCTTCAGGCTGCAGTGTCCCCCAGAAGGAAGCTGGATTTCTCTCCCTGGTTTACTTGAGGGCCGCTGGAAGGTGTGAGCAGCTTGGGTCAGGCCGCTTGTCTCAAACAGTCTCTGAGAACTGCGGACACCCGCCTGCCTCTCGTCTTCACTGCCGCGAGACACCCAGCCCGTCCTCTTGTAGTTAGCGAGCTTTCTCATTGTTTTTCACTTTTTCCAGTGATCTTTTAAAAAGTGAACACCTGGAAGCCCTGCCTGGGTGGCTCAGTTAGCTAGAGCATCGTCCTGATACGCCAAGGTTGTGGGTTCGATCTCCAGTCAGGGCACCTACAGGAAGCACCCAGTGAATGTATAAATAAGTGGAACAGCAAATTGATGTCTCTTTCTCTCTCCCCCCCTTCTTCCTCTCTCTAAAATCAATCAAAAAAAATTTTTTATATATGAATACCTGGCAATGTCAACTCCCTTCTTAAAGCTCATCAGCAGTGACCATTGCTCTTAGGGTAAATTCCCAAACCTGTGACATGACCTGAATTCAGGTCATGACCTCGTCCCAAGCTCCCTTTGTGCAGCACCCCCCACCCCCCAATCTCTAGCAGGAATGCCACGTGTCCTGCATGGACCAGCTCTGAGGCTGGGGTCTGTAATGTGTGGAGCTCCTCCCCGGGGGCACCGGAGGTGGGTGTTTCCAGGACTGCTCTCTGATGGTGTGGCACTTTGGTGACACTTTGCAGTCCTCTCGGCCTGTCTGGGGCCAGAGCGTCAGCATCAGCCAATCACGTTCCCTTCTTTCCTCCCAGTGTTTTCTCAGACCCGTCGGGCCCTGATGCGGGTAGACTGTCTCTGAGTCATTTGAGGTTTGACCTAGCGCTTCCTGCTGGTCTCCGAGGCAGTGATGCCCTGACTAGTGTGAACCAGCAGTTGTGCCATTTGCTCTCTGCCTGCCCTTGGCTGGTCACCGGCACTCTAGTGGGTCCTGGTCCGGGGGCCCCCAGAGCCGTGGTACCGTGACTGCGGGTTGGGGCAGCTTGTAGAATGGAGACTGACGGGTTGTCCCAGGCCTGGGAGAACACCTGAGCTGTCACCCTGTGAGGAACATCGGCCCCTTGGGCATTGGAGGCTCCTGACATTGTTTTCCTGCCTTTTCCCTCCCGCTCTGGGGCTGACGTTTGGTTCTTGACTCGCATCTGCTCTCAGCACGATTCTGCCAGAAACAGCCTTAACGTTTGTGGAGCGCCTCCCGCGGGCCATGCCCAGGGCTCGCCCTGGGGCTGGATTTCTGATCCTTCCAGCAGCCCTGTGAGACAGGTATTATTACCTCGCCGTTTATGGAGGAAAAGGGAGCTTCAGAGGCCCCTAAGTAGCTGGAGGTGACACGGCTGCGTGGATGATGGAGGTTGGCCCCATCCCACAGCCTGTGTTCTTTCTACTCTAAATATTGGACGCAGTGGCATTGTTTATTTGGCACTTACTGTTTGCCAGGCCTGACTGTGGAGGTGTGTGGAGCAGCCTACGCCCTGAGAGTCGGCGATGGAGCGGGTGGAGTCGACAGGGGCGTGCAGGCAACGTTAGCTCACTGCCAGGTGTGCTGGGTGGGCACAGAGGACCTCATGCGACTGTTCAGGAGGGTTTGTTCTAGGCTGGAGGTTTTCATGGTGAGAGGCAGGAAGGATCACTGGAAGGTTGCCATATGGCAGGAGGGACTCGAATGCAAGGCCCAGGGGTTGTCAGTCGGCACAAGGTGTCCTTGCCTCCCTCTCCTACCCCATTCACCCCAAAAGTTGCTCCTAAGAGGCATGGATAAACTAGAAATTTTTGTCTCCATCTGCCTGTGCCTCCTTCGTTAAACACTCTGGCTGTCTCCCTTAGCAGCCCCAATTCAGCTCTCCAGACTTTTTGCCTGGACTCTCTGGGGGCTTTCCCTGCAGATCAGTAACCGTCTGCTTGGTGATTTGGCTGCAGGTCTGACCGAGGCTGAGGTTTCTGGCTGGGGTGGTGCCACACTGTGGCTCTTTCCAGGAGCAGGGGTGCTGGGGAGTGTCTGTGATGGCCCTGCACCCACTTTGGGAAGGCCACGCAGGAAATGGGCCATGCTGGTGGGTCTGCCTCTTAGGTCGATCCCAGGGAGCCTCAAGCAACCCCAAGGTTAAACACAAGATTCAGGATAGGGTGAGTTTTGTGCAAGGCGAGTCCTTGAGGGCACGTCCATGGATTTCTGCAGGATGAGCCTCTGGATAGATCAGGAGGACCTGGGAATCAGAATCTCAATGGTTTAATCACTCTGAAGATGGAGGCGGGGAGACCCGTGAGAGTTTATGCTTCTCAGTTTGGAGATTTTAAGAAGCTATAATGAGAAAGTTCGCCTTGCATGTGCGAAGCTTGGAAAATCATCCTGAGGGCCAACCCGGTGTGAAATGTGTTCTAATTATGTGAAATTACATGGAAATGTCAGGATCCCTTGCACAAAACTTCCTGTCTTTGGAAAGGTGTGATATTCAAAAAGGTAGGTTCCCCCTCCTTCCAGTTGCATCCTATTGGGCCAATTTCGAACCATTTTGTGTGAACAGCTCCCCTCCCCGCCCCCCCACCCCGCCTGCCCTCCAGGGTCCCAGAAAGCCGGTCCCCCTCACTATCGAGTCACACTCAGGGGTGTCTAGACAGCTCAGGGTAGAGGTTTTTTTTTTAATTCCTTCATCATTCAGCCAATATTCCGTGAATGCCCGCTCTGTCTGGGCCGTCACGGTGCCTGCGCCGAGCCGCCCAGACAGCACCGACCCGGGAGGCCATGTCTGAGCTGAGTCCTGAACCATGGCTGGGGTTCCTCCCCCACCCCAGGGGGTGTCTCACCACCACTGAGGTTTTGCTTTGCTGTAGTGTTTACATGTATTTTTTTAATGGAAAATTTTGAGCACATGCAAGAGCAGAGACCTGTATGGTGAGCCGCACCCCGCGCAATGGGTGGCACTCCTCGCCTGTCTCATCAGGGTCCACAGACACAGCTCCTTTCTGGAAAGATCGGGCTTAGGATGGCATCAAAGTCTCAGAAGGGGTCAGTTGAGGCTCTTGTGCTTCGGGGGTTTCAAACCATGCTCTGGTTTCCTGGGCAGCTCTGACAGGGGCACCAAGCTTCCTGGGAATGCCAGCTTGCAGGGCTGGCTGGGCCCTGGGAAGATGCCTCATCCCTGGTCCCTCCAGGATGGGGAGACAGGCCATTGGAACCAGGGCAGTCTAACTTTGATCTTTTTTTTTTGAGGGGGCTAGAGTTCTGTATAAGGCTCAATTTGGGGGAGAAATCGTTTGAACTGCTAAAAGTTTTGGGATCAGTTTCCTAGAGGCAGATTGGGGGTGGTCTCCTCCCGCCCCCTCCTGCCTCTGCCCTCTCCCCAGAACTCTTCAGTAACTGGCAGGAATAAAGGTGAAAACCGGGGTAAACTGGCAGCACCCAGGATGGTTCCGCCGGAGCTGCTGGGTGCCGGGCACCATGCGGCTTTACCCACCAGGTTTGGGGGTTTGGGGTGTGATCTGCGTTTTCTTCCTGGGAAGGTGGGTTTGGAGCATCCATGGGGAATTTTCTGCTGCAGCTGAACCACGTTTCAATCCCAGCCAGATAAAATAGCTGTGTTTAGACAAAGGAGAAACGTAGGGCTGGCTTTCTCTCCCGAGGCTGGAGAGTCAGGACGCACTGAGACAGAGCAGCCCTCGCCATGACCCAGTGTTTGTCTTGGTGTAGCTGTTTCCCCCGGATTTTTTATTAGGCCAAGCAGGTAGGGCCCGACCTTTCCGGGTGGTGTAGCAGTGGGATGCTCTCTCGAGGCTCGGAGTGTATACAGCAGGAGCTGATGTAGGATTCATGTCTAGCAGTGTAATTCACATGTCACCTGTTGTAAATGCCCATGTGGGTGATTTTTAGTAACTGTGTGTAGCCGAGCAGCTGTCAACGCCATGAGAATTCATTTCTCCTCAATACTTAAGCCTGCTGTGCAGGCGGGGCCCGGGGTCAGGGAGCACAGCTTTCCCGAGTCCCCTAAGTGCTGGGAACCATGCGGGCAGGTGTAATGATGGAGGTTTCTTGGGGAGCAGCTCACGAGCTGCATTTTGTGGGGATTGCACTATTTTGTACCTGTCATCACATTGAAGCAGGACAGTTTGGGAGAGCACCTATTGAATGGAGGCATTGCAGGTGGAGGGTGTAAAGTTAAGTGACAGGTGACAGTGCGTGCCGATTGTCTCAAGCTGGCTCCAAGGCCATGGTGTCCCCCGCCTTTTCCTCCTGGATTTAGACCAGTTCACTTAAGATTTATTGAGCAGTTGCTATGTGCTGGTCACTATTTCCATGCATTAGCTTATTTATCGCTGCAAAGAAGCCTGTTGTGTAGGGTTTATGATGCCCATTTTGCAGATGGGAAAACTGAAGCACAAAAGTCAAATAACTGGTCTGGGATCACACAGCCGAGAAATCAAGCTGGATGCAGACCCGGTCTGTGCTAGGCTCTGAGTCACTGGCCCACGCAGTCTCTGAGCATGGCGAGGCTCATGATGTGGTGTGTAGGGGGATAGGCCAGTCGCTGGGCTGCTGCATAGGTAAGCTCTGTGACACGGGTGTGCCTGCATGCTGTGGGGGGACGTGCCCTTCTGTGTCTCGGTGGCCGGCCCTTAGCAGGCACTCGGTAGAGGTTGAATGAACGAAGTGTCATTGCCGAGGCAGAGCTGGAGGCTCTGAATCTTGTGTTTTTCCCGTCAGAAGTGACCAAGACAACTTGAAAATGCCCTCGAATGTCCACTTGACATTTACAATATCTCTGCTGGGCTGTGAGTAGATGCTGCCATGTCTCTCCAAATCCTGCCTCCTCTGGCCCCCCAGTAAACAAAAAAGCTGGCCAAACTGGGAAAACTGGGGCTCCCCATTCTGTGAGCAGCTGTCCCGGACCCTCCTGAAGGGGTACTCTGACTCCTGCCTTCCGTGTGTTTCTCTCTGGGGAGATCCAGGGAAGGAGACCCTTTTTTGGTTCATAAGCAAAATGGGGGGGAGGGAAGTTAGAGAAATGAAGGGCAGGACCCCCGACACCTGCTTCTGCTTTGTCTAGTAAACCACATAAAGAATTTCAGAAAATAACTGCTTCATCACGGGGTTTCCCTCAGCCAGACTGGGGTGTAGGTCTTCATACATCGTCTTGTTTCTCCTTAAGAAAAATCAGCCTTAAGCATCAGACTTTAATTACCTTCCCAAGGGACACTTCCTGTGAATAGTTCCAGTGAAAAGTGGCTAATATCATGCTTCTAAATAAAATTAGGGTTTTAAACTGGGTCACAAACTCAGATGCCCCAAGGGGCCGGGAGGAAAGTACAAATGAGCAGTGGGTGGGAGGCTGTAGGGTGGGGGGAGGACTGTGGCAAAGTGGAATCCGAGTGTCCTGTGGGAGGGGTGGCCTCTCTTACCTGGAGGAGTGGCATCTGGTACACTAATGGTGTCCATTTCTCCCCCTCCCCCAAGAGAAGCCAGGAATCCAGATTATTTTAAAATGTTGGCAGATAATTTAGTGGGTTTTTTTGTTTGTTTGTTTTAAAAGAAAGAGTGCAAGTAAAATGTCTGGGCCCTCCGTGTGCAGATGAGGAAGACAAGGTCAAGGAGCCCAGTGGGGTCACAGAGCTTGGAGCTCAGGGCGCTGGGACTAGGCCTGCATCTGCTGGCGCCTGGCCTGGGCTACTTCCCACCTCCCCGTGCTGCGTCCTGGGGAAAGCATGAGGGCTGGGAACTCATTCAGCAAATTCCACTGCACCAAGGGAGACAGACAGAGCTCTGAGGGACAGAGCCCTAAGACAGTGACACCTGCCCGCCTTAGCTCCCTATGGAAGTCAGCATCCATGGCCGCCGGTTGGGTGCCAGCCACAAAGTGCTTCATGTATATGTCTCTGGTGACCCTGACAAGGCACCTGGTAGGTTCTGGTGTGCCCATCTTCCAGATGAGGAAACTGAGACCCAAAGAGGTTCAACTAGCTGGATGGCGTGGATTTATTTCAACGAGGGCCAGATTCCAGAGCCAGGGCATTTAAACTGTCGCATGTTGTGACCAGGGCACTTAGCACTATGCATATTCCACCCTGGACCTGGTGCAAGCGAACTGGCCCTCAGAACAGGCGATGCCTTCTCCTTCTGACCCGTGCCCAGGGCATCCCCTGCAGTTTGGCGCGGAGGTCGGGGCCACCCCACTCCCCTCCTGGATGGGAACCTCGAGAGCACAGAAGCTCCACCTACAGAGGGGCCGCTGCTCCGCTCTCAATGTTGCTGACTAATTCTCTTTGCAAACGGTTCGGTTTCACATGCTCGAGTTTCCAGTAACTACGTGGGTGGATTTGTTTCATTTAAGGGGAAAACAAAACAAAACAAAACACGGAGGGGGTTTTCTTTCCCAAGAAGAGGACTCGCCAATTATGGGTTTTAGTGCGTGCGGCTCCGGGCATCCTGGTGCGGTTCTGCAGCCAGCGGGGCCTCTTGGCAGGCAGGCTCCGAGGTGGAAATCGCTTAGTCATTTGCAAGTGGGGACCCGGTGCAGGAGGTCAGGGAGGTGCAGCGGCCACTGGGCCCTGCGGAGGGAACGGTGGCCCTGTGCTCTTCCCCCTCAGCCTTGCCCAGCAGGGCAGGGCAGGGGGAGCTGGGGGGAGGAGGAAGGTGCCAGATGAGACAGCCAGCCTCGCCTTCCCTGGGCCCGCTCACCTCCCAGGGGACCTGGGCTCGGAAGGAGACACTTGCCAGCTGGCCGGGCCGCCTGCTTCAGGTGAGTTGGAGGTGGCGGTGCACCCAGGCCCACCCAGGCTCGTTAGATTCTGGGGCGGGGGTGACAGGCAGCCTCCAGGGGACAATGGAGGGCTGAGTGTGTGTGTGTGTGTGTGTGTGTGTGTGTGTACACATGTGTCTCCCCACATAGGCTCAGCCGGGTCATGTTAGGCTGGTTTGGGTGGTTATTGGCCAAGCAGAGCAGACTTCGGTGTTGGCAATGGGCAGGGCCCTGGGGCCTCCGCGATGCCAGGCGCCTGGATGCAGGGGGGGACCTGGGGGGCTTGGGCTGTCACCCTTTACCTACACATCTGAGAGCATGTGGGTATCTTAGAGCCCGTGCACCCCTTGGAGCACAGCAGGCAGTCTGTTGTGTGACGTCTCTGGTTTGTGGGTTTCTTCTGTGGACAAGGCCACCCCGGAGACCGTGTTTAGTCTAGGTGTGGTGGCTGGAGCGGTTAGAGCCTGGCTGGGGAGGCGGGTGGAGGTGGCTGGAGTGCTGCTCTGGTGCTTCCTACTTCTGTGACCTGGGCCTCAGTTCCCCATCTGTGAAATGGGGGTGGGTAAGAGTACCTCATGAATCGAAGGGGTAGACATGGGTGAGCTGTCCGGAGTGGCCCTTCCTATAACTGGGGCCTGAGGTTTGAGGGGGACTGAGACCTTCCTTTTGCTTTTCATCCTGCCCGGAGGGAACATGCCTTAGAATTTATAATCTTTAATCCTGGCCTTTGAGAGCCTGCTTCCTGTGCTTTCTGGAAGAGAGAAGGCAAATATACAGTTAACTCTCAAAGAAGATCACTTTAGGCAGAAAGTAGTAGAAGCAGTGAGACCGTTAGAGTTCTGGAGAAGTTCGATGAGGATAGGGTTTACTCTCAGCAAGTGAATCCAGGAAGGCTTCCTGGAAGAAGTGATATTGAGGCTGGACCTTGGGATGTGTAAGAACTAGAAGGGGAGAGGGAAGGGAAGAGTTCTGTCACTGGTGGAAGGACATGTGCGTATGCAAAACCGCCAGAGGCTTTGATGGTACCAGGTGCGTAGTAAGCACTTAATAAAGATCATCGTAAAAATCAATACGACTCCAGGATTTTCAGTTTAGGTATCTGGGAGGAGAGAGAGAGAGAGAGAGAGAGAGAGGAGAGAGAGAGAGAGAGAGAGAGAGAGAGAGAGAGAATGTGTGTGTGTGTGAGATGGAGATTTTCAGGTTACCAGGTAGGAAAAGAGTTTCAAAGTTGTGTGCAGCTTATTTCTTATGGTGAGGGAAACCCTTGGGTTTTTTCAGCCCTGCAGTTCCCCAGGCTCCTTGGGTGGCACTTTTCATTCTTTGACCTTCTATTTGTTCCATATGCTTGCAAGAGCCTCTGTGTGCCAGGCTCTGCCCTGCTCTGGTGTCCTTGTGGGGCACATAGACAGGAAACAAGGACACAGGCGAAGACCTGAGGGGAGTCCGGGCCCTATCATTGCCTCAGTGGGTTTTTAAGGCCAGGCTATTCTGGAACTTCCCGGTGCCCGGGGCCTGCCCTGGAGTGCCCGGGCTGTGTGCAAGGCTATGACTTGCATCCCCCCTGGGAGCCAGGGGAAGCGGGTAGACAGTCTGGGCTCCTTGACGAGCCAGGTGGGACCACAGGAAACAGCTGTACTCACTGTCCCTTTCCCGGCAGGTTGGGGAAACGTCGCGTTTGTTCTGGGAAGCTCCAGCCTGGGAGGGATGGCATTTCCTGTGGCCTGATGCGGGAGGGGCCGGGGGGCTGGGCTGACAGCGGGCGAGGGGTGAAGGTGGACCTGGGCACCCAGAGACCCACCCTTTGCCTCTTGGCTGGGGACACCCTCATGCCTTGGCTGCCACCTCCACTCTGGTCCCTCCCCGGTCTACACTGTCTCTGCTGTCCATTCCCTCTGGCCTCTGCCTCTTTGCTTTTTTCCCCTGCAGTGTAGGCCCTGCCTGAGGCGCAGCATCTTCAGGCTGCGGGGGGGAACAGGAGGCAGGGAACCAGGGCAGCATCCTCTGCCTGTGGCCCACGAGGCCTTCCTGTCAAGTTCTTTTTTGTCCCCAAGGTCACTCCCACCTCCACTCAGGCTTCCAGCATCCTGGGAGAACCATGAGTTTTGCTTCTGGCTTCCTACCCAGATCCTGGAGGATTACTTGGCCTTTTTGAGCCTCAGTTTCCACATCTATATCAATGGGCATGAGACTCATGTTGTAGGGCAGGAGAGGCCAGCTGTAGTGATGAGGACAGTCCCCGGGGCCATGCTCCTCCACCCCCTCCTCGGGACCCGGGACCACTGCTGTTTCCCTCTGAAGTCGAGCTGAGGAGGAATGAAGACGCCTCGGCCAGGGGCTCAGTGAAGTGTGGCTGCTGAGGCGTGGGGAGGGGGCCTTCCCATGGGGCAGCCCCAGGTGTGCACCCGGAGTGGGGAGAGGGCCCCCAGGGGCTGGGAAGGGGCAGAGAGGAAATTGGGTTGGTGTGGCGGGGACAGTGGAGGTGCGGGCTCTGCTGGGGTTTGGGTGGGGGGTGACTTTGGTAGGACCACCTCTTGAAGGGCAGAGCTTCCAAGCACCGTCCAGCCTGGTGGTTAGAGACAGGACCGCCCACTCTGAGTGAGCTCCCAAGTCCACACCCGCTGGTGCTTGGGTGGGAAGCTGCTTCCTGCCTTTCCTGTCTGTGAGCACCCAGCCCCAAACCTCCTGGGAGGCTGGGCCTGGCCTAGGCCGGCCAGCCACCTGCCTCCTGATGCTGGGGTCAGAGGCGGGACACACTCCTCAACAGGGACGGGGACTCATACGTTCAAGGCCATTGAATAGCATGACTTTGGGTGTGGCGGCCAGACTTACCTGCTCAGGACAGGGCCAGAGTCAGATGTCCAGGTTGGTTGGTGTCTTTCTCACTGTTTCTGGTCATTGCCTGCTCCCTCCCCTCCAAACTTAGGTTTTCTCTTTGCCTCCCTCTTAAGTTTTCATAGCAGAACTTCCTTCTGCAAGCATTTCCTGAGCACCCACTATGTGCCAGCCCTGTTCTAGGGTGGGGGTCGCAGCAAGAATAAGACAGGCCACGGTGGGAATTGTCCATTGTCTCTGGGCAGGCTGCCCCCCGTGTGGCAGGTGTGTCTCTGTCCGCCTGCATACCTGCCCCTCCCTCCCCAAGCCAGATGGCTATAACCTCCCCTTGCCTTGCCTTCCCCCTGCCCTGCCTCAGTGGTGTGCAGATGTGGGTGCCCCTGCCCCCATTTGATCGGAAGGTCCTGGAGAGCCCCCTCATCGTTGTGTTCTGGGGTGCACTGTTGCTGGGGCGTTTTATACATAGTGGGTTCGCTGTGTTTCTAGTTTATTCCTTGGTACTCAGGGGAAACATTCACCCACCCGCTCTGTTTGGCAAGTATTTCAGGCAGTGGAGCAGGAGAAATGGATTTGCCCCGCGTCACGAGGGAGGTGGTGATAAGGAGCGGGGGCTGATCCCCATGCTTAGTGCCCTGCAGGGGGCTTATAAGGAATCTGGGGGCTCTGTGGACATCCTGGGGGATGTGCTGGGAGTCACTGAAACCCCCTCCAGGGCAGAGACCTTGGTTATCACTGTCGGGTCCTGGTACCTGCCTAGTGTCGGGGACACATGGGGGCTCAGTGGGGACTGACTGACTGACTGAATGAATGAATGAATGAATGAATGAATGAATGAATTCGCCATCCTCTTCATGACATGGAAAAGTTAGCATCTTTGATCCAAGCAGCTCACGTTCTGTGGTTGTCTGTTGACTGTTTTCACGGGGTCAGGGGCTCTACCTGCCTAGTTTGGCAGCCCCTGAGCCTAGGGCAGTGTCCAGCACACAGTGGGACGGAATCAGCCAGTTGTTTTTCAGCCATCACTTTATCCTGGCTTTAGGATCTGACTGCACCCCTGGGTGGCTGCCCCACTCAGGCTCCCCAGGACCTTCCTTTTGATGGTGCCCTGAAGGTTGGGCTCTGTGTCTCTTGTGTCCTTGTGGGGGACTTTTCATTTTCACCGCTGGTATTTCTGAGGCCGGTTTAGGTGGGACTGGATTATGGGAAAGGTTGATGTGACCGGGAGGGGTCTCCCCCAGGTCCCATTGGAAGACCTTCCCCCCTCTTTTAAAATAGGCGCCTTGCTTCGCCTCTACTCTGATCCTATCTCTGAATTCCTGAGTGTCTGACCCACTGTCCAGGCCAAGGCAGTGGGACTGTGGCTGAAAAAGGCGGTATTGTAATTACAGGTAGTGGAAATGGTCCTGTTTCCCTCTGAATCTTCCCCTCCTGTCCCATCCGTCCCCCACCCCACCCGTGCGCGCACACACACTCACTAAGCTGAAAAAGCTCTTAAACCTTAGTTTAGTCTGCAGAGCTTCGCAGGCAGGGGCCTTAAACATTTACATTCCTTGGGCTTAGCCAATTCTTTGGGATTCCTTTGTGTTGCATTTCTGGGTTAGTGGTGTGTGGAGAGTGAAGCCAGAACTCATTAGGAAGGTCAAGCATGTGTGTGGGGTGAAATCCCAAATATCCTGGATGGCACCGGTGGTCTCCGAGCACCAGGGCCGGTTCTTGGGAGAGGGCAGACCCTGTGCCACTCTGTCTGAACTTGCCCTGACTGCTCCTCCCCGCCTTGGTGTCCGCGAGAGGTGGCTCGGCTCTTCATGTCCTCAGACCCTCAGTGAGCACTCACTATTCAGCCAGAACGGCATAAGAGCCTTTCGAGAAGCTTGTGCACCAGCGAGGGAGGGAGACAGCAGCTCGTGAACGCTGTGTTTCATCCCGTCCTAAGACCCATTGAGAGCAAAGATCATCATTTTTCCATTCGCTGCCCCAGTTGTCACTGCAACGTGCTGTGTCACTACAACTCCAGGACCAGCCTGACAGCCTCGAAGTCAAGTTGTGACTCATGTTGAGTCCTGAGAGACAGGACGGAGGCCTCGGCCTGGCCCTGGGCATCGCCGAGTTCATGGAAGAGGTCCATTCAGCTTCAGCCAGTACCTGGGGGCAGTTTGGGGGCAGAGTGGGGCTGGGGTGTGCAGCAGCAGCGAGAGCAATGCCAATGGGCACCGCTGACTGAGTGCTTGCCACATGTGGCCCCCTTCGGGGCTCTAGCTGTCCATTTACTCACCACAGCCTCTCACCCTGGGGGGAGCAGCCACGATGTGTGTTGGACAAATGGGCACAGGCCTGGGACTAGCACTTGACAGGGATTCAGTACCTGCTCTCCCCAAGCTCCCATCGTGGAAGGGCCTTGATTGGCTCTTTATTAAGGATCCAAATCCCTGGGGCTCAGTCCCGGGGGCCCAAGCTCTTTCTGCTCTGTTTTGGACCCATCTGTGTAGCTTCTTTTTAATGAGCACTCAGCATGTACCAGACCCCGGGATGTGTGTACCAGCATCATCTCATCTTAAAACCATCCCTGTGACACAGATATGGTCATTGTCCTCGTTTTGCAGATAGGGGAACTGAGGCCCAAAAGAATCTCAGGTCATAGCCCAGGAAGGGTCAGAGCTGGGATTTGAACCCAGGGCTCCAAAGCCCGTGCCGGCCCCTTTCACGGGTGTTCAAGTCGCACTTGCTAGCCTCCCCTGCTTTGTATCGTGACTTGACCTGTCGGCAGACAGGATTTGAAAGTCCCGATTTGATGGCTGACTGAGGAGGGGTGTCTCAGTAAGGCCCAGTGTGACCAGCGTTCCTCAAAGCCCTATGAGAACGGCGCTCTTGCGGGTGAGATGTGCTTACAGGGTCCTGTGCCGAGGTCTAGGGAGGCCAGAGCCACCTCTGGTTCCACCGGCTGAAGTTGACAGGACCCCTGGAGGGTCAGGGGGCCAGTGCAAGGCAGAGGGTGGGGAGTCTGTTCGGCCCTGCTCTGGTCACCCCGATGGTCAGCAGGAGGCTGAGGTGCACGGTGCGCCCCTGTGATGGAGGGGAGTGCCGCTCCGGACACCTCAGCCCCCCGGCCCCCCTTCCCTTTGTTGTCTGGCTGCCGCAGACGTCTGGGCTTGCAGGGAGGTTCCTGAATGGGCCTCGGAAAGAGGTCACTCCCTTCCCGTGCCGCCGGCGCTGACCCACATGTGACCTTCCCCGTGGTGACAGTGTCTGGCCGTCACTCTTTGATGCTGGCTGTGGAGGGACAGCAAGTGTCTGGGAGCAGGGTGGCCGCCCCTCCCCTGCTCTGGCCTTCGACCACTGGGCCACCTCGGCAGCGCCTGCCGGCGGTCCCGCCAGCCCCCCCCTGCCATCTTGGAAAGGGGAAACCCACACCGCTGACCCCCTGTCTGAGCGTCCGACCCTTTCCGCCCCATGGAGAGCCCCGGCGGGGCTGGCGGCTTTGACCGTCTGCATGGGCCAGACTAGCGCCTGCTGGGCCAGCGCCGAGGGGGGCTGGCGGCTGGACTCGGCCCCTCTCCGGCCCCAGCCCCTCGGCCTGGCGCGCAGCGGCGGATGTTTCCTCCACAGAACCACTGGGATTTTCCGTTTCCCCCCCAGCTGGCCTGGGAGCTGTCCCTCGGGCCTGTTGGTAGAGATCATGGTGGACCTGGGAAGATGCCCTGTAGCCCAGGCACCGAGGCTCACCCCGAAGGGCCATGCTGTGTCGCCAGTGCACAGATTCAGTGCTGGGCCGTGTTGCCCCCACCCCGGGCCGGGAGCCCTGTCTACAAGGGGGGCCTTAATTCGGGCTTCACCTTCAGTCTCCATGGAATCCACACATGCACAAGCAGAGAAGGGCGAGCGCCAGACCCGCCTTCCTCCAAGGAGGTGGTTCCTGACGCCCCCAGTGTCTGCAGGTGCCGAGAGCCCAAGGTGGGCAGGCTCTGGGGAAGTAGCCCTTGCAGATCCATAAGGCCCCCTGGCTCCCAGCAAGGCAATGTCACGTCTATACCATCGACATCCTGCAGCTGGGCTTCCAGGGGGCAAAGGAACGTTTCTTCTGCTGAGATGCCCACAGATGGCAGGGGCCGTGCCGCACGGGACTGTGGAACCGCGGAACTGCGGGCCTCTTCCCTCCCTCCCTCTCAGTCCCGTCCTCCTGGCGGTCAGTGGGAAATTGGGGGGACTTTTTCTGCAGGAAGAAGAACCAGGATACAGACCCCAAAGAGGGGGTCACATGCAGGCTTGTCACTATCTTCCCTTGGCTGCCTGGAATTGAGCTCCAGATCCCCCCTGGGGTATCCTGGTTGCTCCATTTGTTCCCATTTCTTTTTCTCTAGTTTTTTTAGGCCGTATCTTTTTTGTGTGCCAAAGTAGGGGACCAAATCCCTGGTGAGTGATCACACATTCACGCTTTTCTCAACAAGGTGACGCGTCTGATGCAGCTGGAATGGGCTCCAGGTGGGCAGCACTTTGTTCTTTTTGTCCCTACAGGCAGGAGTGTAGTAGGACTCACAAGGATTTGTTGCATCAATGAATTGTATCCTAATTAGCTGTTGTCACATCAATCGCCTGCCTCGGTGGCAGGTTCCACTTCGATTCCGTTGCTCGGCACGTAGTACGTCCTCTGTGAGGTTTTAATGGAGAACATGGCTTGTGTTCAGTGGGGGGTGCATGTCCCTTGCTGTCCTCTGTGGTGTCTCTTTGTGCCCAGCCTCTGAAGGGTTGGCTGCAGGGCCTCCGGTCCTAGACGCTGTGTACTCGACAGGGGGGCCGGCCTGTGGGGATGGGGCAGAATCAAGACAAAGGCCTGGTTGTGCCCTCGGAGAAAACCCAAACCTGGGTTTCCCTGAGGCTGAAACTCCTGGTGTCGGCTGCCTCGTGTCCATAAAGGGAACTTTGTGTGGCTCCCTGCAGGAGGAGGCGGCACCCAGACTCTCCCTGGGAACGGGCCTGACCACCCGGAGCCACAGCTCACTGCGATGATAACTCCTGTGACCCTTGACCTCTTAGACAGCTGACAGCAGGCCAGACGGTCTTATTTGGGACTAGTCTGCTCTGTGTGCCTCAGGGCCAGCATTGTCTGATCCAGACCAGAGACATTGTTTCTTGGAAAACCGAGTGGGTGGGGCGGTAGGGACAGGCTCAGCACTAGCAGCTGATGGAGCCACCTCTGCCCCCGCTGCTGACTCGGGTTTTTCCAGAGAAGAGTGGCCAGTGCAGGTGGAGAAGGGGTTGGCCGTGCCCTGCGCTCTGGATACTGGCTGGCCAGGCCAACACGCTAGGGACAGCTTGGGGTGTGCAGGAGTGAGCTCTGGCCACACTTGAGGACTGGGTTTTCAGGGAATGAGGAACCCCGAAAGGCAGGCCTGGGGCAGACCTGGGGCAGACGAGTTCCAGATCAGGTCAGGGACAGACAGATGGTCACCTTACCACCCCTTCAGAAAGGTGGTGTAGGGGGGAAAGCCCAAGGCCCTGCTTCTGTGGGGGTGGCATTTCTGTGGAGCTGGACAGTGTGCGAGGTGGCTTCATGGGATGAAAGGAGCTACTCACTCTAACAGGTATTCATTGGGCACCTGCTATGTTCCAGGAGCTGTTTCAGGCCCCTCATGGAATGTATGTTCTTGTAGGGGACAGGTCTTTAGCAAATAGCCAAGTAAACATCATTGGAAAGTGCTGTGGAGAAGAGCTGAGTAGGACACGGGCAGGAATGCTGGGGACAGAGAACAGTTGTCATTTAAAGTAAGGTGGCTGGGAAAGGTGTCAGTGATGAGGCAACCTTTGAGCAGATGCCTGATGGAAATGAGGGAATGGCCAACTGAGTACCCAGGCCCAGTGTACCTGGTACCGGGCAGAGTGCTCAAGAAGTGCAAAGGCCCTGGGGTAGGAGCTTGGCGTGTACCAGAAACAGCCAGAAGGCCAGTGAGGCAGGACAGAGCATGGGAGAGGAGAGAGGCGAAGGGGGTACAGAGGTTGGGCTGTAAGGGCCTATAGGCCACTGTGGGACACCTGCTTTTCACTGAGTGGAACCACTGGGGAGTCGGGGCAGAGGAGGCTGATGCTGGGGACCTGGCAGGGACAGCAGGGTGATGAGGGTGAGCAGGAACTGCCCATAGTCCATGGCTGGGTCTTGGGTAGGTTGAAGGTAGGACCAACAGGGTTTGCTCCTGGATGGGCTTAGATTCCACCCCATCACTCACACACGCCTCAACCATGGAGGCGGGTGCCACCACGAGGCAGGGTTGCTCCCTTTTCCTTCAGCAGCTGTTTATGTGGTTCTTTCTGAGTGCCAGGCTCTGGGCCTGGTGGTGGAGCACCCTGGCCCCTGCCTTCCAGGAGCAGAGACAGGGAAGAAAATCAGCAGTCACAGCGTCTCTCCCAGTTGACCGAGGGGCAGGGCGTGGCTGCTCGGCACATAGGTGAGGATCGGGTGAATGAATGGAAAGCATTCACGGGTATTGAGGGGACACAGAGTAGAGGCATCTAAATGACACTGGGGAGAGGTCAGGAAGGCACTCCAGAGGGACCTTGAGTCCAGGGTCAGAGTCTCCATGGGAAAAAGCCTGATAAGAAAGCCGAGAGTTCCAAGGGGAGGACACAGCATGAGTGAAAGAGTGAAGTCTTTAAAAAGCTCGGCTTCCAGTCCGGCAGGACTTTTCCAGGTGTACGGGGACAGGAAACCCAATCCCAACAGCCTTAAACAAGCGGCTGGTTTGCCGAACTGTAAGCAGCTAAAAAGTCAAGGGGTTTCAGGCACGGCTGGATCCAGAGGCTGAAACTCTGGCATTGGCAATTGCCTCTCTATTTAGGCATCTGCTCTCCTTGTTTTGGGCTCTTTCTCAGAAGGTCATTAAAGCAGAAGTCCCAAGATTGGCTCCGACTGACCTGCATCCTCTGCTGCCCCAATGCGTGGACAGAGTAGGACCGCAGCCCAGGGCCAGGAGTAGGAAGAGGGAGTCTTCTGAGTCAGAATCGAGGGGCACCCCCTGAACAAGGGAAGCCAGGTGCTGCGCAGAGGGGTCAGATGCCCGCCCCAACGTGTTAGGGACCCTGTGTTGCCATCCCCTGGTTTTGTGTGTGGTGGCAGGAAGGGCAGTGGGAAATGAGGCCACAGTGGTAGTCAGAACCAGGTCACAAAACGTTTTTATAGGCGAGAATTTCCTCACTGTCCCTGAGGTGGCCCTGTGACACTGGCATACAGTAGGCACCCAGTAAGCCTGCCAGGGTGACCTGTATGTTTCATGAACGGGCACCAGGCCGCTTTGAGCAGGCAGCGTGAGAAGAGCGAGCATTTGCCAGGGCTTCGGGGGCCGGAGGCTGGCAGGGAGGGTGGGGACAGCCAGGACCTCGGGCGCTGAGCACAGAGCCTGGCACGGGGGCCCTCCCTCCGGCCTCCTCCTGCGCAGGCTCTCCTGCTCTCCGTGATGCCCCTCTCCGCATGGGGCCGTCTGGACAAATTTGGGCGGCGGAGCTGCAACCTATCATTAGCTTTGCCCCCGGCATCCTCTGTCTTACCCGGAGAGCTGCTGCGTTCACTTCCCTCTTTAGCTGCCGGCTAAGGTTTGTGGCGGCGGAGCAGGGTGTGTTTCTAAAAGCAGCCGGTTGCCCGGGGAGGCTGCCTTTTGCGCTTGGGTGGCCCTGCTTCCTGGGCTGGCACAGAGCTCCCCGCAGTTGCATTTTTTTTTCTCCATAAAAACTTGAGGGGAGATGGATTTGGGTCCCCTTGTCTGCCCTGACTCGTCCCCGGAGCAGAGAAGATGCTACAAGGAGCCTGAGTCCCCGAGGTCAGTCAGTCACCTGCGCCTGCTGTGTCCTGTCTCTCCCCAGGGGTGCGGCTGGGCAGGCCGGGCCAGGTGGAATGTTCTCCGTGGGGCTGAATTTGCTCTTCCCTTCTTTGGTTGCTGGGCCTTGGTGCTCATGAGATGTCTTGGGTAATGAAGACCATGTCACTTTTCTGAGCCTGTCTCTACCCCATGCCACGCGGGCCACCAGACTTCACCCCATGGAAGCACTCAGAATCGCCTGAAGTGCCCACAGGCAGTCAGTGGGTGGTGTCCAAGTGATTGCCCCAAACCACCCCTTGAATAGTGGCTAAAGGCCACTGAATGACCAAGAAGGTGAGATGGGACCTTGATCCTCTGGGGTCACTGACTGCCTGCGGCCCAGTGTTCTCCCTGGTGCCTGAGCCGCCTGGGAGGACTAGAGTGAGGGCCGGAGGGCCCAGCGCGGGAACTGGGGGTGGTCTGAGAGCCCCCGGAAGGCAGCCGCTGGGCAGAGGTGCCCTGGCTCTCCCACCCGCCTCGCCAGCCTCCATCAGTCATCTTTCCTCCCACTCTCCTGGCAGAGGCCGTCACCCCGCCGACTGTTTCCAAGGGGCTTTCCTCATTACTGCACTTTAGTCTGCGTTGGTTTAATTTGAAAGACGTATTGCTCTGAGTCAAAACACAGAAATCCCCTGCGTGGCAGTCATGTTTGCTGCCGGGGAGCAGCTGGTGCCTTCTCTGGGGGGTCCCTAATCCTTCCCTTCCTGCCTGCCGCCAGGTGGGTGTGGCTCCTGGGTCCCAGGACCCAGCCTCCCCCACCCCAGGTTTTTCTGGGGCAGCACTGAGGGCAGGCATCAGGATGATTTCTGCCCCTTGATAAATCCACTGCTGGTCATCGGGGAAGAGACTGGCACAGTGCCACAGTGCCCATGTCCGATGCACGTTCCTAAGACGGACGGTCCGTTGCCCAATATAGGTCTTTTGGGGGTACATGTTTTAAAGTTTGCTAACTGGGTGCATAACCAAAACAAAGGCTGGTAGCTGCTTTAAATGAGGCTGTGGTTTGTGAAGGGAGGGGGCTTCACGGAGGTCCAGGGAAGTCTGGGGGCGGTGGAGTGCAGGTGTGGGAAAAGGGGGGCATGAGCGTGGGTGGACAGGCAGCAGGATCCCGGCACGCCCCTGTGTTTTGGGCACAATGTGTCATCCAGTGGGCCTGAGCCTGGTGGAACAGGCTCTGGGAGGAGTTTGGGAGAGAGGTTGGGCCCTTGTTTCTTCAGTGGTGGACAACATTCTCTAAGGTTTAGACCAAAGGTCAGCTAACTCTAAGGGCCAGAGAGTTCAATGTTTAGGCTTCTCGGGCCATATGACCTCTGTTGCAACTATTTGACTGCTGGCATCTCAAGTGAGCAAGAATTCCAGAGACAGTATGTGAACAGAAGGGCAGGGCTGTGTGCCAATAAAACTTTATTGACAAAAACAGGCGGTGAGCCAGATTGACCCAAGGCTCATCAATTGCCAACCTCTGGTCTCCATTCAGAGACGGGCCCAACAGGACTCAGAACCAGCCAAGATTACCCACCAAAAAAGCATAGAGTCGAGAAGCAGCAAAACTGGGAGAGGTTCAGAGGCTCTGTCATCTGGTGTCCCTGGGGATGTCACGGAAAAATGTGCTGTGGGAAGAATGTCCCCTTCTCTTCCAGTGTGGGAACCACTAGAGTTAAACAAAACATGCCAAGCTTCTGTCCTGCAGGACTTCTCAGAGCCTTTAAGATGCTGATGGGTTTTATGACTCTCTAGGAGGGGATATATTGCCCCAAACTCGAGTGCTTTCAGGTGCTTAAGAATCTGTCCAGACCACTTTGGGGAAATGCCAATCTTCCTCAGGCCTTCGTTTTATAGACGTGGAAACCTGATGCCAGACAGGCTCAATGCCTTGCTTGGGAGAGACACAGGAGGCTGGGGACAGTGTTGGGATTATCACTGAATTCTTCCCTCCTGGCTTGGCACACCCGTGGAGTCGAGGCGCCCCTGCCAATCTTGTCCTGATGCAGTTACAGATGTGGGTGTCCTGGACTGTGCTTCGGGCCACATCGAGATGGTATTGTCCCGGGGATGCACTATGTTCTTCCATTGGAAGCTCACTCTGTGTCAGGGTTTCTCAGTGGTGGCACAGTTGACATCAGGGCAGGATAAATGTCTCGTGTGGGGCTTTCCTTGTACTATAGGATATTTAGTGGCATCCTGTGCCTCTACCCACTAGATGCCAGTAGCACCGCCACCCTCTTTTATTACCACCCAAATGTCTCAGCCATGCCCAGATGGCCCCTGGGGGTAAAATCACCCCACTGAGAACCACTGAGCTGTCCTCAGCCAAGTGCGGGGCCTGCATTTACTGGAGGCTGATAAATGGTAGAAAGATTTCCCTGAGCTCTAACGGAGTTAGGAGAGTTTTCGGGGGGCATGGACAGAGGGGGAGGGATGCCTTGGATGGATGGCTGGGGCCACCAAGGCCTTGGATGTGGATGTGTGCAGCGGCGGGGATGTGGGGAGCATTCTGCGGGTAGTGTCACTCTACAGACATTTTGTTCTCAAAACTTGGACGCTCTTGGAGTCTTTTCTGGGACTCAGTCCCAGAGTCCAGGGAGGAAAATTCCCTGGGGTGATGGACAGCTGGCTGAGAGTGGCCGGGCGCCGTGGCCACACGTATGCACAGGAGAAGAGGAAGCCGATGGGCTGCACGGGTCTCATGCCGCCATTCTGGGTACACGGGGTGTCCCTCCTCTCCGAAGTTCAGTCCGTTAGAAATTGCGGGGGTCTGAGGGCAGGAGGCAGACGCGGAGGTTGGTTTTGGACATGAGGTCTTGACATGAGGTCATGGAGAGCAAAGGCACTACACTCTCATGGCTGCTTAGTTAGTTAATTAGCTAGTTAGTCAGTTAGTTAGTCAGGTGTTTAAGGTGGTGCAGGTCTCACGGGTGCAGAGGGCCTGCATGGTTCTGTGGTGACGGCCCTCAGGTGCGTGGATGGGGTGAGGTGAACCAGCGTGGGCACACGCGGGAGCTGAATCGGGGGACAGGAGTCGCTGAAAGAGCGAGCAAAGGGTCCAAGAGAGCCTCTCTGTGACAAAGCGGGCCGAGGTCACCGAGGGGACAGCCTTTGGTGCCCATCTCAGAAGTTCAGACTCATCTGTGGCAGGAGGAAGCCACCGTCGACGTCAGAGCAAGAACGTCACGCGGAAATCACCCACGTTTAGAGGAGGCGCACGCACGCTGGGGGCGCCTCTCTCACAGGCGCTCCCGGGGGACACGCGTGGTCTGAATCAGCAATATTAATAGTTGTCAGCTCTGCGCGGAAAAAGTGTGGGGTTGTGCTTTCAGCCTCTGTGCTTTTCGGTAGGTAATTTTTTCCACCATGAAAATAGCTCTATTGTTGCTGCTGATGTTACACACTCGCCGTGAAGAAATCGAAGGGCGCGTGATTTGTAAATATCAGTAAGGACAGGTCACCTGCGTCCCGAGGTACCACCTGAGCATGCTGACCCCAGCCTTGCGATGTCGATGGTTCGCACACACTCGTGGCCTCACCTGCACACTTTTGGGGGACTGTTTCGTGTTTGCCAACCACCCGTCCTCCCTTCTTCCCCTTCGGTCTCTGTCACTCCTGTCCCAAACTGATGTCAACCCGGAGCATGTCTTTCTTTCCTTTTTTTAAGAATTGCGGTAATACACATAACAGCATTTACCATCTGTCTTAGTCATCTTGAACTGCCGTAACAGAACACCACAGGCAAGGTGGCCTCAGCAGCAGACATTTATTTCTCACAGTTCTGGAGGCTGGAAAGTCCAAGATCAAGGTGCTGGCAGACCTGGCGTCTGGTGAGGGCCCTCCCTGATCTGCAGAGCGCCACCTCATTGTATAGCACGGGTGGGGAGAGAGGTCACCTCTCTGGTGTGTTTTTTATAAGGGCACTAATCCCATTCATGAGGGCTCCACCCTCATGACCTAATCACCCCCCAAAGGTCCCAACACCAGCACGTTGGGGGTTAGGATTTCAGTACGTACATGACTTTGGGGGAAAAACAAACATTCAGTCCATAGCACCGTCTTAACCGTTTTTAAGTGCGCAGTTCAGTGGTGTTAAGCACCGTCGCAGTGTTGTGCAACCATTACCACCGGCCGTCTCCCTAACTCTTTTCACCTTGTAAAACTGAAACTCTGTCCCTATTAAAACATAACTCCAGGCCTCCCTGCTACTCAGCCCTTGGTAACCACCATTCTACTTTCTGTCTCTATAAATTTGACTACTCTTGGTATCTCTTAGAAATGGGATCATACAGTATTTGTCTTCTTGTGACTGGCTTGTTTCACTTAGCATTATGTCCTCAAGGTTCACCCATGTTGTAGCATGTGTCAAAATGTCCTTTCTTTTTTTTTTTTTTTTTTAATATATCTTTATTGATTTCAAAGAGAGGAAAGGAAAGGGAGAGAGAGAGAGAGAAACATCAATGATAGAGAGTCATTGATCAGCTGCCTAGCCTGCAACCCCGGCATGTGCCCTGACCGAGAATTGAACCCCAATCTCCTGGATCCTAGGCCGACGCTCAACCGCTGAGCCACGCCTGGCCGGGCAAAATGTCCTTTCTTTTTAAAGCTGAACAATGTTCCATTGTATGGATGGACCGCATTTTGTCTATCCATTCATCCATCGATGGACACTTGGGTTGCTTCTACCACTGGCTATTGTGAACAAATATCTCTTCAAGACCCTGCTTTCAATTCTTTTGGGGATATTCCCAGAAGTGGAATTGCTGGATCACGTGATAATTCTACTTTTAGATTTTTGAGGACCACAGCAGCTGCACCATTTTACATTCCCGCCAATAGTACACAAGGATTTCAGTTTCTCTACATCCTTGCCAACATCTATTATTTTCTAGATTTTTTTTTTAAACATCAACCTTTTATTGAAGGGGGTAATACACCCCAATAGTTCCACACCTCCTGCCTGCCCAGGCATATAGATTTATGCATCTTTGGGGACCATTATTTTATTCAAGTGGGCTTTCCTTTTATATCCTTCCCTGCTCTCCTCTCTGGATGCACGTGGAAATGTCCCAGGCTCCAGCGTGGTTCTGCCTTGTTTTTTTTCTTGTGTAATGGTTCATGGTGCAGATGTACGAGAGTCGTCCACCTCATCAACCTCCTTTGATAGCAACACACTTCATTTGGAGCTGCAGAAAATGGCAGCCACTGTGTCATCAACACCTCCACAGATACCCTTAGCACGGGTGCTTTCATCCTGTGGGCCCAAGCCCCAGGAGCATAATGGTGGGTCAGGTGCCAGTTTGATGCCCAAACCCTGCGCCATTCGGAGCCACGTGGGCACACGCTGCCTCCCCTCCCTGCCAGCAGCAGGTGCCATCTCTGTATTGGCGATGCAGGAATGTGTGGGGCGTGAGTGATAGTTTATTATTACTGAATTTTTTGTTTCTCTGTTTACCGGGGAGGTTGGGCACCTTTTCGTTTGTTGACTTTTCTCCTGAGTTTCCTGTTCGAGTCCTCTGGCCATTGGACTGTTACGCAATAGAAGGACCGGTAGCAAATGTAACAAACTGTTGACAGCCCTTCATTTTAGGTGTTGAAAATATGAGTCTCTTTTGTGCATTTTCGAACGACAGATTTTCAAAATGAAGAAAGTGTCTAAATGGGAGTGTTTTAGGGAGATTGGTTGAGGTCAGAGAGATGTTGTGGGCAGGGAGACCAATTTGGAGACTCTGCAGCACTAGCCTCGCAGGCGATGATGACTTAGTGAGAATGGGGACAGATTGGGGCAATTATGCCAGGATATATACCATTTGCTGATAATGTGGGAAGCCAAGAAAGGAGGAATCCGTGGAGATGAGGGTTTGAATCTGGGCGACCGACCGGGAGTGGAGGACAGAAATTGCAGAGATGTAGAAGCTGGGAAGGGACCGAGTTTGAGTCTGTGGGGGAAGACTGGCTGTATGTGAGTGGGGGACAGGGTTGCCATAAGAATGATGCTGTTGGGTGGATGCGCCAAGTTCAAGAGGAGATGCTTCCCAGAGCCATGAGAGCAGAGGAGCCCCCGGAGGGAGGGCCCCTCAAAAAGATCTGTGTTTAAGGGGCAGGAGGAAGAACTGGCAGAGGAGATGGGTGGGAGCCTTGCAGAGCAGGGAGCACGCCGGCACAGAAACCAGTGTTTCAAGGTCAAGGACGTGGTCAGGATTTTCAAACGCGGTTGGGAGGCAGAGAAAATGCTTTTTAGGCCGTTCAATTTATTGATTGGGAGCTTGTGACCTTGGAGGAGTACTTTCCCTAAAGTGGTTGGGGTATGAAGTCAGCTTGCTGGGTTTTGCAGCCTGAGTGCGTGGAGGGTGATGGAGGCCACAGGAAGTGTGGGTGGCTGCAGGAGAGGGTGTTGGGTACGCAGGGTACCCAGCTCTGTGGCACTCTGCCTTGGTTTCAATGCTCTGCACCAGCCAGCATGGATTGAGCTGCCCTCGTGGGCCATGCTAGGCACTGGCCGCCCCAGGGGTCCTGGCAGGTTCACAGTCCATGGGGGGGGGGGTTCTGCCAGAAGCACCCTCAGCTTGAGAACCTCGAGAACCTTGGTCTACCCTGCTCGGTGTCTGTTCCCGGTGCAGCCCCGAGGGACCAGTGGAGACATGACTCATTTCCTGGACAGCGACCTGTCCCAGCTTCTTAGCCATTTGGGGCTTGGCCTTTCGTAAATGTATCTTCTTTTTCAAGTCCGCTTCTGTTTCCTGCCGGTTCCGCCTCCTTGTCAGGTTCGTGAAGCACCTGCCATGCAGAGTAGCGAGTGAGTAGACCCACAGACTCGGCGGGGAAGCAGCCTTTGAATATTTAAGTCTTCTCTTTGCTATTGCCAATGGAAGGGAGGGAGGTTGGCTAAGAGGTCTAAAGAGCCCATTAGCCAGGGACGTGGCGACAGTGTGCCCCGCGCAGGCCCGGGGAGCCGCTCAGAGCTGGGCGACCTTGGCCGCTGCTGGGCTGAAAGCCGTAGAGGGTCCCAGCCCGCTGTCCGAGCAGCGCTCCGGCGGCCTCATTTTTCTATGCCTCAGGTTTTTCTTTTTCTTTGCGGTAAAATAGATATAACATAAAATTTACCATTTTAAGAATATACAGTTCAGTGGCAGAAGCACAGCCACGTTTGTGCCACCATCGCCACCACCCATCTCCAGAACTTTTCCAGCTTCTCAAACTGAAACTCTGTCCCCACGGAGCTGTCCCTCTCCCTCCCGGCTCCTGGCCGCACCAGTCCACTTCCTGTCCCTGCGGTTTTGGCTCCTGTAGGTGCCTCACAGGAGTGGACTCGTGCAGTGTTTGTCGTTTGGTGACTGGCACATAATGTCCCCAGGGCTCATCCGTGTTGCCGCACGTGTCAGAATTTCCTTCCAGTTTAAGACTGAACAGTGCTGTTGTGTGGATCCACTGCACGCTGCTCGTCCACGCACTTGGGTGGCTTCTACCTTTCGGCAACTATGAAGGCGTTCAAGACCCTGCTTCCAATGCTTTTGGGTCTGTACCCCGAAGTGGGATTGTGGGGACAGACGGTAATTCTGTCTTTCCTTTTTTGAGGATTCGCCATATTGCCCTCCACAGCAGCTGTACCATTTCACAGAGGGAGCATTTTTATTAGCTGATCTTTAAAGGCACCTGCCTGCTTTACAAGAAAGTGGTGGTTCGGTGGTTCCGTGGTCAGTGGCTGGAAGATGATCTTTGGGGTTAAGATTTGACCCCCTGAGCATTAGGTAACAGTAATTACAGCCAGCACCTGGTGCATTAATACTTATGAAGGGCAAAGTGGGGGCCGTGGAAGCATCCAGTATTATCTGAGGACCTACTGTGTTCTGGGACCTGTCGGCCTCTTTGTATATATTCACTGTCACCAGGGCTCTCTCAGCATGTCTGCAGAGTTGGTATTCATCTTGCTTAGGGTCTGAGACTAAATCCGGGTATAACTCCCACGGCTCAGCCTGCCCCCCACCGAAGAACAGTTCTCTGAGTCTGGGACAGGGTGGGGATAGCAGTTGGTCCCAGGTCCCTCTGAGACAAGCAGGGACTCAGCAGGGGGACTGGGAGGTTGGCTTCTGATTCTCAAGTGAGCCAGGACTTTGCCTCCAAAGGAACTGATTTGTGTTTTTAAAAAAGGAGGCCCCTCCAGGTGCCCGCCCCATCCAGTGGAGCTGCCACAGCTGCTGTGGCTGCCACTGGTGCCCCCCCGCCCAGGCAGGTACCTTGTACCCACCAGGCAGCCGCTCCAGCCCTGGGGCATCTGCCTACCTGGTCAGTAAGGTTGTTGACTTGTTTGAACTTCATGACCTCCAGGTTTGGGGACGGGAAACCTCTGGGGGTTGGGAGAGCAGGGCGAGGCCAGGGGCAGTCAGAGGTGTGCCCCCACCTCCTGCCCTGCAGCCCAGCTCCAGCTGTGAGCACTGACCCTTCTGCCTCCGTGTTCAGCTTTGCCCTCCTGATGGGGACACTCCGGCCACCTGGGGCCCCCGGCTGACATTCGTTGAGGCTTTGGGGCCTCCACCCTCCTGCCCCCTTCCCAGCCTCATTCTCTGTTTTTCTCCCTGTCTCTGTCTTTCTGTGTCTCTCTCTGTGTATCTCTGTCTCTTTCTCTGTCTCTGTCTCCATTTCACTCTCTGTCTCTCTTTTTCTGTCTCTGTCTCTCTGCGTCTCTGTGTCTGCTCTGTCTCTGTGTCTCTCTGTTTTTTTCCTGTTTATCTGTGTGTGTGTGCGTGTGCATATTTGTCTATCTCTCTCTGTCCCCTGGGAGGCCCTCAAAGCTAGGGTATGACTGGGCAGAGCTAACATGTGTGCCTTGTGGGGTGAGGTGGGATAACTCAAGAGGGTGCTACAGGTGTTCTGGTGGCTCCCCGCTGTTTGTTGGGGGTTTGCACCTGCTGCCACCTCCCCCACCCAAGGTCAGCAGTCTGTCCCCTTCCCAGTGAGGGAGAAGGGAAGAGAGCCTGGCTGAATCGATAAAGGGCTCAAGTGTAAACCCACAGGGGGAGAGGGGCATGTGCCCCCTGCCACCTGCGGGAGACCTGGAGGGGGGTGTCACTTAGCTCTTGCCCTACCCCATTCCACTCAGGCCTCCCTCTGGTTTCTGCTTATGGGGACCTGGGACCCAGCCAGGGCCCGGGCCGTGGGGTGCCCCTTCATGGGGAGACCCTGTTCCCAGGGAGGAGGTGTGTGACTGCTTGGGGGTTCTAGGTGTGCTCTGCCAGGAGGCAGTGGGGATCAGGCACCAGGCTGTGCCCCGAGGGGATGGCCGCGGCCTGGGTGCTGTCTTGGCAATCGCCTGCGGGCTCCACCTGGAACCTGGTGAACAGGGCATCTTGTCATTTGCTGGTGAATTTCTGTTCGTTTCATGATAAGTTGCTTGGGGACAAGAAAGCTGGTTGTTGGCAGAATGGGGTTTTCAAAGGAAGCTAAAGGAACAGTGCTCTCCTGCATCTGCCCTGCAGGCTGGGCTGGGGTCTGTGGGGACAGCGCCTCTGCACCTGCCAGGGGCCCACCTGTCGTTCTGAAAACTTAGTGGCTGCCGAGAGGGGCGCAGTGTCCCACCTTGCTTCTGCGTGGGCCCGGCCTCCTCTGGGACCTCCAGCCTGGCTTCTCTGGGCATCCCTGAGTGAGGTGGAGGGAGGGCCCGGGGTCTCGGGGCCGTGCAGCGGCGGGAGGAAGGGACTGGTTCCACGTGGCCTCCCATCGGCCCGCTGCCTCCCTGCTGGAGGGCTTTAAGAACTGGCCGATTACCTTGTCACCCTGCCCAGCAGCGCCGAGCCAGTCCACGAGGAGCAGGAGCGGCTCCAGGGTTTGTTTTGCCTTCTGTGTTCTCCGGGCCGGTGGTAACCAAGGGCCGCTTCCCCTTAGTGACGGAGGCGCTCACTCAGGCCAGGGCTGATCCAGCCCCAGCGAGGGAGGTCGGGGGGACCCAGCAGGGCCCGGCGGCCGGCAGACGGGGTGCCAGGTGCTGCTTTCACTCCTCTCAGTTGCCCCCATTCAAGGACCAAGGGTTTCTCTCCTGGCGCTCTCCCCAGGCACTGGCCCGAAACATTCCAGAACTCCGGATCCCCGGGTAGGTGTCTGGGAGCCCGTGAGGCCACTCGCCGGCAGGCCTGGGGGGTGGATCTCAGGCAGGGCTGTGGACCTCAGCCAGGATGCAACCTGGGGCTATGAGTGGCCTTCCTTCTAGATTCTGGCAAGACCCAGGGTCCTGAGTGATTCAGGGGAGAAAGGAGATGTGCTGTGAAGCAGCCCAGGTCGTGGACCGGGGAAGGTGCTGTGGCCAGAGGGGATGAACAGGGGCCGACGGGTGGGGTTGTTGAAGTGGAAGGACCAGTGTTATGACAGGTGCGGCCACGAAGACGTGTGAGGCTCCTGGGAACGACAAGGCTGGCGTGGCTGGGTGGCACATCGGGGATGTTGGAGGAGCAGAGAGAGCTGAGGGAGGCTTGTAAGGAGCTTGGGGGTGGTAAGAGGGGAGCCCCTACTGAGCTGTGAGCAGAGGAGGGGCCTAGACGTGGGGTTTGCCATGACCTTGGTTCTCCCGACCTCGAGCAACTGAGGCCTTCTAGAAACGCAAGGAATCACAGCGCCCCCACTCTCGTAGGTCCGGCAGAAGGACAGGCTCCAACAGCCTCTGCCTATTGCTTGTGTTAAACTTGTCAGCTTCTCGGTTTGGTTCATTATGAGTCAGTTATGTTTTAGGACTTGCTTCCTGGGAAGGGATGGACACTCCTCTGTTTCTTTCTTTCTGATGTGTGTTCCCTCCAGGCCTCCCATTGGGAAGGACTCACCCCACAGCCCCCACCCCCCTGGGCACACTGGCCACCTGGGTATCTGGTTGCAGTGCCATTCTGAGGCAGTCAGCGGCGGAGGGCCCGAGACTCTGCATTTCCAACAAGCTCCCAGGCGATGCCTGAGCTGGGTCCGGGGCTGCCCTGGGTGGAACCAGATGCAGGGCACGCAGGGTGACTGGCCGTCTCACCCCTAAAGTGACTGCTTCTCAAGGAAGGAGGTGGACGGCTCCGTGTGCAGGATCTCAGTCATGTCTGCTTTTCCATTTGGGGACCTGGAGACGGGGCGCTGTCAATCAAGAGAGGTGGGATCTCTGGGTGGGGGCTGGGACACGGCGCGTGGGGACCGCCCGAGCTCCGCTGTCCGACTTTCACACGGATTCCTTCCATCAGCCCAGCTGCCGAAACTATTAAACCTCAGTGATTCATTGTAGTGCGTTTCAAGGGAAGGCGTTGTGTTACGAAAAAGCGGGTCCCAGCGGCTTGTTTTGTTGGCAGGTCTTGCTGCCTCAGCAGAAAAGAGGCGCTTTTGATATGGGAACGGAAACTTGGGACAGCGTCGAAGTATTCAGTGTGCTCAGCGGAGAGGACCTGTGCTCTTCCTCCAGCGATGGAAACCCACTGCCCGGGGCCCGCAGCAGCACGTGGGGGCTGGGAGGTCCCCGCACCTGGGTCTGCGGTCTGAGCCCCGCAGCTGTGATGAGGCAGGCCTTCCACACTGAGGAGTGTGGGCCACGGCCTCTGCTCCCTATTTTGCCTGCGAAGGTGACATGGTTTTATTTTATGGACAGCCCACCTTGCAGAGGAAATGCTTTTGTAGCACTGTCTGTCTGATGTCTGGGGGCAAGCCCCTGAAATGTGCATCTGTAGCCCCTGTGTGTACCTAGGACCTGGGGCACCTGGTGTGGCGTGAATGGGTGATCCTGGTCTGGCTTACGTTTCCAAAGTTGGCCTGGCAAGTTTGCTGGGCAAGCACACGCCTTCGTTCTTTCTTCTCCCTCCCTCAGCCCTGACTGCCTTCCTGGGCTAGCCCATTAAGTGGATATTGGCCCCATTTCCCTTTTTTCCATTTCCCCTTTCTTCCTTTGTGTTCTCAGATGTGACAAGACGGACAGACTCACCCCAGATCACAGTTGCTTTCCTGAGAAACTTTTCTGGATGTGTATGTCCTGACCATCTGGCCCCAGAGAACACAGAGGGGTGGCAGCCCCACCCCTCCCCACCTAGGACCCCACAGACCCACTGCCACAGCTGCCATCCATTCCTGGAGTTGGCACGGGGGGGGGGCGTCATGGGGGAGGCAAAACCACTGCTATGGAGGGCTTCCCGAGGAGGCCTCGCTGTCACCACCTGTGAGCGTGAGCTAAGGAGCAGCATGGCCAGCCCTGTTCTTTGTGGCGATCGCCGAGTTTGGGCTGGGAATGGGTTTCAGGATACGCACGACTGCACTCCACCACCGAGGAGCTACAGAGACCCCTTCTCAGGGAACCCCCCTTTTCCTCAGACCATTGAATGACAAATACATCATAGCATTGGCTCTTTATGAAGTGCCAGGCTTTCCAGGGGTTCCTCATTTAACCTTTAACACCAACCAACGAGGTCAAACAGTCATCACCCCATTTCAGTGAGTGGGGATCCCGAGGCTCAGAGAGATTAGAGAACTTGCTCAAGGTTTCCCAGCTTGCAGAGCTGAAGTTCAAGTCCAGGAGGCCCATCTCCAGGCTGCATGAGTACCTAGGAAACCAGTCACCCTTGGTTGACCCTGTTCCAATTCCAAGAAGTCTTGGATAGAGGAAGTAGGGCCACTCAGATGAGGATGCCAAGGGGTGGGCTGGTTCCTTGAGGTCATTATAGCTGACCCACATTTTGCAGATTCAGGAACTGGATTTTCCCCCCAGTGTGTCCAACATTGATATAGTTTGGAGACATCTACCAAACTCACAAGAGCCTGATGTACAGAAGGTAATTGGTTCACACACACTAGGAGTAGGATAGTCAGGTGTGCTCAGGATTTGTGTTTGCCTCTGAAAGCAGCAAATAGGAGGTGCAGAACCAGAGCTCAGGGAACTGGCACCTCTAGCTTTGTGGCCCAATATCTTTACTGTCACCATAGGAGTAGACCTAACAAGAACTGGAGTCCTTGGACCCAAAATTAGGCCACCATCCTCCTGGGCTCTGTGTCTGTGATCTCACTCACTGTCACCTTTCTTAAGTAGCCCTTTCCTTAGACAGGTGTCACATCACCGACTGGGTTTTAGCTAGTTTTGGTGACACTCTGGACCCTGGCTTTCCCACCACCCCAAGCCCAAGCAAGATATGCCTCCCAGCACTGACTCCCTAGCTGGTCACCCTGTTGCCACTCTAGCTGCCAATGCCTCTTCTCAACACAGCAGCCTAGAGGGATTCTTTTGGAACAGAAGTTACACTGTGTCCTCTCTCTGCCTGCTCAAAGCCCTCTGCTGGTTTCTCGTCACACTAAAGACAAAATCCAGTCCTTCCTGGCCCACAAGGCCCGGTGTGCCTGCCCTCTGCATGCTCTCATCCTGTCTCCTCCCACGGCCACTCCATCCTCTGCTCCAGCCTCTTGGCCTCTGTTCTCCCAACATGCCAAGCGTGCTCCCACCTCAGGGCATTTGCACGCCCTGTTCCCTCTGCCCAGAATGCTCTTCCTTTGCTTTCCTCCCTCCCTTCATCTACGTCTCTGTTTGTATATCACTGGATTAGAGAAGCCTTCTCTTGCACGCGCGCACACACACACACACACACACACACACACTCGCCCACAATCACTTGCTTTGTCTTCACTACTAGGCTTCATTTTTCTTTGACACGTACCACCTGACCCTATATTAGATATTCATCCATTCCGTGCTTGTTTATTGAGCACCTACTATGTTCCAGGCACTGTCCTAGGCATTGGGGTTACCAGAGTGAACACAACAGATAAAAACCTCTGCCCTTGAAGCTTGCATTAATTGTTCAGATGATTGATATCTGTCTCCCCCACTAGACTGCAAGCTCCATGAGGGCAACAAGTTCTACCTGTGTGTATATAACAGGTGCCTAGCAAATATGTGTGGAATGAATCCCAGCCCTCACTCGCCTCATTTGAACTTGGGTGTTTTCCAAAGGCTAATCAGGTGAACATTTACAGACCACCTCTCAGGTTGGATCACTGCTGCAGGTGACTACCTTGTCGATTTTGTCAGGTCCTACCGGCTTCCACCCGGGGAAGATCCTTTCTGGCAGTGTAGGCGGGACACTGCCCTACTTTCCTAAACACTGGCCAGGTCTAGCCCACAGTTTGGGATCATCTACTTTGTTGAGGTGCTCAGGGACTTGGGAAGCCAGTGTAGCCCTTTGGAGTTTAGCAGGTGCTTGTGGGATGGGTGAGTAAGCAACTGAGATTTATTTGGTACCTACTGTATACACATAGGCCTTGAGCATGGTCCCTTTCAGCCAACTTTTCATGTTTTACGTGAGTGAGCCTGGCCAGAAAGTGTCTATGGGAGTTGGTGGCACCTGGTGTGAGAAGCATGGGTCACTCCAGGTCTGTGAGTGACAGTCTCGGTGAGAACGCAGAAACTCAACCCATTAGACAGGTTTCCGTGTGGCTCCAGGTCCAGTAAGACTGCATTATCCTGGCCAGAGCCCCCTGCTGTGGCATCCTAGGTGACAGGCAGGCGGCAGGGCCACAGACAGAGGGAGCGAGCGGGATCTGAGGGCTGCGATGGTTTCCCAAGAGCACCAAGCAGGGCCTTTGCCAATCTGGGGCGGCCTCGGGGGTTGACTCGCTCTGTGGAAAAGCAGGACCTGGGAATCCTAGCTGTCTCCCGCCCCGCCTCGTCCCCAGAGCCCCTGGCCGCGGTGACATCGCTTCTTCCATGCCCTCATCCTCAGGCGGCGGCCTCGCCTTGGCCACCCCTCCTGCACCACATCATGGGTGCAGGCGGCGATGCGGGCGCGCATCCCGGATTCCTCCCGAGAAACGCGATCTACAGGTGCCGGCCCAGGGCCCCGCGTTGCCAAACCGCAGCTCTGCGCTTCTCCTTCCCGAGAAAGGGAGGGGCCGGAGCGGAGCGCTGGGCTGCGGGACTCCCTCCCACATATGAATGTCGTTAGCCGTGTCCCCGTGTGTAACCCGGGCTAACAGGCCTGGCTCCGCCCGCCAGGCCTCAGCCACCTCGTCTGCGGCTCCTCCCCGCACCCACCCCCTGCCAGGTGGATTTGGGAAAGGTGGACGTTTTTCACCTGTTTAGGATTTTTTCTTTCTTGAGGTGAAAGTCACATTGTATAACATTAACCTTCTTAGAGAGTACAGTTCAGTGGCCTGTAGTACATTCGTGATGTGGTGCAACCAGCACCTCCGTCGAGTTTCAGACATTTTCATTCCCCCCCCGCAAAAGAGGCCCTCACCCCGTTAGCTGTCACTCACCCTTCCCCTCTCCCCTGGCCCCTGGCCCCTGGCTCCTGGCAGCCACTCATCTGCTTCCTGTCTCTATGGATTTACCTATTCTGGCTCTTTCATGTAAATAATACAACATGTGATCTTTTACATCTGGCCTTTTTCACTCAGCATAAAGTTTTTGAGGTTCACCTACGTTGTAGCAGGTATCAGTACTTCACTCCTTTTTATGGCAGAATCATACTCCATTGTATGTTTTCTACAATTTGTTTATCTGTTCATCCACTGATGAGCATTTAAGTCCATCCGTTTATGGGGTGTGGTGTTTTGTGTGTTTTTTGCAATAATAAAACAATGGTAAGGAAATTTGAAAGAAAGGGAAATTCATAAGCTCACCACTCTAAACCCAGACATTTTCATTTCTCTGGCTTCCTTTTCATCTCTTTTCCCACATATGCCTGTGTAAGTTTTTCTAGATTTTACTCTCAGGCACATAGGTGTGTCCTTCGCTTCACTTGACGTAGCAAACCTTTTGCCCTGGTCCAGCCGTCCTTCCTGCCAGCACCTTTGAGGGCTGTGTAGTACTCCACAGATGTGCCAGCTGGGGGACCGCTTCCTGCCTCCTTGCCTTGTCCCCCATGTGAGCAGCTGGCGCCATGGGAACCTGGCACCCAGACCCTTCCGCTCGCCGCCTTTGGACTCACTGAGGCCCTCCCTGGTCAAGTTGTCCGCCCAGGTGTTCAGGACTTTCCAGGTTGACTGGATGAGGGGAGGGAGGCCAGCAGCATAGCAGAGGGAGTCCCTGCAGGCCATTGTGGCTCGAAAAGCATGTTTAAGTCCTTTTCGCACCGACGAGCCTATGAGGCCCAGGAATTACCTCTCCTCTGGCTTCCTGTTGAGTTCCGAGAAACCCCACAGGGAGCGGTGATTAGGTTGCACTAGGAGACACGCTGCCCAGTTCCTCTTAGAATCCTTTCCAAGTTCATTGGCCGCGGTTCACTTCAGGCCCCGTTGACAAACCGTCAGTCCAATTAGCGGTGCAGAAGTTCCCGAGCGCCGGCCGCCCGCCACGGTCAGTTTGAAGACCAGGAAGCCTGGCGATGGGTTACTTGGGCGTCCGATTGCCTTCTACTAAAAATGGACAGTGGGTGGGGGTGCTGAGGTCCAAGAGTTTAAGGGTGATGAGAGGAGAGGTGGCCATGAACTAAATGAAAAGACTCTGTTCTAATTTCTCTCATTACGGAGAAATTCTTCACTCTGAGCATGTGACCGTCGTTACAGTCAAACAACCTAGATGTCTGTCTATAAGGGAAAGTTACAGAAAGTATGATTATGGAATATTGTGCAGCTACTGACACATGAACTTGACCTGGGCGCTGATATATTATGACTTGGGAAAAGCAAACTGAGGAGTATTTTGTGTGGTGGATCCTTGGCTGTCTTCATATCTGCATTTGTATACACACCAGAGTGGAAGGGGGGGACACTTTAATTTATACTTTATACATTTCTGGATTGAGCTTTCCTATGAGCATATATAACATTTGAAATATGTCAAATCAAGATAGAACAAGAAGTTTTAAAAATTGTGGTTATCAATCCAAGCCCGAGGGTTCTCATTTAATATGGATTTGAGATGCCAAATGTTGGCTAGAGTCCTTTAAACCAGCAGCATCCTGGTGCCCTGGAGGGCTCATTAGGATGCAGACTGCTGGGCCCCACCCAGAGTCTCTGATTCAGTAGGTCAGGGTGGGGCCGGAGCCTTTGCAGCTCTAACAGGTGATGCTGATCTGCTGGCCTCTGGGGACTTCACTTTGAGAACCACTCCTTCGAACCTAATTACAGGAGAGCCTCCCCATAGCCTCTTCTCCCTGTAGAAAGTTTATGGGACTTCGGCCCCCGCTATGGGCCTAAGGGGTTATTAATTTGGGGGCTCTGAAGTTGTGTCTCCGTAGGCAGCTTTGCTGGAACTGTGGCCTCACAGGGCGCTTCCTACCTCCCCACCCCTTTCCCTCCTGGTGGGAGGATGACTGCAGGTCTCTCCCCTCCCAAGATGCCCCTCAAAGATGGGGCTGGGCTCCTTGGGTCACCCTGTGACGCCTTAACTTGTGCCTGCCTGGGCATTCCCTGGCTGAATGCTCTCCTGTACTTGGCATTCAAAATTCCATCCTTTTAGGTGTCCTCTCAAGTTAAAGGGGACAGAGTGGGGCAGGGAGCGTCATGTATTAGCACCTGGAGTAAGCTTGCTGCGACTGCCCAGTCTACTGGGGGGATTGCAGGCTTCTGGCCTCAGCCAAGTAGGGGCAAGGAGGGACCACTGTCCCCAAGCCTTTCCCCTCGTGCTCCCGTGGGCTCTCCCCGTGGAGGTGGCAGTGGCACTGCTCTGTGTCCTGCCCTCCTGCCCCCTTTCTATGGGGCACCCCAGCTCCTACGTGGACCAGGCAGGCCCAGTGAGATAGATGGACATCCAACGCCAGGCTGGGCAATGTCCAGGGCCCAAAGTCTAGACTTCATCCCCACTGCCACTCGAAGACGTGTCTGCCACTGTCTTGGTAGACTTTCTGGAAGGTCAGTGTGTGCCGTTATGTGTCACTGAAGTCCCTCCAAGAACAGGGCTGCTTGTCTGAATGAAGCACAGGCCATTGCCATCACAACCCTGGCTGGGCTGCAGCCGTGACTCGTTGTTTGAATCCTTAGTCTCTGTATGAGTGTCGCGCTGCTTTCCCAGGGGCTCGGCTCCACTGATCAAGCCCTTTCTGAAAGTGCCAGATGAGTAATCTGGGTCCTTCCGTAGGTGTTTACGGCAGGTGCATTTTTGGTCTTTTGAGGTCAGAGGCTAGAGCTCTGGACCAACCGTGTGGGACTTTTCTCCCCAAAATCACTCGTCAGAACTTTCCAGAAGGGTCCAACACTTTTCGTTGGTTCTGGGGGCAGAGACTTACTTTCGTGTGCCTGCTTAAGCAAGAACACAGCCCAGTGGACGGATAGGAGGGGTCGGGGCATTGTCACCACGGGGCCTCCCTGGCCAGCCAGGCCTGCATGCAGCGAACCCTGAGCGCGCCCCCGCGGAGGCGTTGGCGGGGCTGCGGCTCACGGGAGCCCCGAACCCTAACCGGCAGGCAGAGCCGGCGGCCCAGCCAGGCTGCAGAGGCTGTGCTCTGCTGTAATCACAGATCGCTCGGGGCAGCTTCTCTTGCAAAATCCTGGGCTGCAACCACCCATGTGTGAGGCGGGGCGGCGGAGGGAGCGTGTTTGATCTTCAGGTGAAAGGAGGCTTTATAAATAGGTCACCTTGTTCCACATCCTGAATTTCATTCTTTCCCCGTCTTGGGTCAAAACAATGGTTTTACTGTTCTGGGGTCAGTCGGACGCACTGAGGGGGAACTGAGCTGAAAGGAGGTGAGTGTGTGTCTGCCTCCTCTGTGTGTCCCCTCCCCCCACCCCCGTTCCATCCATTTGTCACCCATCACCTTGGATGTGTCGCCAATACCAACAGAGAGTACTGCTCATTCAATGGACTTTCTCTTAAACAGCAGGACTAAAGGGTAATTCCGTAGGGCTGGGGCTCCGGAGTGAATTGATCTGAAGGCGTTTATTTGGAAGGCCAACTCTGGAGTTGTGGCTTTAATAGAAGGGACAGCATGGGGTCCCGGGCAGGTGCTGAGCCGGCTGTCCTGTCTGAGCCCAGGGCTGAAGTTCTTGCCCCTCTCCTGTCACTGCCCTCGCCCCCAGGTCCTCCTGCCTCGCCTGGCCTTGAGCCCGCTGCACAGCCACTGCGGCTGGCTTTCACATCTCCCAACGTGTTCCTCTCTTGTTTGGGGCCGGCGGAGACAGACAGCTTCCCCATTTCTAATGGGCAAATTAAAATTTGATGTAGGAACAGTGTAACTGGACATCTTAGGAGAAATCACCGTAGAAATAATGTCCCCCTTTGGGATGGTCCCAGAGCTCTAGCTGGGAATTTTGACCTTTATAAATGCCCTCGTCAACTGTGTATCTTGGTGGGTAGATGAAACAAGTATCCTGTTGATTAAAAGACGTGACGTATGCAGAGAGTCTTCAGGAATCGCTTTGGTGGCAGCTTGTTCTTGTGAATATAGTGTGTTAAATCAATATTTTTCAGCCTTTTATTTTTTGTGTGCTTAAAAATCATTTTCATTACAATGCAAGTAATATCTGCATTTTTTTAAGTTTCCTTTCAAACGTGTTGAAAGCGAACGGCCTCCCACCCCCACCCTGCCCTGCCCTCCAGGACTAACCGGCATAAGGTTTGGTGTTTAGCCTCCCAGATGTCTCCCTGTCCCTACAGACAGAGGACGGTGCACAGAGAATCCTAAGTTCTGTTCACATGGAAATGGGATCGCGCTCTGCATAATGTTCTCCAATTTGCTGTTTGAAATGTGGCAACATCACGTGAAGCCAGCACGTCGGAGGGGCTGCCTCCTCCTCGCCAAGGCTGCCCGAGTTCACGGCTAAGTGAGCTCCGTGCGCATCTGTGGCCATGTGGCCATGTGGCCCTGTGCGGACTGTGGGGTTCCGTAGGCCCCGGTAGAGCTCTTGGCAGGTGATTGCTGGGTGTTTTACACCTGGATGGCACCTGCAAGCTGGAAGCATGTCCCAATTTGGGGGTCTGACTGTGTGTCTGGGACACACACCCACACCTGTACCTGAGTGGCATCCTCTGGTTTCCCTCAGCCTCTTTTAACCCTGTGAATCCCACATCCCTCACCCTCCCTCACCACTACTACTCAGCCAGCATCACCTTCCTCGGTGACTTGCGTAATGAAAATAGTGGGTGTATCCAATAGGTGTCCCCACCCACGTGCCCACGAGAGAGGGCTATGGGTGTGCCCATTCCCTCCCCCTTCAGAGATAATCTCTGCCTTAGATGGTTAGAGGCCTGGCCCAGGTCTCGGACCCCCACACAGTGAGCTCAGGGATGCCCTTGGCTTCTCACCGTCTGCTAGGGATCAGCGTCCGTTTCTGGGCTTCCTTCTCTGCCCCTCCGCCGGTTCCGTACCCGGCTGCCCCTCCACCGACGGCTCAGAGGATCCCACTGGAGGAGCCCGAGGGACTAGAGGGAAGGCGGCTTGTGGGGTTCTGCTGTTCTCTTCTATGGAGAGCTGTGGCGCCCAGCAAGCCCTCTGGAAGCAGGCTTTTGTGATGGGAGCGTTGGTCCCCAGACCGCAGACCGAGACCACCCTGTCTGAGTGGGCAGTGGGAGGGGGTGCTTTGGGGCACTCACCCACTTACAGCCCCAAGGCCCACCTGGAATTCCGTGATGGACAGGTGGCTCTGGTGGATGGAGGGACCCTGGGTGGGAGGCTTTTGCCCGGTAGAGGATCCAAGAGGCACCCCCTTTCACAGTCACCCATGAACTGGCTTTTGACGGAGCGTGGGTGATGCGTGCGTGGCGTTGGCGGGGGTGGGGTGGGGGTAGGGGGGGTGGGTTCTCAGTAGGGGGAAAGCAGTTCAACCAGGTCAGACCGTAGGGCTTAGTGGAATCTGACTGATAGCGGATGTCCCATCCCCTCTGTTCCAGAGCTTTTGCTGTCATTCAGTCTATTGTAAGGAAATTCGAAACCTTGAAGGCTCGCCAAGCTTCTCGTGGGTGGGTGTGTGGGTGTGTGGGTGTGTGTACATGCCCACGCGCACACTCACGCCCTCTGTGCCCTCTTCAGGGAAGGATGAGTCAGTATACAGGGCAGTGTGTGCGGCACGGCTATCCTCATGCCGTGGCTGTCATTCCCGCGTCCCTTGTCCCTTGTATGGTCCTCTCCACCCCCGTAGTGCCACCCAGCCCTCCAGTGCATGAGACAAGACCCTCACAGCCATGGGCTTGGCTTTGATCTTGGGGATGGTCCTCCTCGCATGCTGGGGCCACAGCTTTGCCAGGCTGGGATGGGGCGGGGGGGGGGGTAGGTGAGTGGGAGGAGGGCCCTGGTCCAGCTGTGACCAGAGCAGCGAGGGAAGTGGGGTGCGAAGGGCGAGGCAGGCCTCAGGAGCACACTCGGTCTCCGCGTCTCCACCGCAGCCGCTCATGAGCGTGGGGACAGGGAGGAGGCCTACGCTGATGTGGTGGCGTGGGCGGTGTGCCTGCCTCTGGGGGGGGGGGGAAGCTGTCCACGTGACATCTCCCGGGCGACATCGGGTAGCTTTCCCCACGCACACACAGGGTCTAGGAGTCAGACCCCAGCTAAGACGCAGTTGTATGTTGACTCACACGCTTTCCGATGGTTGTGCGCTTCCCCCCTGCCCTTTTATGGCTGCTTTTATTCCTTTGACCCTTTTTGGTCTTTAATTTGATTTACCTATAGAAAAGTATGCTAGGAGCTCCCGCCCCAACAGGCATCTCCGTGTTACCCATAGAAGAACAGTCCCGCAGGCAGAGCTCTTTGGAACATGTGAAGCTCACGCATGGGGGTTGCATATTTACTCATATGTACACACTCGTTCCTCCTCCTGGCTGCATTTGAGCATGTTGACGGGGTAACCCCCCGCCCTCCGAGCATGTGAATGGCCTTGTCTCTTGTACCCTTCCCCAGGCCTGACATTGGACAACCTGCCCTGCCGCCCCAGGGACTGAGGACAGTGGGAACAGTATGTTATGTGGGCGAGCACAGGTTGGTGGGGCAGGAGGGCTACAAACCAGGAATACGTTTGCCCTGAGGGTTGGCTTGCGACAGCCGGGAGGAGGAGTGGCCGACGCGTCTTGAGGACACAGTGGCTAATGTGCAGTGTGCTTTCTGGGAACGTCCTGCTGATCAGCCGGGATGCCGCAGCTGCCGGTGCCTGAGGGGGTGCGTGTGCGTGTGCGTGTGTGTGTGTGTGTGTGTGTGTGTGTGCTCTCGTGCTCGTGTGCATGGCCCGTGACTGATGAGTGGGTAGTGTAGCAGCAGCAGGGCCAGCTCTGTCCCCCACCCATCCTGACCCAGCCCTGCAGGGCATTATTTGGAAACACCCTCTGTGGCTTTGCTTCTTCTGGGTGGGGACAAGGGCTGGGTCCTCCTGCCTGGTAGAGACTCATCAAGGACTCGCTGAGCCATCCCAGGCCCTGACACTCCTGTGGCAGCTTGAGGCGCCCTGCAAGGCCTGGGCATCTACATTTGTCTCTCAGAATGTCAGGGAAGGAGGCTGGTCCAGAGCCGGGGCCTGTCCTGTTTCTCTCATTTCCTACCTGAAGTTTGGTGCCCACTGGGGACGCCCATCTTGGGTCAGTGTTCACAAGAGCTTTACAGACCAAACCAGTATCTCTGTCACTCGGCTCTGTCTGGCTCCTTTCAGAACAAGTTTGCCAACCCCTGGCTTAGAAGGGACCTTAAACTTGATCTGTTCTAGCTCAACGTTTTAAGTACTTGGGTCTTGGCCCAAAGACAGCGTCCATCTGCAGGAGCAGGTGCAGCGACCCAGGAGATGGATAACAGTGATCTTTGTTCAGTGTTTGGAACAGGGTTTAGAAAGAAAAAAAAAAAGTGAAATTGCCTATTGTCCCAGGTCCTTTCTGGAACACTGTTTGCACTTGGGTAAGCGTGGGACACCCATCTCACAGAGAAGCAAACAGGAGCTCGGAAGAGCTAAGGGTGAGTCCTAGCCAGTGGGCCAAGCCACTGTCTTGGTGGGTGAGTTTCCCCCTGGATTGGAAGCCCCAGGAGCAGGGCTGGAGGAGGAAGGCAGAGTGGAGAGGAGCCTGGGGGGATGGAAGCATCCTGCCAGGCAGCAGTCCCCAAGAAGGGGGCCAGTGGAGCTCCTGGGGGACATGCAGAAGGGCAGGTCACATTTAAAAATAGGTGGAAAGAGGCGGGTGGCTGGATGGCTTCGGTGGCCTTGCAAAGACGTGGCTAGGTGTGGACAACAGGAAGGCCACAGAAGGAGGCATTGGCTTTAGCCGTGGCCTGAACACGGGGCGGAGACTGGCAGGTGACAAGTGAGTCAAGAGTGGCCCTAGGGTTGCCACAGCGATTGACCACCTGGGAGGTGACTCAGATGGCAGGGCGGCCCAGAAGCAACAGAGCGGGTGGCCTATATCCCCTGGCTATGCCCTGGGGTGCCCTTTAGTCAACCCCTGATTGTGTGAGTACCTTTATCTACCCTCCAACCTCTTTCTCCCAGAGATTCCTTCCGCTCAAGGTCATGTGGTCCAGGGCCGGGAAGGGGTCCTCCCTACCGGATGGTTCCACAGGGCCCAGGAGGGCAGGAGCTTAGACAAGGGCAGTGAAATGGACTCACTTGGCAGCTGGCCTCAAAGGAGGTGGGACCTGAGAACAGGAAGAGGTGTGGAGCTGACCTGGACGGACAGATGACCCGCCCCTACGAGGTTACGCTGTCTCTTCTGGCCGCTCCTTGCTGCCACAGGATCCCCTCTCACCTCCGTCTCATGCTTTCCTGCTGCAGCCTCGGCCGTGGAGATAACGTGCTCGGGGGTCGGACGACCACACGCTGCTTGTTCTTGTAGATAGAGTTTTATTAGAGCTCGGCCATGCTCACTTATTCATGCACTGCCTGTGGCTGCTTCACGCTGCAAGGCAGAGTGAGTAGTTACATGGAGGCTGGTCCCCAAAGCCCAAAACATTTACTATCTAGCACTTCACAGAAAGAGCTGATCCCTGCTGTAGCTCAGGTGGGAGTCAAAGGTGTGAACAGGCCCAGGTTTCCTGGCCTGAGAGCTCCCTCATTTCCTCCCTCCGTCTCTCTCTTTCTCACCCGACTCCTCTCTTCCCCTTTCCCACCTCTCACCCTCCCTGTTATGGTCCGTCTCCATTCCCACCAATTTCTCTCCCAGCACTGTAAATACGTTGGAAGGATTTCTCCCCACCACCTTCCTCTCCCACGGTCCCACCCACCCAGCGTCTCCGCCCCTGCCCCTTTCCCACCTCTTCCCATGGGTCTGGATGCTGTGACTACAGAGGCAAGAAAAGGGCTGCTCTGTTCCAAGAAACAGTAGAATGAACTGTCCTAGGAAGTTCATTTTCTGCTTGTCCTCCCAGAGAGCCAACCTGTGTCCCTACCAGGTCCTGTACAGAGACGGTACTGGGCACCTGCGAGAGGGGGGTATCCAGACAGAGATGGGTGTGGGTGCTTCCGACCGAGAACTGCCGTGGACCCGCCTTCCCCAGCTCGGGAGGATGCTGGGGTGGAGGTTGGGAGGCATCTGCAGGCCAGTCTCTGCAGTCACCGGGACCACGTTCCCACACCCAGACTCAGGCTCTCCCACCCTCTCAGGGCCTGGCAAGCTGGCCCCGAAGTCATGGGGTGCCACCCAGCAGGGCCATAGGGGGAGTTCTAGAGGTATCGGTGGCTCTCAGGGGTCAGTGGGACTAAAAGCTTGAAACTGGGATTGTCCTGGGAGATCCAGGATGTGAGGAACTTTCTGGAACCAGGGTGGACCCCCAGCCACAGGGGGACACCTCAGCTCTGTACTGGCTTTGCAGACATTTGACAAAAGGGGTCCCCCAGCCTGTCTTGAGAGAAATGACTGTGCCTCAGGGAGCCAGGGAGCCCTCTGATCGCATCAGAAAGGGGAGGGTGAGAAGCACAGCCCGCCTGCTGAGATAAGGGGGCGCGTTCCCACATTGCGACATTCAGAGCCTGCCTCCAGGAGGCCTGCTTGTCCTGAAGATATCATCCCAGGGGTCTCTTCCCAGGAGAGGGCCAGCTCCGGGCCAGCTGGAAGACCAGAGGGGACAGCCAGCCCCTCCGCACATCCTTCCTCCCCTTCTGGTCCCAAGCACGCCACAGGGAGGACACTGGTCCCCAGATCCCAGATCTCCTTGAGGCTGGCCCCTGCCCTCATATCCAGCAGGTGCTCTGTCCTTGCTTCCACGGTGGAAAAGCAATGTGCCAACTGCAGAGGGGAGCCCTGCAGCCCCCACCCCAGGCTCTTTATAGTCTCTTCCTCTCGGGCACCTCAGTGCTGCTTAGAACGACTGACCCGCGTGACACTTTTCCCAGCAGCCAGGCACCCATGGCCTCTGTCCCAGGCCCATCCGCATACACGTGCAGTTACATTTATAGAGCCAGGAGCCTACCTTCTCCCTGGTCTGGTCAGTCCTGGGAGCCTGTCCCCCACACCAGGAGTCCCCTCGCAGGCCCAGGAGGGAGGCTCGGCAGCCAAAGCGGCCTGTTATTTTCCCTCATCCAAGCTGGGCGCTGGGAACGGGAATGGCAGGACTGGTCAGAGTCCTGTCAGCCCCGCATTTTAGCCCCCCACCTCCTGGTGTAACCCTCCCGATGGACGGGAAGGGACAGCACAGAGGCAATGAGGTCTCTCCTACCCCATGGCCCAGTCCTCCCTTAAAGGAGCCAATAGACAGTGAAGCCAGAGCAGGAATGAGGTGTCTGGAGTTGGACTTTTTCCCCAGATGGGCTGCTGGAACCGGAGGAGCCAACATTGGCTTCTGGTGGAAGGAAAAAGCGGGAGTCATCCAAGTGTTGGTCCAGAGCTGCCTGGGGGTGAGGGGTGAGAATCGCCATGCCCACCTGACTGGGGGCTGGCTCAGGGCCTTGAGAAGAGCAGCATTGGCACACCAGTCCAGGCACGATGCAGGACGCAGGACCTGCTGGGGAGGTTGCTGCAGCCTCGCCCGCCAAGTCAGGAGCCCCTGGGGCCTTCCAGCCGAGTGCACTCGCTGACCCTGAGTTCAGCTTGCTGCCTACCCAGGGCTCCCTCCCCTGGCATGAGCCGGAGGGGCCCTGTCGGAGGCCGCTGTGCTGGAAAAGAGAGGAGGAGCTGGAAGGTGGCATCTCAAAGAGCTTCTGCTGCCTCTCAGGGCTTCCACCTTCTCCTGAAGCAGCAGGCATGGGAAGGAAGCTCCCCCTTGCTTGGACCAGGGAAGATGCCCACCACATGGGCTGATTCCAGGATCTGTGCCAACTTGGCCTCCCGCCCTGAGAAATCATAATTAGGTACATGGTGCACCTGACACAATGGGGTGTAATGCCAGCCCCCAAACTGGGCTCTCTCCATGCTACTGCGCGGCAGGTGGCCTCTCTCCCTTACGACAGCATAGCTGTGGGGACAGGGCAGGGTTTCCCTCTGTGCCAAGGCGCGGCCTGCCCTATATTGGGTGTGATGGGAGCGCAGAAGCTAGGCTTCTGGGACATGTCTGTGGTCAGCCTGTTCTATGGACCTTGTGTTCCTAGTTGACCCTCCCCTTGTCCCCACACCCCTGCTTACCTGGCCTATTTTTCTTTCCATCCATTAGGCAGCACTGACTGTTCCACAACTGGCAGAGGGTGCCTAGCAGCCTTCAGGAGAGGAGGCCCCGCGATTGATGAGTTTGCCTTGGGAGTCGGTGACAAGGTGAAACAGGAGGCGAACATGGGTCAGAAGGTCACTGGAGGGATCAAGACTGTGGATATGAGGGACCCCACGTACCGGCCCTTGAAGCAGGAGCTCCAGGGCCTGGACTACTGCAAGCCCACCCGGCTGGACCTGCTGCTGGACATGCCCCCCGTGTCCTACGATGTCCAGCTCCTGCACTCGTGGAACAACAATGACCGCTCACTCAACGTCTTCGTGAAAGAAGACGACAAGCTCATCTTTCACCGGCATCCGGTGGCCCAGAGCACAGACGCCATCAGGGGCAAAGTTGGGTACACGCGGGGGCTGCACGTGTGGCAGATCACGTGGGCCATGAGGCAGCGGGGCACACACGCCGTGGTGGGCGTGGCGACAGCCGACGCCCCCCTGCACTCCGTCGGGTACACGACCCTCGTGGGGAACAACCACGAGTCCTGGGGCTGGGACTTGGGACGCAACCGGCTCTACCACGACGGCAAAAACCAGCCCAGCAAAACATACCCGGCCTTTCTGGAGCCGGACGAGACGTTCATTGTCCCCGACTCTTTCCTGGTGGCCCTGGACATGGACGACGGGACCCTGAGCTTCATTGTGGACGGACAGTACATGGGAGTGGCTTTTCGGGGACTCAAGGGCAAAAAACTGTATCCTGTCGTGAGTGCCGTCTGGGGCCACTGTGAGATCCGCATGCGCTACTTGAATGGACTCGACCGTAAGTGTCTTCTACACTGTCCAAGGTGGCACTGTCCCCGGACTCCCTGTGTCCCTGGGGTCCTGGGTGGGCCTGGCCAGAAGTTTGTGCAGTCATTGGAATTAAAATGTCTTTGAGTAGACGCCCCAGCATATTCAGGTCCTCAGAGGCGACTCTCGCTGGCCTCTGGTTTAATGAAAAATTCTAGCTGGGATCTGTCCAATAACCTGGCAGCACCTCATGGATGAATGGACGGGTGGTTGGGTAGGTAGATGGGTGGAAGGTTTGGTGGATGGATGGATGAGTAGATGGGTGGGTGAGTGGGTGGATGAATGAATGAGCAGATGAATTAATGGATGGGTGGGTGGATGGATGAATGAATGAGCAGATGAATTAATGGATGGGTGGGTGGATGGATGGATGGATGGTGAATAAATGAATAAATATATGGACGGATGGTCTTTGATAGATGTAGTTTGTTTCTGGTTGACCTGCCTTTAGGTTTGGTCTGCAGTTGACCAAATTCTAGCACAGTAGCCAGCGTATTATTGAGCTGAGGTTTACAGCTTTGACAGTACTAGGTCCTTTCACATAATTGTAAGCCAGTGGCCTCTCTCGTTCATTAGACAGGTGTAGGGTCTTTCTGTCCTGGTACTACTGGAGGCTTCTGAGTAGGCTCCTTTGGGACACAGTTCCCTGAGAGGTCCTTGTTTTAGTCATGATGTCAAAGGGCCTTTGGAGAGAACATGGGTTAGAAACAGCCTGAGTTAGCAGAAGTCTCCACCTGTCCCTTTGGGAAAAGGAGTAGCCTTTCTCAGACCACTGTGAAAATAACTCTCGTGTGATGGTGCTGTCCTAGTTTGGGAGGTGGAGGGCTTCGTGGCTGCCTGGCTGGGAGCCCAGGGTGACAGGAGGTCCTGGAACTCTGGAACTATCCACCCCCTGCTTGGCCCCCACTCTTTCCTGGGTCCCTTCTACCGTCTGCAAATATCACCTTGCAAAGGGGGTGGGCCAGAAAGCTTTGTCTTAGGGCCTGGCACCCAGAGATCTAACCCCCACCACAGGCCAGATGCTGGGTGAGGCCCCACAGGTGTCAGGGCAGACACTCAGGTCTTGCAGTCTGACGCCAGGTTAAGTATGTTGACAGCTGAGAACTGTCCGTCAACTTTGGCAACAAGGTGATCACTGGAGACCTTGATGAGATACATATGGGTGGGGTGGGGTCAAAAGCCTGACATCAGCTGGTTTAGAGAGGAGCAGGATGGGTGGTGTTTATTTCCTGGGGCAGCTGGAACAAATGACCACCAGCTGGGTGGCTTAAAACAACAGAAATGTTTTCTCTCACGGTTTTGGAGGCCAGAAGTCTGAAATCAAGGTGTGGGCAGTCAGTTCCTTCTGAGAGCTCCGAGGAGACTCTATCCCATGCCTCCTCCTGCTTCTGCTGGTGGCCAGCACTCCTTGGCTTGTAGATGCATCACCCATTCTCGGCCTCCTTAGTCACGTGGCCTTCTCCTCTGTGCCTCTTCTCTTCTAATAAGGACACCAGCCAATGGATTCAGGGCCACCTTACTCCAGTATGACCTCATCTTAACTAATTATACCTGCAAAGATCCTATTTCCAATGTGGTCACATTTGGAGGTTCGGGATGGTCCTGAATGTGGGGGGAGGACACTAGTCCACCCTCTACAGATGTGGAGACAGCATATATAGACCATTCCCACAGGACCTTGCCCTCCTCATGCCACTGCCTGGGGGGAGATGAAACAGCCCAGCACTCAGATAGTGGGGTGTTCGTCAGATGAGGTCAAAGGATGCCTAAGTCCTCTGCCCAGAAGGATTTGCTTTACCTTCCAAGGCAGCTGAGGAAGGAGGAATGTCACAGCCAGACTGGGTCTGGGGTCCACCCAGGGAGAAGGGTGTGACAGGTGGAAGCTCTGGCCAGGTTTTCTTGGTGTCAGGACTGGACTGGGCTTTGCTCTCTAAGCGTTGGAGGTGGTTCTCACCCATCACTGCTCCCTGGGACACCTGGGAACTGTCTGAGCCCTCCTTCCCCACCCCTGCCCCCCCACCCCAGCCGCCAGGGCCTCACCTCAGCAGGGAGCAGCTGCTTGCAGAGCAGGTCAGCCAGGTCACCTGCGTGTGTACCCTCCCTGGGCCCTGCAGTGGGCATTTTGTTCAAGCCCACCTTCCCCTGCACAGCAGGCGGAGCCTCCCCAATAGAGTCCCTGTCCGATAACACAGCAAGTTATCAGTGTGTCCCTGTGTGACCTCCCCCACCATCCAGGCAGCTCTGACCACAGGCCACTTGTCCTGACTCCTCCTTGGGCCTTGAGACTTCCGGGGCTGAGGCTGTAAACAGAGGGGTTGCTGTGCATCTTGCTGTTTCCTGGGGAGAAGGGGTAGGGGTGGCCACTGTGGGGAGGTGGCCCACTGTGGGCCCCAGGACTACCTGCCACCCTCCCTGGAAATGCAGAAGGAAAAGGCCTATTTGCCAGCAGCAGACCCCTGTCACCCAAGGGAGAGTCCCTGACCCGTGAGTCCCCTCTGCCCCCACTGGGAACAGGCGTCTCTGCTGAGGAAGTGTTTTCCCTGAGTTAGACATTTTCAAGTTCTCCCTGTTACGTCCCCCTGATAAGTTTGGTGCCGTTTGTTGTGATTATGGGTTCAGCCAAGGCTCACCTCGTTTCCTCAGCAGCCTTTCAGCTTGGTGACCTCCTCCTGGTGTCCTTCTGGGGCGCCTCACCCCATGGTGGCCCCTTCCTGCACCTCCATTCCAGTCTGGTCTAGGGACCAGCCTCTCTGGGGAGACTGACCACCCCCTACTGCAGGGGCTTCTTTCTGGGGAAAAGGCCATGTTGGGGGAAGGGTTTGTTCTAGATGCCCTGCCTTCCCCAAAAATCTGGTCATACGGGGACAATGGGCTCTCAAGTCGAGGGGCAAAGGACCAAGGGTGCCCACATTCCCCAGCCAGTTAGTTGTCAGGCGTCTTTCCCCAGTTGGCAAAGACAAGGGGTTAGCTTTTGGTTTTGCTGCTTTTTTATAAGAATTGCTTGATGCAAAGGGAAATGCTCACAGGTCATAGCATGTGCATTTTGTGGTGGGATGGCGGTCCCACCACAACATCCGAGAATTAATTTTGAGCATTTTCACTGGCTGCTTGCAGGGGTAAGCCCAGGCCAGTGACAGGAGTGGAAAAGGTGAGGGTGGGGACGTCGCTGAATCCAGGGCACTTCCTGGCATGAGACATTGGTCTTTGACCCCACCCACCCAGAGCTCATTCATTTAGTGACCTAGACATAGCATCGGGCTCTGGGGGACTTCGAGAGCCACGGGCTGTGTTGCCGGTACCATGCATGTCCAATAGCCACCAGGTCACCGTTTCTCTTAGAAACGCGGACCCTGGTGCATGGACTCCCCAGTTCCTCCACCTTCTGCTCCCATAAATAGCGCCTGATTCACTTCCTGATTTATGTGCTGCGGCCTGTCACCTCCCCCCCTCATTCATATAAACTATGTAAATGAGTGAGCCGCCTCTGCTTCCCGGAGATGGCAGAGTGGCCAGGAGTCATCGGATAAACCCTGCCTTCTGTTTGGGAACTTTCTGTGGAATTTCAGTGGGTACCAGCTTTGTGGATGGAGCTGGATACAGAGCCTACAGCCCCCAGTCAGAAATATTGGGGGGGGGGGCTTCTTGGGTCCTGTTAGCAACCAACCAAAACTCATGGGACAGACATTCTCCGTGGCACGGTGCCCACATCTGTTTCTGTGGCTGGAGCGTTCTGTCTGCCTGGCCTTTGAAAAGCAACTAGACCATGGCCTGTGCATCATCGTTTGGCTCCTACATCGGCTGGGGAGGATGACCTCTTTGTGTACTTGAGGCCCCCCCGAGAATAGACCCATACATGGGATGCCTGGCTGATGGGTCATACTTACAGCTCATAATGCATCACTGCAGCCATCAGCTGCAACTCCTGTAGCCCACTGGGGAATATGTGGCATGTCTGAAGGACACGTCCCTTCTGGCTGCACGAGCCCTCCCTACCTGGGCTATTCAGTGTGGTCCAAAGGTGGCCAGCCAGAGGAAGCGCCCCGCATGCCACACAGCTGCTTTCAGGGGGGAGGAAGGGGTAGCTATGGGTCCTTGCCCCTTTGGGTAAACTGCAAAGAACTGCCGGGAGCTTCCTCTTCAGGTTGGCATAGAAAGAGCCGCACTCTAGAATTTCATGGACTGGGGTATATCCATCTTCTAGCCCTTGGCTCTCAGACCTGGGGGCCTAACTCTCACTTCCTCAAGCCCACCACAGTCCCCACCTGGCACACAATAGGTGCTCCACAAGCCACAGCTGCCACTGGGGCTGTGATGATAACTACCCGGAATAAGGCAGCTAGACGCCGGGCGGTGCAGGCCTCAGCTGTTTAGGAGTGTCCCTTCATAAGGGTGTGCGCGAGGTGACCTGAAACCCATTAAGCCAAGAGAGCATGGGGGGGACTCCTCCTCAGGCCTCACTCCACAGCCCGGCAGGGCTCTCGGGCCACATTCAATGGCTTTTGATGCTTCTCAAGTGCCTTCAGCCACCAGGGGAAGCCCCTCTGCCTGCCACTGGGGGCTGGGGGAAGATGGAAGAGAGGCTCTGAGTGGAGCAGAGGAAGCACCTCCAAATTCCCCCACTCGGTTCAGCGGAAGGGCCGCTCCTCAAGAGCAGGTCCAGACTGAGAGCTCTATTTCTGGCCTTCAGGATCTCAGCTGGATGGGACTTTGGGACCAATCTGGTCCAATTCCCCGACTTAACAGATGGGGAAACTGAGGCCCAGGCAGAGGAGTGATCTGGGGGTCTTCCAGGCAAGGGTGCTTTCTGATGAGGGAGACCCAAGGCTCTGAGAGCAGGCAGGGGGAGAAACAGGCCCTCCTTGCCCAGAGTCTGTGGAACCCTTGATCTGAAAGGATACAGGTCATTTCATTCATCCTGCTTCCAGGAAGGGCCCCAGTTCAAAGCTGGGGGCCCAGTCCCTGAAAGGCATTTGCTACTTTAATTCCTTCTCCTGTGAAGACCCATGGGAGATGAAAAGCAGTTGTTCGTCTTGTTTTAAAGCCTGGAATTTAGTAAATGCATTATCAATCCTAAGATTTATTCTTTTTTTTTAAATAACAGGTCTGTTGAGATGTAATTCACATGCCATACATTCACCCTTTTAAAGTGTACGACTCAGTGGCCTCTAGTATATTCACAGTTGTGCAGCCATTGCTACCATCAGTTTTAGAACACATGTCCGTCACCCCAAAAGAAACCCATAGCCATTAGCAGCCACTCCCCATTTCCCCCGACACCCCACCCTTAGGATTAGGTCTTAAATAATTGAGTTTTTAATGTTACTTTTAATATTCACACAGTGGTGAATATTAGACTTTAATCCACTTTTTGTTGGTGGAATAGGCTGTCAAAGGAAATGCTGGGGGTTTTCTTGGGCTTGGGGGTCTGATTTTTGTTTTGCTCACAAAGGAGTCTCAGAGTTGAGGGGTGACCATGGGCAAAGCCACAGATCCGTTCATGTCAGCTCTTCCTATGTCCAGAACACTGTGGGGTGGCCCCAAGCAGCTCTGGGTGTTCCCACCTGCACCTCCCTTTAGGGAAGAGGCGAAGGAAAATCAGCTCTGGGGGGCAGGGTGAGCAGGGCCTCCGGGCCTTGGAGGGAATGACTTTCAGAATCTTTCTGAGGCTGAAAGTTTATCCGAGATGCAGGCTGCCCAGAGCCTCAATTGCTGGAAGACGGGGCCCGGGCCCTTGAGGACACAAGGACGCAGGTGCCCCTTGCAGGCTGCAGCTAGAGGCCTCTTTCAGATCCAGGTGCCCAGCCTGTGGCCCTGGCGCGTTAGGTCCCCTCTGTGCCTGAGTGCCCTCAGCTGCGAAATGAAGATGCAAACAGTACCTGCGAGCAGCTGGGTTAACACAAGATGATTCCCTTCCTGAAAGCTCGCGTGGGGTCTGGTGCGGGGAGAGCTGGCTGCTATTAATAATTAATTTAAAGTGGAAATGACTTATCCATTGGGTATTAAAACTAATATCAGTGATGCTGTCTCCTGTTGCTAGTGTTTGTGGGAGACCCCTCAAGAGCCGTGCTAACCTGATCCGCTCTCTCTCTCCCCCCCCCTCGGTTTCCCCAGCCGAGCCCCTGCCTCTCATGGATCTCTGCCGCCGCTCCGTGCGCCTGGCCCTGGGGAAGGAGCGCCTGGGAGAGATCCACGGGCTGCCGCTGCCCGCCTCCCTCAAGGCCTACCTCCTCTACCAGTGACGCTCCGCCCAGGACCGCCAGCACGACAGCCACCTGGTGCCAACTCGCCGAGCCGCCACCGCCCCCTGCGCCCTGGGTGGGCGTCCAAGCCGTGGGAGGAAGGCCCTGCTCCTCCCCTTCCTCCCGGCCGCCCCTCCGGACACGGACACGGACACGGACAGACGCGGACAGCTCGGGACACAGGCTCCTCTGTCCCCCTCCCCTACCCTGGCGGAAGGTCCCTGCATGCCACATCGCAGCCTCTTCTTGGAAAAAGACACGCGGTGGACTCCTAGGAAGCCGGCACTGAGCTCCCACCTGCTCTCGGGGTGGCATGGGTTGCCTCCACCTGTCGGGGTCCGGGGTGGCGGCCGGCCAGAGGGGCCCGGGCACCGAGAGCAGATCCCAGGGGTGCTAAGAGGTGCTCAGACAGGGCTCATGTCGTAGGACCAAGCTCAGGACTTCAGAAACGCGCCGGGACAGGAGGCAGCAGCCAGAAGTGGACCTCCCACAGGCACAGGAGCGCCCAGCATCGGTCCCGGCTGCCGGTGCCCCGGACCTTGTATTTATTCTTTTAACAATAACAAAAGCCATTTATTTATTCCATTTAGAAAGGGACCTTGTTTCGGTCAACCCTCTGGAGTGTTCTCCTGCTTTTCTTCCACCTGCCGCTCCCGGCATATGTGCCTCACCTGTCCTTCTCGCTGGGCTGTCTATGGTATGTCCCCACATGGGCACAGGTGTCTTTGTTTGGGTCCCTTGACCTACAGTTTCCAGGGGTCTCTGCTCCAACTCCCGAGCAGACCCCTCAGGGAGCATTAGCCTCACGTGCAGGATGAGTGTCTTAGGGGTCCCAGCTCCACAGCTGTGGCAGCTCCCGAGTCTCCACGTAGCTACTTACACCTGGGCTCATACGTCTTCGCATGTGGTCTGATCTCCGTAGTCTTCCCTGGGCTTTTGGGCGTGGGTTTGGCTTTGCTTTTGCCTTCCTCGCTCAGATTGCCCACGTGCATCCTCAGAAGCTCTGGCATCCTCAAGAAGGGAGGCTGAGTGGGCCTCTGTGCCCTAAGAAGCCAAGAGCAGGGTGGGATCGGGGAGACCAGAGCGGAGTCGAGCCTCACGGAAGCCCACGCAGGTCTCTGCTTAGTGCCTAGTTCATCACGAACCCCCAGAGCCAGAGGGGTGGGGTGGGGCAGGGCCGCCAGCAGGAGAGGGACGTCCCCTCTCTGCCACAGCCCCCCCACGTAGCAGACCCCGGCCCCTGCCACCACGTTTGCCATTTCTTTATCTTGAAGTCAACTCCCGTAGAGTCTGACTTCAGTTCATTTCTGTACAGGTACAATAGATGACTTTATTTGTTTAAAATGTTTAATATATATGCATATATATTTGTCCGTAAGAATTATGTTTTAAACAGCTGCTGTAGGGTACCTTTAAAAAAAAAAAAAAGTCTTCCAGTGGAGTATGTTCTTTAAAGCACAAAATTGGTGCCAAGACTGGGTGAGGAATGTAAATTACCCCGTTATTATTGTGAGGTTGTTTTTTTCAGGCGGGGGAACCTTACCTGTAAGACTTTGGAAGATTTTCCTCACTCCTGTGTCAGGGTGGGTCCTGTTCTGATGAATGTTGCACACGAGAGAGTTTCACTTACACAGATCCAGCCTTATCGCCTTGACCCAGGGCCTCCCGCGGCCGCTGGACGCGTGCGGGGCTCTTGGTCATCTCTTTGCACCTCCCACCCCAGCTCCCCAGCCCTCAAGCCCACCCTTCTGTCCTCAGCCCAGAGCCCTGTGGCCTGTACAGTTTCCAAAACTCCCATTCTATTTTATGATGGTTGATAATAGTCAGTAACCTAATAAAGGAAAGTTTATTAAAATACAAAGCCACTTTTGAGTCCCTTTTTGTGCCTTAGGGGAAGGGAAAGAGGCGTGACCAACCCCTCTGTTTTTCAACAGATAATGAAGTGATTACCCCTCCCCCACACCCTTTGGCAGACGGTGGGATGCCAGCCAGAGCCCCAGAAGAGCAGGAGGGTCCTGGAGGGGTGATCCTAGAGCATCCCCACCTCTTTTCAGAAGTCTGTGAGCCTGTACCCCAGATTAAGGGCCTTGCTGGCCTAATAGAAAGGATCCCATGCGTCACTGAGAACCTCGGGCTGGTCCACGCGTTATAAAGCTTTAGGTAACAGTGGGCTTTTAGGAGCTGGCATAGGTGGTGACCTTGGAGTCTAGGCTTTGGGCAGTCTACCCCCAATGCCAAGCACAGTGATGCTGGTGAGCCTTTGCCCGCTGCCATGGCAAGATCCTCACACCCACCCCCCAGCAGAGAAAACAGGAAACTCTGGCTTATGTAGAGGATTGGTGAGTGATCAAGAGAACAGTCAAGAAATGTACTAGATACGATCACATGTCATGACTAGTTTCCAAAGAATTAGCGAGAGGGCCTCCAGCTCCCTGTGGGCATTTTTAATTCATAAGGCATGTCAGGATCCGCTGGTGCTAGGAAGAGTGTCCTGGTCCGAGAGCCCAGGACCCCTGGTGCCAAAGTCCTGCGCCCCTTTCTCTGAGAGCCTCCTGGCCAGCTTTCCTCAGCCCACCTGCCTCAGCACCACCTGGGAGGTGTTGGTTAAAATGCATGTTTCCGGGCCCTGCCGGAGCCAGACGGAATCGACGTTTCTGGGGCCCGGGCCAGGCCCAGGCCCAGGAATTTGCTGTTTTCTCAAACTCCCCAAGTGACCTTGCTGAAGACCACTGGGACTGTGTCAGCTCTTTCTCTCGAAAAGTTGCTGGGTAAAGGGAAATTCTTTCGGTGTGTTGGTGGGTTGGCCCAGTGACAAGCACATGGCCTCCTGAGTCAGACCTGGGTTCAGATGTTGGCTCTGACCCTCCCTCGCTGTGTGATCTTGGATGAGCCTCCCCAATGGCTGTCATCGTGGGCCCATCTCCTGGGAGGGTAGCAAGGGTGAAATGAGGTTTTAGAACCGGCCAGGCATCCTAGCAAGTGTGCAAACGAATGCTTTAAAAGCTCTGGTAGTGCTTTCTGTTCTGGAAGATGGCAGTTCCTGGGCTGGAATTGGATGGACCAAACATTCCTAAGCCAACTTCCTGATAAATGTTCTTTCTGCCCGGGTACAGTCTCCAAAGATCAAGGAGGGTATTGGGAAAGGGACCCCGAGATGCCTTCCCCAGACACGTTTGGAGGAAAAGGGTGGTCTGAAATTATTTTTAGGTTGGAGTTCATGTCTGGGTTGCAGTTGGGACTCCACGGCTCGCTTTGAAGGGGGCAGCCGGGGGAGGAGTGGGGTCAGGCGGCGGGGGCTGGGGGTGGGGAGGGTGTAGGAAGCACGGAAAATGAGGGCCTTTGTGCGGCCTGGAGGCTTCTGGGGGAGCAGGGTTTCGCGTTGAAGGGATCGGTCTTCATAAAACCGTCCTGCAGACTGGCCCATGTGGATGTAATTAATACCCTGCCCTCGAGCAGGTAGCAGCCTCTCGGGCTTGGCCCTCGATGGGAAGAGCCCTCCCTCCTCCCTCCACCCGCGTTCATCTCCTGCGCGAGGCCCTCCCGCCCTTCCTCCCGCCTCTCCTGGTGAGATGAGGAATGTGGACTTTACTGAACCATAAAGTATGGCGGGGGAGCCGGGGAGGGGGCCGAAGACAGAGCAATTAGTTCATGCTCCAGTCCAGACACCCAAGCATGGTTGGAGTCCAGCTGCAAGGAATATTTGAAATAAATGAGCTGCCCGGGGCCAGGCGTTTGCTGTGTTTTCTGTACGGGGCCATGGCAACCGGGGAGGAAATCATGAGCTAGGGCCTGGGCTCTAGAATCAACAAATGATGTCCTGGCCGAGCGAGCCCAGAGGAAGCCGCTCACGGCCCTCCCGGGGCTTCTCGGGGCTCAGCTGCTGGCGGGCGGCACTGGCCTGACCGTCCTCCCGGTGTCCTCAGCAGAATCCTGTTCCAGCTTTGGACCTCTGTGTCCTCGGCAGGGCTCTGGTTTTTTTCCTTTTCTGCTATTTTTCTTTTCTTTTTTTTTTTTTTTTTTAAAGCGAGCTAACACTTCTCCAAACCTTTCTTCCTGGGCCGGAGAAGCAGCTGCTGCCGTTGCCTGTCTGATGATTTTCCTGGGCACAGGAGTGTCCCCGGTGAAAATGCCTAGACAGGGCAACTAGCTAAATGGAAGGTGGCAGTGACCTTGCCCCGGGTCTGCCTTCCCACCCAGCCCAGCTGCACCCTCTTCCTGGTCTATGTTACAGGCAGGAACTCAAAGGCCACGCTTGTCCCTTCCCTAGCTCTTCTGAGGGTGACCCTTACAGCTGTCCCTAAGAAGGTGTCTTAGAGAAGCACATGAGTAACAGGACCAAGTTTGGGGGCTTTAACTTGAACTTCACAAGTACCTCCTGCATCTGAATCACTAGGGACCTGGGGGGAAAAACAAAATCCCAGAAAATTTGATGCAGTGGTGGGGCCTGAAAATCTGCATTGTAAAATACCCGTGGCTGATTCTGACACTTTGCCCCCAGGGGTCCCGGTGCCCCAGAATTATATGCAGAGTTGTACCCATGCAGACCCCCTGCGGGTCCCCATGTTCTTCAGAGGCCTGCAGGGGGCTGTGGCCGGAGAAGATTAGAGACCACTGGCATGGCAGTCAGCTCTATCCATGCTGGGTTTCAGAGCATATGCAAAGGCCCGGAGAGCTGGGGCTGCAGTGCCAGCATCTCCCCAGGCACCCACGTGCTCGTCTTAGACTTAGAGGGATGAACGACGTGAATTTAAGGAGGATACTGGAAAGCTTCATGCCAGGTCCCCCTCCTTACTACCCTTACTGCCCTCTGGATGGAAACCGAAGAGCCGTGTGGCTTTTCCCAGTCTCTGACCCCCAGTTTCCACATTGTGTTAGTTTCCTGTGGCTGCCGCAATAAATTATCACACACTGGGTGGCTTAATACAACACACATTTAAATTCTTACAGTCCTGGAGGCCAGAATCCAAACTCAAGGTGCGGACAGAGCCATGCTCCCTCCGGAGGCTCTGAGGGAGAGCCCTTCCTGCCTCTTCCAGCCTCTGGTGGCTCCTCGGCTTGTGTCCGCATCACTCCAACCTCTGCCTCATGGCCTTCTCCCCCCTGTGCCTCTCTGTCTGTCTTAGAAGGACCATTTGTCACTGGATTAGGGACCCCTTGGATTACCCAGGATGAAGTCATCTCAAGATCCTTAACTCGGTGGCATCAGCTAAGACCCTCTTCCAAATAAGGTCATGTTCACAGGTTCAGGGTTAGCACATAGATGTATCTCCCTGAGGACCACCACTCAACACTCTATACACCTTTAGAACTAGGGTCAAAACAGCACCCACGCGCGGCTGGGCGTGGCTCAGTGGTTCAACGTCGACCCAGGATCCAGGCGATCGGGGTTTGATTCCCGGTCAGGGCACATGCCCGGGTTACGGGTTCCATCCCCAGTCGGGGGCGTGCAGGAGGCAGCCGATCAATGACTCTCTCATCATTGATGTTTCTCTCTCTCTCTCTCTCCTTTCCTCTCTCTGAAGTCAATAAAGGTATATTTAAAAAACAAAACAAAAAAAACACAGCACCCACTCCTAGGATGATCATGAGGATTTATGAAACAATGAGGGTGGGAAACAGCCCAGTGCCAGGCCTGCTGGGGCTGCTGCCAAAAAGGCAAGTCCTCCCATCATCACCTCCCTACTGCCCCGGCCCCGACAGCCAGGCCTGCGAGAGCAGATCTGCTGTAGAATCGATGGCCATTCTTCTATGGGGTGGGTGCCCAGGCTGTGCCCAATCCACAGGGCCAGGCTTAGGCCAGGATGTGGAGAGAACTTGAAACTTGTCAGAGGGCTATGTCTCTCTCTCTTTCTATCTCTCTCTCTATCTCCATCTCTCTCTGATGTCCCTCTGACCAGCTACAGTGAGTGGGTCCCGCGGTCTGGGAAGACGCAGGCATTGCTCGGGGTTCATCAGAAACAGAGGCCAGCCAGGGACAGGATGCCCGGCGTGCCAAGTTCCCCGTGGGGGCTCCATGCCCATCTCCCTCCATCTTTCTCTGGGACAGAGGGAGATAGTTTGCATCCCTGCAGCTTCCCCAGCCAGGCCCACTCGGAATTGATCGTACAAGGAAATGGAATGTGAACCCCAGGCTATTTAAAGAGCAAGAGAGACTGGAGGCGCGGCTGGGACGGGGCCAAGCAGGGTGCCTCAGGTCGGCCCAGGGCTCCTCTTTGCACATTGCACATGGTTTGATTTACTGGACGGCCGCGAGCAACTCCAACTTCAGACAGAGAAGTATTTGAAGCAGCTGCCAGATGTTGTGTCTGAGTTGGGTTTTTACAACTTGCTTACTGGTTAGCAGCCTGCCTCCCGCTGGAGTTCATCTTGCCCCAGCGGGTTCAGGGCCCTGGCACTGGCCCATGGCCTCTGCTCAGCGTCCTTGCCGCTCCCTCCCCCACCGCCCAAGCCAGTCCTGCCTGAGTCCATCCAGGCTGGGAGCCATGCTTCGGAAGAAGCATGTAACCTTCCTGACTTCGGGGTGTCTTGCAAGCACCCTGAGTTTGTGGAATGTTCCGACTGCTGGACCTTCTGGCATAGGCAGGGTCTAACACAAGCCTTGAAACCCCACAGACGGCTTTGCAACGAGGCACCTGCTGGTCCAGGCCCTACTTGCCAGCCTCTTTAAGTGCAGTGTGGAAGGCCACGGGGGACCACGGCCGAGACCACTTCATCCAGGGGATTCTGAAAGGTTCCCAAACCTCTGGAAATCCCAGTGAACCGGGGAGTTTCCAGGGAGGCACCAGTAGGTCCAACCTTTGGATGGAGGCCACCATGTCAGGTCAGGGGCCAACCCTGACTAGCCAGCCGAGATATCCCCAACGTCAGACTGTTGGGGTTCACAGGACTCGGGCTTGGGGGTGTTTCTCAGCCCCTCCCTCCACCGAGGAAGCCCGTGACAAGAGGCGTATGACTCAAGTGTTCACTTCCCAAGGCCATTTGGAATGGCCTCCCCGATGTTTGCTCTGGAGCCAGTGGGTGAGAAGGGAAAAGGGGTGGGGCCGGGGCGGGGCGGGCGGGGGCCTGTTAATTCATCTTGTTGCATGTGAAAGCACACTTGTATCCATCCAGGAATCCCGAACGCCGCCCAAGTGGACACAGTGTTCAGTCCCCTCCTGCGAGCGCCAGCGATGTTTTGTCCACTGGGCAGGAAAACATCCTCTGCTAACATGCTAGCGCTTGGCTCGCCGTCGAATGGGGCGCCTCAAGAGGGCTGCGGGGAGGAGCAGGCCTGGAGGCTGCGGGGGACGCTGCCTCCCCAGGCTGCAAGGGGAGACCCCCCAGCCTACCTTTCTGGCAGCCCCAAGGAACCCGACTTCTCTGCACCCCCCGCCCAGCCCTCCCCCCTCGTCACTTCTGAATCCTCCTGAGAACCAGATAGAGAAAGAGCTCAGCAGGGTACTTTCTCCCAGGAGCCCGGCTTCCCAGAAACGGTGGCGGAATTTAGGAAGTTCCCAGGCCGGCCACAGCAGGGAGAAGCTCAGAGCAGAAGTACAGGGACCCAGGCAAGGAGCAGGGGTGCTGGGGTCCAGACTCAGCCGCAGATCCTGTGATTCAGGGTGCTGCCTTTGGGAGCCTCAATTTCCTTTCCTGTGAAATGGGGTAAAGACATCTCGGGCCAAGCTTGGTGCTGCAAAGACCCAGTGAAGCCTGGGTGTGGGGCAATGCCTGGGTGTGGGGCGAAGCCCGCACAGGCCCAGGGTTTATTATTATATCTCTTTACGGGAAAGCGGGGAGATAAGCACCTTAGATAGGCCTGCAACCCCCCCTGGGCCCTGGGGCTTCCCCATGTGCCATCCGTGGGAGTTGGGGCCCCTCTGAGTATCCCTCACCCCTCGCTTCCTGGAAGGATGAGCTGAAGCAGCAGCGCATCCCAGACTCCCCTTGGAGGACCCAGGCCCTCGAAGTCATCCTGGCCACCTCTGAGGGAGACAAGCAACCTTTTCCTGCAGGAAGCCCTGTGGGAGTAAGGAGAAGAGGTGCCACAGCCTCCGTTGTCCCATTTAGCAAACACATCTTGACTCCTTGTCTCTGCCAGACACATGGGGACACCAGGGATTGAGACTCAGAAAACCAAGCTTTTGAGCAAAGGGCTCAGGGGGTGGGCACAGACCAACAGACCTGGGAGGTGGGATTCCAGGTGATGCAGGGGATAGTGATGGACTCTACCAGGTGATCAGGACAGGGATGCCCTAGCAGGGTTTTAAAGGGTGAATAGGAGTTTTCCAAGGGGAGGGAACTGAGCCCATTTGTGTAGGTTCCTCTATAAAAGGGGGACGGTTAAAGACCCACCTCATTGAGTGGCCTTCTGTAAGGTACTCTGGCACACAGTGAGAGTGCCGTTCAGTGGTGGGTGCATACAGCAATACTACTTCTAATAATAGTAATGCCATCAAAGCTCACAGCCTCTCTGCCTCCTGCAGGCAGCCTCTCGAAGGAGCCTTAAACTCTGAATGTCAGGGCCATTTATTCTGCTTCCATACAGAAGTTCTTTCATCTGTGGGCAGCTCCTGGTCCAGGTCCTGGCTCTGGATTCCCCTGGGTGCTCCAGTCTTCAAACCCAGCAGCAGTCTTTGCTCCTGAGAAGAGCCTGGGCCTATCTGTGTGGCTCCTTGAGCCCCACCCTTTGGTGTCTTCTTTTGGGGGGGAGCAGTCACAGTGGCTGTTTGGAGCCCACTCAGCACAGTGCAGTGCCCTGGGAAGGGGGTTTGGTGCCCCAGACCTCTTCTGTGCATGGTGATTGCCCCCCACCGGGCACTCTGGGATATTGGTGGGTCAGCCCAATGAAACTGCTGGGATGCAAAGTAGGGGAACAGAGCCCCAGCACTCCTAGGCAAATCGAGGCTTCAGACAGGCCAGGGGCGCCGACTGGTGAGAAATGAGGCTGGTGGCAAGGGAGTCTGGCTCTGGGTGCCTGCCTCTCCCTCACAGGCACCCGTTGCCCTTTAACTAAGAGAGTGATAAGATCAGATCATTTGTGAGTCTCCAGCATGTCACCCCAGGACCTGAGTCTGTGTTTTCATGTCTGTCTCCCTCCACGTCCCTCTAAAAGTATCTTGAAGACAAGACCCGAGTCACTGCCTGGATGTTGCAAATGCTCCGTATACATTTGTGGATCGACTGAGGGAAAGAACAAATGAACAGAAGAATGAATGGATGGATGGATGGATGGATGGATGGATGGATGGATGGATGGATGGACGAGTAGTAAATGTGAGCCTGGAACACGTCTCCTTGGTCCATCACCCAGAGCCTGGCTCTCCCTGGAAGCCCAGGTGACTGGGGTGAGCAGCAATAACCTCTGTGCTGCTTTCTGCAGAGTCTCAGCTGTTCCACAAGGCCTGTCCCAGGGGAGGTGGTGTCTCCTTTGTCGCCTTCCTGCCACCCCACTCGTGAGGCAGAGACTCTGTAGCTCTCGACGTGCATCTTGGCTGAGGAATAGCAGCAGGACGTGCTGCTTCCCCAGGGCCACATCACTCCTTGTTTTCTCTGAAAACATCCCCATGTCCAAGACAACTGACCTAGCCGGGTTACCTTGGTCTCCCGGCCCAGTGTTGTTCCCAGCTTATTTTTATGAGCTGTTTAATCTGCACACTGTCTTCTGTTCTCAATAAATGGGGCTGCACATTCCAGGATGGCCTCGAATGATAACACCAGCTGTCTAGACAGAGGCCAGCCCACTGACACTATCATAAATAAAAATAGCTTTGTGTTGCAGTCTCTCGCCGGGGCCTGGGGAGGGGCCAGCAGACTTCATGCTGCGGGCTGGGACAGGGCTGCCCATCTCCCTGCCAGCCTCTGCCCCTTCTCTGCACACCCTGGCCCTGCATCTGGGGGACCAATGAGCCCACACTGCCTGTGGGAGGAAAGAGGTCAGGTGTTCCTGGAGGGGCTCCCTGGGACCCAAGCAGAGAACCCCCCCTTGGCACTTCCCCCTCCACAAGGCCTGTGGTGGCTGCTGTGGCAGTGGACACCCAGGTAGCCAGTGGGGGCTTTACCTCTGAACTCCAAAGGCAGTGCTCCACCCACTGGTCCCCGGGCTGGGAAGGCTGCAGGCCCAAGACCAGAACCACTTGGGTTAAAGTGAGAAGAAAGGGCGCTCCCTCCACTCAGCACAGACCCCAAAGCCGGCCAGTCTGAGCCCTGCTCAGCCCAGGAAGTCAAGGCAGACTTTCCAGCTGCTCACCCAGGGGTGTGCCTGGTCTTTTCTCTGGGGTCTCTGCTGACCTGTGGCATCTTGAGGCCGGAACGTCCGGTGAGAAAGTCCCCAAACCACGCCAGGCGGCCTGTGCCGGGCAGCGGCTCTCCCGCTCGGCCCCCTGGCTGTGGACGGCTGGACCAGGACCGGGCAAGGGGCTGCACACTCTGGGGTTTTCCCCTTCCCCCTCCCCTCTCCCCGCACACCAGCAACATCCAGACGAGAGGATTTGTCCCAGGCACTCAGTAGCAATGACGATGATCTAAGGGAAGCGTGAGTGAGACGCTTACTGTTGCCCCAAATTACTCCCATCCCAGTGACACAGAGACACTCCAGGGGCGAGTGTCCCTCACCTTACTAGGAGGTCACCCCCTAGGCACCTTCCTTTCCTGGCTGCACAGAAAGGGGTCAGGGAAATTCTGGGGAGAGACAAAAAGTCACCTGTCCCCTTGTCCCCCTGTCGGATGAGTCACACCTCCAACTTTTCAATGCCTGTGGCATAAGCAGGAGGAAGTCAGAGAGAGGTGGCGGGGCAGCAATGGGACCTGCCAGGGACAAACAAAAGCCGCAGGCAGCGACAGGCTGTCATTGTTATTCTGCACCCAGGGAGAGGGCCAGGGCAAGGGTGCACCTCGCCAGGGACAGAGGAAGAAGGGAAAGGAGACCCCACAGTCATCCACTGGCTCCCGAGAGAGGACAGCAAGGACCAGGGACGATGGGGCCACACACCTCCTGTCTTGTCCCCCCACCCCCAAGGCCAGCTCGCAGGAGGAGCTAAACAGAAGCAGAGGGGAAGAGACGTCTCCACTTTTTAAAACTGAAAGTGGTTGAAGACCTGTGAGTCCAGGGGCTGGAAGGAGAGGTCTGACCAAGCACAGCTGGGGCAAGTGACCAGCGAAATCAGGTCACTCCGGCTGTTCGCTAAACCACCTACAAGCCCATGACTTAGTGACCAGGCCCGGGTGGAGCGCTGGAAGGTTCTGCCTAGGTTCGCTCTCAAGCACATCCATGAGGTCAGCTGTTCACCTTCGTTTTACAGATGACACTGACAGGGACAGGCAAAGCGCAACTCACAGCTGGGAGAAGGCAGAGCCTGGGTCCAGAGAGAGATGGCTCTGATTCCAATCTGGCCTGGCCCCTCTGCCTCTCCGTGTCCCAGGCCGCCTGGCACCAAGTTGGCACAAAACATGTTTATTCAACGCACAGCCCAGAGAAAACAGAGCCCTCCCTGCCTCACTCCCAAGTCTCTCGCATTTATTGAAGATGCTGAGGGAGGCGAGAACAGCATAGGACCAGTGCCCCAGACTTTATGGGCCTCCTACCTGGCTGGACATAAAGTGACCAGAGAGGACACAAAGGGGACAGGGAGACAGCGAAGACACAGGGCCCACTGCACACCTGAATCCAGAGGGGCCCGGCCAGGTGCTCCCAGAGCTTCTAAGGCACATGAGCTGGTAAAGTCTATCTTTTGCTGAAGCCAGTTGGAGCTGGGTTTCTGTCACCTACAGTGACAAGAGTCCGGAGCAGTCCACACGGTTAGGTCTCACACTCCCCAAGTCCCCACACACTGAAGAACTCCTCTCAGAGGCACACAGGCTTTTCCAGGGATCCCAAGGGCATTGACCATGGCAGAGAAGCCATGTGGTCAGGGGCAGGGGTCTGGGCAAAAACTCAGCCTCACTGAGCCTGTCTCTTCCCTCAACTGGGAACGACACTAACTGTGCGGATGGAAGGAGGTAGAGGAAGGGCTCGGTGCCCGCCACCGTATCCACCTGCACCCCAACAGGACACAGATGGCAGCTTCAGGACCATTCAAGGAGGGTTCGTTACAAATGAGGTGGAGGGGACCCTCAGAGGGAAAAGGAGAGTGTGGGAGCCCAGGGTTTGCACCCCAAAGCATGGAAGGACAAGGGTGGGGAGCAATAACCAAAGCCCAGGATGAAAGATAATCGGGCAGAGCAGGGCACCTTGAGGGGAGCAGCGACCTTTGGTCAGGGGACACAGCCAGTCCAGGAGGACTTTGGAGTGTGTCAAACAGTATCCCCCAAAATTCATGTCCACCTAGAGGCTCAGAATGCGACCTCATGTAATTACTTAAGGATCTCGAGAAAAATTCATCCTAGATTTCGGGTGGGTCCTAATCTATAACCAGTGATTTTATAAGAAGAGGCAGGACACCCGGAGAGACATACAGAGGAGACCATGCGAAGACAGACGCAGAGATCAGAGTGATGCTTCCACCAGCCAAGAAACACCTAGAGCCGCCTGAAGCTGGAACGGGCCAGGGTCGACCTCCCCTAGAGCCTCAGAGAGTCCGTGGCCCCGACACCTTGAGTTCAGACTTAATGACCCCCTGAACTGGGGGAGAATGACCCCCTGAACTGGGGCAGAATGCATTTCTGTTCTTTTAAGCTGCTCAGTCTATGGTACTTTGTTAGGGCAGCTCCAGGAAACTAATAAAGGCCTTGAAGGAAGGGAGCCAGGAGAATGAACACCCCGTCTTTGGTCTCCTCCCTCCCTCTAGCCCGCCGTGGGGCTCCCCAACCAGAAGGTGGAGGGCAAAGGAGTGCCCTGTGGTCCACACCAAGGTAGGGGGCAGGAGAAGATGGAGCCAGGATCTGGAGGGGCAAGTGGAAGACACGAGGTAATAGCTGTTATATCCCAAAGGGAGAGCTGTGGCTCTTCTGTCCCCAGGAATGTAAAATCAATGCCTTGGAGGCACTGATGGACCCCAGCCGGCGCCCAGTTTCTGTGCTGACGATGATGATGATAACTTTGGCATCTGTGCACATTTACTCTGCCAGTTATCACAGGGGCATCCACGTGCTCTCTCTCCCACTCCCCCAGGCCCCCGTCCCAGACCATCACAAAATAAAACATCATAAAAGAGGGTCTCCATTTGCAGGAGGGTGTTCAGGGGAACTGAGGTGAGGGATGCCTGGGGAGGGCTGTTCTCCATTTTCACCAGACTATACATTAGGGGGTGGAAGACATTCAAGCAGGGAGCTCTCTTGGGTTTTCATGGAAGGTCCCAAATAAAACTGAGGTGGCCACAGTCTAGATGAGGCCGGCAGGTGGCCACTGTGCCCCCACCTGAGAACACTCCCTCAGTAGGAACGCATTCGGGGACGTTATCACAGGATGCTAAGTTGCAAATGACAGAGTCCCAAACTGGGTTTAAGCTAAACGGGGCTCTGGTGGTTCTTGTGTCAGAAAGTCCAGGATGGGGCAGCTCGGGGCTTGGCCGGGTTGGCAGGAGGCACCCGGGACCCCTCTGGGTTCTGGTTTGATTCCCTGCCTGGGCTCTGTCTGCAGGCAGGGCCTCACCCACAGTGGCCAGATGGCCGCCAGCCGCTCCAGGCTCACCTTCCTCCTCAGCCACCTCAGTGGAAAGAGTGATTCTCTCTTCCCCACGTTTCAGCAAAAGTCCCAGAATGAAGCCTTGTGGACTCCAGGCCACCTGCCCCGCAGCCATGGAGATGCACTGTTCTGACCTTGTCGTTTTCTGGTCAGCTGCTCCACCCCAGGCCTGCAGAAGGGGGCTGGGGGCAACTCCACCCAAACAGGTGAGGGAATGGGAGCATGGAGAGGAGGTTCCCAGGGGAAGGTCCAGGAGCTGCCACCAGGGAAAGGGGAAGAAGGCCAGACAGAGCAGGCAGGCCTCCGGTGGCCCATGTTCACGTGCTGTGGCTGCTGCTACAGACTGCCACCAAATGGCTTAAAACAACGCAAGTCTATTATCTTACAGTCATGGAGCCCAGAAGTCCTGAAATCAAGGTGTCAGGGATGCATTCCTTCTGGAGTCTCTAGGGCAGAGTCCCTTTCCTTGCCTTTTCCCGTCTTGGAGAGGTTACCTGCATCCCATGGCTCATGGCCTCTTCTTTCATCTCTTCCTCTCTCTCTCTCTGCTCAGGCTGCCACGGAAAATACCATTGGGTGGAAGACTTAAACAATAGACATTTGTTTTTCACAGCTCTGGAGGCTGGGAAGTCCAAGATCAAGTTGCTGGTGGATTCAGTTTCTGGTAAAGACCCTCCTTCTGGCTTGTAGACAGCCACCTTTTCACTATGGCCTCACATGGCCTTTCCTCTGTGCATGCACACAGGGGGAGAGAAAGAGCGAGAGAGAGAGCCCCAGTGCACACCTGTACCCTCTCTAATATCTCTTCTTATAACACTAATCCTATCAGATCAGGGCCCCACCCTTATAATCTCTAAATCAGGTTGCTGTATCCAATTCCACCGTGGAGGGGGGGGTGTGGGTGAGGGGTAGGTTCTCTCACACCAACAAACAATGCTCACACAGCAGCAGGGTGTCTGAGAATTCAACTCAATGTTGACACTAACTGCCTAGAGATAGCATCAGATTCCACAGGTTAGGGCTCAGTCCTGCGAGATTGCTTCCCCTTTCTGCCCTTCAGATGCCAGATACAAGCCCAGGTAAATCAGAGGTTCCCAAGACCCCCTCCTTGGGTTCGATTAATTTGATAGAGTGGCTCACAGAACTCAGAGAAACATGTTACTTACTAGGTCACTGGTTTATTGTAAGAGGATCTAACTCAGGAACTGCCAGATGGAAGAGTTGCTCAGGGCGAGGCGTGTAGGATGCAATAAAGAGCTTTAAGATTTTATTTTTTAAAAAGGGAAATGATTTACAGGAGGAGAGGAGGGGTGGATTCCTATAGTCACCCTTCCCTGAGTTGGCACCTACGGGATTGATCACACGTTCAGCAGAATCCTGGCAGCCTCCTTCGGCCTGCTGGGGCCCTAGAAGTGCTGTTTGTTGACAAGGGACCAGGCCCTGCTGAACATGTCCTGGGATGGTCTCCGCGGTCCCCAGGAAGAAAGAAAGAACAGTGCTGCCCAAGAGAGGGTGTGGCAGTACTGGGCTCTGAGGCCCACTGTTTGCTACCTTATATCATCCTCGAGGGCCACTCTGTGAAAGCCCAGGGCCTCCCTGAGTCCTGCCACACTGGCCTCCAGGGGCCAGAAGCCTCCCGCAAGCTTAGTCACCTGGCTTGGGTAGGACCCTCTCTGTGTCTTTCCTCCAGGAGGAGCAGGTCCTGTGCAGCTGGGGGGTGGAGACTGTCTCCTGGTCCCTGCAGGCTGTTCCCCGGGGATGGATTCCAGAGCCCAGAATCCTCTGTCCAGGCCTCAGTGACCCAGCAACCGGAGAGATTTAAAATGACTCCCCAGAGAAGTCAGTGAAGCTGAATGGTGGCCCTCGCTTGGGGTGTGCAAGCCCGGGCATTGCAATGACTGCTCAGTTGGCACAGGGCCCCTGGCCAAGGCCAGCCGGCCACACCCTTGGACAAGCCAGGTTTTTCCTGAGTGGAATGTACCAGGTCTTTCCTGAGTGGAAGCAGGGTTCAAATCCTATGAGCTCTGCAGGACTGAGGAACCCACAGGCCATCCGGGTCTCATAGAAAAGGTGGGGGATTCTGGCTGGCAGCCAGAGAGGTTATGGGAGAGGAGGCTGAGACTCTCCCAGCTGCTTCTCCACCCTCCTGAGTCACACGGGAACTGGGCAGGTGGCCGGGGGAGGACTGGGGCCTTTTCACAGCTTCTGCTAGGATCACAGTGGGGACAGGAGGAGAGGGAGCCTGGATCCTGCGAGGGAAAGCTGGGAGGAGGGTACAGCTGCAGGCTCAGCCCAGACAGCACTTCCTCCCCCCTACCCCCCTCCTGCACAGGGACGTGGCCCACCGAAGACCTCATTCTCTGGACACACTGGTGGGCCCCACCCACAAGGACAGGGGTGGGTGGAGGGGGAATGGCAGCCTCCCCATTCCCAGCTGACCCCAGAGCAGCCCACGCCTAGTCTCATATCCTTCTCACTCTCTCCCACCCCAGGGAGCTGCTCTCCTTTATTCCATCCCCAACATCCAGCACCAAGCCAGGCATACAGTTGGTGCTTGACAAGTTCCAATTTCCTTTAGCATCATGACACTAGGGCCATCTAGTCCCTGCTTTGCCCCTGGAGGGTCACTCACAAATTAGGAACTAAATAATCAGCAAGAGCTGGGTTGCATGCGCCTGGAAAAGACGGCTGAGAACCAGCCAGGCCATATATACTGAGGGGAGGGGTCCTCACCCCACCCTGTCCCAGGGAGATGCTGACGTAGACCTGCCTGTGCCAGCAACCTGAGGCCGCCCCAAACCCAGTCCCTGGGAGCACCCACTGTCCCGCCTGTTTGCAGGTTGCCTTTGGGCACCATCCTTGTTTGCTGTTCAGCACTCCGAGCAAGCTGAGCCATGTTTTGCCAGCTGCCAAGCTGGCAACTCAGCCCATCCTGCAGCTGGAGGCCCAAGTGGGGAGCCCAGAGTAGCCCTCTGAAGTTTGATCTTGGCTGACAGCCCTCCCCTCTGGCCTCCCACCAGGGAATCCCACTGCCTCTTGTGTGGACAAACACCCCCAGAGCTTGAAAAAGAGCAGCCACCTTCCCAAGAATCACGCAGCCAGGCTTGGCTCTGCTGGAGGCCACTGCACGCAGATGTTGGGGGCTGGGACCATGGCTCTCTGCAAACTGACATGAGCTCTGGGGTGCAGAAGGGGAGCCAGAAGAGCTCAGGGTGCCAAGCCAGACTGGGTCCCGGCTTCCTCTCACCCAGGCAAGGCTGAGGAGGACCCAGGGGATGGAGCTTAGTGCCAGCTGCTCCCCTGCACCAGGGACTAGAGGTCGGACAGCTGGGATTAGTCAGAGATTCCGAGCTGGGTCCTTGGCCAGCCCAACCATGGGGACCTTCTCCAAGTGGAAACCTCAGCCCGGGCTTGAATAGAGGTTGGCTTAGGAGCTGGAATCGGCCTGGTCCACATGGCTAGAGACATCGATGGCCAGGCCACACCAGCCTCTGGGACCTGCAGGGAGGAGTTTGGCTTTGGCCTCTCTGGCCCCTGGAGGAGAGGTGTGAGCACGTTCCTGCCAGAGCCAGGTGACCCAAGAGGGGTTTTCACACCAACAGCTGAGCCTCCAATTCAGCCAACCAGCAAGTACCCCTGAAGCCCACTCTGTGCCAAGTCCTGGGGTGGGTGCTGGGGTGCGGAGATAGACAGATCCCGGTCCCTACCCTAGAGGAATTCCAGGGCAGACCACTCACATATCAGCAACCCAGTCTGTCTGTCTTCACAGATGCCCAGAAGCCCGGAGAAGCAGCCTGTGAGCCACCTGGGACATGCTCCCAGGCCGGGCCCTGAAGGATGGGGGGTGAGCTGGGGCTGACTGGTCGGCAGGAAGGGGTGAGGAGGCAGAAGAGAGGCTTCTGGGGGGTCTTCTCTTCAGCAGTCCCTTCCCAGCGCCCACAGTGTGCCAGGCCCTGGGAGGCATGAGCAACTGTGCCAGCCCCGCAGCCAGGGGAAGTGACTCGCCTCCGAGGCTCCTGCAGGCTGCATCCCTGGAGAGCACACAGGAAAGACTTTGCAAGTTTTACGGCCACTGAAGTCAGCTCGGGCCTGGGGAGGGCGCGGGCCAAGACGGCCGGTTCTAATTAGAGGACTGGGCTCCTTGCAATGGCCCTCAGGGCCGGGGTGACGCCAGGTTTGCAGAACGAGCAGCACTGTTTTGCACAGTGTCTCCCAGCAACGGGGCCACTCTGATGGGGGGGCGCCCTGGAATGGGTTAGAGCCACAGCCAGCCTGGCCGAATGGCCCGTGAATAGCCAGGCCTGGACACCCAGCCTGGGCCGGAGCTGGGTTGCCCACTGTTGCCCCCTTGAGGGGCTGCTCCTCTACCAGGCTGACCTCAACCCAGGGCAGCACTGCCAGGAACCCAAGGGAGTCAGGGCAGGGCCTGGTTCTGGGGTTCACCTCATTGCCTTGGGTTGCCCTGGGTGAGCATTGTACCACCCATACACATAGTAGGTGCTAAGAAAAAAAAAAAAAGGACAGATAAGTGGAACCCAGTATCTAGACAAAGCCTAGCACGCAGTAGGTGCTAAAAAAAAAAAGTAGACCGAATAGCCAAATTCAGTGCTTAGAACTCTGCCTGGCATACAGTAGGCACTCGCTATATGTGCTGAACAGGTGAAGGAATGAAGCCCATTGTCAGCAGGGTGCAGTAGGCGATAGAAGCAGGTGCCCCGTTGTGTTCGCCTGGTGTCCACAGCGCCCGGGCCTGGTCGGGGCGGGGGGCGGGGTGGGGGGGCCACCAGCCAGCGGCGGGTCTGACACTGTGAGTCTGGCCTTTCAGTGCTATTCCCGGCAGTTCCTCTGATTCACAGCTGTCCCAGGAACAGTCACGGCTGTGTCAATAAATGTCGGTGACTCCGAATGACCTCTCGGTCTTGCAGGGCCGTTTGGGTCTTCCTGCCCCTCCAAAGGCCCAGTCGGGGCCATTGTTATTCGCCGGCCTGTGAATCCAGCCAGTGCGGGGCCTTGGAGAAGGCATGGTCCCCTGAGCTGATAACCCAGGGGCACTCACTGCGTCCCGGCTTTGCAGTCTCACCCAGGAACCCCAGGCCTCCTGGGAATTCACCAGCACAGCGGGAGGGATGGGCAGAGCTGGGAGGCTGAGACTCAGAAAGAGCGGACAGGATGCTCAGCTGGGACCTGCCCTGCCTCCCACATGCCTGCCTGGGTGTCCCTTTGCCTCCCCCCCGTGTTATAAAAGGACAATGTCATGTGTCGGATGGACAGGACAGGTGGAGACAAGCTGCCCTTGCTCTTTCTGTGACACCGTGACACCGTGACACTGTCACTTTCTAGGTTTAGACTGAGCAAGCAAGAGTTCAAAGTATTTCCTCAACCGCATCCCCTTGTCAGGGCGGCAGCTTTTCTTGTGAAAGGAAAGGGTAGTGGTGAGCACACAGGACTGTGTTGTCTCCTCGACGCAAGTTCAAAAAATAAGGATCAGGTGCTCTGGGGACCTGGGGGACACAGCTCAGGCCCAAGACAGGCTTGGCCCTGCCTCTGCAGAGCAGGATCAGGGCTGTGGTGGGCAAGTTCAAGGGCTGTGGAAGGGAGTATGAAGACGGAAGGGACACGCGAGCTGACATCACGTGCAATGCTTGGTTGGATCCTGAATTAAAGCAAATAAGGACAGTAGCTGCGTCCGGGGCTGCTGGAGAACTAGAGGAGGCGTTGCGTGTTAGACGGCGCTTCTGCAGCAAAGCTAAGTGCCTGGTGCGAACGTGGAACCCGGGTCACGCGGGAGATGTCCTTGATCGTGAAAGACGCTTGTTTAAACATTCAGGAGGGAAACGTCATTGGGTCTGCGAGGGGCGTGACTATTTAGGTGTTCGCTGGGGAGCCCGGCACTGGCCTTCTGCGAGGGAAGGAGCCAAGCACAGCAGGAGAAGGTACACGGGACAGAGGCGGCCTGGCAAAGGCCCGCGCCCGGGACGGCTGCACGGAGGACAGGCTGGGGGCCCCGAGGCCTCCGGAGGCCTCAGCGGGCTGGGGCAGGTCATACTCGGCAGGCGACGATGGCAGGGTCACGGCAGGACCAGGAAGGCGGCAGGTGGAGAGAATCGGGGGATACCTGGGAGGTAGAATTCACAAGACTTGGTACCGGCTCGTCTGGGGGGAGGGTGTAGAAGGGTAAACAGAGCTCCAGCCACATGGAGGTGCCACCGGCAGAGGCAGAGGCCTGAGGGGAAGCAGATTCCCAGTGGGAGACGGTCAGGGGCTTGGTTTGGACATTGAGTTTGGGGCTTGTGGGGCATCTCAATTAGACCCCCAAGAACTTGCCCAAATAACCAAGAAATCAGAGCTCTGACTTCAGTTATGCCTGCCGGGCACGCTGGACACCGCAGAGGTGGGGCCTGGGCAGGACAGGCCGGGAAGCCTGGGACAGAAGCTGGGTGGCTGCCCAGCCCGCGTTTGTTTTCCCAGGTTCCTCTCCTTGTGCTCAGAGAGGAACCCGGGCAGGTCTGGCATCACAACATTCTCACCCCCACAGGGCCCTCAGCCTGAGCCAGGATTCCGAGATGCCACCCGCATTCTGTCACTGGTCGAAAAGGTCTGATTTCCCAGAACTGGGTTTTCTGTGGTCCTGTATGTCATGTCTGTTTTTCATTAGGGCAATGCCGGGTGGCTTGGTCAGGTGGGACTGGGCTGGGCCAACCTCAGGGGTGCTGGGTGTCTGGTCCCTTCCAGCTACCTGGAGGTGAAGCCCTTTCCTATCATTTAGTAATTGGGTGCATAACTATTGAGCACCTCCCATGCTCCATCCAAGATGCTGGCAACGTAACAGTAAGGAAAAAAAAAGTCTAATCTATAGCAATAATTTATTATTGTGGTAAATCACTATTATGATATGATATGATATGATATGATATGATATGATATGATATGATATGATATGATATAATATAATATGATATGATGATATGATGTGATATGATGATATGATATGATATATGATATGATATGATATGATGTGATGTGATGTGATGTGATGTGATGTGATGTGATGTGATGTGATATGATATGATGATATGATATGAACAGGGTGTCCCAAAAAAATGTATAAACACTTTGAATAATTATTAATTCCAATGGGTTAAATCTGAAAAGAAACATCAATTGAGCTATCAGCTGCTAAAATGTGTATACATTTTTGGGAGACAACCCACATAAAATGGGTAAGTGTATGGTCATGCCTACCATTTATTGGGCATTCTGTATATGCCAGGCACTGTGCTGAGTGCTTTTTGTCTCCTGAAACTTTCACAGCCACCTCCATATAGTATTATTAACTCCATTTGACAGATGGGACAACAAGGACTCAGAGAAGCTAGGTGCCTGCCCAAGGTCACAGAGCTTTGAAATGTCAGAGGCAGGGTTTGGGCCCACATCTGAAGCCCGTGCTCCAATCTCTAGGCCTGTGGCCTCCTGGGGCCCCAGCTCACTCCTTGGCAGGTGGAAGTTAAGGGGTTCGAGACCCGATCTTGGTTCCAGTCCACGTCTGCCCTCAGAGGTCCAGCCTGATACCCCTGCTTTTCTGTGTCCTCCGGGTCCCATACTCTTCCTGGGTCAGTGCTGGCTCAGTGCTGGCTCAGCCCGCCTTGCTCCACAGCTGGCCCTCCCAGAGGGATAGAGAGAGGACGCTGGCCCAGGGACCAGTGCATTAGGCACAGGTGGCATAGAGTTGCAAAGGTTGTAAGGGACATACTTGGACTAAAAAGTGATTTTTTGTTTACCCAAATTAAGAAATTTCACATCCATCCATGCTCGCGGTCTGTGCTGTGCTGGTAAATGTTTAACAACTGGCTCTCGTTTACTACAAATAAATGCTTGATTACTACCCAACTCAGCAAAAAATATTAGCTCTGCCCCTAGACGGTTTGGCTCAGTGGTTAAAGCGTCAGCTCACGGAATGGAAGGGTCCTGGGTTCGACTCCAACAGAGGGCATGTACCTCGGTTGCAGGCTCGATCCCAGGCCCCCGTTGGGCAGGTGCAGGAAGCAACCAATCGATGTGTCTCTCTCACATCGATGTGTTTTTTTTCTCTCTCTCTCTCCCTTCCACTCTCTCTGGAAAGCAGTGGAAAAAATATCCTCCATTGAGGATTAAATATATATATTTATATTAGCTCATGTCATTGAGGAGTGAGCATAGTTCTGACATGAAGATTGATTGATAGTTGCATTTATATTAATGAATAGGGAAAAATGAAATAATGAAGATGTTTATTAGAACTTTTTTTAAAAAATATGTCTTTATTGATTTCAGAGAGAAGAAGGGAGAGAGAGAGAGAAACATCAATGATGAGAGAGTCATTGACTGGCTGCCTCCTGCATGCTCCCTACTGGGGATGGAGCCCAAAACCTGGGCATGTGTCCTGACGTAGAATCGATCAACCACTGAGCCACGCCAGCTGGGTAAAACTTTTTTTTTTTTTTGGTGAATTGGATAATAGTGTTTGAATACTGGAAGAATATTTTCTTAAGTTTTTTGTGTGTCTCACAATGTAATGACTAGAAACACAATTCACTTTCAAGTTTAATCTGCATTAATATTTCCTCCATCACTCTCCTAAATCTAGCAAAGCAACAAAACAATAAAGCAAGCCCTGACTTATAGCACTTGCCAATTTCCAAGGTGTAAATACTTCCATGGCTGATTTCAAGCTACCAGTGTGACCTCACCATTATATAGCTGTCCCCCCACACAGACCCAAGAGATATAAGTAACCTTAAGAGCATAGATAACAGTAAAATATAGTAAAATAATTAGGAAATGATAAGATCTGAGTATTTGTTTTTAATATAATATAGTTAATTGTACATTTATAGAATTCAATTATTAATGATGGTTATGTTTAACAACTGGTTCACAGAATTCATTAAAACTGAACCTTCAACCCTCATGCGCTGGTGCAAGCTGGCTCCAACATTCCAGTGAACTCACATCTCATTCCCCTGCATGCCTGGAGGAAAGCTTTTACAATCCCTGTCTTATAAATCAGGAAGCTGAGGCTCAGAGGCCACAGGGCAAGGGCTGGAGCTCAGGAGAGTCTGATGCCAAGATGATTCTCAACCTGCACTAGTTGCTTGAGCTGGGCCGAGGTGAGCAAGGACCAAACCACCAGAGTTTTGGGGAGGCGGGGCAGTTGCTGTTGGTACAGGAATCAGTGAACACACTTCTCGCAGCCTGATGTGGCCTCTAGTCATCAAGCCCCAGGGTGCAGGATCCACCAAAACAGAGTTAAGCAGAAGGCCTTCCAAAGAAGATAACACGGTGGCAAGCAGCCCTTGGCAGGGACACTGTAACACAATACAGGGAAGATCCAGCTACCTCTCCCTGAAGGAGGGGCCCAATCTCCATAACCCAAATGTTAAAACTTTCCAGCCAGAAATAGTTCATAAGTGTGGGCCAGGCCTCAGAGTTCCTCAACCTCAGGACTATTGACATTTAGGGCAGGACAATTCTGTGTTGTATTGGAAGGAAAGCTGTCCTGGGCATTGGAGGAAGTTTAGCAACACCCCTCGCCTGTAGCAACCCTTCCCATCCCCAATATGACAACCAAGAGTGTCTCCAGGCATTGCCAAAAAGAGGGGGGGTGCAAACCACCCCATGCTGAGAATCATCAGGCCTGGGAAAGAAGGGGCAGGGAGAAGCCCAGCTTGGAACAAACACATTGAGGGCACAGACAGATAAGCAGGCTCCATGTGCCCTCAGCCCCAGAGTTGTCCTTGGATGCTGACTGAGCACTAAGAAGCCTTGGCAAGTGTGGGAGGACCCAGGGAACTCCCAGAAAACAAAACACCAGCAAAACACACTGACTGATTTGCCAGCCTTGAGACTCAAGGTCTGGGCTTCTCCCAGCCTGTGAGCCAGGGGGATTTGTGAACTGTAGGCCTCTTTCAGACTGGCACCCATTCTTTCACTCACTGTGTCTCTCATTAATCTAACAGCTAGGGAGTCTGCCATGTGCCTGACACTGCCGGGTGCTGGGGATACACAGGTGAAAGAGGTAAGAGGTGGAGACCCTGCCCTCTGTCCTCATGTCTATCTCTCCTGCTGGAACAAAAGCTCCAAGAGGGCAAGAATGTTGGTTTTTGCACAACGCACCGTAGGTGCTCAATAGATACCTGTCAATGGAGGAATGGGAGACAAGAATTTTCAGCCTGGCTTGGGGGAGAGGGACAGATATATAAACGGAGTTATACGGAGCCAAGGAATACTTCTTGGACTCCTGAGCTGAATGCCAAAGGATTAGCAGGAGCTGGACAGCTTAGAGTGCCAGGCAGAAGGCACAGCCTGGTGGAAGACATGAAGGTGAAAGAGAGCATTGCTGGCTAAGTGTATTAGTTTCTTATTGCTGCTGTAACAAATTACCACAAATTTAGTGGCTTCAAACAACATAACTATTCCCTTCTACTTCTGGAGGTCAGAAGTCTAAAATCAGTCTCAATGGGTGTTTTGGACTGAATTGTGTTACCACCACTCCCATCACAAATTCATACATTAGAGCCTCCATTGTGACTATAGTTGGAGAAAGGGCATTTAAAGAGGTTAATTAAGGTTAAATGAGGTCAAAAGTGTGGGACACTGATTTAATAGGACTGGTGTCCTTATAAGAAGAGGAAGAGACACCAGAGGGACCACACACACATACACACACAGAGAAAATATCATGTGAAAATACAGTGAGAAGGTGGCTGTCTGCAAGCTAGGAAGAGAGACCTCATCAAAAACTGAATTTTCTGGCACCTTGATCTTGAACTTCCAGCCTCTAGAATGGTGAGGAATAACTTTCTGCTGTTTAAGTCTCCCAGTGTGTAGTATTTGGTTATGGTGGGCCAAGAAGACTAATACTCGGGGCTAAAATCAAGGTGTCATGAGGGCTGTGTTGCTTTTGGAGGCTCTAGGGGAGAATCCGTGGCCTAGCCTTTTGCAGCTTCTGGAGCCCAGCTGTGTTCCTTGGCCCTTGCTCAGTTCACTCCAGCCTCTGTTTCTATCGTCACATCTCCATCTCTCACTTGGACCCTCCTGCTCCCCTCTTATACGGATCCTTGACATTATATGAGGCCCACTTGGATAATCCAAGGTAATCTCCCCACTCAAGGTCTTTAACTCTCATCACATCTGCAGAATCCTTTTTACCCTGTGACGTCACATAGTAGCAGTTTCTAGAAACAGGGACATCTTCGGAGGGCCAGTATTCTGTCTACCACATTGAGTTCAGCCAAAGAGAAACTTGGGTATGTGAACATGGGAGTGTGTTGGGACTTGGGGCGGCCGTGAGGATGCAGAAAGAATCTGGGGTCAAGACCTTGTGTACCAGGCCTAGTTTTAAAAAATCAGCTTGAACTGGTTCCTCCTGAGGACACCCAAGTCTTTCCCAGCAGGGCAGAGCCACAGCAATGACCCCTGCAGGCGTGCCTCCCACTTAACAGTGACAGAAACCCAACTGGCACCATCTTAAAGGGGGGGGGAGGATGGCACGGGGTAGGGAGGGACGACATATCTGAAAACTTCATACATGGATACAACTTCAGGTCCATCAAGATCCAGGAGTTCAAATGACACATCAGGTCACCATCTTTCTCACATCTGTAAGACAAAGTCTTCTCTATGAGCAGAGAATGAGGGTCATCAGAAACTCAAAGCCTTGGGACCTTCCAGCTCAGCAGCCCCCAAAAAATAGGGCAGCTGCCCAACAACTGGCCAAAAAAAAAAAAAGTGCATGGGGGGATTTTGATTGGCCAGCTGGGGGTCATGGGCTTATTCCTAATCCAGTCGCTGCAGTAAGACTTATGGGTGGGTACCCTGACTGGCAGGCTCTGAGTCATGGCCCCACCCAAGGAGAGGAGGGTGGGGTCTTGGAAATGCTGGGGATAGAGGGGTGATGCTACCAGGAGAGGGAAGGTGAGGGTCCTGGGCCTCCAGAAACAGCAGTGTCCCCAGGTGGGGTGGCCTGGTTGAGGGTTCAGCTCCACAGTTGTCCTTCCAGGGTACCCCCAGTCTCTGAGGAAGCCTTGAACAGACCTTTCCCTCCCTGAAATTGGAGGAGTCCAACCATAGCACGGAGGGTGGTTCAGGCCCACTCCATGTCCCCTCCAGGCCACGGCTTTCTCCTGGGCAAGTGTCCCCAGGTGGGTTTGGCCATCAGTTCTGCTGGACCTTGATATCTGAGGTCCCCCTTATATCATTTATCATTTAATTTTGTTTAACAATGATGTTAAAAGTACAACCTCAACCTAAAATACATGCCCACTGGATTAAAGGAAGTGTTGCTAAGAAGGTTCCCTTAAATTCCAACACGCCAGGCCTAGGCACAGGCAGGCTGGCAGAGCACCATTCTGTAGAGCATATTCTGCATCCAGAGGGCACTTGCCAGATGCTTTTTGATGGATTTAGGCTCTTAGAGAATGGAACCAAAATAATTCTCAACATCGAAAATAAAAATGTGACCATATCCTGTGCCACACCCCCGTGGAGCTTGGGGCAGAGCGTATATTCTACAAAAGTACTCTGAAGCCCGTCGTGTGTCTGGTACTGTGCCGGGCACTGGAGGGCAGTGCAGACGGCAGCTCCTGGGCACCTCAGCCCACCCCCCCACTCCTGCCCTGGTCCCGGCCTGGCCTCCCCACACTGTCCTCACGCTGACCCAGCAGGCAGGGCTTGGCCAGCATGACCTGCTTTGCCTCCTAAGTGGAAACAGGCTGCTGCAAAGGGAAGTCGGCTCAGGGCAGAGCCCAGCGGCTCCAGACTCATGTTCACCTCTGACCACGAAGAAACAGCTGCGGTTATCAGCAAGCTGCTGAGAGCCTGGGGGCGGCGGGGGTGAGCGGGGGCGAGCGGGGGCCTTGAGAAGGAGGGAGGCTGGGGAGGGATGTGGGGAGACTAGAGAAGCTCTGAATCACAGGGTCTTATTCATGGGGGCAGATGTGGCCACAGGATGGGATGGGGCGGGACAGGGAGAGCTGGTCCTATGCTGAGGGTGGGCCGTGCAGAAGCAGGTCTTCCCCCCCCCACACCCCCCACTCCCCTCCCCACAGTGCGTGGCATTTCCTGGGAAGAGGGAGGGAGCACTATCTCCTAGATCAAGGGTGTGTGCAGATGGTCCCAGGCCTGGGAGGGGTGAGCCGGCCTAGTCTGTGGGGGTAAATGAGTCAACAGCCCTGTGGAGCCACCTGAATCTTTCTATCACATTCCCAGGGTGGTGGCCTCGGCAGAGCCGTGGGGCAAATGTCCCCATCTGAGCAGGGCGAGGCAGGGCAGGACCCCACAGGCCTGGCCCCACCAAACCTGCTGTTGATGGGGCAACCCATGGCACAGAGACGGGATCCCCACCCGTGGCCAACAACTGCCCAAACTACGGGAAAAGGGAAAGTCTTCTGCTGGCTGGAGACTTCAGACTTCCGAAAGGTCAGGATTAATTCACAAACTGGTTGCTTAGAGGTCCCTAGAAAGGCATAGAGGAGGGTCTGGAGGCTGGGGTGGGCCTGGGGACAGCGGGTCAGCAAGCTGGTCCAAGGGGCAGCTCCCAGGTTGAGGATGGTGGGCTACCTCTGGCTAAGTCCTAGCAGGGAGCAGCTCTCACCCCAGGAGCCCAGGCCAGCGGCCTAACTCTTCCGGCTGCGCAGGAAACTTCCAGAGTACTGGGACCTCCGAGCCCAGAAAGAACGCCTCCAAATTCCTTGGGCTTTTTCTTCCCCGGTCAACCGAGTATCTATTTATAGATGTGGAAATATGCGTGGAGAAAGCACTGGAAGGAAATACACGTTAACATGTTTTTCTACTTTTCCTTATTAGAATTGTCTTACGAAAAAATAACTATGACTCTCAAGATAAGAAAAAGGATATTTTTAAAGTATAATTAATCTTAATATAAGTATTCGTGCTTGTTATAAAAAAGTGGAAAGAAGAAATTTGGAATCACCCCATAGTGCATTTCACGGTGTTTTCTTTTGCTGTTTCTCTTACACAGACGTGTTGGACGTGGGGTTGTTGTTCGTTTAACGTAGATATAATCATTTTATATTATTACAAGACTTTTCTGTGGCCACAAAGGCATCATAGGTTTACATCTTTTTAAATGTCTATCTAACATTTATGCAGTAGGTAATACCATTCTTTATTTAGGTGTTCTCCCATCATGGCATATGTAGGTAGCTTCCAATTCTTCACTGTTATAAATAACACTGTTGTGAACATCTTCAGAGGGGAAAGTCTTTCTGTTCTTGAGGTTCCTGTCTTCAGTCAAATTCTCGAACCTCCAGGTGTGGGATTACCAGGTGAAAGGTTGCCACAGGAAGCAACAGAGTGAACTTGAACCCAAGTTAGTCTCACTCCCAAATCCCCATCTTTAATCCTAACAAACAGTATTAAAAGGAAAATAGAAACAAGGCTTTGCTGGGGACGGGGCAGGGATGGGATCTCTCCTGCCTCCCACATCCCCTGCCCCGACCCCCAGCCACCCAACACGTGTGGTTTTTAGTGTTAGCAGTGGTGTCGTCTGTTAGCCCAGCCTGGGCCCCATGGAACAGGATGCCATGGAGGGAGGTGAGAATTGAAAGACTCCCAGTGTCGCTGAGGAGCTAAGATCTGTGCAAGTGAGCAGCCTGGACGTGAGGGAGAAAGCCCTGGACTGTGGGCTGGACGGCTTCTCAGAGGTGATGTGTGAATTCTGTCTTCAGAGATGGGCAGGGTTTCTGCTGACAGAGCTGAGCCGGGGCACCGGAGCCGGGTTGGCAGTTAGGGCCCGTGCAGAGGAAGCCAGGAGGTGAGAAAGCAAGGAGATGCCTGGCTGATGATGGATGGAGGCCGGTCCAGGGAACAGATGCTTCACTCACCCCCCTTCAAGTCTCTAGGCCTGTTTCCCAGCCCACCCTTCCCAGCCTCTCTCTGCCCCTGCCTCCCACTCCCTCCCAGGCTCCCATTTCCCGCGGAGACCGCAGCATCCTGCGCCGACCTGGGAAGGCTATCCCACACGCCAAGGCGAGTGACTTCCTAGCACATCCAGACTGCACGCGGCTAGCAGGTGTCCTGGGTGACCCAGCCCCAGAACAGAGGCAGCCGGCTCCTGGGAGCAGCACCCCACGTGCACAGACTCTCGCCCGTCACGCCCACACTCACCCACACCCTGCACACTGACACGCCCACCTTGCACTCCTGCCCGCACACGCTCACGCTGGCGCGCTCACAATCCCTCACCCGCTGACTCATACGCGCCACGTGCTCCAACTCACGACCAACCCACCCGCCCACCCCCTGCACCCCGGGGTGGCTCAGAACACGGCGCCCCTGCTGACCCACAGAGCTGCCGTGGGAGGAGAGACTCCTGCCCGACCCCGAGAAGCTGGCTGGCGGAGGGCCCAGGGCCTCCCTGCAGGGGTAGCCGGTGCCCACAGTCAAGTGTGAGGGACCCTGGCGTCCACTGCCCCCAGCAGCTGCAGCCCCGCCTCGCTCTTGCTGCCCTTTGTGGACACAGGTGACACCCTGCTTGAGGACATAGGCTGAGAGGTATGACCCAGCTCCAAGTCCTGGTTCCACCACTTGTAACTTCATATGAGACTAGACTCGGAGCTTCGGTTTCCCTACCTGTAGGTGTAGAACCCCCCTTACAGGAAGGCCGGGCGATTAAATGGCATCACCCATGCTCAGTGCCATGCAGACTGCAGACGCCTGGTGAATGGAGGAGCTTAGGCATCCTCGTTGTTAGAAGGCCCCAGACGTCCAGCCGCCAGGGCAGCTCCTGGGGCCGCCTGGGCTGAGCGACCTGCAGCTGCTTTCTGCACCCTCAGACATGGAAGCCCAAAGCCATGGAGCTGAGGCCCTGCCCAGCTTCCTGCCAGTCACAGTCATGCCCAGACAGTGGCCTCACAGCCCCGAAAAGCAACACTCATCCCCAAACTGGGGCAGCTCAGCCCTCCCTCCTGGGACTCAGAGGCCCCCACCTAACAGCCCTGGGCCCTAACGTTACGATTCCCCTCTGCTCTCTGTTTCTTCTGCTCTATTTACTCTGATGTGTGTCCTCTCCCCTGCCCTGGGGCACATGCGTCCCCCTCCCCCTTTCCAGGCCACTTCCCCACCCCCGCCCATCCCCTCCTCCGGCTCCCCCTCCCCCTCCCGGGGCCCTTCTGTGCGGGTCAGCGAGGGCACCGAGTTCTGTGCCACTGTGACAGGGAGGCCAGTGGGAGCCTGCGGTGCGTGTGAGTCAGTGTTCTTGGGGCCCCCCTCCCCCTGCCAGTCTGCCAGCACCTCCATCCACACCACCCAATCTGACGGGGCCAGAGCTCCCAGAACCCCGCTAAAATTTCAGCCAAAGAGGGCCCTTTCCTTGGAGCAGTGTCCACAGGCGAGGGCTGCGGGAGCTTCAGGAGACCACACAGCTGGGCGTGACCAGAGAGGACTGGCACGAGGAGCCACACCTGGGTCCATCCTGCCAGGAGACCCGAAGGGCTCTGGAGCTCTGGTTGACTCTGCACTCCGTCTGTCTGGGGCCAGGCGGTCATCTGAGGGGTGCATATGGGGGCAGACTGGATTGAGGTCCCCTGCCCATCCTGGAATAGCACTCCTGCCACACTTATTATGAATTTAGTGCCGCCAGGTGAGAAAGACAAATGCAGTTCTCTCTGCTTTACATTCTGTACAGATGTGAAGCCAGGCTTGGGGCCGGGCAGACCTGAGTTTGAGACCCAGCAATAGCTCTTCTTAGCTGCGCAACCCGGGTAAGTTACTTAACCTCTCTGAGCATCAGCTTCCTCGTCTGTATAGTGGCGATTATCAGAGAACTCGCCTCTAGGATTGAGGAAATTAAATGAGCCTCACGCTTGTAAAGCCAGACACCGGGTGGGTACTCAGGTGGTCTCCTAGGAAAGCAGCAGCAGCTGCTGGTGTCAATACTACATCTCAGCTCCCCTTGCGACCGCGTTGGCAGCTAGGAGCCGAGGTGCTGTTCCGGGGGTGCCCTCAGCAGCTGGGGGGAGAGGGGTGTAGGCCAGAAGCCTCAGAGCCCTCCGCAGGGCTGAATGATGGGATTTGAGCCCTAGGCTGGCACAGGCTTTCCCCTTCTTTGCAACCTGAGCCGCCCGCCCCCACACCCCAGAAACAGAAAGGGAGACGGGGTTCAGCTCCTTCTTGAAGGAGCAGGCAAAGCTCTGCGGGGCTGCCCCTCTCGCTTGTTAGCACCGCTGCTCCGAAGGGCAGGTTCATGGGATTAGGGTAACAGTAGTCACTGCAGCTGGCTTCCAGGGCGCAGGGGAGATAAAGGCAACATCAGCTTGGGAGGGCTCTCTTCCACTTTCAAGATTCCCCCCCTCCCTCCCTCCCTTCCTTCCTTCCTTCCTTCCTTCCTTCCTTCCTTCCTTCCTTCCTTCCTTCCTTCCTTCCCTCCCTCCCTTCCTTCCCTCCCTTCTTTTCCAAGAAGTCCCAGGTGGTAAATGGGTGGGTAGATAGAAATGAGGGGACAGGTCCAAGCGGGAACCAATGAAACAGGTTCTCCTGGGGAAGGACTCATTCTGTTACCAAAAGAGGGGAAGTAGAGGCCGGTGAGACAGAAATAACACAGGAACTCCAGTCTGTTGAATGCAAAGCTGGGATCTAGATCAGGTCTCAGAAAGGACTCTTCCTGGGTTTCCTCCCGCCCTGAGCTCCCAGGGGACACTGACCAGGCCGAGGCTGAACCACGAGACAGTCCGACCAATATGCGGTCGGTCTTCGGGGAGAAGGGCCCAGCCTCCGCTCCTCCCCCACCCCCCACCCCGCTGTCAGTCACATTCTGTGGAAAACGAAGGCACTTCCTGAGCCTGCTGCTTTCTGCAAAGCCATCCCAGCAGCCTAGACCCATGATTTTCAGCTTGTTCAGCTATTTTAAAACAACCCTTTCAAAGCAGCTCAGAAATGGGGGCTGTGGCTTGATTTGAGGTTAAACAAATAAGTGCCATTTATCCACCAACACTCTAGGAATGAAAGATTTCTTCAGGCAAATTCCCAAGCTGCACGCTCCAGAAATACTGCGCCCCAAATTGCTGGGTTCCAGGCCAGGGTTCTCCGTTGCTGAAGGTATCTGGGTTGCTTTCAGCTCTGCACAGTGTTAGGACTATGGTGGAGCTGGCGGCCGGGCACACGGCCTCCTGGCTGTGTCAGCCTCTCACCCCGCGCCCTCAGGGCCCTGGGAGCTCCTGGGGCATTTCTTGGCTTGCTGGGAAATGGCTCCGCTCCATCCTAGGGGGCCTGGGCCAGACTGCTGGCTGCTTGGGGCAGGCTGCTTTTCTTCCCATGTTTTGAGGGTAGGCAAGAATGACAAAAGGGGGGAAAGCCCACATTCTCAAACAAAACTCCACTCCACCAGCCAGGAAAGCTGAGCTCCTCAGATTGGCGGGTGCAAATACCAGTCAACAGAGAAGTGCTCCTTCCTTTTCTCTCTGAGGCATCAGTCGTGGTGCCCAAACTGGAAATCTCAATCTCCCTATTGAGCAGACACAATAAGCTCACCGAATATGCCATTTTGCTCCCCTACATGTCCCAGCTGTGCCACATGACCTGTTTTGGCCAATGAAATTGAGCAGAAGTGATGGTATCATTGCCAGGTGGAGGTGGTAAAAAGCCTATCCTCAGGTCTCTCTCGGGCCACTGCGACTATGGAGGGGTTCCAGATGGTACGGCTCCAGGTGGAGCTTCTGTCCACCTGGGTCCCTGAGTGAGCCTGTGGAGCAGAGCCACCTGCCGACAGGCTGGGGCATACAGCACGCGCGAGAAATAAACTCTGGTTGTGTTCAGCCAGCGAGCCCCGGGGCTGACTGTTACGGCAGCATTACCTGGCCTGCCGTGATTGACTCAAGCTCCTGGAACACTGGTATTCTTTACCATGTTGTTTGTGGAGAAATTAACCCACAGGAGGCGGCAAACAACGCCCCCTCCCACTCTGGCCAACAGCCTTCACTCAAAGGAATGCTTATATACTATTCAGGGGCCCGAAGGTTCCCATCTCACCAAAGACTTAAGGAACTTCTCTGAGGCTTGGGCCTGAGTCCACGCCTTCCTTTGAATTTCTCCAGCACTTGGTCGAACACTACCATAAAGAGGGTCCTCTCTCACATTCCAAGGCATGGAACAGGGCATGAAGCAAGCGTAACAGGCTTCGTTCCTGTTTTAAAGATGAGGGCACTGAAGCTCGGACAGATTTCATGTCCTGTCAAGGTCGCCCGGCTAACTACAGAACTTGAACCTAGGTCTTGTGTCTCTTGGCACAATACCAGTATTTCTCAAAATGTAGGTCATAGACTCTGAGATGGGGCCCTGGAGTCTGTATTTTCAAAGTTCCTCGGGCAATAGCTATGCTCACTAAGTTTCAGAACCCTTGTGGCACACCGCAGTGCCTCTTCCATCAGACAAGGCCACCACCAGAGCAGTGGGATTGGAGGGGTGCAGCCGAGGACCACTTCCCCAACTAAGACGACAACAAATGAGTCTCCCCAGCCAGACTGCTCTTTGTCAAACTCTCCCCAGAGAGCCATTCCTTTGGGTTAAAATGCAATAGTCCCAGAAACACGTGAAATCTTCTCATGCAGTGGCTAAGTATTCCCAGCTAAAGGCAATTGCTTGTTAAGAAGCTACTCTGCAGAGTAAGCTTCTGCAAGGAAACAGTGAGTCAAGACCTTGATCTGAGAGTGCAAATCCAGCTGGAAGCTGCAGGGGGTGAGGGCCTGGAGGGCAGGAAGAGGCTGAGCACCCTGGGGCAGGGGTGGAGCTGGGGTGAGGGGTGGACTCTGAGAAGGAGGGGAAAATGCAGCTGGGAGAGGTGCTTGCAAAAGTTATTTCATGTCTCTGAACTTCAGTTTTCTCACCTGTGAAAGGAAATAATACCAGAGCCTACGTGTAGTTAGGCTGTTGTAAGAATCAAATGGGTTTGTGCATATAACAGTTAACGTGTATCGATTCTTTACCACATGCCAACAGCTATTCCAAGTGCTACATAGATCTTACTCAGTTAATTATTGCGTTTACCCTATGATGTGGTTATAGTTTTACCCATTTTATAAATGAGGAAACAGAGGCACAGAGAGGTGAAGCAACTGACCCAAGGCTGCAGAGCTCCTAAGTGACACAGCCAACATCTGAACCTAGTCGGTCAGACTTCAGAGGCAATGACCTCAATGGCTACACTTGGCTGTGGATGCCTCGTCTCATGGGGGGGGGAGGGGTGCAGCTGGAGGAGAGCTGCAGTGAAGCCTGTCGAAGGCTGGGGCTCAGAGCAGGGAGTCCCTGTTGCCCAGGTCCAAATGCAGACTGAACAGCAGCCACACTTATTAATACCACTACTGAGCTAAGGAGTGAAGGAGCACTCAGCCTGTACTCCTGTGCAACCCCCAAAAGCTAACCCTACTCCACACCCAGAGAAAGACTGGGTGCTGCCTCCCACAGACCCTGGGAGGGCCCCGGCCTCCGCCCACAATGGGCACCCACACAAATGCCAACTCTCTTGCTCCACTGCCCCACCAGACGGTTGTCCTGGGATCAATGCTTTGCTTGTTTTATCTTGTCTGCTTTTTTAGTGCATCTCCGTAAATAAACAGCAGTGCTGCAAGAAGACAAGAAAACCAGCATTTACTGAGCAGTTACTATGGGCAAGACTCCATATCAAGCGAATCCCTATGTGTCATTGGGCCCTGACGACTTTGGGAAGTAGATATTATTGTCTCCATTTTAGAGATGAGGAAACCGAGCCCAGAGAGATTAAATTACTCGCAGCAAATCAGTAGCATGGTGCCGCTTCAAACCTTTGTTCGAATCCAAAGGCACTTAGGAGAAGTGATGGCCAGCAGGGGCTTTTCGATCTAACCCCCAAAGTTGAAGCTCCCCATTCCTCACTCATTCCTTCACGTGTCCAGTTCCTCTGAGTGGCTGCTCTATGCCACACACTGGGTCAGTGACTGTAGCAACCTGGCCTCAGCTTTGTTCCATTCAGCAGGGACAAAGGTCTATATTACTAGTATATTTGGAGAGATTTCTGTCATCCCCAGGTTCTTTGACGGCCAACCATCAGCTCAGGGGCTGCTTCTTGGGGATGGGGGTGGCAGGGAACAGTCTCGTCCTGGGAGAATCCAAGCTCTGGATGTTTCAGGAAATGTCTGACCTGCCAGGCTTCCATGTGGCTGATCAGTTAGAGCTAAGGAAGGGGGGCCGGAGGGGGGGAGGTTTCCCGTCAGCCCAGCTTTTGTCTCTCACATGAGCCCGAGACAGACAAACCACAACCACAGACTCGACCAGCTGTGGAAGCACCGAACAGGAAACCCAGAACATCTGGTGCTCCACTTCCTCTGAAGGCTGTGCAAGTCTGGGGGGGGTGTCTGCCGGTGCGCACGTCTGTTTTCTCTCTCGCTGCTGTTTAGTGGGATGAAGATGCAGACAGGGTTGGAAACCGCAGGCCTTGTGGTGACAGGGCAGCCAGACACCCGCTCCCCAACCCTTACAGCGCCTTGTCCTCCTCAGACAGTGACCCAGGATCTGACCCAATCTCACAGGCCACCCGCTGACACCTGGCACGTGTTTGGCTTCAAGTCACCGTGCATTTGAAGAGAGGGGTTTTTTAATCCTTTTGGATTCAGGTGATTTTAGAGGAGCTTGTTTGAGGATGAGGTGGGAGGGCTCTGTTTAAATATAACTTGGCCTCAGCATACAGACCCACAAAAAGCAGCGTCTGGGTGAAAGCTGTTTTTAAAACAATTTGAGCAGACTCTGCGGATGACCTCTGAGGCCGTGTGCTGGTCAGGGGGCTGTTTTCCCACTAGTGGTGGTGTCCTCTGTGTAAGGCCTGACACAGACAGGGACCGAGAAGGGAAGACATGTAAGGAAGTGGACAGAAAAGGTTCCTCAAACCGTTTAAGGAACAGTTTACGTCTCATATCAGTCACCTTTAGGAGGTAGGCATTATTGTGCCCACTTTTATGAACATGAAATTGAGGTACGAAGAGGGTTTGTAAGTCACCCAAGATCATTCAGCAAGTAAGGAGCAGAGCCAAGATTCAAAATCAAGTCTGACGCCTAGACGAATGCTAGATCCTAGAAGATCACACTTTATTGTTTCAATGAACAGCGATAATCTAAACCATGCCTAGCACACAGTTGTTCAATAAATGTTTCTTGAATTAGTCAATGGAATGAGTTATCATCGATGGCCAAACTGTCATAATCACTGTATCCCCAGGACTCAGCATACTGCCCAGCACGAGAGGGTACTTCGTAAGTTTCAGAACAGTGACAATTCATTTACCTGGAGATCATTTATTTAGCCAGGGGGACTGTTTGGATCCTGGCTAAACATCTGAAAGCAGGTAGAAAGAACCACAAGCAGTCAACATAAGTCAGCAGAAGGCCAAGGTGAAGCTTGACTTAGTGGCCCCAGCCACGGGTGCCCACAACTACCCTCGGTACATCATAAGTGCCGCGCACATTGGAATACGACCAGGAGACCAGGTCTGCTGGCAGGGAGGACTGCGAGTTAATGCAGGCGCTGTCCCAGCCAGCCTCCGCTCCGTTTCCTTCTGGCTACCTTGCCGTCCAAGCTTTGGATCCAGTGTCTGCAGGTGTCGTGTAGCTATCAAGCATAAACTGTATAGCATTTTTAGGCAAAAATAAAAATAAAAAAATTTGAGTACTTGACTTACAGAACTCAGGCCCTCAGTAGGAAGCTGGTTACCTTTACAACTAGTGCAAAAAAGTTTGCTTGCTGATCTTACAAGCATCGGTGTAGAAAGGAGAGAGTCTGATAGAGGAAGCTTGCTGGCAACAGCAGTTTGGGAATTCAGCTGGCATTTTCAGACTGGTAGGTGGCATTACGGATGCAACGAGAAATGCGCCAGAAGAGGTCAGAGACTAAGGAGACCAAGGGAATGCATTGTCTGCTTCTCGGATAGCTGCCCTCAGACAGCACCCAGAAAGCCAGATGCAACCGTAGCATCTCCGATGAGTTCTCCGCCTACATTTAAAGGCGCGACAGCGAGCGCTGGCAGATAACGGTGCACGCTCACGACTCGCTGTTTAAAAGCAACAAGAGCCGATCCGAGGCGACACATGCGCAGATCGGGGGCAGTGCTCGTGTTCAACCCCCTAGTCTGCGCAGCCCTCCGCGGAGCCCTTTAGAAGCAGCCAAGGGTGACGTCATTCAAGCGCCGCTGGCTGCTTGACGTCATCCTAGCGCGCCTCCGCGGTGCGGAAACCCCGAGCTGGGACTGGCAGAAGCGTTGCCGTGGAGACTGCGCGTCGGCCCCCGCCCCCGAGACCGGATTGGAGGAGACCTGGTCAGCTGACGTTGGCGAGCTCCGGAAGCGCGCGAAAGGGCCCCTTTGGAAAGTTCTCTTCGTGGGTTCCCCTGGCAACTCGGACGCTCTCGCGCTCTCCGGTCTGGCGGCGATTCCCAGGAACCCCCAAAGGTAGAGTCAGAGCCCCAAATTCAATTTGAGGGGTTTCTTGAACTAAGATAGTAAATATCGGAAGTGCCAGTGGCCCAAAGAAAATAAAAATTCAAGCTGCTCTAGATCGGATTCTGCGTAAGGCGGGAGGCCCCGGTGAGGCTTAAATGGATTGCTCCTCTGTGTAAAACCTTCCAGATGCTCCTCTCTCAGAGTAAAAGCCAAAGTGTTGTCATGGCCAGAAATGTCCTGCAGCACCAGGCTCCTGAAACTCACTGAGTCCCTCTCCTGATTTTGACTCCCTGACTTGACTACTGCCACAGAGGTCATTTGCCAGGCCTGCTTCGGCCTCTGGGACACTGAACTTGCTTTTACCCCTGCAAGGAACTTGTCCTCAACTATGCCCAGAGCTCCCCTCCCCCCCTCGCCTCCTTTGAGGCTGGGCTCAAACATTCCTTACTCAAAAAGGCCTCTCCAACCTCTTGACTTCAAATTACAAATCTGAGTCTGATCCCACATTGGGCCCGTTGCATTGGTCACCTTCTAATATACACTATAACTTATTTCTCTATCTTATTTGATGTCCTCTCCGTATGAAGGCAGCAGTTTTGTCTCTCTTGTCCTTGCTGCATCTCCAGTTCCTAGGTAGAAGCTGGCACGCGGATAGGTGCTCAGTATTTGTTGAGTGAAGGGGTGTATTTCCGAATTGGAGGGTTAAGTAGTAGTTAAGTGCCAGAGCTATAGGGGCTTGGGTTCCAGTCCCCTTTTGTCACTTAGCTTCTTTGTGACCTGTAGGAAGTTTAACCTTTCTAAGCCTCAGTTTCGTCATGTTTGCTATCAGTGAAACAATACTTCTGCCTTTTATTCAGCAATATGAAGCACCTCCCTGTGTGACCAGCAGACACTGTGCTAGTTACTGGAGACGTAATGGAGAACCTAAATGCATGTGTTTCCTGGAGTCTATATCCTGAGGAAGGGTTACAGACAATAGCCATATAGTCATCCAAATAAACAATTATTCACAAGTTGTGATAAGTGTGATAGAGGACAAGGTCAGGGTGGGAAAGAGCTCTCATGAGGCAATGACTTCTTAATTGTATTAGTCAGCTTGGGCTGCCATACAAAATACCACAGGCTAGGTGAGTTAAACGACAGAAATTTATTTTCTCACAGTCCAGGAGGGGGCAAGTCCAGTAGTAGTGACAAGTTTGGTTTCTCCTGAGGCCTCTCCTTGGCTTGCAGATGGCCTCCTCCTCGCTGTGCCCTCACATGGTCTTTCCTCTCTGCACTAGCACCCCTGGTGTCTCTCCAGGTGTCTTAATATCTTCTTGTGAGGACACCAGTCAGATTGGATTAGAGCCCACCCTAATGGCCTCATTTTAACATGATTACCTCCTTAAAAGCCCTGTCTTCAAATACAATCACAGTCTGAGGTACAAGGGTTTAGGACTTCAACATATGAATTGGGGAGCAGGGAGAGGGAAACACAATTCAGCTCATAGCATTAAGATCCTAAGGATGCTCAGGCTGGAGAGATGGGAGAAGAACCATCCAGACAAAGGGAAGAATATGTGTAGAAATCCTATGACAGGGCCCTAGCCGGTTTGGCTCAGTGATTAGAGCATCGGCCTGCAGACTGAAGGGTCCTGGGTTCGATTCCAGCTGAGGGCACATACCTTGGTTGCAGGCTCAGTCCCCAGCCCCAGTCAGCATGCAAGCTGGAGACAATTGATGTGTCTCACATCGATGTTTCCCTTTCTCTCTCTCTTTCTCTCTCTCTCTCTCTCCCCACCCCCTTCCACTCTCTCTGAAAAGCAATTGAAAAAATATCCTCAAGTGAGGATTAAAAAAAAATTGTAATCCTATGATAGGAAGGACTGTGACAAGTTGGAAGAAATGACAGGCCCCTGTGGCCTGAGTTCAGAGTGAGGGCTCTAGCTAGGAGATACCTTGGGCGTTGCGGGGAGCAACCCGTGCAGGGCCCTGGCGGCCACCCAGATCTGTTGATGATACGATGAATTGTCTCATGAAAAGATTACTCCAACCACAAATGGGTTGGAAGGAGGCTATTCCTAGCTCTAGAGTTGTGACAGTGAGGACTACCTGGTAGAATGCATGTGAATATCTTACAGTTAGGGCTCAGGAAGGGGTGTGTGTTTTTTAATTAAATTTATTGGGGTGACATTGCTTAACAGGGTCATATAGGTTTCAAGTGTACGTTACTATGATGCGTGATCTGTGTTTCGCATTGTGGACCCACCATACATAGCCATGAGTATTTTTAATAATGTTCACGGCATACAGTCGATGGGAAGGCTGAAGGAAACGGAGGCCAGGAAGGGACTTCATAAACTGAATAAACCAATGTAAACTGAGCAAATAAATGTAAGGACACACTAAGGATAAGCGTTCAGAAGTACTGAATCTCTGTGTTTTGGGGTGCTGGATATAGTTTGGGTAGATGTGATTTATGATGAAAACTGAAAGTTCTAGATGAAATTAATGCAAATGAGAAAAAGTATAAAGCAAGCAGTTCAACACTTACTCATACGTCTGTCTATTGGAAACCAAAACCCAGTGGAAATGGTTTAGGGAGAAGGAGCATTTGTCTTTCTTTCTTTTATTCAGGTTCCAGGTTCAGTTAAAAGCTTCCCTTAGGTTTACCTTTGGGGAACTGATGCACAGCAGGTATTCCTAAAAGATTTGGGGCGATGGGGGGTGGCCATCTCCCCCAGGCTGTCAGGAAGAGTTGGTTTGGGCAGCAGGAAGTTTTCTCATTTCATTCCCAAAATTCAGTGTCAGAAAGTGGAACCTGGTGTGGCCTCCCCACCCACCTTCAACTTGAGTAGTGACTACCCTTTGATGATTTAATGCAGCAAAGACTCATTGCCTCTTTTCCCTGGGAGGAACCACAGTGAATATTTCATGCAATGGCTAAAGAACAGTGACTGTCCTCTTTGACACCCTGGACAGAGGGCCATGTGCCAGTGATTGGGAAGGTACAAGGCAGCCCATTCTAATTTGGGACAGAATTGATTATTGGAATCTGCTTTGTAATATTAGGCCACATCTCGTGTAAGTCCGGTCTGGCCTACAGGAGCGACACAGACGCTAACCCCTCCTCTTTATAGCGTCAAGTATCTGACAGTAGCTGTATGGTACCCTCCTGAGGCCTCCAAGTCTTCTCTTCCCAAACTGAACACCAGCTCCAAAAGAATTTTCCTAACACTGCTTTTATGAATATCCTTGTACATAAACCTTTGCATACTTGTCTTTGGATTCATTTCTATTAATTAAACTCTGGGACAAATGGTACATTTTATAGCTTTTGAAGTATGTTTCCAAATTACTCTCCAAAAAGGGAGATTTTCTTTATACGCCCACAGTGGTTCATAAGAGAGCCTGTTTCCCCACACCCTAGCCACCAAACATGGGGAGTTTTCATTTTTTTAAATCATTGCCAGTCTGATAGGGGAAAATAATTATCTCACAGTTGCTTTAATTTGCATTTCTTTGATTATGGGTGAGGTCGGACATGTTTTCCAACTATATCCTATACTTTTGCAATCAAGTTTTGGAGCTAAATGCAGGACCTTACATGTATTCCAGTTAAATTTTATCTCGCTGGATAAAATCATTCTTTCCTGTTGAGATAATTTGGATCCCGATTCTGTAATTCCAACATATTGGCCTTCCCTCCCAGTCTCGTGTTATTTGCACAGTTGATAAGCAGTTATCTTTGGCTTTATCCAAGTTGTTGATAGAATGTTAAAGGGTTTAGGGCCAAGGACAGAACTGTTTGGCATGCCATTAGAGAACGCCTTGGGACAGCACTGTCCCATCTGCTGTTAACATTCCACCTCGCTCTGCAGTGGGTGGAGCCTTCACCTGGGACACAGAGCCAGGCGTGGATTCCAGCCTTGACACTAATTAGCTATGTGGCCTTGAGCAAGTGGTATCAAACAAGTGCCACATGATTTTCTAATGTCCCTTCCAGCTCTAGCAGTCTCTTGTCACTGTTTTGTCCATAAGGATTTCATGAGAAACTCTCAAAGTATTTTCAAAAGTCATTGCATCTTGGCAAAGGAAGCGCTCACCTGACTTATAATCTAGTGAAAGACATTCCTTCGATAATCAATGTTGACCTTTATAATCACCCTTTCTAAATACTGGTCAACCATTCATTTGGTTATCTGCTCCAGAATTTGCCCGTGATCAAAACTAAGCTCATTGGCCTTAAGTTTATCCAACTCACCATTGATCTTGATTCTCCACGATTCCTCAAAGTACGCTGAGACCTCAGATGTGCTTAGCGCTCCCTGCCGAGGCTTGTCAGCTCCGTCTCCCTGGCTCAGTTTACTTTCATATCATGAAGGAACGAGCCACTGGGGTCGCCTCCTCTCATTCCAGCATGGCCAGAGGGCCCAGCACGTGGAGAGGAGGGTTAGTAAACAGCTGGGGCAGCGTGGAGAGGAATCGCGAATGGCTTAGTTTAAGGGGAAAGGAGGGCTTTGTGAGACCGGCAGATGCCAGCTGCTCTCGCCATCAGCTGAAGAAACAGCCCCATGGCCTATGGCGGGGACCTCAGGTTCTTCAGCTCCACAGTAATGAAGAAAATAAGCACCCAGGGAATGGTCTTCAGATGAAATGAAGACACATTGTGGCGCCTCGCTCTGCCTTACTTCACTATCAGCAGTCAGACAAGACTGTTCTAAGGAGGGTAGAGTAAACATTAACCCCTGCGGCAGATATAAAGAAACTAAAAGCGAAATTAGGTAACTGATTTAAGTAGCACAGTGAATCAGTCATGACTGAGTCACCTGGCTTTTTGTCGCCATGCCTGGAATGTAGCTGTTGATTTACTGAATTATGTAGTTATAGCCACTCCATATTGTCTGTCCTCACTCCTTCAGACTAATAATGACTGTGACGACGATCATAAAGGCTCATGCTCAGCTCTTCCACATGCAGGCGCTGCTCTAAGTGCTTCCCATGAATTAACTCTGGACGCCTCACAGCCAGCACCTCTGCCGAGTGGATGCTGTTTTCACTCGTTTTTCCCAGGTGATGAGATGGAGGCACAGAAGAGAGTTTAAGTGGCCTGCCCCAGGCTACCCGTCTTGTCAGGGGGAGAGCTGGGTTTGGAACCCAGGACCCTGGCCCCACACATCAGCTCTGCCCCCTTACAAGTAAATGAGGACAGGGAAGGAACAGCTTTTGGAATTTGCTTCTCCCAGAATTGTGAAACTGCACTGCAAACAGTGGTCTCGATGACTGTGCAGCAATAGACCAACTCTTTTATTCCCAGATGAAAAGGAAGATGGAGCGAGGGGGAAGGGAGGTCAGGGACGCAAACAACCTGCAACCCGGTGCGCAGCCTCTGAGCTCTGCGCAGGGACCGTGAGAGCCGACAGTGGGTGAGTGTGGCCACGGAGCACGACCCAAACACCGGGCCCGAGACTGCAACCGGGCCCGGATCATGGGACAGACCCTGCCCCCAGCCCTGTCTTCCAGCAACAGGATTCCAAGGCCAAGTGCGGTAACTGCTGGCATGCGGAGCCCTCCAGGCTCGGCCAGGACTGAGCGCCAATCGACGGGTTCCCAATATTGTCTTCCAGTTGCTAGACTACGCTGCTTTCCAGTACATTATCTGGAGTATAAAACCTAAAATGTAAGTAAAGCATTTTCATACAAATAATTTCAACCGCAACAAGGCAATTGGCTTCTGATTAAGTTGGCAGGAAAAGGTAATGAACTCATTCCGATCGACATATTTAGTGTTTCTCTTGCCAAATCCAATTGGCAGCTTCGTAATTATGGAAACGTCCCTGTTATTTCCACTCCACCAGGGCTCGGCCCGCTGGTATCTGATTCAATGTTTACTTCATGAATGAGGTCAGTTCCCAGCACAGCTGGGGTTTCGGCAAAGGAACCAGAGCTGCTGGTCAGCACACAGCGTTCCCACTAGAATCTGACAGGCGTTGTCCAGGCTTCCAGGGCAACCTCCTCACAGTTCACGCAGGTTAGCCACTGTCTCTGGCATTTTCTGGGGTCTGGCCCTTCTCACTGCTCTGCTAACACTTCCCTGCAGAGGCCAGTGGAGCCCGGGCTGCAGCCTGGCACAATGAGGTCACCTCCAAGTTTCCCACAGCACGGCATTCACTCCCCAACTTGCCCCCTTGGTATTGCAACATCGCGCCCCTTAGGAGCTTCAGAGCTGCCAGGAAACAGGGTAGGGTTTTTTATATTTTAATTATTTATTCCAGAATGGCTCCACTTGTGTGGTGAGAGAGTGACTCAGAGTGCCTTGGAAGCCACCTCCAAAGGTAACTATGTCCCTCGGGCCGGCATGTCTTCTGGGCCAACGCCCCACACTGGTGAAAACAAAAACAAAAGCTCACAAGGGCTCCAAACACTCATTGTTAAGAGCACCCATTTATGGACTGATGTTCTTCTCTAAGTTCACGGAGGTTACTGGGATATCTGCACAGGGCACAAAGGAAAGGCGACACCCCACAGCCGTGACAGGACTCAGCTCCAAATGACTTGAGAAGCAGCAAGGGGCTCACATGTCGTTGACCTGTCACCTGCGTCCTGAGCTGTTACAGCGTATGGTTGAAGTCTGAAACTACTCTCTGGCAATTTTTACATCTCCGTCCGATCAAGTGGTAGGAAGCTCAGAGACAGCAATTCGGTTTCGAATCCAAAACAATTGTGGGTATCATATGCTTGAGCAGTGTTGCCTAACAAACTCTGGGGAGTCTGGAGTAGGAGATGGTTTAAGAACCGGGTGCGAAGGCAGAATCCACGAGGAAGCTTCCTCTTTCTCTGCGTGGACAAGGCCACGCAGGCAGGGAATTTTGACTCTTGTTCACTGCCGCAGTCCCGTGCCCAGAACCGTGCCCAGCGTATCCACAAGAATCATGGAGTGGCCGCTGCCTGCCAGTCACTAGTTTAGGTGACTGGGTGTTTTTGCAAAAGTTTCTCCAGCGGTTGAGGAATTCCCTCCATGAAGGAACCTGCAGAGAGATTTTAGGGCTTGGGCAAATGCTTTGCCTTGTCCCCCCACCTCACTGCCCACGGATTCTGTCTGTTCTGCTTTCCTGACACACTCAGGCAGGTGGGGTCACTCCAGAGGAAGACGGAGCCTCCCATGGTTTAGGGACGCAGGTGCTGCCTCCCCAGGGCCCACGGACCTGACTTTGTTGAGCCCCTAGAGGAAATGCACCTGAAATGCTGTCACTCTCGTGGCTGCGAACAGAACTGTTTCGCTGGTGGGGCTGTGGGCGAGGCAGCTGCAGGCAGGCAGGCGGCCGTTACCCAGGCTTTCCAGAGAGTCAGTGCCCGCGCCCCAGGCAAAGGGACGGCCCTGCAGCCAGCAGCCCTGCTGGAAAGTCTGTGTAAGGGACACCTGGAGGAAGCAGGGCCTCCATCGCCTCTCCGCCCCCCGTAACCCTGTATTTCTCGGCCCAAGGCGGGTGCTCGCCAGCCTCCCACCCCAGGGACGCCGGCCGGTCCCCGAGGCTCACCCCATCTTCACCGTCTGAAAGCTCGCTACTGGTTGCTCCTAGCGAATCAGAACTTTCCCTCTTTCATCTGGGTTGAAAAGCCCTTTGTGAGACCGGGAGTGACCCGAAAGTAACCTCTCTGTTCCTGTCTGAAGGGAAAGCGTTCCCAGCTCCGGCGCCCGGCGGTGCCAGGCGGGCGCATACGAGCCCTTGGCTATGCCTCGGAAGCCCGGCCGCTCGCCCGTGCCAGTCGCCGCCTCGGAACCGGGCCAGCAGCGAGCCGAGAAATTGCGAAGCAAGAGCTTTATTCTTTTCCCCTAGTTAGTAGCTTGAAACCGAAGTTTCCACATTTTTCAGGATTTGATGTCATGACATTCCCATGTATGACTGCATTTTGAAAAACAAAGCCGTGTGTGCGCGCGTGTGCTGGAATGCGAGAGGCCCGGCCTGCGGCTGAGAGAATAAGCTCCAGGCCGGAACCCGGGGTGCTGCCGCGGGCTCGAGGTGCTGGCCTGTCCGGGACCGTCTGCAAGCGAAACGGTAGCTTCTGAAGAGACCCGGCCCTCTGTGTGCCAGCTGTCCCTACCCCAAGTGCAGAGCAAGCAGGCTGCTACTTAAAACTCTCTCGCCTGGCACTTGAATAGTCCTTGTTTTCCGAAGGGTCCCCATGGATCTTTTCCACAGTCCCCTTTCCGTGTTAGCCTGGTCCAACACGGCTTGAAGACAGAGACATTGATAAAAGCTGGGAAGTTGTGGTCTTTCACCTTCACTGCTGACACCAGGCTCAGGTGGAGACACCATGGCCCTAGAAACAGGGCCGGGGGTGAGGGGCGGAGAGGGGCCCAGGGGTCGGGGGAAGGACTGTTTCCCCGTCTTCACGTTTAAGAGGAGGTGAAGGCAGACACGCAGTATTTTACACCCTCACAGACTGCACTAAGAAGGCCCTTGTATGTCCCCAGCACCCCAGGGGGCCTTATCTAAATGAGCTCCAGATCTGTCACCATCAGTTGGTTTTTGTGGGGGATGCAGAAGGGGGACAAGAGAGCTGGACACGGGGAATAGATGTGCAGCAGAAGCAGCTAAGGAAGAGGCTCAGGCAGTGCGGGGAGCGGAGCCCATCGTTTTACTCTAGGTCCAGAGCCTTGGCGTAGTTATGAAGTGAGCAGCGGTGAGGCTCAGCTCTGACCCTCAAAGGGTTCTCTCCCTGCCCTTCCTCCCCCTCTTCCTCCTCCTGGCACAGCCGTCATCAGAGGGACAGGAGCCGCTCAGAGGAGCCGTGGCAGGGACAGAAGCGCCCTGAGCTGGGCCTGCAGCAGCCGGCCCGGAACAAGGCAGCGCTTGTGCCTAGAAGCTTTTCGAGCCGGCCTCACGGATGCTGGGACGCTGGACAGAGAGGAACAGAAATTCCAGAGATTTTTCACGTGCAAGCGGATATTTCCTCTGAGAGTTTCTAGACTAAATAACACGCCTTGTGTCTAAGGGACGGTGTATACTGCTGACCTGGCAGTGTTCTCTGCGTGCAGGGGGAGCCGGGGGAGCCCGGGCGCCTGCAGGGAGGTGGAAGCGGAGGGGCGTGAAGCTGCCTGAATGTCTCCACGGGAAGAATCTCCGCGGCGCTCCCTCCACCTGACGCGACACCCGTGTCGCATACAGAGGGAGAATTTGTTGGTGGACCTTGGGAATGAAGTGGGCTGGGCTTCCGAGAATAAATATGCCTGGGCCTCTCATTAACCATTTTCATGCATATTTTTAATAGGCTTTATTTTTTAGAGCAGTTTTAGGTTCATAGCAAAATTGAGGGGAAAGTACAGAGATTGTCCCATATATCCCCTGGTATGAACATACCCCCCCCACTGTGAACATCCCCCACCGGGTGGAACATTTGTTACAGTCAGTGAACCTGCACTGGCACGTCATCGCCACCCTGTCTGTACATCGCGCTGGGGTTCACTGTTGGTGTTGGACGTTCTGTGGATTTTAGCAAATGTATAATGAATGACATGTGTCCGCCATCGCAGGGTCATGTGGAGCCGTTTCACTCCCTAAAAACCGTCTCCCGCATTCATCCCAACCCCCCCGTAACCCCTAGCAACCACAAATCTTTTTGCCGTCTCCATAGTTTTGCCTTTTCTAGGATGTCATATACCTGGAGTCACACGGTATGCAGTCTTTTCAGATCGGCTGCTTTCACTTAGTAATGTGCATTTCAGTTCCTCCATGTCTTTGCATGGATCGATAGCTCATTTCTTTTTAGTGCTAAATAATATTCCATTGTCTGGATTTAGCCATTTCTCTGTACAGGGTGTGGCAAAAGTAGGTTTATAGTTGTGGGGGTTTTGTGTTGGTTTTTTTATTTTTTTATTTTTTATTTCAGAGAGAGGAAGGGAGAGGGGGCGAGAGAGAGAGAAACATCAATGATGAGAGCCATTGATCGGCTGCCTCCTGCACGCCCCACACTGGGGATCGAGCCCACAACCCGGGCATGTGCCCTGACCGGGAATCGAACCTCGACCTCCTGGGTCATAGGTTGATGCTCAACCGCTGAGCCACGCCAGCCAGGCAACAGTTGTGGTTTTTATTTGCATCTCTCTGATGACTAACGACGTTGAACATCTTTTCATATGTCTGTTGTCCATCTGTACGTCCTCTTTGGAGAAGTGTCTATTCAGGTCCTTTGCCCGTTTTTTAATTGGATTGTCTGATGTTTCGGTGTTGAGCTTTATAAGTTCTTTCTAAATTTTGGATGTTACCCCCTCGTCAGATGTGTCGTTGGCAAATATGTTCTCCCATTCAGTGGGTTTTCTTTTCATTTTGTTGATGGTTTCCTTTGCTGTGCAAAAAAAAACCTTTTTTAGTTTGATGTGGTGCCATTTGTTTATTTTTCCTGTTGTTTCCCTTGCCTGAGGCGATCTATCAGAAAACATTACTACGAGAAATATCAAGATTTTACTACCTATGTTTTCTTCTAGGATTTTTATGGTTTTGAGTCTAACATTTAAGTCTTTAAATCTATCGTGAGTTTATTCTTGTGTATGGTGTAAGAAGGTCATCTAGTTTCAATTTTTTGCACATATCTGTCCAATTTGCCCAACACCATTTCTTGAATAAGCTATCTTTACCCCATTGTGTGTTTTTGCCTTTGTCAAATATTAATTGGCCATAAAGGTGTGGGTTTATTTCTGGGCTCTCCCTCCTGTTCCGTTCATCTGTATGTCTGTTTTTATGCCAGCACCATGCTGTTTGGATTATTGTGCTTTTAAAAGGCTCTCTTCACACATCAGCCACATTCATCCTGGTGCCAAAGTGTCTCTCCCGTCACTGAGTCTGGTAATACTCTGAAGCTATTTTAGGCCTGAAGGACAGGATTTAGTGAACGAAGTAGTAACTTACATTAAACGCTACACTAGCCTGAAAGTGTAGCCAGCCTGCTTGCAGGAATCACTGGATTCCCTTTGAGAAGTCTGGCAGAAAAACTAATTTTAGACCAGAAATTCTAGTACTTACAGCCTATACAGCAATTCTATCTAGAAAGGTCTATATACAACCAACTACAAACTAAAAGTTCCATGAAAGAAAAACAATGAGGCTATTCCAATTTTTTGGTCAGGTGTTGCAAAGAACCTTCCTCTTCTGTCCTAACAGTTTGATACACATTTCCATGCCTTCAAGTCCGTCACTTGGTAACATCTGAATATTCTTGAGCCAAAGTTGAAATGCTGCCCCAACTTATTAACATGGGCAACCATAGTAAAAAGTATAATGTTTATGAACCTGGCTGAGTAGGGACTGCAGGAGAGTCAGGATGAGCCCTTTGGGAACAGAACCTACTATGCCTATATGTAGTGTGCTGTCTACACAGCACTGGCAGGGGCAGGGGCAGGGCAGGGGCAGGGGGAGGAGAGGAGAGGTTTTCCCCAGCACAGTCACCATCTTGGTTGAGGTGGGCTGCTCAATGAGACAGACACTAACTGTCTGGCACCGTGACTAACACGTCGACGCTCCCAACCCCCTCCTCCCGTGCCCATCTCCACTCAGGCTGGGAGGGCCAACTGCGCCTGGCCAATCAAAGGATACATGCATGGATCTCTCTGGAACCCTTCTGGAAGAGGTTTAGCTTTTCTTCTATAAGAGACAGGACTGGCCATGCCCCTTCCCCTTCTTCCTGCCTTGACGGTGGGCATGATTCCCGGAGCTGCAGCAGCCCTTGATGACCACGAGGCGACCGAGCAACCCTTTAGTGGACAGCCAGTAGTAGCCTAGTGCACAAAGGCTACTCCAGCTGCCAACCTTCCCTCCCCGGGGTGTAACTATGGCAATAGCCAGACATTGGGAATGCCTAGAACATCATTAAATCAAAGAAAACAAACTGCTGTTAAGACTAACCACTGGCCTACCACCCTCAGCTAATACAAACAGAACAAGATGTTGAAAAGCGGTTCCATTTCAATTCCGGCACAGGTCCCGAGGCAGAGAACAAACCAGTAGGTGCCAGCGACTCCTGTGTTCCAAAGTGAGGTGCTAGACCGGCTCTTCAGAGAGCTGTCTGAGAACCTGCGACCCCCCACAGGGCGGAGGCTGGCAAGGCCAAGAGGCAGAGGTTGGAAATGAGATGATTCTTTAAAGAGAATTGTTGGATGTTACGGCGCTTCCCTCCCACACACGTACAGCCCGACCGTGGGTGAGAGGAGGGCCTGAAAGGACTTCAAGGAGGCCATTCAGAGGCATGACAGACATACCTAGGAGTTTGGGGACCATGCAACTGGTGTCTGTCACATGCCTAAGAAATCTTAACAGTAAGAAGCCCTGAAGTCAGAACAAGGAGAGGTGGCTGCCCCATTGGGTACAGAGTCCTCACCCCCTGGTGTGTTCCCAGTGAGCAGATATGGGCATGAGAAAGAGGGGGCCCGGAAGGACTGCCAGGAGAGGGGCTGAGCAGATGCTAAGGCGCCAGTCGAAGATGTCCATCCCCGCGAGGGAACCACAGGTGGGGAGTCCCCCAGCTCATGGGGAGCCTCCAAGGAACCCAAAGCCCCTCCCAGGAGAAAAAATCAGCCTTAAATATTTTCTGTGGCCAAAGGAAGCAAAGGCTGATTGCATGGGTGCCCCCACACACACACTTGACCCTGGAGGGCCTGAGGCAACCAGTGAGTGGGAGGGAGGCGGGTAGCCAGAAATCGTGGGGAAATTGACAGTGAGGGTTAATTTTGTGTGTCAACTTGACTGGGCCACGAGGTGCCTAGATTTGGGGCCAAACATTATCCTGGTGTGTCTGTGGGGGTGTTTCTGGGAAAGATTAGCGTTTGGGTCGGTAGACTGAGAAAGCAGATGGCCCTCCCCCAGGGGAGTGGGCCTCGGCCAACCCAGGGAAGGCCTGCACAGAACAGGGGCTGGACGAGAAAGAATTCTCCCTCCCGAGTCTCTTCAAGCAGGGACGTTGGTCTCCTGCCTTTGGACTTAGACTCAGACTGAAACTTACACCATTGGTTCTGAGCCTCCTGTTTGCCGACTGCAAACCTTGGACTTCGCTGTCTCCATACTCCTTGGAGGCCAATTCTTTCTAGTAAATATAGATGTAATCCTATCAGTTCAATTTTCTCTGGAGAACCTGGACTCAGAAGATGCTTTGAGAAAGGCCCTCCCCCATTTCCCACCACAGGCTTCTGGCTGGGAGCAGTCCCGCTGCACAGAGACCCTGTAGACTCGAAGTGACCAGAGGACTTGTCATCCAGCAGCGCTGGAAGGTCACAGGGCTGCCAGAGACTCCGCCAGGGGGCTGAGCAGGAGCCAGCCCCCAGGCAGTATTGAACTGGCCCTGGGGAGTAAAAGGGTCTCTCTCTGGTGCACCCACAAACCCTGTCTGCGCCACACCCCAGTTTCCCAAGCGTGGCATGTGATGCCTGCAGTCGGTGTTTTTAGATGGACCTTGAGTATTTCCCAGGTCTCTTCTCCCAAACACTGAACCCCTTCTTCCTAATCGGCGGGTTCTAGAGCACAGTACCATGTGGAACGCAGGCCTCCAGTGTGTTAAGCATAGAAAGTAGCTTCCAGGAGCGCCGAATTACATGATTCCTTTTTACATGTGCATGGAGAGCAGCTCCTTTCAGAGCCATGTCATTTCCCATCCTGCAGGAATCCCGCTGCAACTGGGAGGCTTGCCTAACATCGAGGTCCAAGCAGTGTCTCGGTCTCAGCCGCTGAGAGACGAGCTGGGTCTTTGCACCAGACAGTGTGTTGAAAACCACCAACCAGGAGCCGCTGACGTTGATCTGTGTCTGCCGAATTCCCAGGAATTCTGTGGGGGTTTCCAGCCCACGTGGGAGCATCGCCAGCCTGTGCCTGGAGGAGCGGGGAGGGGAGACTGGGCAGTGGCCGTGTCCCGGCCCCCCCGCGCTCAGCTCGCCGCTGTTAACTCCAAGTTCTCCGCCCCGTGCCAAGGCCGGCTGGGTCAGCCGGGATATTTATAGAGCTGGGCAGGACTGGGCAGCAGATGTTTTCTGATATGGGAAGAGGAAGCTATTTATACTGGGGGTTAGATGAAAACTAGTCCGAGGGGAGGCTGCAGCCACAGCTGACGTTCTGTTCTCCCGATGCTGGAGGAAGTTCTCCAGGCCCTCAGGTGCCGACGTGCTGCCCTCCCTGCCTGGACAGTTCCACTCAGCAGGCGCTGCTGAGTAAAGAACACAAGTTCCCCGGGAGCGCCGTGGGCATGCCCGCGTGGTGGAGGCGATGGAGGCCGCCGGGCCTGCTCACCTGGCCAGCCTTCTCCAGAATCCCGGGGAAGCCCCTCCGGCCGCAGACCACATCCGATTCCTGGATGTTCCCAGAGTGCCTGCGGCTGGCCCTTTCCTGCCGTCCTTCCACGCCAGGTTAGCACTCACGGCCTGTGCCACGCCTCCCCCACCCGACCAGGCCCAGCAGCCCCGATGGCTGAGAGGGTTTCTCCTCCGTCTCCCAGGGGATGTCCGGCCACCCTGGCTGCCTTCACCGAGGACCTGTTGGGTCGCTTTAGCCAGAAGCCCCTAACCCCTGACGCTTCTCTTAGTAACTTTGCAACCACTGGCCCTCCCCTGCACTTCGGCTGTAAATGCCCACGCTGTATTAGGGGCTGAGTCCAGCCTCCCTCCCTCACTGCGAGGTCCTGTGTGAGTGTCATGCCCCCCCCGAATGACACCTGCTCACCATCTTCAGCACGTGTCACTGAATCGTTTGTTTTTCAACAGGAGAAACGGCTTAACCCATCGGACTGCAGCTGAGTTTTCCTCTCTTGCTCAGTGGGCGGCTGGACTCCGTATGTGGAAAGACAGAGGCAGCGGGCCCGTGGGGGCTGGAGGCAGGGAAGGGTGACTGTGCAGGAAGGGTTAACACTCCTGGACGGCAGACTGGGGCTCAGAGATGGAGCTGATGGAGGTGAGAGAGGAAGGGCTCGCTGGTTAAGCTTTGGGGCATGGGGAGGGGGGGCAATGATAAAATGAGGAAGGTGGAAAGAGGAGGAAATATGAGTTTTAAGTGTTTTTAGGAGGCAGAGACAGAAGCTGAGAGGCACCCACCAGGCTGAGATTGTTTCCTGAGCCCTAAATAAGAACCCATCTGGGGCAGTGGTGACCAGGACACAGGCCTCCAGGGGACAAAGGGCCAAGCTGATCCTTAGAGGCTCCCAACGAAACCAGAGCTGCTGTTGAGACCCAGGCCCCAGCCCTTCAGGGGTGGCCTGGGGACTGGACAATTCAAGGGTCTAGATTGTGAGGCCTCTGGGCATGAGGGTGGGGGCCGGGCGGGGAGGCTGCCTAAACTACCAGCCACGTGGGGCCTGGTGAGGCCAGGAGCCTGTCCCTGGTGGAAACGGCACTGGATGGAAGATGCTTGGCGAGACTAGACGTTGGCAAACTGGGAGACAGACCCACAGGCCAACACTGTAGACTGCTCCCGGGCAAGAGTACAGGCCCTGACTACTGCGGAATTGGGGGACAGGGATCACCCTGCTTTGCATCCTGGTGACTTTTACACACCCATGCATTCACACAAGTGCTCACACACACCATTTTGTGGCTCGGCCCCTCTATCCCTTGCTCACCTGGTGGGATAGTTGAGATCCCTCTCCAAGGGGTGGCTTCACCTCCCACCCCCTCAGGACACCTAGGCTGGGCATCCCCAAATACCTGAGCAGCTTTCCGTTGGGGGGCCCTGTGGACAGTGAGAGCTGTGACGATGAGCGGCTGCCCCTGGACAAACCTCCCCAGTACGTGTGGCCAAAGAAAGTGGCCCAACGCCTGTGTGGCTGAGGGCCTCCGTCACAGTATCCTTATAACGACCAGCAGCTACCAAGAAAGAAACATCCGGGTGCAGTTTCCTGGCACAGCGACTGTGCCCAGGATCAACAGGGTCTGTTTGGATAGACTCTTGTCAGAGAAGGGCTCCGTTTGGTCGTATCCAAATAGGTCGACGCTGTACTTGGAAAGGGGGAGAATTATTCTGGAGTCTAAAGTGGATTGGAAATTACTGTGGTTGTTCAATACAAAAATGGGTTATCTTATCAAAGAGGTGTTGTCAGATCTGCTGTTTTCTCCTAAAATCATCGGGTTACCTGGTAGGAAACTGCTGTGCCAATGTGCAGTTCGCAAAGTGGCGTGATTGTGAGAATCTGGCCTGACGCTTTGAACTTGGGAAGCGAGACCAGAGTAGCGATAAAGGAGGAGTGTGGCGCCCTCTGGCGAGGGCCGACCAGAGCACCCAGAGTGGGCTTCCACCTGCGGGGGACTCCAGCCTCTGTCTCCTGTCACCTAACACCTTCCCACTTTTGTGTAAAACCCAAGATTCATGGCTTTGCACAAGGCCCCTCGGAGCCCACACCTTCAGGCAACGTGGAGCTGATGTGGCTCAATCTTAGAAGATCTCATTTAGATTTTGACCAAGAGGGGAGGTGGGTGTTGATCCAGAGTTGTGGGCCCATCACCACAATTCGTTTTAAAACAGCTTTATGTTCTAAAGAACCCGCCAGAAGAAACCCTGCTCCGTTCAGCCATCATCCCCAATCCTCCCATCCCCTCTAGCCCTGGGAAATCACTAACCTACGTTCTCTATGAATCTGTCTATTCTGGTCATTTCATGTAAATGGAATCATACAATCCATGGTCTTTCACGTCTGACTTCCTTAACACAGTGTTTTCAAGGGTCATCCATGCAGCGACGTGGATCAGTGTTTCATTCCTTTTTACGTCTGATTAATTTTCCATTGTGTGGCTAGGCCATGTTTTATTTATCCATTCACAGAAATAGCCATTTGAGCTATTTCTGTTTTTCGGCCATTGTGAGTACTGCTGCTCTGAACATTCGTGAACACAGTTTTTTTTGCGCAGAGCTTTTCATTTCTCTTGGGCAAATACCAAAGAGTGGAATTGCTGGGCTATATGGAAACTCCACATTTAACCTTTCCGGGAACTGCACCCACCTTCCACCCCTATTCACTTTTCAGGGGTCCTAGGGATTGGTCATTCGTATTTGATAACACAAGAGCAGCACCACTGATTTTTAGAATCCAAAAAGATTGTAAACAAATATTAGAATTAAATCTCAATTTTAGCTGAGAAAGTTGACTCACCAGCTGCTTTGGTTAGATGAAATTAATAATCATAACTTTTTAAATCCAATTTTGTTTTGACTTTTGTTGAGAAGACTTCTCAGTCAAACTAGCGCGTTATCGTTGTGTCCCTCAGAAGGAAGGGGGCAGGGAAGGTCACGTGATTTCCCTTGGCCATCAGCGGGGTGATCTTCAGGGATCATTTGTCCATTCAGTGACATTTATCGAGGCACAGGTGCAGGTCAGGTCTAGGCTCAGGTACTCCAGGTCCACGGGTGGGTAAGACCAGCACTGCCCCCGCCGTCCTGGGCCAAGTTCTAGTATGGGAGAGATCAGACAAAAACGGACAAAATCATTGCTTTGCAGATAGCAGGGGACCTGAGAGAAATTAGCACAGGTGTTGGGGGGAGCTGCTTCGAATAGGATGGCCAAGGAACCCTTTTCCCACGAGGGGTGTTAGTTTTGCTGCATAACAAGTTGGCGCAAACTCAGCAGGTGGGTGATGCTCCACTGTGTGGATATACCACAATTTATGTATCCATCCACCTGATGATGGGCATTCGGGTTGTTTCCGGTTCTTGCTTGTTATGAGTCATAGGCTCCCATGAGCATTCGCATACAAGTCTTTGTATGAATCTATATTCCCTTTTCTTTGGGGTAAACTTTAGGAGCAGAGTGGCTGGGTCATACGGCAGTTGTATGTTTACTTTTTTTTTTTCCATATGGAACGCTTCACGAGTTTGTGCTTCATCCTTGCGCGGGGGCCATGCTAATCTTCTCTGTATTGTTCCAATTTTAGTACGTGTGCTGCCAAATCAAGCACAATGTTTAGCTTTTTAAAAAGCTGCCAAACTGGTTTCCAAAGTGGTCGTGGGGTTGTACATTCCCACCAGCAATCTGTGAGAGTTCCAGTGGCTCCACATCTTTGCCAGCACTTGGCATGGTCAGTCTCTTTCATGTTAATCATTCTAAGAGCTGTGCAGCGCTATCTCACTGTGGTTTTAACGTGCATTTCCCTAATGACTAATGAAACGTTTTCTCATATGTTTATTGGCCATCCAAAAAGGAGCATATAGCTTATTAAACAAAATAAGCATCTGTTTGTTTGTTCAAGTATTTGGCTTATTTTTAATGGGGTTTTTTATTATTAACTTTTCAGAGTTCTTTATATTTTTTTAATACAACTCCTTTGTCAGATATATGATTTGTAAATAGTTTATAACAGTCTGTGGCCTGTCTTCAGTCTTTTAACAATGTGTTTCAAAAAACAAAACAAAAGTTTTTCATTTGAATTAAGCCCAGTTTCTATCGATTTGTTCTTTTATGGATTGTGCTCGTGGTGCCATTTCTAGGAAATCGTTGCCTAACCCAGTGTCACACGGTTTTCTCCTGTGTTTTCTTCTGAAAGTTTTATATGATTAAGTTTTACACTTAAGTCTGTTTGGAGTTGATGTTTTTATACAATGCAAGGTATGGAGCAAGGTTCTTTTTTATTTTGGGGGGGTTTTTTGCATGGAAATTCAGTTGTTCCAGAACATTTGTGGAAATGACTGTTCTTTTTCCACTGAATTGCCTTTGAACCTTGGTTGAAAATCTGTTGTCCGTATTTGCGTGGGTCTATTTCTGGGCTCTCTATTCTGTTCCTTCCATCTCCTTGCCTGTCTCCATGCCAGTACCACACTGTCTTGATTACATAGCTTTATAAGTCTTGAAATCAAGGCATGTGGGCCCTCCTCCTCCGCTCTTCATTTTCAGTCATTTGGCTGTTCTGTGTCCTCTGTGTTTCCATTTAATTTCAGAATCAGTTTTTGTCAACTTCTATCCCAAAAGAAGCCTGCTGAAATCTTGACTGGGATTACCTAAAATCTATAGATCCATTTGGGGAGAATGGACACCTTAACAGTATATTTTAAAATTGAGATATAACTCACCTACCATAAAATTCACCATTTTAAAATGCACTATTCAGTGGCTTCTGGAATCTTCACCAGGTTATACAGCCAGCAGCACTATCAAATTCCAGGACATTTTCATCCCCCGGAAAGAAACCCTGTCCCATTAGCAGTTACTCCCCACCCCTTCCTCCCGCAGCCCCTGGCAACCACTAATCTACTTTCTGTCTGTACGAATGTGCCTACTCAGGACATTTCATATCAATGGGCTCATACATCATGAGACCTTTAGTGTCTGGCTTCTTTCACTCCGCATGATGTTTTCAAGGCTCACCCGGGCTACAGCAGACATCTCAGAAGTGTTGCGTCTATAGCGCCCAAATGAATGGATAAATACACAGGCCTGGGACACTCTGCAGAAGTTGCCTTTTAGAATTAAGCCCCTGAAGTCACCTTTTGAAACATATATATATTTGTTTATTCTTCCTCAAAGTAAACCGTGTAATTAATTTCCAAATTACCAAGGGGCTGGCTGGCTGGAGTTTGTAAAATCACTGAAGCTGAGAGTTGACGGGAACTCCCGTAGTCGAGAGGTGGCAAACCTGTTGCCCAGGGGCCAAGTTGGCAGGCAGATGGGTTTGTGGGGCTTCTACAGGGCGTCCTTAACATGGCAGCCAGCATCTCAGAATTTGGGAGTTTTCACAGAAACTTCTTTTAAAAAATCAGATGTCTGGCAGGCGCCGAGCTCACCTCCCCCTGGAGGTGGAGGGCTGGGTGGGGAAAGGAGCCTCTTGTCCAGGTCTGCTTGGAGCCCACCACCCCGCGGGGCCTGTGCCCTCACACGCCCCCCCCCCCCCCGGCAGATTACCCGCCTGGCCTGTAGGCCGGTGACTTTGCATCTCCCCACAGTAGTCCAGTCTCTTCCTGTCACAGATAAGCCCTGGGGAGGCCATGCGATTTTCCTGGGGGCAAGCAGTGAGCTAGGGGCAGGTCACCAACGCTAACAGTGACCCCTGTGCTTTTTCCCACTCTGTGGACATCTCCGCCCCACCAGGGTGACCAGCTCATCCCTGCTGGCCTGGGACTTCTCCAGCTTGAGAAGGCCAAGAACTGGACTAGCCTCAGTCCCAGGCTAAGGGACGGTCACTCCTCCTCCTCTAGCTCCCCCCCTTCTTCCCACCAAAACATAATAAATAAAATTAAATATTTAAGTTACATTAAAAATGTTTTTTAAGCCAGGTTTTGCTGACCTAAGATTTCACCTTTTCTCCAGCCTGCTTGCTGGGCCAGACGTAATAGCTGCCACCACCACTGTCCCTAGTTTCTTTCCCCCAGAGGTGCACCGTGCCACCCTCCGGGCGGTGACCAGGCAGGACTCACCATTCCGGGTTTGCGGGGACCCAGCGCCTGTCACTGGGCCTGGCGACACCTGGCCCTCGAAGGGACCCCAGGCCCAGCTGACAGATGGCAGGGTCCGCCCCTGCTTACGGTTAGGCGGCCGACTGCGCGGGACCCAGCGAGCCGATGACGAAAGCTGTGAAGAGCACGTTGTTATAGGACTTTTCATAGTTTCCCAAGTAAACGTTACCCTTGCTGCTGCTTGAATTACTAATGCCTTGGACGGGGAGTCCGAACTCCGTTCCCAGACGGACTCCTCTTTTCCCCGTCACGAGGCGCCGAGCGCTGCTGTCCAGTTGTTTTCCCCGCCCGCCCGCACCCGCAGCCCCTGCGGGGGAGCCCCGGTTCGCACGGCCCCTCACTCCCGCTGCTCCGCACCAGCTCCTTACCCCGCAGGCAGGCGGCTCCCGAACCTGATGCGGCTGCGGAACCGGGAGCCGGGCGCAGCCGGGCACAGAGTCCCCTCCACGGGGACTCCGCTGTCAACAGGCAGCTCCCGCCGGAGAGGACCCTGCGGGACGCGCCACCTGCGGCGGCCTCCCGGAGACGCCGGGGAAAGCGCCCTGGTCCCGCCGCCTTCATGACTGCTTAGCAAAGCCAGTAAACAGATGGTTTGGTTTAGAGAAAATATGCAGCCAGGGTTATTAAAAATAAAAAAATAAAAAAGGAAGAAAGCAGAGGAATGAGGAGAGGAAAGGGAAAGGCAGGAAGGCTTGTCCGCAGCAGGACCGGTGACAGCTCGTAAATCCCCGCGCCCCGGTTCTGCGTGTGTCCCTGCTCCGAGCTGCGCCGTCCTCACCGAGCCCGTGGGCCCTAAAGAGGCCCAAACAAAACCGTGTCCTGCGGAAAGCGCGCTGCGCCGTCCCCCAGCCTCCTCGCACACACACCCTTGACGTTCTGCTCAGACCAGCCTGGCGGCGCTCGGGGCAGTGGAGGCGTTTGTCCCTGTCCTTTGGGGAGGCTGGTCACGCAGTAGCTGGCCACGGCGGAGCTGACCTGGCTGTAAGGGGAGGGAACACGAGCAATCTCAGAGATCTCCCTGGAGGAAGAGGAGCCCAGACTGGATCTCCTGCAGGATAGAGAAGGCGTTGGGGGCAACCTCGGCCAGAATGAAGCTGCTGGCCTGCTTGGTCCTGAGACCTTCCTGTGAGAAAAAGTCCAGCACGTGCGACCTCAGGATCGAACCACAAGATGAAGAGTCAAGCAAGGAGGGGGCAAAAGTGCCTCCTACGTGCTCTAGAAACCGCCTTCCCACACCCTCAGCATCTCCTTGAGGGTGACACCAGGGTGCCAGGACTCCGTGGGTGGGGGCAAAGAGAGAAGAGAGGATTGGGGGGTGGCACTGTCTTCTTGTCAGCAGAATAATATTCCAACCCAGCTTGGAGGGAACCTGTCCCACATCTGAGAGAGAAAAGCCACGAGAGGGCAAAAGAAACGAAATGTAACTCCAGGACCTATAAGCAGCCCCGAAGAGCAAGGCCTGCACGGGCGGGACCTTGGGCGAGCACCCCAACATGGGCGGGCAGAGCTCCGTGTCGCCTGCTTCAGCTGAAGCGACGTGCTCAGAAATAGGAAGGGACAGGGCTGGCAAGGCGCTGGAGGGAGGGACAGGCGGATGCCAGCTGCAGAGACCCGGCCCGCTCAGCTCAGGCGGCGCCGAGGGTGGCCAAGGGCACGCCGCCCCGAGGGTGGCCACAGACCTGTGCTCGGTCGGCCTGTCCCAAGTCCAAGAAAATAAGTACAGAAACGACGAGTAAGCCCTGGGAAACTCCCTCCTGCCTTCTCCCTTGTTAGGTTTGTCCTGTTACAGTTCATGAAATGCAACTTTGTGAACGTTCAACCTAATGAGAAAAAAAAAATGTGAGTTTACGCAGTCGGCCCTCCCTCCATAAACCCGGGTTCATGAATCAAAACTGTTCAGAAAAAAAGTTAGGGAGCTGCAGATGCGCACAGCGCACGTAGTAGGCCTGCAATGGCTGCGTCTGTCCTGAACAGGTGCATTTGTTCTTGTCATACCCTAAACAATACAGTGTAACAACTATTTACACAGCACTTACATTGCACTGGGTGTTATGAGTAACCCAGAGGTGATTTAAAGTATCCAGGGAGGTGGGCATAGGTTATATGCAAAGACTCTCATTTTATGCGGGGGACTTGAGCATCCTCGGATTTTGGTATCCTTGGCGTGAGGGGTGCGTGGGACCGACCCTTGAGAATATGGAGGAACAACTGTATTTTGTAACACTTTTGTTTCTTCTATTGCATCTTCCCAGGTACGGCACAGTTGTTGTATTTCAGAGGCAGCAGCCTGCCGTGGATTGTTAAAAGCTGGGCCTTCTCTGCACGTGGTGTGAGACTCACTGGCCAAGGGGGTATAAAGCCCCAAGAGCTGCTCCCCTTCCCCTTTCGGAGGCAGAAAGCATGAAACCCCTGCAGCAGCGGGGGCCCAGGCCCACCCACGCCACAGGGGCACTCGGGGAAGCTGCTGGGTCCCCTGCCCACACGGACCAGGCGTGAAAACAGGCAACTGGAGCCAGCCCTGCAGCAGAGAGGCTCACTGGCCAGCAAAGAGTGTGTGGGGAGCCCCAGGCCTCCTGCTAGGACAAGCGAGGGTTTCTGGAGAACTCCCTGGTGGCCTTGTTATGACTCTGGGGTCACCCTTCTTTCTCCTTCCCTGCTCCTCAGGTGGAGACAAGCCGGGGAGTCCAAGTTGTGCCGCACAAGGAAACAGAACGCTGTGCCTTTTTGAAAAATCAGTATCACACACACACCCCCAATTCTATGTACGCTTCCCAGTCCCTGTCTTGACACCACATGGCCTGTGGGACAGGGAAGGTGCCTTCTAGTCTGCTCTGTTCTCTCCTCCCTGGAGCCAGCGGTGAGAAGGGCCACTCAGGTCTCAGAACCTGAACGTGCTGCTGGCTTCAACCCAGGAGAGAACGTGGTGTATGATCATTTATATAAAGTACAAAAACAGGCCAAACTAAGCTACGCTGTCAACAGCTAGGATCACGGTTACCCCGGGGGTATGGTTTCGGGGAGTGGGGACAAGGGAGCCTTTCGGGGGGCTGCCCCCTGCTGTTTACGGCCCTGGGTGCTGGTGAAAGGGTGCGTTCAGTTTGGGGGGGAAATGTCCACTTATGGTCTGCACGCATTCTTCGTGTATATTAAGCCCCAATAAAAAGTTTGAAAAACCTATTGGCTCCAACCGTAGCGGCAAAAACAAAATAAAATATTGGGACAGAGGTCCCGCCTGACTGCCCTGCTTGTGTGGAAAGCGCTGAGCGGTAGGCGCTCAAAAAGAAACAATTCCCCGTAGGAGAGGCTGCGATCCGGTTTCTGGGTCACTGTTTTCCCAGGTGGGTGGGGGTGGGGGACGGTTGACTCATTTTACTCGTCCCCACCGTGTGGGGCTGGAGGGGGGCCAGGGGCTGGGAGATTTGAGCTGTTGCCTTGGTAATTCTTAAATATTGGCTCAAAGTCACGACGGTAAAATAAATAAGCAGGAGCCTTGAGGAGCTCGCCGAGGCCCGGCCCATAGTTCCAGGCCCCAGGCAGAGCCCGTGCACTGAGGTGGCTGCCGAGCAGGGAAGCGGGTGGGTCTCTGGGGGAGACGCAGGGCAGGCTGGGGGGGGGGGGTGGACCCTGAGGCTCCGTGCAGGGTCCAATATTTAAGCCAGTCTTTAAGCGTTACCATCCGTCATGCTCCATGCCCTGTCTAGGATTCTCCCCAAGTCCTTGCTCACGGTGATCTTGCAATTTCGTGGCCAAGCACCCAAATCCAGAGCCTGGGGGAAACTTTCTCCATCTCTGAAGGCGGGTGGACACGGAGGGAGTCCGCAGAGCTCACTGCTACAGGCAGCCATGCTCGCTTCCCGAAGGGGGGGGGGATAGAGGTGTTTCTAGAGGCCAGGAGCCACGATGCCCCGACTCCGGGCCACATCCAGAAGCCGGGAGCAGGAGAGTGGAGCTTCCCAGCCACCGAGAAGAGAAGGCTGGTCCGGGGGGTAGAACAGAGCTTTGACCACGATAAACCCTCAAGCCCAGTCCTGGCTCCGCGGCCAAGAAGCTCTTGGACATGAAGTATATAGCAAGCATGTCCTTTCCTCCTCTGGGCCTCAGTTTCCCCATCTGTAAGCTGTTATTTTTACGGAGCCCCGCCCTGGGAACAAATCCCTTCGAAGCTTATCCCTGCAGGCTGCTCCCATGAGCTGGTCCAGGGTTCACGGTCCCACTGCCCTTGGAAAGTGGAAACTGCTCCCTCACCCGTCCCTAGAAGCATCCAAACCGGCAGCCTCTGGAAAGCCTCGGCTCAGGAGGTCTGCTAGTCCCGCCTGTGCGCCGGGGAGGGGAGCGAATACACCCTTGGGCAGGGGCTGGGTGGGGACAGCTCCCTCTGGGCGACGTTGAAGCAATGGGCGGGCGCCGGGAGGGGCCCCGAGTGTGTGACAACCGGCATGAGGTCACGGCTGTCCTCCGGCTGGGTGCAGTGTGTCAGCAGGCAGCCGTTGGCCGGCTGTGCTGTGACTCATGGCGGTGAGCATTCCTCCTGCAGCCCTCGGCCCTCAGCCTGCAGCCTCCCTTCCCAAACGGCCTCCTGTTCTCACCCCCTCCAGGCTGTCCTCCAGGGCTCCAGCCTCAGACAGTGGGGGGGGCGGGGGGGCGGGGGAGACAGTGCACCAGCAGGGGCGGGTGCGCCCTGGGGACCCTGGGGGTGCTCCTTCTGACGTGCTGGTCCTCTTGGGGTCCACAGGCAGCACAGTGATAAGCGTGAGTGTCACTGAGCAGTGCTACGTGCTGTGTCTCCAATGCCTTGGGTGGTAACTGTCCTTCGAGGGGTGTTTTCATTCCCTAGGGCTGCTCGTAGCAAATCACCACAAACTGGGTGGCTCAAAGCAACAGAAATTAGTTCTCTCAGATCTCAGGGGGCCGGAAGGAAGTCTGAAATCAAGGGCGGGGGGTCACACTCCCTCTGAAGGCTCCAGGGGAGAGTGCTCCCTGGCCCCCTCCAGCGCCAGGAGTTCCTAGGCTTGCGGGATGATCTCCCCTGAAGACCCCTAACTAAATACATCTGCAAAGACCCTATTTCCAAACAAGGCTGCATTTTGAGGGTCTGGGCGGGCATGAATTGGGGGACCCCCTGTTTACAGATGAGGCCAGAGGACAGTGGAGTGGAGTGGTTAGTCTAGAGTCCCTTTAGCTGGTAAGGAGTGGAATCAGGGGTCAAACCCAGGCTCGTGGCCCCAGGACCCACCATACTGTCTGCCAGAACCCAACATCACGAGAACGGCACATCCATGCAGGAGGGGAAACCCTCAGCCTTCGCGAGCAAAACACAATTGCTCTCTTCCTTCAGCTGCGCTCGAGTCCCAGGAAGGAGCTCATAAAATCACTCCCGGGGGCTCCGACCCAGGATCTGCACTGTAAACAGGCCCTGCACCCACGGGTCCAGGACGGGGCCCTGAGAATCCCCAAAGCATCCACTGAGACCAGACCCGGGCCTGTCCCCAGCTCAAGGTAGAAACAGAGCACAGCTGAGCCAGAGGAGCTGGTCCCTGCGTCCGCACCAGACGAGCCCAGGGCCAGGCCTGCGGGGACCAGAAGTCCTCACCCTGCCACAGCCAGCTGGTGCCCAGCAACCCAGGGCAGAGGGTTTGGATTCAACCTCCTGTTACTGAAGGAGCTGGTGCAGGCTCATCCCGGGTGACCCCCCAGGCGGCTCGGGCTCTGCCCAGACCCCAGGATGGAGGGTTGGGGGAGGCCCAAAGAGTGAGCCAAACCCTCTTTCTCCTTTACGGTCACAGTGCGAATAGCTTTTCCCCAAGCCCAGCCCTCTCCGTGGTGGCGTCATCTGCGCATTCTCCGTGCCAAGTGACATGGAAACCTGGCCCTCCGAGTCCTCCCGCCGGTGGGAGCCACAGCCCTCACCCTGCGTAGGGCAGCCCCCGGAGGGAAGCAGGCACAGCTGGCAAACAAGGCGCGCTTGGCATCTCCCTGGAGCTCGCTCTACCAAGTCTCATGAAAATACGTGAGCTCAGCTTCTGGACCAGCCACCCAGGTCTCCAGCCCCTGCAGTGGGAAGGGGACCTGCCAGTGACCACTCCCGGAATTACCTCTGCATTACAATCCTCTGAGGGTGGTGAAGGGAGAAAGCAGGAGGAGGGAGGAGGGAGGAAAGAGTCACATCACCCAGCAGCACCCCAGGATGCCGGGGGATGGACATGTGCTGTGTCTTTATTTTTTATCGAGGTGAGATTTACATAACACAAAATTAGCCGTTGTAAAGTGGACAGTTCAGTGGTATTTAGTGCGTTCACAGTGTCGGGCAACCACCACGTCTACTTAGTTCCAAAACATTTCATCATCCCAAAAGAAAACCCATTTAACAGTCACTCCCCATACCCCTCCCTCCCAGCCCCTGGCAACCCCCAGTGTGCATTCCTGCCCTTCGGATTTATCTATTCTGGACATTTCAGGTAAATGGGGTCTCCCACTATGTATGTGACCGGACATCTGTTGCTTTCCCCTGCTCCACACCCCATTTCCCCTTCTCCGGATCATAGCACCTGCATTTAACCTTGGGGAGGTCATCCCATCCCCCCTTCCTCTATCCATGTGGCTGCACCACATCCTGCTCACAGGGCAGGGCCCATGACCCAAGCCTTGCAAACCAGTCACTGTGACCGGTTCAGGGATGGATTTGTGACTCAGTCCCAGCCAATGAGATCAACTGTAGGACTTTTCCCAGAGCGGGGGCCCCAACACTCTGCAAAAAGGGAGCCTGGAGTTGCTGGCAGCCACCTTTGCCACCAGGCAAGGAGTGCCCACCTGAGCCTAAAACCCACATGGAAGAAATCAGAGACAATAGGGGAGGCCAGTTCTTGTCGACACTTGTCTGAGTGCCTGGATCCAGCTCTTCCTGAAGGTGAAGCTCTCTATCCTCAGACATTTCACTTTTGGAAGCTGGTCAACCTTTTGTGCTCAGAACAGCTGGAACTGGGTTTCTGTAATACGCAACTAAGAGGAACCCAAACAATACATGTGGCAAAGGTGGCTCCACCTCACTCACCCGCCTTCACAGCTCCCCAGCCCTGATAGAATAAAAACCAGCTCTTTAGCAAGGAGCACAGGGCCTTCCAGCTCTAGCCCTGCTTCTCTCCCCTTTGTCCCTCCGCCTCTTATTTAATACATCAGCCAGACAATTCACAGTTCACACACACACACACACACACACGCACACACACACACACACACACAGAGGATGCTTTCCCGCCTTCGGGTCTCTGCTCCTGCTGTCTCTTTTGCCCGGAATGCTCTCATCACCCCACCTGGACCCCCAAATGTTTACTCACCCTTCTGTCACTCGATTCAGGCATTACCTCCTCCAAAAGGCCTTCTCTGACTCAGCGCCCCACCTCTCCTCCAGCTGGAAGCTGCGTCCCCCGGCTCCACACAGCCTCGTGTGTGGTTCAGTCACAGCACTTGCCTACACATTGTTTTTAATTATCTGTCCATGTCTCCTCTCCGCCCCCAGCACACCCAAACCAGGATCCTGCGGGGCCAAGTCTGTGCCTGGCTCACTGCTGACCAGCACAGTGCTCAGCCCACAGGAAGGCCTCAATACATATCTGTTGAATGAATGAATGAAATGCCTTGGAACACTGCTTTATTTTTTTAAATATGTTTTTATTGATTTGGGGGAGAGGCAGAGAGAAGGAGAGAGAGAGAAACATTGGTGGGAGAGAATCAACATCAATCAGCTGCCTCCTGCACGCCCCCTACTGGGGATCGAGCCCGAAACCCAGGCGTGTGTCCTGACTGGGAATCAAACCAGTGACCTCCAAGGGCATGGGTCAACACTCAACATCTTAGCCACAGCGGCCGGGGGGAACACTGTTTTAAAAGAGAACTTATTTTCCAAGTGTTTCCCAAAGATAGAGTTTAAATTTATACCAGCAGCCTTCCTCTAGGCAAGCGCTGTGTTTTTAAGGATGCAATTTCTAATATTTCAGTGATTGGCCTTCCCAGTGGAGCAGCAGGAGGTTGCCTCCCGGCTCCAGAAAGCAAGGTTTTACTCCTGCCCTTGAATGAACAGCTTGTTCCTGAAGGAAAAACAAAACAATAAAACCGGATTCTAGGTAAAGGGCCTCCCGTTCACCCAGTGAGAGGGAACGTGCTCCTGGAAGGGCACACGGCTCCAGGGGCCCTGTGGCTCCTTCCAGGCCTGGAGCAAGGCTGACGCTATAAACCCCGTGCAGGAGAGAATGTTCCAGGCGCCCACGTGGCCCGAACCACCTCTCCCGCAGAGGGTTCGTGAGGGAGCCTCACGGGGCAGGGCCCAGCCTCACAGGTCGCAGGCTCCTGTGACAGCCGACTCTGCTCCTGGGAAAAGGAACAGGTGAAATTCCAGCCGCAGGAGCCGATCACGTTGCAGGTGGCCTCTGCCCTCGCAAGGAGGCCGCTTCTGCAGCAGAGCGGGGAGACTCTGCGGCGGCCCGACCTCCGCCTTGGCCCCTGCCGCCTGTGAAGGATCAGGTGGTGAGCAGTCTAAGTGCTTCTCTTACTGCTCGAGCCCCAGAACCTCGCTGTGCTCGGTGCCAGGCTGATGGCTGCACTTGCTCCGTGGTCTCTGTCACCATCCTGGAAGCTCTGAGCACAGGGCCTGGACCTCTCATCCCTCGGTCCCAGCACCTCCACGGTGCTCAGAGGTCACTTTTTTAGAGAACCTCCCCCCCCATCCCTGTATAAGAGAGTACCCACGCCCCCAGCCCAGTCGAGGCCAGCCCAGTCCACCCCCACCCTGACTCCTCCGGTTTTATCTCTCCCCGGGGTCTCTTATCAACACAGGTTGTCCTCAGGGCCTAGATCAGTTCTTGGCACATAGTGGGGCCTCAGTAAATACTGGGGGGAGGTGATCACTCCCAACAAGACAGGCCCTAAGACTTTGATCTCGTAAAATGCTAACTATGCAAATTGTTAAAGAACAAAACTCAGCCAAATAACTATGAAGATGGAATTGGCTTTACTAAGCGATTCACAAACTGGGCAGCATGCCACCCCCAACCAGGAGGGTGCGCCGAGGCTCCCAGGGGTTGTACAGAACGGGAGGTTTTATGGGCAGGAAAAGGGTGGGACCAAGAAGTGAAGATCAGATTATTTCAGACAAGGACACCTTTCCTTAGGGGAAGGCAGGGGTCTTATCAGGCAGACAGGCTACCTTGCTACGGTGGATCAGGAAATTCCAGATGGATTGGTTTAAAATTCCACTCCCGGGAGAGGCAGAAACTGCAATTAGGTTAGGCATTAAGTTTGGGTTTGGTGACAAGGCTGAGCAAAAGTGACTCTATTCTGAAATGCTGTTTCTGTTTTTTAACAGAAGGAATGAATGAATGAACACTAACAATCAGTCCAACGGCCAGGAGCAGTGGTTCTCACCCTGGCTGCACATGAGAATCCTCTGGAAGCTTCTAAAAACCTGGGCCCCTCCCACACCACCTGGAGCAGAATCTCTAGGGAGTGAAGCCGGGCTCACCTCCCCCCCCACCCTGGGTAATTCTAACACATGAAAAGGGTCCAGATCACTGGCTGAAGACCAAACACTCCTGGGCCCCCATCCAGAGATGAAAGGTGTCTCCTCCGCCTTCACCCTCCGGTCTCACAGGTGCCTGGCAGTGCCAGGTAGCAACCGTGAAAGGGGACCGGTGGCAGAGGGGGCTTTGGTGTGACTTGGCTTTGAAACCACTGTCACTTTCGTTCTCTCGGGAGTAGAAAGAACAGAGCCCACCCCCTTGCCACTCACAGCGCGGGTCCCAGACCAGCAGCAGGCATCACCTGGATGCTGGAAAAGCAGCATCTCAGGCTCTGCTCATTAAAACCTGTGCGATTCCTGGTACACTCTCGCTCCCGAAGGGCTGCCCTAGCGTGTGTCAGGCCCACGTGGAGCCATCGCACCGCGGTCCCGGCCTTCCGCATGCGCCGCCTGGGTGTGCTGGGTGCCACTGGGGAGGTCACTTACCATTTAGGGGCCTCAGTTTCCTTGCCGGCACATGAGAGGACCAGAGAAGACGATCTGAACGCTTCTGCCCACTCCAGGTCAGCTTCAACGAGCAACGGGCATGAAACTGCCTCTCCAGCCAGGAACGGTGGGCAGAGGAACCACAGGCAGCAAAGAGCCAACAAATGTTTGCTCAGCTCGGCCGGAGGCCAGAGCCCATTGGTTATCCAGGGAGCACCCCCCTTCCTCTGGCCCCTCGTCGGGCCCTGGCTCCCTGGGGGATACGCGTGTCCTCTGCCCACCACGGCCACTCCCCGCAGAATAGCCCCTGAGACTTTGATCTTGTGAAACGTCAACTGTATCAGGCCAAGGAGCACGTCGCGGCCCCTGGGATGCTATTATCCTCCGAAACAGGCTTTTTGCCCAGAAATCATCCTGATCCTCAGCCTATCACTTCCTTTTCATAATATCACTTCATTACTCCTCCTGAAGTCCTCCCAGACTCTCCCAACTTCTTCCATCTGGGACGCTGGACAGCTGCCAGGTGGCGGCCGGGTCCCTCCCAGATCCTGGCGACGGCCAAGCTGCTGTTTCAGTCTCCTCATAATCAGGCCCTCCAGCCTCTTCATCACTTTTATTGCCTTTTCTCCTCTAAATTCCCTCAAAGTCATTGGCGAACGCTGTAAGGAACGTCCCCGGCTCAGGAACAGCGCCTTGTTTCCAAGGGTGCAGTTACCTGTCCTCGGCCGGATGGCAGACCCGGTGTTGGCAGGATGGAGCGGTTGGGATACTCGCGGGTTTGGGCTCTGAGCCTGGGTTTTCTCCCCTCTCCTGCCTTCCCTGGAGCCTCGCCACCCGGCTGTCAGAGGAGTGGAATTGCTGGGTCATATGGGGACTCTGCGTTTCATTTTTTGAGGGGCTGCCGGACCGGTTTCCACGGTGGCTGCACCATTTGACAGTCCCTCTGACCAGGATGAGGGTTTGGGGCCTCTGTGGACCCTAACTGCTCATTACCCTGGTCTGATCCTCGTGTGTGCGCACACGTGTACTGGGCCGGGGGGTGAACCTTTCAGTGGACCCCAACTCTTTAGACTCTGGGCTGGAGAAGCCAGTTTCACGGAGCCGTCCAGGGATTACAGCGGCAATCTGCAGCCTGCGTGTTCTGGACCACGGCTCGCAGAGCGAAGGGGCAGGAGGCTCGGGGTCTCCCCCACGGCCCTCACCTCCAGGTGGGACAGAAGGACGCCCGCTCGCTCGTCCAAACCACAGGGCACTTGACCACACCGGAGAAACCTAGGGACAGAAAGTGGATTGGTGGTTGCTTAGGCCTGGGGCGGGGGATAGGCAGTTAGATAAGCGATAGCTCAAGGGTGCAGGGTTTCCGTTTGAAGTGATAAAAAAGCCTAACAGTTACGGAGGTGACAGTTTCACATCTCTGTGAATATCCTGAAAACAACTGAATTGTGCACTTTAAATGGGACGCCTGTATATGAGAATTTTATCCCCCAAAATCGATTAAAAAACAACACCACATACACAAGGGCGACTTGAGAAACTCTGGGACAGAAACCAAAGAAATAAAGTTCTCTGTAGTGACACCAGGCTAAGAAAACAGTAAGAAAATCCAATTTTCATCTGTAAGTTTCCAGCGACATTCTTGCGATCTTGGCCCTCGCCGGGTCTCATGCACATCTCTGAGGTTTGTGCCCAGACTTTTCCCCACAGACGGGCCTGAAGCCTCAGCAGATCTCAGAGGGGGCTGAGAAAGGAGGGGGAGGACCCCTGCAGAGCCCAGCCCAGCCCCTCGGCCCAGTCAGTTACTGTGGTCTCGGACGCCCCCTGGCGGGCCCTGGGGGCTGGGTCACAGAGGGGGCACCCGGAGGGAGCCCACGGAATTGCCGGGTGCTCTCTCCCAGGCCACAGGGCTACCTCTCCGTGACTCAGTCCCTTTGCACCGAAAGACGGTCAGTCCTAGCCCATGTGTGACCCGCTTTTTGATTTTTAAAATCTTTTCATGATGGGCATTTCTTATGGAGAATTTCAAACATAAAAAAATAGAGAAATCATCGAATGAACCCCCACATACCACCACCCTGCTTCAACAATTGCCAACATGTTTCCAATCTAATTCTCGTTTCACCCTGGCCTCCATCCAGTCCCTCCAACTGTATTATTTTGAAGCAAATCCCAGAGAGCATATATTCCATCTGCAAATATTTACGAATGCGTAACAGATAAGGACTCTTTTTAACATCGCCACAATACTGTTATCACACCTTTAAAAAACACTTCAAGGCCATTAAATTATCACTGTCATATTATCAATAGTCTCATCAATGCCAAAAGTGTTTTTTTGTGTGTTTTTTTAACAGCCCTCTTGAATCAGGATTCATTGAGATTGGTTGATGTGCCATTTAAAAATATATATATATATTTCTAGGCTCCCTGTTCATCTTGCAATTTACTTGTCAAAGAAACCTGCTTTTCTATTTTCCCCGTTTTATTGAGGTATACTTGACAAATAAAATTTGTATAGATTTAAGGCGTATGACATGAAAATCTGATATAAGTACATACTGTGAAATGATCACCACAATCAGGCTAATTAGCACATCACTTCTCGGAGCCGCTTTTGTGCTTGCACAGTGAGAACATTTACCATCTATTCCCTTAGCGTTTTTCAATTTTAACACAGAATTTAGATTTACAAGTGCTCTGGGATTACAGCCATGTTCATGAACAGAGGGAACCGGGCCATGCGCCGACCGTGTTTTGCGGTTGGAGACACGGAGGTTTTATTTGTTTTTCTGTCCCAGTTTCCCCAGCTCTCTGTGGCTCTGCTCCTTTTGTCATAGAAGACCCATTTTTTAAACAGAAAATGCTGTTTAAAAACAAAGTCAGAGGAAAATGAAAAATGCTGTACGATTTACCTCTTTCCAGTGACCAGAACCTAAAATTAGTTCAAGTCCTGAGATTTCTGAGCCCGCGAATTAGAAAGATTCTGCCTGTGAGGAAAGTGGTGTGAGATCCAAGGAGATCTGAGAACCTGAGCCCGGGCCTGAGCCGGCGACATCCCACTGGGCCTCTCACCCCACTCCCCCCGAGCCTGTGCCCCCTCCCTTAGCTGTGTGTCTTCCCTGAGCTCGGATGCCCCATGCCGCTGCTTCTGGGACAGTCGGCACATCACAGCCTGGCGGACAGCACCCTGGCGTCCAAGGCCGACTCAGATGTCACTGTGGGCCAACCTGGCCTTTTGAAATTTAGACAAACACGGTTCAAATGCCCTGATTTCACAACCTGCTCAAGCCCAGACTAAAACCACAAAGGCGGGCAAACACTGTCTCCCAGGCCTCCCCTCACTTCCACAGGGGTCCCCCTCTGCCCTGCCAGCTGTGGCTGTCGCCCCCATTCAGCTTCAGGTCAGCACACCTGCGCCCTTTGCCTGTTTCCTCCAGAATCCAATCACCCCCAGGCTGCCCCAGGCGAGTGCGGGCTCCGGGGCTCCCTCAAGGAGGGCTGGGCCTGGGGGCACATTCACGTGAAAGATGTCATTGGCCATCCAAAGACAGCACCAAAACATAATCCAGAAAGAGGTTATTGATAAATACATTATCCTCACAAATGGGTAACCTAACAGGGCTCGTTCAGTGGAGTCTAGAATTCTCCCCTAAGGACCAAGCAATTATTTCACCGGTAGATTATCTCTTGCTCTTCAATTCTTCCTTTCCTGAATTAAACCGTAGTCCCATCAATTTGAGAATCTGAAACACGTGCTTTGCCAGTATTTTCATTCTTACTTGGGGTTGCTGGAGGGGCGGGGGTGGGGTAAAGCCCTCACTCTCCTGAGCATCACCCTGCAAGTCTGGGCACCCAGCCTCCCTCAAAATCCAGGTGGCAGGCCCTTCCCTGGGCGTCCTGCCCTTGAGAGAGGGTCCCGGAGAGGACCTCTCTGCATACCCAGCCCTAGCAGCTGGGCTTCGTGGGGTGAGCTGCCCAGGGCTGGTGTGGGCTTTGGTGGCTCCCTCCACCCCGGTGCGTGTCCTACAAGATCCCAAGGGGCAGAGGGGGGTGCGTGGAGATAGGGGATAAGGGGAAGGGAACTCCATTCCTGGTCATTTCCATCGTGGGTGGGTGAAGGGGTTTGGAGCACAGTCCTGCCTACTGACCCTGGTATAGCGCCCAGGACCCTGGAAACAGAAAGCTGGGAGAAAATTCAGCAGGGCCACCTTCGAGGCTCTTGATTAGTAACCGGTCGTGGCCACCCAGACAAAGCCCCCGCGGGAGCAGCTGCTGGCCTGAGTGTGGCCCAGCCCCAGCAGCCAGCCGGCCGGAGCGGTAGCCCCCCTGGAGCCACCAGGGGGCGCAGCGGCACGAGGAGGACCCGCGGGGAGCTCACAGTTCCCCTGGCCGCCGGGCCCGGTGTCCACGCTGAGCCTTCCAGCTGTGTCATCTCAGTGATCCTCACCGGCACCCGCGGGAGGAGCAGTGACTACCCCTGTTTTACAGGCGGGCACCGTCTTTGCCAAGTTTCCCAGCTGAAAAGTGGTGGAGCGGGGCAGGAGCCCACACGCAGCCTGCCCAGAGGAGGGAGGCCACCTGTCCCTGGCTTTTCAATCCCCATGGGCCTCCCATCGTTGTCCCCTCCCGGACTGATGAGGCCTGGGGACACGGCGATGACCGGGCGGGCCTGGCCGTGGGACAGTTGGCGGTCCTTTGCCTCCTTCCGGTGCCAGCCTGACAGTTTTCCCACTGCCCCCCTCCTTTCTGCTGTGAACACTCCATCACCAGCCTTCTCCCAGGACTGGGTTGTCATCCCTCAGATCAGAAACCCCTTGAAAGTAGGTAGGGGCGTTGGGGCACTTTGGAGGCCTGGACAGGGCCACCCGATATGGTCGGGCACATCACATTGAAGGGAGCACCGCCGTTCACAGCACGGACACGCAGGACATCATAGATTTGCACCGGTTCCCTGCAGTTAATCGTCTTGAGGAAGGGACGCCGTTTACTAATTCTCACCGGGCAACGGGCCTGGGCCTGGGGTAGCTGAGGCTCCGGGGACCCAGCTGCCTCGTGCACTGGGCAGCCCTGAGGGCGCTGGGCCCGGGTTGGATGAGGCAGGGGGTGGGCGGTGAGGGCCTGGCTCCGGCACAGCCGCAGCCCTGCGGTTCCCTCTGTACTGTACTTTCTGCTCCGGGTGGTGCCCACTGGGCAGCTGCAAGTGGCTACTGATTAACGGAGGCCTCCAGGCAGCTGCGCGGCTTTTACAACGCGCTGTGGGCGTGCAGACTTTCCAAAGTCAAACACGGGCCAGGAGGCATCCGGCACAGAGGTTAGGAACGAGGCTGGGGGTGACGAGCTGTGTGTCCGGCCCCGGCTGTGTGTGACCTTGGACCAGTGATCTTATTGCTCAGCTTCCACATCTGTGGATTGGGCGTCACGAGGCTCCCCAACACGTGGGCCTGTTGAGGAAAAGAAATACAGCTTTGCATGTAGATCACTTTGCACAGTAAACCTGGCTGCAGACACCATTAAAGAATAAAACAGCTGGGGGAGGGAGGCCCCGGCAACACCAGGGCAGACTTGACCTCCAGGCCCAGGAGGCCCAGGGTCCTGAGACTTTTCGGAGCCCACAGAAATGTTTTAATTACTTTATAAAATCAGAAGAAAAAAGAAATATACTAATAATAAATATATAATAATGAATCCAGCCTGAATTATGTCTGTCTTTATACCAACACAGTTATAAAATATAACTTCTAATATTTTTTTTCTGGAAGAAGAGAGCCACGAAAGTTAAAGTGCCCCGGGGCCCATGGAAGTCCACGCAGCCCTGAACCCCGCAGCCCCAAGCCGACAGCGGACGCTCCGAAGGCCCTTCCTCCAGGAACGTGCCTATTTTGTAAATGACAGTGAAGCTCTGATGTGTCCCTCTCTGAGGACACAATCCAGGACCGAGTCTAGGCCGCTGCTCTTGGGAGCACCCCCCACACCCCCTCAGCCCCACGGTCTCCTTCCCACCATAGAGGGATTTATCCAGGACAGGAGTGGAAAACAAAACGGACATCTGGGCCTTGGAGGCCTTGACGGCGGCCAGCGAGCAAGTATCGATCCAGTGATTTTATTCTGGGTTTACCTGGCTGTGTTCAGAGGCAGGTTCTTGCTGGGAAGAGAGAAAAAAAACTTGGCACGGGAGACTCAAACAAACCGCTCCGCTCCCGGAGCTCCGGCAGCTGCCAGGGCTTATAAATAACCGCCCTGCGTGCCTGCCCCCCCCAGGAGCCCGGAACAGGCCGTCCCAGTCCCTGCTCTCCCCCCACGGCCTCTGGGAGCCGCTGGTCACTGCAAGGTGGGGGGCAGAGGGAGGCGCTCAGATGACTCCCGTGCACTTGCCTGACGGATGGACCGTTCCCTGCGGGGGGAAAGGTCGCAGGACTAAAGTTACTGGCCTTCGCGGGTGTCCCCCAGAGCCCTGCACCCGGGGCCCACACCGGTTTACTTATTATTAAATGTTTTCTAACCACCAGTGCTGCTTTTTCCTGGGGCACAAGAATGAGAGATGAGGGGTGGCCTTGGGGAGAAGGGCCACCCATCCTTCGACGCCATGGCCATGTGCAGGGACACGGGGTCCCCACCCTCCAAGGGTCTCAGTGACCCCCCCCCGCGCTTATACACTGTTCGTGGCCACTGTCCCTTCTCAGGGGACCCTGTCTGTGCCCTGCCGAGCCTTCACCATCTGGCCATCACCCGCTCGCATGAAGCCATGGGCCAACGTGTGTCTTGCCCTCTGGGGTGGCTGCCGGCTCTCCCCTCTCATTCTCTGTCTGACTGAGCACCCCTGTCCCAACTACAGTACTTGGGGTGATGGGGGTGGGCAGCTGCTGTAAGAGGGGTCCTTCTGGGCAGGGCAGTAAGAGACACCCCCCCCCCCAGGGTTATTTTTCAGGCCTGGCCACTTAAGGCTCGGGTTTAACCCTTGCATTGCCCCCACCTGGCATGCAGAATTGAAGCTCTCAGGGATGGACCGGGTGAAGGCTGAGGGTTTGATTCGGTGCTCAGGGTGTCAGGTAGCCAAAGGCAAGAGCTCTGGGGGAGCTGATCACACAGCCTGTCCTGACCCAGCCAGGGCGGGTCACTCCACCCGCTGCACCTCCCTCCACCTGGGAATGTAATAGTGTCCACCCTGCAGGATAGTCCAAGGATTAGGTGGTGTAAGTAGTTAATGCTCAATCCCTGCATGGTCAGTGCTGCTTTATTTTAAAATTAATATATCAGCTTTCTGTCTGGCTGTAGCCATCAGGGGTCATAAAGGGCTCAGTTCAGCCCTGGCCTGAGTGGCTCAGTGGTTAGAGCATCTGCCAGCACATTGGCGGGTCTCGGGTTCAGTTCCCGGTCAAGGGCACGTACCTGGGTTGCAGGATCAATTCCTGGCCCCAGTCGGGGTGCATATAGGGGGCAATCAGTCGATGTGTCTCTCTTGTACTGATGTTTCTCTTTCTCTCTCTCCCCCCTCCCACCTCCCTGACACTCTCTCTAAAAATCAATGGGGAAAAATATCCGTGGGTAATTATTAAAAAATAATTTCTTAATTAAAAAAATAAGTAAAAGGCTCAGCTCAGTGATTTCCAAAAAACAAGGAGCAGACTCACAAAACCTCTTCAGACCTGAATTCCTTTCCACTCAGAAATCTTAAACCATCTATTTTGTGTGCAGAGGTTGTTCAACTAAAAGAATAAGTGTCTGTTTAACTAACTAACTAACTAACTAAATAAATAAATAAATAAAATTCCTACATTACAGATGACGCAGAAGGACTGTAGCAATTTCCTGGATCCGTTATAACAAAGACCACCAATGATGTGGCTTAAAACAATGCAAATGTTTCTCACACGTTTCCAGAGACTAGAAGTTCAAAATGAAGGTGTCAGCAGGACATCGCTCCCTCCAGAGGCTCCAGGAGAGGATCCTTCCTCGCTCCCTCCAGCTTCTGGGGGCTCCAGGTGTCCTTGGCTTATGGTGGTGTCACCCCAACCTCTGTTCTGTCTCTGGGTCAGTTTCTCCTCTTGCGTCTCTTATAAGGACGCCAGTCGATGGATTAGGGCCCATCTGGATAATTCAGGATGATCTCCTCTGGAGATCCTTAACTTACATCTGCAAAAACCCTTTTTCCAGATAAGGTCACATGCACAGGTTCTGGGTGGAAATATTTTGGGAGGGGTCACCAGGTCACCAGGCATAGGGCCTAACACTCAGGTGAGTTCAGGGTGAAACGGTGAAAGGGGTATTGAAACCAGCTGCTTTAATGATTCGCCTGATAGCAGACAGGGAGACCAGGCCCCAGGTATACACTGAATGCCCAGTTTTTCCACTAATGTGCTAGAAGGTTGCAGGTCGAGCTGGAATCTGAGCTTGAGTGAATGAGTCATAACTGCTCTGGAAACCCACCTGGCCTCCCTCCGCGTCCCACAGTGGCGGGTCACCCTCAGGGCTCTGTGCGTGTGACACTTCCGCTCAGCTGAGTTTCTGGACTCGCTCTCGCTTGGCTGCTCAGCTGCTGTTTCCTAACTCTGCTGCTGCAATCCCGTCTGCGTTTGATCTGGCATCGGACAGTGGCCTCTCTCCGAGGCAGGGCAAGAGTCCCCCAGACGGACTAAATCCTGTCACTTGCAAAACCATCCCAGGTCCCAATCCCAAGTTCCCGTCTCAGCGTGGAAAGAGATGACAATCGGAAGTTGAAACAAGTCGTGACCTGTTTCCTTTTTGCTCCCGGTCAGTTTCCACCACCCCACAGCCTGAGACCTCCCAGCTCCCCGGGCGGTGCAGGTTTAGGGACCTTTGAGTAAGCCACCTAGGCGGGTCCCACGTCAGCCCAAATTGGGGTGGCCATGAAAGTAACTCTGTGACTCTGAATCGGCCTGGGAATTCACATGGCGACACCCCCATTTTCAAGAATCATGAATGTAAATAAACATTGCCTGAAAGCAATCAGCAAGGGCCTATTTTGGTTTGTTTCTTGGCGACAGCCTCACTGAGCTCTAGTTCACATACCTTGCAATTCACCCACTCTCTGCTTTTCGTATATTTGTAGGTAGGTGCAGCCATCATCGCAATCAATTATAGAACATTTTTACCCCCCAAAAAAACTCCATGCCCCTCGGCCGTCACCCCCTAATTCTCACTGCCCTCAGCCCTGGCAGCCTCTCGCCTACTTTGCATCTCTACAGATTTGCCTGTTCTGGACATTTCGTGGAGGTGGCGTCTACACGTGCGGCCTCTGTGTCCGGCTGCCGTCCGTGGCAGGATGCAGTAAATGCTGAGGCGTCGGGACTTGGTTCCTTCCTGTGCTGAGTAATGGATGCTCCCTCATGGGGACAGGCCACATTTTGTTTATCTGCTCATCAGTTAATGAGCATTTGGGTTTTAATGCTATTTGGCTATTATGAATGATGCTTTTATGAATGTTTGGTTTTCTTTTGGAATCACCAGCTGGAAAATGACAAATGTCCTTAAGGGAACCGTGCGCATATCTTGCCTAGAACGTTGGCTTGGGTTCAGATCGCCTCAGGGGCCGTCCCCAGAGGAAGGCAAAGCTTAAGTGCCAGTGACTCCGGCAACGGTCTTCTCACGGTCAAGTGTTTTTGCAAAACTTGCAAAAGTGAGATATTTAACCTCAATCAAATGTTGCTTCTTTCTCTTCTGAATTCCCCTCCAACTAGTGTCCCCCATGTCCGGGGACATCACAGTGGCTGCAGGCCGGGACCTGGGATCCCGTGAGGAAAGGTGAGCTGGGTTTCAGGGAGTAGATTTATGTGGCTCCTAGTCAAGTCCGGGTATAAGTTATTGTAGAAAAACCCTCTAGAAACACTTTCGCCACTCCCTGCAGCTCACCTCGCACATGACAGGCGGTGCCAGGCCAGACAGTGTGAGACCAAATGTAGGAAAAAGAATGCTAGGAGGTTAGCCAGGCAGCTGATTAATGTAAAAATTTTTTATCACTGGGCTTAAAAAAAAAATTTTTTTTATGTTCCTCACTTTGTCTTGACTTCCAATCTCATGGTGGGCAGCAAGAGAGCAAGGTTGGCTCAACCCTGTGCTCTTGGATGCACCTGTGAGAACATCCTAGAGGGAGGTCCGGGGAAGATCAGAGGAGCTGACATTCAAAACAAGTCTGGCTGGAGGTGACCACGCCGAAGCCTCCAGCACACAGGTGCCAATTAAGCTGGGGAGGGAATGAGTCACCAGGGAGAGACACTGCAGAGAGAGAACAGTGGCCTGGGCTCCTGGCACCAGGAGGTGGTCACAGAGGGGTTGGAGGCCCCTCCGAGTTTAGCATTGGGAAGCCATCGGTGACTTTGGCAGGAGCAGTTTCAGTGGCAAGGAGAGAAGTCAGGCTGGGGACAAACACAGAGTTTGGCTGTGCGGGGAGAAGACATGTGACACTGTCGTGGGAGGTACCCAAGTTTTAAAAGATGCTAAATACCGGTGGGCAGGAGCCTGTGGAGAAAGTCAAGTCCAGGCAAAAACGCAGAAAAGGGAGACAGGAAACAGATGGGTGGCTGCCAAGGGCTGGGAGGAGAGTAGAATAGGTGACGCACGGGGCATGTGGGGGGCGCAGCGGAACTGTTGTGTGTTGTGTGTGACACTGTGGATGTCTGATGCTGGGCATTGTCAGAGCCCCCGAAGTTTCTAGCAGAGCAAGCCTTAACGAACACAAATTTTTAAAAAATCAGTTAGGGGTTGGGGGACCCCAGGATGGAATGCAGACTGTGGCAAAGCATCTAACTGCATTGCAACCTCGCTGAGGGAGGGAGGGAGGGGAAGGCAAATGCTGCCAAAGGTGCCTGAGTAACTCTGGAAACGAGTGGAGACTTCAGAATCTCAGACAAAGGGAACTATACATAAGAGCTGTACTCTAGCTGGATGCAGGAGGGGCTGTTTCAGAGGAGCCTGCGCATCCGGTAGAGCCAGAAAGAGGGGGGCTGCTAAAAACACTATGGGCTACGGCGAAGGGACACAAAGCCACCAGAAGAGCTCCGGGGGGCCAACGTGGAGCAATCTGAGCAACAACATAAAAGATGTCGCACTGGATAGCAACTCAGGGTATAAAATAAATAGCCACGAGTCCATACTGATTCGAATCAGTGATTGAGTAGGTAAATAAGTGGGGGCGACCAATCTCCCGTACAGGAGAATTCCAAGTAATTGATGAAATATTGACCCCTCGAGGAGGTGCCAGGTAACTCCCCGCCCACTGTGAGGGCCGCACCTGGTCACAGTAAAGAAGGGGGTCAAAGAGGGACTTCACAGGCGGGACACCGGGCAAACGCCACCTCAGCCAGGGGATCAAGGTCAGTAGCGACAGTGGCCAGTCTCCCTCGATGCGATGTGATGAGAGCGGCCCCGCTCCCCTGCGGTCTTCCTCCCCCCAAACACATAAGCCCAATTTAATCACCAGAAAATATCAGACAAATCCCAACGGATGCAACAAAATAGCTGATCGCTACTCCTCAAAACTGTCAAGGTCATTAAAAAACAGCAACAGTCCAACGAGCTGTCACAACCAGTTGGAGCCTAAGGAGACATGACAAGTAGGTGTCATTCAGTGTCCTGGGTGGGCTCCTCCAACAGAAAAAGGCCACCAGGTGAAAACTAAGGAAGTTCGAATAAAGTGTGGACCTTAGTTAATAATCGTGTATCAATATTGGTTCATTAGTTGTAACAAATGTATCACGGTAACGAAGATGTTATCAGTGGGAGAAACTGGAACTCTCTGTACTATCTTTGCAAGTTTTCTGTAAGTCTGAACAATTCTAAAATTAAAACGTTTATTTAAAAACCAAAACAAAATGTAGAGGAGGGGACCGCAGATGGAGCTGGGGTGGGGGGAGCACCTGGCCTGGCACAGGGACCCCTGCACTTCGGGGGAAGGGAGGGAGGCGGAAGCGAGGGCGTTCCACGGACTTGGCAGGAAGCCGCGAGTTCGAGGCCAGCAGCCCTGTCATCTGTTTTCTCTTTGCGGCCGAGCTGGCATCGTTTAGGGACACTGCGGGTCTGAGCAGAGCGGAGGTTTGCAGAGGCCGTGGCTGGGCCGAGAGCTCGAGCGTGTCAGCGTCACCTCCTAAGGGCTGGGATGTGAGTCCTTTGTTTCCCTGCTCTAAGAAAAAGAAGCAGCTCTCGCTCGGCCCCTTTCCCCACCTGAACACTTCCCCGCTGGGCTGTGGGGCTGGACGCTCAGGCGTTCTGGGCCCTGGGACAAAGTTCAGAGGTTTTTTTTCATCTCCAAAAAGAGTTGAATTGGCTGAGGCTGGGGGCTCAGGGGAGGGCAGGCGGAGGGCCTGCCTGCGTCCTTGGGGGCTCCAGGTGGATATGGGGGGACAGAGTCAGACTCTGAGGCCAGATGGCAGGTCTGCAGCAGCCAGGGAGGTCGGAAGTTCCAAGGGTCCTGTCCCCACATCTGGGTGTCAGAAGACCCTCAGGACCTCCGCAGGGGGGTAGGCAGGAGGCGGGAGCTGCATTCACGCCTGATAACACATTTCCTGTCCATGCCCAAGGACAGGGCCCAGAGCAAATGTAAAGAAGATTGTTATGGCATCCCAACTCCTAGTCCCTCCAAATGTGACTGTGTTTGGAGGTGGGGCCTTGAAAGATGTGATTAAGGTTAAACGCGTTCAGATGGGTGGGCTCTAGGCCAACCGGACATAAGAAGAGAGAGAGAGAGACCAGGGATGCACACAGGGAGGGAGGACCACGGGGGGCCTCGGGAAGAGCTACACTCGCCAGCACCTTGATCTTGAACTGCCAGCCTCCGGGACTGAGAAAATAAACGTCTGTGGTTTAAGCCATCCGGACTGGGGTGCTCTGTCGGGGCAGCCCTAGCCGACCGAGACATGAGGTCACCTAACATCCCCAGCGCCAAGCAGAGGGAGTGCCCCTGACTCCCAGGACAGTTGTGCTCCTGAGCAGAGCTAACTTGGTGGCTGTCCAGGAGCAGCTTCCCGAGGCCCTGAGACTCAACACATCGCCACAACCCCCACTGTCCAGAAATCCATCGGTCCCACAACCAACATGGACTCTTTCAGGCGCTGATGCAGCCTGGATCTGGGAACAATGGCATTTGTTCACTTCATTCATTCATTCATTCATTCATTCATTCATTCGCCACATATGTATGCAATGCTGTGTTGCCAGGTGCCACAGATGAGCAACATCATTAGTGGCTTTGTTACCAATAGCCTAACCCAGGGCTCAACAAACTTTCTGTAAAACAGTAACAACTTTCAGCTTTGGGGCCATCCCGTCTCTGTCTCCACTACTCCGCCTCTGGAGGGAAAGCTGCCCAGATACTGGGTAAACGCATGGGCCTGGCTGTGTGACAGTAAAACTTTATCTAAAGATGCAGAAATTTCAATCTCTGTACTTCGCACATGTCGTGAAATATTATTCTCGTGGTGCTTTTCCTCCAATCATGTAAAAATGTCAAAAACATGCTGAGCTCCCAGGCCGTGCAAACACAGGCCTATGGGCTATAGTTTGATGATCCTTATTAAAAAAAAAAATTTAAAAATCCGTGAAGCCAAATGTATCAGACAACGACTCTGAGACTAACTAATGGGCCAGTTTCTCTGCTTCAGTCCTTGTTGGTGGATATAATTCCTGGTGTCAAATCTGAGCTATAAAAAACAAAGTTAAGGGGAGCTGTCTCCATGGATAGGTGCCCCAGCCTCTATCCGCTCCCCGGAGTGGATCCTGGAATGAAAACACCCCCTTCAAAGTCACTTTCCCAGTTTACGCCTCACTCAAGACATGTGACTTGTGACCAAATCTGCCATTCAGGAACAGCGTGCCTCTGAAGTCGGGGGATGGAAAAGCAGCCGTGACTCTCAGGCTGCCTGGGAGGGCGCATGGGGCCCGTGGCCCTGTGCCGTGTCCTTAACAGCCGGGGCTTCAGAGCGGCTGAAAGGCTGGCGTGTCCCCATGGTTGCCTAAGAGGTTCTGGCAACCCCGGGCTGGTCCTGGAGCCTTAGCTGAGCCCCCTGTGCTTCCCCAGGATGAAGCCCTTGGAGTGAAAGGGGACAGATGGAGGAAGGAAACATCTCTGAGACCACTGCCAGGCCCAGCCAGTGTCCCGGGCTGGGCAGCACCAGCCCCCCACACACACACTTACCCCGCGTGCCCTGAGCCGAGGGTGCATTTAAAACCCCACTGAAGAATGGGAGGTGAATCTCAGCTCAGTTTCAAACGAAAACAAAAACACCGATACCAGACTTTAAAGGGAGACCTTGCGTGAACTTCACAGTTCACAGTGTGAAAAATTAAATGTTATTATTTTCAAGGCCATGGGGTTATTGAAACTAAGTTGGGCGACTTTTCTGCAGCAAGGCTCCTGAGGCAGGGGTGAGAGGGAGGTGGGGGCAGGCCGTCCATTCCAGGCTCTGTTATCTGTTTCTCTGACATGTTTCCTGGGCTGGGCGAGGCGGGCAGTAAAAACTAAAGCAGGAAAGACACATAAACAAAAGCTGCGTTGGGACATCCAGCTGAAGGGCCCCGAGGAAGGGTTCGGAGGGAGGGGGCTGGGTCAGCTCGGATTGGAGAGGGACAGCAGCCAGGGCTCCGGCTCAGGGAGGTGACTTACGAGGTAAATGGCAGAGCACAGCACGTACAAAGGCCTGGAGGCGGGGAGTGTCTGACCGGTGGCAGAAGAATCTGGAAATATCGCCAGGGGCAGACGGCTTTGAAGAGGTGGACTTGAGCTCACCTCCAGCTGGGCACCTTAGGACAGGGACCCTGCGAAGCTGTTGTTGAGGGTATGGGGCTTCTGCTAGACCCCTTCTCCCAGCACTGCCACCCAGGACTAGTTAACTTAATGGGTCACACATGGCCAGGGACCGACGGCACCCCTATCCCCTCAACCATCTCACTCCCAACACCTGGGGTGCAGAGTTCAGCGAACAGCTGGAGGGCAGCCCTGACTCCCTCTCTACTGACCCCTGGAGATTCCTCGCGCTTTTATGGAAAAGTGTAGCCGTTCTTCAAAGAATTAAAAATAGAATAAAAACATATGATCCAGCAATTCCACTTCCGTGCACACCCTCAAAAGAACCGAAAGCAGCATCTTGAACAGATTTTTGTTGTGTAAATAACAGCCTTATTTCCAAGAGCCAAAAGGCGAAAGCAACCCATGTGACCATCAACAGAGGGATGGGTAAGCTAAATAGGGGGTGTGCACACAATGGGAGGTCATTTAGCCTTAAAGAGGAAGGAAATTCCGAGACATGCTGCAGCCTGGATGAAGCCTGAGGACACTGCGCTAAGGGAAATAAGCCAGTGACAAAAAGACAAACCGCGTGATTCTATTATATGAGGTCCTTGGAGGAGTCAAGTTCGTAGAGAGAGAAGGTGGAAGGGTGGTTACCAGGGAGGGAGAATGGAGGGTTCGTGTTTAATGGGGATCGACTTTCCGCTTGGGAGGGTGAAAAAGTCCTGCAGATGGACAGTGGTGACGCTTGTACAGACGCGTAAATGTATTCAATGCGACCGAACTCTGTTCTTAAAAGAAAGGGTTTCCTGAGCCGTATGCTGACCAGAAAAGGGCCAGGTCCAGGGCACGCAGTCTACACCACCAGCAGCGACGGTGGAGAGAACAGACCTGTCCTCCTGCCTGGGGCTGACCGGCTCTTCTCTACATTATGTTCAGGGGAAGAGATGCAGGTTGTTTTGAAAGGACGTGCAGCGGCTCTAGATTATCGGGAGGGGGGAAGAAGCGGGGCCAGTTCTGGGACAGGTGCGGCGGCCGCTGGTGGGCTGTTCCGTCTACACAGCAGGCTGGAAGCTCACCCAGTTTCCACATGCAGTCAGGAGTGCGGGCGGCCTTCGGTCGCTTTCGGTTGGAGTCTGCTAACTGATGATCTTTCTCGTCTCGTTCTCCCACCCTCTAATCTAGCCTGCTCCGATTTAATTTAGGACATCTCGGACCTTTCCTTGACAGTGTCTACCCACACACAGCCCACCTGGCCTGGCGCCAACCTGCTTCTCCATCCCCTGGTATCTCTCCTGCCAGTGTTCACCAGGCCCCAGCCCCACTGGCCTCCTCCTTCCAGTTTCTCACATGATCCTGCCTCAGGGCCTTTGCACCTGCTGTACCTGCTGTTTGGGACACTCTCCCAGGGTCTTACAGGTCTAGCTCCTCTGCATTCTCCACATCTGGCCTAATGCTACTTCTGCAGAGAGGCCATCCCTGACCACCCTCTCCAAAGGGAATGTTAGATATTTAAAGCAATTAACCACCACAGCACCCCACTGATTCCCTTCATGGCATCGGACACGAGGAAACGACTGCATATACATTTATTTGTGTCTTTCTTTATTGGTGGTCTCCCCTGCTGAAACTTGAGCTCCATGAGAGGTGGGGACCGCTTCTTGTCCTTACCCGAGTCCCTAGGGTCCACACCAGGAAGAATTCAGATAGAAGTTGTGAAATGAAAAATTTTTATCAGACTTCTCAGGATTCAATGATGCCAGTAAGCCCTGAACTGGTTCTAGGCCTAGAAATCAACCTGTGGGTGGCAATGTCCTTCAACAGTCACTGTCCAGTGGGAAAGACGAGGTGGTCTGGGGGACAGCAGATATGGGGAGGGTGCGATGAATATCAATGGATGTGCTTTTCAAGGCCAAATTCCACCTGCCGTCCAACACCCATCAGAAGTGTCAAGCAGGTGGACGTTCCCGAACATATCTCAGGGAAGGGGTGAAGCTGCAGATGGAAACTGGGGGTCATACGGATGCCATAAAGATGGCCTTTAACGTTTGGGACTAGATGAGGTCACCTAGAGAGAGAAAAAGGCCCCCAGTCACAGGGCTGGGAAGCTTGGCAGTCCTTCAGCGGTAGGGACTACATTACGCCACTTTGTCTTTCAGGGGTGGGCATCAGGATGCCACAGAAGGAGCATGGAATCGGGAAGGATAAGACTCAGGTGCCCTCTTTTTTTTTTTTTAAATATACCTTTATTGATTTCAGAGAGAGGAAAGGAGAGGGAGAGAGAGAGATAGAAACATCAATGATGAGAGAGTCATTGATCGAGCCCACAACCTGGGCATGTGCCCTGACCGGGAATCGAACCCGGATCGCCTGGATCCTTGGTCGATGCTCAACTGCTGAGCCACGCCTGGCCGGGCTCAGGTGCCCTCTTATCTCTGTCGCGGACTAGCTGTATAGCTCAGCACAATGCAACTTCTCCAGTCTCCGCGTCTCCGTTTCCCCATCTGTGAAATTACTGTGGGTCACATGATCTCCTTTATTTATCAACAACCAAACTACATTCCCCAGTGCCCTCAAGAGCTGGTGTTGGGAACTAGACGTGCCCTTGTCCCGGGGAAACCCACAGTTTAGTGGGAGAAGCCCGGAGGCAGAGTCCCAAGGAAGCAGACAGGGCCACTTCTAACTCTGAGGGAAGGGTGTTGGGGAGATTCTGAGCAATCTTTTCCTAAAAGAGGCAAGTTAGGTTCAGAGACGGCAGGTAACTCACTCAGAGTCACACAGCCTGCAAGCGGTAGCGCACACAGTGAGGTGCTCAGCTATCACGGGCTTTGAGGGCGATGGCCACGGCAGGCGAAGCCCTCTGAAGAGGAGAACCCCGCCTGTCTCTCTTCCCCACCCCTGCCTTCCTTCCCCCTCGCCGGTGACAGATTTACAAATCAGCACAGAGAGGTGACCAGCAGGAAGATGGCTTTCAGGGCAGCTGAACTTGAAAGTCAGAGGGAGGAAGTCTGAGGACACCTTCTGTTTAGAGCCTCTAATCCAATCCTGGGAGGGGCTGGACCACAGACTCTGGGGCCAAACCACACGGCTCAAAGCCTCGGCCCCTCAGTGTCCTCATCTGTAAAACGGGGATGGTTAAAATAGTCTTCACCTTGCGGGGTTGTTGGGACAGTCGAATGAGTTAATACAAGCACAGTCTCTATAAACATCAGCTTGGATCCTGTTTCCCTTTCTCACACCTGCCCCCTCCCCTTTCCCCGGGGCCCAGAGCAGCAGCCTGGGCTCTCTGCCCTACTTAGGCTGTGGCAATGCCAGGCCTGCAACCTGAGCCAGCTCCTCGGGGAGGGAGGGGAACCCGGGCTGATTTCCAGAAGCTAATAAATTCTTTAATGTCCTTTCAAGGGGGCCCCGGTTCTGCCTCCCTGGGAGAGTGGGCCCAGAAAATAGCCCACTGGAAAGTGACCCATCCCAGCCTGAAGCTGCTCTCACAGACAGCCCTGCGTGTTTACCAGCTCTCATGTTGTCTTACAGGGAGCCAGAGAGCTGTCCCTTCTCAAAATCCTGGCTGATGCAACTGGGGTGAAGCTGCCCACTCAGCTTGGCCAAGGTGACTCCTCGGGGCACTTCGTTCTCCTGAGCCTCCCCAGACGAGCCCAGGGCCTCCCGCCGCACTCTCCTCCCCATCCTGGCTCCCTTCTCTTTTAGAGCTTGTTGTATTTTCTTCCGCACAAGACTGATGAAGCTCCAGGTATGCAGGGCCCTATAGAGTTCACCAGCTCTGGATGCCCTGTGCCATGCCCAGGTTTGCAACAGAGTAGGGGGCAGATCAGTATCGATTGCATGAATGAATGAATGAATGGATGAATGGAATATGGTGTCTGCCCGGTGTCTCTCTCCTGCTCTGCCCCACCCCCTCAGGGGTTGGAAGCTGCTGCGGGTCCAGACATCACTGCCTCTCCCTTTGGGGTGGGCACATCCGTGTTGATGCTCAAGCTCAGAGCGCCAGCGTTGGGCACCAGCCTGAGAGGAACAGTGGGCATCTCCCCAGTTCAGAATCATACTTCGTGGACAAGAACCCAGACCCCACTTCTCAAGGTCTCTTGCCCAGGAGCCTTGCCAACTGCCAGCCACCCCCCACCAATGTGGCTTAAAGCCCTACTGAGGGGCTGGGAAGCCAAAAGCGTGACAATCAGATGCATTATTTACTGGCAGTTGCTCTGGTCGAGACACAGCCCTGGGAGGAGGGCACCACTGGCCCGTCTCCTTTTTACAGCTGAGGAAACAGAAGTTCGAGAGGTTAAGTGACTTGCCTAGGGTTCTGGAATTTGAACCCATGTGGCCCGGCCCTGGGGTGGGTGTGATTAGCTTCTGCCCCGGCGCGGTGGTAAAGTGCGCTCATCCTGCAGGCAGGGGGAGCTCGCTGAGTCTCTCCGAAGCTCAGTTTGCTCATCTGTAGAATGGGAATAAGAGGCATGGCTTGTTGGGAGGGTTAAGTGAGACAGCCCTGGACCTGGCTATGGTGCATGCTCTTCTCATTGTGACTGCCATGGCTCTGTGACCTCAGGCAAAGTGCTAAACCTGGCCACGGGGGCAGAGAAGGCCCGCCTTGCAGGGTTGACGGCGGAAGGAAATGAAACGCCACTCGGCGATCTCTCACCCACAATTCTAAATCCAAAAGCCCCGAAAACTGGCGGAGAACCAGACCTGGCTGTATCTCACTTGGTGGCAAACCTTGACCTTGGCTGACCGTGAGGCTATTTAGAGGGTGTTTTTAAATCCCAGGCAGCGTGACTATTCAGAACAGTTACGTGCTTGATGACGGAGCGCTGCCCTGGCCAGGGTGTCGTCTGAAAGGTTGTGGTATGGGCCCTGGCCAGTGCTCTCAGTGGTTAGAGCATCGGCCCTCCAACGGAAGGGTCGTGGGTTTGATTCTTGGTCAAGGGCATGTACCTCTGTTGCAGGTTTGACCACTGGCTCTGTTTGGGGCACATGTAGGAGGGAACCTATCGATGTCTCTCTCACATTGATGTTTCTCTCTCTCTTTCTCTCCCTCCCCCTCCATCCCTCCCTTCCACACTCCCTAAAAAGCAATGGAAAAAGTATCCTCAGGTGAAGATTAACAATAATAAAATAAAATAAAGTAATAAAATAAAATATAAAATAAAAAGGTATGTGCACCATCTGATATCTCTAACATCATCAGAAAAGCTCTGACTTGTGAAGCACACCCGGGGCTTTGGATTCAGAATTGTGTTTATAGCATCCACCACACAAAAGTGGCATTCAGCAGGTGCTCAATAAATGACAGTCCCCCTTCTTTGAGGATTACTCATGTCCATAACCTTTCTTTCCAGCCCACTCCACTTTTCCGTGCTGGAAACAAGAGCTCTAGTCCATTTCAATGGATTCTAGTAGATACTAGTGAGAATCCTGGTAAAAAAACGACTGTGTGTTCAGTACTGGCCATGGGCAAGGCCCTGTGCCCATTAACTGTCCTACCCAGACTGTGCAGCTGGGTGGTGAAGCACATGCCCTCTGCCAAGGCATTCCCTTTGTTCAAATCCCAGCTCCGCCTCTTACCAGCGAGGCCAGCTGCTTGCCCTCTCCATGGTATCCTAAATGGGGACACAATCGCAGGTCCAACTGAAGAGTCCTAGAAGGACTTAGAACAGTGCCTGGCGCATATTAAGTGTTAGCAGATTTATTATTATCAATCTTCACTCTGAAGTATGTACCATAAGTAGCCTGGTTGTACAGGTGGGGAAACTGAGGCACTGGGAGATTAAGCAACTTGGCAGTTTGGCAACAGAACTCTATGCTCTACTGCCTCTCAGGAGGTGGGACAAAAGGGAGCATGAGAGGGGAGGAGACATGGAAAAGGGCATCGTCCACCCTGGGCGGTCAGATAGTCCAGCCACAAGTATCATTGGTTAATACTGAATGTCCCTCAAATCCCAAGGATTATTCAAAATATGTTGGAAACACAAGTCTGGGCCTCTTGAATTGACATTTTACCAAAGGTGCTTTCCTTCTAAAAACAGTCAGGGAAACGAGGGCAGGGACAATGGCCTGACAAAGACTGGGAAAACAGGTTCCAGCCTGGCCGGCAGCATTAACCCTGCAGAGTCGGACCACGCAGGCCTTGCACTCAGGAGAAGGCTCCGCTTGCAGAGCCTCGTTAAGACGGTAGCTGCTCTTGTCAATTTTTCAGCTGAAACAGCATCAAGTTTTCAGAAACTTAGTAGCCTCAGAAAAGGGACCAGCTTTCAAGATGACGAAGGTGACACCCAGAGCCTCCTCTGAACGGGACCGGTTCTGTATAAAAATTTCTTACGAGCAACTACCTGATTTTGTGGAACAGTCTACATATCTCAGAGACCATGAGGCATGAGTTAGAAGTAGACGGCCAAGTATGCAGAAAGGACAAACAAGATAATATTTCCTTGTCAGATAAGCTCATATAAGGAAACACCAGAGGAGCCAGCGCCAGAGCAGCTGAGAAAGTATAGGCAATGGCTGTTCAAAAAGAAATTGGGAAGGCTCGAAATACAGTGTATTGTTGGACAACGACTTGCATGTTGACGCAATTAGAGAGACACAGGCAACTTTGCTTAAATAGTGGTTGACAGGTCTTAACTCGGGCAAACAACCAGTAGCAAACACAAGAACCAAGTCTCCGCTAAGACCCACGTATTCTTCCTAAAGGCCCCAATAGTCGAGGAGATACGCTGCTGCAAAAAGCATTAAAGCAGTTCTGATTTTTAAAAACCCAAATAAAGTGTTCTGCTTTTCCTGAGGGGAGCTGTTTAAGAAATTGAAAGGTAATTGCAAATGACATTGGATCCTTGTGACTTTTCAGTTGTTCTGTACCAGTTGAATTTTTGTGCTCTTTTCCCTGTGTACCTGGGGGTTCTAATTTTCTCCAATAAAACTTCTATTAAAAAAAAAAAAAGGCTGTAGCTGAAACTTGGCTCTGGTTGGATCTGTTAAGGAGAAAGCAAAGGAGAGAAAGCAGCTGGGCATTTGTCCTTTGCTACCAAGGGCACCACCTGCCCTGCGGGCCTCCAGCCCCCAAGCAGACAAAGGCCTTGTGTGTCCTCTCACTCTAAGAGGAGCCTCAAGGAGAGAAACCAGCACTGCTCCAGCCTCAGGCTCTCTCAAAACTGAACTGCTCCGTACAATTTCCTGCAAAGATATGAAACCCCAGCCTCTGGGGGTTGGGTTGGGATGCTTTTCCGACAGGTTTTGCAGAAAAACAGCTTTCAAGAAGCAATTAGAGGTTTGACAATCAACAGTCAAAGAAAAAAAGCTGGCAGAAACCTGCAACAGCTCTGCAGAAACCTTTGAGTCCTTTAAAATTTGAATGGTTACACTTATTAAGCATGCCCAAATATTCCAAGCATAGTAAATAACCTGTTTTAAATGATCAAGCAGCATTTATAATCGAAGAAGCATTGTTATCCCTAGCATGAATGTAATGGCCATATGAAAAACCATCATCTGCCTTGTCATTATAATAAAGAAATAATTAACATTGGAGGAAAAATTTGAATGGTTACAAAAAAAACAAAGCAGCCTCTCCTCCCTACCCCATCAAACCGGGAGTTTTCCCTTGGTCTGTGACTCAGCAACACCAAGAGGATCTCTGAGAATAACTATCTGTCCAAGCCCTGACTCATTTCTAAAATTGATATGTTGTACATATATCTATACATGGAGTCTGTCTTGCTTTTTTTCTTTCTAATCAACTTTGTTGAGATATAATCCACATACAATAAAATGTACCCTCTTAAGTGTAACTTTTAGTGAGTTGTGGCTAATCTATGTATATCCTGATTGTTAGGCAGGATAGATCACTGCTAGGGCAGAAGGAGGTGAATCAAGGGAGGGGGGAAAAAAGGGGGAGTTTATCTCACCCACTGAACAAAGAAGTCAGCAGTCTTGGGACATGCCAAGATAAAATCGCCAGACTTTTTCATAAATTCTGGGAAAAGCAACAATGTAAAAGGGGGACCTTGAAATCTAGGCTGTTGCCTAAGATATCCGACAGGGGAACCTGGAAACCTATAGGTGGGAAAAAGTATAAAATTCTTGATCCCCCACCAGACAGGGCACTCAGACTAGCTAAGTTGCCTGCTTGTGCTTTATGCCATGTGTATTCTTAATAAATTTGCTCCCTTAATAAACTTGCTTGCTTTGCTTCAACATTGTTTTCTGTCACTCATCTGAATTCTTTCTCTCACGCATGACAAGAGCCAAGGAGGGGAGAGCCCCTTCTGATTCTGGTGGCTCTCCTGTAACACTGATGAGGATGCAGAACATGTTCATCACCCTAAGAAGTTTTGAGAGAGGGGGGAAGGGAGAAAAAAGAGAGAGAGAGAGAAACATTGATTTGTTGTTCCACTTATTTATGCATTCATTGGTTATTTCTTGTACATGTCCTGACCAGGGATCGAATCTGAGCTACCTGGCCAGGGCTTTGGCTTTTCTTTCTCATGTCTTATTGCACTGACTGGTACCTCTAGCACCATGTTGAATAACAACAGATTTTTTTTCTTGTTGCCTGTCTTAGGGGAGCAGGCAGGCGTCTCTTATCATTAAGTATGATGTTAACCATGAGTTAGTTGTAGACCCCCCTGTATCAGGTAGTAGAATTTCTTTTTATTCTATTTGCTGGGAACTTTTTTAAAAGATGGAGATTGAGTTTTGTCAAATGATTTTTCTGCATCTATTGACATGATCATCTGGTTTTTCTCTTTTATTCTGTTAATATGCTGCTTCGTTTCTGTTTTTGTTTTGGGAGACAGCAAAAGTATGATTTAGAAACTGAGTTTTGTCTTTGCCAGCAATTTATGTAGCACAGGTCTGCTGTGAGAATTATAATAATTTCACAAGCCAATAGCATACAGGGTAATATCTCCTCATAAGCCAAATAAAAAAATGACATACTCCAAACAAATGGCAGATCAATCACGCTATTTTTCCCGGCAAGGGGAGGCAAATGAATAGAGTCTAGATTTCAACTGAGGTGTATCTTTTTATGCAAGAGGGCACTGGAAGCAATGGCAACCAACTGAAGACCTGATTTCCTGCTGCCAGCTCAAAAGTATAAGTCCTCCGTTGCTAGGGCATCTTGCTAGGGAACCAAGAAGCCAGTTTTGGTGGCAGGACTGATCTCTTTCCCAGGGAGCGGAGATATTTATCATCACTGTCTTCCAGGAATACCTCACCAAGACAGGACAGATGCCACAAGGGTCTTCAGGAAGTTTTTATCTTATGGAGGAGTCCCTCTGTCCACACCGAAACTCTCAGATAGTCCTCACAAACTCTCAGTATTTATAGTCTAAATGTCCCCTTGCCATAGGTGCTTCTCCACCAGGTCTTATGGATAAACCCCCAGGAAGGCCCCTCAGCAGACTGCTTATCTATGACAACAGATGTAAAATGATGACATCCTGGCATGACTTTTCATTCTTATATCAGAAGCACCTTTTTTCTTTGTCATAAACAAGTGGAATTGAAATAATATTAAACCAATACACAACAGATGCTGAATTCTATTGATCGATTTTAGAGTTTTAAACCAACCTAAAATTCCTGGGACATATCTCATTTGATCATAATGTATTATCCCTTTTTATTGTTGGATTTGCTTGCTACTGTTTCGCTAAGGATTTTTATCCATTTTAATCCCTGCTGTACTCCCTGGAGCCTAGAACACCGCCTTGAACAGAGTAAAAGCTCAATAAATATGTGCTGAGTGAATGAATGAATGAATGAATGAATGCATGCATCGGATAGCTCCCTCTCTCTGACCAGCAGCAGAAGGGCGCTTCCTAGCATGGAGGCACGAAAAATGGTTGCATCAGCCGCTAACTAGCTGTGTGACCCTGAGCCAATCTATCCCGCTTATCCCTGAAAAGGGAATGAAAAACAACAGGGCTGCCAAACATTGTGAGTATCCAGCGAGACAGTACACGGGAGAGACCGTGCAGAAACTCTCACCTGAAGGCAGCGTGCCTGTTAACAAGGAGGCCTTCTGCGTCTAGCCCAGCCCGAGACTGACAGTCCTCGGGGAGAGAAGGCAGGAGGCTGGTGCTCCTTGGCGTGAGCAGCCGGGGTCCCCATCTCAAACCCGTGACAGAGCAGCCGCGACGGAGGGCTATGCTGCAAGGATGGCGGCATCTCCTCGGGTTTAGAGTTTCACCCAGGTGGGAACGGCTCCCTCCTGGCTGACGGGGTCGCATTCCTTTCTCCTTCCTTCTTCTGGTCGTATATCTTCAGCTAAGACCCACTCGGACTTCCTAAGCAACTAAAGCAAGGGATGTGGGAGATCCAGGATGTGTCAGAAACTTTCCCTCCCTCCCTCCCTCCCTCCCTCCCTCCCTCCCTCCCTCCCTCCCTCCCTCCCTCCCTCCCTCCCTTCCTTTCTTCCTTCCTCCCTTCCTTCCCTTTTTGCCCCATATGTGGAGTGCTAGTATGACTCCCCCCTTTCTAGACCTGGGGGTAATGCTTTTAATATAGAGTACTCACTGTATTTGTATTTCGGATGACTGCCCCCAGAGTTGTTTTTAAATTAGAGTCCCAGCCATCAAATCCCCAGCTCCTGTGTTTGCACACAATTCCCCTTCCACTTAAGCTCTCTGTGTGTTTACACACCCAAGGTCCAACAGCTTGGTCTGATCAAGGTACTGCTTTGGCTTGAAACAGCAGCAGCCAGGGAAGGAACACAGAGAAGGGGGGTGGCTTTGGGAGAATTTCCGGAGATAGAAGCGCCAGGTGAGTGCGGGACTGTTGGGAGAGGGGTAGAGAGTTGAAAGGAGAGAGGGAAAGAGAGAGGGAAGAGTTCAAGGCAACAGGAAAGATGCTGGCCTTGGTGGCTGTGCAGATGATGGTGTCATCATATTTCCAGGACAGGAAATAAAAGAGGCAGACGGGTTGGAGGCAGGAGAAGAATGAGAATGATGAGTTCGGTTAGGGACATTTATTCACTGGATTCCTTGGGCTTTATTAGACACAGATACCTTGTCTAGAACAACCATGAACAAATGCAACAAGGTCCCTGCACTCCTGAAGCTTACACTCCAGGGGCAGAACAACTTAAACAAATTGATCAACAAAGTAACTGCAGAAATTAAACGGAGTCATGTGATTGACATGCAGCAAGGGCAGCCAGGGAAGGCCTGAGCGTCAGACCTGGAGGTAAGGAGATGCCAGGCTGAGTCTGACAGCCACCCAAGGACATACAAGCAGAGAAGCAGCTTGGATAGAGAAGCTTGGAAGGTTGAATATAGAAGTCTTGGCTGGAGATGATCAGAAAAGATAGGCCGAAAAGCATATCGCAGCAGGTAATGCTATTTCTAGAAAAAGAAAAAACATGCAAAACGATACTAAGGGTACACGGGGGGGGGGGGGGGGGGGGGTGTTAGGCTCTTTGATTTTGTTATTTCTCTAAACTGGGTGGTGAGTGCAGAGCTGTGAGGTGTCCTATATAATTTACATACATTTTGCACATCATAAATATCACAAAGTAAAATACAGACTGAAAAAGTAAAAAAGGCCAGGGTCTCTCCGCATTGCCCAGCCCAGCCTCTCCGCCTGCGAGCAGGCACCAGGCTGCTACGCCCGGTTCTCGCTCCGCTGCTCGGGCCCAGGCTGGCCCCGTCCAGTCTCGGGCTGGGGACGGAACCCCGCCCCCGGGCCGTGCAGTCGCCCCGCCCACACCCTCTGGTCGGCCAATGGGAGCGCAGATCCGGGCCCACACCCCCGCCGTTCAACGCCTCAGCGCGCGCCGCCGCGTGACGTCTGGCCCGGCCCCCGCCACGTGACGGCCGCGCGGTGGGTTCCAGCGGACGCCGGGCTCCTGCCGCAGAGGCCGGGTGAGGGGCCGGCGGCCACGCCGCGGAGGGCGCGGACCCAGGGCTCGGTCGGAGGGGGGCGCGCGTGCATGGCGACGGCGCCGGCGGCCGCCTGAGAGCAGCGGGGCAAGCGGAGCGGGCCACCTCGCGCATCCTTCGAGCCGCCTCGCGCCAGCGGCGCCGGCGCGGCCATGGCGACCGGCACTCAGCAGAAGGAGAACACGCTGCTCCACCTCTTCGCCGGCGGGTGAGCGTCCCGGCCCGACCCCGCGGCTCTCTCGGCCCGTCCCCCGCGCCCTCGGTGCGGCGCCCTGACCGGTTACGGACCCTCCCCAGGCCGAAGCGCCGGCTCCCTGAGGAGGAAGTCCCGGCGTCGGGCGGTGATGAGGCCCCGGAGGCGTCGGCCTTTTCCCCTCCGGGGTCCGCATCCCCCGAGGGTGGCTTTTACCCCCCACCGAGCCTGCCTCCCTCCCACGCCCATCCCCCTCTCCGTGGCGTCTCCAGCTGTGAGTCCTTTTAAAACAATTACTGGCTGGTGTGACGAGTGTCCCCGGAGGGCGGCCCTGCCTGGTCACTGTGGCCCAGCCGCCCTGGCGACGCCGCCCTCGCGAGTCGTCCCCCCCCCGCCCCCCGGCCTGGATTCTCCCCCCAGGGCCTGGGGTGGCCCCCGGAGCTCCTCGGGGTAGCGCAGGGCCGAGCTCAGAGCTCAGACAGCCGAGGGGGCTGCGGGCGTCGGCGGCCAGGAGGGGCCTGGGAAGTGCTGGCGAACCGCGATGCAGGCCGGCCACCTGTGGGCGAGCTATTGGGGGACCCCGGGCGAAAGTTAAGGTCCGGAAGGCGTGTCGAAACGCTTCTTTCCTGCCGGTAGACGCGTCCAAGGTAAGATGTTTGTGTTTCGAGAGCTGCGTGCGCGTTCTTTTGATGATGGTGATCATCATCATCACCCTGCTGCAGCTGCTATTTTTTCAGCCGGAGGCCCGCCCTGCATTTTTACGGAGGTTGGATGGTTACGGGGTTAGGAAGGGAGCCGATTTGTTTGTTTCTTCTGAAAGATAGACGTTAACATGTTTTTCGAGTGTTAGTAAATTTTTTTTTTTTCTTTTTTCGATACAGCCGGTAGCTTGGGCCCCTTTGGAGTCTTCCAAGGTATCTGGAGTCTAATTGGAGGACCTCACAGGCCTGGCACAGCAGTTCTTAAGTGTAGGAACGTATAAAAATCAGATTTTGATTTTTATTTTTGGATTGTCATGTTGACTTGAGTCTTTTAGTTGCAGCTTAGACTGCGGCCTAGATGTGTCCCTTGAGTCATGGTTGAGAGCTTAACCTGTGAAAATGACTGTGCTGAGAAGGTTCTGAGCTCTGTGTACTTCTTCCTGTAGGTGCTCCGGCAGTTTCTTTGTTTTTCCAACCAAAGCATTCATCTCCTCGCTGATGTTTGAAGGAGGGGGGGCAATTCCTAAATTATGACGATGTATTAATTTGTCATTCTGGGGAATTGTAAACAAGTTGTTCGTATTATTAAAGCCAAAAAGGATAATTTTTTCTAAGGATGCTGTACTCGGTGATTTTGATTTATTAACTTTTTTTTATAGTGAGGTGGTCTTTTAAAAATTTCTTTGTGTTTCCTACTGGGCGAGCTGTGGGCTCTGGAGCAGACTCCGTGAGGCCCGCTGCGTAATAGACTGATTGCCCTGTCTGGGTGAGTCTCCCTGCACGCCCTTCACGGTGCCCTCTGGCTGCCCATTCTCCTGCAGGAACACCAGCCTTGTGATGGAGGAAAACTGATTAAAATGTAGCGAGTTCATTAGGGTAGTGCCTGAAGCTCTGAATTTAACAGGTTTCAGTTCCTTCATTAGCCGTACTTCAGGGTTACTTGCTGCAGATATTCAAGAAAGAAAATAAATCTTCCAGAAGGAAGCTTTCAGAGTAACTAGATGGATTTTGATTCCTTCCCACTAGCCTAAAGTATATTACCTCCATTTCTTTTAGGGAAGGGCATTATAGGAGCTAATTGTTGAATGGGTGGGTGTATCACACGGTTAAAATCAGTCAGCCCGTGCTCCCGCCTGGACCAGTGGATGACCTGCTGCTTTGCTCTAAGTGACCAGTTTCCATGTTGTTAAGCTGGCATCTTTCCAAAGAACTAAGTTCACTTCCTTTGAAAATAAGTCAGCCTCTGCTCTTTAAATGTCACATTTCTCCTGCTTATTGAATAGCCATTGGAAACTAACATCTAACAAGTTTAATGTTATTAATTAATGATATTGAATAAAGATTGTATCAGGTATTGCAGGCCTATGAATGGTTAAAAATTGATTTTAGAACCTAGAAAATAAAAACTAAATGCAAAACAACCCAATAGTCTTTCAGATTTAATTCTTTTTAAAAAAGACAGTTTCTTGGGGTTTTTGCAAAGGTGAAAATAGTCCTACATTAAGCTGTAAATCATCTTTTGAATATAGTGTTGCCCTTTAAGAAAGAAGAGAACTGGAAGAAAGCCCACCCACAAACCAACACCTGGAAATAAGCACTTTAGAAGAAAGTTCTGTGCCTATGTGCATACCAAATGTAGCCCCATAGTTAATTTTAAAATAGGCTCATGATTTAAAAATTGCTTTCTTCCTCATAATATATTGCATTTTAATGGCAGCGAGTTTCTGCGGGTACCTTTAGTGGATGGAGCTTTACTGTTCAGTGGTTATAGTAAAGAAGGCAAACCGTTTCCAAGCCCGTGACTAGAGTTCAGTGAGGACATTACAGTAATTTATGACAGGACTACTAACTTATTCTGATTACATAATTTCTGATCTCTCATTGATGTTTGGTTGGGGTTTTTTTTTTGCCAATATAAATAGCTGGATATCCTTATGTATATATGTGTAGTTCTCTGATTATTTCCTTCAGGTAAACCTTTAAAAGTACAATTGCTGAGTCAAAACACATTTTTAAGGCTTTGGTTACCTACCAGCACGTTCATAAACCATATCTTTGCGTGGGTGACTTCTGCATGAGGGAACCTCACTCATTTGCTGTTGACTTTTAGTATCTTTAGGGATTTTGCTGTTTTCTGCTTTCTTTCCTCCTATCTCTGAATCTGGGGAGTATTATCAGAACACAAAATGTACTCATACAAATTTTATTTTTATTACATAACAAAACCTATCATTCGTTTTCTACTGTTTAAACTTAACATCTCATTAAGAGAAACACTGAAATCCTCTGAAAGGGCCCTTTGCTGTCTAGGCCTTATGTCTGTTGAGAAAAATCTCTTAAATGTTCCCTGTCCAATCACGTGGGCACTCTTGTTGTCCATGTAATGTTAGTGATGTCCTTCCTCTGCTGAGCAAGCAGTAACATCCCGAGGTGTGATTTAGATGTACTCGGCACCTGAAATAGACTTAAGCTGTCATTAGATTTAGAGAGAGGTTAATGGTCTGGATTATATGCTTTAGGTCTTATTTTTATAGCTTGATTTTTTTCTTTTGTCATCAAACATACTTACATAATCTTTAAAATCTATCTTAATGAGAGTAAGACAGATAGAACATGCACATAATATTTTACATATGGCTTACATAAGTATACTAAGATTATAAATTGATTTCATCCAGTGTATTTCATATATATAACAAACACTATTAAAAACTGTATGGTGTTTGGATGAAAGATTCCTGCTAGAATTTAAGCTTCCTGAGGACAACAGCCATGTCTGTTTTCTTCACTGGTACATCCCAAGTACAGGACCCCACATGTTACGGATGCTTAATCAACAACTGTTTAATGATTAACCAAGTGAATAAAAGGTATTGTGGGTCATGCCTGGGAGTATATGCTGATGTGGCTTGTTAAATTATCCCAAATTAAGAGAAGCAGTACTTTGATTATTTGTGAACTGTAAACATGGTTCTATATTAAGATTTCCTGAAATGATATTGGCATAGGTAACTTTTTATTTATTATTATTGATTTGAGAGAGAGAGGAAGGGAGAAAGAGAGAGGGAGAAACATCGATTTGTTCTTCCACTTATTTATGCATTCATTGGTTGATTTTTTTATGTGCCCTTACTGAGGATCAAACCCGCAACCTTGGCATGTCTGGACCATGCTCTAATCACTTGAACTACCTGGCCAGGGCAAGGTAACATTATTTTGGATTTGTGTATTTGTGAAAGATACTGGTTCTCTTCAGGTTCCGAAAGTAGTATAGAGTTTTTTATACATTCCCAGTGCTATTTTAAATTTTCTTTCTAAATGAGAAAGAAGACAGGAAATAGCATCTAAAGCATAATTACTGCATCAAAAACTATGCATTTGGCTTTGACTGAATGAATACAGAATTTGTATAATCAAAATCTTCTAAGCCTTATGCCAGAAATTTCTATGTAAAGAGGAACTAGTGTTTTTCAAGGAGTGACCACAGAGATAGCAGATGAAAGGGAAAATTACAACCTCCAGAGATTTGGGTAATTGGGTCTGGCAGTATCCTTTGTTGGTAGAATCCGTATCATAGTTATGTAAAAGCTGTGGGTCTGGATACCAGTTTCCTATCATTTGGGTGGCGATTATAATAAAGAGCATATTGGCCTTGGCTATAGTGCCTAAAATGAGCCAGTGTATATGTAGAAAACAGAGACTCTTGTTGAAAATTGAGTTTTCAAAATAGTACTTGTTACTTGAAACCCAGAGTTAAAAGGTAAAAATTTGTGTGCATAATTTAAAAATTTTATGTCTCTGATCCCATGAAGATATACTGTGTGTGTGTGTGTGTGTGTGTGTGTGTGTGTGTGTGTGTGTGTGTGTGTGTGTAGTAATAGTCTAGCCTTGTTTGTTATGCTATAAAGTGGAGGAGAGGAGCCTAATTCACAGGGGGAGGGAGGGACCAAGCCGGGCCTATGTGGGTAAAAAGATAAACAGTTAAATATATATATGTATTTAAATATATCTTTATTGATTTCAGAGAGAGGAAAGGAGAGGGAGAGAGAGAGAGAGAAACATCAATGATGAGAGAGTCATTGATCAAGCCCACAACCCGGGCATGTACCCTGACCAGGAATCGAACCCTGATCGCCTGGATCCTAGGTCAGCGCTCAACCGCTGAGCCAGCCCGGCCAGGCTAAATATATCTTTATGTAATAAACACAAGACTTTAGTTCTGGGCAGGAAGACAGAGAGAATGGGGGGAGGGATGTTTTTATAGAAAAAGGAACAAGTAGTAAAAGAGGGAAAAGGCACAGGAAAATCCAGGTGATAGATTTTTTAGAAAATTAGGCAGATAGCCCCGCAGGGTGTGGCTCAGCGGTTGAGCGTCCACCTGGGATCCAGGTGATCCGGGTTCGATTCCTGTCCGGGCACATGCCTGGGTTGCGGGATCAATCCCCATTCGGGGGCATGCAGGAGGCAGCTGATCAATGACTCATCATTGATGTTTCTATCTCTCCCTCCCCCTCTCCTTTCCTCTCTCTGAAATCAATAAAGATATATTTAAAAAAAAAAAAATTAGGCAGATAGGTTTCAGAGAGTCACCATCTGTTGTGACTGCTCTGAGACAAGTAACAGCTGCTCCTCGTGGTCTTTCCACTGCTCTGTTCAAACTCTTTGGATGGTTTTGCTGAATGGACTATCCCAGAGAATTTCCTCAGTGACTAGAGCACTGTTGCCTAGGGGCGAATTAAATTAACTTTCAGGGAGTTGCCACATAGCTGTTAGAAACCTAGCCTACTGGAAACTGGAGTCCTGACTGCTTTTTGGAAGAGTACTGATGAGATTAAAACCCTTTAAGGGCTTTCTTGAGAAGCTTGTGTAAGGTTTTTTTTGACCAGGCTCATTTAGAAGGCTTTTAGTTGTAAATAATAAAAAATTCAGTTCTAGTTGGCTTGATGATTGGCACATACATCTGAATTCTAGAGAAAGCTAGACTTAGGTAAGGACTTACCTAATTAGCTCAGCAGTGTCACTGTGGAACCCTGATGACTTCTAGAAATACCTGCTTGACTCCAGAGTTGCTTCTTGCACGAGCACACCATGGCTTACAGCAGCTCCTCGTGTTTCTCCACCATTGAACAAGTCTGGCTGGAGCTGAGCTCTGATTGGACCAACCTGGACATGTACCCATCTCTAAACTGGTCTTTGCTCCCTGGGGAATTGTGCTGCTTGGACTGAATTGTGCCCATTGCAGAACACCTGGCTATGTGGTTGATTGAGTCGGGGCTAAACCTAGAAATGGATTCAATCCCATCCAAACTGCTTAAGAAATCTGGGCTCTTGTTATGACAGGAAGAGGAGATAGATGTTGGGAGACAAGCAGCAGTGGCCTCCACATCGGTTATACTGCCTTCAAATATATTGTCTATTTTATTGCTCTCTCAACCTCGGCCAGATGATTATTTGGTTGGGGTGGAGTAGGGCTCTCCTGTAAATTGCTGCCCACTAGATGCTAATACCCCCTCCCTCAATGTCAACAACCAAAAATGTCTCCAGACATTGCCAGATGTCACGGGGCGGGGGGGGGCACATTGTCCCTGTTGAGAACCACTGGTCTAGAACAGTGGTCGTCAAACTTTGATCATACAGCCCTACGATTAAAATGTTTGTGCATATTCCCATGTATATTTATATTACTCTATTAGAAGGCATGCACAAAATAGAACTTAAATGGTAGAGATGATAGTGATCAATGTAATGAAATTCCATTTCTCTTTGTACTGTTTTCTCCCTCTGTCTGGTTCATTGTACACACCTCTTAAAGCATGTCCCCCACTTTGGATATTAGTGGTCTGAAATTAGTGGTCTGAAATATTGGTACCTCATCAGAATTAGTCTGTTTCCTAATGACCACTGTGTCACCACCACCACCCCTCTGCGAGGGGCAGAGTGTGCAGCAGGTGACAGTGACTGGTAGTGAGCATGGCTGCATCCTCAAAGAGTCCACCGACTCGACTCGTTGATAGTGGGACACTAGCCTGGTTAGGCAAGCACACTGTCCTGGAGGTCATCCTTTGATCAGTGGCATAGATTTGGATGACAGTTGGCCAAATAAGGAGCGCAGCTGACTTGGGGACAAAGCAAAGGTGGTTGACCTGTGCCATATTCCAACTTGTTGACTTTCTGATGAAAGAATTTCCCAGGGAGCTGGTTTTTTGTTTGTTTTTTAGTGACATGGACTCATGTTATTGAACATAAGTAGGTTTCAGCTATTTCTTTATCTTACTCTGTAGCGTATAACTTTTCCAGTGTTTTAAAATATTATACTTTTAAAGCACATGGTTATAGTGATAGATAAGAGTGATTATTTTGTGTGACTAGACATGGTTAGGAAGTTATTTCTTTAACCTCTTTTTTTAAACACTCCCCATTATATCTGATTTTCTTTAGATACATTCTAGTGCTTAGAGCCAATTACACAGAATAGCATTCAGTTAGGCTCACAATTTTTCTTGATACAAAAGGACACTTTAGAGTTTTAAAGTTCTACCTGTCTGGTTAACGGTTTTCCATTTTGAGTATGAGTGAAAGTAGTGTAAATCAGCGAGCAAAGCTGTCTGCAATCCCTCTTCCCATAATGCTCCCGAAGAGGACACCTGAGCACAGTGGGACGAACACAGGCTGTTGACATAGCGGGTCTGGATTTGGGTTTCAGCTTAGACTCTGAGCTGCTTTGTGACTGAGAAAGTGCATCATGTCATTGAGACCCAGGTTCCCATCTGTATAGTGAGGGCACTCCCACCCCACAGCCCCTGAGGGGTAAATGCCGGCTGGTTCACTCACTGAGGCCTTCCCGGCGCCCCCACACCCCGTTCTCCCCATCCCTGCCTTGCTTTTGTGGTTGATGGGCTTTGGCCCACAGTTCAGAAAACACTGTAGGTAAACAGCTTAATTTAGGCATATGTCACCATGACTTTAAAGTGGGCTTACCTAGATAGTGCAGAATGGCTATTTTTCTCTCCTCCCCTCCCCACCCCTGAAATCTGTATGTTTTATTCTCTTTTCTGACATTTAGATTCTTTAGGGTGACTTGAGGCTAAATAACAGTTCCTGCCTTGGGGGACTGTTGGAGGACTGGGTGCCTGGCACTAGACGATCATCCCCTCAGTGGTAGGCGTGCTAGCATTTCAGCCGATGGCCCCCAGCTCTTGTGACCAGGATTGACTTCTCTGTGGGCCTGCAGGCTCCTGGTCGTAAGTGCTGCGCAGGGCCTTGACTGCCGTCCTCACTGGGAAGTGCTAGGCCCAGGTGCCTCCAGATTCCCAGCACCTGCGTCCGCTGGAGGAGGAAGTGCTCTGTGAGCCCGGACTGTCCTCCCTACCTCCTCTCATTTTCCCTCAGAGATGCTGGTGCTGTCATTTCTAGCAAGCCACCTGTTGTGCGCCAGGCACTACTGTGCCCTAGCTAGGTGCTCCTGAGACAGTCACTGTGATCATAGGCGGACAGAAAGTGCTGTCTTCAAACATTTAGATCCCTTACAAGACACTCTTCTTGAAACTTCAATTTAATCATTCCTTTGCTTAGCAAATACTGTGAACTTGGGAGTCCTGATGCTGGGCCTACAGATGGGAACGAGACATGTCCTGGGCCTTCATCTTTTCCAAAGAGAAGGACCCGTGTCACTGGTGGTTTGGGATGGCTTTTGATGGTACATGACATGGTTAATTATCGCCAGCCCATCAAGCACGCAGCGTCATAGGTATTATTGTTTAAGAAAAGATGGAAGGAGATATTTTAGGATAAGTGAGTTGTTTAGAAGAAAACTACATAAATTTTTAATTCAGGTAATATTTTGATATGAAAAAATTGTAAAGGAGAGCCCCGATTCAGAGAGAGAGTATGATTAATGAAAACACAGGATGAATCGACTAGTTCTGACCTCAAGGGGGAACACAAGGACTTTGTTATTAAAAGTAAGCTTTGCGCTGGCTTGTGCGGCTCAGTGGTTAGAGCATTGGCCGCGGACTGAAGGGTCTCAGGTTCGATTGTGGCCAAGGGCACGTACCTTGGTTGTGGGCTCGATCCCCAGGCCTGGTCACAGGCCTCATGCAGGAGGCAGCCAATTGATGTGCCTCTCACATCGGTGTTTCTCTCTCTCTGTCCCTCCACTCTCTGAAAAGCAATGGAAAAAATATATCCTTGGGTGAGGATTAAAAAGGAAAAGTCAGGCCCGGCCGGGCGTGGCTCAGCGGTTGAGCATCGACCTGAGATCCAGGAGATCGGGGTTCGATTCCTGGTCAGGGCACATGCTCGTGTTGTGGGCTGCAGCTGATCAATGACTCTCTCATCATTGATGTTTCTATCTCCCTCTCTCCCTCTCCTTTCCTCTCTCTGAAATCAATAAAGATATATTTAAAAAAAAAAAAGGAAAAGTCAGCTTTAGTTTAACTTTCAGTGGAGTCCAAGTTAATTAGATTTTAATAAAAGTCTGTTGTAGCAAATGTTGATTGTCTTTTCTCTTTTTTATATCTTTATTGATTTCAGAGAGAGGAAGGGAGAGGGAGGGAGAGAGAGAAGCATCAGTGATGAGAGTCATTGATCGGCTGCCTCCTGCACACCCCCGACTGGGGATCGAGTCCAAAACCCGGGCATGTGCCCTGACCAGGAATCACACTGTGATCTCCTGGATCCTAGGTCGATGCTCAACCGCTGAGCCACATCGGCTGGGCTAAATGTTGTTCAAATAGCATTACCTAAATAACTGTTTGACTGTGAAAAGATGCATTTTCCAGAATATTCATTGCAATGGGGTAGTGGAATTGGAAATGACATGAGTGTCTAACAGTAGGAGATTGGATAAAATATTATACATCAATACAGAGGAATAGTATGCAGCTATTACAAAGGATGTAAGTGGTGTATATACTGACACTCACAATATCTAGGTAACAGGAAATAAAGTGAGATTAAAAAGCCGGTCATGAAAAGCCCTAAAGGATGTGCTAACGTGTTAACAATGGTTAGCTCTTTAACTGCTGGGATTTGAACTCTTAATTTTTTACCTCCCCATGTGTTTTAATTAGGAAATGAACATGGGTCCTCTTTTTTTAATAAAGAAAAGATCAGTTTCACATTTCGCTTGTGTAGAGAATGGTATGGCGTCTCTGATCCTGTTGTGATTTCTTTTTCCACAGGTGCGGGGGCACAGTTGGTGCTATTTTCACTTGTCCACTCGAAGTCATTAAGACAAGGTTGCAGTCTTCAAAATTAACTCTTCGGACAGTCTATTATCCTCAGGTCCATCTGGGGACCATTAGTGGAGCTGGAGTGGTGAGACCAACGTCAGTGACACCTGGACTTTTACAGGTTCTGAAGTAAGTTCAGTCCCCATTCTGGACTCTGGCCACACCCCTGCCCCCACTATCAATACAGGATGTGTATTAAGCACATCAGATAGGATGTTCTGTTTGCACAGCCTCTGTCCAAACCTAAGAATTAGGTTACTGTACCAATACCTTTGAACTCTGACCTTGCTCCGTTGGCGGCAGGGCGCCTACTTTGCATGTGGTCATCATCCAAGGACAGTTAGAGCAAACCTAACAAAGCAAACCAGAAAACCTTGTTCAAATTGTTGCATCAAAGTGTTCTTGCTCATACGCTTTTGAGGGCTAGCAGGAAGCAATGGGGTAGTAAAATGAAATTACAATTTTTAAATCTCACAAGAAGGGTTTTGAGTATTTTAAGAGGAAGTAATCTGGAAACTATTTTAATTTTTTACCACTTGGAAATAATTATACATTTATAGAAAAGTCTCAATATATATTTAGTAAAGTGGTTTTAAAATATTTTGTTTCATACCTAGGCTACCTGCCTAATTTATTATTCTTATTGCATTAAAAATGTCTCATTTGCTTATGAAGTAGCTAAATATTCATAAGTTGAATTTGACTTATTGGTACCTATGCTTAAGGCAGAATCAGAAATTCAGAAGAGCCCTTGACAATCTCTGAATTTTACCTGGGGCCCTGTGCTTTAAGAGATGTTCTGTAACGATAGTTGAATTGAAATACACCTGATATTCAAATCTCTGAAACTGACCACTGGAATGGGGTGTGTTCAAGAAAGACATTGCCGTTTACCAGTGTAGTTGCTTAGCTGAGAAATGTTAGGAACAGAGTCCATAAAGTAGAAACGCTCTGTCTGAACAACCGCACCACATACCACTTTGGACAGAGTTCAGTCACATTTCAATAAGGCAGAATGAGTTGGAAAGCACTCACTTTATTTTTGGGTATGTTTTGTTTGTAAAGCCTGCTTACCAGTCACCCAGGCATCAGTGCCAAACGTGGACGAGGTTGCATCCAAGCTTAGTTATTGAGCAAAACTGAACGCGAGACCGGCTGCTGAGGGCGAGGTCCCATGTGGGAGAATCGGAAGCCCAGCCAGAGAAAGAGGCTGGCACCCAACACCCCAGATTCCCACTTTTCACCTTAAACGCTGAGAAGGAGCAGAGGCAGAGGCAGCAGGTCAGGGACGGGCCCAGGAGACAGGGACGGGACACAGCTGGGAGGCCCACTCTGATCTCAGGAAAGAGCAAGACAGCCCCATATCCTCAAGAAGACATGGCTGTGAAATGTCCCCATCCTGGTTTGCCTTTTTATATGTGTGGGCAGTGGCAGTGTCTCAAGTGACACCTTCTGAGGAACATGAAGTGCTTTGGACATAATGAAACAGACAGGTAATTTGCCAACTTGACTAACATCCTACATGAACTTCCTCTTATGTGCTTGCAGATAACTCATGACTAGTGGGTTTACAGATTTGCTGTAACTGGGACACTGTTACCCAAAAGTTGTGGGTGTCAGTGGGCCAAGCCCGTGGGTGAATGAGACTGTTTTTGTAGTTCAGGTTTTTGAGGTTGCATGTTCTACATCTCTGATGTCTCTCTAGCTCCAATAAATCTTGAGAGAGAGAGAGCGAGAGAGAGAGAGAGAGAGAGAGCACAAGAGTGAGCAAGCACACGCTCCTCACTGGTCTGGCCTGAGACCTGCTCCCCTCCCCGTCCTCTGTCTGATGCTCACTTAGATCCCTTGGGGACTGCTTTCTCCTGTCTGTGCAGCCTGCCAGTCTCCACACAGCTGTCACTCCTCCCATTGCTTCTCTGATGTTTCCCCTCCCACACCCCTTCAGCTGCCCCTTTAAAAAGCCAGGAACATTGCCGCATTCTGCCTTAGGGCCCGGGTACTGGACGTTATCCGCATGGCTGGCTCCTAGTTATCACCTTTGCAGGAAGGCTTTGCAGTGACCGTGCTATTTAAAACTGAGCCTGCCCTCGTGCTCCATCCCGCCTTATTTTTATCCCCGGTACTCACCTCAGTCCAACATAGAGTGTAGCTTACTTGTTCATATTGTTTATTTTCTCCCTGCCTCCACTAGAATGGAAATTCCTCAGAGGCAGGGACTTGATTTTTTTTTTTATCACCGAGGTGTCCCCAACCACCTAGAATGCTGCCTGTCACATAGTAAGCATTCAGTACAAATAGAATTAATGAATTAATTTTGGCACATCAGTAAGATACTGCATATAAAGAGCTCCACATCCCCCCTGCACCCCTCATGTAAATATGCACTTCCTGTACTTTTTAAATGTAAAATTTACAACTGAGTTTCTTGGAAGTCAAGGCAGAAAGGAGACTATCATGTTACACAGTTCTCTTCTAAAGAAAGCACACTAACTCTTCAGGGGAAATGCATGTCTTCCTGCTATTAAGTTCTGATAATGGTCTGTTACACTCCCATATAGACACTGCTGACAGGAGCAGCATTATCTGAGGGTGGGCTGGCAGAAGGTGACTGCTTTCCCTGTCCAGCGTGACTCAGTGGTTGAGCATCGACCCATGAACCAGGACGTCACGGTTCGATTCCCGGTCAGGGCACATGCCTGGGATGCAGGATTGATCCTCAATTGGAGGCATGCAGGACACAGCTGATCAGGGACTGTTTCTTATCATTGATGTTTCTATCTCTCCCTCTCCCTCTCTGAGAAATGTGTGTGTGTGTATATAAAAAAAGGTGACCGCTTTGCACTCTGCCATCACCCTGGTTAAAGCCACCTCTCTTCTCTCCCTGGGTTATTACTAGATTGCTTTCTAATTCTTCCAATAACGATCCCTAGCAAGGGCAGAGATGATGGTTCAGTTGCTTAGTATTGGTCTTACTCTTTCAGGAATCACTACTTTAAAAGGCTTAACAGGCAACAGAACTTGTTTACAGGAAGTTTCTTTTTCAAAATGGAAATTGGCATTTGCTGGCGTCACAGGTTAACCTGTTACAGAGTACGTTTTCTCCATTGCAGCACCAAAAGCCTTTATATTTTGAGTGAGGTTACTTAAAAAGGCTCTCACTGTTAAATTTGCCAAAGGGGAAGAATTTATCAGTTTATTCCAGGTATCTGTCTTAAAAAGTCTTATGCTTAATCTTTTTTTAAAATTTAAATCAGAGCTCCTCATATTCTTTACTCAGGTAATTTTTACTCAGATGCCTTTTTAATCTGAAAAGTAATATATTAGTGATCTGGTTATGTTATATAAATAAAACTGGTGTGTTCAGATGAGATCTTTGTCTTGGATCGTGATCTAAAACTAGTGAAGATGAAACGCTCCAAATAAGGCCCTTGTTTTCTTTTTGCATTTCTTTCCTAAATGAATGTTTCTACAACTGTGGGAAAATGAGTCTGGATCCTAACATGCTTTATTTTGAGGCTGAAGTGTACCATTTATAGTAGGCACTTGATTGTTCCAGAAGAGTTTTGTACACAGCCAGCAAGGTTAGAAGTTTGAATTATGTAACAGATTTGACTTCTTGCCCACTGTTAATATGCGTCATCGGGGACACAGTCCTTGTGCAGTTCCGAAGAGGCCCGAGTCCCTTGAGGATGAGTGTTCCTCCTGCATTATAGATGAGAGGCCCAGGCTTTCTGGAGCCAGATAGTCCTGGAATTGTGTCTAAATGATCTCTGGGCTGGCCGCACAGTGTACACTGAGGGGGACAGATAGAATCTAAACTTGAAACATTTTGAATAGACTGACCATTTGAAAATCTTTTACATACTGTAAGGTGCAGGTCACTTCAAGGTGGTGTTTAAGAAAAGATTTTGTTTGGAGAACTTGGCTTCTTATCAGTCCTGTTGTAAGAAAGAACAGAAGCAAAGTATTTAAAGTTGGAAACACCGAATTCTCATCCTCTGTTAAGGGCCGAATTACTTGTTTTGGGCCAGTGTGAAAATTCACTGGAACTCTATGACCTTCATCTGGCTGCTTAGATTTAGAGAGACCCAAGAATTGTCTTTGCCCCAAGCCCTTGTTCCCATAACTTTTGGGCTAGAATCATGTCCCTGTGTCAGACCCTTTCTCAGTGCTTGTTGTCCCTACAGGATTTCCGTGTATAAACCCTGGAGGTCTTGCTCCTGTGTGAACAGGAAAGAGGCTTCTCGCAAACATGTGAGACTGATGCTTCTGAAGCAGTTTTTCACTGTGTTAATGTGGCTGCATTCTTCAGCCTTCCCGATTCTGTATTGTGATTTAATCAGATAAAGCCTGGGGCTTGCAAACAACCTATTCTTGGCTAAAGGGGAGGCTCACTCACAGCCTGTTTTGCATAAGCCTTGCCTAAGGATTTGAAAGATACCACCTTTTTTAAAATTTTTATTTTTTATTCAGGTCGATCTTGGAGAAGGAGGGACCAAAGTCACTGTTTAGAGGCTTGGGTCCAAATTTGGTTGGAGTTGCACCATCAAGGTAAGCTTTAAATTTTCAGCCGGGTCCCTGTATACCTGTGTAATGTACCGAGGCCTTTTTCACAGGAGAGCCATACTGCTAGATGGCCAGTTTCTTCTGTGCAGGATTTGCCTGAATACATCTGACAGAAATAGTGATAGCCGTTGGTGTGTCTTTAGTGCATCTGTGAGAAAGCGATTCTAGTTATTTTATTACATTGAAAACTAGTCTGCTCTCACCCCTGGGATCTTCTCTAAGTAAGTGTGGTATGTGTTCAGCAGCATTGCCCCCCACCCCCGGGTTACACATACTAATTTTAGTGTAAGGCAGGACACGTGTGGTATATTTTAGAAATACTTCAGATTTTAAGAGTTACAGTATATGTTGGTGCCTAACGGATTGGCATTTATCCAGAACGAAGACTACAGTGGACTTTGTATGTATATTACCAAAATCTTATTTTCCTCAGTTCTTTTGGGCTCTTCCCATCACTACTGAATACTTTTTAGAGAGATGAGCAGCACCTTCCTCAGGGAGCCTGCAGTGGGTCTGGGTTTAGCACAGATGAGGTCAAGCTTTTGGTTACATGTTAACTTCTTGCCCGTATTATTTTCCTGAATTTTTCAGAGGTTGCAGAGGGACGTACATTTACAGTGCCGTGCCGGTGTCTTTATAGCGTTCTCTCTTTGTTCTAACAGGGCTGTGTACTTTGCATGTTACTCCAAAGCCAAAGAGCAGTTCAATGGCATTTTTGTGCCTAATAGCAATACTGTGCACATTTTCTCAGCTGGCTCTGCAGGTACGTTACCCCCGTGGTGGAGAGAAGCGTCTCACCTTCCGAAAGCATGTGTTGTGCCTTTTACGGGATTAGAAATTTGCTCTCTGCTTCTTTTGCATCTAAAATCATTTTTCTAATGCTTTATGTTAGAGCTGATAAAATATGAGTATTTAGGATCAGTTTTTCACTTGGTTCCTGTTTCTTTAACCACTAAAGCTTTGTATTCTTCCTCAGAATGTACGTGTTCCATGCATGCTAGTTGTTGGTGCAGTGCTTGTTTTCAAGGAATTTTCATGTGGTTTTCATGGCTATTTCATTATTCTAAAATTTGACCTTTTTTTTTTTTCTTTTCATGACACTCATGGTGTCCAGCACACCCTGTGTACATTTGGCACTTTTGTCCTTACCACTAGGTTCTATAATGAGGGTTGGGGGCTGGTGGGTTTTTAGGGGGCGGTGACAGATCAGAGAGCGTCTTTTCAGGGAGTCATCCCACTTACTGTGGGAAATTTATAACAGGATTTTCCCCCCAGGAAATATTTGGCAGAAGAACCCAAAAACTCAGCATGGACTTGTAGATTGCTGAGAGAAGGCTTTGTCTTTTTATAGATAAGGTTTATGTCTGTTTAACTAGAAAGGTATTACATTGGCAGTTTGTGAAAAATTTCCGCCTTCTGCCAGGCTGTAAAGTGTATGCACAACTTCTGTCTCTTACGACAAATAAAAGTACTAGTAACACATCTGAATAGCTATAGGTAATTTCTGGACCCCAGTAGAAAATAATGTTAAACAAGAAAGGTGTGTGTGCTGAGTATGGAGCCCTGAGGAGCAAGTGTAGTGTCCACTTCTGAGGCCGATAGTGGGTTAGCTGTGACTTAAATACTGGTCATCAGATGTGCAGCTTCTGCAAAGTTCACTTAGAAGAACCCTTGCTACCTAAAGAGGACCTGGAGGCAGTTTTAATCTCTCTCTAGGTTCCTGGTATCTGACTGATGTGCTTAGGACTAGGGAGGGGAGAGGCATTTGAAGAGGGTCACTGTGGGGGGCTGATGCCGTGACTCTGCCTTGTTCTGGCTGGTCTGGAATGATTAGTGTTAAGATGGGAAAACTTACTACCAAATGGTTCCTGTAAGCAGATCAGTGTTAAAACTTCAGTTTCCTGAAATGATTAGTCAGGTATTAAAATGCCTATGTTTGGATTCACTTAAATGGAGATTTAGTTTCTACTATTTTAAGTTTGATATAAGGTAACCTTTTGGATTAGGACAGCAACTTTTAAAAACAAATTATTTGTGGACCTGACACTTACAAATTGAGTTTTAGAATGGTTTCATATTTACCTTAGGAATCACATTGACAGAAATACCAACAGCACCACCTAGAGGCTGGGAAACACTAGACGGCTCTAGAAACGAGAGATTTTTTTTAGGTCCAACATACCAAGAGAAGTTACATTTTAGGGGACTGGAGCTTCTGTCTGCAGTACAGAACTGTAGCTGCTTCCTACTATCCATTTTTACTATTAAAGCATTGAAAGCCTGATTTCAACATTTATCAGATGGAATAGACAACTTTAATCAGCATTGGTTGTGTTCAGTGATGACACTGTCTCTTGTTTTTTTCTTCCAGCTTTTGTCACAAATTCCTTAATGAATCCTATATGGATGGTTAAAACCCGGATGCAGCTAGAACGGAAGTAAGTTATTAAGTGTTGCTTCCTCGATAGAAGACTTCTTGGGGATGTCCCCCCCATTCCTGTCTTTTGAATGCAGTGTACAGACGGACTCCTTGTTCTTTTTGAATGTGAGCCTATGTAGCAGCTTCTTTAGTTTGAAGATTCGTGCTGTCAAGCATTGTGGGGGACAAGGGCCAACAGAAATGGTTGGAGGTTCGCTCACTGTGGCCCCTGGTCTGCAGTGCCGACCTTCACAGACAGTCGGGGGTCTCTGCTCTGGGCCAACCCCACGCCAGCTGCAGCGCTGTGGGCTCTCCCCAGGTGCTTCTCTTTCAAGTGGGAAGATGGCAGTGAGGGCAGAGCAGCAGATGCCATCAGGCCCCTCGGGGCCATTTGAACCCCAAGGCCCTCAGTGCGTGGGTTTCTGCCCTAAAACTCTTCCACAGGCTGCGGATTCTTTGGTAGTTGGCCCTGCTTGGTTGTGCTAACACCAACCTGTCTTTCCAGCTTCTAATCAGCATCCTCTCCTGGAAATCTTAAGTAGCCACTTCCAATTCCAGGTGTGCACAGTGTCCTCGTAACCTTAGCGGTGGATAAGTGCATGAGTCGGCTGAGAGCCTCCGTGTGCATCCTTTTAAATCTACCTGGTAGTGATCTGTGCTCAGGAGATTGTAAAGCTTTCTTCAGGTCAGCTCTGTTAACATGTCCCTCAACAGTGAGCGTTTTTGCACGCTTCCTGTACACTAGTCACCGGGGAGACAGGGAATAAGACACAGGCCCTGCCTTCCATAAACTCAGCTTTACAGAAAAGAAAATCACAGTCTGATGGATTAAGGGTCCTAAGTACTGCAGGACCCTGTAGGGTCCCTAATGCAGTCTAGGCAGGATGGACAGAGAAGGGCAGCCAGGGGCCTCCTGTAGCTGCAGCGTCCACCTTGCCATCTGAGAAACAGCCGGCAGTAAAGAGGGCTGCAGGCAGAGAGAACTGTGTGCACAGAACATCTGGAAGCAGAAAAGCATCGTTAATTTTGGGGAACTAGAAGAAGGGAAGTGTGGTCAGAGTGTACCACATGCGAATGTTCTGGAGCAGGAGGGAACTATGGAAAGATAAGGTTGGATAAACATCCTTAAAAACCTGGGGAAGGAATTTGGAGTTGGACCTGGGCTTTATTTGGAGGGCAGTGGAGAGTCATTAAGAGAAATTTTTGGCAGCCTGGGGCACTTTGCCCCCAGGGGACATTTGGCAATGTCTGGAGATATATTTAGTTGTCACAGCTTAGGTGGGATACTGCTGACATGTGGTGGGTAGAGGCCAGGGTCCTATAGTGCAGAGGACAGCCCCCACAACAGAATTATCTGGCCCAAAATGTATTTCTCAGGCTGCATAGAGGGTGGTAAGCAGGGAGTGGCCTGTTTGGATTTGTGTTAGAAAAGGTCACCCCAGCTCGGGTGTAGAGAATGGCCTGGGGGAAACACAGTGGAGAAGGCCCGTCCAGACAGATGGGAGCAGGAAGGGTCTCTGACTGTGACCAAGGCAAATCTGTCAGGTCCTGGGATTCAGTTTGTGTCCAGGCAGTTCATGAACACTGCGTCACCAGGAGGAGCACCCAGCCTGAGGTTTTTGCTAAGTTGTGTAGTCTGTAACGTTTGTGATTTTATAAATTTAGCAGTGATGGAGTCAGAGACAAGCGATGAGAAAGGGCATCCTTTCACTCACCCCCTTGTTGAAGGTTGGTGGTTTTCCTTCAGTATTTTCTTAGAACACCTTTGTATCGTAACTAACTACTCTTTACACATCAGCCTGTCCCCCTTCCGCTTCCAGCACTTCCCGTGTCTTACTGCCTTCACAGCAGTTTCAGTCTGGCACTCGTGCCGTAGTTTACTTATCTCTGCCTGTTTTAGGTGTTTGGATGGTTTTGATTATATTTTCTGTGTGATGAATGTCTTTCTCCATGTAGCTCTTTCCAAAATCATGCCAGAGGCTGTGAATGTGACTCTTGTACAGGCCACACACTCTCTGTGGGCCGGTCAGGTGGCCCAGCTTGTGGACCTGGGCTCGCAGTGCGCCAGGCGCAGGCAGCCCCCACAGTGCAGGGAGGACATGTGTCACCCACTGATTTCCTTCCTGTCCAGCGATCGTCTTTTTGGTGCCCACTCACTCATATGTTCTGACGGCCTGTCGTTGGTCTCCGTTACCAGGGTGCGTGGCTGCAAACAGATGAACACGCTCCAATGTGCACGCCACGTTTACCGGACGGAAGGCATTCGCGGCTTCTATCGGGGATTAACTGCCTCGTATGCGGGAATCTCAGAAACTGTCATCTGTTTTGCTATTTATGAAAGTTTGAAGAAGTATCTGAAAGACGCTCCATTAGCCCCCTCTACAAATGGGACTGAGAAGAATTCCACAAATTTTTTTGGACTCATGGCAGCTGCTGCTGTGTCAAAGGGATGTGCCTCCTGTATCGCCTATCCACACGGTATGTGCTGCTTTCTCTCCCAGAGCAGTGAAACAGCTGTCAGGTTGTGTCATTTGTCAGTGTACATAGAGACCCCTGGAGCCAGTTGAAATGCAGGCGCCGGCAGGTAGTGATGGAACCAGCCCAGGTGCATCTGGCCTCCCCCATGTGTATGCGCGCACAAGCTGGCTGTGTGAGTGGCAGGAACTTGGTGTCACTCAGCCCCAGCTGCTGTACCCAAAACTTGCTGTGCAAAATGTGGGCCTTGTGTTGTAGAACTTCTGATGCTTTCAAGAAGCCAAAAATCTGGATTTTATTTAAAAATCTCTCGATTTTAAAAAAAAATGACAGAGGAGCCAAACTCTAAAAAAAAAATCTCTCAGCTTCCAGTTTGAATGGAATGCTGAGTAAAGCTACTTTGGGGTTTATTTTTTAAAGAATTATAGGCCTCATGTCCTTCTGACCTACTATTAAAAGATAACTTTGTTTACTGTGCCACAAAAAACAGGTTTTTTCAGAAGCCTACTGTACTGTCAGCTATGACAAATGCACATGGTGAACTCAGTAACAGGTAGATGAGTCCCCTGGGTGAGCCAGAGCCCTCAGGGGCCTCAGGGCTCATGGGGAAGCGGTCAGGCTGGCCCCCTCATCGTAGGCAGGCAGAAGCGTGGGCCTAGGTGAGGGGGGCCAAGTGCGCCAAGGTTTGAAAAGGAAGGAGGCCGCGTGTAAGCTGGACAGAGTGGAGGATGCTGGGAGGAGGAAGGTGGGGAGGGCATGAAAAGAGTCTTGTGGAAGGTATTACTAAATACACATTTCACCTTCTGTGAAATTACAGTGTTTGCTTAATGTGAGTAGAAAACCATAAACTATAAAATTAATTCCCATTCAAGCTAAGCTTTTTTTTTTTAATATTTTTTAGAGAGGGAAAGAAGCATCAATTTGTTGTTCAGTTTGTTTATGCACTCATTGGTTGCTTCCTATATGTGCCCTGATTAGGGATCGAACTCACAACCTTCACATATCGGGACGGTGCTCTAACCAACGGAGATACCCGACCAGGGCATCTATTGAGATCTTAACATGGTTTTTTATTTTAGGTGGCAAATAGGCAGAGGTATACACTGACAATTATAAAGCTGTGTGCTTTGAAGTCTCTCCTCATATTGCCTGGAAATGCAACTTATTTGTCACATAAAGTATGTGTTTCTCTCTACAGAAGTCATAAGGACGCGGCTCCGGGAGGAAGGCACCAAGTACAAGTCTTTTGTCCAGACCGCTCGGCTGGTCTTCCGGGAGGAAGGCTACCTTGCCTTTTACAGAGGACTCTTTGCCCAGCTCATCCGGCAGATACCGAACACAGCCATCGTGTTGTCCACCTACGAGCTGATTGTGTACCTGTTGGAAGACCGTCCTCAGTAACCTAAGGCCAGAAAATTGTGATCTAGAAGAATAAAACTGAAAAACTCAGTAGAGAATTTCTTTTCCATTGATGTTTAGAATGCTCGAGACTGACACAGGAAAGGCCATAAAAGACGTGGCTCGTGTCACCTGTTGGACATTTCCTTTTGGATTCATGTATTCTGGAAGGTTTAAATTCATTAACGTTAATAGTTAATTATAATTTTTTTTAACTTAAGAGGATTCAGGACTAAGCAGCAACTAAATTAAATCATGCTATTTAATTTAAGTATAAATTTGGCTTTTGTCCTCTTTGATGTCCACTGTACTGTGAACTATAGGGCTCAGGGAAACGAGCTTTAGAAACACGGGGAACTCTGAAGTCCAAGTGCACTTGTTTCCTGATCTGAGCGTCAGACCTTGCGCGGGGCAGGTAGGAGGATCCCTGTTGGGTGGTCTCCTTTGTGCATTTCCAAGTCTCCTGCAGATTGATACTCCAAGCTTTCAGGCTGCTGAGCTAAAAACAACAGTCGTACAGCGTTCTGACATTGGTTCTTTTAAGCTATACACATTTTCCTGAAGCTGTCCTTTATCCCCAGTTGGAACCAAAGGCGAGAGTTTTAAAGAACCGTTTCCCAGTGGCCTCGCTCTTGCATGTATCTCCAGAAGTTAAGCCTAGTCGAGCCTGCGTGCTTTGTAGGCGTGTTACAGTGCGGCTGGCTGTGAACATGGGATGCGGTGAGCGATGCGCCCGCTCTGGGGCCTGATCCTGCTCTCGGCCCCTACTGCTGGGAAAGAGGCGCGTGACGCAGGCTGATTGCCGGCTCCTTGGAAGGCTCACTTTTACTCTGACTAGAAGTGGTGGTGGTATTTAAATACCCTAGTTCAAAAAAATTTTTAAATCCTAGAAATGAGAAATTATGAAAATTGTAAACTCGCCCTCCCATCTTAAAAGGAAATTTAGTAAGGGACAGAAAGCCAAGACAGAAGGCAGGTACGATGGATGGCCTCCCATTAGCTCTCTCACTGGACCTGGCGCATATTGTGCATTGGGCTCCCTTTCGGTGTGAATGTCAGAAAGATGACTCTAAATAACCAGTTCTTGGAGTTTCCAACTGAGTTGCACATACTCTGGTAGGGAGGCGAGGAGGATGGTTTCTAACTGTTTTTAAATTGAGTTTAATTTTGTTTCCCTTGAGTCATAAAGGAAGTTGGTTGGTGGTGGTGAGCTCTCTAGTGTAATTTGCTTCAACTTTCAACAACTTATGTAGAAGTCAAGATAAATGACATCGGTCATGCTTCAGTGCTTCCAAAATGCAGGACAGTCGAGAGATTTCTATCCAGAAACTCATTGTAACGGCTGTTTGATAGTGGCACTTATCAATGTCTTTGTTTTAATAGTCATATTAAGACCTGAATTTTTCCTCAAGGTTTTATCTAATATGAAGATTAAAAATTCGGTTGTTTAATGTTCACTAATTGGGTAAGAGAATTATTTCAAAATAATATCCACTTACACTTTCTTCTTGAATTAATAAATTTGATGTTGACCTAGTACAAGTTAGTTCTCTGCTTGCTTCTCCTGCACCAGGGCGCTGAAATGCAAGAAATATGGGCCCCAAAGGCGGGATGAGAACAGGCCGGAAAAAGTGATGCTTCCTGTGTGAAGGGGCTTGTTGGATTTTTAAGTGGGAAATGCCACTGGTTGAGCTGTTAATGGGGAAATCCCATGATTAATTTCTCTGTTCTCCACAAGCTTAGTCATTGGGATTTTATTGTTTTTAAGTAATATAATATATATAAAAACCCTCATTGCTTACCCAGTGTGTGCCAAGCACTGTGCAAAGTGTTGTGTGTTTTCTCTTTTAAGTTAATTCTGACAACCATGTGAGGCAGGTATTATCATCACATTTTACAAATAAGAGGCTCAGAGGTTTACATGACTTGTTTGAGGTCTCGGAGATGGTGAGTAATAAGCTGACCAGTAGTAGGTCTGTACTGCTTCTCCAGTAGATGAATGAAAAGTAGCGGAGGCATCTGAACCTGCGGAGTGTTCTAACTGAAGCCAAGTTCCAGCCCAGCACTGCATTCAGTTCACCTAAGGATTGGGTCCCCAAAGAGCTGCACTGGAACCAGTAGTGCCCTGACAGTCCTTCCTGTGAGTGGGGTACTGTGTAGATGCTGGATCTTCCTTGGAAAAAGGACGGTACTTAAACAGAATGTCACATGTTTAGAGGGCAGCTTCACTGCTGTTCATTCCTCTGGGTGCTCCAGACTGGTGAAAGCAGCAAGACTGCAAACGAAAGGCCTTTGCTCTGACACCCACTTCCAAGAATAAGGAGCTTCCAGTGCAGACTCTAATCACTCCCAGGTTTTGGGTGGGCTCCCTTCCCTCTCTGCAGGCAGCTTGTTGTAGATGCACTCTACTAGGGTGTGGGACAGATTGGCCACAGGAAACCTGTCAATCCACCACTGCTACGACAATGAGAACTCGAATGGTGAGCCCCCAAAACATGGAAAAGTGGGAATACTGAAATACATTGTGTAATTAAATACAAATATTTTCTCTCTTCTTTTTAGTTAGTAATTTAGCCAAAATCCATAATACTAGAACACATAAAATGTATCTTCCCCACTAATCCCACCTCCTGGAGGTAACTTTGCAGTTCATTTAACTGTCTTCTGCCTCCTACAAGAATACACAGTATAGGGGTTTATTTAAACTTCAGATATCAAAGTTAATATGCATGTTGCTTTTCCTGAACAGTGTATCATCCCTCCAGGCCAATACCTACCTATAGCTCTGACATTCTAATCGTTGCATTACGTTCATGTTCAGACATAGGACTGTCCTATGATTTATTTAATCTCATCTCTATAAATAATGTTTCTATAAATTATTTTTGACCACTGGAGTGGCTTGGTGGAAGTGGCTTAAGGAGCTGCAACTTGCAGCAAACCAGCATTGCGTGCATAGGTCTAGTTTGGCTAAAGCGTTGGGAAAACAGGACCAGCGGGAGCGAAGACTAATTCCAAGCAGCCCTCGATGCTAAGGTTGGCGGGCTTTGCGGGAGGGGCCTGACGAGCGCGGGAACGGAGCGCGCGGGTCAGGGTTGCGCGCCGCCTCCCACCTCCGGCCGCAAGAGGGCGCGGCCGGGCCGCGGCCGCCGGCGCCACCGCCCGCCCCAGCGCCCCGCCCACCGGGCTCGCCCCACTCCGCGATTGGCTGCGCGGCGGGAGCGCGCCGAGTCAGGGGGCGGGCCCGCGCCGGCTACAAAGCGACGAAGGTCACGGCGCGAGGAGGTGCGCGCCGCCGCCGCCGCCACCCCGCGATCCGCTCGCGGCCCTTCCCCGCGCCGCCGCCCGCTGCCCGCCGCCCGCCGCCCGCCGGCCGGCCGCGCGGGACGCCATGGAGGGAGTGAGCGCGCTGCTGGCCCGCTGCCCCACGGCAGGCCTGGCCGGCGGCCTGGGGGTCACGGCGTGCGCCGCGGCCGGCGTGCTGCTCTACCGGATCGCGCGGAGGTGAGTGCGCGCGGCCCCGCGCCCGCGGCCCCCGCCCCTGCCGCCGCCGCCGCGCTCCCCCGCGGCCCGCCCGCCCGCGCTCCCGCCGGGTTCCGGGGCCGCACAGCGCCGCCCGGCCGGTGCCCGGCGAGGCCGCGCCATTGCGACGGGGGCCGGGCCTGTGCGCCCACGTGCTGAGACCCGCGCTGCACGCCCCCGCCCCCGAAAGAAGACCGGGTTTGAAGTCCCCCGGAAGCCGCTGGGAGTGGGGGGGGCTCCAGGAAAGCGGGGCGGGCGAGAGCAGCCAGCACGTGGGCTGCAAACTTCCCTCCCCGCGGAGACCTGCGCGGGCTGAGCCGCCGAACCGGCGGCCTCCGGTCCCCGCCCACCCCGCCACCCCGGGCCCCCAAACCCTGCGTGAGGTCCAGCGGGGATCGCACTGCGCTGCGACTGCTTTCGGCCGCGGCCCCGCTCCCTGGGCCTCGAGGGCGCGCTGGGCGGCGTGACCGCAGGCGGCACTTTCTGGCTGCTCCGTGGTCTCAGGAGGTGTTCTGATCCCACCTTAGCCCACTGCAGAGTCGCCACCTCTGCGTCCCCGGGAGGAGCTGAGGGACAGGAGAGCTAAGTAAACTCTCACTGATGAGAAGAGTCAGGGTATCATCTGAAGTGGTCTGACCCTGGAGCCTGCGTCCCCAACTCCTGGGCTGTGCTGTCCCCAAGAGAGGAGAGAGCCTGGCACACTTCAGAGGTGTTTCAGATGGGCTGGGGCTGCTGCTGAGCTGGTTCAGGGCCGCCCCCAGCCCTGGCCCAGGCTCAAGAGATTATGCCCCCCCCCCCAGCCAACCTGTCTTCATGAACCTTCGTGGTCAAGGCTAAAAGCTCTTGCTTCAGCAGGGACTGCGGCAGCCAAACTGCCTCCCCATCTGATCCACCTTCCCAGGCGGCAGGGAGAAGTGGGGCTGAGAGTACATTCTGGGGACACAGTGAGTGGGTTTGTAGCTTCAGCGAGGGATGTGTGAAGCTCAGATTTTAGCCTACGGTGCGCTAAAAGGTGGAAGAAGGGAAGGCACTTGCCCACGGTCACTTGGCAGCAAGCGGCAGAGCTGGGATTTGAACCTGGACAGTGGGGCTGTTCTTCCTCAACCACCACCACACACCGCTTCTCACCCAAGAGGAAAAGAAGTGAGGGTGACTGAGTCACAGGAGGAAAGGGTAGGAGGAACATCAGCTGTGTCTGCAGGATGAGCCAGACTGGCCAGCTGAGGGGGCGCAGCCTCCTGGGGAGGGCAGCTGTAGGATTGAAGGAGCCCCGACTCAAGGGGTCCCTGATAACCCACATCTCTAGTGTCCCAGTTCCTGCCTGATTTCTGGAAGCTAGGAGGGCTTGTGGGACTAGCTGATTCAAACCACAGTCATTTTATACATGAGGAGACGGGTGCAGAGGTACAAGGTGCCTTGCTCAGGTTCCAAAGCCGATTTGTCCCCTGGATGCCGCTGCCTCTCATTTAACCGGGATGGGGAAATGTTCCTGCAAGGATCAGATCCTGGGCTGGGGCACTGTCCCCAGCTTTGCCAGGCCTCATTTGTATGTAGTGTGGCTGCATTTGAACTGTGTCGCATGCTCCAGTGTCTTGTGCTTCAGCTGTTCTCAGGCTGCCAGCCACAGCTTTCCCTCTCCCTGAGGCCAGGGTCTGGGACCTTGGAGCAGAGCTGGGCGAGGATGAGCTGGGAGGGTCCTGGAAGGTTTTCACTCCAGTGGCACGAGGGGTGCTATGGGGTGGCCTTGGGACCTGTTGGGCTGAGAAGGACCAGCCTTTCCCAGGATGCTCTGAGATGCTCGTAGAGCACTGGCTTTTGATGGGGTCATATACTGGCTACTGTTGCAATTCAGATAGAAGACCAGCTCCCCAGAGACTGAGCCGTTCTCCCTCCAGGGATGAGAAGCCCGGTGACAGAGAGGAACGGTGGCTTTGACCACCGAAGTATGGGCTTCAAGTGACCCTCTAGAGGACAGGTGAGGAGAATTGTTTTTGGAAAGTGGTTTGTCCTCGTGGGTGTTTGCGGGCTCAGCACAGATGTGGAGGGAACACTGGCCAAGGAGCCTCAGGAAGAGGCCCCCTCCCCCAAGGCCTGCAGTGCACCCAGAGCTTCAGGCAGGGCCCACCTGGCTTCCCCACCTGTGGAGTCCTCTTGACCCCGCTACTGTGCTGATGACTCGGGGAAGCCCCTGCGCCTTCCCCTACAGGCCCCCACCTGATGAAACCTGGTGCCCCCCTTTCCACACCTAAGGAAATGAAGGCTTGGAAGGTTGGGCTTCCTGCCCTTCAGCACCCAGCTCTTAAACAGCAGATCCCACCCCATCCCAGCTGTAGCTCCTAGCCAAGGCTTGAGCTTTCGGCTGTTCTCGGCACCCGTGGGAGCCTGCGGATGTCTGCACCGGCACTGACCTGGGGGAAGCCCAAATTACACCTCCCTCAGCCTGCATGCCCTGGGTCCAGGTGGCCATGCTGGGTTCCTGAGCCCATCCCTCCCCCAGGCCCTGCTGCTCGGCATTGCTTCCAGGCTCCATCCTCTCTGCCAGCACATCCAGGCTCCGGACCTCAGGGACCACCCACAGCACCCAGAGGTGTTGATTGGATTGTCCACTTCGTCTTGTTGGGAGACTAAGGGGATGCAGCTTTCGGGTTAAGTAGCAAAGACTTGTCCTGGTACCCAGAGTCCCCATTTCCCGCCCACCGCTCTCCATGCTCCTGGTGCTGCATTCTCTGGTTGAGGGAACGCTGCTCCCTGGTTGCACCCTGGGTGGTCCCCCCTCTGCCTAGCAGCCCTGTCTGTTTAAATGCCATCTGTTCCTTTTGCTCTGCTGGCCAGCAAACCTTTCCTTTAGGGTGATAGCAGATGCTCCCCTTGTTGGCCTCTCTGCTGTGGCATCTGTCACCAGCTGCCCCATGAGGTCCTCATTCTTGTGAAGAGCTTGCTCATTTCTGCCTCTCTGTAAACACAAGGTGAAGGAGGGTCCACCTGCTCCAGGCCAGGTCGGCCCCCAGAGGGGCGGGTTGGGGCTTTCTGTCTTGGTGTGGCAGGGCTGCTGTGGACTTAGGCTTGCTCTTCCTGGAGGCCTCTTGGGTCCTGGTTGGCGTATTGATGCTGCTGTCGTTGCAGCCCAGGAGGCACCTCAGATTCTCCCTTTTGGGTAGGACAACATGTCTTATCTGTTGTCCCCTGGAGGCACAGGGGAGCGAGTGAGGAGCCAACTAGCAGTCCAGCAAGGGCCCCATCCTGCCAGAGGTTGACCTCTTGCCCCTAAGGGAACCAGGTCTGACTCACTGAGACCACTCTCCAGACCCCGCCAAGCCAGCACACAGTGCCCAGGGTCTCAGGCTGTGTGCCAGGCCCCTTTTGGAGGGAGACAGGGCACTTCCAGGGCCTGGTGGAAACTAGTTGACACACTCTCCTCCCCCAGACTCTCAGCTTCTCAGACAGGGACTGAGCACCGTCCAGTGTCCTCCATGTGGCACAGCGCTGGGCCCTCAGCAGGTGCCCAACCCCTGGCAGGGCCCTGGGCCAAGGACCTGGAGCTGCAGCCCCCAGCGGTGGCCTCACTTCTAGAACACACACCCATCTGTAGGGAATGGCGGGATGTCAGAACTCGAGCTTTGTTTAACAAAATACCTGTGTTCGGGGTTGATGGGGTGATACTGTCGTTAAGGGCACGTGGTCATCTTCCTCCCCGTGTGTTCAGGCTTGTGGAGGACTGGGTCCAGAGCATGCTGCTGCCCGGCTCCTCCCGAGGGACCCCTGTTCTCGGCTGCTTCAGGCCTCCCCTGGCCCCAGCAGAGCCAAGAGCTCAGGACAAGGATAGTGTAGTGGGAGCTGGGAGCTGGGCGAGCACCTTCCAGGCCTCCTGTCTGCCCACCTGCTGGAACCAAAGCCGCCTCCTGAGGCGAGCAGGAACATTTTGTCTTGTCACATCAGACCTCCACTAAGAGTGGTGGGTCCCAGAGGCTTGGGGGGGAGAAGGGGGTTAGGGGTTTATGAAGGGAGCTGGGGGGCATTTCCCTGAGCAAGAGCAGGGGCTGGGGTAAGCTGGCTCGGATAGATGGACCCAAATATTCCTACATCAGGCTGGGTGGAGGTGGGTGTAGCCCAGATGCCAGAACCGCAGGGCCAGCATGGAAGCCGTGCAAACTGGCTGTCCAGTGTAGCCCGGACACAGTTCACATTCGCAGATGTGTCTTAATGCATGTGAGGCCCAACACTGGTATATGTGGGGGCTGAGATTCAGCCCAGCTCCCTGTCGCTTTGCTAGTCCATCTGCCACTCACGGGCCTAGGGACCCTTGCAGGGCTTCACCCAGAGGAGCTGTGGGAGATGACTCCCTAACCTGTGCACGCCCCCCCCCGCCACATGGGTGACCTCTGTTCTGGCCCTGAGAGAGGACCCTCCCCCACACACACCCTGGGCAGGGATTACCAAGGGCTGAGAGTGACAGGAGCCAGAGCCGCCAGCCCTAGGGACCAGGGCTAATCATCCTCCCCTTCCTGCCACCGGCTCCCAGGCCAGGCTCACTTCCCTAGCAACCGGGCTGAGTTCAGAGTGGAAATGATGACTCCCGGGGTGGGAGGGGCTTCGGGCTTGCTCCCGGCGGAGGCAGCGGCTCCTGCTCACCCACCAGGGCGCCCTGGCTGCGTCTTTGTCCCCTTGCCCGCCTCTCTCTATTCATGGGCTGCCAGCTCCTCTGCTTTGCTTCAGTCCAGAGGCCGGGTGTGGCGTGGTGGGGTTCTGGGGTGAAAGAACTGGAGGGTCGCAGGGGGCAGGTGAGAGAGGTCACTGCCTGCATCGTCACCCACTGGGACATGCCCCGTGCAGTTAGAAAGAAGCCTGTATGCCACGTACTGACTAACAGAAAGCCCAGCGCTTCATTGCCAGGAGCACCAGGCGCTGGCATCTCAGCGCGCCCACACCTCCAGCGGGCTGTGCCTCCTTCCAGGCTCTGCGTGAAGCCCAGCGAGGCTGTCAGTGCTGAGCGGGGGCCGCCTGCCAGATGCCCTCGGCGCTGTTTGATCTTAGCTGCTTGCGGCCTTTTGGGGGCAGGGGTTATCATTATCTCCACTGACCAGATGAACAAGACAAGTGGAGGTTTCTGGAGGCAGAATGACTTTCCCCAAAGGCCACACCTGTGACCACAGTGCTGCTCTTCCAGGCCTACCCTCTGTTGACAAGTTGTGACATAACTGTCCCATGTCTGTTGTGAGGGCTTTGGCCTGAGCTGGGGCAAGGGATGTAGGGCTGTGGCTACAGGGGTGATCCGGGGTTCCACCTCTGTCCGTCTCTAGCTTCGGGGAGAAATGGGTTGAGGGGTTTATGGGGGGAGGGGGCACTTCCCTGAGTTTCCTCTCCTCTCCGCCTACCACATGTAACTACCATTTGTGGGGCATTTTGACCAGGCACTGTTAAGCACTTCTCAGCCACAGTCCCTTGTGAGGGAGATCTTCTTGTCCCCAGTTAACAGGTGATTAAGACTGAGGCTTGGAGAACCCTCAGAACCTGCCATGGTTGTTGGAGGGGCGGAGCAGGGGGCAGCTGCAGTGTCTGGAGTAGGAGCTCTGCTCCCACGGGGAAGGATAGTCACAGCACTGGCCCTCTACGTGACAAAGCACCTTTATGTGTCTTACATCATTGGATCCTTGTAATGCACAGATACCCTGGGTGCTGTGATCACGCACTTTGCAAACATGACCCTAGGTAGGCAGGCAGGAAGAAAGGATGGACAGAGGGCCGAGAGAGAGGAGGAGCTCCTGGGGGCTCACATCTAAAAGTGGGCAGAGCTGGGTGCTGTGCCATCCTGTGGACAGCAGGATCTTGTGTGTGGTGTGACTGTCGATGGCAGCACAGTCTAGGCAGCACCCCCAGAACTGGCGGTGGCCTGGCCAGGACCCCAGGACTCAAGCAGCTGCCTCCCATCACCTGCATTGTCTCTAGATTCCTAGGACTGGAGAGGTTTGCTGGGCAGTTGCTGCACAACCGCCTGCCACACCCATCGCCAGTGAAGTGGCTAGAGGGGCCCAGAACACATATCGCCTGGTGTCTGAGCTGGGATTATCCTGCAGACCCCACCTGTCACCACATGTGTGGCTGGGAAGGCCCCTGTGGCCTGCCCTCTCTGTTCCCTCCAACAGGGAGGGTTGGCCCCAGGCCGAGCGGCTGTCTAGTCCCTGCCCCTTCGCCTCCTTGGCCCCCATTCCTGGGTGTTTTCCTTCTGTGAAGCACAGGAGGCTCCTTCCATCTGGAGGCTTTAGGAGCACCATTTCCACAGTCTGGGAACAGGCCTCACAGGGAGGGTGTCGGGCCTGGACCTGATCACTGTCAGCCCTGTGGCCTGACCAGCCTGAGCCCCAGGATACCAGGGGCGGGTGGCCCTGGGTCCCCTCATGGGCATGCTGGAGCTCAGGGGTCTGGTGAGTGTCAGAAGACCTGGGGTGCAGGGGCTTTGCCTGGAGGACCGAGGAGAAGCCCAAGCCCGTGTGGCTGCCTTGCTGGCCCTCCTGGTGGATGCAGAACATCCACTGAAGATTCTCGCCCTGCCTGCTGCTGCCTCCGCCCCGCCCCGGGGTCTCCATCCTGCGTAAGGGGCAGAGGCCTTCCTCTGATTCTCCTCTTCCCTGTGCACAGGGCGAAGCCGACGCACACCACAGTCAACTGCTGGTTCTGCGACCAGGACACGGTGGTGCCCTACGGGAACCGCAACTGCTGGGACTGCCCCCACTGCGAGCAGTACAATGGCTTCCAGGAGGTGCGCCGGGACCCCAGGCCTTTGTCCAGCCCCTCCCCTCCCCACAGCCCTGGCCCTACACCTGTCCTCTGAGGATGAGCAGACAGGCCCAGGGAACCCAGGTGACTTGTCCAGGGTCACACCACTGAAGTTAGCAGATTCGGGTTCAGCCCCAGATCCTCTGGCTCACGCCTACTCTGCTCTGCACCAGACCAGGGGTCAGTGGGCTCTCGGTAAAGGGCCGGGGAGGACTTTAGGCTTTGAAGACCACACTGTCTCTGTCCCCACGGCTCAACTCTGCCCAGCCACCGCACACAGTATACAAGCGAGTACAGGCAGCTATGGTCTAGGAAGACTCAGTTCACAGACACAGGCGGGCCGTTTGCGGGCCCCTGCACTACACCAGTTTCCAGGCTGCGTTCCCCTGGGGGCTGCGTTCTTGGCAGCTTGCCTGTCAGTCTTCCTTGTGAAATTCATGTGGAAGAAAAACTTCTGCTGTTTGCTGCATGAGAAGAAGGAAACATTGGGAACATTTGAGGTCTGCTCTCACTTTCTGGGGTGTCGCTGCCCCGGGCCTCTGGTCTCTGCCCTCACATCGAGCCCAAGCCACTATGGAGACTTAACCCGTTGGGTCAGGGCTCCCCCACTGACTCTGTCCCTCCTTCCCCAGAATGGTGACTACAACAAGCCAATCCCTGCCCAGTACCTGGAGCACCTGAACCACGTGGTGAGCAGCGTGCCCAGCCCCCGCACCCCCTCGCAGCCGCAGCAATGGGTGAGCAGCCAGGTGCTGCTGTGCAGGAGGTGCAGCCACCATCAGACCACCAAGATCAAGCAGCTGGCCGCCTTCTCGCCTCGGGATGAGGTAGGGCAGGGGGCGAGGAGGGCTGGGGTGCTTCAGAGCAGCCTAGGGGAGGCATGCCCAGGGCTCTTCAGACAGTGCCCCTCCCCACCCTGACCCATGCTGGCCTCACATTCGGGTGCGTTCTCTCATCTCCTCTCAGCACACTTCTGTTCTCCCCCCGTCTCCTGGTTCCTGCTCTGTTGGCTCCAAGCCTGGAAACATCGTGGAAACCTAGTGCCTGCCAGTCCAGAGGGGTTTGTCCCTGGGCAGGGGCAGGTAGTTCCAGCTGGAGCCCTGTCAGATCCATCCTGCCTGTCCCTCTGAGTCAGGCTTGCCCACTGGCTTTCCAGGCACTTTGCTGTGGAGTTGGTGGAGGGGAGGGAACTGGGCGCTGCTGAGAGGCTGGCTGTTAGGAGTTCACCTCCCCCGGGCCTGCTGTGGAGCCCAGCAGCCTTGTCATCTAGCTAGTCCTGTCTTTCCACCCCCATACCGGTGGTCGTGACTCAGGAGCTGAGGCCCAGAGACGCTGGCTTTCCCAAGGCCCAGCCTGGGTGGGTGGGTGGGTGGGTGGGAGGGAAACAGGGAAGCCAGGCGGGGGGAGGTGGGGGATCTGCAGAAAGAAGGAGGCATATGTGACTTGGCAACCAGGGAAGCTTTTTGGTGAGTTTGGTCCCAGCAAGATAAAGTCAAACTGGTAACCCTGCCGGCCCCTGCAGACTGAGATGTTCAGGCGCCCTGGAAACGGAGGGAGAGGAGCGTTGCTGCATCCTTAGGAGGAGGGGAGGGGTTGGATGTGGTCTTCCAGGCTATTCTGAAGCCCCAAGGACCCTGTAGCTCCCACTGAGCCCAGCCAGTGCTTTCTAGATGCAGGGTTTGCAGGAGGAGAGGCCCTGCCTCTGGGGTGTCCATCTGCTCAAGTCCAGGTAGCATCAGCCCAGAGCCACCTTCTCCCGTGGCTCACTGCCTTCCTGGAGCTTGAGTCCAGAAGCAGGGCCTGAAGCAGAGACCACGTTGAGGGATGGCCTCCAGGGGCATCCTCTGGAGCAATAGAACTTGTCCAGAGTCACCTATTGGGTCCCTGCTGTGCCCTGGGCCAGCCCTTCATCACCGTACTCAGTGTACTGTGTGTCCTGTTGGGCAGCAGAGGGAGGAGGATCAGAGTGGGGACAACTTGCCCATGGTCAGCCCTCTTGTAAGTGAGCCCAGGTCCCCTGCTAGCCCGGCAGCCTTGGTCGACCCAAGGCCCGAGCCCCCGCCTCCTGCCCCACAGGGCAGGTACGACGAGGAGGTCGAGGTGTACCGGCACCACCTGGAGCAGATCTACAAGCTGTGCAGGCCGTGCCAGGCGGCCGTGGAGCACTACATCAAGCACCAGAACCGCCAGCTGCGCGCCCTGCTGCTCAGCCGCCAGTTCAAGCGCCGGGAGGCCGACCAGAGCCACGCGCAGGTCTGAGGGGGCGCCGGGGCACTTGGGGTACCACGGAGGACTGGGCCCCACTGACTGGAGGGCAGCTCTGCAGAGCTGAGACCCTTCTCCCTGGGAAACAACCTCCCGTGGGATCGCGTTTCTACCCTGTCCCCAAGCCCCTTTGGGCCAGCAGCTGGAGTGGGTGTTCTGAGAAGAGTGGCTCGGTATTGGAGTCTACTTGTCACTTGCGCCCTCGGAGGTCTTGAGTTGCCCTGCTGCGCCTGAGCACTTCCCGCACCTGCACTCGCTGCCCTCGGCGCCGTGTGGTGGCTGCGGCCTTATGCTCTTCCACTCCCACTCACAGCCATGGACACCAGATGGGGAGGTTTGGTGCTCAGTGGGCCCCACACCTGATGTGTGGGGGCACTGAGATTTGAACCCAGGACCATTTGGCTAAAACTTACTAATTTTTTAAAATATGTTTTTATTGACTTTGAGAGAGAGGGGAAGGGAGAGGGAGATAGAAATGTATATGTGAGACTGATTCATTGATCGGCTGCCTCCTGCACGCCCCCTAGCCGGGATCAAGCCCGCAACCCAGGCATGTGCCCTGAATGGGAATTGAACTGTGACCTCTTGGTTCCTAGGTTGACACTCAACCACGGAGTGGGCCACACCAGCTGGGCAAAAACTCATTAACTTTTTATCACAGTATTCAGTTAGTGGAATGTACTGGTTTTTAAAATCTGATGTAGTAGCAAGTAGATTAAGATGTAAAACTATCCCCCAAAGAAATTTCTACCCACCCCCTCGGGTCCCCAGATGTGCCCTGTGTCCAATTGGCATGTGGTTTCCAGTCTATAACAGGGCCCCTGCCCACACAGCCACACCGCCTGCCCACAAACCCATGTTTCCACAGCAAGACGCTCAGGCCTGGGGGTTCCTCACCACCGTGTTCCTAGGTTGAACAACCTATTGCCATATTTTTTAACTTTGGCTAAATTTTCTTATATAGAAGGTCCCCAAATATATATATGCACTTTGAATGATTATAAAGTCAGCGTTTATTTAAGCATACAGTTCATTTTCAAAATTTAAAAGAATCTACAGAAATGAATCATTGTTTTGTCAATGCCTGTTTTCAAACTGATGACGGTTCTGGTCCAGGCCTTGTTGGTAACGTGAAGCAATGAAATCGCAAACACCAAGAATCATTTTGTTCCACATTTGCATGCCCTCAATTTGTCGACTATTGCCGGTTTTGTACCGTAAACTTTTATCTTTTATGAATCCTCACAAAAAAAAAATCTAGTACCACTTTAGGATAAATTTTCTTTGTTCAAAGCTTAGTCTGGCTTCACCCATTATTTCAAATCAGTTAAACCTGAAAAGGAGTGAAAATTAAGTAAGTTACCAGCTGTTAAAGTGTGTATACATTTTTTACTATAATTTCAGTTGAAATCACAGTATAAATTTACAGTGCATTCGGCAAAGTCATTGAAAATTTACTTGAAAGAGTAAGGTCACCATAATATCAAAAAGGTTTCTTTAAAGTACATGGCAGCCCTGGCTGGTGTGGGACAGTGGGTTGGGCATCATCTGTGCACCAAAAGGCTGCCAGTTCGATTCCCAGTCAGGGCATGTGCCCGGGTTGTGGGCTCTCCCCAGTGGGGGCATGTGGGAGGCAGCTGATCCATCCATGTTCCACTCTCATGTAGATGTTTCTCTCTCTGTCCTCCCTTTCTAAAAATCAATAAAAATATTAAGAAGGGGGGGGGGAAGGTGTGGTAGACCCCTCCCCCACAGTAACTTTCCCAGTGGGGTGAAGACTCAGCAATGGGACAGTTCAGTGGTTCTCAGCAATAAGCCTAGAGAGAGCTGAGAATGCCTGAGGTTTTCAGGCACTGTAGACAGCATCTCTGATTATGAGGACCCAGGTAGGTTCTTAAGCGAGTGCTCTGGGGCCCTGGCCAGACCCCCAAGCACAGAGTGGGCACTGGCAATGGCTGTCAGTGACTCTTGCCATCTCACTGACCAGTCTCTCCCTCCCTCAGAGCTTCTGCTCATCCGCGGTGAAGGCCCCAGTTCAGGTCATCGTGCTCCGCACCCTCGCTTTCCTGGCCTGTATCTTCCTGCTGGCCACCACGCTGTATGGCACCAGTGACCCCTTTGCCCCAGGGCTCAACCTGCCCCCAGCTTTGCCCCCTGGTGGCAACGGCTCAGCTGCTCCTGACAATGGCACTGCCCCTGGGGCTGAGGGCTGGCAGCAGCTGCTGGGCCTACTACCGGAGCATGTGGCAGAGAAGCTTCAGGAGGCCTGGGCCTTTGGGCGGAGCCACCAGACGGGTGTCGTGGTGCTGGGCCTGCTAACCTGCCTGTTGGCCATGCTGCTGGCTGGCCGCATCAGGTGCGTGTGGGGCCTGGCGGGTCTACCCTGGGTCACTGTGATTACTTCAGGCAGGGCTGGGGGGGCAGGGGGAGTGCTAGGGCCGGCACCAGGAGGGCCTACTGGATGCACAGCCCTGGACTGAGTTCCACATGTAGCTGTAACTGAAACACAATGCATCCCTTTTCCCAGCAGCTGGGAGTCCGGTGGGTGAGATAAAGCAAATGACTTGCCTTAGAGGGGGCAGTGGCACTCAGAGCAGACCCCCCTACTCACTGCTGCGTGCTGGGACCTCCAAGGCCAAATCACAAATTGCCTCTTTTCTCTCCACCTCAAACTTCTGTTAACCAGCCACCTTATGGGCTGTTGGAGAGCCTAGTGGGTTCTCATGGCCCTTGACTTTCCTCCCTGTGCAGCTACGTACCCTGATCCAAATGGTGTCCACGTCATCTCAGTGACTTGGGGGAGGAGGGTTCTTAGCCCCATTTTTCAGGCTAGAACACTGAGCTCAGGAGAAACACTAACCTGCTCAGAGTTGTGCAGGGTGTACGTGTTGGAGGCGGATTGAGAGGCCCACTTGCTCCTCTTGGCTGTAGATTCTGTCCTCTGAGCAGGATTGGGTGGATGAAGGAGGCAGGAAGTGGCAGTTGATGACGGGACTTGTCCCCTCGAGACGGGCCCTCACACAACCCCCGCCCCCTGCTTCTCCCTCAGGCTCCGGAGGATTGATGCCTTCGCCACCGGTCTGTGGGCCCTGCTGCTGGGGCTGCACCTGGCCGAGCAGTACCTGCAGGCTGCCACACCCAGCTGGCTGGACACACTCAAGTTCAGCACTATGTCCCTGTGCTGCCTGGTGGGCTTCACGGCAGCCGTGGCCACGAGGAAGGCGACGGGCCCACGGAGGTTCCGGCCCCGAAGGTCAGAGAAGCAGCAGTGATTGCGGGGGGAGGACAGACGGACAGACAGCTTCAGAGCACTGCCCCCAGCCCGGTGCAGGGCGCTTCTCTGTCTTGCATCTTTCTTCCCTGCCTCACTCTCACTCCTGCCCAGCCTAGAGCCCCCAGTCCTGGCCCAGCCCCTCCTCTTCCCTAGGAGTCGGGCCTGCCCCCCCCTTTCCTTTCCACACCAATAAGTCGTCCCCCAACCTAAGACGCTCCCGAGTGCCCTTCAGCTGCTCACCACTGCCACCACCTCTGGCCAAAGACACACCCCCCCCCCCCCCCCCATTGCCCCAAGGCCAGAACATGGGTGGCACCCACACAGCCTGCCTTTGACCTGTAGCTTCCTCCTGGCAGCTCCAGGCATCCCCATCCTGGCCATGGCCCTTTTTCTGGCTCTTGACACCATGGGATGAGGGCTGTGGGCCTGCTGTCTGCATCCCCTTTCACAAGCCCTGTCTCTGAGCTCCTGGCACGGGCTGGTGACAGCTGGCTGCAGGCTGGGCCCTTGCCGCATGGCCTGACCACTTGGGTAACTTGATACGGGCAGGTGCTGCTGAGCGGGGCCCAGAAGAGCCCTGCACCTCACCCCCACATCACTTCTCTGGTCTGTCCCTTTTGTCCTGCCCTGTGCCTGCCAGTCCTTCTGGAAGCTGGTGGGACCAGAGGGAGCCTGGGCTGTCCCCCTAGATCCACTGCTCCATTCCCACTCCAAGAGCTTCCTGAGAACCCCGTTACCCCTTAGCCTCCTTCCCTGGGAGTGGAGGGTGCAGTTCTTAGGCCTAGGCTGCCCTTGACCATGAGTGTGTAGGGCAAGGCTCTTCTCAAGGTGAACAGTAGAAGATCCTGCTTTCTGCTGTGGTCAGCAGGTTTCTTAACAGCTAGGCCGCGGTGGGAGTTGGCCCAGGTTGCGGGGCTCTGAAGCGTCCTATATTCATCTATTTATTTGACATGACTCTGGGTCAGACAGAACCAGGGCACACACGCCCTGCCCACTCTCCTGGAAGCCCCCAGCTCTGCCCTGTAAAGTCAGGACCCCAGCCCTCATGGCTGGGTCCTCCACGTGCCCCTGCAGGGACTGGGGTTCAGGCTTCCTGAGCCAAGGCTGCCCTGATTGGCCAGCAGTGCGGGGCCTGAATAGCTTTCATTGGCCCTGCCACTGCCCTGATGTGTGGGATGCCCCCAGTTCTCTACTCACCCCTTCATATGATGCCTGGGAAAAGATCTAGTTGCCCAAGGTTAGCACAGGGTAAGCGGCCCAAGAGACATGCAGGTCCATGAAGACACCAGATCTTTTGTCACCTTGTCACTCTGGTGTGTCAGTCACTACTGTTCTGCCCCTAGAGGACACCATGAAGCCCACAGGGGCCTCAGCGGCACTCCCTGGAAGGGGACGGCCAATGCTGACCCAGAGCCCCATGAAGGGCTGCCTCCTCCCAGAGTCGGTGCTCCAGGGGAAGGAGCTGGTGCGTGGCACAGACCTGCTGCTCACTAGCTTTGTGGTCCTGCAGGTCCCTGCTGTTCCCAGCCTCAGTTTACCATCTGTGAAATGAGCGATAGACCCCTTTCCAGGACCCGTGAGTGCCGACCTCGGTGTGGACCTGCTCTAGAAATGAGTGCTGCCTCAGGGTCAGGGCAAGAGAGTGGACCAAGGCTGTCCCTTACCTTGTGTTTTGTACTCTCTGTGACCATAGAGTGGATCACACACCCTCAAGCCTCCTCCCTCTACTCCGCAAGGCCAGATGACACGTGTATCAGGGCCACACTCAGCAAGGGGGCACTGACTGAGCCTGCGGGGAATGTGGGACAGGCCCTGGCCAGACCCCAGGTGAGGTCCCAGGGAGCACAAGAGTTGCACCTGAGCCCCACTGTCACTAATCTTCATGTTCATGGCGTCCTAAGAGGCCACCCCACCCTACCGATCCCATGCCCTGCTCCGTATCCATGTGTGAAGAGCCTGGAGCGTCAGGAGCTGCCCCCCATTAGCTGTGTGGCCTCAGACAAGCCCCTGCCTGCTTACTCTGCGTGGAAGGGAAGTGGAGGACGAGTGGGGTGACTGAGCCAGCACCTAGTCTGTCTGCCTGTCCCCCCGGCCAGCCTGCCTGAGGGCGAGGGGCAGCGTTCCCAGGTGCAGAGCCGGGGGTCAGCGGGCTGCGCGTGCCCTTGTCTCTGGGGTCTTCTGTTCTCAAGGCAGCTGACAGCCTGTTGCTAATTACTGCTTTTCTTGGCGTTGAGTAGGAACAGGACATCTGTGTGTATGTGTGTATTTAAGTTAAATTATTTATAATCAGAACCAGCTCTCTAGCTGGCCAGGAGCCCCTGCTGAGCAGATGTCTGTCCTTACCCCTGGTGGGGATGGGAAGATACCCTCATGAAATGAGCCTCATCAGAGGAAGGCTTCCTGGCCTTTTTAGGGTTTTGTGTGACTTTTTGAATTACCCGTCTATCCCTTAAAGTTTCATTACTTGGAGCATATTCTAGCACCTTCTGATGTTACTGGTAAAAGCCGAGGGAGTGCAGGCACCACTGGGATCGTGGTTTATTAACTGGGAATGTGTCACCCCTGCCAGGGACCTCTGTCCCCAGGATGTGAGGGACGTCACATGGCTATCTTCTCCCTCTGGTCTGGGGTCCCCATCCCGGGCTGAGCATGCTCTTCCAGTAACAGTTGCCCAGAAGCAAACTGCCTTGAAGCCCTGGCCTGGGGAGGACCTGTGTCCCTTCTGTCTATGACTCTCGCTGTGTCTCTTATCTCTGGTCGTGTAGTAGAACTGCAGATGATTGTCTAGTGACCCTCTAATCACTGTAACCGCAGCTCCTGGCCATAGACGTTGTGTGTTTGATGCTGTATTTTAAATAAATGCCTCCGGGGCCCTGCTCTGACCGGTGGGCGTCAGGTACCGCGTCTTTTTTGTTTTTTCTTTCACGTTCTTTCTTTGGCTTCTGTGCCGGGGTGGGAATTTTGGGGTACAGGCATGCCCAAGGAGTCAGGTTTGGGAGCTAGCAGTGTGGGCATCTAGCGACCCAGCTCCCAGCTGTCATGTGCCCTGCTGGGTGGGATTTTCCCTTCTCAATAACTGCTGTTTAAAACATCCTTGCTCCTTCCACTCCTGGGTTGGACTGGGATTGGGTTGAAGAAGGCCAAACGCCCCTCTCAGTGTCAGATGGGACGTGGTACAAGCACCTATCCCTTCCTCAGACCCTTTGTTCCGGTGACGTACAGGCTGGGATTCGGGCTGGGTGCCTATTGAGACATGAATCTGGACCGCAGGGCAGTCTGGGCACCTGGCCAAAGGAAGGGTCGGTTCATTGGAAGCTCAGGAGCCCGCGGAGATGGGCCCCCGAACAGGAGGCTCCCAGGAAACTGGTCTCTGCAGCAGTGACAAGAGCTCACACTTGGCACCTTATAAGGATCTGCTAGTTGAGTGATGTCACTGGCTGTCACAGCGAGAGGGGTCAGACCGAAGAAGAACCGTTTCCCCCTCAATGCCAACGTTTTTAGTGGCATCAGAGACACGACAGCCCCTGTGCCAGATGATGCAAGACAGGTTTTCAGCACGGGGTGGCCGCAGGTGTGAGCACGACTGGGGAAAGTGCTGGCAAGACCTAGCTTATCCTGGGCCAGCTGGCCACTTCTGAAACCTGCAGCCTGGCTCGGACCCTCTCCTCTACTTGCTGCTTGCTGGGGTGGCCCCAGGAGGGCTGCCTGGTGGGCGTGGCACAGGAAGCCCCACCACAGAGTCCTGCTGCCATCTGCTGGAAGGGCCTCGGCTGCAGCTCGACAGGACAGACCTGGGTCTCTAGGAGGCGCGGGCCCCAGCAGGGAACAGCGTTATGCATGATCAGAGCAAGTTGGCCTAAGGTCCCAGGGTGCCCAAAGCTCCCCCCTCCCCCCCCTGCGAATGGTTTCGCGATTCTAAAACGAGGGTACAAAATTGTACCTTTTGTTTAGGGGGGAAGCATTCCCCAGGTGTCTTGGGGGCTTCGGGACAGGTCAGCAGGTGGAGTGCAGGCATGTGCAGCCTGGGGCCAGTCAGGCCAACCAAACCTCTGCAGCTTGGCTTGATGAGCTCCTGCCTTGATTTCCCCACGTTCCCCAAACACAGGCCTGCCTTTGGTTGTGAAGTCCAAGTGGCTTGCTGGCCCTTTGGAAGGCCTTAAAGATGTCACGTGATCTCTAGGAGGGCAACACTGACCCTGTGCTTTCCTCAAAGCTTGTTGAAAGGGAGGGGTGAAAATAGCGAGGAACTCAGCGGAGTGCAGCTTGGCTAATGGGGCCCCGTGCGTTCGGTTGTGATGGCCCAGGTGGGTCCCTTAGCCGCCTGGCTCTGCTGCAGGGCCTGAGCCAGCCTGCCAGTCCGTCGGCACATTGTCCATGGTCTCCTTTGTCCCTTGGGACCGAGGTAAGGCTGGGCCTCCCGAGACTCCATCCAGACAGTGGGCAGACTAATGTATTAACTGTTGCTGTCCTTCCCCCTCTGTAATCGGTTGCCTTAATCAGAAGCATGGTTGACATTCTGGCTTGGGGCCACCGGGTCCTGTTGTGTGATTTGTACCATTCTCGACTTAAAGAGACACTGTCACCTGTCTTTTCGGCAGCCTTGCGGTCGCTTATGGATCGGTCTTTTCCAAGTTCAAGTTTGGCTTTTGTCCTGTGTCTCTTCCTGGGGATCCTAAGCCTGGCCGCCCCTCTCTGCTCTACAAGGGGCTTTAGATTAGTGTCCCATGTCTGAGGCCGGAGAGCAGCAGGCGGACTCCAGGGAGCAGGGCCCCCTGAGCTCAGCCACTGTCAGGAGGCTCTGGGCACAAGCAGGAAGGACAAGCAGAAGCCCAAGGCCACTGGCCTTTACTGAGAGCCTGGCACGGGGCTGGGCACTTTTGCTTCAAGGTGAAGGGTTGGCGTGAGGTTGGCAAGGGTGACAGTGTCACTTTAATACCGAGACTTGTAGTGGAACTAGTTTGCTGTGACGCTGAGGGGATCTGAGGGGGCATGCGGAGAGGGGTGGGTCATGCTGGCACCTCCCAGCCACCTGATCCTAATGGTGTGAATGTGGTCAGACTGCTTCCCGCTTCAACTAACGCACGCCGCCTCTGGGACCCTGACTCAGGCCCCACCTGTACCGAGGGAGAGGGGACAGCTAGGCGGAGGCCGCCCCCGGAGCCCTCCAGGCTGACCCTCCTCTCCGCCTTGCCCGCGGGCTCTTGCAGGTACCTCCCCGGAGACTCTGCCGGCCTTTTCCCCACGTGCCCCAGCCTGGGTGTCCCCTGCCCGAGCAGCGCGGGCTCTTCGCCATCTCTCTTCCTCTCCGCCTCGCCGGGCTTCCTGCCCCTCACCAATCAGCAGCTGTTCCGGTCGCCCCGACGGGCCTCGCCCTCCTCGCTGCCAGGCCGCCTCAGCCGGGCGCTCTCGCTGGGAACCATACCCTCTCTGACCCGAGCAGGTAAGGGGCGCTCGGGCATCAGCGGGCCTGGGGGCAGCTGGGCACAGGGACGCCAGCTGTGTGCAAGCTGGAGGAACTGGGTTCAAACCCTGCTGCGTCCACAAAGTAGCTGCCCTTCGCCAAGGGACTCAGTTTCCCTCAAGAAAAATAAGACTAGCAGTAGAACCCATCTCACGGTGGCTGTGAGGGTTAAGCACGAGGGCAGTGGCATCCTGCGGGTGCTCGGGAAATGTTCGCGTCCTTTGGGGTGTTCTTTCACCACCATCCTTGCCCTTATTTTTTCCGCTGTTGTTTTTCGACCTGGGGCCTGAGAATTTTGCCCCTGGCCTTCGTGTGGTCCAGAGGGCAGGATTCAGTTCCGGTCAGTCGCATCTGCTGAGCGCTTGCTGCACGTGGACTCTGGCATGACCGAGACGTGGTCCTTGTCATGAGAGACTGTCATTCTTCACCTGTCCCCGCTGGATCTTCCTGGAAAGCGATGGGAAATTCAACCCAGTTTTGCCTTCTCAGCTCTCCTCATGTTCTGTGATAACCCTCAACCCTGGGGAAGCTGCCTGGCGCAGGCTGGGTTTGCCTCACCCTTGGGGGAGCCCTGGAGGAGTACCCCAACCTCTAAGAATGTGGGCGCTTCAGTTGCACAGGGCTTGCTAACGTGCGGTCACTGTCTCATTTCAGCCCCTCAGCAGCTCTGCCAGGTGGGGCTTCCTGCTCAGTCAGACACCCCTCTGAACCTCAGTTTCCTTCTGCGACTTGCCCGGGGTCCTGCAGCTGCTAGGGTGTGGGGTTGAACCTGGCTTCGGCTTCCAGCCCTGTTGTGTGCAGGCCGGGGACCGTGTAGGTAGAGGGTGGGTCACACTGCAGGAGGGACAGCGCTCAGGGCACAGTGTTTGGACTGAGTGGTGGATGGAGTTTGAGGCCTTTGGGGTGGGACTGCACCCAGTAGGGGACCTCGACTCTGGACGTTTCTGTGAAGCAGATGTGGCAGGCTGATGGGAGAGGGGCTGCTGCCTGTGCTCCTGCCAGGAAACCATTGATGAGCAGAGTTCCTGAGTCCCCGCACTCGGGTCACAGCTGAGACCTGGCCCAGCTCAGGCCCTGGGGCTCCTGTGCTCCTCCTGAGCAGCAGCTGGAGCAGGGGGACCATAGAATGCCCTGGACATGGGGACCTGGGAGGCCCAGCACCTGGCCCTTCCCCAAAAGACTTGTCTGGAGCTGCCCACCAGGAGCCAGGGGGGCTCAGGGCTTCAGGGTGGGCATGCGGCGGGTTTGGGCCCACGGTGGGTGCAGACCCTGCTGGAGCCTCTTGATGACCATCGTGGAGGGAGGGAGTGTTGCAGACTGCTAGGCGCTGGGCACTCTGCTTCTTGGTTTATTCTTTAAAAAATGAAATGACTCAGGTTAATCAGCCCCCAGGGTGAAAGGCAGGGATGTAAATGACCAATTTCATGACCAATGGGATTCAGCAGAGCAGGCCATGGGGGATGGCGGGGTGGGCACCTGTCGTCTGCAGGCCTGACCTGTGTCTCCCTTCTTTCCCCCCTAGACTCAGGGTATCTGTTCAGTGGGAGCCGCCCACCGTCTCAGATGTCTCGATCTGTGGAGGTTCCTGTCTCAGGTAAGAGAAGTGACGGCGGGGAAGCTGCCTCCGGTGGGGAGCATGTGGGAGAGGTTTCCAGAGCATGGGGGGGAGGGGGCAGCAGAGGTTAAGCATGAGCTCGGGGATCAGACAGGGCCTGTGTTCAGATCCCAGCCTTACACCTCCCAGCTGTGCAGCAAGTGACTCATTGCCCTGTCCCTCAGTTTCCTCATCTGTGAAATGGGCATGATAGTTTCTAGGATTAGATACAATGCTGTCGTCCTTATCAGTGACCACTGGTGGAGGTGGCACACTTGGGGTTCTGCATCAGCAGGGCTTAGGTGAGCTGACCTTAAGTCTTAAGTTGGTTTCTGTCCCAGCCTTGCTCTCAGCTGAGGGAGGGACCAGAGCCTTGGATAGAAATCAGGAGGCAGAGGGGACATTGCTGAGGTCCTGAGGTCCTCTCCCCTCCCTCAGGTGCCTGGCGGTACTGGCTGCTCCCTCTGCACAGCCTTGCCTTCCTTCCTGGGTTGACAGGAACAGAGTAGCCGTGGCAGGCTTACTGTGACAATCCAGACGTTCATGCGTTACCGGCATTGTACTTTCATCCTCCCGCCTCCAGATTACTTCTCTCTGCTGTCGGGGAGCTGCCCCTCCTCTCCATTCCCTTCCCCGGCGCCTTCCGTGGCCGGCTCGGTGGCCTCCAGCTCTGGCTCTCTGCGCCACCGGAGGCCCCTCATCAGCCCTGCCCGGCTCAACCTGAAGGGGCAGAAGCTGCTGCTGTTCCCATCACCCCCTGGAGAGGCCCCCAGCACCCCCAGCAGCTCAGACGAACACTTGCCCCACAACGGCAGCCACTTCAACATTGAGCCACCCCAGGTCCCACAGAGGCAACTGGCACAGGACACAAAGCACACTGTGGGTATGACCCTCTGACCGCCTCCCTGGAGGCAGGAGAGCCCAGCAGGGGTGGGAGCGCCTCTGGGGTCAGTGCAGGGGTGGGGACACCCATCAGGAGGCTGCACAGGGCCTGTCCTTGATCTTATCTTTGTGTGTGCCGCCACTCTCCCAAGCTCCAGTAGCCCCTGGCCTGGCTCCTCATGACCTTGAATCCTCTAGGACACTGCCATATCTTGGCTGATGTTATTTTCTTGTTTTGCAATTGACCTTGAGGGTTGTCTGTTCTTGGGATGGATCAGAAACGTATTATGCCCTGCCAGGCTGCGTCTGGTAACACTATTTTTGTTTTGCTCAAATAATGTTGGTTGATAAAGCATTTAAAAAATTTTTTAATTAGGCCACGGCCTTGAAAATCTAGAATTTTCACATGAATGTATGGATTTCTTGGGTCTCTTATGATGTCAGAAGACTTGGCCACACTTGGTCTGAATACTGGCCAGACTGTAGAAGGCAGGCTGAGGTCCCCTGTCCAGTCTCAGCTGTGGCCGCAGCTGCTGGCTTTGGCGTTTGCTGCTCCTGATCTAAACCCAGCTCCCTTCCTGGCAGCAGCTGGGATCTGAATGGGGATCTGGCCTCCCACTGCCCAAGGTGGGGCCAGCAGGTTGGGAAGGACAAGGACTGTCCTGTCCCTGGGAGTGAACTGTGAGCACCCGCTGAGACACCCCTTCTCTGCAGACGTGAGGTTAGTGCCGGAGAGACGCAGCGCCTGCAGCAGCCGCTCCATCAAGAAGGAGGACGACTCGTCGCAGTCATCCACCTGTGTGGTGGACACCACCACCCGGGGCTGCTCCGAGGAGGCCGCCGCCTGGAGAGGTCTGCACCCCGGGTTATCGCGGGAGGAGGGTGGCAGCCTGGGGGCCTGGGGTCTGCATCACCTGTTCTCTCTGTACCGAAAGACCCCTCAAGGGGGCCCTCTAGTGGCGGAGGACGGTTAGGTAACCCGCCCAGCGCCCTCTGGGTGCAGCCTGCGCGCAGCAGACCATTCCCACCCCGATTGGGTCCCAATCTGCTCTGTCACAGCAGCCTCTGGCCACAGGTGCTATGTAAATTTTAAGAAAGTTAAAATTTAGTAATAAACGTTTAATTCCTCAGCTGCCCAGCCACATTGCAAGCCTCCATTGCCACATGTGGCCCGTGGCTGCTCTGTTAGGCCTAGGCCTCACCTTCGCAGACGGTTCCCTGGGAGGGCGCTGGCCAAGGAGCCTGAGCCCGCTGGGGGCCAGCACAGGGGCTGCAGGCCTGCGCTGGGCACTCGGTTGTGGGCTGCGGGGCGGCTGTGAGATCAAATCCTGGTTCTGTGTAAGGCGCTGGGCCCCTGGTGGGCGTTCAGCTGTCAGCACCTGGTACTTTCCCCTGGGGAGCGGGTGGGGGGGGGGCACGTGTGTTGAAGACGGACAGAGGTAGGTTTCCTGGAAAGATTAGGTGCTGCCTCCAAAACAGGTGGGGTCTAGGGTGTGACCTGGCAGCACTGAGGTCATCCCCAGAGCCCAAACAGGTGGGGAACCCGTTGGCTGCTTACCTCTGAACCTGGGCAGGGTTCTTGTACCCCTAAAGCCCTGTTCCCCATCTGTAAAGTGATGTCGCATCCCTACTCCCATCACCAAGGTGCAAGCACAGGGCACCCTAGCCAGTGCCTGTCGGGTGGCACGGGCTCAGAAAGGAGGCGCCTTTAGGGACCAGGACTTGACCAGGTGACCCCGGGCTGGAGTGTCTTTCCAGGTGGGGAGGCCTCTGGGCACGGGAAGAGCTGGGATGGGGCCCCAGGGCTCCGCAGCATCTCTGGTGGGCCGGGGCCTTCAGCTGCACAGAGACCTCCACCCTGGGTTCATCTTCTGACATTTGTGCCTTTGACTGGGTCTCTACTCTCTCGAAGGTCGTTTCGTCCCCTCCCTGGTCCAGGGCCTCCTGGCCGTGAGCTTGACCGCCAACGCGCTCTTCACCTCCGCCTACCTGTACCAGAGCCTGCGCTGAGCTGCTGCCGTAGCCTCCCGGCACGGGGAGCCCCGGAGGGCGTGCCCAGGTGCCTGCTGCTGCCCCTGCCGCCTGCGCCCTCTCTCCAGGGCCCTCGGCCTGCTGGACTGAGTCCTGTCCTCGGACCGCCTTCCCCTCCTCACCCAGCAGACTGCGGGGCTGAGCAGGTCTTCGAGGTCACGCTCCTCCCGCTCATCTTGCTGACATCAGTTGTGTTTGGTGCTGCCCCGAAGCCAGGGGTTCCCCCAGGGGCCGCATGGCCCAGCCCCGCCTGCAGGGACGCCCACCACTGTGACCGCAGCAGGAGCTGGCTGTCCCTGACCACACGCCTTGGGCCACGATCACCTCAGTACTGTACTCCCCTGTCCCACCGGGTGCCTCAGGCTCCCCGGGGAGGTGGAAGGGATGGTCCCTGTGTCACCCGCCCTTGACCCTGCCCAGGGGAAACGTTTCCTTGGGCAGGCCCCCTTGAGGACGAGCATCCTCTGCCCACCTTACCCCTTCCTGCTGGCCCTGGGCCAGGTCTGCTTCTGGCTCTCCTGGTGGGCAGGGGTCTCAGAGGCCCAGCTGGGCCTTCAGGACTGGTGTATACATCTCGCCCCCAGACACCCTTCTGCCCAAGTGCCCCTGTTTTATTACCTCTGGCGACCTCAGGCAACAGCCCTGTTACCCTGAGAACACTACCCAGGGCTCCACATGTGCTGCCCACCGGGGCCTTGCTCAACTCTCACCCTGGTTGTGCCATGGGACTGCCCAGGGTGGCCTGCAGGTCACAGATGAGACTGGACCCCACCCCCTGTGAACCTGGCTCCTTTCAGCTGCTGAGACCACACTGTCCTCCCTCTCACTCTGCTGTCACCACGGGCCAAGTGTGACCTCTTGCCTTCAGGCCACCTTGACTGGCTTTCTTTCCTCCCCAGCTCCCCTCTGTCCCTGCCGTTGCCCTTCCAGCTGCTGCTGCAGGTTTGCCCCCACCCTTGCCCTGGTGCTGGGGTCCTGTCCTGCCCCTAAAGGGGGAAGGAGGGACCTCAGTGTGGCACAGGGACCCTCACGATGCTGAAAGACTGTGTGTACCTGTGGATGTCAGACCCCCGGTCCCTGCTGCCCTGGGCCTTGGACAGAAATGTGGAGCAGTGTGTGTGTGTGACAGTGTGTGCGTGCGTGCATGTGTGTGGGGTGGGGGGGACAGTGCACACATTTGTGCCCAGTCCCTGCTGCCCTGGGCTTTGGACAGAGATGTGGAGCAGTGTGTGTGTGTGTGTGTGACAGTGCGCACATTTGTGCCACCTGGGGAGGGGTGGCTGCCTCGATGAATTCTGAGACTGACTGGGGGTGGGGGTCATGAGGGCAGGAGGAAGGGTCTTCACTCTGTCATTCAGGGATAAAGTTTAATTTTATTTTTCTACACATTTCTGCCAGGTGAGGCATTTTGCTGGTAAGCAGGATGTCCCCAACCCTCCCGGCCAGGGAGGGCTAGTTTTTTTAAGCTTTGGGTGCTTTTTTAGTAGTTTTTTTTACCAGGCGGGGAAGGAGGTTGCTCTGACTTCTCTCCCTCCCCGCTCCTGTCTCGAGAGCTGTTTCCTGCCCGGTCCTCCCCGGAGCACGGGGAATGGGCGCTGGGGGCCACACCAGGAGCTGCGTCCAACTTCCTGAGATGGTTCCAACTCGGAGATGGTGTCTCTGGGCCCCATTTGTACAGTGGGCATGTGTGTCAACTTTTTAATTTTATTTTTTGTCTAATAAAGCCAAACTCCATTCTCAAATGTGCTTCCTTTCTGGCTCTGAGGCAGCCCCAACACAGAGCCCACACCGCCCCCCAGGCCTGGCCCTTTCTCCCAGGACCAGGGTCCGAGCACCCACAGAGGCAGGGGAGAGGCTGGGCAGGGAGGGGTTTACTTAACATTTTCTTTCAGACAAGAACCACCACCTTATTTTTCTTTACAAAAGAAAACCAAAAAAGACACCAGTCTTTGAACTCTGCTCCAGTCTGTCTGGCCTCTGCTCAGCTGGGCCCGTGGGAAGGGCTCAGGCAGGAAGTGCTCAGCTGTCTCCAGAAAATCCTGGCCCAGCCAGCACCCCTGGCCTCGCCCTCGGGCTGCAGGGACAAGGGTCATCCACGGTCAGAGGCCTTGTTTTCTCCTGAGCCCACTCGAATGGCCTGGTGATCCAGCAGCTGGGCTCGGCACCAGCCCATCCGTGGCAGACCCCCAGCCCAGCCTGGGCAAGGAGGTGGCCCTCCAGGCCTTGTGGCTGGGCTGAAGTAGCTGTCCCCGCAGGCAGGCGCAGGGTGGGCACTGAGAAAGCCCTTGGAGATGCTGCACCAGTTCCTCACTGGGCTGGGCAAGGGCGGCCTCTCCAGTGTCACAAGTTCCGTGCCGTGGCTGCCTGGTGAGCATGGGTCTGCATTTCTCTGGGCTTTGGTTTAACTGAAGTAACAGGACCTTCCTCCAGGCTTGAGGTGGGGGTGATTAAACCACAGCATGAGGCAGGAGGAGCCCCAGTAAACGTGAGCCCAACACCCATGGGGAAGAGGGGTGGTGGGTGGCTGCTCCTTGGGGCCTGGCGGCAGGTCATCTAAGCCAGACCCTGAGTTAGACTATAAGGGGCAGGGCTAGTCACCACCCAGAAGCTGGCCCTCTGGGGCCACAGGGCCAAGCTGCCTGCAGATGGTGCCACAAACACCTTGAGTTCACTGACCTCAGGTCCTTGTGATGTCCCCTGAGGCCATGACATCAAGCCTACTTCTTGGAAGCCCTCTTCCAATGACTGCAAAGTGGGTGCCTGGCAAAGTCTAGCGCCCGTCTCCTTGTCCAGGGCTCCCACCTGGCCCTGCGCTGTGAAGAGGGACCCAGGTTGGGGGGCCCTGGGAAACTCCTAATCCCCACGTGTAGTTTCTGGGAGGGATTTTTTTTTTTCCTTCTTAGGTGTGTCTATATTGTCTGGCAAGTGAGCAAAAAAGAAAATGCCCCATAGTCCTACAACTAAAATATTGGCGTCTTCTATGTATGTAGGTACATGGTTTTTTTGGTTGGTTTTTACAAACATGGGACCTTTCTGTACACACATCTTGTCACTTGATCATGAGCCTATTTCCATGTCCCTACATTCTCTCATCCCTCGTAAAGGCCACCTTCGCTCACTGCTGAACCCCTAGAACTGTCAGTCCTGCGCTCACCGTTGGGGCAGCAGCGACATCTTTGTAGGTAGCCACGTGTTCCGCATTGAAGGCTTTTAGGGTAATTCTTGAGAGTTGAATCTCCCATCAAAGGTTTATCAAGAATCTGAAGCTTTCTATATGTACTACCTGCTTACATTCTAGGAAGGTACAGAAAATTACCTAGCTTTTAAAAAAAAATCCTGAGCTGATCTGCTTGGGATACCTGCCCCTGGTTACCAGACAGCTTATGGGAAGGGGGAGGGCAGGGAGAGGACAGTCAGAAGGTCCAAGCTCTAGGCATTTGTAAAGAGATGGTTTTCACCCGGTCTCCAGGTCAGAAAAAGGTCTATTGATTAAAAAAGAAAAAGGCCTGCCCGGCCAGGAGTGGCTCAGCGGTTGCGCATTGACCTAGGATCCAGGCAATCAGGGTTCGATTCCCGGTCAGGGCACATGCCTGGGTTGTAGGCTAGCCGATCAATGACTCTCTCCTCATTGATGTTTCTATCTCTCCCTCTCCTTTCCTCTCTCTGAAATCAATAAAGATACATTAAAAAAAAAAAAAAAAAAAAAGGCTTGAGGGCCACTGCTAGCATACCACCCACCTTACCAGCTAGCCCAGTGCCACCTGGGCCCCTCCGCGCAATGAGAGGCAGGACCTGCGGCGTCTTGGCCAGAATCTGGCAGCCTGTGTGACAGGTGGGCATGCTGCTGGGGCCACTCAGTGCCTTTTTTTAAAAAATTCTTTAAATCCTCACCTGAGGATATGTTTTTATTGATTTTTAAAGAGAGGGAGGGAGAGAAAAACATCAATGTGAGAAACATTGGTTGCCCCTCCTATGTGCCCTGACCGGGGGGTCAAACCCACAACCTTTTGGTATTGGGACGACGCTCCAACCAACTTAGCCACCCAGCCAGGGCTCAGTGCCTTTTAGAGAAATAATTTCTCTAAGTGAATTTAACTCTTCCTTCTAATACTAGTGGGTTTTTCCAAATTACTCATCTGGATGATACGAGTTAGCACAGCTCCAGGCTGCACAGCCCTGGCCTGCAGGCCTCGCTGCCAGGACATCCCCGGGAGCTGCCGCAGGGCCTTCGCCCTGGCTGTGACCTGGCGCAGGAAGAATCACCGGGCTGCGGTAAAGCGCGTGGTTTCCCCAAGTGGACTTTATGGCAAAGTCTGGTATAGAGCAGCCATCCGGGGCAGGGCTTTCTATGGCTTGAGCCTTCCCAGCAGCTGCTGAGAGGTCTGCTGAGCTGGGATTTTGTCTGGAGATTTTTTTTATTTTTCAGAAACACAGCTTGTCATGAACTTGCAGCTTCCAAATGCATTGTCATCTGCCATGGGGACAAGGGTTCTCTATTTTGACCTTATAAACAGTAAAGGGGGGAGTTGGCTTCAATATGTCATTTGGCCCCTTCACTCAAACCTGCCCAACTATCCACTGCATTCCCTGCTGCTGACTTTACAAAAGGGCCTGTATTAATGTCCCCAAGTGACCCCTGGCACAACCGGGCGGGTAGGAAGAGACCAAGTTAGCAGGTCCCTTTTTTCCCTTCTGGGCTGCGTATACAGTAAGCAACCTGAAGCTGCTTTTAAGCACATTTTATTAAACTTATCCCCTCCCCCCCCCCGCTTGCGCGCGCGCGTACACACACACACACACACACACACACACAGAATTATTAGAATGTATGTAATTAGGGTGTGGTGCTCAGGTCTGTTACCAGGTAAAGGGACTCGGGGCCGAGAAAAGCGAGCTGCCCGGTGGAAAGCGTGTGAACTTGGACTGGGCAGGACTGGGTGGAATTCTGTCTCTACAAGGGAGTTACTGACCCGCTCCCCCTGGATGGATTAATGACTCCGCTGAGACTCAGTTTCCCCTGGGAAAAAACCAGACCTGTTTTCTAACCTCTTAGGGCTGCTGTAAGAGTCAACCTGTGGCTAGTGCAGAGGTGCTGGCGTCCAACATCTGCAGCGGCCGCTTGCTGCCCCCGGATGGCCTGGGCCCGGAGCTGGGCCACTGGAGCTCCCTGCGATCCCAGCAAGGGAAGGGGAGGGGAGGGGAGAGGAGGGGAGGGGAGGGGAGGGGAGGGGAGGGGAGGGGAGGGGAGAGGGAGGGGAAGGGAGGGGAGGGGAGGGGAGGGAGAGGGAGGGGAGGGGAGGGGAGAGGGAGGGGAGGGGAGGGGAGGGGAGGGGAGGGGAGAGGAGGGGAAGGGAGGGGCGGGGAGGGGAGGGGAGGGGAGGGGAGGGGAGGGAGAGGGAGGGGAGGGGAGGGGAGAGGGAGGGGAGGGGAGGGGAGGGGAGAGGAGGGGAAGGGAGGGGCGGGGAGGGGAGGGGCAGGGGAGGGGAGGGGAAGGGAGGGGAGGAGGGAGGGGAGGAAAGGGAGGGGTGAGGGGACGGGGAGGGGAGGGGCGGGGCGGAGAGAGGGAGGAGAGAGGGAGGAGAGAGGGGAGAGGGAGGGGAGGGGAGGGGCGCGGGCAGGGAACACAGCTCGGCCCCCCGCCTCCCTCGGGCTGCGCGGCCGCCGAACGCCCGGGGGCCTCCGCCGCGGAGCAGCGCCTCTCCCGGGGGCCCCGGGAACCGCCACAGCGCCTCCCGCCTCTGGGCCGACGAGCTTGCGCCCTAATTATCAGGCGGGTAACACAAACCTCGGGAGGGACGTCGCCGGCTCCCGCGCTCCGCTCGGCCCGCCCGCCCCGAGGCCGCCCCGCGCCCCCTCCGGCCCCCGCGCCCCCTCCGGGCCCCTCCCTCGCCGCCCCCCGCTTTCCGCCGGGCCGTGGCCTCCCACCTGAAGATACCTTCGGGGCCTGTGGCGTCCGCTGAACAGCTCTCCCGGCTTTTCCGAGGGCTCGAACCTGGAAACACCGCGTTGAGGCCCCGCCGCCTCCCCCGCTCCGCTTCCCCGCCCTTCGCCTCCTCCCTTAACTCCTCAGTCCGGGGGGGGGGGCAGCGGCTGCCCGGGCGGCCAGGTGTGGGTCCTGCACCCGGAGCCAGGTAAGGAGGGAGCCGTGGGCGGTATCAGAGGGGGGGGCGAGGGGGCAGCCTTGCCCGGGGCCTGTAGAGGCGGGGTGCGGGCAGAGCCACAGGACGCGGGGTGGAGCGCAAGGAAGGTGAGGCGGCCCCGGGGGTCTGGGGCCCGCGCGTCCAGCCCGCTCCCCTCGCAGCGCCGAGCGCCGTGCGCGGCCTGATGAATGGACTTGCTTGTTTCTTGTTTATTTCTGTATCATGTGCCCCCCACCCCGCCCCCCACTAGACTATTCTGGAGGCAGGGATTTGGGCCGCTGCTGCAGCCTCAGGGATTTGTGGCGTTTGACAGCACCTGCTGAATGAATGCGTGACACCCGTCGCCTCCCCGCGCCCCCCTTGGCGGCGCCCAGACAGTGAGGCCTGGCAGCACCTGCGCGGTCGCCCGAAGAGAGAAGTGAACCGTGAGGCGGGTTCCCGCTTTGGCCGCAGGCGAAGAGGAACCACTTTCACTCGGGCAGGAAGGTGGGCGGGACGCTGGGCTGGAGGCAGGTGCCGCGGGAGGGGAGCCTGGGGACGAGCCCGAGGGAGGCGCCCCGCGGGGCTCACCTGCGGGAAGAGGCGGAGGGGCGCTAAGCGGGGAATTCCCCTTGCGCGCAGGAATGAAAGGAATGGGAATTTGGGGGGACGTACAACATATTCTCAGCAAAAGGAGCTTGCTGCAATACCTGCCCCAAGTCGCCAGCAGCCCAAGCGCAGCTACACCAGGGTGTACGCTCGTTTCCCCACCCCGGGAGGAAGCTGGCAGGACGGAAAGTGCGTTCGGGCTCCGCGCGTCCCTGGTGCGGCGGAATCACCGCGCATCTTGGCCGAGCGGGCGGCAGGGAGCGCGCTCTGAGCGCCCGGCGCGCGGCTTGGACAGTAGCGCCGTTTACACCCGTCGCCACCAGGTGGCGCCCGTGCCTCCCTGGAGCCAAACTAGGAGGCCCCTGAAGTTGGGGTTGAGGGAGCCCAGCGGGGGGGGGGGGGGGAAAGGGGGGCCGGGAAGAGGAAAGGCTCCGCCCCTCCGGACTCCGCCTCTTTGTCGGGGTGCCGCCTCTCCGGTGCAGTGTGTGTGTGTGTATCCAGTACAGGGGGTGTGGGGCTGTGTATGTGTGTGTGTGTGTGTGTATCCAGTACGGGGGGGTGTGTGTGTGTGTGTGTGTGTGTGTGTGTGTGTGTGTGTGTGTGTGTGTGTGTGTGTGTGTGTCCAGTACAGGGTGTGTGTGTGTGTGTGTGTGTGTGTGTGTGTGTGTGTGTCCAGTACAGGGTGTGTGTGTGTGTGTGTGTGTGTGTGTGTGTATCCAGTACAGGGGGGGTGGGGGGGTATGTGTGTGTCCAGTACGGTGTGTGTGTGAAAATCATGGACAGCACAAGCTTCCAACAGACAGGTTCAAATCCCTGTGCAGCCACCAATGCTGTGTAAACTAAGCATGAGGCTCCGCCTCTCTCTGCCTCAGTTTTCTCACCTGTGAAATGGGCGCCTATTACTGCCATCACAGGGTTGTTGTAAGCGTTCAGTTAGATGATGATGATAAACACATCCTGAGCCCTCACTAGGGGTCAGGCCTTGTTCTAAGCACTTTACCTGTATCAACTCATATTTACAGTTTGATTTCATAGGAGTGGCTGGGACCAGAGGCTGAGTCCCCTCCACAGAAGAAGGCCAGGCCCCCCATCGCGTCCTGCTGGCCCCTGGGTGCTACTCAGGGCAGAGGGAGGAGGGACGCCTCTTGTTTCTGGTTCTGCAGCCCAGCGCCCACCAGAGAGCGTGGAGGCAGAGTCCACTTGCCACTGAGAGCCGCAGAGGGACCAGTGAGGCAGCCGGCGCCTCCTGTCCTGTCCACACGTGGCCTCTGCTGTGGTCTGACGGTTCCCAGAGGTTTCTAGGAAAGGTGCCCTGTCGTGGCCGGAGGATGGTGGGTGAGGAAGGCCACAGCATAACACCGCGGTCTCAGCCTCGGGGACCGTGCGGGCAGCTGCCTTCCGAGAGGGTGGTCAGGACTGGCGGGCCTGGGAGAGCTCCGTGGAAAGTTGGGGGGATGCCCAGAGGTCACGAGGTCAAGAGGTCTGGTCAGGAAGTTGATGTGGGTGGCTAAGGGGAGCTGGAGCACAGGGGGAGGTCAAGGCCTGAGAGAAACCTGGACAATAAAGGTGACACCCCTTCCTCCTGCCCCACAAAAGGCCTCAGGTCTCCCGGAGCCTGGCAGGGAGAGGCTCGGGTGGACCCCTGTAAGGAGAATCACCAGGAGCCCTGGTTTTGCGTTATGATGGGTCCTGGGGCAAGGGGCACGGGTGGGGGGAGCTGGGTCCAGGTGAGGGCTCGGGCCTGCAGGGAGTGGCCAGGTGCCTCACTGTGGTCAGGGCACCTGGAGCCCTACCTCGTCTTGGGTTCTCATTCTAGGATGCCTCTCGGGCACGAGGCTATGGGGTTGAGGTTACCCCGAGTTCCAGGCCTGAGAGGGAAGGAGGGTCCTGAACTTACCCTGAAGTTCTGAGGCCTTTGGCCCGTCAGCCAGGTGAGGTTGTAAATGCCTGACTTGTATTGGGGGCCGGCATCCCCCCTCCCTGGTCCCCCTCTCCACTTCTCTAACAAAGGGGCCAGGCACGTGGTCCTTCCAGGTCACTGATTCCAGGAGCCTCAGGGGATAGGCCCTCAGCTGCCACCCTCTCCCCTCTCCCCTCTCCCCGCCGGCTCAGATGTGCAGAGATGAAGGAGCCAGAAACAGCACTCCCCTCCCGCCACCCTCACCCACTGTGCGCTCACAGGCCCAGAACAAAAACACACCACAAATAGAAATCAAAGCCTGAGAAAGAATCGAGGAGCCACGACCCAGTGGAGGAGCCCCGGCCCCGCCGTGGGAAAGGCTGTGTGGCCTCAGCCTAGTCACTAACTTGCGGCGTCTATTTGCTCATCTGTACAATGGGCCAGGGTTCTAACCTCGAGGCGTTGCTGTGAGAAGGTGAGAGAAGATGTAAAATGCAGGATGCAGGTGTGATGTTTGGTTTAAAAATAAAGCCCACATGGCCAAAGGGTCCCATGCTGGACTCTCCCCGGCCGCCCCCGACGCCCCCGCAGCTCGGGCTGGGGCTGCCCCCTCACCACTTTCCTGTAAGGCTGCCACCGTCTGCTGCCCGGCAGCCTCGGCAGGCAGGCTGTCAGGGCCACTTCCTGTTTTTCTCCCCAACGAATTTTGCACCAGAATTTTGCACCAGGCGCTTGCTTTCATCACCGAGAGCTGGGGGTGGTGAGGTGAAGGCGGGGGCTGCCTGGGAAGGGAACCTGGGGGTCAGGGAACCCGGGGGCATCAGGAAGCTTGGAGAGGAGTGTGTTGGACCAGCTGCCAGGCTCTGGGCCCTGTGGTCTCCAGCTCGGAGCAGGAGATGCTGCTAGTGGAGAGGCTGGTGGGGGAGGCTAGGAGGCTGGGGGGCTGGTGGAGGGGAGGCTGGGGGGAGGCTGGGAGGCTGCCTGACTGACGGGGGGAGAGACGGGTCCTTGTTCCCATCCTCAGTCTGGAAACAGTATTTTTTTCCTAGACTTGGGGTGGGACTTAGGGATGGACTGAGCCAGGCTCCTATCTGGTGATGCGAGCGGTGGGGGGGGCCCCTCTGAAAGGGGAGTCCAGCCTCCCAGCATCCCTGAGTGGCTGGGTGTCAGTCTCCTCCTGGAAGGAAGTGAAGGCGCTGTTCCCACACCGGCTGGGCCCAGGACCTCTGTCCGTCTTCTCCCTTGGCTATAGACCTCTGACCCTTCCCTGGGCAAAGTGCACTTGTCCGGCCATAACTATGCTATTTATTCATTCATTCATTCATTCACTCATTCCGCATTTCTACAGACTCGCTTGTAACACTCTGGGAGCCTACACAGAGCTCCGGGCCAGGCAGCCAGCCCAGATCCTGCAGCGTCCCTGCTCCCAGGGCAGCCGGGCACAGGGACAGTCCTGGTCGCGCGGAGTGGGGGGGGTGGCACAGCCTGGAGTAAAGACCCCTCTCACAAGGGAGCCAGGAGGATAATATCTGTGCTGAGGGGTATTCAGGCAAATAAAGTGGGGGGGGGGGGCAGAAGGAAGAGCTGGGAAGGGCACTCCAGGCAAAGGAACAGCATAAACAAAGGCCCAGAGTCAGAGAGCGAGCCTGGGGTGTCTGGAGCTGCAAGTCGGGGCTCATGCTGCAGCGTGGAGGGTGGGGTGGGGAAGTGGTGGGAGGAACCCTGGGGGGCTAGCTGGCTCGGCTCCCTTGATAATCAAATGTCCGCCTTGTTCTCAAGCCACAGCCTTACCCCGTACCCAGTCTAGGTCTCCGGTCCCGTGTACAAGTGGGTCTGAGGATGGGAAGTCAGCCCTGGTAGCTCAGGCAGGAATGGGGCCCCTATAGCAAGAGTACAGGGTGTGCCTGTGGGACCCAGAGGTGCAGCCCAGCTCACCTGCCAAGCAGCTGTATCCTGGATCCTTGCACCCTCTTGAACTATTTCCAGGCCCCAAGTCCCCTTACTGGGAAGGAGCTGACCGTCCTGTCTTGCATCGGGGCCTCCGTTCCGGCTCAGTCAGCTGTGACCAGCGGCCAGGTCTGTGTCCTGAGTGTCCTCACGGCCACAGGCGGGAGCGTTACCAGGAAAGGGGGCCAGTGGACAGCTTAGCCTGGAAAACAACAGCACCCACTATAACCCGCTCTGTCCCTTCCTGCCCGGCACACGCCCTTGCGTAACTCCTTTGGCTTTTCCCAGGTAGCTCCATCCCCCTGGTTCTTGCTTAAACCTTGATACCACCAAGTCAACCGCAAATGCCTCCCCCTTTGCCGCATGGCAGGCAAGCCAAGTCGGGTGACACTGTTGTGTCCAGGGCTCCATCCCAGAGCTGGTATGTCCAGCGGACGCCCCCTTACTTCTGCCGAATCTTCTCTAAGGTGACTCAGTCGATAGATTAAGTGATCAGTTCACCTCTCCTGCCACACCTGACCTATGGAAAGGGAAGCACGCGCCGTGGTCTTCTAGCCAACACGGTAGGAACCAGCCGTCCCTCGGGCCTGCTTTGCTGGTTACCTCCGAGGGCCCTTTGTTGGCACATGCGGCTGAGCCCCCGCCCTGGGAAGGCTTTTCCTGGGAGAGGACTCAGCTGCCCGGCAGCCTGCTTCTTGTAGGTGCCGGACGTGGGCCTGGGAATTGCTAGAAGATGAGACATTTCCAACCCCAGTCTCCAGGTTTTCGGGTTTCCTGGAGTTTCAACCCCCATGAAGCCCTGTCCTCACACCACCTGACCGTGGGCAGTTTTTGTTTTGTCTTTTAATATCTATTGATTTCAGAGAGAGGAAGGGAGAGGGAGAGAGAAACATCAATGATGAGAGTCATTGATCCGCTGCCTCCTGTAGGCCCCCAACTGGGGATCGAGCCAGCAACCCGGGCATGTGCCCTGACCGGGAATCGAACCGCGATCTCCTGGATCCCAGGTCGATGCTCAACCGCTGAGCCACGCCGGCCGGGCTTGGGCAGTTTTAAAGGCACCAGGGGGTAAGGGTTGTTCGCTCCTGTGGCTCGTCCCAGATGTCCCCATGGCGATTGCTAAGCTCACAGGCTTCTCTGCTCAGCGTGCCCACCTCTGTGCTATAAACACGGCGTGGCGGGGAACATGCCGTGGAGCGGATGCATGATTCTGCGACGCATGGTAGCCACGGGCTATGGGGGAGAAGAATTTCCCTGAGCAGAGTTACGCATTTGCCCCGCTTTCTCCTGATCCCCAGCAGACGCGACCTGGAGCTGGCCTACGGCACCTTCTGACGGCCGCTAGAAGTGAGCGGCCCACCCGCGGCTGGGTGTCCCGCTACCAGGTTTCTTAAAGCTTCAGCCTCGGGCGGCGCGTGTGCTGAGTCCCATGAGACCACTGAAAATAGTGTAACTGATCTGTTGGCACATGGCAGGAACTGCCAGTGTCCCAGCCAAGAATAAGGACTCCTCTGACCTGGCCGGTGTGGCTCGGTGGTTAGAGTGTCAGCCCCCACACCAAAAGGTTGTGGGTTCAGTTCCCAGTCAAGGGCGTGTACCTGGGTTGCAGATTCGATTCCTGGACCTGGTTGGGGCCTGTGAGGAGGCAACTAATCAATGTGTCTCTCTCACATCGATGTTCCTCTCTCTCCCCCTCTCTCCCTCCCTCTCTCTGAAAATCAATGGAAAAAATATTCTCAGGTAAGGATTAAAAAATAGTAATAGAGGAGTCCTCAGTGCCTCTTGCTTTGCCTCAAGACATCTAATTTCAATACTTTCTTTGAAAAACCGTCTCCTTTAGCACCCCACTTCTGACACCAATATATGTGTTCATTGGGATTTTTTTTTGTTTGTTTCAAATCGCACAAACTAACTCAAGAGGGTTCATACTGGGTTGACTATCGTCTCCCCCAAATCCATGCCCACGTGTGACCTTAATTGGAAATAGGGTCCCTGCAGATCTAATGAGCTAGGATGCGGTCACACTGGATTAGGGGGTCCTTGTAAGAAGAGGGTGATTTGGACAAAGACGCAGACACGCAGGGAGAATGCCCCGGCAGGTGGAGGCGGAGGTGGGAAGGGTGCCGCCCAGCCCACGGATTGCAGGCGGCCCCCAGAAGATAAGCGAGAGGCCTGCGACGGACCCCCTCTGAGCGCCTCCGGGAGGGACCCCCGCCAACGCCGCTGTGCAGACCGGCTGTCCCTGGAACTATGCGAGTGCACGTCTGCCGTTTTCAGCCGCTCAGATTTGTCCCAGCAGCCCCAGGAGAGTGACGCCGATTTTAAGCAGACTATGGGAACGAGGCACAGAGCACGGGACACTTTCAGAAGAACCCCAGGGCGAGAGTGCGGGGGAGCCTCAAAAAGATCCAAGGAGCAGGAGCTGAAAAGTTGCCCGAGCTCTTACCTGTCACCTGTGACGCCCCCTCCTCCCTGTGCATCTGCTTCACGCCGCTCATCCCCTCTGCCCGCAGCTCCCCAGCTTGCACGTTCCAGCCCCGAGCTCCAGGTACCTGGAGAGTCACCTCCTCTTGGGTGGGGCTCCATGTCCCCAGGGAGGGCGCTGACACGCTCACCCGGGCCAGGAGACCTCCTCTGGTCCCACAGGCCCAGGGGCAGCTTATCTGACCGGAGACTGCCCGCTGGGGTCGCCGCAGGGATGCTCCGGGGGCCTCCTAGAGGACCTGGGCGTCTCGCCGTCTGGCACTTTCCCGATGGGAGCTGCCGTCGGCTGAGGACAGGAAGGAAAAAAATGGAAAGACCGACACCTGTGACCCTCCACCCACGCAACGTCACTGCTCCAAGTCCCCGTGCACGTGGGACACTGCAGGGCCACCCAGCACAGAGGCAGTCCTGCATGAGCCTTGCCACGTGGCCACGGGACATTTCCCATGATGCTACTGGTCTCCAGCGCCACCGTCGTCCGTGGCCGTGTGCCGTTCCATCGGCCGGGTGGCCCGCGACTTCCTCTGGACAGGTGCGGTCCGGGGGAGAAAGCAGACCCGCCACAATACCGAGGTGACACACGTTGGTTCATGAGTCGAGTCACTGCTATTGTATGTCCAATAGACCCTGCAGCCTTCCTGTCACCTGACCTTGGGGTCATAGGAAGGTCACAGCCGGGGTGCTAGCCACTCGGGGCTTACGGGGCGTGGGGCCCAGGAACCCCCACCTGTCAACTGGCTCTTTTTAGTCTCACAACTGAAGTTGGAGTAACAAACCCCATTTTATAGAGGAGGGGATGGATGGGAAGGCGTGGGGGCAGAGCTGGGTCTCGGGTCCCCAGAAGGGAGGGTTCAAAACCACCCCCCACCCCCCTGACCCCCATCAGAGTCCAAGTGCAGACTCTCGAGGGCCGGAGGACAAGGCCTGGCCCCCTCACCTTCTCCCCCTTCTGTGACTCTGCCTCCCCCCAAACCACTGCACCCCAGGCTTTTACCAGAACGCCCTGCTCCCTGCACATCCTTCCTGGCCCCCAGGGACTGGCCTGGTCCTGTCTCCCTCCCCATCCCAACCAGCCTGATATTTTTTTTTTTCTTTAAATAAACTTTTCATTTTAGAATTGTTTTTAGGTTGACGGAGGAGTTTCAAGAAAGCACAGTGCTCCCATGGCCCACGCCTGGTGTCTCACACTGCTAGCACCCTGCTCCTGTGGTACGTTCGGCACAACCAACGATCCAAAATTGACGCGCGGCTATTAAGTGAAGCCCATACTTCATCCAGGTCACCGTAGCTTTTGCCGAACGCCCCTTTCTCTGTCCCAGGAGCCCCCCGGGCACCACAGGGAACTGAGTCGTCTGGTCTCCTTGGGCCCCTCTGGGCTGGGACAGTTCTCAGGTGTCCGTTGTCTCACATCTTGACGGTCTCGAGGACTGGTCAGGATTGTTGTGGACAGTCCCTCATTCTGCGCGTGGCCATGTGTCATCTCATGACTGGGCTCGTGTGTATGGTTCTCGGGAGGAAGCCCACAGGATCCTAATACCATCTTCACCCGGCCACGGCGAGGGCGCCTGCTGTCGGCGTGAGTTACCGTGATGATGTTGACCCCGGGTCCCGTCCTCACTAGAAAGCCCCTCTTTGTCCCTCCTTTCACACTGTCCTGTTTGGAAGGAAGTCACTGGGCAAGGTGCCTGCGTGACCTACCTGTTCTGCACCGGAGACTTGCCTAGTGACCCTCGTTTATTTGTTTATTCCGTCATTTCTTTATATAGTCAGTCTGGCCTCACGGATATTTATTTATACTTTGGGTTCTAATCCCATATTGCTTCCTTTGTTGCTCAATTGCCCCAGATTTGGCCATTGGAAACGTGCTCCTGTCCCTCGGACGGGGCCCCACCGCCGCGGGTTTGGAGCACGTGCCGGCCTGGCTTTCGGAGATGCCCCAGGCCCGTCTTCCGTTTCCTGCCTCCGTCCCAGAATCAGCCCTGTCTCCAGGGAGCCCTGGTCCCTCTAACGGGGCAGAAGGGCTTAGAAACCTAGACCTCGTGCTGGGCATGTCCTCAGTGCTCCTCGGGGCCTACCATTCCCGGGACACGAGAGTTGGCCTGGCCAGGAAACACTCCCGTGTCTGTTGTAGGTTTTCTCACGTGCGAATCACAGGCCAGCACTCCCCAGCTCAGGTTAGAATCCCCTGCGGCTGCTCACCGCTCTTTCAGCCAGATCCCAAATCCCGGCTGCCCCCCCCCAGATCCCTTGCCCCCCGCCCCTCCCGGGCCTGCCTGGTCCCCTCGCCTGGGGTGCTCTTCCCTCAGACACCCACAGACTGGTTGCTCCCTCAGCTCATTCAGAGCCTCACTGGGCGCCGATGTGCTGACCTCAGACAGGCCCCCTCCGACCCCGTGGTCCCCTGCCCCAGCCCTCCCCCCCCCCCCCCCCCCCCCCGACCGGCCTGATGTTTCTGTGTGGTACTTAACACTATGACACTGTATCTTGTTTCCGTTTTCATAGTTTCTTTTCCCACCCGAGCATAAGCTCCGGGAGAGGAGGGCGGGTCTCCGGCTGGCACGGTGCTGGGCCCCCGGCCCAGAACTGTAGCAGCAGGACTCGGGGAATGAATCAGTGTAGCGAAGCCCGGGTCACCCCCAGGGCACCAGGCAGGCCTGGGGGCGGATCAGCCTCATGACCTCAGACCCTGCTCCCCCACTGCCCCCTTTCCACAACCCCCAGCCCCGGCTAGGAGCAACATTACAGAATTCCTTCCTTCCTTCCAGTCCTCTCATATCTCTTCCCATTTTTACTTGATGAACTTTCCAGTTTTGACCTTTCATCTTTTTAAAATTTAGATTATGTGTCAATGACAGTGTGCATCCACTATTACTTTGTATTCGTTTCAGGTGTGCTGCATCGTGGTTAGACGTTGCTTGAACACTGACTTTGTAACCTCACGAGTCAGGCTTTTCCAGGAACCTCTAACTGTCCATGCTGCCCTTTCATTGCCACCACCCTTGTGTTGTCCAGGGCAGCAGCTTTCCGGTTGGGTTGACTGGGACCGGCCGTAAGAAATGCAGTTGAGCCCTGGCCGGGTAGCTCAGTTGCTTAGAGCGTCGTCCCGATACACCAAGGTTGCGGGTTCGATTCCTGTTAAGGACACATAGGAGAATCGAGCAGTGAGTGCATAAATGAGTGGAACAACAAATCGATGTTTCTCTCTCTCTCTCTCTAATCAGTTTTAAAAAAAGAAATGCCTGTGACGTCTTGACTTAATGCGCACTCACGTGCCTCTAAATGAGACAAAAGCCTCTGAGTGATGCCTGCTCTTACTACAGAGAATGCAATCTGATATTTTCTATTCTGCTCCATTTTCACAAACTTGACCCGCCAAAAGGATTTTATGTACACTAATGTGTTAATATGCCGCAAACTGCTGCTGCTGCTATTGAAAAATACAGTTCTGGAGTGGAAACATCCAGTCCTGCAAAGCACGAAGACTGTTCTAGAAAAATAACTCAGTAACTGACATTTCCTGGGGGTTCACTCTGTGCCAGGTCCTGTTTAATCTTAGAAACAATTTCTAAAGTTGAAAGCCATTATCAGTGTCCTTGTTTTTTCAGATGAAGAAATGGAGGCACAGACAGGTTAATTCACATGCCTGAGGTCACACAGCCCCACAGTGGCAGTGCCAGGCAGCTTGGCTCCAGGGAAGGAGCTCTTAACTGCTAAGCTCACTACACTTTTCTTGGCCAAGGCAACATGACAAGGGTTTGAGCTGGACAATTTTTGCTCTTCCTGGAAGGAAAGGACCCGCAGCAAGAGGGCTTCCTGCCAGCACAGGGCATGGAGGCAGGTGCCTGCAGCCCTAGCTCCTCATGCTTGCACTGCTGTGCCCAGGTGCTCAGTTTGGCTCTGGCTGCCCTGAGATAACTTGCTTGTGGGCCTGCGTGGGCGTCAGTGGTGAAGCCGCTCAAGGTTGAACCTAGCAGGCTGCTTACTGCATCGGTGAGACGCTGCGGAGATGCGCTGGCTTTGGAGGGGGAAGTTCTGCAGGAGTGGGCGGCAGGGAAGAAGGAAACGAGGGCTGTGCATGCTCCTCTGCGTGGCCTGCATCTGCCTTCTGTGCATCTGAGCCTGTGCCTCCCCCTTCTGATAATGGAGACAGACCCCTTTCCTTCCATAAAGTGGGACCAAAGGATTCCCCAGCCAGGAGCTCATGCGGATAACACACAGAGACTTCCTGACAGCGAAGGTGCCACTTTTCTTCTAGGATTGCTGTAAATTCTCCACCCTGGCTGCTCCATTTCATTTACAATTCAAAGGGAACTTGAAGAAGCTTCCTCTGAAGCACACATGACAACAGTTAAAAATAAAGTGAGAAAAATCAGAAACCACCCCCGCTGGCCGTGGCTCAGCGGTTGAGCAGTGACCTAGGATCCAGGAGATCGCAGTTCGATTCCCAGTCAGGGCACATGCCCGGGTTGCGGGCTCCATCCCTAGTGGGGAGCGTGCAGGAGGCAGCCCATCAATGACTCTCTCATCACTGGTGTTTCTATCTCTCCCTTCCTCTCTCTGAAATCAATAAAAACTTAAAAAAAAAACCCTAGCTGGTTTGGCTCAGTGGTTCGAGCATCGACCCAAGGACTGAAGGGTCCCGGGTTCAATTCTGGCCAAGGGCACGTGTCTCCGTTTCAGGCTCAATCCCCGGCCCCCATTCGCTCGAGGGCAGGGGGAGACCAATCGATGTGTCTCTCTCGCATCGATGCTTCTCCCCCACCCACCCCCACCTCCTCCCCTTACATTCTCTCTGAAAAGCAATGGAAAAAAAAAAAATCCTCTGGTGAAGATTAAAAAAAAGAATAGTCTCTACTCCTCCCTTTGCTGCAGCCAGTGCCTGGCACAAGCTGGTCCCGGAAGGCCAGTCTTGGGTAGAAAGAGCCTCTCTCCAAGCCTCAGTTTCCTCATCTGTCCAAGGGAACAGAATAGCTGCTCTACCTCCCAGCCCCAGTTGTGGATGGAAAAAAAGGGCTCTATGGAAAGTAACCTCACAGGGTGATCTGATCATAGGTTCCTAACTGGGCCCGTCGTGGTGGGTAGTCAGCCCCAGGCATGTAACCTCTCTACTAAAAGGCTTATCTTTGTCTTAAGCAAGCCCTAGCCACTGTTTCTGTGCATCTAGGTCAACTCACCTTTGATAGTCCGGCGTGTCCTGCTTTCTCTCCCCTCCACGCAAGGAGGGATCCTTACGTTCAAATGCATAAGAGAAACTGCAAAGCTCTCCTCAGAGCACCGGGGACCTTGCTCCCTGGCACATGTCTTCAGTTGGGCTCAAATAAACTCATTTAAACATTCTCCACAGGGGATCTTTCTTATACTATCAGAATAAGCAGTTGACATGTTCCTCCCCTACCATGGCCTAGAGGGACTTGAAGTCACTGTTATAACCTGAGGGGTGGCTAGGCCCACCCCCAGCCTCTTGACTCACAGATGCTTGGAGGCTCACAGGGCTGAGCTGGGTGGACTTGGAGTATTTAACCTGCTCCTGGCCTCGCCTACCCTTCCTCACACCCATTTACCCCCCTGGCTTTTCTCTGACCCCTGAAGTTCTTTGGGTGTATAGATGAGAGGGCCTGGGGCAGGGGGTGGGGGGGATAGGGGTGGTATGGGCTCCCAGGACCTTTATTTGGTTGTTTTCCTTTGTATATACATAAAAAACTTGTTTTGAAGAAGGCAAAGTGAGGCTTCCAGAAGCACCTGGGGTGATGCCCCTCCAGCCGAAGACAGGGTGGGGTTGGGGAAGTGGGGAGGGAGGGGAGCAGATGAGGCAGCAGGAGGACCTGTTGTTTTTCCTGTTGCAAGTAAAAAGGAAACAAAGTGGGAAGTGGAGTGTGCGGGCTGTCAGCAGGCGGGGCGCCCCCAGCGCGCCCCGCCTCCCTCCCTCGAGGCTCACTCGCGCCCAGCGCGCCGGCTCCAGGCGGCCGCCAGCTCCGTCCGCCGCGCGGGGACCGGTAAGCGCTCGCCTCTGGCCGCATTTGGGGAGATGGGGGACCGGGCCGGGGCCGAGGGCCGCAGGGAGCCTCGCGGAGCCGTGGGGCCAGCTCGCGGGAGTCTCCCCGCGCGCTCAGCCTGCGCGCCCTGTTCCTGGGCGCATCCCGGTGTCTAGCGAGCCCGGCCAGGGGCGCCACCCGGGCGGGCCTTTGGGACCTGAGCTCGGGGCGCGGAGCCGCCCGCCTAGAGGGGCGCAAACAGCTCCCCGCGCCTGTGCCGAGCGCCTTGCGGAGTCGGGGAGCTCCCCGGCCCGGCCCGGCGGCAGGGTCCGCGCTGCGCTCCCGGTGGAGGGGCGGCCTCGCGTGCGCCCTCCGAGGAGCCGGAGATCGGAAGCGCTGCGGGGTGCAGGCTGCGCCCCCACTAGCGGTGCCGACCCCCGGGCTCCCTGGGAGGCGCGGGCCGAGGGGCGAACGCACCCTCCCGGCGCCCCGGCCCTGCGCGCGCTCCCAGCCCCGGCGGGCGGGGGCCCGGGCTGGAGAGGGGCGGGGGTCGAGGCGTGCGGGGCGCCCCCCCCCCCCGGGCTCGCGGGCTCGCGGCCCGTCCCGCGGCGTGTTTACTGCGGCGGCGCCCAGGTCGCCCCCGGATCTGCGGCGGAGCCCGGGGTACAGAGGCAGAACCGCCTCCAGCTTTGCATTTCCGGACTCTTTTCTTCTTTTTTCTTTTTAAGACTCTTACCCGTAATTCAGCCTGAATGAGACTTTTTTTTAAAAAAAACCCGAATTTCCTGTTTTTATTTAGGTTTCCTCCTTTGCACCTCTCTCTCTCTTTTTTTCTTTTAAATCTAGGCGCGGGAAACAGGGAAACCTTCCGTGGGGACCAGCCTGGGAGGCTCTGCGTCCCGGCTGCGCTCTGCCCGGGTGGCGAGATGGGGTCCGGAGAGCTGGGCAGGACTCCTGGGAGGCCCCGAAAGGCGCGCTCCCGCAGGGGGACGGGGTGGAGACGGAGGTGGGGTTTCCCGGGCCGGGGGTGGGGGGCGCCCCGGGGCGGTCCCGGGGTCGCATCCAGGCGCGGCGCCCTCGGGATCTGCCCAGTTTGCGGATGGAGCGCTCGCGAGCCCTGGGCCGACCGCGCGCCTTCCCTTCGCTCTGGCGCCCCCTGGAAGGAGAGGCGGGCGGGTCGGGACCTCGCGGGGTGCCAAGCGGGCGCCTTCCCCCGGCTCCCCGGCAGCCCCTCGGGCGCCACCCCCGGGAAGGCCGCGCACAGTCGCGCCTGGGGGGGGGGGGGGCGCGGTGTGTGTTTCTGGGCGCGCGGGGAGTCAGTCCTCTCTCTGAAGTCTCGGAGGGGAAGGGTCGCTGCTCCGAAGGGACCTTGAAGCCGGGGACTGGTCCCACTGCTCGCCTCCAGGAAAGCCGGGCGCTGGCCGGAGTCCTGGCAGCGCCTTGGGGGTCCTGCCAAGGGAATGGTGCCACAGGGCCTTTCCCCCCAAAGAACGGATCGCTGTTTTCACATGCGTGCTGTTCTCAGCTAACCGTAAGGGCTGAATGACGCCGTCTCCAGTTTCCAGTGGAGAAAACCAGGGCTCAGAAAAGGTCACTAACTTGCTCACCCACCAATGAAGGAGGAGCCCTCCGGAGGCCCCGCTGGTTCAGATGCCCAAGCAGTTGTCACCTGCAGGGACCGTTGCCTGCCCATGGGGAGAATGTTTCCTAAAAGTCCCCTGGGTGTGGAGATGGGGAGATTGGGGTGTCCTTTCAGAGAGGTAGCCTCTAACGCACTCACCTTGGTATTTGGTGTAAACCCACCGCCACCCTTAACCCCCAGGTTTGATGGATGTGATAAGTGGGGGTGAAGATGCTTCCGACTTACCAAGCCGGTACCAGACCCAAGGAGACAGAAGCCGCCCTTCCTCTCCTGCCCTCCCTGGAGCAGAAAGTGCGGGCCCCTTAGCGTTTCCGAGTCCTGCTGCGGCCTAGAGCATTTGCAGGCCGATTCCTTTTGGGTGCTTCCCCAGACTTTTCCAATGAATGGGAGATGCTCTGGGGTGCAGGGCGGGGTGCTCCTAAAACCTAGCCGGCAGTCGCCTGCTCTAAAGACAACCTCCTCCTGAGTCCCGCTGCACACACTGCCTCCGGCCCTGTCTAGAAGCAGCACCAGCCACTCTGTGAATATAGATGTTTCTGGAATTAGGGCAAGTGCCCCAGAGGGGCTCCTGGGCATGCTGGTGTCCCCTTGCAGCAGGACAGGCTGCACTTCCGCAGCCTGGGCCCATGCCTAGGACAGGCGCACAAAGCGGCCTGTGTGACCCTGCGGGTCCCTCCTTTCTCCTGCTGTACTGGGTTTAGCAAGTGTTTGCTGAGGTTCCACTGGGGAGCCAGGGGCTGTGCTGGGAACCAGGGAGCCAAACCTGGAGGGTGCCAACCCCTGCGGGGGAGGGTTCCGGGACACGCAATCTACACATAATTCAGACCCCGTTAGGTTCTGCGCCCAGCAGCGCTGCAGTGTCCTGATGTGTCCGGGGAGTTGGTGGGGCTGTTGCCGGGTTGGGAGGGGGGTGAAGGGTTAGTTCCTGCTTGGTTTTGTTTTTCTGCAGTTGCACAGTTAAAGGGAGAAGTGAATGCGCAACTTATGAAGCAATTCCCCTTTGCCCAGCTGATTTTTCAAAACTATTTTTGCTTAGAGAGCAGTTCCCTCCCTCCCAGAGGCCCGCTGCTCCTGCAGGTCTGACTGTGGGGCCTGGGGCGCCTTCAAATGCTTCCTTCCCGAGGCTCCTTAGAAAAGCTCTGCCAGCCCCTCCCTGGGGGCAAACCTGCTTCTCCACAGAGCTCCTGCAGGGTTGGAGCGGCCTGTCCCTGTCCCAGGACCAGGGACTTCTGGGGTGACTGACTTCCAGCTGGAGGACGGCAGGAGCCTGCCTTGTCCGGAGGGAGAGAAACATTCTCTCATTCAAATAACAGACGTTGCAAAACTCCTCCTTCTCTCCTGGCAGTTGATGCTAAAACGGAATTTTCTTTAACTTGGTTGGTGGAAATCCCCCGCATCATATCAGAAATGCTGCCAGTTTCAAGACGGAAAAAAAAAAAAAAATTAAACCCAGGAACCTCCCTGCCCGCTCTTTCCTTGCAGACAAACATTGACTTTCTGTGGTTTGTCCCAAATGGTGGCCACTGTGCCCTCCCTGAGGCTGCACAGTCCCTGGGGCCCGAAGCTGGGCTGTGACGGTCCCCTCCAACCGCACTGGCTCCCTTTGTGTGAGAACCCCTCCCCCCAGGTGTGAAAAGTTCACCCCTCAGAGAAGGCAGGGCTTCTCCTAGAAATGGGTGCTTTCCAGGGCCACCTACTCTGCGAGCCCAGAGGGCGAGTGATTGGAGTCCTGGGTGTGGCGTTTCTAAAGTGGCATTTCAGTCCTCTTGTTTCACGCATGTTGGGGGGAAACCGCCTTCCACTCAAACAAAATGCCAGGAGACGGGCACTGGCGGGGTGGGGTGGCATTGAGGGGGGTGGAGGTGGGGCCTCAGAAGGAAAGAAGGAAGGCTGCCGGACTCGGATTCTGTCCTGGAGGGATGCTGGGTCCCTTTCCCGTGGCTGTTGTGACAAATGACCCCAAATACTATGGCTTAAAACAACAGAAATGTCTTCTCTCCAGTTCTGGGGGCCAGATGTTCAAAATCAAGGTGCCAGCAGGCCCTGGTCCCTCCAGCCGCTTAGGGAAGGACCCTTTCTGGCCTCTCCGGCTTCTGGTGGCTCCAGGTGTCCCTTGACCTGTGGCAGCAACACCCGGGTCTCTGCCTCCGTCTTCACAAGGCCTCTCCTCTCCTGTCTCTTGTTAAGAACACTTGTCATTGGATTTAGGTCCCACCCGGATAATTATGTTTCCAAATAATTCACAGGTTTCTGGGGTTGAGACATGGACATATCTTTTGGGAGCCACCATTGAGCCCACTGTATGGCCAGGAGTGCATTTCTTTAGTGTTTTCTGGGGACACTTGTGCACAGTCATGTTTGCAGGAAACCAACCACTCCCTGCAGGCCTCTGGGCCCTGGGCTGTTCCTCTGGGGACCTGAGGCCAGGATGTCCGAGTCCCCAAAGGTCTCTACTGTCCATCGTCTCTAGCCTCCCTCTCTCCTGCTTCCCTTTCCCCAGCTTTGCCTGGTTTTCCAAGAAAGACTGGACCCATTTATCCCAGTGGTACATAATAGTTTCACGACACTTCTGTGGGCATTAAATAATATTGAAAAATAAAGTTTTACTAATAGGTGTAAAAGGTAAATCATCTTAAATGCGTTTCTTTTATTGCTAATGAGGTTGAATAGGTTTCTCTCCGGTTGCTGGCTGGCTGGCATGAGGTTTGCAGCCGTTCCACCCTGCAACTCGGGAACTGGATGGATTCAGGTTCAAACTGTGGCTTCCCCAGTGCCCAGCTGTGTGGCCTTGAGTAGATTTCTTACCTTCTCTGATCCTTCGTTTCCTCTTCTGTAAAATGAAGTGAATGGACCTATTCCTAAGGGTGTTTTAAGAATTAAATGAGGTAAAGTAGATCATGAGCATTTCCTAGCACGTAGTTGATGTTAGCTGTTATTGTTGATACCAGGCTTCAGCCTAACAAGCCTCCATTCACCCTGGAGATTCATCTTGTTTGAACAAGGAGGGAGGTTCCACGCGTCAGCCGAAGGGATTTAGGTTGAGCGCAGGGATGGACTTTTCTGCTGTCGAGGTAGACGGTCCTAGAAGGGGCTGAGGGAATGGCCCGCCCTTGGCTGTCTGGCTGGATTTGGGTGCGAGCCTCCTTGGGACAAGCAGATGAACCTCAGCTGGGTGATGCTTCCTCACTGAGGGACGGAGAGGGGCTGTGACGGGCTGTCGGGACCCTCGAGGCCCAACAGGGCTGTTTCTCCAGGACCCTGTCCTCCTGTGGTCCTGCAGTCTCTGTCACATGGAAGTGGGACTTCAAGGCTCACTAGTGGAAACTGTCCCGCCGTTGACAGTTAGAAGCTCCTTCACGCAGTTTGGGAAACTGAGGCAGGCGTTCACAGGCAGGACCCCTGGGTTTTGGTCCCCCCCACGGAGCCTGCTTCTGCAGCCCCTGAGAGCAAAGTGGCCTTTGGTTTCCTCTCACACAGGCCTCCAGAGCCTCAGGTGAAGGGGACCTGTGGCAGGTACACTGCGGTTTTTATCAGAGCTTAATGTACCCATTTTCTTTGTGGCTGACCTGTGTCTGGGAGGAAGTTAATAAAACTAGGATCTTGGTCTCAAATAAGCTGCTTCATAAGAAATTTCTTCTAGGGGAGGAAACACACACACACAAAAAAACAACTTCCCCCCTCACAAGGGGAAAAACCTCCACTGAAAATGTTTCTTGTGTTCAGAGCCCATGAAAGATGAGCCTCCAGTTGGTGGTGGTTCTGGGCAGGAGCTGGAGCACCGGCTCATGAATCTTTTTTCCCTGTTGTGTGGTGTGACGAATATTTGAATAATACAGCCCATTGCCGTCGCTTGGAAGCCAGCGATGAGGTGTGGTCTATTTTCGAATTAGGTGCAGCAGCAGATCTAACATGGTAGTTTCTTAAGATATGCGTGGCTCCGTTTTTCCAGCAGAAGCACAGTGCAAGGCACAGAGTTTCGAGAATGAACAGAAGGAAAGCTTAACATTCGTGTCAAAAGCAAGAGCTTTAGAATTAGACTGAAGTTCAGATCTTGGCTTTGACACTTAACACGTTGGTAACCTTGACAAGTTGCCCTACCTCTCTGAGCCTCCAGGTTTTCATCTGAAAATTGGGATAAAAGCACCCCTTTAGTGGATTATCGTGAAGATTGGAAACAAGGGCTGCCCTGGACGGTGTGGCTCAGGTGGTTGAGCATCGTGGGTGCACCGACAGGTTGCCGGTTCGATTCCCGGTCAGGGCACATGCCCGGTCGTGGGCTTGATCCCCAGTAAGGGGCATGCAGGAGGCAGCTGATCAATGACTCTCTCGTCATTGATGTTTCTCTCTCTCTCTCCCTCTCACTTCTCTCTCTAAAAATCAATTTTAAAACCTTTTTTTAAAAAAAAGAAAGAAGGGAAAAACTCTGAAGTTTTTGGGCACTCTAAAAGTTGCTATTTTTGCCATTGGATGAGTGAATCTTTGCCACCCACACCGCAGGAGCGAGTGGATTTGAAATGAACAGGTAACTTTGTCTTAAGTCATCGAGGTTTGCATCGCAAGGGGAAATTTATTCGTCCGTTATCTTATTTGACCCTCCGTGAATGATCGCGTGGAATGCATAGAGTCAGCAGGTGCCCCCATTTTACAGGTAAAGGTTGGGGTTGCTTGGTCCTTTGTTATCAGCCTGCTTCTCTCCTACGAGTTCAGTGTTTTCAGCTTTTCTAACCCTTCAAGGTCCTAAGGATCTTGGGGACAAGAGCTGAGGACTGTGGAGGTGAGATCTCTTCCAGGCCTGGCAGGTGATGGCCGCTCGCCAGTGAGGCCTATCAAGGGACTGTGGCCGTGGCAGTGGACCCTGGCTTGGCCCTGTCACCTGTGAGCTGCAGCGGCGAGACAGGGGTCCTGAGTAGGTGGGCGGCTCCGGAGTTAGCCACCCCTGAAGCTCTGCTGTAGGTTTGTGGGAAAGTCGTTGGGACATGGCCAGGCTGCTGGCAGTGACCTTGACCCGCTTGGACTGTGTTTCTCCGACTTTCCCACCCCTCCTCCAGCCAGAGGATGGGATGTGCAGCCCCAGCCTACGCGCCCCCCCCCAACCATGACCTTGCTCTGAAGCTTCGTTTTATTTTTAAAACGAACGTTGATTTTACATTCTAGTCCCTGATAAACCGTGTTTATTTTACTACAAGGACCAGTCCCCCCTAACTTTTGTGTTAGATGGATGCTCTGGGAAGATGTTTATGTTTTTTCCTGTGGCTTCCACTGCTCCCACCGCATCAACCACGGTTTGAAAAACATGGAATAGGGCAAAATAGTATGAAGAATGATTTGACAACATTAGCCGGCACTTTGGTTTAGGAGGAGAAGGTTGAAGTGCTGCGCCTCAAAGCTAAACGTTGTATTTGAACTTAAAACGTATGACTGTGCATTGGTTCCCTGCCTGCCGACGGGAGGCCACGGCCCTGCCAGATAGGCTCGCTCGCCCGTCATTCCTGCCCAGGGCGTTGCGAGGGACTCGCCTTCTAGGTCCGTACCATCCTTTACCCTTGCCTCCCCAGTCTAATTCACAGGGAGTTTGTTTTAGCAACTTGTCCGTACTAAGTTTCTGAAGCATTCTGCTTGTATTCGTGGGCACAGCTTTCTTTTCACACCCATGTTTCATCTACTTACCCACTTACTACGTTGTGTCATCGCCAAGGCGAACACCTGGCATGGGCACTTTGGGGACAAGCATGGCTAACTCTTTCTTTTTTTTATATTATTAAATATATCTTTATTGATTTCAGAGAGAGGAAGGGACAGGGAGAGAGAGAGAAACATCAGTGATGAGAGAGTCCTTGATCGGCTGCCTCCTGCATGCCTCCTACTGGGGATCGATCCCCCAACCCAGGCATGTGCCCTGACCGGGAATCGAACTGTGATGTTCTGGATCCTAGGTCTGTGCTCAACCACTGAGCCATGCCAGCCGGGCGAGCATGGCTAACTCTTGTTAGCCCACAGGGGCCTGGCATCCTGGCAGCCCCGGGAGCACCTGCTGGATCCGTGGTCACCGTGCTGAGGCCATCGGTCAGGGCGTTTTGAAGAGGGCGTGGGCAGGACAGTTCGCCCGATTCTGCTAAGCAGAGGTCAGCTAAGACGTAGGAATGACAGAGCCTGGGCCGGAGCCTGGGAAGTACACGGGCCCCTCACTCCGACAGCGAGCACCGCCAGCCGCGAGGGGAGGTGTCGGACCCGTTTCTTTCCCTGCGGCTCCCAGCAGCAGCATTTGTACGTGGTTTTGCTGTCAGCCAGCTCAGAGTCACCACCTCCCTTCACCTAGCTTGCTGTGTTTTTTGTCTAATAATAATAACCATGACAAGCACTCTCGTAGCATCTGCTGTGTGCTAGGCAAGGTCTGGGCACTTTGGAAATACACATTTATTCCACATTATGTGTTACTGAGATCCCCATTTTACAGAAGAGGAGACTGAGGCATTTTAGTAACTTACCTAGGTGTGACCCAGATAGCAAGTGGCAGAGCCTGCTCCCCACCACTGTCCTGTGCTGTCTCCAGATGTGGCCTCTTGTGTCCCAGGAGGAAGCCTGTGGTTGGGGCCTGGGAGTCTGGATCCCAGGTAGGAGAGGTGTCAGTTGGCTGTGCACAGGGCTCCCCCACTCCGTTTTCACCGTCCCCTTTGTCCCAGGACATCGTCCCTGTTCTTGCTGGCCCTTCGTCTCTGGCTGAAGTTGGCTTTCTGGGCTCTATCCCTCTGCAGGGAGAGAGGCCAGGAGGAACCCAGCTGAGTCCGCCCAGGGTGAGCCCTCTGTCCAGAGGAAGCTGGGCCTGGCCTCGGAAATCTCAATTGCCTCCTTGCCCAACACTTGAATCTTTTACTGGAAATAGTACTTAAGGTTTCTCGAGCTGGTGGGTGACACAATCAAGGCAACAGGCCTCGGGTGTGGTCTTGACCAATGGCCCAAATCTGGTTCCCTTGCAGTGACCCAGGAGAGGCCATGTGGTGTAGTGGTAGGAGCCGGGCTCAGGAGTCACCTGGGGGGTTCCCATTGGCCTCTCCCATTGACTGGCCATGTAGCTGGACCCTCCTTGAGCTCCACTTCCCCCCTTTGCAAGCAGAAGGCCCACCTTAGGGGTTCCTGTGATAATTAAATGAGAAAATGGACATAAGACGCCGGAATCTGCTGGCTGTGGCAGATGCTCAGCAATGGGCTGCCCGCTGCAGCCCCAAAGACAAGGCCCATACATGATGCTGAGGCTCTTGTTCTGGGGCAGAGTCTGAACTTACCTCAAAGGCTCACAGGGGTGGAAGGGCCTGGACACATGCTCTGGGAGTGGAAGGAGGTGGGCCAGGGGCACCTGCCAAGGACAGACTGACCAGACGATGGGCGATGGAGAGGTGTCCAGAGGACTCCTTCATCCCCAGTGCTTGTCTGCAGATCTGGGTGTCATGAGAGCCAGAGAGGACATGTAAGCAAGGCCCTGGCCAGGTGGGGGAGAGGTTGGGGCTGAGTGCCTGGGTGGGCGGCCAGCTGCAGAGCGGACCCCAGGAGAGCGGAGTAAACTGCCAAGGAGCTAAGATCCTTGCGAGGGGGACCCATCTCCACTGTCGCTGTGAAAGTGTGTGTGTGCGTGTGCGTGTGCATGTAGGTCAGCCTTGTAGGACTGAGCCCTTAACCTGTGGAAGATGATGTTACCTCTGGGTAGACAGTGTCAAAGTTGAGTTGCATTCTTGAGCTCCCTGCTGGTGTCTGAGAATTGTTTGTTGTTGGTGGGGAACCCCCCACTTTAGAATTGGGCCTGGGAACCCCATTTATCCACCGACCCTAGGACTCCACCACCCGGTGGTTCCTGAACTTTCTCAGATTTCAAGTCCTTTAGAAAAACTGCTGAAAACCCAGGCCCCTCCGCAGGAATTGTCCTGCATACAAGAACATCCTTGCATATACTTCCACCGGGTTCCTGGATTCATCCCAGACTGTTAGGGTGCATTGAGGGGCTTTGGGGTCCCACCACTGGCTTCTCTGCATTGAGATTCTGACTCCAAAACCAATCTCAAAGGCAGGAGAGGGACACAAGTTTCCAACCCCCTGAGGCCTCCGGAAGACAGGCTTGCCCCACACTCTACTCGTTGAAAGTCTGCTTTGAAGCTGTTTCTATTTTTGGTCCTGACCACTGCCTCAGTACCACGTGCAAGTTTACTCTGTGCCCTTTAAATCCTTGTCTTTGTCCTAAATTCTCCAGGGGTCATTCAGCAAGGACCGACTTCCCTGCATCATTTGGCGACTCCTCTGTAGGATGGCGTATTCACCAGGCCAGCGCCCTTTGGGACAGTTGCTGCCTGTGGCTTTGGGACCCCCCCTTCTGCGTGAAGGGCCTTGGCTCGGGCAGGTGGAAAGCCCACCTGTGAGGGATGGTGTAGGTCACAGGCGGGTGGAATAATCTACAGAGTACGGGGAGGCAGAGCCATGTCCAGGCTCCATGTGTTGGGTTCCAGGCGGCGTGAGACCAGGCGGGGTCTCCTGAAAGATTAGCATGTGAACCCCACTTTGCCAGTGAACAAAGGGGCTGGTGCTGAGCGCCACACATCACGGTGCCCAGTGCCCCAGGCATGGAGAGGGCCCCCACTTCAAGCACGGCAAGCTTCCCGCAGCCCTGTGGTGGCCAGCCTCCGTGGGCACCACTCCCCTCCCCGCTCAGGACCCGTGACCTTGCCTGAGCTCCGCCTCTTTATTTAATATACTAAGCTTTATTGAAACAGAATTCACATACCATAAAATTCATTTAATGCGCACAGTCCAGAGAGTTGTGCGACCATCGCTATAATAGATCCTAGGCCATCACCTCTGAAAGAAACCCTGTACCCAGGAGCACTGCCTCCCCACTTCTCCGCAACCCCCCAGCCCCTGACAACCACCAGTCTGCTTTCTGTCTCTGTGGACTTGCCTCTTCTGGACATTTCACATCAATGGAATCCTACAGGATGTGGTTTTTGGGGGCTGGCTTCTCTCGTTTAGCTTCTTTCCTCTTTAGGAATATATCTGACTCGTACAATTACGGAGGAGGGATTGTTTGTACTGACCGTTTACCTGTTATCAGTCACATGTAGGGATGGGGCCTCTGCTACGCCGGAGCAGGTGCTGGGCCACACAGCAGCCACATCTGCTGCTGTGTAACAGATCACCCCCAAACGTAACAGCTGAAACAACAAACACTTATCACCTTACAGTTTCTGTGGGTTGGGAATCTGGGAGCAGCTGGGGGAGCAAGGTTTTGCTGGCAGGGCTCGGTGACTGGCCTGCTGCTGGCCGGACTCCTCAGTTCCTTGCCACGTGGGCCTCATAGCGCAGCTTGAGCTTCCTTACAACATGGCTGCTGCCCGACCTCCGCGATGGCAGAGACAAAGAGTGGCCAAGACTGAAGCCCCCTGGCCTTTTATAATCTAATATTGAAGGTCGCACAGTCGAACCCTGCTATTATGTGGGTCGGAGCTGCACAAAAAAGGTGTGAATACCAGGAGGGGCACGGGACTGGATGTAGTTTCATACAGAGAATGGCCCTCGTGATACCCGGCGCCCAGCCGAATCGTTCATAAAGGCTGAGCCTTGGGTCCACTACGACCTCTGGTCCCACCTTCCCCGCTCTGTAATCAGGGAAGGCAGCATGTAATTGCATATAGCCTTGCACGTGGTTCCACCAGATTTGCCCACTTCTGGTAGAATAATTTTTATAGTGGTTTCTCCGGGTATCTGTGGATTCTGTTTACATTTCTATCAACTTGATGAGCCAGTTTTTGGTTTTCCTTTCATTCGTGTTGTCAAGAAGGATGTTGAGTGGAACAGGCCCCAGGACCCATTCCAGTGGACTTGGCACTTCCCACGTGACACGGGGTCACACTCTCCAACAGAAGCCACCGGAGACCCCTCCTTTCCTGGGTGGTCCGTGAGACTCTTTAGGGGCAGAATCAGGTCTTGATAAAATGGGCATAAATCATGCATTAAAAACCGAGCCTCGTGCCCTAAAGATTCGGCGTTAGAAGCACTTTTTGGTGGTGGTTAAAGGTGGATCCGATTCCTGTTCCCGACACTTACTGTGTAGCTTTGGGGAAGTCCTGGGGCTCAGTTTCCCCATGGAGATGGTGATAATAACTACCTCAGGGGACTATTTTTAGGATTTAATGAGATAATCAAAGTTCCAAGTATTTATTGCTGCATCAACAACCACATCACACTTAGAGTTGTGAAGCAACCACTGTTTTATTACGCTCACAGATTCTGAGAGCCAGGAGCTGAGACAGGGCTTGGCAGGACCTCCTGGCTCTGCTCCAGGATGTCCAGGGTCAGCTGGGAAGCCTCTCAAAGGGCTGTCATCCACCCAGAGATTTCTCCATGCAAGTCCAGCTGCCTGGGCGGGGATGGCTCAGAGGTTGGGCTCAGATGGGACTGTCAACCTGAGTGCCTGCACCTGGCTTCTCCTTCTGGCCGGGGCTTCGTCACAGCGTGGCTGCTTCAGGGAGTCACTTTTCCTTCTTGATGGGCAGAGCCCCAAGAGCTTGGTTCCAAACCAAGGCGGAAGCTGCATGGCCTTGCATGACCTAACCTCTCACGTCCCTCAGCATCGTTTCTGCTGGGCTCCCCTCTCTGTCAAAGGAGTCACAGGTCCACCAGATTCAAGGGGAGGGACATGGGTGGCACCCCTCATTGGCAGAGTGTTAAAGAATTTGCCACCATGTTTTAAAACCTCCACAATAAATGTAGGGCATTTAAGCATGAGGACTGCTGTCCATGTGGTTTGGGCCAGAAAATGTCAGCTGCCACGGTCTGTGTCGTTCGTTGGTTTTAGTATCCGTCTCTCAGGTACCGATACTTAGCACAGGGAAACCCAGCTGTGTGACCCCAGCAAGCCCCCTGCCCATCTTAACTAAGTGATCTTTAAGGATCAGCTCTGTGGTTATGTTTAGTCTCCTATTGCCAGATTCATTATTTTTACCTTCAAATTTGGACCCAACTTAAAAAAATTTCTTAGCCCTTTGTCCGGTTTTCTTGCCCTTGGTGGCTCCCCACACACATCAAGAAGTTTGACTGTTCTGGAAGATCAGTTTTGTGAGTTTCCAGGGGATCTTTCAGGAGCCTGGACGTGTGGTTCACACTATGCCCTGTTGTTCTGGGCACCCTCTGTGTTCATAATTGATCTTGTCCACAAACAGAAATATGTGGGTTTTTTCTATAAAAGATATAAAGAAGTCTAAGGCGTGGTGTCCTCCCACGAGGATCACGTGCTAGAACTGGAAACGTAAGGCGCACAGAAAGCAGTGGCGGGGTGCCGCGTGTATCTAGGGGCTCCCTGCAAAGTCCCCGTGAGAAGCCCCCTGCCCAGCTACCCCTTCCCCCCGCTGCCCAGGGGCAGGCGCTGCTCTCACAGGAAACAGCTCATCTCTGGAGTAATTGGGAGACTCAGCCGAACCCAGCTGTAACTCCGGGGCCCCCGCTCTGGCCGGTGTGGCTCAGTTGGCTGGGCGTCATCTCACGCACGGAAAGGTTGCCGGGCGGCTCCGTTCTCTGCCAGGGCACATTCGGGCTCCTGCTCCAGCCTTTCCTAGGAGAGAACCTGCAGCCCGGAAGGTTCTGGGGTGGACACTTGAAAGAATGAGCATTGCAAACATCTGCTCCCTCCCAGATCACAGACTCCGGAAACCTCGATTAAGGCGGACTTTGGGTCTGAGCAGGGGAATTGGTGAGAGAGAGGGAGAGAGAGAGAGAGAAAGGGAGGGAGACAGAAAGAAAGAAGCTCTGGATTCTAATTAACTTTGCTTTTTAACTACAGATGAGCCACTTTTTGGCTCCTGTCATTAGGCTCCCTTAGCCTGTCTCTGAGAGTAAGAAGACCGAGGGGGGATTGTGTGCATAACCATGGAAACTGTCTCTCCCCTTCGAGGAGGATTATTTTCCACAGTCCTCCTGTTTTCCCAAATAGAATTAAAAACAAACATTTAACTGTGCGTTTTTTTGTTGTTCGTTTCATCTTATTCCCCCCCCCCGTAGCCTTTACTAGTCTTGTCCCCACTCAGTGTCTTATCTGACCACACCTAAAAATTCTTTAGTGGAGGAATAATAATAACTGTCCCTCTACCCTTCTAGGTTCTTGGCTGAAACCCTTCGGGAGCAAAAAAGACATGTTAACAGGAGAAAAAAATAAATAATAATTTAATTACGTACGGAAGTACGGGAGCCCCACAAAGCTATGAGGCTCAAAGAAGTGGCCAGAACAGGAAGCTTTTGTACTTTTTAGACAAAGAAACAATAAATGTGGGAAGGGTTGGTAAGACCAGCGGGTCTGGGCTAGGCCTAGGGAAATGGAAGGAACAAGGTCCGTTGCTGCAGCCTCTTGGCTCTCGGTCCCAGGTTCCCTGTCTCTGGTGATAACGATGGATCCCACCCTCCTCCTGGGACAGGGAGGGCAACTTCACATGGGACATTTATCTCCTGCTTTTCAGGGGGACAAAGGAGGCTCAGAGGGCCCTTTCCTGCACTGGCTGTTTCTCAACTACGTTTAATTCAAAATAATATGCAGGCCCTGGCCGGTGTAGCTCCGTTGGTTGAGTGTCATCCCACGCACCGAAGGGTCACAGGTTCCATTCCTGGTTGGGGCACATGCCCCGGGTTGCGGGTTCGATCCCCAGTCGGGGTGCGTGCGGGAGGCCGCTGACCGATGTTTCTCACATCGATGTTTCTCTCCCTCCCTCTCTCTCTAAAGTCAATGAAAACATATTTTAAAAAATACATGCTGAAGTGCCATATTTTGAGGTGACAAATTCTGACCCCCTACAATGCCGAAGTGCCATATTTTGAGGTGACAAATTCTGACCCCCTACAGTGCTGAGTGCCAGGTTTGAATAGGAACAGCCAGTCGATTCCAGGAAGGCGGGTGGTTGGTGGTTGGAGTATCGGTGGGCAGCTGAGAGCAGCTGACATTTCCTCGAAGTGAGGTTGCCTGGAAGTGTGAGGAGAGAGAGGGGTGATTAGTAAAGAAAACAAACTTCCCTTGTACTGGTCGCACGTGGCAAGGGCTCTCATGGGCTGGAGCCGGCTCGTCTGGCTTCCTGCCTCCTGCTTAGGAACTTAAAAGGGGACCCGCTCCTTTCGGCAGCAGCAGGTAGAGGGGTGGGAAGGTAATTTTTCTATGTACTCTGATTTTTCTTGCACTGCTGAAATGAATTTATTTATCCAGTAAACTACAGTAGTCCCGCCCCCGCTCCCTTATCTGAGGTTTCAATTACCCGCAGCCAACCTCTGTCTGAAAATATTAAATGGGAAGTTCCAGAAATAATAAACTCAGGAGCCTGAAATTGCGGGCCCTGTGAGTAGCAGGATGAAGTCTCCCGCCCCGGGGATGTGGGTCATCCCTTTGTCCACTGCACCCACCCTGGCCCTGGGCCCCGTAAGCACCTCTGCTGCAAACATTTTCACCACAGAACTAACCGGGCCTAAGGCAGGTAAACTGGCCGGCAGTTGGGCGTTTCTGTGTTTGGTTCATTTCTCCACTGCTGGAGTTCTCCCCTTTCTATATTCTGTACGGACCTTCGGTAGCTCTCACGGTGGCCTGTCTGCCGACAGGAGGTGGCGATGGTCTTAACCGGTTAGCATTTCCTCCAGGTAATGGGGATTTGCGGCAGGAGTGGGCCCCTGCTTTTGAACCGCATGCAGTGAGAGGAACAAGCGGGGCCGGGGGGCCTCCTTGGGAAGAGTTGAACCCACGTTTCCCGTAAAACGTACACAAGTGCTTATGGGCAGTCCACAAAAATTTTTAAAACTCAGTTATTTACGCAGTCTTGTCATGAGTCGACACGCACTGAAGTAGAGTTTCAGTAGCCACTGAGCGGCCGCCTGGCTTCCCAGAGCCACCGCTGTGCGGAGCCTGCGCTCGGTGCACTCATTTTACTCCACAGCGTCGCTCTGTCTCATCCATGGGCGTGTCCCCGCGTCATCGCCAGAAGGGCGAGTCCAATACGACCAGATATTTTGAGAGGACACATTCATACAGTTTATTACAGTATATTGTTATAATTCTTCTATTTCATGTTTAGTTGTTATTATTTTTCTTTAATCCTCACTGGAGGATATTTTTTCTATTGCTTTTCAGAGAGCGTGGAAGGGAGAGAGGGAGGGAGAGAGACATCGATGTGAGAGACACAGTGACTGGTTGCTTCCCACACAGGCCCCGACTGGGGCCGGGAATCGAGCCTGAAACCGAGGTGCCGTGACCTTGGCTGAAATTGAGCCCGGGACCCTTCAGTCTGAGAGGGCCAGTGCTCTAACCACGGAGCCAAACCGGCTAGGGCTATTTTTAGTTATTGTTGTTAATCTCTAACAGTGCCGAATTTGTAAATTAAACATTATTGTATGTATGTATGTATAGGGAAAAAACAGTACACACAGGGTTCGGTACTATCCACGGTTTCAGGTATCCACTGGGGTGTTGGGACGGATACCCGGTGGATAAGGGGGGGCTATTGTAATTTATTCATGCCCTCACCTGTATCTCAGAGAGGACTTAATATACCTGAGCCCCGAATGAGGAATCGGGAGAGTTTGGGTTTTCGTCTGTCTCTGCCACTAACTAGCTGTGTGACTTAAGTCAGTCTCTTTGCGTCTGTTTCCCATCTGCGAGAGCCAACGCTTACTGAGCATCTACTATCTGCACCAGGCGCTAGAGACTTTGTATCTGTATTAATTCACTTAATTCTCTCCCAAACAACTGATGTGATGTATCTTTCTGGAATTTGTCAGTGCAGTTCCAGGATAACTTTGTAATACAGGCAGGATGACTTTTTGTGGCGTTTGCCGTTTCAAAGAATCTTGGATTGTTCTCTGGGCTCCAGAGCAACCAGCACCCGAGACCCCCGATTTGAACCCCAAGCCAGGCGTGTGACTTGGGTTCCACTGCTGATGAGAACCTTGTCTTTGAACTTGGCTTCCCTGCAGACCCATCTGGAGAGAAAGGGAAGTCTGCAGGCCTGGGCCCCTAGGGAGAAGGGCGCCCGTGGCTGGGATGGGGGGAGTGGAACCACCAAAGCCTTCTGCCCCTTGTAACATCTTTTTGGCGGCCTGGCACTATAGGTCATGATCCTTTCCTGGTTGGGGGTACCACCCCTCCCCAGCCAGGGTGGCTGTCAGGGAACTAACTCTCAGTTCCTCACTTCCCATCCGAGGTCCAGCTGTGAATTCCAGCGGTTTATTTCTCAATCCGAGGAACCCCACCCTGTGGGTCAAGGGCAGCTCAGCAGGGGGCCCAGGCATTCCTGCACCCCTCTGAGTCAGGGCTGCACCGCTCCCCTCCCCAGGCTGGGAACACGAGGGGTGAAGGGGAGATGGAGGAAGCCTGCCGGCCGAGCCCTAGGCTGCTGAGCCCTCGGTTGGACCCTTGGGTCGCCCTCGGCTGTCCCCAGCGAATGGCCCAGGCTCCACCTTCTCCACAGACTGTCTGCCAAGCGCACAGCCGCGCCCGCTGTGTGGGTGGATGGGCGAGTGAGGCTCGGCCTGTGGATGTGTGTGTGTGTGTGTGTGTGTGTGTGTGGTCTTGGTGTCTGTGACAGTGTGAGTGTCAGTTTCCATAACTGTGCGAGTCTGTGTGTGTTTGGTCTCTGTGGCTGAGTGCGTGTGAGGGACTACTGACAGCCTGTCACTGGGCGTCCGTTTACATAATCGTGCCCGAGTGTGTGTGAATGTGTATGCGAGTGTGTTTTTCAGTGAGAGTGTCTGGCTTCTGGGGATGAGATACTGAGGGGGGTTTGCCTCCTCCCGCCCTGACATCGCCCCTCTTTCCTTCTCCTGGGGTGCTGGGCCCTGGCCCTGACTGGGTTACTGGATGCTGGGGTGGGGACGCAGAGGTCACTGAGGGTCGTGGGAGACACCCCAGGACCCTGCCCCCTGATCCTCTGCTCCCATGTTCGGGCTGAGCTTTGCCCCTTGCCCTCCCCTCGTGCCCTAGAGGGTGCGGGGACCGGTGGAGCCTGCTGAAGGCTGAATGGGCGCGCCCTGCCCTGGGCGCCCCCCCTGGACCCCCGACAGCGGCGGAGCGCAGAGCCATTGGACCGGCCACCACTCTCCTCCACTCACGTGCGCTGCGCCCCTGGGACCCGCTCGGGTGACTGAGGGCCTCGCGCTCCCCTCCTCCCCTCGCGCTCCGCTGTGGCAAAGGTTTAAGTCCAGGGCTGTGACCCGACAGCACGTCCTGAGGGGACTTGGGCCACTGCAGGGAAAGCCGCGCGCGTCTGGGCCGGATACCACCCGACGCAGTTCTAACGCTCTGCCGCTAAGAGGCGGGCACCGTGCGGGCGGGCGGGCGTGTCCAGTGCGAGGCCAAGCTCCCCGTCCTCGGAGCCTCGGTTTTCTCCTTTACAGCCCTCGGGAGGCCGACACCCACCTTAGGGTGCGATGCCCGGGTCAACGCGCCGCGCCGGGGTAAGCGCGTGGGGCGGGCGCGTTAGCGCAGGAGCGCGGTGTCCGCACACGCGGCCCGTTGTAATGAAAAGATGCATCAGTGAAAGTCCCGGGGAAACCCACCCGACTTGTACGGGGAACCCCGACGGGAAGGAAGGCCCGGAGGCTGGCGGGCAGCCCGCACACTGGACTCGAGCCCGGGATGGCCGGTTCCTCGGGTGACCGCGGCTCTCCATCGGTGACAGGGTCCAGTGCCCCGCCCTTTCGGGTGGTTCCCTGGGCACCCGGGAGCGGAAAGCGGGTTGGCAGACGACCAGTCCCCGCTCACTGCGCCAGCGGCACTTTGCGCCCGGGGCTTACGGGGCGGGCGGCGGGCGGCTCCGGGGCCCAGCCCGGCAGGTCGGCCTGGTGCAGGCGCCGGGGTCCCGCGGGACTGGCCGCCCGCGGCCGCTCGGGCGCTTCTCCGGGCTGGGGCTGCGGGAATCTGGCGACGGTGCGCGCACCGAGCTACAGGCCCCGGCCCCGCCCGCGCCGCGCGGACGCCCCGCCCCCGCCGACGCCCCGCCCCGGCCCCGCCCGCGCCGCGCCCTCCGGTCGCCGGGGCCCCGCCCCGGGCCGCGCCCCTCCGCCGATGCCCCGCCAGCCGGCTCCGCGCCGCGGCCCTGCCCTCAGGCCCTCGCGGGCTCCCCGCCGCCGCCGCCCGCAGGCTCGTGCCCACCCGCCGCTCCGGGACCAGCGCGCCGCGTCCCCCTGGGCAACCGTCTCCAGGGAGACCGGGCCCCGCCCCCGGCCCCGACACCCGGTACGGTGCCCACCTGTGCGCGCGTCTGCGGGGTCTCGGCGCCCCCCGCCCCCCGCACGCCCCGCCCCGCGCCGCCCCGCCCGGCGCCGCGCTTTGTCCGCGTGGGGAGAGCTGGGGTCCGGGCGCGCGGGGGCTGGGGAGGCGCGCGCGTCCCCCGGCCCGCGGGGAGGCCGAGGCGGGGGGCGCGCTGCGCTGTGGGCTGCTTCCCGCCCTCCCCCCTCTCCCCATCCCAGTGCATCCCTTTTGTGCCTCCGGGGGCCGGGATGCGGGGCGTCCCGCCGTCGCCCTTGATGGGATGCGCAGGGCCCGGCGCCGCGCCCGCCGAGCTGTTTACTTGTCGGGGCCCCGCGCGCCCTCCCTCCCCTCCCCCCGCCCGGGTTGGGGACTGAGCATCCCGCTCGGTCCATTCCGAGCCCTGCCTCCGGAGCTGTGCCCTTGAACCCAAAGGGCTGGAGGGCGGCGGGCCCAGGCCCCCGGGCCCTGGCGGGCGGGGGACCCACCTTTCTCCCGGGAAGAGGCCCCTCCGCGGCCGCCCCTGGTGAAGCCGTCCCGGCTCCGCGTTTCCTGACCTGATTCCCCCGGACGCTTCCTCGCCCGCCTCTCCCGCCGCGCTCCCGGGCTCCAGCAGGCCTTCTGCTTTGTTTTTCCTCCGGGCGAAAGCGCCTCCTCCGCGCCGGCCTCGTTTCCCCGCCGCTGTCACCGCGCGCCCCTAACTCCGCCGGCCATCGGTGGAAGTTATTCTCCCGTAGCTCTTGGCGCTGACCTCCTGTTTCCCCGGCGGCAGGGCCTTGGGCAGCCCTTGTCATCGTCCCCCGGAGGCCGAGTGGAGGGGACCCTCCGCGCCTACGTTCCTGCGCTCCCGCCGCGGGGTCCCCGGGGGCGCATCCTTCCCAGGAGCGGGTGGCAGCGGCGGCGAGAGTTTCAGCTTGTCCTTGGGAAGCGCGTTCTTGGAACCGACACCCTTTTCCAACAGCGTCCTACCAGCACTGGGCTTTTTTGTCTCCTGGGGGAAGCCGGTGTTTAGGTTTCTGGCTCCTTAGCAGCCCTCCCCAGCCACGCCTAGTGGGTCCCAGGCAGGAGGTTCCCAGCTGTGCCCTAGGTCTGGGGTTCGGTGAAGGGGCCAGATTGTTTCCAGGAGTGGCCCGCAGATGCATGAGTGGGCCCTCGTCCCCATACTCCCTCTTCATCTCCAGGAGCCGGGATGGGTCTTCCTTAATGACCGTGCAATTTGGGTTGCAAACGGGGACCTCAAGTTCAGGGACCTGCTGTTTGCAGCGGTGGAATGGAACTCAAACCCAGGCATGGCTCAGATCGCTCACTTTGCTTTCAAAAGCCAAACAAAAACCAACAAACAACTCTAAAAAACGATCTGAGTCATCTGTATGTATATCTGTTTCTGCTTCAGACGCTGGAAACGCTCCTGTGGTTTGCTTTAGTGCCACCAAAGGGAGCTGGGGTGGCATCGCCACAGATGTTGAAAAAGGCCCATCCAGCAGAATGTGACTGGTTTGCAGAAGGGGAGCCTGGGTGCAACTGTCGCCTTTAAGCTGAAGTTCTGTGAGAGAATGCACAGACCGTTTCGGAGACTCTCCGTTTTAAATTTTATTTTCTCTCTCTTTTTCAGACAGATAGGGAGCCCTCAGAGTCACGCCAGGGCGGAATGACGCTCGCTGGTTCCAAAGCATCTTTGATCCGTCAGGCAGAGGGGCCGTTGCTGCTGGTCTTCCTTGGACCATTCCAGAGAGGTAGGTTGGGCGGAGGAGACACGTGGGATGGTGGGAGAAGCAGAGATGTTATTTTGTAGATAAGTTGAAGTTTGAATGTAACCCTCCGCCCCCCCCCCCTTCAGCCAAAGGAGAACCTTATCTGTAGGACTAGAGCCGAAAGGGAGAGACGTGACCCACATTTGTGCTAGGAGCCGATGAGCGGGAAGTGAACTAGACCTCAGCCAGCTTCCCGAGAGAGGGGTGCCGCTGGCTGGGAAAGGCAGGGGCCTGGAGCCCATTATTCAGCTGCTACATCTGGTGTTCGACTTGCTCTGGTCATGGTAGAGCTGGGCAGGCCTGTTTGGGGAGAGAAAAGTAAAACTTTATTCCAAAGGAAGTGGGTTGAATTTTGATAACTCGGTATCTCGCTTCTCAGGGAATCCTTCCTGGGGACATTCTGTTTCTCCAGAGAGTTGGCAGTCGCTCTGTCCGTAATAGGATGCTCCTTGGAGCTTCTAGAACATTAGCTTGGAAGATGAATACAGTCCTCTCATTGTGCAAATGAAGAAACTGAGGCCAGAGACTGACATGGGCTGGGCATTGGCTAAGCACCCCGCCCCCTGGCATCTGGGAGTAGCCGGGTGTGGCTAGGGAGCTCCCAGGTCCAGAGGCCCGCAGTCCCCTTTGCAAGCTCTGGGGCGGGGGCGGGGGGCTTATGTATTCTGTGGGCACACAGCCCATTCCCCTTTATCCAGACACTTGAGTGGCTACTGTCACTTTAGGATGGAAAGGGTTTGGGTTATAGCGTGGTGTCATCCTGGAGGTCCCCCCCGTCAACCTCGTTTACTCTAGATCTTCATTGGCACTTTCCAAACTTTCTTGTGACGTGTGGATCTCTTTTAAAAGATCAAAATATTCAGCAGAATTTTAACCTGTAAAGCAGGTAAAAACAGAGAGCCACTGTGGCACAGGCCGAGAGACTGGCCCAGAATTCCTTCCACTCAGCACCTCTCCCGCCCCCACCACCCTCTGGAGGCCTCGGGTGCCTTTGTGGGACCCAGGCCCTGGAGCACAGGCGAAACTGTGGCTCGCGTGGACCTGTGTTGCCGTGATTAGAGTTTCTTCTACACGCCTGTTTACACTGTCCTGATTTTTATTTCAGAAGATACCTTTTTAATAATAATTCTTAATCCTCATGTGTTTTTATTCATAAAAATACCTATTTACTGTCAGAAATTTGCAAAATGAAAACAAATGCAAGCATAGCTCTCCTAGAATTCTCGCTCCCCCAACCACTGTTTCCTTGTGGGAATATCCTTCCCCCATCCACCAGAGGGTCTTCCGTCTGTATCTTTGGAGACTGGATTTTTCTTTCTTGTTAAGTATTATTAGGGACTTCCGCGTGAACATAACGGATTGGACGTACATGCTTGTTTCTGCTCTGTTGCAAAAGCCACGAGAATGAGAGTAGAGGGACCTGTAAGAACAAGGGAGGGATGAGCGAGGGGGCGGGTGTGAGCAAAACTGTTGGAAGATCCTAGAGAGGTGGGGGAAAGAGGCCACGCAGACGGCGCTGACTGTCCTGTGCCGCGGGGGAGGCAAGCTGATGTGTCCACAGGACAGCCCCCCCCCACGCCCAGGTTCAAGAATGGGGGCTACCGAGTGTCGCCGGCCTGGGGTGTAGAGGGTGGCGGGAGCAGGAAGACTGGTGGAAAGTGTGTGTGACAGCGACAGCCGCCTGGCTCAGCCCCCGTAGCCAGGCGGCTCCGGGCTGCACCCCAGCAGAAGACGCCAGTGGGGTTCCTGCAGGCAGCTTGGGCCAGGTCCTCCCAGGGCCAGCCTGGGGCAGGGGAGGCTGCGAGGAGGCGCCTACCGAGCACAGGAGGACCCAGGAGAAGTCCGCGCGCTGGACGCAGCACCCTCTCTGGTTGGCCCCCAGAACGTGGCAGCCTGGCTCACACCCACCCTCCGGGCAGGGCCTTGAAGAACTTCTTCCTGAGAAAGCTGACCTCACGAGAAAAATGACCCTCGGACGCCGACATTGAGGGAGACCCTTTTGAAAAGCCAGGTTGCTCCTTTGCCACGCCACAGTGACACCTGCTAGCAACTAGCTCTCCCTGTGCCCAGCTCGCGTGCCCAGCTCTTCGATCTGAATGGGCAGCTGTGGGTCATCGCACTTGGAGTGAGACCTAAACAAACAGGAAAACAGAAGTCATAGCATGGTTGTTTCTGAGAAAAAAAAGGAATGTTCATAAAACAGTAACAAGCTCTTGGGTTTATGGAAAACGACGATAGTAACAGTAAAAATTTCAGTAGGATAGCGCTGGAAGGTTGAAAAATAAATTTCTAGAGAAGATCAGAAAATTAGAGAATCTGCTTAGGAGGCCCAATGTCCATCTCATAGGAGCTCAGGAAAAGGGGGGGAAGAAACAGAGAAGGGGAAGTTATCCAGAATACTTCCGGAGAAAATTCTAGAACTGAAGGAGTGCCCGCGTTCGGCGTCTCTGTGTAGCCCTCCATGCAGTGAATAATAAAAGAAACACTCCGTGAAAGAATGAGATGGGCCCTGGCTGGTTTGGCTCAGTGGATAGAGCGTCGGCCCGAGGACTGAAAGGCCCCGGGTTCGATTCCAGCCGAGGGCACGTACCTCGGCTGCAGGCTCGGTCCCTGGACCCCATCGGAGCAGGTGCGGGGAGGCAACCAATCGATGTGTCTCTCTCTGAAAAGCAATGGAAAAAAATATCCTCGGGTGAGTATTAAAAGAATGAGATGTACTGTGGGCCGTCGTCATGAACTCTCAAAACTCCAGAGATAGAAAAAAGTTACAAAAAGCCAACAAAGACAAAAGAGGCCACCCCTATAGGAGATGAGATAACAGAATGGCATTGGACTCGACCAAAGCAACTCCAGAAGCTGCAGCGCAGTAGAGCGACCTGTCAGATTTCCACGGGAAATTAACTCCCACCCCAGAATCCTGTCATTGTCACGTGAGCCAAATAATAAAGGTATTTCTTTAGAGATGAATTTTCAAAAACTTTCCCGCCCTCCCTCCCTTTGTAACCCTTTTCAAGGAAGATCCTGGAGGATGTGCTCCACCAAAACGAGAAAGTAAACCCAGAAAGAGGAACAAAGAGTACAATGTGCAGTTGTCTCTTGTTCTCATGTGGCTCGGCTGCCAAACGGCTCTCTGTACTTCAGCTGTTATCTTACTGGGAGTCTTGGGAGTGGGAAGAAAAAAGAAACAAACACCTACCCCACCTTGGGAACTGAAAAGTATTCCGTTCCAAGCGTCCGCTGTAGGCAGGACCTGTGACCTGGGCTCCGCTGACGAGATGCACCGATGTGATAGTTGACACAGAAGAGAGGGATGACGCATGGACTGTATCCGTGCAGCAGGGCTAGGGCTGCGAGGTCAGGTTCTTGGCACAGAAGTGGCAGGGGTACACACTGCCACCCAGGACTCGGAGGCAATAAGAGCAGCTTTGCCATCAGATGTGCAGTGGGGAGTCCGCATCGTGGGCCGCAATTATGTTTCTCGTCCGGCTTTCTGTTTTTCTTGGACTTGATCGTTGCCTCACTGTTTTTCTGTGCTTTGTTTTCAAGTACAAATCGCTGATCCTTCCTTAAACCCTCCAACAGAACTGTGACCTCCTCACAGCGCAGCAAACGTGTCACAACCCGTCTGCCCCTTTCCTGCTTACTCAGTGAGAGGTCGCTGCTTTGCTTGCAGCCAGGTCCCCTGACTGGTGGGGGGACGCGAAGGGAATTCCGTGTGGTGGTGGAGAGAAGCCCCAGTTCTGCAGCTGTGCGGCTGGCCTGAGCGCAGTCAGCCCCACTCGGAGCAGGGTGGCCAAGCGTCGGCCAGGAGGAGCTCCAAGAAAAGATGGGGCTGGTGGTTTATCTGACATATCTGCTGCATTTTTGAGGAGTTCTATAGTTGGAGAGTTGGGGGAGGAATTACATATTTGTATACAGAAAACAAAATTAAAAGTGAGGCCGCTATCAACTTCAGGAATATCAAAAAATTGAACAAGTAAAGAAATAAAATCACAGTGTACTGTATGGCCTGGCTTTGAACAATATTTACACAGTCATAATAGTGTAAGCAATGACGTTTGATTAACGAAAAACCATCACGTTGCTATATTCGGACGACGGGTGAGAGGGTGTGTGCCTGTGTGGACGTGTAGGGCGACACCAGTAGCTTACCTTCTAAGGCAAGAAGTTCCAAGTTGAAAATCCAGAAATATCAGTACAGACCTATTATTTTAGAAATGTAGAGATAAATATCCAAAGACACAAGTGAAATTGGGGGTGGGATGTTTGCTTGTGGAGGTCAGGACACTGCCAAATAATTATTATTATTATTATTATTATTATTATTATTATTATTATTTGCTGCATTTCAGTTTTAAGTAATTTCTTTTAAAATCGTCACCCAAGGATATGCCCTTTACTGCTCTTTAGAGACAGAAAGAGAGAGACAGAAAAACACTGATGGGAGAGAGAAACATTGATCGGCCACCTCCCCGGGGGCCTGACCAGGGATTGAACCCACGATCTTTTGCCGGATCACGCTCCACTCAACGGAACCACTTGGCCACGGCTAGTTTTAAGTACTTTTTAAAATCACTTGCTTGTATAACTTTCATAGATACTAAATTTTAAAAGCCCTTATTGTGACATCCGCACACACCCATCATATAGCTGTTTTGTTTTCTCTCTGCTTTCTGAAATGTTTTGCCCACAAACACGTCGCCACGATCAACGTGTGTGTTTTGATGCCACTGGCTGTGGGGCGTATTTGCAGTGCCGTGTAGTCCTTCCCAGGGCCACACTCACTCCTTTACGTTCACGTGTGATCACTGACTTAGCCATGTCCTTACTCTTTCAGATTTACCACTGTCGCTGGCGATGCCACAGTGAATAGCTTGCCGCATGTAGCTTTACCTTTCCAATTGCCCCCTTAGGACAGTTCCTGAATGCCCCAAACTCCCAGACCTGAGACCATGGGTTTTTCTGTTGCTTTTGATGTGCGGTGTCTGGGGCTCCACTGGGGTGCAGCGACCCCTTCCCGGGTGGGCCTTGAAGTGAACATCATAAGAGAGAGTTGGGAGAGAAGTTTTTGCCGGGTAGTGGCCCACTTTTTCTAACGGCAACAGGAGTCAGAAGTCTTTTTTTCTCCCCCAAATAGAAGAGAATTTCCAGAGACCCACACCTCTCACCTTTGATGTCTGTCTGGGTTTCCTGCATTGAAGATTTTTTTTTTTCCTGTTTTAAATATTCAAATTATAAGTTACTGTCCTTAAAATAAAAAAATAGGTGCAGTGCTTTTGAAAACTGTGGCCTCCAGGGAGACACATTTAAAACGGGAGAGAGCATAAATAAGCGGAACAACATCTCTCTCTCTCTCAAATCAATAAATAAAAATAAATAAGGTTTTTTTTTTAAAAAAAGGAAGAAATTAAAAAACAAATAATAGGGAAGCAGAAGTGGGTAGACAGGAACCAGGGAGCAAGGCAGTTCCTGTCCTCTGGTTCCCGCCGAGCAGACACGGGGCTGCCATCTGCCCGGTCGGGGCCACAGGACACTGTCGTCCCTCCTCCGACCCGTCTCTCCCGCGGCAGGGGCTCGGGGCGTCGGGCAGCCCTGCAGACGAGCCCTTCCTTCTGGTCCTGGCCGTCGGGATGTCCACCTCTCCTGGCTTCTGGCTCCTGGAGATTCCCTGCCCATTTCCTTTCGGGCACATGTGCCCACCCCCAGCTGACCACCGCCGGACCGCGGCTCGGCATTCGAGGACCGCAGAGGTGCTGCCTGCACTGGATTTGTTTGCACCGCCTCCCTCTCGCTGTGACTCACAGCGGTGGTGGGGACACCTTTCTGCCCCCAGGGCCACCGTGGCCGCCGGGGAGGGAGGACACTGTTAGACGCCCCCCCCCCCAGACACACTGAAGCGGCTCCCGTGAAAGGTTTCGTATTTTGGAGGAACAGCACATCTATCCGAAAACTCTTACCTGTTGTGGGACCCTGGGCCATTCACTTTTCCTTCTGGTTTGTAGTTTCAGTTCTTCGTGCAGGAGGTTCTGAGGCCAGGAAACGGCAAGGCCAGGGTGCGGGGAGGCCTGCTCCCCAGCAAAAGCCGAGCGCAGGGGTGCTTTGTGGCCTGGGGGGCCCAGCGCATTCCCCATCCATCTAGTCTTACCTGGGCCCTGGCCCGAACAGCTTTCCCACTTCCATTCTTCACGGCAGCCAGGGTGTCTCTTTTGTAAAGTGTAAAACCAGGCATCTCAATCTGCTCAGAGCCCTCTGGTGACTTCCCATCGCGGTGCTAACAAAGCCCGGACTCCCCACCGGCTGCACCTGCAGGATCTCCTCACTGTCCCGCCAGTCAGCCCCACTTCAGGCCCTTGACTCCAGTTACCTGACCTCAGGGCCTTTGCACTTCCCGTTGCCGGGAACTGGTTTCATAGCTTTTCTGGAGCCTTCTCGTCATTTGAGCCTCAACGCCAGTATGATCTCACTTGACGGGACCCTCCCGGTGAGCTCATTTTTATTCCATTCCCGCTCTTTTACTACCTGAAATCGTGTTTATTTATTGTCCTTTCCCTCGCTTTGTTTCCCTCTTAGGCTGAAAACTCCGTGAGAGCAGGGGTGGCGCCGTCCCGTGCCCGTCGCGTTCCCCGATGCTCAGTATTTGCTGAATGAGTGAATGAGCAGGACCTTCCGGGACAGAGAGGGGCCCTTCAGGCTCCCTTTCCCGAGGCCTCCAGGAGGGTGTGGGGGTTGAAGGGTCCCTGGGCTTTTCCCCCCGCAGAGCAGGGGCCGGTTTCTAGAAAGCTCCTTTCCGGTGGATGGGCAGGAGCTCCGCTGGGGAGCCCGCGCTCTGGGTTCCGCCTTTGGCTCCGCTGCTGAAGGGCCTGCCCGCGTGCCTTCAGTTCCCCCCGAAGCCGGGGGCCAGAGGGCCCGTGTCACTCTCCGAGGGAGCCCGGCCGGGAGACAGAACACTGGGTCAGGAGGACTCTTTGAGGCTGACAAGCACCTGGAAGTAAACCCAGGCGCCTGCGGGCCTTGTATCCTCCCAGCCTGGGCTGAGGGTAGACGCTTGGACTATGTGTATAACCGCCTTCTAGAAGTTTCTGAGGCTCCTTCTCTTGGGCTTTGGGTTGTAACCTCGGGTCCGAAATGCAGGTGTTGGGCAGATGTTTTGCCCCGGGGTTAATGAGCGTCTCTCGCTACAGGCAGAGTCGTAGGAATGACCCGGGGGACCTGCGCGGCCTTGCTCTGGAGTCACTTCTGGAGGCACAGGCATGTTTTGCCGAGGGCACCCTCAGGGCGGAGGATGTTTATCGCCTAGATAAACAGGACACACTTCTTTGTTCCCTGCTGCCTGCCCCCTGCACAGAGCCTGCCGAGGGTGCGACTGGTGTGCTCCCTTGGGGAGCTGCTCCCCAGGACACCTTACCGCACCAAAAAGCTTGCGTTTGCGTGGACAGAGGCTGGACAGCGGGGCGGCGGCTCCTGGTTAGAGCCTCAGCCGCGTTTGCGATGACTCAGGAGCTGCCAGCTCAGAGCCCCAGGTCCCTGGAGTTTCAAAAGGAATGTGAGGAATTTTTTAGCAGGTCTGAGCTTAGGACAGGCCACCGGCCAGCCCAGCGGGGCTGCCAGCCCAGGGGACTGTTAAATGGGCTGCGGCCTCGCTCCCAGGCCGGCGGGAGTGTTTGTGACTCTGGGCTGCTACGTCCGTGGCGGGGCCTCCTCCTTGGGAATAAACCCAGGCCCCCAGCGCTGCTGGCTGGAGGGATGATGGTGGCGGAAGTGCTTTAACTGGAGTATTTGGAGGGACCCCAGTGCTGGCTGCTCAGGACTCAGGTCAGGCCCCCTCAGGCGTCCTCGGCTGGAGACTGTTCTTCAGCCTTGGGCCAGAGAGAGTGCGTCTGACCGAGAACTGAGAGCCACTCGCACAGGGATGGAGGGTCCCGGGTCCGAGACCCGCAGGCCGCCCAGATTGCTCTGCCACCACGTGGCCGTTTCTGCGGGTCGCGCTGGCCGGAAGCGGGAGGCGAAGGGAAGGAGCGGAACTCCTTCCTGCCCAGTGTTCCCTGATGGGTTTATCAGCGGTTCAGACGTGAACAGACAGAAGTCTGCCTCCAGATTCTGGGTGACTCAGAGTGAGAGGACCCATTGCTCAGGGCTCATCTCCGCCTGGTCCCTCCCGCCTTGAGGGTGGTCCTGCCCTTTCTGACCCTCTGCCTGCAGGCCGTCTCATCTGTCCCCATGCCTCCACATCTGTGCGTCACCTACTGACCCCAAATTATATCTCTGAGACCTCGAAGACCTCCCCCCTGAGCTCCAGACTGGGGCCCTGTGGGCAGCTTCCTTGGGATGTTCAATTAGCAGCTCAGATGCAAGGGTCTGAAGTGTGGATCTTGCTGTTTTATTGCCCCCAGAATCTGTTTCTCCCTTACACTCCCCATCTCGGTAAATTTCCACCCCCCGTCCCATCTCCCAAGACCAAACCTGGCTGCCACCCCTGCCTCCTCACCCGCTGTCCCCATCCGATCCACCCCAGCGCCTAAGTGTATCCTGGTTCCCTTTCTCCGTCCGGCTCCTGGGTGGAGCCACTTCACTGGTGCCACGAGCCTCCCCCTCTGCCAATTCTTGCTTCTCTCCAGGCCTCTCACGCAGCATGGTCTCAGACTGCAAACCAGGCCCCCTGGCTCCCTCGCCTAAAACTTACCCCCGGGCCGCCCATCACTCTTAGCGTGAAACCCAGGTGAACCCCCTGTTCTAAAGGCCCTGCGGGACTTGGTCCCCACTGAGCTCCTCAAGCCATCTGGTCCACACCCTCCTGTCCCTGCCCCCGCCCAGTGCTCCAGCAGCAGTGGCTCAGGTCTGGGCAGGACTGTCTCGCTCTGGTTCTCGGCTCCGGTGTCCCCTTCTCAGAGGGGCCTTTCCTGGCCTCCCTGCATGGAGCAGCCCCTCGGGCTGTCCTCGGTCACGTCACCATTTGACACATCTGTCCTCTGCATAGATACAGCTCGTGGTCATCCGTCTTCCCTACTGTGTACCTGGGTGTGAGTATCTCGCCTCCTGGAGAGATTCCTGACACCTAATAAATACCAGCTGAATAAACTAATATATCTCAGGCGAGTGGCAGGTACACAATATCCAATCCAATAAGACAGGAGTGCCGATTATTTCCGTGAGATGGGATTGGCAAGAGTAGTTGTGAGCCCCTGCCTCCAGGGGTGAGCCTGGCTCACTCAGGAATATCTGAGGGTCAGCGGCCAGCGGGCGCAGTGACATGGCCACCAGCAAACTTCTGGGGAGGGGAGGAGCCTGATACATTTTAGGCTGAGCATATGGGCGCTTGGTGCCCAGGACATTCTACAGTTGGCTTGTAGATCCCATCTGGAGCATCTTGTTAGCTCGGGGGGCCAGACTTTGGCAAAAGAGTCTAAAAACCGTGTTGTAGGGCAAACAGAGACAGGTACTGGGGCCACCACCCAGCAGGAGAGCCATCAGATAACAACTCCCTGTGCCTCAAAGGCCGCCGAGGACAGGGGTCGGCTCTCAGAGGCAGGTCAGTTTCCAGGGAGAGAACTTTCTAAACACTAGAAGCTTCCCCAGATGGAATGTGTTGCTGCATTAATGGAAATAGATCAGCGATAAGTGACTTAAAAAACAAGTCAAACTGCTCTGGGTTTAAAAAGAAAAACAGTAGAGGAGATTTATTGGCTAACAGAACTGAGAAGTGCAGGGATAGAGTCTAACTTCAGGCATGGCTGGATCCAGGACATCCAAGGCTGTCCCCAGGACCCCGCGTGTACTCTCCGCGCCGAGCTCTGCTTTCCATGTTGGTCTCTTCTCAGGTTCCACCCCTTAAGGGCAGCCGATGGTCATCCGCAGCTCTAGGGAGATAGTCTGTCTTTCCTGCCACCCCAGGAGGAATTCCCAAAGACGTCCAGATGTCAAAACCCATTGTACTGACTTGATATTCACATCCTAGAATCACTGTAAAGACGGTGCACAGGGCTGGGCTGGGCCTAAGTCCCATTCCCGCTTCCAATCCAGTCCCCATGGTGCGGGGCAGGGGGAGGGGGGTGGGGGGGGTGCGCGTGGAATTCAGGGCCCTGATTGGCTGGGCCTGGGCCTCAACCCACCTGAACTACTTGGGCTGAGGATGGGATGGGTTTGTGAAAAGTCCCCGGCTTCCAGATCAAGAAGCCAAAAACCCCCAGCCCCCAGAAGCCCCTCGTTCCCCGTCCCCCAGGGTAGCTGCTGCCCTCGGGGTAAGCCCCACGTCTCTGCCAGCGTGGATGAGTCCCGCCCAGGCTTGCTCTCTCTATAATTGTCTGTGCCTGACTTCTTTCATTCAGCTTTATGCCCGTGAGATCCGTTCACACTGTGTGTACTTGTAGACCGTTCTTACTTCTGTGTGTCATTCCGTGGGGAGCGGATACGATTTATTTTCCCATTCGGCTGCCGATGCGCATTTGGGAAGCTTCCAGTTTGGGGCTGTTAGGAGTAGCGGTGCCGCAGGCGCTCTGGGACTCCTCGGTGCGCGGGCTTCATTTCTGTTAGGTGCAGGCCCAGGAGTGGAATCGCTGGGGCAGAGGGCTCGGTCGATGCCGTCAAACAGTTTCCCAAAGTGCTTGCGTCAATTTGGATTCTCGGAGCGAGTCCGAGGCCTCTGGATTAGCTGGCGTCTGTGCCCCGTGCCAGCTGCAGAGTGAGGAGTCGGCTTCGGAGGCGGTCGGGGCTCAGCAGCGGCCGGGCCTGGGCCCTGGGCCTGCGGAGGGAAAGGCCCCACTTTCTCTTGCCCTGTGCCTGGTGCTTGATTATGTGCTGCCCACGCCATCCCCATCTTCCCCTTTTAAGACTGAGTTTCTGTTGTTTTGGTGCCTGACCGGGAATGGGAACCGGCAACCCTTTGGTGCATGAGACAGCAGCCAACCAACTGAGCCGTACCGGCCAGGGCCAGTTTTTTGTTTTTTTTAAATCTTCACTCAAGGATATGTGTTTTTTTAATTGATCTTAGAGAGCGAGAGAGAGGGAAAAAAAACACATCAATGTGAGAGAGAAACATCAATCGGTTGCCTCCTGTACGTGCCCCGACTGGGGATCGAACCCGCAACCCAGGTATGTGCCCTGACCGGGAATCGAACATGCAACCTTTTTGACAATGCTCCAACCAACCGAGCCACCCGGCCAGGGCAGGAATGAGTATTTTACATCAAGGTACTTCCCTGCATCCAGATGGGTGAGTGTAGCTGAAGCTTCGCTTCCACGGTGCTAAGGGGCAGGGCAGAGAGGGGAGCCTGTGTCTCGGAGCCCTGTCTGTCCCTTTGGTCATCTCAGCCTCAGGAGTGAATGGCCAGAGGTGCTCCTGACTTCCCGAGCTCAGCCAAAGCACGTAGAGCATTGTAAGTGTGTTTGTTCTTTAGCTTTCCTGACAAGCCCCAACATTTTGAATGAAAAAGAAAGCCTGCCCCGGCCAGTGTGGCTCAGTCGGTTGGGCCTCATCTCGGGCACTAAAGGGTTGCCGGTTGGATTCCCGGTCGGGGCACATACATGCCCGGGTTGCGGGCTTGATTCCCAATGGGGGGGGGCACGCAGGGGGGCAGCCGATCAATGTTTCCCGCTCACATCATTGTTTCTCTCTCCCCCCCCACAAGAAATCAATAAAAAATCTTAAAAAGATAAAAACGTTCTTTTTTTAAAAAAAAGAAAAAGAAAGCCTTGGCCCGGCCATTCTCAGAAAGAGGAACCCAAAGTAGGATGTGGTTTTGCAATCAGAGGATGGGGATCTCGGTGGTGGTGTCATGTAGAGGAGGGTAGTGCTCAGAGCCGCTCTGCATCCAGCCAAGGGCGAGGCCGGGGCCCTCTGGCAGAGCCACCAGAGCATCTCCCACGAAACATTTCCTTTCAACTATTTTTACAAGTCATTTAAATCTAGAAGGATGTGATTTTAGGATAGGGAAGTATATTTCCAAAGATTAAAAATCATCAAACGTAAAGGGAAAAGGTCCGATAAATTTTCATCAGCATTAAAAACTGCTCATCAGAAAAGACGCGCCACTCTAAGCAGAATGACAAGATGACTCGGAGATATTTCTAACTCATTCGATCAACAAAAGAATTCAATCTAGAGCATACCAAGAAACTCTACAAGCTCGTAAGAAGTGGACAGATAAGTCCACAGAAAACTGGGCAACGTTTATAAGCAGGCTACTTGGAGAAGATAAGCCTTTTGTGGAAAGTCGGGGCAATGCAAGTTAAAATCACAAGAGCATTTGATGCCTATCTGATTGGCAGAAATGAGTAAGTTTGACAATACCAAGTGTTGGCGCGAGAGGAAGGTTAAGCGTTGCTCTTGCTAATGGACGCCGCCAGTTTACTTAGGTAGAGTTGATGTTACGGTGGTTACACCTGGCACAGCTTACACCCGTGACCTGACCATTCCACGCTGTGTGTATCCCGGACCTGCACTGTCCCGTGTGGCCGCCAGCCAGCCAGCCGCATGGAGTTCATGAGCACCTGAATCTGGAGAGTTTGACTGAGGAAAAGAATTTTTTAAACATTTTATTTCATTTTAATTCATTTAAATTAAGAATCGATACTTGAATTCCTTTATTGGAAACAACTTGAGTCTGTGAGGCTACTTTTTCACCTGTCGATTGTATGAAATCCACGTAGAGAGGAAGATTTCTGATGAAAACCTATTGTTTGAATTATAGTGTGCAACCAAGTGTAGAACACACACCAGATTTCAAAATAAGGAAAATAAGGGGAAAAAAAGAATCTAAAAGATCTCCTTAGTACTTTTTATGTTGATAACATCAAAATGACCATATTTGGGATATATTGTGTAAAATATATTACGAAACTTAATTTTGTCTGTATGTTTTTATTATTTTTTAATGTGGCTACCGGTAACTTGGACATTACACATGTGGTTCACGTTATATTTGTCTTGGACCACGCTCACCTGGACTCTGACATGCACACAAGGAGATGTGAGCAAGAGTATACATTGTAGCATTGTTTGTAATAACCGCACAGAGGAGAAACAAACCTTGAGGTTCATCGACAAGAGAAGGGGTAAATAAATCTGGGTTTATTTACACAGTGAAATGCCAGGAGTTAAAATGAATGAACTAGAGCTACATGTATCAGCGCGTGGGCAAATCCAAAGGATATAAGCAGGTTGCGGAAGACTCACTATTCAGAAGTGTTAGAGCAGGTGAAAATATTAGGAATTGTTTGTGGATACATGTTCGTGTCATACAAGTTTAAAAACACCGGTGGACGTGATAAACCATCAGGATGCAGGTGGTGTAGCCTGAAGAGGGGCGGGGGACTCTTGGAGACCTTTAATCGACCTTTAATCGTGTCTGTAACATTTTGTTCCTGGGGAGCTGGTATGACAGGGGGGTTTGCTATAACTGAGATGTTTCAGCCAACTGTTGGATGTCCCCAAGCCAATTTTGAGCCATTTGGTTTCTGGTTAGAAAGTCTCAAAGAGCCCGGCCGGGCGTGGCTCAGCGGTTGAGCATCGACCTAGGATCCAGGCGATCGGGGTTCGAGTCCCGGTCAGGGCACATGCCCAGGTTGCGGCCTAGGCAGTGGGTCAACGACTCTCTCATCATTGATGTTTCTCTCTCTCTCTCTCCCCCTCTCCTTTCCTCTCTCTGAAATCAATAAAGATATATTTAAAAAGACAAAGAAAAAAAGAAAGTTTCAAAGAACTGTAGCCTTCGGTCCTCCTCAAGCCCTGGGTTGTCTGGCCAGTCCTGCCGTTTTGCGCCTTTGCCCGCGGGTGGCCGTGGCAGAGGTCTCCCACGTGTGTGTGTTCCTGAGAAGACGTGACTTGGGATGGGTCTGTGGGTGTCTCGAAAATGGGCCACTGCTGTGAGGGATGCAGACAGAGCACCCGCTTGTGACGAGGGGGGGCTCAGCCAAGCCCGGGGCCTGGGGCGGTAGGAGCCACAAGCCACCCCGGGCAGGAGGAGGCCCAGAGGGGGGCCAGCCTTGGGCGCCCAGACTCCACCCTGAGCCTCTGGCCGCCGGAGGCCCTGACAGCCTGTTTTCTTCCAAAGGGCCCGTCTAAGGCCTCACCCAGCGCGCCTGCGGGCTCACTCTGCCTTCCCTCCCTTTCCAGGGTAACTGGTGCCTGAGACGTGGAAGGGCACCATGCCCCCCGGGGTGGACTGCCCCATGGAATTCTGGGCCAACGAGGAGAACCAGAGCGTGGCCGTTGACTTCCTGCTGCCCACGGGGGTCTATCTGAACTTCCCCGTGTCCCGGAACGCCAACCTCAGCACCATCAAGAAGGTACGATCTTAACCTTCAAACCAGCCCTTAGAGCTTGGAACTCAGAAAAATGCTCACACGCGTAATTCCTCAGATTTGAGGTCCTCAGATGCGAATTTTAAAAGCGGTCAGTAACGTCCAAAACTGTTTAAAAAAACTGGGCAGTTAGAGGCTGCCTAGCGGTCCTAATTCAGCCCCCCCCCCCCCCCGTGGTGCACGTGGATCGCGGCGAGCGCTTAGGGTGTGGCTCCCACGTGGCCTTTCGCTCTCTTCAGACCTTGCCGTTGTTTCTGGAACCACACTCCATCCACGGCCACGTAAGAGGTTTTGCCGGTCTTTTGTCTTCAGGGCTGTCGTTCTAGTAAACATCTTTGGAAATGGCTTTTGGTTTTGTTGAATAATTTTCAGGGTAAATGACAGAGTCAAAGGATTAGGCAACTGGATAGTATTTGGTAGTGGCTTGTTCCACTTACAAAGTGTGAAATTTAACGGATCATGGTGCAGGGCGAGGCCTTAGCTCCAAATTTTAAAAGCTATGCTTGGGAGCAGGGGAAAAAAAAAAAGAGAAGCAGTGAACCAATGGTTTGTTATTTTTGTTTGTTTGTTTGTTTTTTAAATATATCTTTATTGATTTCAGAGAGAGGAAGGAAGAGGGAGAGAGAGAGAAACATCAATGATGAGAGAGTCATTGATGGGCTGCCTCCTGCACACCCCCCGCTGGGGATCAAGCCCACAACCCGGGCATGTGCCCTGACCGGGAATTGAACCCCGATCTCCTGGATCCTAGGTCAATGCTCAACCACTGAGCCACGCCCAGCTGGGCTGTTGTTGTTTTTAAATCTTCCCTTCCTGGGAGATTTCTTTAAATATTAAATTAATTTTTTTCTATTTCAAAAGTAATACGGACACGTTGGAATTTAGGAACATAAGAAAAAGTAGACAGAAAAATTATCTGTGATCCAGCCGTATGAGCAAACCACAGTTAACTCTTTGGCTGTTCTCTGGTTTTTGTTTTTTTTTAATGTCTTTATTGATTTTTAGAGAGAGGAAGGGAGAGGGGGAGAAAGAGAGAAACATCAGTGAGAGAAACACTGAGCACAGCTGCCTCCTGCACACCCCCTGCCGGGGACCGAGCCTCACCTCGGGCATGTGCCCTGACCGGGAACCCAGCTGGCGACCTTTCGGTGCAGGGGTCAGCGCTCAACCACTGAGCCACACCGGCCAGGCCCTGCTTTTTTTTTTTTTTTTTCTATATACAGTATAGTATTGTTTCTCGTGGCCAGTTCTAATTTACGGACTTTTATATCCTTTTACTTCAGGCTTAACTTCTTTTTCATGTTACTCACTTTAGGTAAATACGGTTTTGAGGCTGATCCCTGGGTGTCTCAGATTCGAGCACCGTGCAAACATAAAACCGAGTGGGCCCCCCAGTCTCGCCTCACTGATTCTGCCGCAATTTCTTCACAGTTATTTTTGCCACGGCCGGGCAGTAGCTGTTCTAGGCTTTGCCGGCGGCCACCCCGACTCCCCCGTGCGGCGAAGGCTCCTGAAACAATGTGCACACGCGTGGCTGTCCCTAACCCGGCGGCCTGCCGAATCCCCATCTAGACAGTTAACACGCTTAGCGCTGTTGTTTTGATGAATTGGGTTTGAATTACACCTGCTGTTCTGCAGCTTCGGGTTTTCCCCTCCTAAGGGTGTATCTTGCAGTGGTCTGTTGCACAGGTACCCCTGGATTCTGGGCCCCGCCCTGTGTGCCCCCTTTGCGTTGATGGGCCATGATTACCCATCCCCGGCGGACAAAACCCAAGGCTGTTCTCTCCTTTTTCGGCTTCTCTGTGACTCGGTGTGAACACCTATGCACTGAACCCTGACTGTTAGATGGCTCCCCAGCTATCCCTGGGGACACCTCGCCCAGAGGGCACACAGCCCGCAGAGGGTTTTCTGGCTCCCTCGGAGTGTCAACTTTCCCGACCGGTTGCAGCATTTACAAGTCAGGGCCATGAGCCCCAGGACGGTTAGCTGGGGCTGCCCGGAGGTCGTGTCCGGCTGGCCGTCTCTCAGAGTTACCCACAGGGAGGCGTAGGACCCACCGCTCAGTTCCCGATCCTAGAGCTTACCTGGCACCCTTCACAGAAGAGCGGTGACGGGGACTCTCGGTGACCCACGTGGTCAGTGCTCCGAGGGTCTGGAGAGGGTGGAGGTCCTGGGACCTTGCCATTGCCTTCTTGTGAGGCCCATGCAGGGTGGGTCACCCCGACTGAGGCCAGCCTCCACCCACCTTCTAGCTCCTTGGGGCCCTGCCTGCCCCGGTCAGAGGGGCTGACCGGTGACCGTCCCTCCCAGGTGTTGTGGCACCGAGCCCAGTATGAGCCGCTCTTCCACATGCTCAGTGACCCCGAGGCCTACGTGTTCACCTGCGTCAACCAGACGGCGGAGCAGCAGGAGCTGGAAGACGAGCAGCGGCGCCTGTGTGACATCCAGCCCTTCCTGCCGGTGCTGCGCCTGGTGGCCCGCGAGGGTGACAGGGTGAAGAAACTCATCAACTCGCAGATCAGCCTCCTCATTGGCAAAGGTGCCCGGCCAGGGTGGGCCGTGTGTGGCTGCCCTGCCCCCCGGGGCCCGACCCCTGACCCCCCAGGCTGACTGGCTCCTCCCTGCCCCCCAGGCCTGCACGAGTTTGACTCTCTGCGCGACCCCGAAGTGAATGACTTTCGAGCCAAGATGCGCCAGTTCTGCGAGGAGGCGGCCGCCCGGCGGCAGCAGCTGGGCTGGGAGGCCTGGCTGCAATACAGCTTCCCCCTGCAGCTGGAGCCCTCGGCGCGGACCTGGGGCGCCGGCACCCTGCGCGTCCCCAACCGGGCGCTCCTGGTCAATGTCAAGTTCGAGGGCAGCGAGGTGAGCCGAGGCTCCTGCCGGGGCTGCGTCCAGGCTACTGTGTCCGTGGGGTTCGCTGCCCCATGAGACGCCCGGCACCCCCGAATCCCCCAGATTCACTCCCCTCCCCGTAGCATCAGATGGTATTTGCGGGGCATCCACGGCACGCCTGGGGCTCGGCCGAACGTCCCGCCAGGCAAGTCGGACGAGGCAGGATGACCGCATGGCCTTAGTCACCGGTCTGTTCATTGATTCAGCAAATACTTCCCGGGTGTCGGCCGTGCGCCTTCACCAGTCCCTGCCCTTGAGGAGCTCACGTTCGAGGGACAGGGAGGGCCTGATACGGCAAATAGGGGGCCCCACCTCTGCGCCCCAGGACCCCGTGGTCCCTTCACAGGGCGGAGGGCTGACCCCGCCTCCTCCCCCTAGGAGAGCTTCACCTTCCAGGTGTCCACCAAGGATGTGCCCCTGGCGCTGATGGCCTGCGCCCTGCGGAAGAAGGCCACGGTGTTCCGGCAGCCCCTGGTGGAGCAGCCCGAGGACTACACCCTGCAGGTGAACGGGAAGCGCGAGTACCTGTATGGCAGCTACCCCCTCTGCCAGTTCCAGGTGAGGGGCCCCGGGCTCCCCACAGCCTGGGCGGAGGCCTGGGGGAGGGCTGGGGGGGCTGGTTGTCTGGCCCCTGGATCAGCCAGGCCTTTGGGGGTGACAAGCAAGAGTGTCCCCTCGCTGGGCTGGCCCTCCCTGTGCGGAGGTGGGCGGGGCGGGAAGAGCCAGCGGGAGAGGCCCCGAAGGCCTGGGCTCGGCGGCGGTCAGCGTGGGAAGGCCCCCGATAGCCAGCTGTCTCGGGAACGGTTGGGACCGCTCATTGGCCGCTCACTGCCGTACCCCCCCCTCAGTACATCTGCAGCTGCCTGCATAGCGGGACGACCCCCCACCTGACCATGGTGCACTCCTCTTCCATCCTCGCCATGCGGGACGAACAGAGCAACCCTGCCCCCCAAGTCCAAAAGCCACGCACCAAACCGCCCCCCATTCCCATGAAGAAGGTGAGCTGAGCCTTCCACTTACCCTCCCCGCCACCCCTCCCTCCCACCTGCTGTCCAGCCCTCGAGCCTATTGGGCAACGCCCCAGGCTGGCGGTGGGTCCAGGGGCTCCTCGTCTCATGCCCCTTGCTGGTCAGTGTTGAGCGTTGGGGCTTTGCCCTTGGGCAGCCATCAGGACCCGCTGTGCTGGGGGGGGGCCTGTCTGAACCTCCCGGGGCCGCCTCCAGGCCTGGCTCTCGGCTGCCCTCACGCTGCTCCTGCTTCCTGCCCCGGAGGGAGAACTCCGTGCTCTGCAGAGCTCAGGGGTGTTGGGGCCCCTGGGCCACCCGCAAGCATGTTTTCTGGTAAAGGCAGTGGGGGATAGGCACCTGGGCCTCACCGCAAGCCTGCAACACTCTCACCCGCCCCCACGGGCCGCTGAGCCGCTGAGCCTCTGGGCCTCTGGACCCCTAAAGGCTCTCCAGATCCCTAAAGGCCCCGCTTCTCCCGCCCCCCAGCCCTCCTCCGTGTCCCTGTGGTCCCTGGAGCAGCCCTTCTGCGTGGAGCTGATCCAGGGCAGCAAAGTGAATGCAGACGAGCGGATGAAGGTGGGGCGCCTGGGCCTGCAGTGGGGAGGGGGGGCGGTTTTGCACAAACAAGGTGACTGAGGCCTCGAGGGGCGGCAGAGGAAGGGGGGGTGTCACACGAAAGCCACCTTGCCACATTACCCAGCATCCCTGCCCAGAGAGGTGGTGAGCTGCTTCAAAACAGGAAGGGGGGAGGGGAGCAGGCCGTGGCCAGAGAGGCCGATTCAGAGAAACTGGGCCCGGCGAGTTCCGGGTACTTGACTTTGGTGGAGGTTGTGGGGCCAGGCCCAGCCCAGGGATGTGGAAACCGCAGCCAGGGAGGTGACGGGCGTTGGAAGAGGAGCCGCTCCAGCTGGGCTGGCGCCTGTCGGTGCTCCCAGAGGGGACAGGGTGAGGGAGGCGTGTGCAACACCTGCCTGGGCCCCTGGGGGCCTGGCCCACACGCCCGCTCCTGGGTCCTCGGGACAGCCTGCCACTAGTACAGGTTTTACCGTCCCACTTGCAGGATGTGAAACCCGAGTCCACAGAGGTCGGGTCTCTTTGGGGAGCACTTTTTGGGGTAGTTTCATAAGCAGGCAGGTCTGGGTTCCCCTGGCAGAGTTGTAGAGGCTTGAGTGCAGGAAGCTGTCTGCCCCGGTGGAGCTGCTGGAGGAGGCAGGACCGGGGTTCACAGAGCCTCAAATCCTTCCCCAACCGCAGCGGCTCCTAGGACTCTGAGCAGTGGAGGGAGCCCTCGGGTCCCCAAGCCCAGCTGGGGAAACAGACCAGAGCAGGAAGCAACATGCCCTGGGGTCCCACGGAGTCACTGGGGAGCTGAGACCAGTCCCCCATGCACAGCCCGGGGCAACCTCCCCTTCATCCCCACCCTCCCCACCCCCTGCCCCGGGCCCGCGGCCACTGGTCCGCTCAGGCATCCAGCCATCTTCTGCCCCCGCTGCTTCCACATGGGAAGTGGGGTTCAGACCCGTGTGCGACAAGGGTGTTTCAGGAGGAGATTCTGGCCTTCGGTGGGTGGGAGGACTGGGAGGGGACGGGGCTGGGCCTCTGCCCCGTCACCGATGCCCACACCTTCACCAGCTGGTGGTGCAGGCCGGGCTCTTCCATGGCAACGAGACGCTGTGCAAGACGGTGTCCAGCTCGGAGGTGAGCGTGTGCTCGGAGCCCGTGTGGAAGCAGCGCCTGGAGTTCGACATCAACGTCTGCGACCTGCCTCGCATGGCCCGGCTCTGCTTCGCATTGTACGCCGTGATCGAGAAGGCCAAGAAGGCCCGCTCCACCAAGAAGAAGTCCAAGAAGGCGGTGGGTGGGCCGGCCGGGAGGCGGGCCAGGACTCGGAGAGCCCGTGCCCTTCCTGGGGGCCGCTCAGCTGGGGACCCCAGCCTCCCAACCCCCCCGCCCTGGCCACTGCCCCTGTCCCTGCCCCGCGCTGGTTCTGGGTTCGCGGGCTTGCGAGCAGGATGACTGGGAATATTGGCTCAGGCCTTTGGTCCTGCGGGAACCTGGAGGCAGCTGCCTGGGGTGGAAGGACAAACACACCCTCCGGCCGGGAGCAGGGCGGCCCGAGGCCGCGGCTGGCCGGGGGTGGGGGGTGGGGGTGGGGGGTGGGGGGAGGGTTGGGCACTGAGTCGCGGCCCCAGGATGTGACTGGCCGCGGAGCCGTGCTGACTCCCCGTGGCTGAGCGGGGCGTGTGGTGTGTTTGGGGTTCCTCCGGAAGCTGGGAGTGAGGAGCAGAAGGGGGAGCCTAGAGGGGCTGACCTGCTTGGTTCTCTGCCAGGACTGCCCCATTGCCTGGGCCAACCTCACCTTGTTCGACTACAAGGACCAGCTCAAGACGGGCGAGTGCTGCCTCTATATGTGGCCCTCTGTCCCAGGTTGGCCCCGGCCAGGGGCGGGGAAGCGTGGGGGTGGCCGCCCCAGCGTGGGGACGTTCCCCGTGTGATTCCATCCGTCCCTGTGCCCAGATGAGAAAGGGGAGCTGCTGAACCCCACAGGAACCGTTTGCAGCAACCCCAACACCGAGAGTGCGGCCGCCCTGGTCATCTGCCTCCCCGAGGTGGCCCCCTACCCCGTGTATTACCCTGCCCTGGACAAGGTCAGTGAAGGCCCCTCGCCACCTGGGGTCCGGGACTGGCCCTGCTCAGAGGCTGTGGGGCTAAATTAGGTGAATTTTCCTGACCCTGCCTCTGGGGTTCCACGGAGCGTGGCCCCTGCGCCCTGTGAGTTGCCCTGGGTGGGGGCCAGGCCATCACACACCTTTGGGGGGGTCTCGATGCCCTGGAACCCTCATGCGCCCTAGAGCAGTGGTTCTCAACAAGGGGCACTTTGCCCCCAGGGGATCTCAAGTAATATCCAAAGACATTTTTGGTTGTCACTAGTGGGAGAGATGCTTCTGGCTTCTCATGGGTGGGGGCCAGGGATGCCACTGAACTCCCTACTGTGCGTGGGACAGTCCCCACCACGGGGAGCCCCTGGCCCACAAGGTCGGCAGTGTTGTTAGCTGCCTGGGGGCCCTGCAGGGTGGCCCAGGCTCTGGGGGTCACCACTGAGAGCAGGGCCACTCGTTGCAGATCCTGGAGCTGGGGCGGCATGGGGAGCATGGACGCGCCACTGAGGAGGAGGTAAGCGGGGCTGTGGGCGGGGGGTGCAGAGCTGGTGCTGTGGGCGGGGGGTGCAGAGCTGGTGCTGTGGGCGGGGGGTGCAGAGCTGGGCACGGAGCCGGGCGTAGCCAGCTGCAGCCCTACCCCCTGCGCCCCTCAGCAGCTGCAGCTCCGGGAAATCCTGGAGCGCCGTGGGTCCGGGGAGCTGTATGAGCACGAGAAGGACCTGGTGTGGAAGATGCGCCACGAGGTCCAGGAGCACTTCCCCGAGGCCCTGGCCCGGCTGCTGCTGGTCACCAAGTGGAACAAGCACGAGGACGTGGCCCAGGTGGGCGGCGAGGGAGGGCCCGGGGGAGGGGCGGCCTGGAGGTGGGCACAGCCTCCCACCCTGACCCCCGGCTCTCCCAGATGCTCTACCTGCTGTGCTCCTGGCCGGAGTTGCCCGTCCTGAGTGCCCTGGAGCTGCTGGACTCCAGCTTCCCTGACCGCCACGTGGGCTCCTTCGCCATCAAGTCCCTACGAAAACTGACGTGAGTTCCGTGGGCTCCTCCTCAGGAGGGTGGCTTTGCCCCGACTGCCCGGCAGCGGGCACAGGGTGGGGGCCTGCTGCAGACCCCGTCCCCAGCCACAAAGCTCCGGGCCCCAGCCGGCCTCGGGTCTCCCTTCCCTGCAGAGATGACGAGCTTTTCCAGTACCTGCTGCAGCTGGTGCAGGTGCTCAAGTATGAGTCCTACCTCGACTGCGAGCTGACCAAGTTCCTGCTGGACCGGGCCCTGGCCAACCGCAAGATCGGCCACTTCCTCTTCTGGCACCTCCGGTAACTGGACTCAGCTGACCCCCAGTCTCCCTGGAAGGCCGTGGGGAGGAGGGGCTCCTGCCCGCTGGCCTGGGCGTCCTGCCCGGGCTGGGAGGGGCTGCGTGGCGTGGCCCTGCCGGGAGAGGCTCAGCCCCTTCTGCCCCCTCCAGCTCCGAGATGCACGTGCCGTCCGTGGCCCTGCGCTTCGGCCTCATCATGGAGGCCTACTGCCGGGGCAGCACCCACCACATGAAGGTGCTGATGAAGCAGGTGAGGCTCGGGGCCCCCACCCCAGGCTGGGCTCCACTCTTGGGCAGGGTCAGCCAAGCCCCTATAGAATCACCTAGGCCGGCCTGAGGCTTGGGGCCTGCCCCTCCTGACCTGCCCACACTGCCCTCCCGTTCTCCTGGCCAGGGGGAAGCGCTGAGCAAACTGAAGGCCTTGAATGACTTTGTCAAAGTGAGTTCCCAGAAGAGCCCCAAGCCCCAGACCAAGGAGCTGATGCACCTGTGCATGCGCCAGGAGACCTACCTGGAGGCCCTCTCCCACCTGCAGTCCCCGCTCGACCCCAGCATCCTGCTGGCTGAAGTCTGGTGAGCCCCACCGCGGGCCTCCCCTCCCCCCCAGAGGCCCCGGAAGGGCCCCGCTGACCGCCCTCTGCCCGGCAGTGTGGAGCAGTGCACCTTCATGGACTCCAAGATGAAGCCGCTGTGGGTCATGTACAGCAACGAGGAGGCGGGGAGCGACGGCAGTGTGGGGATCATCTTTAAGAACGGGGATGGTGAGCAGGCCGGGCCTCCCCACACCTCCCTCGGGGTCCCTAGAGGGCGAGCTCAGGAGAAGTCCGGGAGCCCTGGGGCCTAGGCATGGCCGGGAGTGCAGAACCTTCTAGAAACTCATGCTTTTCTTCCGGGGGCCTGCGGCACAGACCTCCGCCAGGACATGCTGACGCTGCAGATGATCCAGCTCATGGACATCCTGTGGAAGCAGGAGGGGCTGGACCTGAGGTGAGGACCCCCCCGTCACCCATCTGTGCCTGTGCCAGGCCTGGGACCCTGTCCCTTTGGAGGGGTCCCCTGCCAAAGCTGACATTACCACCTCAGGAGAAATGGCTGTTCTAAGAGCAGGGACCAGTTTAAAACTCGGGCCACAGGGGGTGATAGGGCCCCAGGATGAGGTGGAGGCCAGCCTGGCGGCGAGCGTCCGTCTCACCCGTTTCCTTTGCCCCGAGCACCCGTGGCTTCCTGCCCCTTCTTCCAAGCCACGTGCACTCTTCCCCAAGCGAGCGTGAGCTCAGCTGAGGTGCCGCTTCTCTGCATCTTGGGTGCTGGTGCTGACCTCTCCAAGCAGCCTTCCCCTGGGGCGCCGGGAGTCAAGGGCTCCTCCCCAGCTGCTGCTGCTTTTCCCCTTTCATCTTGAGGAGCATCTCCTGGGGCTATTTTGCCTTGAGCGCCTTGGGGGTCGGGCAGCCCCAGGGACAGCCCTTGACCACTGCCTGCCCCTCTGGCCACCTGGCTAGGATGACCCCCTATGGCTGCCTCTCCACCGGGGACCGCACGGGCCTCATCGAGGTGGTGCTCCACTCGGACACCATCGCCAACATCCAGCTAAACAAGAGCAACATGGCAGCCACGGCCGCGTTCAACAAGGACGCCCTGCTCAACTGGCTCAAGTCTAAGAACCCTGGGTAGGTTTCAGGCCCTGGGGACAGATGTCCCCTCTTATCCAAGAGGCGACGTTCGCAAATCAGAGGTGAAGGGACAGACCTGTGACAGCCTCTGTGACTTCCAGGCTTAGCCAGGGACCAGCCCATGTCTGTGTTGGAGTGGGGTGGGGCTCTGTTCCCCCCTGTATCAGTCACCTATTGCTGCGTAACAGCCACCCTGAACTTAGGGACATGAAACCACCCCCATTATTGTAGCCGGGGAGACTCGGGAGCTGCAGGCTATCAAAGGCCATGGTTTCCAACCTCCCCTCCTCCCTGCCAGGGAGGCCCTGGACAGAGCCATTGAGGAGTTCACGCTCTCCTGCGCGGGCTACTGTGTGGCCACGTACGTGCTGGGCATCGGCGACAGGCACAGCGACAACATCATGATCCGGGAGAATGGGCAGGTAGGAGCAGTGTGGCCGTGCCTGTCCTCCGGCCCCTGCCCTCGGGCTTTCTTCTCTGCACTTGGCTCGAGGTAGAGCCCCTCCAAGCCCTTCCGGTTCCTTCTCAGTCTCTGCCCCTCCCTTCTGTTCCCTTAGCTGTTCCACATTGACTTTGGCCACTTTCTGGGGAACTTCAAGACCAAGTTTGGAATCAACCGCGAGCGAGTGCCATTCATCCTCACCTACGACTTCGTCCATGTGATTCAGCAGGGAAAGACTAATAACAGTGAGAAGTTTGAAAGGTGAGGGTGCCTCAGCCCCCTGGACGCCCCTCGGGCCTGGGGCCCCACACGGGATGCAGAGAGGGGGCCCTGTGGGGGGAGGCAGGCTGGGGGTGCGGGCGGGAGTGGCCAGGAGGACCCAGGCCCGCCTCCCCCTGCAGGTTCCGGGGCTACTGCGAGCGAGCCTACACCATCCTGCGGCGCCACGGGCTGCTCTTCCTCCACCTCTTCGCCCTGATGCGGGCGGCGGGCCTGCCCGAGCTCAGCTGCTCCAAAGACATCCAGTATCTCAAGGTAACGGCCAGGGCAGGGCCGCCAGCCAGGAGACCGCGGCGCCCCGACGTCCCAGGCCTGCCTCCCAGCAGCATGACCTAGGGGACCCCGACCCTGGGTGTGGTGGACCCACAGGGCGCTCCTGACTCTCGGGTTCCTCGCGCCGGCTCAGGACCCAGCAGTGGGGCCTGGTGGAAGCAGCCGGAGGTAGCCCGATTCTGTTGGGATGGGCATCTTATTTTGAGGGTGGATCTGGGGCCTGCCTGGGTTTGGGATCAGAATAAAGAGCTCTTGCTTCCCAAGGGAGATGTTGGGGGGCCATCTCCCAACTCTCCTCACAGTTCTTTTAGGAGGGAGCTTAAGCTACACAGAGAGGGCGGGAGGCCGGAGGGCCCCCTTCCTGAGCAGGGACCGGGCCCCTCAGTGCTTCCCCGGTTTTCCCTCAGGACTCTCTGGCGCTGGGGAAAACCGAGGAGGAGGCGCTGAAGCACTTCCGAGTGAAGTTTAACGAGGCGCTGCGGGAGAGCTGGAAAACCAAAGTGAACTGGCTGGCCCACAACGTGTCCAAAGATAACAGGCAATAGCAGCCCCTCCCGGCGCTGCGCGGACCCCTCCAAGCCCTGGGCCCGGACACGAGCAAACCGTCGATCCTGGGAACCAGGCCCCGTCAGCCGCCCTTGGGGCCTAAGAGCCTGAACCGCACCCGATGGGAAAGAACTCTTACAACTGCCTTTTGTTTACACTGGTTATTTATTAATGACTTGAAATGTTTCAGGAACTAAACAGCCATAAGCGGAAATGCATCCTTCGTGCAGGGGTGGGGCGCTGTCCTCGCGTCCCCAGTCAGAGCCCTGAGCTTTGACGAGAAGACACTGTGAGGTGGGCGCCTGGAGACGGCACCCTGTGGAGGATCGTAATCCCAAGTCTTCCGGCAGGTGGACCTGGACCCAGCAGAGACTTGTCCCCACTGGGGAGCTGCCTTCTTCCCAGGGCTCCGGGACTGCGCGGGTCTTGGTGCCTGAACGACCCGGTGGTGCCTGCTGTCCAGACAGGACGCCCACCCTCCCTCCGTTCACCCCTCCACCTCTTGCTCTCCGTTGACTTGAGTTCTGGGCAGCTCCCAGAGGAAGCCTGGTACCCTCTAGATTCAGGGATGCTTGCTTTCCACTTTTAAAGTGACTCTTGGGTACGGGAATTCTCTCATCTCTCTGCTATAAAGTGATTTTGTTTGCGGGTAAGAAAAAAATAGCCAAACTACTTCCTGAACCTCTACCGGCTGGGGAGAACAGCCTCAGCCCCCGTAAAGTATAATATATGCTGGTCCTCAAGACGTATTAAAAGAACCTGAGCTTGACTTAGCTCATCCTGGTTGTGGATTAAGGGGGAAGCAGGTCAGAGTACTTTGCGCAATTACCTCCTGTGGGCTTCCTCTATTTTTTTTTTAAAGGTTTTTAGAGAGGAAGGGAATGGGAGAGAAACATCAGTTGGCTGCCTCCTGCCCGCCCCTTACTGGGGATCGAGCCTGCAACCCTGGGCGTGTGCCCTGACCAGGCATCGAACCGGCAACCTTTCGGTGCGTGGGCCGATGCCCCACCAACTGAGCCACACCGGCCGGGGGCTGTGTGCTGCCTCTTAAAACAGGTGTTAAGGACTTGATCTCTTCCAGAGCGCTCGCCTTCGACAACCTGCTGTGAGCAGTCAGGTACCTGAGGCGTGAGTTAGGGGCACGGTGGAAATTTCTGTGACAGCATTCAGCTTGGCACGTCCAGCTCCAGCCTTAGGCAGACCTGGGCAGCTCCGGAAATGCAGATTCCTGGACCTCTCCCAGACTTCTGACGCTGGCTCTGGAGACGGCCAGGAACCTGGACCTTTTGAAGCCCACAGGGGCCCTGGTGAATTAGCTGGCTTGGGACCCACCAGGCTACACTGCTGATCTCGCAAAGGCCTTGCGGGGCTCGGCAGAGCCAGAAGTGGCTTCCCGCTCAACCGCCCAGGGACCAACTCTCTTCTGGGAGGTGCGGTCCCTGAGCCACCAGTACCACCCACGGTCACCACCGACCACACTCCTTCCCGGCTAAGGTGCTGGCTTCCTGAGGCCCACCTCACCCGTCTGGACATAGGAAAAGCCAGGTGTATGTCTGTCTGTTATTTATTTACGGGAGCCTGTGTGCTCCCCGGCGTGGGCGGCACACTTTGCACATGCACAGCAGTTTCTGATCTGGGTGCACGGCCTGTGCCTGGAGAAGTGAATTTTTTTAAAAATCCTTTCATGTTTCTGTGTGGGGAAGGCGAGTTCTGCGTAGCGGGTGTCGGCTGGTGAGCAGCACTCTGTGAAACTTGCAACGAACGAGAGGTAAAAGCAGATTGAAAGAAATAAAGGCCTTTTCGTGTGATGTTCTCGGCTCGGGAAGAAACCAGGGACACAGGGTTAAACACCACACGCTCTCCACTGGGGTTAGAACCAGAATTTTATTGTAGTGCAGACACTTCTGACCTATCACCAATGTACACGTCGGCAGGTGGGGCCAGCGGCCAAGACAGCGGACGGCTCGCCTCCGCGCTAGCATCTGCCCACGGTCTAAACAGCAGCTACAGTGACAGCACGTGGAGGGGGGCCACAGACACAGGACGGGCGCAGTGTCCTCGAAACCAGCAGTCAGGGTCATGGAACAGTATTCAAAAGTACTTGCCCGTTTTAGAAATCTAAAATTTTACACGTAAATTGAAAACAAAGTGCTGCAGGGTTTCCCTCGTGACTTTCGCTCCCTTCCCTTCGCGCCCAGCAGGGCAGCAGGCCCCTCACTCCCGGGAGCGGGGTTCCCGGGGCGCCGGGGAGGACAGAGCTCGGGCTGCCGGGGGAAGTCAAATTCTGGTTTTGGGCCACTGGGCGTCTGTTCAGCGAACGTGTCACCAGACTTTCTGAGTATGGATCGCTCGGGCCTGCTGCTGTCTCCAACCCAAGTGGTCGGACGGTGCCGTCCGTATTGTGCATGCGTCCTCCGGTATGAAGGGCACACGTGAGCAGGAGCCCCGAGGCTGCACACGGGGAGTCCGGCTTCCTGCACAGGGAGCTGAATGCCAGGGATCCCCGCTCCCCACCCCTCTGCCACGTGGGAAACTGGTGGGATGACAAAGACGGGGCCTGGCCACGTCCAGCCAGGGAGGGCGCCCCGCCGCCAAGCAGCACACCACACCCCTGCCCGCGACTGGCTGGCCCCGCGCGGGGCCGAGACCTGAGGCTGGGCAGTCCTGGGTGCCGCGTGCCCGAGCGGGGTGCCCCGTTCTCGTCTGGGGGGCACCGAGGGGTCTCCCGCACTCAGTGTTTCACTTCACCTGCATTCCAACCCTGGGTTACACTAGCACAAAGGACATGAGGAATCCCAATTTATTTACAAAATATTAAAAAGTCAGTTCATCATCTACATATGAACCCCCATTCGGCCATTTTATACATGCACTAGTTTGGGGAAAATGAAAAATTAAAAAACAAAACAAAACTAAAAAAACGGAAGGATTACCAGGTGGGAGTGAGCGGTTTTAACCCTTTGTCACCGAGTCCAGATTCGGCGTTTGTGGAGGCGCGAGGGGGCCACACAGAGCGAGATGACGGGAGGGCGCGTGTCGGCTCCTCGCGGGACAGGCCCAGGCGGCGGGCGGGGAGGGAGCCTGGGGTCCTGCACACCAAGCGCGGGCGGCGAGGGGAGGGTCAGCGGACCTACTGGCCAGACGACTTTGTACACGTGGCCCCGGGGGCAGGCGCGACGGGCGGCAGTTTCCGGATGCCGGCGGCGGGGGCTCAGTAGCTGAGGGTGGAGTCGTCCCACTCCAGCTGCTGCTGCCGGCCGGCCGCCTGCTGGTCCCCGTGCTCTCCCTCCTCCTCGCTGCTCTCCGACTCGGCGCTCGTGACGTCATCCTCGCCTTCCTCGCTCTCCTCCTCCTCCTCCTCCTCGCTGTGCTGGTCCTCGTAGGTCTGAGGAAGAGGCGGCCGCGTGAGCCGGGGCCCCGCAGAGGAAGGGGCTCCCGTGTCGCTCCACAGCGAGATGGGGGGACTGCGCCGGAAGCCGCCTCGTCAAAGACGACACGGAAAACAAAGCTCCGGTCACCACACACGGGGTCCGAGCAGGGGGCACAAGTGCCGGGCGGCACAGCCTCGAACAAGGCCTCGCTGGGCCTCAGTTTACCTGCCTGGCAAACGGGGACGCCTGCGACTCAGAGTCGCCGTGTGGTTCACACGTGCTCTGGCTGCGCTGGCCCTGGCGCTGGCCGAGGGGCTGCCCGCCGCGCCTACCTCCATGGGGTTGACGGTGATGGTCAGGGCGGAGTCGTCCCAGTCCATCTCGGTCTCCTTGCCGGTGTCCTGGTCCCGCGTCGTGCGCTGGTGAGCGGCCCGGATCCGGAACACGCCCAGGATGATCATGAACACCAGGAAGCTGACGCACACCACGATCACGACGGTCGCCGTGCTGGGGACCACTGCAACGGGATTGAGACGGGGGCCATGACCCCAAACCCCAGCTCGGGGGCCGCCGCGCCCACGGCCTCCTCCCCGCAGATGGCAGGAGCTTCATCAGACCCCGCAGGACACGAGGAAACACTAGGAAAGCTCAGCACAGGTTTCGAATCCGGGTCCAACTGCTGCCCTGCAGCCGTGGCCGCGTCGGCCCTGTCGGGGCTTTAGGCTCCTCGTTTGGAGCAGGAGCCGGGCTCGCGGCAGCAAGGCGGGGGGGGCCCACAGTCCTACCTGCGAACGGGTGGGGGTTGGCCAGGTTGTGACCCGAGAGGTCGACAAAGGAGCGATGCTCAGGGTGGACGAACTGCGGCTGGGCGGCCATGTGGCTGGCGTGTTCCACGGGGTTGGCCGTGTGGATCACGTTTACCTGCGGCAGAGACAGAGCAGCCTGAGTGTTCCTGAGAGACGGACGTGCAGTTCGGGGGCTGACCCCAGGGGCACCCAAAGCGCTCCCTGGACTGGAGCAGGTGAGAAACGGACGGAAAAAACCAAGGGCAAGTGCTTAGGAACGGCTGTGACACGGCCACACACCCAGGGGATGTATCGCCGACTACGTAACTCATCCCTACTGTATTGTATGAAGAAACCTGTCCTCTCAAGGCCGGGAAGGAAACCAGGCAGCACCACTGCCCTCACCACAGGCCGGCCGAGAGGCACCGACTGTTCCCCCCTTTTCCCTGAAACCACAGCCGCCAAGGAGAGCACACGTCAGAACCGCGTCCTGCCTTTCGAGTCGTTACCCTCTGGCTCAGACAAAACGCTCGTGGATTCTCTCGCCCTGTGGGGTTAGCCCCCCGCTGCTAGGAGGTGACCGTGGATGTGAGATGTTCGATTGCTGAGTGACTTTGGGTCTGTTTGTCCAGCCCACCGAAGCCCTGAGAGATGAGGGGCTACTGTGGGGCCCCTGAAGACGCAGGGGAGGGCCCCCCATCACAGCAGGCCCAGCCGTCTACACTGCAAACCACCTCCCCAACCTGCCTCCCTGGGCGCTGCTCTATCAGTGTCAAACCTCCAGAGACAGCCCCGGCCCTCCCAAGGCAGCCACTCACTGCCACGTGCTCGTGACCACCTCCCTCCAAAGGCCCCGGGCTCTCGGCCTGAGGCAGCTCTGACAGGAGCACTGTGCTGTACCCTGGCTGCCCCTTGACCTGTCTCCCCACCCTGAGTAGGTCTCACCAACAGCAGCCCCAGGCTGGAAAATACACCCTTGGGAGAAATCCAAGTAGGTGCCGCCACGGATGCCCTAAAATTGAGTGTCTGCTGATACCAGGGCCGTGCACGGGCCCTTCTCAGTGGGAGCCCCGCACTCACCTCCACCTGGAACTCATTGCTAATGTAGCGTCCGTTGAGCTCGGAGCAGACGAGCTTGAACTTCCGGTCAAGCAAGGACCTAGAGTTCCAGTTCCGATAGCGCAGGAGGTGCAACACCTCCTCGTAGCTGGCCATGGTGTCCACGCCTGCGGGGGGGGAGGGGGGAGGGGGATGGTGACAACAGGGACTGTGGCTGAGCTCGGGAACACCGGCAGGGCCAGGGCCCCGGGCGAAGGCAGGCTGGGGTCAGGCACCTGGGCCAGCTGAACCAGCCACTGGTCACATGTTTAGCTTTCTAACTGTCTCCCTCTTGAAGGGATGTGCCATGTGCCTGGCCTCTACCCCCCCCATAAGGACAGGACACAGGCCGTGAGTCCCTGTACTTCCCAGTGGGATCCCAGGAAACGCTCTCCTTTCCCACCTCCCCCAAACAGTCTCCAAGTCCTAAGATGAGGGGTGTGGGGCTTGCCTTCGGCTCTGGCGAGCCCGCCTCTCACCTGTGAAGATCACGCCCAGGTCGGAGCTGCTCACTTCCATGCCCTTGTGTTGCAGGCGGCCCATGTCCACCTCCAGGCTCTCCTGCTCGGGGTTCAGCTCCTCTCCCTCCACCGTCACCTCACAGGTGTCCAGGTCGTGCACGATCTCCTCAGACACCAGGGACTCTTGAACTGCAAAAGGGCCCAACCGAAACTAGCAGAGGCCATGGAGCCGGGGGGGGGGGGGGGTCACACGCAACAGCTCGCTGGCTCAGAGCCCTTGTAAGGACCAATGACGGGTGCAGGAGAGTCACTTTCAAGAAAGGAGGTACTTTATGTGTCCAGGAGGACTGGCCACCGGGAAGGCCTGAGGATGGGGGGACCCTGTCCTCCGAGGGTAGACCCAGCAACAGAGGTGCAGCCCAGGCACAGGAAAGGGACAGCGTCTCCTGCAACAGTGCCCAACCTCTAGGGTCAGCTCGGGTCCAGACGTCAAGCCAGGAAAAGGAAAGGACCCTCCAGGTGGGTTTCCAAAGATCCCCAGGAGCTCGGCCCTCAGGTCAGATGCCAGAAGCATCAAAACACTCAAACCTCCCAAAACCCCACAGGAAAGGGGCCCAGGACGCCGGCCGCAGCGGCGTGGTCTCAGCTGCCCTGTTTCAAGCCAAGGCCAGGGCGACCGTTCCGGGCAGAGGGGCCGCTACCTGTGGGGTCCTCGTCTCCTTCCCCGTTGGGCTCCACTTCTCGAGTGATGGTGCTGATGATCCGAAGCTCGGGGAAAAGGGAGACGCCCTCCGAGCTTTCAAATTCGGAAGCTGCGCGAGCAAAATGGTGGATGCCGCTCAGGCTGATCTTGGGCTCCTCCGGCTGCAAAACCATCACGTAGCCATCGACCGGGGGGACCGAAGCGCAGGCAGCCTCATTAAGACACCTGCCAGCAGGGGAGGGGCGGAAGGTCAGGGCCTTGAGAGGCACGCGGGGGGGGGGGGGTGGCCCACAGGGATGCCACAGACACAGGACAGCGGCCAGGCCCAGGCGGTGTTTCCAAATGTCATCAGCAAACATTCGCACTTTCTGGTAACAGGGACGGCTCACCTCTCCTTACAGAGGGGCAGCCGGGTGGCCTTAAAGACCCCCCCCCCACATTTTCTTCTCAGGCGTCAGTGGGCACAGACGCGCTTACTCTTAAGAACCAGCACATACTTGAGGGAGCTGGTGAGTCTGAGCCTCCGGATCCCAGGCGTGGGGAACTGCCGGGAGTTCAGGTAGGCGACGTGCTGCATGGCCGCCTCCAGCTGCCCCACGTCCTCCGCCTCCAGGGTCAGCACTGACTGGCTGGGGCCGGCTTGGATCTGAAATCGTGCCGAGCGGAGAGAGGGGAGTAAGGCTCGGACTGCGAGAAGCTGAAACCAAGTGTTTTGCAGAGGACTGACTAGCCGGGGGTTGGTCTGAATGTGACCTGGAGAAGAAAACTCATGTCGTTTGGGTGACTTCTAAGGTGCAAACGTATGTGGTGAAAGAAATACACATTCGGCCTTCGTCCCTGGTTTCTGGCAAAGGCCTCCTAAAACCCTACGAACTTCCTGAGTGACAGGAGCATCTTTTATTACTCACAGTCCCTTCCAACCACCCCAGAGTTTAGTTAACGAGGTGACGCTCGGTGGGCCCCGGACAGTTTCAGGATGGGGGCTGGCTGCCAGAGGAACCGACTGTGTGACGAGAGTTGGAACTGGCAGCCCCACCCGAGCTACGGGGACAAGGCGAGCGGCTGGAGATGCAGCTGCTCACCAATGGTCAGTGACTTAATCAGTCGTGCCTACGTGACGGGACCTCCATAACACCCCGAACAGCAGGGACAGGGGCGTCCAGATGGTGAAAAGGAGGTGCCAGGAGGGTGACCCTCCTGGACAGGACGTGGCAGCTTCATGCACCTGCCCCAGTTTCTTTCCCTGTGCCTCTCTTCCGTCTGGTTTCTCCTGAGTTGAAGGCTTTATAATAAACTGGTGAGAGTAAAGTACTGTCTGTTTTCTGGGCAGTTCTAGCAAAGTGTTGAACCTAAAAAAGGGGAAGGGTGTGAAGACTGTGGGAAGCCCTGACGTCACAGCCAAGTCGAAGTGCAGGTAACCCAAGGGCCAGACTCTTGCAACTGGCACCTGAGGTGGGGGCAGCCTGGGGGCACTGAGCCCTCAACCTGTACCGTCTGAACTTAAATCCTGGTAGTGTCAGAATTAAATTATTGGACACCTGGAGACCTGGTGTCCAGAGAGTTGGGGAATTGGCTGGTTTGAGAAAAAACCACACATTTTGTGTCAGAGGTGTTATGCATGAGAATAGCTCAGGATGGATCACAGATCAATCCTCTGCCGGCAACCCCCACCCCGTGGTTTAGAAGCCTGCGAACGCTGTGCAGGTGAACGCAGTGTTACCTTCACTCCTCTGCCACCGTCTTCAGGGACCTGAAGGTCTAGCCCCTCTTTGCAGGTGTACAGACAGTCAATCACCTTCTTGTCTGTGAGCTTCCCAGACCGGATCGTCAGGCCGGCCAGATCACCTCGGAAAAACTGGGTCATGTGCAGGTCACCACCTTTGGAACACGGGGAAAAGGCAGGCAGTTAGGGGTGCAGCCCGGAGCCTCCTGTTCCATTTCTCAGTGTTACCGGTGGTGGCAGCTCGATGGGTGGACATGCGTGTTAGTTCAGACCAAGTCCTGTTAGCCTTGCAATCTACATGGAAGCGCAATGAAGAAATTAACTCGCTTATGATCATGCATGTGGCCTGAAGAGGACTCGGGGCTCCCTCACCCGAAGCCTGGAAGCCGAGAGGTCCCATGAGTGTCCCCACACATCTGGCCACTCACTGGTAAGGGTGGCCTAGCCCACACTTGTCACCACGGTGCACAAGGGACACGTCCTACTAGCACCAGCCTCTTCTTGTCAGCCAGCTGGTTCACACCCCAGCTGCTCTTTCTGAGCGACTCAGGGATACACACAAACTCGGGGGTGAACCCACACAGCGTGACTAGAAAGAAAAGGGGTGCTTAAGATCCCGCCCTGCACTTAGGAGCCTCGGGTCGAGGCCTTCCCGGGGGCTGCGCTGAGTGCCCCCCACGCCCGTCTCCTACTACTGCAGGTAACTGGGAAGTGAGGGTGTCAGAAGGGAAACGAAAACCCAGAACTGGCCCCTGACAGACTAGCACAGGTGAAGCCACAGCCTGTTCTTACACTGACGGAGGAGAGGCCAATTTTCAGCAGCGGGTCTCATTCCTGATCGGGACACTAGACACCACTACAAACCACGGCTAGGGGCAGAGATTTCTAAGAAACATACATTTAAGATTTAGTGTCAGGTTAGAGTATCTAGAAACGAATCTGTTTCTGTCTCGTGGTTCAACCACCTGAGAACCGGGAGGTACCCCCAAACCTGGCCTGTGAGATTTCGGCAGGGAGCCTCATGCAGGGGGGTCGGGGTGAAACTTGATGAGAAAAATAAAAATCCCATTAGTGCTCTGCATTAATGAGTCATGTGCTCCCTTTAACTGGGCTCAGAATGGGCAGAGAAGGGAAATCCCAGGAAGCAATGCGGGGGTGGGTGGGGTGGGTAACGCAAATGAAGCAGCAGCTCAGATGGTGTCTGAGACCAAAATGCAACTTGGGCATTTCATGCAAAATGTGCAATGAATCGATGTCTCGTATTTAAATGAAACAATAGTGAACCATAGGGGGAAAAATCCAGCAACCTGCCGAGGCCACAGGCACGGGGTCAGTTTCATTGTCATTTTCAACTCCTGAGTACTCTGCAGAGAGGCGAGACAGAGACAACAGAGAAGGACCGCGAGGTTATTAGGCTCTTCACACTGGACCTTGAAAATTCGTTTTAAAAAGCTGCCAAAAACGCAGAAGAAAAATTCCCCTTGTGTGCCCACCCCCCCGCCCCCGCCCCCCGCCTTGAGGACAGGCTCCGCCTGTAAGCAAGCTCGTACTCGGTCACTTTTTCCCAGGAGCGGAATTTCCCACCCCACGCCCCTTGGTGTTCCCTTCCCACACCCTCCTGGCCACAACGCAGGGCAGAAGCAAAATGAGACTGAGCTCACGCGTCTGCCCAGCCCGGCCGCCGGGCGGGGCGTCAGGGAGGAGCTCACACCGACGGCAGAGATGTGCCGGATGCGGGCACTGCCCGGCGGCCCACAGCACTGTCCTCCCTAACAGGGCCGCGTGCCCGCCCGCAGGCTGGTGTACGGTAGCTTCTGGAAGGGCATTACTTTCCAGAAAGCTCAAAACCAGTTCACATCGCTCTAGACTTTAACCTCTAAGTGACAAAGGCATTTTCTACCACTCTTTCCAAAGAGGAAGGATCCACCCAGAGAAACAGGTCATCAGGTCGTCAGCGGAGCCTGGGGCTCTGCCATCCGCAGCCCCTGGAGCTCCCGGGCCAGTGTCCCGAGTATAACGCAGGACCGGAGGCGCACCCAGTGGCCGAGCACAGAACCTCCACTCCCCAGACCGCGCTGTGGGGGCCCAGTCTGCCCGCAGCCCCCGCGGCGCCCTGGGGCACCCTGGGGCGGGTGAGCCCCGGAGCACTCATGGCTCAGGTGACTCCTCAGGTGACGACACACCATTAGCCTAGGCTCTCCGTGGTCAGTTTGTAAGGAAAGCAGCTGCAAATCCACTGAAAGCAGCAACAGAGATCTTCCTCCCTGTTAATTCAATATTTAAAAACCTGTGTCTGGTTTGGGAATTTAAGGAGATTCTTCTGGCTGAGGATGCGGAGGTGCAAAGAGGCGCAGGAAGGTGAAAACTGTCATTTTCGGGGCAGAACTACCGTGGCGTGAAAGGGAGGCAGGGTGCCTGCGACGTGGGGGTTCTGTTTTCACCCAAGCGACAAATCTCCCAGAGCGTAAAATAACACTTAGGTTTGCCCTTGTGTTTTTATTTTAAAAATAATTTCTCAAGAAATTTTTTGTTTAATTTGGGAAGCAAATCGGAACTGAGGAGTTAAGAAGAGCAACCAAAAAACTCCTGCAACCCTAATCACACATTCCTCACCCGCTGGCCTCGACGCCCCCTCCCTCACGGATGAATTATCACCAAGATTAAATCTGGGAATTCGCCAAAGGGGCTCGCTCTAAATTACTGTCTTAGTGCTTTTCATTTGAAAGGATCTGCAGGAAAATTATGAAGCTCAAATTCCCCTAAATGAAACAAGCTGTCTCAGAAGTTAGGCTCTTTCACGGGTTTCTAACCTAACTCGAGAGGAGGAAGTGAGAAGACCTGTTCAGCAGGTGCCTGCAGCCATGCTGACACCCTGAGGTGACTCCACACAGAGCCAAGCGCAAGGGCTAACGTGGGGCCCGTGAACCTCGAGGGCAGGCGGAGGGGTCCCTGAACTTGGATGGGAGGGGAAAAAACTACATGCTTATCTTCACTAACTTCTCAAATTTAGTTTTCCTTTGGTTGTAAATGGTCAGCCACAAACCACAGTGGTATTAGCAGAAACGGCGACTCTCACCAAGAGAAATCGCTGCTGTTCTCCTGCCTTGCCCCACGGTGCAGACACCGTCCCGCGGCCCCTCGCCACTCTGAAGTCGCGGCGGGCACTGGACCTGCTGCCAAAGCCGGCTCTCTGTTTGTCAACAGAGCGGCACAGGTGTTGACGTGTCACATTTTGTTTTCACTTCGGTAACTATATTTCAACTTAATGGGTTACCTTGGAAATCTTACGTATTTTATTTGATAGATGAATAAGAAATTATCCTGAGGAGGGGTCCACAGGCTTCCTCAGGCCACCAAAGGGCTCCACGGCCCAGGAAAGGTTTAAGCCCCTGGTCCGGTGGGTCAGAGCGTGGGCCCCGGGTGCACCGGCTGCAGGGGCTCAAATCCCAGTGCCACGGTGACCCAGCTGGGAACCCGGGCTCGCTGCTTCTCAGGGCCTGTTTCTTTAGCTATAAAATAGGGGTAAAAAGAGCTTCTACCCCCCAGACTCATTGTAGGGATCGATAACTATGTAGAAGAATCGGCACGCAGCCTGCCACTCAGAAAGCACGAATCAATGGCAGTGTTGCTCTGGTGGCTGTCACCACAGCCCGTCCGTGGCCTTCCAGCAGCCACGTCCACGATTCTCGCAAACACGGCACCGGCCGCGCGCTCACCACTTCAGAAGAGTCCTCTGCCGAAGCACACCGACGCCTCTGTGCCCGGCTGCTGCCTCTGTGTTTTCACAAGCTTTTCAACAAACTGACTAACTTACAAAATGTTCCTCAATTACACTCGCCCCCGGTGCAATGCTCCCTCCTGGGCTTCCAGCAAAGGTGTCTGTGCGTCTTAGCCTTTTACCACAATGTCAGTCAGCGCCCATCCAGAGGGCCACCCCGGGCACGCACAGCTTCGGCAGTGCCCCCAGAACGGCCAGGCCAGGGAAAGGACGAAACGTGGGGGAAGGAGGGAAGGTCCCGAGAAGAGCCCGTTTCCTCCCACAGAGCAGACGGGAATCACTCGATCCCCGAGGCGTGGGGAAAGGGGTGCCCACGACCGTTACCTTGCCAGCAAGCCCCCACCACGAGCTGAGTCTCGATCCTGGACGGGTGAAGCGGGTAATCTTCAGTCACCGAGAAGGGCTCGTGGGCAACACCGTCCACGTAGAGCGTGACCCTCGGGATCTCCACGTTGAGGACGTAGTGGTGCCACTCCTCATCACAGACCTGCGGGAGCCGAGGGAGGTCAGCGCACGAGCGTCCACTGTCCCTCCCATCCAGAGACACAACCGGGGCAGCAATACAACCGGACACGGGGCACATGTGACCCAGAAGGAAAATGTGTCTTCCTAGAAAGGAAACGATTACAAAAGAAGTATCTGACGACAAAATACCTCCCACCCAACCACATCTCACCAAGGCAACACACCCTCTCTAGGGCATTTCAGACCAGGGGCACTGCTCACGTATCACACGGCAGGGCCCCCACACCGGGAGCTGCCCGACTCTCTCCCGCTGAGCGCGACACCAGGAAAGTCTCGTCTCGGCAGGATGGACACCCAGCCGCCGCACCCGCCAACCGATCAAGACCGCAGACGCCTCCGATCTCAGCATGTGTACTTTCTTTCCCAACTCAAAGCTGATGATCCACATGCCATGATCATGAACTCCGACGGCACACCCAATTAAGCTGAGCTCCTCTCCTATCCTGAACGAGCATCTCCAGAGCATCTCCCCAGCCGTCGGGTGAGGGCGGGGTCTGCGGGCTCCAAGGCCCCTTTCAGGTCTGGCATCCCCTGACTTTTGGCTTTAGCGGAAGAAGCAGACACTCAAGAACACGGACAGGCAGAGACAGAGATGCTGTGAGATGAAATCTTTAAAAATGTTATTTCAAAAAAGCTTACCCAATTTACATTTAAATTCCAAGAAACTAATGTGAAATCGAGAGCTTATACAGACCAGAAACATCAAAATAAAATAGGTTACCGAAGCATACCCCCTAAAAGAGCAGCTGCTCCTGATAAGAGGAAAAATGTAAACCTTTAACACTGTATGTGTGTTTACTACGGACATGCAATCTACACATCCATGTGTATGTACATGTATTACACGAAACATTTCCAGATAAAGGGACTGCACAGTAATTCACTTGTGAGACTGATAAAAATCTTAATTTCAGTTTAAGTCCATTGAAAAGATGTTCTGAAGGGAGAAGCTGCCTCCGAAAGCACCTTCTATCAGACCCCAGTCTGTAAGTGCTGCAGGTTCCTAGGGCATGAGCAGGGTAATGCTGCGCTTTACACGCACCATTCACAGCAATGCTCCGGGGCAAGGTGACCGCAGACCTGACCTGGGCATAGGTGGAGAGAAGCAGTGGGCTCCCGACCCCAAGGAATGATAAGAGGGTGGGAGGCATATATTTTTAACACCATGATAAATGCTAGAAACCTAGTCATGCTGACCGTGTCTTTTGAAAGCAGTCAAACCTCAGTTCTCAAAATATTTGGTTCTTGACCCCATAGCCCTTTCATGCTGAGACCTGTATGGTCAGTCACAGGTCTCCTGGGCAACAGAGGAGAGAACGCGCGAGCGTGAGTCAGTTTACCACGAGACCTCACGTTGCCAACATCTCAGGAAACTGTACTATGAATGTTTTTGTGTTTTTTTGCTTTTTGGGGTCTGGAATGGATTAATTCAATTTACCTTATCTCTAATGGAAAAAAAATGATTCGGTTTTCAAACAAACCGCTTCTTGAACAGCCTTCCAGAACGAAGTACGTTCGAGAACCGAGCTTCCACTGAACTCGATTTTTCGCACAGGAACTGCTGGGAAAGGCGTGACTCTGCCAAAAGGAATGTCACATGAGCTGCTATCAAAGCCGCAAACTCCCTCAAGCTAGTGGTTCACGTGGCATCCGAAAGACGTCAAGACGGCTGGTTCCTTGAACGTTTTAAATGTCCCTTGGCCCCCTGAATGTGCTGAGGGCCCCGGGCTCCTGGGCGCCGCGTGGGAGGCAAAGCCTGAGACAATAAACGCGCGCAAGGGTCCTCTGCCCCAATCTTCAAGCAAGGGTTGCTCTTTTAGTAAGTTATAACACGGTATTCTGAATGTAAAACGTACAATTTCCTGACGTTAATATTTTATACATAAAATACATCTATGTAAAAATAACGTGGGCCTTCAGTGGAAAGGGGTTCAGTGGATTTCATCTGCATCCTCTGACCCAGACGCAGAATTCATAAAACTGCAGGAGCGGCCAGGCCGTGCGAGGTCGCCGCACCTCGTTCCCCTCTGAAAAGAGCAGAATCGGCGAGTTCCCCATCGCTCACCTGGGTCAGCTTCCAGTGGAATTCCGCGGGTTTGTACATCTTGTCTCCGGAAGGATCCTGACGGAGAAGGAAAATAAGCCGGCAGCCGTGGACAGAGAGGGAGCTGTGGTGCCGGTTCATATCTGCAGAGAGAGACGCGACTGGTAAGTTGCCAACTTAAGACCCGAAGGAGAAATAAAAGCTATTTCTTTAATGGATTTCAAAGACATGGTTTTATCAGCGTAAATGAACTCCCAGTCGGGCCAAGGCAGGGTCAGGAACAAATACACTTGGGTTTTTACTATCAAAAGCCCAGACGCCAGGGTGGTATGCTGCGGGCGGGGCCCTGATGCAAAACACAGAACAACACACGGAACCAGCCAGGCCCCGGGAGCCTCTTGGGATGAAGGCGTCCAGTGGCCACGGCGGTGGACACGGCGCATGCACCCTTCCCAGCAACGCTAACCTGTTTTGTCTGAGCTGCAGAGAATGGTCTCCTTCCTCTTGCCGAAGGGCCCGTGCCTCATCCACACAGAGACCGTGAAGGGCTCTTTGGGGTTGACGGAAACGATGCCATCTGGGATCCTGACTGCCTGAGTGCCGTTGAACTCGAAGACCTGGTCGCTGTCGTGGCCGTTGTCAGTGGGGAGGCCGACGGTCCAGTTCAGGGAGCCGCTCGGGGAAGGGAGCAGCTCGGCAGTGCCAGACGCAGCGCCTGGAACACCACGGTAACACCTGCTACGCACGCAGCCCGCCGAGGCCACGCCGAAGCGCCGTCCTTGCCCCGGGTTTATACGGTTCACTAGACCCACTTTATTTTTCTCAAAGAGAAGGGTTTTTATTATAAGAAAAACTCATGAATAATAAGCAGGAATCTTTTTTAAAAAAAAGCATTACCTGTAACCCACAATTAACATTTGCACATAAGCATTTCCTACCTTTTATAAACATATACGTATTATAAAAATACATATAATACGAACATACACACATTATGACAGAGCGTCCTGTGTGCACCCGACACACGTTCCCGTTCACACTCTAGCGTAACTGACGCCGTCTGACGGGCAGTCCTGCCGCCTGGGCTTCTCCCCACGGTGCCTGTGGCGTGCGGTCTGTGGGGGCCGTAAACCAGACGTGGGTGCCCTTAGTTTTGGTTTTCTTCCTCACGTTTGCCAGAAGCAGCCGCATTACCTCTAGTTTTCATTTTTTCTTCAGTCCTTAAATATCTCATTTCCTTTAAAGCTCCCTCCGCCCGGCCGGGAGTGGCTCAGCGGCTGAGCATCGACCTGGGATCCAGGAGATCGGGGTTCGATTCCCGGTCAGGGCACATGCCCGGGTTGCGGGCTGCAGCCGATCAATGACTCTCTCATCACTGATGTTTCTCTCTCTCCCTCTCTCTCCCTCTCCCTTCCTCTCTCTGAAATCAATATATATTTAAAAATAAAAATAATAAAAATCCTTCCACATATACATCATTTCTACTTTGATGATTCTCAATGTATGTCCGAGAAATACTGTCTTCAAATCAGTGGTTCTTAAACAGGCACATGAACTAACATTTCGAACAGACTTTCACGGGGCCATGTGCCCGCTAGAGCCCATCCGGTATGAAAATGAGCTGGTGAGGCAGCAACAGCCGTGTCAGAAAGTCAGTGTGTTTTAGTTAATGACCACGAACCAGCACGCACGTGCACACGCGTGTGGACACACACACACACACACACACACACACACTTCCACGTGCGGGGTCTCTCTCGCCTTCACCGAGGACTGCCAGCCTCCTTACCACAGAGCCGGTGAAGGGACTTCTCCGAGTAGGTGTCGCGGTCACAGCCTTTCCCTATGTGGCTGGTCTCCAGCTCCACCTTCACCTGCACCGAGGCCACCGACTGGTCGCACGTCTCCAGGTGGGCGTTTGGGAAGAGGGCCAGCGCGCCCGTGCCCGGCTCGTAGTCCACCCTGCTGTTCCATCCTGCATGGCCACAGGCCGGGGGGGGGGGACGGGACTCACGTGAGGTTTCTGGGCAGGACAAACTTTAAGACCAGGGTGAGCGCAGGGACGAGGGGAACGGAGCTCACCTTGCCACCCGGGGGTGCAGGTGGGCTTAATGCTGATCTTCACCAGCACGTCCTCGGCCGCCCTCTTCTTCCCGCAGTCGTAGGCGGTGACGGTCAGCTTGTACTGGTGTTCTTTCCCGTAGTTCAGCTTCTCCGTGTTCTTTATGTACCCTTCCAGGGGGAAAAACAACAGTGAGAGCCCAGCCCGCGCTGGTTCCGCTTCCGCCGCCCTCCGCGGAAACACAGAGGCACGTGGTTCCAGCCCCGTAGGTACCGACGGGGAAGCAGCCTGAGATCACGAACGCTCCTCCCCGCTTCCCGGGCGCGAGAGCACGACACCCGCCCCTCGGGCCCGCACACTCAACGCCGTTTATTCTTAGAGGTTTCCTTTTGTTTTTATATTTAAGACTTACATATAAGATTCGGATTTTTCAAATATGAAATATAAGATCAAGCTGCACCAAATGCTTCTTGCTAAAAGACTCACTTTATGAGAGAGGAGAGAGAGAGAGAATTCCTGCCCCGCCCGCTAGAAGAGGAGCCTGCTTCTGACCGTGAGTCCGGGTGTCTGCAAAGTGTTTGTCGTGCCCACAATGTTAGCAGAGGTTCTGGACTGTGCATCCACAATGGAAACATTGTATCATCCTGAAGCCACAACCTCATAAAAAAGTTAAACTCTAGAACGAGCTGGTTCTGTTCTATTACCGAGGATGGAGGGTCTGGCAATAAAGACTAAACCCTCGCCTCCAGGACGAGGCGGCAGATGCGAATCTAACGGAGAACAGAAAACAGGACTAAGGAAAGGCCTGTCTCACTCAGATCCAGGCTGACAAAGGCGAGACGGCACACGGACAGCGTGACAGGCAGGGCGTTTTCGTGAGACCTTGATGAGAAAGGAACAAGGACCCCCCCAGAGAACACAGGCTTTCGGGGACAGAGTGGGAACTGAGCGGTGAGACAGACACGCCACGTTAGGTCTGTGCCATGGACCGACTGTTCTCATGCTGAAGCCCGAGCCCTCGGGGCGCTCGTGTTAGGAGGCGGGGCCCTTGGGAGGAACTTAGGTTTAGGGGAGGCAATGAGAGGGGAGCCCCCATATTGGAATTAGTGTCCTTGTAAGAAGAGGCGACCAGAGCGCCCTGTCCCTCCCACCATGGGGGCCACAGCGCGAAGGTGGCCGTCAGTCAGCCAGCAAGAGGCCCTCGCGGGACCCTGAATGGGCCGGCGCCTCGATCTCGGGCCTCTCAGCCTCCAGAACCAGGAGACACGAATGCCTGCTGTTGAAGCCGCCCGGCCTGTGGCATTTTGTTCTAGCCGCCAGAATGGACTGAGTCTCTGACTTGTGAGTTTCGCTGATGCATAAAGTTTGGATCTGAAACTGATCGGCTTACGAGGGGCTGTCCCCTTGGTAGGGAACGCTCGCCCCGTTCTCACCATCTTTGTCGACAGCGAACGGCACGTCGGGGGTGACGATTTCATAGCTGCAGATTTGGCTGAACTGGGGGGAGCAGTCTGCGTCCACGGCCTCCACCCTCAGGATGCTCTCGTAACGCTTCCCCTCCACCACGGTCGCCTGGTAGGACTTCTCCTTGAACACGGGCGCGTACTCGTTCACGTCGGTCACCTGGATGTGGACAGTTGCTCTGGAAGAGGGAAGAGACGCTGTGTGCTTTGTCTTTTATCGCCGCCCCCCATTCTGTCCTATTTGTAAATTTCCTTTTTCTGACATCTTTTATTAAATTTTACAATGAAGATAAAAATTAAACTATTCATTGTTTTTACTTTAGCACGGAGATAACAGAAAAGTTAAAACAGGAATTTGGGGTGATCGTTCCAGGTCCCAGGGATAAAGCAGCTGGTAAGAAAGCAGCACCGCAGCCCTGGCCGGCTCGGCTGCGTGGGCGTCGTCCCGCGCACCACAAAGGCTGCGGGTTCGATTCCCGGTCAGGGAACATGCCTACGTTGTGAGTTCGATCCCTGGTTGGGGTGGGTACGGGGGCAACCAATCAGTATTTCTCTCTCACACTGATGTCTATCTGTCTGTCTCCCACTCTCTTCCTCTCTTTCTAAAAATCAATAAAAAATATCCTTGGGTGAGGAGTGAAAAAACAAAAGGCAATAACATAAAAAAGAGAACCTTGGGATTTTCTTTGACAGTGAGGGTCAGGGTATGCAGGAGGGAGATGAACTGTATCACGTGTCTGTTAGCTCTCTAACCACAAAGCGAAAACTATTTTGTTGCAAAATTCAAAAGCAACTGGGAGGGAGGGAGGGAGGGAGGGAGGGAGGGAGGGAGGGAGGGACACAGCGTCGGAAGGCGGGAAGCGGGGGCGTTGAAACAAGGCTGGTCCTGCTTCCAAGGACGAGGGACCGTCAGTAACCCGCGGCTGGGACACCCCCCACTCGATCAGCTGATGAGGGGCCTCCACGGGACCTCAATGTTGCCCTTCCTGGTGAAGCCCGTGCTGCCAGGGTCCATCTCCCCAGCTCGGGTGACAACACAAAGGCCTCGTCAGACAGGCTCCTGAGACAGAAAACGGCTGGTCTCAGGGCGACTGGTCAGGGCGCGCTCTGGGTCAGAAAGACCTCTGACTGGAATAAGATCTCTTCCAAGGAAAACAGTGTGTGACAAGGGTGAGGGGCAATTCACGGGCACTCAGCACCCCTGCTGGTCACCAAGACCCTCCACACCCCAGCGCCATCCATCCATCATCCATCCATCATGCATCCATCCGTCTATCCATCCATCCATCCATCCATCATCCATCCATCCATCCATCATCCATCCATCCATCCATCCGTCCATCCATCCTCCATCCATCCTCCATCCATCCGTCCATCCATCCGTCCATCCATCCGTCCATCCATCCGTCCATCCATCCATCATCCATCCATCATCCATCCGTCCATCCATCCGTCCATCCATCCGTCCATCCATCCATCCATCCATCCATCCATCCATCATCCATCCATCCATCCGTCCATCATCCATCCATCCATCCATCATCCATCCATCATCCATCCATCCATCATCCATCCATCATCCATCCATCCATCCGTCCATCCATCATCCATCCATCCATCCATCATCCATCCATCCATCCATCCATCCATCCATCATCCATCCATCCATCCATCCATCCATCATCCATCCATCCATCCTCCATCCATCCATCCATCCATCCATCCATCATCCATCCATCCATCCATCATCCATCCATCCATCATCCATCCATCCATCCATCCATCCTCCATCCATCCATCATCCATCCATCCATCCATCCATCCATCCATCCATCATCCATCCATCCATCCATCCATCCTGACCTCACAACGGTTATGTGACATCTTCTCACCCATGTGCCCCTCTTTCCTTAGTCCATGTACTAAGTAAAAACTGAGACTGAACAAAATTAAATCTGCCTCAAAGGGCAGGTGAGCAGCAGAGGAAAGACGAGATTCTAACTCCATGTGCTGCCCAGAGCGCTCCCGCTAGGCCAGCCGGCCGTCCTCAGCTGGCAGGAAGGGCGGGATCGCGCCCAGGCAGTGGCTCACGAGTCAGCTTCCTTCCACCGGCTCAGATGAGTTTCGTGCCCTCGGAATTCACAGACAAAAGGTGAATGTAACCACAGAGCATCGTCCGAGGGAAGAAGTGGGCTTTTTGTATTTTCACTGTAGGGCCTTGGTTTCTTTACTAGGGCACTTGGTGGGTAAAGTCACTTTCATTCATTTACAGCTACGTGCCAGGCCCTGCTGGGAGCCATATGCCAGGGCCTCTGATCAAATTGCTCACTGTGAGCCCTGGTCAGTTTTTCTCAGTGGTTAGAGCGTCGGCTCTCAGACTGAAGGGTCCCGGGTTCGATTCAGGCCCAGGGCATGTACCTCGGTTGCAGGCTCGATTCCCGGGCCCTGGTCAGGTCGTGTGCGGGAGGAACCAAGCGATGTGTCTCTCTCGCGTCGATGTTTCGATGTTTCTCTCTCTCTCTCTCTCCCCCTTCCACTCTCTCTGAAAAGCAACAGAAAAAATATCCTTGGGAGAAGATTAAAAAAAACAAACAAACTGCTCATTGTGTCACAATGGACAATTGAGAACTTTTTTTAAAAAATTATTTATTGATTTTTTAGAGACAAAAGAAATGGGGAGGAAGAGAGAGAGAGAAACATGGACCTGTTGTTCTATTGCCGTTCCACTGACTTATGCGTCACTGGTCGAGTCTTGTATGTGCCCCGGCCAGGGATCGAACCTGCAACCTTGGCGTATCAGGATGACACTCTATCTAACCCGCAGAGCTACCTGGCAGGACTATCTTCTATTTCCAAAGCACACGAAGCCCTGGGGATGGGGCAATAACAGTCACCACTGTTCTTCACACACTCTCTGCCCAGCTCACTTACTTATGAGACTTCTTTGCGTTGGCACTGCCGTCGGGCCCCCTCCCGCAGTCATAGGCCTGGATGGCGAACGTGTAGTCTTTCTGCAGCTCACAGTCTAGCTTCTCTTTCGAGCGAATGAGTCCCTCGCCCGTGGATTTATCCACCACTACCGCGTCAAAGGGGACATTCTGCCCATGAATTTTAAATCCACAAATCTCACCTGGGGGAGTCAAAGCAATGCAGGTTAGAATTCCCGCCACTCGCACCGTCTGCGCAGCCAGTCCCCTCCTCCCCCAAAGAAAATCAACGGCCACAATTCGGCAGCCAGGGGGTCGAGAGGGTCTGTGGACAAAGCAGGGGCGCTGTGCTTGGTAACAGGGTAAGTTCTGGGGCTTTAGTACAAAGAAGCAGGTTCTGGCTTTCCAAGCAGCTTGTTTGACTTTGCATCCATTCATGCAGGAACACAAAAGACAAAGAGAAAATACAGACAGGCATTTCACAGGAGTACTTAGGACAGCTCCAGGGTAAATGGTCTCATTAGCAAGCAGCCAAGGCCTGGTAACACCAAGAAACTGCCCCGGCTACTGGGGACAGCTGGGCAGCTGTTCTGGTTTGGACCAGAGGGATGGCTAAAACGCAGTTAGGTGTTGAGGGGAAGAAGCGTGAGACACAGGTTCAGCACCGTAATTACAGAAAGTCTGTCGGAAAAACATCAGAAGAAACAAGTCTTCCTGTGCAATGAGCCTGGCTAAAATTAGGGAATCAAAAGCAAACTACTGAACGAGAAAGGTAGAAATACCAACTTCTCAGGCATCCATTTCAACGGCCGGCATCTACCGGTAAGATGCAGTGCCCACCGTGGGGAGATATGCCAGGCTGCCCCTGGTTTCGGACTGTAACCTATCAGACCCCAAGAGGACGCCTGCCTGGGAACGCAAGCTTGTCTAAGTTGGCTTACCAGCTTCGTTAGGAGTTAAAATCTAGGTTTCCATTCTTGCCCACGGGAGAACAAATATAAATGCTTTGATGTATATATAAAACTTCACAAAATGTATTTCCCATAAAAATAAGATGGAACTCTTCCAAAATTACAACTAAGAAAACGGCTATGACATGAATCCTTAAGTTCAATTAAAAAAAAAAAAAAATTAAGCACAATATTATCCATATAGTTCAAATGGATGTCTGATTTCCAGATATTTCTAACCGAGGGTTTGGTTACATTCAGTCTCCATCAATATATTTAAAAATAGAAACAAAGAATAAATAGCGGTAAGAGAGCATGACAGCATCTTCTGTTTAAGGGCTGATTCCCAATTTTATAAACAAAGTTAGTGGGTTAATATTTGTAAGAGGGATAGAAAGAACCCTTTATCACCTTCTTTGGTGACTGTCACCTCAAAACTCTCTAAAGGGAGAAAAGATAAACCCATGTCAGTAACGCAGGAAAGAATGAAGATGGAACAATACGGAAAAAAAAGTCAAAGCTGCACATATTACATAGAAAAGCTGGACACAATGTAACAATCAGCTCAGTGGCCACTCGCTAGAGCTGTAGCAAAACTGGACCTTCAGTAACAAAGTGTCTCTTCGAATCCTACTTACCGTGGACTACTGCATAATTTTTGATATCACACTAACCCACCCCTGAAATACTGCTACGGCTTCGTAACACCCTCAGGTGCGTCAGGACTTTGAACGAACACTTTCATGAGAACAGCTTAGATGTTCACCTATTTGTTCTTCGCTGTTTTCAGATTTTCCTTTTCAGTACAAGTTCTTGTGGTTAAGAGTCGTAACATTCAACTCATCATTAGGTTAAATGAAACAAACAGTTGGGGAGCAAGGGGTTTTATTTTAATCCTTTGTTTTTGAGCTGAATAAATAACAATGTTTTTTCATCTAATCTTGGTCCTCATGCAACCAAGGCAGCAAATACAAACGCATCTTTGAAGGGAACATCTGCTTAAATGGGAACTGAAACGAGATTCAGTACTAACGGCGGTGATAGTTTTTACCGCGTGAACACGCCGGCCCAGCGTGCCCGTGTAAACCCTGCCTGCCTCGCCCAGGACCACCGCAGGGAGGGTCGGGAGCCCCACTGCCTCCCACTCAGCGTGGCCTCACTGGGGGCACCGTTTCTCCCCCAAGGGTATCACAGCCTGAATCCCCTTGTGTTGTGTGTGTGCTTTTCTTGATGTTCCTGCCATATATTTGTATATCCCTGAAAGGTGCTGTGTCATTTTGCTTGTTTTTGAGGTTTGAAAAAGGGTATCACACAGTACAGAATTTTTGTGTCTTGCCTTCTTACTCAGCCTGGGGTCTAAAATCCATTCATCCTGGATGGTGTCCACGGCTGCGGTGGATTCGTTTCACTACCACATACATAAGAACCCAGTGAGTCAACACAGGTACAGTGCGTAAAACGCTGCCTGGACAGAGCAGGCCCTCCGCAGCGTCCGCCATCACCACAGTCATTCCCACTGTGGGACGATAATACCACAATGCCAGTTTTTGCTGCTTATGAACGAGCTACAATGGATAGGTCTGTCCGTGGTTCCTGCTGCGCCCCCACAGCGTGTCTCTGGATCTGTGCTGGCCAATGCCGTAGCCAGTAGTCGCATGGGGCTAAGTCAAATTAAATTAAAATTCATGTTAAAATTAAATATTAAAAAGTCAGTTCCTCCATGCACTGGCAGAATTTCAACAGCCGCAGGCGCCTAGTAACTACCGAGTAGAGAATGCAGACACCGAACCTTCCCACCATCACGGCGAGGGCTGAGGACACTGTCCCAGTCCAGCAGGCAACCTATGGCCTCGGGCCAAATCCACCGTGTCACGTTGTTGTTGTTTTAAATATGTCTTTATTGATTTCAGAGAGAGGAAGGGTGAGGGAGAGAGAGAGAGAAACATCAATGACGAGAGAGTCATTGATCAGCTGCCTCCTACATGCCCCTGACTGGGGATCGAGCCCGCAACCTGGGCATGTGCCCTGACCGGGAATCGAACCCCGATCTCCTGGGTCCTAGGTCGACGCTCAACCGCTGAGCCACGCCAGCTGGGCCACCATGTCACACTGTTGAACAACCTGCATACTAACAATTTTTATCTTTTTAAATATTATATGAAAATTCTATGAAATTCACACTTTAGTATCCATAAGCAAAGTTTTATTGGAACACAGACGCCTGTCCGTTTGCTTTTGCATCACGCTCTCTCACTACAGTGGCAAAGGAGAGTCACTGCAAGAGATCCCAAAATACTTACTATCCGGCCTTTACAGAAAGTCGGCTAAGCACTGCCCGAGAGGCACGCCCAGGAGCAGGGCTGCCGGGTAAAGACATGTCAAACTGTTCCCCAGAACGTGCTAATTCACTACACTGCGCTTTCACATGTGGGGAGTGTAACAGTATTGCACAATACATTTAAAAATAAGTCAAGCTGCCCAGCTTTAACCCAGAGAAAACTTCTCAGTTTCGACTGGGAGCTTACTGTTCCGGAGAGAAAACAGTGAGCAAGTCCGTTATCTGAGCTGCGACTGCGCGTGCCTTCCCGACAACGGCCTGCGTGGGTGAGGGCAGGTCCGGGGCCTTGGATGAAGTATGTGACGTGGGTCACGCCGCCTACGTCGTGTGCTGTTGAATAGGGGTTAGCGACACCCCTGGTTCAGGCAGTGTCCTTGAGATGGCTTCTGTGAGGAGCGGAACCATCTGCCAATAGATTAAACTCCCTGGATTTCTCCTCTGAGATTTCACAGCGGGAGGCCGGGCGGGGAAGGCGGGGGTGGGAAGGGAGTGGGGTGTTCCAACTTTACCCTTCAGGTGTTCCGGGAAGGCTCCACTGACAGATAACGTCTGAGCAGAAACGAGGGAAACACGACTCTCTGGGTAAGAATTTCAGGGAGAGGGCACAGGGAGGTGACCTGACGCTCCCCTGGCAGCTTGTCCTCCAAGTGAGAAGGAAATGACCGGAGCCTTCGGAGCCGAGAAATAAATGTATTTCTCATTCTGGAAGACTCCGTCTGGCTGCTCTGCTGAGAATCAGTCTCTAAGGGGCACAGACGGTCACTGGGGTCATCCAGGCGCGAGAGGCTGAAGGCCAGACCACGGGGGACACGGGGCGGAGAGCGGTGGGCAGGTTTGGGATGCGTTTTGAAAGTAAGGCCAAGGCTGTGGGATGGCGAGTGAGACACCGCAAGGACGAAGCGGCCTCCTGCTCACATGGGGGGGCCGTAGGTGGTCTGGAGGGAGGGCGGGAATTTGTCCTGTAGCTCTGAACACGATCTGCCCTACGGTTTTTGCAGGAACAGCATCTCAGACGTATAACTGTCAGGCGTAAGAGTATAAATTACCCGGACACTCACCATGTGTTTCCAGGCTGCTCCCTGAGCGACTGGACGCATTCACAATGAGAGCAGCAAACATGTACACTTGCCCCTCGCCGCATGTCCCCGACCCCACTCCACGGGCTTCGGTGCCCCACATCCACGGGCACTTATTAAATTGCCAGGCAGGCTGGTCCCGCCTGCACAGCTGGCAGGCCTGGGCTTCACGTACCCGCTGCGTGGCCCGCGAGTCACCGCCGAGCGTCACCCGCATGCCGGCCAGCGGGCTGGCGACACGGGCCCATCTGCTTGCTCCTCCTAGGAGCCCGCCGCTGACGCGGAAGACGGATCCCAGCGCAGCAAGGCCCGGGGCCAGCAGCCAAGGCGAGATCTGACGGGGCTGAACTGGGGCAGTGTCTTAGGACTCGGGGACTTTTAGGGTAGACTGGACTTCGTAGCCAACTGCACGGGGGAGCGAGAGAGTCCGCAGGGACTCCCTGGGTTCCGGCTGATGGTGCCACTTAGGGAACGAGGGCAGAGAAAGGGAAAGACTTGGGGGGAGGGGGGTGCTCCGGCGCCTGCCGCATTTACCCAGCGTCCTGCCTCTGGAGTATTTTAAAGCCAGACATTAAACTGTTTCATCCATACAAAAGTCACCAGGAATCTCTCACAGACAAAGGCTTCTTCCTTAACATAACTACAGCGACGTCACACAGCCGACAAAATTAACAAGGGTTCCTCCGGTGTCTTCACTGTGCGCGTCCTCCTGCCTCTTGATGCTCGGCGTTTGCTCCCCACCCACGCAGGGACCGTTTCCATCGGTGACGCCCCGCGCCCCCAGGAGCTGACTCTTCAAGCTTTAAGGCTGTCCACTCCCTTCTCTTCCCTCTCCCCCACCCGATGCGCAGTTCTATCAGCTGCACGCACGGGACAGACGCAGACGCGCAGCATCGCTACGACGTCCTGCTAACCCAACGCTCCCCTCCGACCACCCCTCCGCTTGGCCAGGGCGTCCACGCTCACAGCTGGGCATCCAGGCTGCTGCTCAGTTTTGGTGACTGGTCCAGGCTCACATGCGGCTCTTATCAGCACGGCTTCTTAAGCACCTTAAACGTACAGTAACGGAGAAAATACACGCACCTGCGCGCGGGCGGCCTCGCCCTCACAGCCCGGCATCACGACCCGGAGCCCCTCACTGACCACAGCATCGGTTTTCAGCTCCTGTCATCTCATGGCACACAGACTACTTACTAAAAGTCTGCGGCATGCCAAAAAATGCATTTTTTGCCGATCTGACAAAAAAAATTGGTATAATTTTGATTCACCCACACGGGACAGCTACTGTGTTGGCTGCTGTCACTTTTTTATTTGAGAATCTAAAGGAAGACAGGTCAGTGCTCCTGACTGAACAGTCAGGTACTGCGTGTTTTAAACTGTCTTGCAGCACACTGGCTGGAATCCCTGGACTACAGCAATCGCCCTCAAATTTCAGTGCCAAGAACTGCCGGGGAAGCTTGTTCCAAATCTGGTTTGAAGAAGCCCCATCCCCAGAAATTCTGACTCAGCAGCTCTGGGAGCCCAGGACTCTGTGTTTTTAACCAGCACTGCCAGGCGGTCCCCGCGCAGACTGGGCCACGGCTGCGCTGAGGTTTCTTGGCCTCTGCCCCGGAGGTGCAGTCTCGGGCAGCCAGGAGCAGAGCTCAGGGACCTGCACTGGTGGTCGGGCCCCGGGGACATGAACCCCGTTTAGGGATATACGTGCACATCCCAACTGTTCCGCTCAGCAGAGGACACACGCGACCCTAAAGTGACCAACCCTCTGCTCCCTCCCGCCACCCTGGCCGCTCCAGCTAACTGCTCACCTGGCGCTCTGAAGCCCGGCCAGGTCCCATCCCTCCCGGCTTCACCGCCTAGGTCAATGCCGCCACCCACGGGGAGCTCCCCTTGCCTCCTTTACCTGGCATTTCCTTGCCTTTAATGAACCTGGCTTGTCCCGTGCGCTGGCTCTCACTGGGCACTGAATTACAAACCTCCAGTACCTGGGGTCCTCTGTCAGTGCTGGTTTTGAGCCCCCCAGTCAGGGCTTTGAGAACAAGGGCGAGCTTGTATGCTTCTTTATGGTCTCCAAAGACCTGGCAGAGTCACTTAATATTTAATGATTACTGATCCCAAACCTTTCCTGGAGGCAACTGTATCCAAAATGAGCTCACGCTACTCAGGAGCTGTTAATGTGCAATTTCTGTCCTAACACCCAGATGCTGACTTACATCTGCTACTCAACTGACTGCTTGAGTAGTAATTACTTACAGTAATTAGGCTGAGCCAATGAAGTTTCCAATATTCCATTTTTTCAAGTATTTTGATAGTTTCAACATATAAAAATGGCGATTTCATGTGGCTTAACCAAATACGCCCACCTCGTTGCTACAAATGCAGTGTCAGCCGCGGCACATGCTGAAAGGCAGTGCCGGGGGCGGGGGGGTGGGCAGTCGGCTCAGCGCCATCGGCCACCTCGACCTCCGGGTGTGAGTCCCGTAAGTGACACAGAACACGAGGACAGGATCACGGACCTGAGCCGGTGCTAACGAACCACCGACGGGAACACGGCTCCCGTCCTTGCCCTGAAATTTCTTTTGGATTCTATTCCTATCGCAGCCGTTTAACCAACCTTGTAAAATCTCTGCACTCAGTCTGGGAAAGCAGGACAGGGTCCTGGAATGAAACCAACTACCACAAAGGACAGCCTACAAGCGGGGGTGGCAAGGCGGGGTGCTCGGCATCTGCCACGGGCAGCGAAGAAGGGGCGACTGTCCAAAAGGCGACAACGTGGCCTGTGTAAGGGGTTCAAGCTTTTAGCTCCCCATCAAATACACAAAACGGACAACACAATTTCTCACCTACCTCGACTCAGGCTTTTAGCAGATTAAGGAAAAGGGGCTGAATGAGCAATTTAGTCATTTTAATTTCTTAAACTACTTGACAAATACCAAGAATTAATTCTCCTGTTTGACCCCAAGAAAACAATCTGGCCTAGACCCTGTGCGTTCAACACGAACGTCTGATTAGGGACAATTCACAGCGCACTCTGGCGACTAAGCTGCCAACATTGCCCACGCACTTTCTTCAGAAGCTTGACCAGCGATCTCCGGTGGTTCCCCGCACACGTTCCTGTGATGGGCTAAGACCGGAAACCAGGATATTTACAACATTTTACAGATAACAACACGGGAGCTGACAGTGAACCTACCGGTCGAGGCTGGAGTGGGACCGCCAGGCAGGAAGGCGGCTCTATCGCTCAGGAGCCGTGTGATCTCGGACAAACGCTCACTCCTCCTACAGTATCTATGGAGTGTCAACTAGTCCCAGGCGCTGGTCTAAGCACAAACCACAGGCCCGTGTGTGGCTGGCCCTTCAGAGGAGAGAGAGGCCCGAGGGATCGACGTGGAGCTCCTGGCTCCAACCACCGCTTAGATGGCGGGGGGTGTGGGGAATGCCTAAGTCTGCCCAGGATCATCAGCTCGACGCTCCTGTTAGGTTATTTACACGGCACTGGCCGCCGCGCTCACGGACGAGTGTACATGATAACTAAGTAGGGCCCACAGAGCACACGCGTACATGTGCGCACACGGCCCCGCAGAAACCAGCAGCTCCAGGCGACACCGACATGCAGTGCTAACGGGATTCCGAGTTTCGGGGAAGGAGGGAGCAGGCAGGAAAAACGCCTCGGCTGCTACACAAATACCGTGTGTGAGTGTTCACGGCACCGAGTGCTTCCTCTCCTGTCCTTCTAATTGGATTTCTCGCTAAAAACCAATAAACAAGCGAAACTACTGGGATGTCTGTGTCCACTGCTGACTCAATCAGCCAGCTGGTTCTCAGGCTTCCTTCCTGAAAATGGGCTGGGGCACTTGAAGAGAGTGAAGAACAGATTTACTGTTCAAACAGCTCCAGAAACATGTCCACTTCCCTCCATTTACACACAGCGAGGTTGATGTAACGCCTGATCTATACCAGGTAACTGAATTCTTCCTACTGTCCCAGGCAAACGGCACACACTAACGTGAGAAATTCTGTCCTGGAAAAATATCGTGGCAACAACTACTCTTTGAAAATCAACTTCAGCGTCGACTACGACCCTGAGGCAAGGAGAGGGTGACACGGCACATCTCTCCGCCGGCCAGGGAACTTACTACCGACAGGACTCAAGCAAGAACCACCCTGATGTACAAAGTGCTATTGAATGTCAGCAAAGCAGCAAATCTCCGAGCGATCCCAGATCTGTGGCTGCAGCCAGGTTACAATCCGAGGAAATACCTCCACTTAAAAAATTTATTCAAAGTAAAATCTAAGCCAAAGGATTCTCTATAAAGACTGCTCGGCGTTTTCAAGTAATTCTTTTCAGGCGACTGAAACAGGGAGTGCGAGCGAGACCCTGAGCTATAATTACCCAGGTCCCTGCCTCGCACGGGCCAGCGGCACACGCAGCACCTGCGGGTGGGTCAGGGGGGCTGAATCTCGGGTCCCCCCGACCCTCTGGAACCGAGTCTGTAACTCGGCCCGCAGGGGGGCTGTGTGCGTGACTTTCTGAGACACGCTGGCCTAGGCGTTACCTGCCTGATGATACCGAGACAAGGAATGAAAGGATGCGATGAAATATTCTGCTTTTCAACCACAAGCACAGGCTCTTTGGTCAGGTGCCCCCACTATTAAAATTAACAAGAGAGGGTATGGTGCCCGGGAGCCACAAACCACCCTTAGCCATCAAGACACTTTGAGGAAGGGTCAGAAACATTCCCGGTGCATCCCACCCGGTCCAGCATCCAGAGCAAACAAAACCGCGCTCACAGCTGGTACCTGCGAACCGCAGAGGGGCGTCTTTGTCCAGGGCGATCAGCGGGGGGTCGAGCAGCACGGTGTTGTCGTTCTCTGTCACGATGCCGTGGTAGGTGGGCTCAAGCCAGGGCTTGTGCTTGTTAGCTGTGTTTAAAAAAAAGAAAGGAAATACAGCAGGTCAGAACGATTATCTTATTTTTTTAAAGGTTTTTTTAAATCCATTTTTAGAGAGGGAGGGAGAGGGGGGGAGAGGGGGAAACATCCATGTGTGAGGCCGACACTGATCAGCTGCCTCCCGCTCGCCCCCCACGGGGGATGGAGCCGGAAACCAAGGCGTGTGCCCCGACCGGTGACCAGCAACCTCTCGGTGCACCGGGCGACGCCCAGCCAACCGAGCCACACCAGCCGGGCCTAGAATGACAATTTATTTTATTTATTTATTTTATTATTATTATTTTTAAATATATCTTTATTGATTTCAGAGAGAGGAAAGGAGAGGGAGAGAGAGAGATAGAAACATCAATGATGAGAGAGTCATTGATCGAGCCCGCAACCCGGGCATGTGCCCTGACCGGGAATCGAACCCCGATCGCCTGGATCCTAGGTCGACGCTCAACCGCTGAGCCACGCCCGGCCGGGCTTGAATGACTATTTCAAACTCAACTGCTTTTGAAGACATACATCGATTATTGAAATAATAAAACTCTCATTGGTCTGGAAGGCAACACTTGTATTTTTTGTTACAGAGTTTGGTATCAAAACTCAAACGGGATGAAATTCTAAATTCTAGATTACGTAATAAAGAAAGTATCTGAGTCCAGGAAGAAACCAGGTTCCACTCTAGAAATTAAAAGAAAAAAGACTGATGGCCGGCGGACAAACCATTTTCAGCCTATCACAGGAAAGTGACAAAGAAAACTGTCATTTCTTTATGACGATACAACTGTACTTATTTAAAATTAGCATTGCAAACAAAAATGTAAAACAGAGACGCAGAACAGGCAAGACTTACGAATATAAAATTACAAACCTAAGGTATTAAAATAAAACAGCAAAATGTAAATTTCCTAAAAGCCTTCACTGAAAACTGTGTTTAAGAATAGCTTTGCTTTGGGGCGAGGCTGACCTGGGGTCCGATTCCAGCCCCCTCTACCTTCACCCACTGCGTGACCTTCAGCACTGACCTTGGCCCGGAACCTGACCTCTCGATCTCACTTCCTAGTCTGTAAGCGGCTGGCCCCCCCCAGAGGGCTGGGCCATAGCTGCAGAAGGGCTGCTGCCCCCCAGCCTGGGCCCTGTGGCTGCGGCTTCTGTCCTAGGGCCGCCCTGTGCTGTTCTGGCAGGCGCTTGCCCGAACCGCGATTTTAGTTCCGACCCCCCCGCCTTGCCTGGGCTGGTTTCGCCCAGGTCCCAGCCACTCTCCCCCCGAGCGCCAAGCTCCACCAGCGTATTTTGGGCTCCACTTCACAGCTGGGACTTCTTCATTTTCTTTCTACTTTCACCTTGAGAGTCACCAGCTCTCGTAATACCTCGGGATAGTATTAACCAATTAACCACAGAAGCCCTCAGTTCCGCTGATCTAATTAAAAGGAAGGGTACGGAACTTTATTCCCAAGGAGGTGGTGCGTGCCTGTTAAATGAACTACCCAGACTCTTGCCCGTGAGTGCAAATCCATCCAGGAGGATCTGAAACTAAATGTCAGCGTTTAACCGTGTCTAGTACGTCCCGCGAGGGGACACTGCTTTCTGCTTTGAGCGATGACCACTGCGGAGCGACAGGGGAACACGGTGGTGAGAGCGCCTGGGCCTCGCCCGCATTTTCTCCAGCGCCAGGAGGAGCCCTGAAGGGGGCAAACAAGCCATCAGACGTTCATGACGCCACAGCCGGACCATGGCCAACCCTTTGCCTTCACTGGCAAGGCCACTCCAGACCCACGGGGCCAGTTTTGTGGGTCCGAGTTGCAGTTTTGCAAGAGGAGAAGAGTTATGGGGACGGCTGCCCAGCAACGTGAATGAACGTACTTAACGCAGCTGAACTTGAAATGGTTACGACGGGAAACTGTTATACGCATTTTGCCGCATTTAAAACTCCACACACACAAAACCAGACGCTGCTCACCTCGAGTGCTTATGTTTGTGCAAGAGCCAGTGACCACGCACATTTCCCCCTGCACTGCTCTTCAAGGCAGCCGACGGGTCTAATCTAAACAGTGCCCTCAAATCTGTGGCTCAGAGCTGGTCACACCAGAAAGGTCCTGAGGACACCAACAGCCTTTGTTTATATGGGATCTATCTACCTACCTACCTATTTAATGGCTCTGCCTAATCGAATCTACCTACCTACCTGCCCATCAGTATTTACTGTACTGGAAATTAAAACCAAGATAAATTTTAATATTTCCTAAGGAGGTAAATATTATGTTTACTGGGAAGAGCGGCGCCGTTTTCCACTCTGAATCTTCACGGCCTGGCCTAGCAGGAGCCAGCGGGGATCCCATCTCTGCTCCTGCCGCCAGTGCCACACAGGCCGAGCAGCCTCTAGAAACTCCGCAGAGCACCCGTGAGGATGAGGGGAGGGCACGTCCAGGTCTTACTATTATTAAAACAGATCTGACCTCTCGAGTCCCCTGCCTGGGTCTCAGGGGCTCGTCACCTCGCTTCGGGTCCCTGTTCAAACGCTTCCCGTCCCACTCCGCCAGCGCCTGCTGCTCTGGCCCCCACGCCTCCTTCCCCGCTGCTCACGGCCACCTCGGCGCAGGAGCGCCAGCCTGGGACCTCGGGACAGGCTACCTGGCTGCCTCCGTGGCCTCGGTTTCCTCACGGGTGAACGGAGGACAGTCAGACACAGGAGATGCCACAAGGTGCTGTTGTGCCCTGACCTTCTCCCTCCACTCAGACAGACACAAAAACAGCTGGCGGGAGGGGTCGCCTTCTGTCGTCTGCTAACTAGCATCTCGTCACTCGTCAGGATCTGGCCAATGAATGAGCGCACAAGGAACCTCATATGGGGTACAAATAAAATCAGCGTCCTGGTTTGTAAATTCTCTCCTAGAGAAGGTGGCTTTGGTGCTGAGAACTGAAAACCAGGTATGACGTGGTGCTGTAAACATCGGGAAAGTGTTACTTTTTGTTTCTGGCGGGCGGATGGTCCAAGCAGAGCAGACGAGGGAATCTGTCGGTCAACGTGCAGCCAACCTGAGAGATCTGTCCAGAGAGTGAGCTGTGCTTTGATTACGGAGAGACCGACTAGGACGCCAAACCCAGATCACAAAGGCCGAAATTTAAAGTGCCTTTGGAAAATATCTTCCTCCCCCACACAAAAACTCCCCCTGGGACAGGAGACTTGGTAAAGGAGAGACTCTGGAAGGTTAGGGCACGCCTGCCATCTCCCCCGAGGACGGCAGTGAGCTCGCTGCAGGAGCGCTGGGCGCGGGCCCGAGCCTGCGGCAGCTCTGCTCGGGAGGGTCCCCTGAACACAGAAAGCAGCCTCGCTCTGCAGCGGGCCGAACGCTCCCCTAATGGTCGCGACCCCCGTCTTCTGCGGACAGCTCCCGAAACGGCGCTGTGACGCGGGCTGGCCCGCTGCCGGGCTGCAGGTGCGGCGGATGAACAGGCCGCTGAGAAAAGGCCCCCAGACTCCCACTGTCACCAAGCTCTCCTTTCCAGACACAGGAGCTATTAACTCAATTTACTGTTAATAATATACCATTACGAGCAACAGTCAATTCCAATTTGTTTTCATACTTAAGGTTTTATTAATAAAACTATAAGCATAGCCAATGAAACTGAAGATTATTCCAATATGTGGGTCCATAAAACTCATCAGACTTTAACTAAATGAATTTATCTAACCCGGTAAAAAGGTAAAAATACCAGGCAAACTGAAAAAAAAACAAAAAACTCAAACAGCAGAAAAATATAAAAACGCAGTAGCATAAAATGTGTATTTCTGCTACACTAATGGAAAGGCCTGCAGCTGAAAATGACTGATGGTCCAAGACAAAAAATAATTTTACAGTGATATTCCCAGTTCTTTTATTTTTCCCCCCCCAGTAGTCTAATTTTATAATTCAAATTTTCTAAATTGCTCCTTTAGGCTGGCACTAGAATGAAGAGAGCTGGCCAGTTTCAAAGACTGAACTTTTAAATATTTAATAAATGGTATTTTTAATATTTCATCACATTCAATTGGCATTATAAAATATTTATGGAAACAAGTGACGGATGTTTCTCTAATGGTCCAAAAAGAACCCACAAATAGAGAGGCGAGACTACCTGCCAGAAGTCTAGGAATAGGTGGCTGAAAGTCTCTTCCCGACTCATTTCTTCACATTCTAGATCATAAAAGCCAACAAGATTCTGAATGGCACCGTATTACTTAAGATCAGGGAGTGGCAAGGCTGGCGGCCAGGCCCTCTGTGAATGGAGGCTGTACCTGGGGTGCACACCTATTACTCTAAGCCATGGCTAATTTTTGTGTTTATGAAATTGCCACTGACTTAAAAATCGAAATGAAATGATACAATGGTCAACTTCAGGGTTAACTTTAAATATAAAAACCTATACAGCGGGGCCTCGGGTTTCGAACGTCTCAGTTGACCAGCATTTCGGTTTGCAAACGCCGTAAACCTGAGGCAAGTGCTTCAGGTTTCGAACCTGCCTCGGAAGGCGAACATGCCCCGTGGCTCCCGCTGAGGGCAAGGTCCTGAGGCCCAGCTGTCGGCTGTGGGTCCCTCGGTTCTCGAACATTTCAGAACTCGGACAGGTTTCCGGAATGGGTTACATTCGAAAACCGAGGTGCCAGTGTACCTTCCTAGTGCATCCCAGCTCCGTGGGCAGGAGGGAGGCTGGCCCCTTGTCCGGGCCGCACAAGTCACAGATCCCTGGCAAGGTGGCTGCAAAGCCCGTGTGTGGCAGCCCTGACATCAGCCCTGCACCAGAGTCCCCGTCTGATAAATTTGTTTACAAAGAGAAATCCACTCTTTCCAGAAACAAATTTGACGTGTGCCCCTTCTCATTCCAGAACATCTGGGTTGGTTGTATCAGCCCAAGGACGACATAATAATAAATAATGACAGCTGTGTGTTTTAAGAAACTGTGGGCATTTCACTGGCAAATCTGAGATAACGTTACATGTTCTGTTTGCAGACTCGAAGGTTAACCTTGGTCCGGGAAAGGAAACCTGCAATTGAGAAACACCGCCACTAGGTGGCGGTAGGTGCCTTCGAGCACAGGCCCCAATGACCAGGCTTGGATTTAAAAATGTAACGTGTTAGCAGGCGCCTTGCTAAGGGTAATAGACACAGAAGTGTCTTAAACGATATAAATATGACATCTCCAGCTGATTCCCTTTCCCCCCCAAAAAACATTGAGAAAGTGAGTAAATTATTCAGCTGGTTCCAAAATAAAAATATAAAAAGGCACCCATTCCGGTGGACTCTCTAAGCACTGTTCCCGCTACAAGTTCATATTTAGGTCAGACCATCTCTGATCCTTCCAACCAGCTTGACATCCAAGGTCCTTCAGGCTTCGGGCCGCCATGGACTTTCAGCCTGCTCAGAGACCGAGAGCCTCGGAAGTCTTTCCTGAGGCCTCCTGCCCCGCACGAGCACACTGCAAGGAGAGGGGCTCTCGGCGAAGCAACACGAATGCATCAACGACCACCCACGTCCTAAAATGAGGCGGCTACCGTCACAGTTAGGGAGTGTGGTAACAACTAGGGAAGGGAACCCACTCGGTGGGGGGAACCCCACAGTCGGCAGAGACCAGCGCGCCCACGCAGCCTCCGTCTCCACTGCGGCCAAGCCCCTGCCAGAGGGAAGGTGAGCACTCTGCAGGGTCCCCTCGTGGGAGCTGCACCAGAACCAGCGCCTGGCCCCACCCAAACTCACATTCCAGTACGTGTCGAAGAGGGAGCTGGAAACATCAACTCTCAAACCAACTCTGGGAACCGCCAGAAGCAAAAGTGGAGACCTCCCAAGGACATCTTTAAATGGCATATCCTCTTGGGAGAGTATTTTAAACAGAATAAAAATACAAATAAGGTACAAAGGTAGGAAAGTCCGTGGCTCGTTCTGGGACTAGCACGACTGGGATAAGTGATGTAGAAGGAGGCGCAGCTGGAGAGGGGCTTGAGCTGCGATTTAGGGCAACAGGGTGAGCGCCCCCCTTCTCCGCTATGCCAATGAGCCCCCTCTATTCTGTTAGACGCTGTTAAAAGTTTTAAACAGGGTGGTCTGGTAGAAAAGGCAGGAACGTAGTTAACACATGAACTGTTGCTGACTCTCAACCGAGGGGAAGATTCTTTAACCACCTGAGCCTATTTCTACACTATAAGTAGGGAGTGGGGCCTCCTTCCACAACCTTGTTTTGAGGATTATTAATAAGGTGCGTGCAGGGCCCACTCCGCCTGCCACACGGGCGCTCAGAAAGTACGTGTTGATAAATTCACCTTGGGCAGGAGATAGGTTTTGGAAAAACTACAAGGGACAATGGCCAGAGCTAGGGAGACGCAGGAGGCGTTCCCAGGACAACCTCCCACCCTCATCTTCCTGAACACAAGCGACAGCCAACGGACTCCCTACAGGCTCAGACCCTGGAGAGGCCTAATTTCACCCCTTTTACGCAGCAGGAGAGACAAGTGGTGCTATACGGCGACACTGTTAAGCATACACAAAAGCAAACAAAAACACCGGGCTTTTTTTTTTTTTTTTAACAAAAAAGGAAACTTTAATCAACCACAGTTGGTCAGTGGGTATTTGTCCTTTCATGACTGGCTCACTTCACTTAGCATAATGTCCCCAAGGCTCATTCATGCTAAGGCTGAATAGTATCCCATTGCAGGGATTGCCACGCGGTGCTCAGCCGTCCGACGTCCGGGTGCGTGGGCTGCCGCCCCCTTGTGGCTGCCGGGAATAGTGCTGTCGTGAACATGGGTGTCCAGATACCTGCTTGCATCTCTATTTTCAATTCTTTTGGGTACGCACCCTGTTTTCAGTGGAATTGCTGGATCATTTGAAATTCTGCTTTTAATTTTCTGAGGAGCTGCCAGTATAGTTTTCCACATCAGCGGCACTGTTTTTTAAGTATTTTTTTATTTGATTTCAGAGAAAGGAAGGGAGGGGGAGAGAAACATCAACGATGAGAGTCCCTGATCGGCCGCCTCCTGCACGCCCCCTGCTGGGGATCAAGCCTGCAACGTGGGCATGGGCCCTGACCGGGAATCGAACCGTGACCTCCTGGTTCATAGGTCGGTGGATGCTCAACCGCTGAGCTACGCCGGCTGGGCCGGCTGCACCGTTTTTACAATCCCACCAACAGAGCACAAGGGTCCCAGTTCTCCACAGCCTCGCCAACGCTTGCTATTTTCTGGGGTTTGATAGTAGCCACCCAATGGGTGTGACCACACCAGCTTTATATCAAGTAATTTTATCTTTTTATATTATGTAAGATGCAAAAGTAGAACAAAATAAGCCCCATGTGACCAGGACTCAACCACTACAATTACCGACACGGGACCAGTCTTGTTTGAGTTACCCAGTCCTACCACCAGTTTCGATGATTTTGAAACAAATCCCAGACATCATATAACTCCACCCCCTCAATACTTCAACATACAACTCTAAAAACGAATGACTCTCTTTAAAACTAACCATAATGGCATTATCCCCTAAAACATCAAATACCCAATCAGGAGTCGTACCAGCCTGTGCTGCAATAGCAAAGAATTTAACTCAATGCACCTGTGTGTGTGATATTTCATCCTGAACTCTGCTGCTAGGAAAGGAAAACTTTAAGCCATTCATTACCCTTAAAGAATGCGTCAGTGGTTTCTACAACTTTCCCCTTTTTCACATTAAGTGTGTCCATCACACAGGTTTTTTTATAAAGGTTCCTTATCGAGTTGAGAGAGTTCCCCTCTCTTCCTAACTTGCTGAGTTTTCATCGTGAATGGGGGTTAGATTTTGTCAAAAGCCATTTCTGCGCCAATCGATGTGATCGTGTGACTCTTTAAAAGTTGATTTTGTGGGTTACTGACTTTTGAATGTTTTTTGTTTTTTTTGTTTTTTTAATATATCTTTATTGATTACAGAGAGAGGAAGGGAGAGGGAGGGGGAGAGAGAGAGAGAGAGAGAAACATCAATGATGAGAGAGTCACTGATCAGCCGCCTCCTGCATGCCCCCAACAGGGGATCAAGCCTGCAGCCCAGGCATGTACCCTGACCAGGAATCGAACCCCGATCGCCTGGATCCTAGGTCGACGCTCAACCACTGAGCCACGCCCGGCCAGGCCTGGCTTTTGAATGTTAAAACAGCCTTGTGCACATGGAATGCATCCCATTTGGTCGTGGTCTGTAATTCTTTTTATACATTGTAGGACTTATCAGAGACAACAACAGTCACGATGCTATTTTTGAGAAATCAGGGTGTGATTGATCTCAAATGTGCTTTTGAAAATTAGGATTTTAAAAAATGTGGAACTGATGTTTCTGATATTAAATCTGATATAAACACAGCATCCCCAAACCTGAAAGACGGATGACCGGAGGTCTGCTATTGAACTGGCAGGACCTGCTAAAAGCAAAGTTCATTACCTTCTCATGGGCTCTTCTGAGAACCTAAAGAAAGCCACGAATCCTCTCAGAAGGCAAAAAATGTGAAACACAAAATACTAGGCAGGCTCTGGGGGCCTCAGACACCCGCGGCAACCAGTCCAGGGGAGAGCCACTCTTTCAAAGGGACGCCTCTACCAGCCGACCTCAGACACCAGGCATCTCCACCTCCAACTAGGCTTCCTTCGTGCTGTGCTCTCAGATTTCACTCGCATGTCGTGGTGTTTGGCAGCGACATCTTAACAGTCTGCCGAGGAGCCGTCCCCAGGCCACCCTGGGAGACAGAGCAGGGAGGAAACACCAACGAGGTGCAACACCGCTGCTGCGTTTTTAGGAGAGGTACAGGCTGGCGACACAGCAAGGCGCCCAGGGGCCAAGTTAACCTGACGCTGACATGACAGAGCCGCCTGAGCAACGGGGACACGCGCAGGCGGAAACGACAGAAACACGACGCTTTCACCGAGAAAAAACACCTCCCACGAGGGCCGCCTGCATCTTGTGCCCCGGCGACTCCGAGACGGGCATCTCTGTTACCCTGCTCAGGAGGCTGCGGCTAAACACTCACTTCACTGTTGCGAGAGAGACGGAAAGGAAACTACACAGACGGACAGGTGGCTGGGTGGGCGGACAGGTGGACGGACGAGATGAGGATTTCCTTCCTCACACAAGCCCCAGGTCCCGCTCGTGCGCACACTGCCTACAGCCTGCCACCTGCCCGAGGCCATCGAGGACGGTTGGCGCATTTTACTCAGTATTATCAGGAAAAAACGTGGAATTTTAAAGGACGTCGCCAACAAGTGTTTTCTTAAATGTTCACAGTTAAAGGGGCCACCCTTCAGCTACCCATTATCTCACTGCCAGACCACGACGCGACGCTTGTTGCTGATGTGCAGGCACCTGTTTATCAATTAGCTCTGACAAAGCAAGTCAACCAGGGCCAGTTATGCAAAAGAGTGCACGCCACGGTCTCCCGAAATGTCCCATTTCTCAGCGTTATCAGGAAACACAGGCCAGGTTTGCCCTTTTCTGGCCTCTTTATCGCCGTCACCTTTGTCTTGAGTTAAAATAGGACAGGGCGCTGTCCTGAATGGTAACGTAATAGTCCGGCGGTAATTTCCAAGTTCTGTGTGTTTCCAGTCTCCTGACCTTCGTCCACAATGGAAAACTTTATCGTACGTGGCCCACAAAAGGCCACGCGGCACCAGGCCTGCTGACATCCACCACCGTGCGGCGTCCGAAACAGCTGCTGCCCAAGTCGCGCCCCGCGTGCGCCGGGACCGGAACCGTCTAACGAATCCATGATGCTAGACAGAAAAGCAAGACTCCGGCCTTGCTGCCGGTTTTGTTTCTTTATTAGCTACCCATTATCTCACTTTTCTACCTTTCAGATCTCTATAAAAAGTTATTATTTAACTTTCACAGCAACTTCATGTCACCTCCACAAAGCCTTCCTTGGAAGCAAACGAAAACATTTCACTGGCGTGATGTGCAGAAGTCATTTACCTTTCTAATCAAATTGTTTTACTTGATATTAAGAGTTACCCCACAAAACTGGCAGGCCAGGCACCCACCCAAACGTGACGGGCGCGTCTCCTTGTTTACTTCAGTCTCCTGAGCTTCGCCAACCTCCCGAATCAACCGAGAGCCTCTCTAATGTCGCAGATGTGCTGGGACGGTCACTAACACGGGGGCTCACGTCCAGCTGTAAGACTTCCGGTGGAAAAGCTCCCGCACGACTCCTCGAGAAGTTCCAGCAGGTGCGCAGGGGAGACAGTCCTTCAACTCAGGAACCAGGGGTCTCCCAGGGGGAGGGGGCCAGCTGGAAGTGCTCCGGGTCACAGGCTTTCTCTCAGGTCCCAGCAGCCGGCCTTGCTCCCCGACCAGGGACGCTGCACGGAGCCCTGGGGCCCCGAGCCCTGCCCTTGGCTACAGTATCCCAGGAAACAGAGGCCACATTTGGCCTGAATCCTGCAACACCCCAGAGGCGACGCGGTCTGCGGTCAACACCCCCAGGGAGCCGGGGGGTCCTCTCTGACCAGCGAGGGTGGGCCTGGGATTAGGTCCGGAGGGTCCTAGGAGGGTTTTCAAGCTCTGTCCCCTCAGGTGGTGGCTGGTCCTGTGTGAATATTGAGCAGGTATACGATTTTATGAGTAAAGGGGGGGGTTTGGAAAATGCGCCTCCCTCATTCAGATGTTTATCTCTGTAGCGAGGAGGTGGGCAACCAGAGAAACATCCCGTTAAAATGGTTAAAAGTGGTATCCTAACAGAGGAGGGAAGGCCAAACCAGAGGGCCACGGACGCGCCTCCACTCGTCACCACAGCAGCGGTCTGACCACCGCGAGGCAGAATGTTCGCGACACCTCCCCGCAATCCACCTGCTGGGCTGCACCCCGGAGTGTGAGTCGGCCAGGCGGCCGGGGCTGGGCAGGTGGCAGGGCTCGCCAGCAATGGGCAAACGTGGCACAGAGGGCTCCGGACGGGGGCATCTGGAGTCTCTGTGAGGGAAGCCGGGCAGTATTAACGATAGCCAGACGAACGCTTTTCCAGAGTTCCCACGTTACTGACACAATAAGGGCTGCAACGTTTCTACAATAAACACGGAAAATGAAACGGCTCGCCGTTCCTCTGCCACTGAGCCTCTCAGGAGGCACGTCTGTGTTAGAGCCGACTCGGTGTGACGACGGGGGACCCCGGGCTGGGGCCCGGGAAGAAGAGGGCATGCCCCCCAAGTTGCTGGGGGTGTCTGACCCAGGGCCCTGAGAGGACGTGTAGACAGAACTGCCCCGCGCATGGAGCACGGCACCTGGCTCCCACAGAAGGCGGACCTTTCAACTCTCCGTCGGTGAGAGCGACGCTGACCGTGGGCACAATTTCCTCAGAGAAGGAAAGGACGCCACAGAGCGGTGGCATCTCGCAGGAGCAGGGTGTGCAAGCCTTCCCGAGAGGGCGGCCGGGGGCGCACGGGAAGCTGGAGCCGCGTCAGCCGTGGTCCGCGAAGGGCCCGGCCCGACGGAGACCTGCCGGCCAGCTCGCCCGCGCCTAGCACAGGGCACGGAGCTCGGCCGGCGTCAAGGCCGCTCCCCGCCGCCTGTGACTGAGAACAGACGGGGAGTGGGGACTGGGTGGACTTAGACGGGCCGACCGACCACCCACGGTCACCGAGGAGCGAGCCCGGAGCCCGGAACAGTCCCTGGGGACCCCGTGAATCTCACGGTTGGGTGGCTCTCTTCAACCCTCACACGGAGATTGAGGACACGACCGGGTGGCATGTGTTGTCAGGATTCAAAGTTACTTGGCGGGTCACACGCAGGGAGACACGATGCACCAGAAACGAACACAAGCAAAGGCTAGCGCCAGGACGAAGCATCGAGAAGTGAGGCCCAGGGTCCCACACCAGCGTGAAGGCGGGACCCGGGCTCGTGTTCAGTGGCGCTGGTGCGACGGGCGGCCGAGCTCAGAGCAGGGGCGCTCGCGCCACGCACTCCAACTCCGCCCCTGCGCGGAAACCCACTGAGCCCCCTGCCCGCCTGAAAGGCGGCGTCTACACCACGGGGCACACGGGGAGAGAGAAACCAGGCAGGCGGGCAGACTTCACGGCTGGAGGCAAACGACCACGAGAGCCACCCCAGTGTCGCAGGGCAAGAACAAAACTGACAGGAAGCTACAGTAATCAGTACCGGGAGGCACTGGTGAAAACAGACAGGTCAGTGCCACAGAACAGGGCCCGGAAACAGACCCACATAAACGCAGTGAACTGGTCCTTCACAAAGGAGCAATGCAACAAACTCTTCAACAAATGGTGCTGAACAACCGGGCAGCCACATGGGAAAAAACCAACCCAGACACAGACCTTACTCCCCTCACAAAAATTAACTCCAAGTGGGTAGAGACTTAAATGTAAAACGCAAAACTGTAAAACTCCTAGATGACGATGGGAATGGTGTTAACTTTTTAGATGCAGCACCAGAGACACGCAATCCACGAGAGAAAGAGATGACAGGCTGGACATAATTATAACGAAAAACTTGTGCCCTACAAAAGACACTATCAAGAGAATGAGAAGACGGCCATAAACTGGGAGGAAATATTTGCACAAGACACGTGTGATAAAGGACTGTCAGCCGAAAGGTACAAAGAACCCAACAATAAGGAAACCACCAGCCACCTCACCACGGGAGGTCTGCGAGTGGGAGGATGGATGCTCCACGCCCTATGTCACCAGGGAAATGCAAATTAAAACAATGATGACACCATTACACCCCCAGTTAGAACGGCCGACACCCAGGGCCCTGACACCACCAAGTGCTGGTGAGGCCGGGGGGGGGGGGGCGCAGGAACCCCGCTCACTGCCGGTGGGAACGCACGTGGGGCAGCCACGTTAGGAGACAGTGCAGCCGTTTCTTACAAAACTGAGCAGACTGGTCGTGGGATCCAGCAACCATGCTCCTTGGTATTTACCCAAATGAGTGGAAAACTTCTGTCCACGCAAAAACCTGCATGTGGACGTTTTCACAGCAGCTTTACTCATATTGCCAAAGTCTGAGAGAAACCAAGATGCCCTCCAGTAGGTGAACGGATAAACCGTGGTCCATCCACACAACGGAATATTATTCAGTGCTAAAAAGAAATGAGCTATCACATCTGTAACAGTATCAACAATAAAGTAAAATAAAATAGTAAAAATTTTTAAAAAAAATGAGCCATCAAGCTATGAAGGGACATGGAGGAAACTTAAATGCATCTTGCTGAGTGAAAAAAGCCGATCTGAAAAGCTACCTACTGTGTGATCCAACTATGTGACATCTGGAAAAGCCAAACTATGGAGACAAAAGAATCGGTGGCTGCCAGGGGTTAGAGGTGAGGGAGGGATGAACAGGCAGGACACAGAGGATTTTTACGGCAGTGAACCTGCTCTGCATGACACTGTAATAGTGGACACGTCATATATTTGTTCAAACCCATAAAACGTACAACACTAAGAGCGAACCCTAGCGTGAACTGTGGGCTCTGGGCGGCTACGCTGTCAAGGCAGAGTCCTCGGTGGCAATGGATGAACCACTAGGGTGCGGGTGTCAGCAGTGGGGGAGGCTGTGCACGTGGGGATCAGGTACATGGCAACTCTCTGTATGGTCCACTCGATTCTGCTATGAACCTAAAGCTGCTCTAAAAAAATAAAGCTTATTAAATTTTTTGAAAGCTATGTTCCTTTTCTGTAATGTGAACTTCACCTCAATTTTAAAAGGGGGGGGGAGTTATTTGGAATTGAGTTCATAAAACAGCAAGCATAATGCTGACCATAATAGTGTTCTAAACACTTAGAAAATCGGTTTTGTAACAACCCTACGAGATAGGTACTGATATCCTGCTTTTACAGATGAAGAAACTGAGGCACAGAGAGATTAAGTAGCCTGTTCAACAGCACACAGCAAATGAACAGCAGAGCTGGGACCTGAACCCCAATAGTTTAGCTCCAGAGTCTATGTCCTTAACCGTTCCCCTACACTCCCATGGTGCCAGCCTTCATTCTGTGGGGACCCAGGGGCAGACGCTGACAGCGAAGGCCGCCCTCCGCGACGAAAGGGGTCCCTGCCTGCGTGGGCCCGGCAGAGGCGAGCTCGCCGAGGCCCGTGCTCACTGCAGAGAGGGCACAGCAAACGCGGCACCCGATGGCATTTCTAAAGCTCTGTGGAGCCCGAGCTGTGACTTGGGCACGGCGTGGGCATTTCTGAGGTAGTCGCGTAAAAAGTGCTACAGGAGTACAAAGAATGTCACTTAGTTAATACAATGTAGACTTTCTTCAGAACTTTTAAAACTCCTGTCCAATTTTATAATCTTTCCTGTTCACCCAAAGTTACGAAGTTTCAGCTTCTGATTATTGTCTATTACAGGAAGACACCGGGTTAAAGACTCTTGGTTGGCCCCTACTATATTCCTACTTTTCGTACTCAGCTACAAAAATATACCGACCACAGTAACAACTTCAATTGTTTTCCCCTTTGGTAAAGGGGCTTTTTGAGATACATGGTATCTAACATCCCTTCCATTTCTAGAATTCTAGCCAAATAATTCAGAAGCTGCTTTTTAAAGACAGATCAGCGATAGGTTAACATTCTAATGCAATGATACATAAGTAACCAGAGATCATTTTAGTGGGAAGACAAATTGCCAGATTTTAAAAGCGCAGGGAGGACTTTATCATAAAAGCGGGGAAAGGGTTAGATGACCTCCCAAGGGGACACTGGAGTTGCGGGATGTAGTTCAGCCAAGAGCTGGATCACGGGTGAACAAGGGCAACGCCAAACAAACCAACAAACCACCACCGCCCACCCAGACGAACAGGACAGGCACAAGCCCACGCGCGACTTATCCCAGATTCTGAGAAAGCACCCAACAGTTTTTCAGGAAAATAAAGCGAACGGCAATCCAGGCTTCTGTTAGCGTGGTACTTATAAAAAGCACTTTTACAATGAAACCAGCCATTAAAAGGTCTCCAAAGGGCCATCTTATGAGGGAAAAAAAACAAAGATGGTAATCTTTAAAAAAAAATACATGCTTGATTTTTTCCTAGATTTCGTGCTACAGAAAATACTAATACGGGAAATGTATACTACCAAAAAATAAACCCAAATAAACCTGGTTTTAACGTCTACTTATGCTTTTCCATCTATTCCCATCTTCTCCCCCATTAAGAACATGTCCTTTAGTAAAGTTAAAAAGAAAAACACCCAGCCGGGCGGGTCTCAGTGGTTGAACATCGACCTAGGATCCAGGAGATCACGGTTTGATTCCCGGTCAGGGCACATGCCCGGGTTGTGGGCTCGATCTCCAGTCGGGGGCACGCAGGAGGCAGCCAGCCGATCAATGACTCTCTTCATTGACGTTTCTATCTCTCTCTCTCTCCCTTCCTATCTCTGAAATCAATAAAGATATATTTTAAAAAACAAAAAAAGTAGTCTTGGAGACACACAGAGGGACTGCCAGCCACGTCTACACCCCTCACCGGGGGCAGCAGAGGTGTGCTGTACACTGTAGGCAAATCCAGGTCTAGAATGAGGGCCCATTCTCCACGCCCGTCATTTTTTTTTAAACTTTGTTTTTCCTGTTGACACTCTTACAGATGCACCCCCCCCCCCATCAGCACACTGTGTCTGTGTCCGTGGGCTATGCATTTATGTCCTCTGGCTAATCCCTTCACCTTCTTTCATCCAGTCCCCCCTCCCCTTCCCCTCTGAGCTCCGTCAGTCTGTTCCATGTAGCCATGCCTCGCTTCTATTTTGTTTGTTAGCTTATTTTGTCCATTAGATTCCACATATAAGTGAGATCATACGGTTTTTGTCTTTCTCTGTCTGGCTTACTTCACTCAGCATGATAATCTCCAGGCCCACCCATGCTGCTCCACGCCTGTCTTCTCACTCAAGAAAGCAAGTGACAGTGTAAATGACAGACGTGGTTATAGGAATAAGCTCAATTAACTCTAATTTTTTTTTTAAGTAAATCATTTGCAAGCTTTCCTTTGCTGCTTCAGCTATCATTTAGAAGCAAATCACTAGTGAAACAGCCCCCAACTGCATTCTGACATCACCCACCGCCCACCAGCAAGTTATGAGAATGTGGTCCGAGGACTCCTGGGGGGTCCCCCAAGACCCTTTCAAGGGGTCCGCAGAGCCCTCACACAGCTACATATCTGTGTGAGGCCGAATTTTCTTCATCTACTTCAACCAAACAACAGACAGCAATGGGTAGAATGCGGAATCCCAGTCTCCTCCTAAACACGAGTTAAAAGAGATTAGCAGAAATGTCTTCTTACTAAATTGTTTGTTTTAAAAAATGGAGTTACTTTTCATTAAATGTATGCTGTTACCACCTAATGGGTTTATTACTGCGGTTTTAAATAAGATAATAAATATTTTCATAGGGTCTCAGTTTAATTTCTAATCGAGCCCACATAAACACAAGCTCTTTGGGGTTCTTGATAACTTTTGAGAATACAGGGGTCCTGACACCTGGGAACCCTACCGATCCTACCACATCCTCTAATGGATGTTATACAGGGTGTTTTATAATGTTCTCACTGTCATTCTAGAGACACATCCAAGTGTTAATTAGGACGAATGATCTCAGAGGCAGTATTTTGGGTCATCTTAACTTACTCTTCTTTGCTCTAAATTGTACTTTTCCTACAGTAAGGAGGTAGGGGGACATCTGGAGCACCATTTCCCAAAGTGTGTCCCAAGGAACACTGGTGCCCGAGATGCCTCAGGAGGAGTCCATGGTCGAGTTTGTTGCATGAATGTTGACTATATCGTCCACTCAGTCTTTCTTCTACGCACATGAGCACGCTGAAGGTCTGGCAAGTCCTGCAGTAATGAAGCCTGTTTAACACATTTCTCAAACTTAGGTGAGTCCACATAACATACTAGGGAAACAGGGCCTTGGAGGTCAACTTGTCAGCCTGTATTATAAAATTCGGAGAGGAGGCCTGCAGTTAGCAGAGCCTTTATCACGACCGTCAGAAGTCACTATGTCGGTATAATTTAGCATGGGTGACTTCTGGTAAACGACACACAGAAATCCCACAGCGGCTATTTGCAGGTGGTGTAAAATACATTTTTTACATTCGATGCAGTAAAATACAAAGGAACAAACGTGATATAGATTTAGGAGCTTAAGAAATTCAATGAACAGCTTTAAATAGAATTCTTGAGATTTTCTTTGATGAAAAACATTAAGTACATCTGACCATGAGTCATTCCTTGAAATAACGAACATTAGTACGTATTCTCGGGAAGGTCGACCTGCACACAGCTCCTCGCAGTGGCCGCCCAGCCTGCGGAGGGCCCGGGTTTGCGGGCCCTGCCCCTCCTCCAGCTCGCCCACCTCCCGTCCCCACTCCCGCGCTGGGCACCGGGGTGTCTTGTGGGCCCCCTTTCTTCCTGTTCAAGATCACAGTGAACAGACCCTGTGCCCTCCTCTCCCAGGCTGGGTCACTCAGAAGCCAAGCCCTGGGCTCCCCCCTTCCCAACCTGTCCCTCTTGCTGCCCCCTCCCGGGGCGGCCAAGGTCGCCGGGCCGCGGCTGATGGACAGAACGTTGGCGAGCGCCTCACTGTCGCATTCTAGAATTATCAATAGCGATGGGGGGTGCTGTGGCTTACTGCAGATTTGCCCGGTTTTCACTTGGTTTCCGACAATCATTTTTGGAGCTTAAACAATTTGTAACAATGTTTCCAGGGGAAAACATAATTTGAGTCCCAAGTTGAATTCTTAATAGATTGATATGAATTGTTTTTTTCAGGTCACCTGGGAATTAGAAATGGGTCCTGGGAAACAATACATCAAGACAGAGCTAGGCTGAGGCAGGTGACAGTCACTAGATGACAGTAACAGAGCTGAGGCGGTGGCCAAGGAATCCCAGCCCGGGGTGAGTTTTTTACCCAGGCAACCAGATCTCAGCATGGAGCAGACAGACCTGCCTGAGCATTTCAGGAGAACAGATCGCTATCTGACCAGAATGGACTGACTGTTTTGTTAGCCACCATGTGAGGTTTCTCAGATGTCGGGGTCCCCTCACTGCCCACTGCACAATCTTGCCTCAGTTTACCTGTCTATACTTGGGTTTCCAAAAAATAAGGCTCAGTCAAGACTGCTCTATGCCAAGACACAGCTTTTGCCCCAAATCCCTTTCTGCCCCCCTTACGCCACTCAGCTGAGTTTCTAGATAAAGCAGAAACTTTGGGAAACCTTTTTAGCTTTCTTCCTTCAGGTCTAACCAACCCAAACCGAGCCTAACGGCCGACGACCGCTTTCTCACGGCCCCTGGCTTCACTCTGTCCATCGGCACTGAAAACCACACCTGCATATACTTCACAAGAAAAAAATTCAGTGAAGACATACTTTGCTTATGCGTCACGTTTTTATAGTAGTTCAAAAAAATCTCAAATCTTCTAAGAATACGCGAAAAGTGGTTCTAGAAAAAACGAAGTTAAGAAACTTTATCAACGGAATGAACTGTGGATTAATCACTAGCATTTATGACCTACCTAAAACATTTCATCAAATATTAATGTTGCTGTTATTATTACCAGTCAGATTTGGGGGGCGGGGGAGCTCATGGTATGAAATTATCTCACTGGTACTTGTTCCTCCTGTTAGCAAAGGTTTACAAATGTCAGATTCCATCTGAAAAAAGCATTTATGTCATTTTCTATCCTGGGCTTTAAATATTTAGAAGATGCTTATTAGCTGCTTCTTTTAATTAAGCAAGGGAAGGCTCCATACGCATAGGGATGGACCTTTTAAAGTGCTGCCAGATGAAAATGCTCTCATCAGGCATCACGGGCAGGTATCAGTGGACATTGACAAACAACTCAGAAGAGAGATGAGAAACGCTGCCGACTCAGGGCTTCAAAATCCAGGCTACGGGTCATCGAGGCGCCCAGCCATTCACAGGGCGCTGGGCGCTGGGCACGGAGGGGTCAGAATGCGGTTGGTGGCTGCTGCCCACCTTCCAGACCCCCCGCCGTTCCGTTCCCAGCGAGCGGGCCTAGGGGGAAAGTGAAATGCCGGCCAGTGCATTCTGCTGCTTACTCGCTCTTCTGATGAATGTTTGAAATGCGTGGCAAAAAAAAATAGAGATTGGAGAATTTTAATTATGTGTTATCCTTGTTACTAAGTCCGTAAGAGGAAACTGGCATGAATTAGTCAAGGTGTTTTAAAGGTAAACATAACGGGCTTGAAGCAAAGGCTCTGATCCCCCAATCAAAAGCAACCCCCCATCAATTAGCCTCCACTGTGTCCTGTGAAGTTACTGTAGTCTGTCCTTTGTCAGGTGCTGGGGACACAGAGGTGTGTGCAGCCTCCACCTTGAGGCCACCAGAGAGTAAGTCTCCCAATGAGGGGAGGGGGCGTCAGCAGGGAGGGGCCCCCAGGGGGCTGGGCATCAGCTGGCTCATCGGGAAAGGGTGCCCAGAGGACCAAGGGCTCTGGCTAAAGCCTCAGGGCCAGGCCCACGTTCTGACCATGGCGACTCTGCAGCGTCAGTCTGTCAATGCCCAGGGCCGGCATCCTGAGTGTGACGGGCCCCCACTCTTGGTTTATTGCTGTTGCCCCCTTGAAATTCTTGACTTTTGAGCCAAGAGGCCCTGCATTCACTCTGATTCTGCACTTGGCCCCACGTATTATGCAGCTGGTGCTATCAATATTCATCATTAACTACGTCTAAAAATATGCAAAATTAAATGCGCTGGATTCTGCATTTTAGAATAAATTATGTTCTTTAAAGGCCACTTACACAAATCGTTCTTAAGTTTTACATACTTTGATTTAAGTTTATGACATTCAATATCTTTTTCTTGGTGGTCTTAAAATAAAAGTACTATTATATAAGAAAAATTCTGCAGTATTATTAAGAAGAGACCAGAATAAATACGTCTTTGTTAGATTTTAAGTAGGTATTAAACAAAGATGACGTTCATTTTTATTGTTTTAAAAATTCACTTTGAATCTAAAGGTGTATTCCTAAGTGTTTTATACTATCACTGAAGATTGGGTAAATAACAAATAGTAAATAGTAAAAAATAAAAATCAAAGAGCCAGCGCCAGCTGGGTGGCTCAGTGGTTGTGGCGTCAGTCACATGGGGTCGGGGCACAAGTCCAGGCTGCGGGCTCGGCCTCGATCCCAGTAGGGGGCGTGCAGGAGGCAGCTGATCGATGACTCTCTCCTCACTGATGTTTCTTTCCCTCTCCCTTCCTCTCTGAAATCAATAAAAACATATATTTTTTTAAAAACACAAAACCCACCCTGACCCAGGACCTAGATAGTCTCTCTGCACGTGACTGTGACTAGGCCCCAGCTCACTCCTCATCAGGGCCAGAAATCAGGGCCTGGGGGCACGGACGCTGGAGCACAGATGAGCTTGGCCTTTCTTAAAGTGACAGGTGGTAACAACAAAGAGCTGCGGGACTGGATGTCACCAAAGATTTGAAGGCTGGATAAGATTTAGTCCTAAGGAAAGCTGACTAAAGGCTCAAACAATGTTTTAAAGAAAAGGGTTGCTTTGTGTGCGAGCAAGTGCCCAGGCTGAGAGATCAGCTGTCAGGGACGTGCGAAGGTAGGTCTGTGCGGCAGGGAAGGCTGCTTACGTGCAGGGGACAGGCCTTTCAAAGTTCCTTTCAACTCAGAGTCTAAGGTCCTGGGCGGGAAAGACAGGGGAGATAACGGCCAAGGAGGAAGCTGGATGGATGAACTGCAGGTCTGTCCCTAGCGCAGGAAAAATATCAGCGACTTAAAACTCTAATAAGAAAACTCACTGACAACTGTGAAATATGTATCTGGTTAGAGGGATGCTCCTGGAGTAATTATGGGGTCAAGAGTGAATGTAAGGACGGTGCAGCCACTGTGGAAAACAGTCTGGCAGTTCCTCAAAATACTGAGCATAGTTATCGTAAGACCCAGCAATTCCCCTCCTGGGTGTCTACCCAAGAGAAGTGAAACTACGTGAACACGTGAGAATCGGCACACCGAGGTTCGCAGCAGCACTGCTCACGGCAGCCGCCAAGTGGGAACCAACCCAAAGGTCCACCAGCTGATGAACGGAAAAACGGATGCGGATGCCCATTCGATGGAACACTTCAGTCTGCTTAAGCAGCTGTAATAAAATAACAGAGACTGGATGGCTTATAAACAACAGAAATTTATTTCTCACATTCTGGAGGCTGGACCCAAGATCAAGGTGCCAGGAAATGTGGTGCCTGGCGAGAGCCCGCTTTCTGGGTCTTTGACTGCCATCTTCTCGCTGGGTCTTCTCTCGGTGGAAAGGGCAAGAGATGTCTGAGGTCCCTTTTACAAGGGCACTGATCCAGTCCATGAGGGCTCCACCCTCATGACCTAATCACACTGGGGGTTAGGTTTCGACATATAAGTTTTAGAGGGACACAAACCTACAGCAAATGTTCATCCACAAAAAGAAATGAAGCTCTGACACAGGCTATAGCACGGATGAACCTTGAAATCGTCATGCCAAGTGACAGAAACCAGTCACAAAAGGCCACGAATCCTACAGTTCCACTGCTGTGAAATGGCCAGAACGGGCAAACCCAGGTTAGTGGTGGCCAGGGGAACTCAGAGGGACAGCTAAGGGCTATGGGGATTCTTCCGGGGGTGATAAACACGTGCTGAAATTAGACAGTGGTGATGGATGCACACTGAATCGTGTATTTTTTAAAAGGTGAATTCTATGGTGTGTGAATTACATTTCAATAAAGCTTGTTTAAAACTTTTTTTTTAAAAAAAAGAGTAGATGTAGGAAAAGAAAGTCGTCTTTTGTCCTAAACAATGAGTTTAAGGAATTATCTAGGTCAAGGTAGACTTGAAAAGTACCAGATTCTACAGAAGTTCTTGTCACAAGAGAATCAGACTGGTCCAAAGCAGACGACTGTAACGTTCACGCCTCACCAGAGGTTAAAACACACACATGTGCTTCTTCCTTTACTGTGCTACCTGCCACCCACGTCCTACCGGGGGTCTGGCATGGAAGGACGGTAGCTTTCAGATGTGTCTTACAGGGTTTTAAAGATGTTCTAAATTCAGTTACTTTGAAATAACAGAAACTTCGCCTAGAACTTTAAAAATAAAAAAACCTTAGCAACAAATTTAGTGAAAAAATTTAACCTAATAATATCAACCTATAGCTAAGTGAGAGAAAGAACAAAAAATATTCCTAAAACAGGGAAGGGCCTATCGAATCAGGGACAAGTGTACACCACACCCCAATTCCTAGGTGGCGGGGGCTCTATGGAAAAGTTGGGCACCCCACATCAGCCTGACATATGGGCAGGGAACTGTCATAGTTTGAGGGTTCCTATCTCTGGCCTGAACAGTCTCAACTACTGTCGAAATGTCATTTTTGAGGGTTTTTTGAACGATGCAAGAACGCAACATTGCATCCATCATTCCCACCACTCTCGAGTCCGTATCCCTGAAGGTCTGTATTTTGTAACAAGTCACTATCCTAAATTTCTTTTATAAAAAGACACATTTCTCTTTAAGTACCTCTGTTCTTACCAAATGAAGGCCACAGAAAAAGCAAGGTTTATTTTTAAAACCATAATGATCTGGCCGTGGCTGGTGTGGCTCAGTTGGTTGAGTGCTGTCCTGTGCACCGAAAGGTCACGCAGGTTGGATTCCAGGTCAGGGCACATGGCCAGGTTGGGGGTTCAATCCCCAGTCGGGGTGTGTGCAGTAGGCAACTGATTGATGTTTCTCTCTCTCTCTGCCCCCCCTTCCTCTCTCTCTAAAACCAATAAAAGCATATTTCTAAAAATAAAATAAAAGCATAATGATCTAAAACCTCAACCAGAATATGTGAAAAATAGACTCTGGGTGACTTCCAGGATAATCAGACCTCCTATTTTGTATCAATGCTCATAAATGAAAACCCTACCTCAGAAATTACATTTCCCTGTCTTACAAAGCAATAATAAAAATAATCCAATCCTTTTTTGTGTACTAAAATTTTAACATCCCTCAGGTTCCTCATTTTAAACATGAAAAGTTGGTTTAATAAACATAACCAAGTCCTGAAAGTAGTTTCATGGAATTACAGGACCTTCTAACTTCAATGCAAAAATAATGTTGTTATATTTTATTAAAATTTCACTTATTGGTCATATTCCTCCTATCTAAAACTGAAATACTGCTTCTGCTCAAAAATCAAATAGTACTGGCACAGATAATGCATGATATGAACTCCTAAAACTTCCTTTTGAAGATGAATCCCTATGAAACTGCTTTTCCTCCTAAAAGTAGCATGTAGCCAAAGATAGATTCTCCTCAACTGGAGATTCCAGTTAATCAGTTACAGCTCTTAAATCGGCATACATTCAGAATCATTAATGTTTTATTATTTCTTCAGCATTATAAGTCTCCTATGTGAAATAAATGAAATTTACTTTAACAATAAAAATGCTAGATTAAGCATAATATTGACATCTATATTCAAACGACCTTTTCCTCAAAGTTGCTTCTGAAGATCGTGGTAACAAACTAAGAAACCACTTAAACCCTGGCCGCTGTGGCTCAGCTGGTCGGGCGTCACCCCGAGCACCGAAAGGCCGCCGGTTCCAGTCCCCGTCAGGGCACATACCCGGGCTGCGGGTTTGATCACCAGCCCGGGTGTGTGGGAGGCAACCAATCAATGTTTCTCTCTCTCTTTCTCTCTCCTTTCCTCTCTCGCTAAAAAAGAATTTTAAAAAAATTTTTCTAAAAAGGCTGAGAATTATAGTATTTTTTTAAATGGACTCAAAATGGAAGCTACAGAGCTACAGCCTCCAAAAGCTGCTACAGATTTTTCTGATCTAATATCCCCAACACTGCAATCAACAGAAGGGCCCTTGAAAATTACCTACTGATTTAGTCCGACACTCATGTAGCAGAATTTAAGCTGTTGTATATATGCTCTTATGTCTGTAACGCTTTGTTCAGTGTATCACATTTATCTGTCAGGTGAAAGAAAATAGGATACGTATGCAGACAAGACTGTGCAGACACCCTTCCATCCTGGGGCACGCCTTCCAGTGAGACAGACAATAAACAAAGTAAGTAACAAAGGGTCAGAGCAAGTGCTACAGGAAAAAGGAGCGAGTCCGAAGGGAGGGTTCAAGGGGTTCGGGGGTAGAGATGAAATTTCAAACATGAGAAGGGGCCTCACTGAGACGTCTGTGTACAAACAGGAAAATAACAGTCGATATTATTAATCTGGCTTTGAAATACATTACATGTTTGCACGTGGGGTTTTTAATATTCATAGATGCTTTCTACTCTCTATTTCATTTCCTATTTCCTAATTGACTGACTGGAGGTAAGGTACGCAGCCTAGGACACGACATATGCTAAGGATATGCCTCCTAATATTGCGGTTTACTTGCTGTTTTTTGAGAACTACAGCTACAATGAAAGTGAAATTTAGGGTTCCCCATAAAACAACTAATTAACAGTCAAAATGGAATTTAGACCACGAAACTGAACATTCTCTCCAGCAATTTCTACGTGATCTTTATCCCATTAATATTTATTAGAGGTTAGCTAGAGTATGAACAGCAGTTCCTAATGTCATACTGTCTGCAGCAGTAAAAAATTCACATTATTATCTGATATGATTATCTTTTAAAGTAAGCCCACGGAATGTGTCTCCACAAATTTCATATTTACGTAGAAAATTCATTTGTAACATTTCAAAATGAAATCATTTTATCAGCATTTCATGCAATAGTCCCCATTTTCCAACTTGCGAGAAAAAAAAGAAAGCAACAGAGTAACTGATGTTTAAATGTTTTTATTTTGAAGACTAAGAATCCTTAAGTGCCATAAATGCACCAAGAAAAGCTTAGAGAAAGTTAGCAGATTACCAAGGACTCGAGCCGTCTTCCACACAGGACTTGTTAGTGCGTCACAGGGAAGGTGCTTGATATTGAAACTTGCACTGTTTACGTGTCTCAATAACGCCCATGGGCTAATGAGACCCCTTGCGCAGTGAGTAGCAAATGTAGGCGAAGAGACCAAAAAATAGTAAGAAGAAGAAAATACAGATTTTAACAGGAAATGTCATCACTGACCGAACTAAATACATTTGAACTATTGCCCAAATACCCAACCCAAGCACATATTTTAAAAATGTGTTTGTCCCAAGAGAAGCTAAACTGACATTTTTTTTGCTCGGACATGTTAGACTGTGAGACCTCCATCCCACATCTGGAAAGAACGTTTCAAACTGAGCTTGATGTAACTTTTAAAAATCCAGAGCAATTGGATACTAAGATCCGAATCTGACACAGTCAACAGAACGTTAGAAATGAAATGAGAGAAGTTTATCCTCCTCCCTGCGGAGACAGGAACGCGGGACGAAAGGTGCACTTGCCTCTTCTGCCCTTTAGACTGTTAACCATAGTTCTCTCCATATGTCACCAAGGAAGAGCAAACCGAGATTTGTTTAAAAGCTCGCTGAACTGAAATACGACCATCTAGACTTGCATCAACCCTTCCCCACCCCCAAAAATTTATAAAAAAAAAAAAATCAGAAGAATACAGCCAAATATACTCTATAAACTACACCGGGATCACTCTGCTCCAAGGCCAAGGAAAGCGGCTACGATTCCAAGATCCATTCGGAAGCGTATCCTCTGCAATGCGTAAGCTTTCCGTTGGCAACATCAGTCAACACCAGAAAGCACGGAGCGTTGAAAAGGTTAAGCGGATGAAGGTTGAAGCAACAAAATAACCAGTTCGCTAAGAAATATTTCTTGCCAAGTAACCATAAAACAATTTCGGCCCTAAGGAATCAAAGACGGCTTTCCTTGGCTCTGCCGAGGCCATCGAAGCCCTAGCACGATCTCAAGTAACGTGAGGAAAAGGCGCACGGAGGCGCCGGGGGTGGAGAAGACGAAGGGGTTCAACCCGGGGCGAGACCGAGGTTAAAAACCTCATCGCAGCCTCACCTCTGGGCGAAAAGGTGGGAGGGGAGCATGAAGTTTCAGCTCCCGCTCGTTCGCTGAAAGGACCCTGCGAGGCAGAGGAGGAGGGAGGGAGCTACGATGCGGCGCCCGCGGTGCGGAGACTCGGGATCTTGGAAAGGGATGCGGAGGAGGGGGCTCTTATGTAAGCGCGCGCCGCAAACCGTGCGTGCGCCCCCAGCCCCAGGCGCATCTGAGACCCAGCGCACGTCCACCGCATCTCCCCCGGGGGCGCAGCCCCAGCCTGCGGGCGCTGCGAGGAAGGGGGACCGACTCTCCGGCCGGTCTGCGCGTCCCCCGCCTCCGCGCCGCCACCACCCGGGGCTGCGATGGGGGCGGCCAGCGCCCAGGTGCCCCGCCCGGGACGGAGCGCGACTTCCCGGGGCGCCTGCAGCGCGCGCCCACGGCCTCTGCGCCCCGACCCCCGCGCCCCACACCGGCGCCCGGTCCCGCGCCCCGACCCCCCGCCGACGCTTACCTCGCGCGGCCCGGACGCCGCAGCCGCCGCCGCACAGCAGCCCGGCCAGCAGCAGCCCGACGGCCGGGGCCAGCGCGGGCGCGGGGCGGCGCAGCATCGCTCGGGCTCCCGGCGCCGCGGCCGGCCCGAGGCGGGAGCGGCAGGGAGGCGCGCGGGGCGCCCCGGGGGGGTCTCTGGCGGCCCGGAGCCGGCTGCCTCGCGCCGCCGCGAGCACCGGGGTCCGCGGAGGAGCCGCCGCCGTCCCTCTGGGCCGCGCGCTCGGGCCGCGAGCGCCCTCCCCTCCGCGCAGGCAGCGCTTCGCCGGAGGCGGCGGCAGCAACTAAGATGGCGGCGGCGCTCTCTCTCGGGTCCGGCGACGGTACCCGGCTGGGGGCGGGGCGGCGGCGGGCGGGGAGGGGCGGGGCCAGGGCGAGGGGCGGGGCCGGGAGGGGGTGCCGGCGGGGCGCGCGCGCGGCGGCCCGAAGAGCGCGCAGGGGGCTGGGGAGGGGCGCGCGCCAGCGGGGTGGTTCCCGGGCGGGAGGGTCGGGGGGGGGGGCAGTGCACCCCCGCCCCGGGCGCAGCCCAGAGCCCCCGCTCTACATCCCCACGCGCCTGCCCAGGCTCCGGAGCCGAGCGAGCCGTGCCCGGAGGAGCGCAGACCCCGCTGCAGGGAGGGCGCAGCCCGTGGCCCCTGAGCGCCAACACGTTGGCACTTCGGGCGAGTCGCGTCGCGTCTCCTCGCAGGACGTCGGTGTCTCCCGCTAAGTAGGGCGGCGGGAGGGCGCCCGCCGCGTCGGGCGGGGCTCGGGGGTGGGAGGTCAGCCAGCCGCGCTTTGTAAACAGTCGGGCTGCGCGCACGTGCTGCGGGGGCTCCAGCCCCGCGCGGGCGCCGGTCCCGGGGAGTCCGAACTGAATTTGTAACTCAGGTTCCTCCATCTGCTGCAGGTCCGTGTGTGGCTCGGTAAAGGGGGCTTGTGCGCCCGCCCTTTCTAGAGAGTCTTGGTGTGATGCTAGCGGCGCTGCTTAGAAATGCAGAGACCCAGAAGGGCCCTCCCAATTGGACCCCTACGGGAGTCATGGGTCTTCCCCTTCCCTCCTGTCCTGGGGCCCCCATCTTCCCTTGACCCCACCCCCCCAAACTAGGGGAAAGAACTGGAGCAGTCATGGAGGGCTCCTGTGGGCCGGGCACTATGAGACATTATTGGCTCCATTTTGCAGATTTGAAAACTAAGGTGATGACTTCCCCAGTGGAGATGGCTACTGTAAAAAGAGAAACTGGCCCTCCAGGACCGGACTGTGGCATCAGGGAGACCCCAACAGCCGAAGTTAAATGACAGTGCAACATTAATTACTCCAGACTGTGCTGGAAGAGCTACCAAAGGTGATTGCACAAGGACTTGTGATTGTCACAGCCTTGTTTGCAGAGAGGGCCTGGCTGGCCGGCTGGAGGGCTTGTGGAGACCAGCTTGGGGTGGGGTGGAAGGGGTGGGCACTGTGGAGGCTGGGAGGGAATGAGTCACTCCCTCCGTGGAGAGTGTAGGACTCATTTAAGAGAGCCATGGACCAGGAGCCAAAGAAAAAGGTAGCTCCAGGCCAGATTGTGAGGGATTTGGACTTAATCCTAGAAGAATGACCTCAAACAGCAGTGAACAGAGGCGTGATGAGACTTGAGGGTTTCAAAGCAATCTGTCCTGAATATGCTCTTCCCTGTCCTTTGTGCCTCAAAGGCCTCCACCAAAGCCTGAAGATTCCACCTCTGCTTCCCCTGCCACCCCCTCCCCTGAGTCCAGGAAGACTAGGCTCCCCTTGGGTGGACCCCTGCCAAGGGACCGGCTTGGCCCCTGCGGTCTCCAGGCCACCCTTCCACTCCTTCCAACCAGCACTGCAGAGTCATCCTCTCCAGGCATTGCTGTTACTTCCGTCCCTCCCTGGCTCCTAGTGGCTGGGGCCCTGCTGCCACCTCATCAGGTCCAGACAGCTCTGCCAGGCTTCCCACCTCTCAGCCCCAGGCTGTACCCAGCTGACCTCAGGGCCTGCTGTTGCCATTATCTGCCTTCAGTTCATTCCTTCCCAGACCAGCATCAAATGGCACACCCTCCTCCATCTCTACCCTGAGCCTTAGGTCCTTAACAGTGAACCTCTGGGCTGCCTCCTCCAGGAAGTCCTCCTGACTATCAGGCCCTCCCCCCCTACCCAAACCCCACCTGCTCTTAACCAGCTGAAACTTGATAAACTTGATAATCTGATAATCCCCACTATTCTAGTGGGTAGGACCCAGATGGTACAGGCGGACTACCCTGGATGGGAATTCTAGCTCCTGCTTCTACGAATGACCATGGACAACTTATGGAAATGTCTGAATCTCTTTCCTCACCTGTGAAATGGGATAATAATACCTAGTTCCTAGTGTTGTGAGACTTGAATGAAATTATGCAATTGAAGTTCCTCATAGCGCCTAGTAGGTCTAAACCTATGGCAGTTTCTCTTTCCCTCAGGAGCCTTCTGAGCTCCTGGTTTACTGCGGAACACACAGTAGGAACTCAATAAAAATCCAGTGATGAGCTAAATGAATTGCTGTGTGTGTTTGTTTTTATTATGGAGATCCCACATCAGAGGGTAAAAAAAACAAACCCACCCTGTAGATTCCCAGGGACCTTTGAGGTTTACAAAAACCAAAATCAGAAAGGTGTAATCTGAAAACTGTTTTGAGTCCACAGGCTGCTGATGCCCAGAAGGAGAGTGTAATGTATTCCGTTCTATTAGAAACACAAACAAAAGCTCTCTGGGGTCTGGAATCCTGATCCCTTTATCTTTTCACCCTCACTGACCCTTAAGGAAACAAAGAGATGGATCAAAAAGGTCTAGCAGCAGGTGGGCAGACCGGCGAGCTTGCCGGTGGAAGGCTAGTCCGGCTGCAAGGCTCAGCTCGAATGTCTTGGAAGCCAGAGAACCGGTGAACTCCGTTTCCGGTCGGCCTGACAATAGCCTCGGCCATATTGGCACTTTTCAGAGGTCTCCACGTGATGGATTAGTTAATCCTCAAGATGGCCCGTGGTGGGGATCAACGCAGTGTTAGCTGAGAGGGGCCTTGGTGAGCTGAGCCCGCCATGCCAGGGCCTGGAGCGGCGGGATGTGAGGCGCCACCTAGGCCTGTCCTTGGGGCCACTCCGATGGGAGTGGCTTTGCCAGCCAGGCAAGGAAGACTTGGACTTCTGATGGAGCAGTAGGTAGAGAGGACACTGACTATCCAGGGTGCTGCATTTTTAAAATGACTCTTGCTAATAACAACAGGCTCTGTACGAAGCTTCTATCATGTGTGTCTCCAGCAACACCCTCCAGGAGGGATTTTTATTGTTCCAGGTTACAAAAACGTAGCCTTTGTTCAAGGGCCCATTGCCAGAAAGGACACCCGGGGTTCAATTTCTTGTCTGTCTGAGCCCCCAAACACCGCCTTAGCCCCCATGTGAAAGTACGTCCCAGGTACCAAAAACCAAAAACCTGCCCAGGCCCCCCCAGCGTGCGGCCGCCGTCCAGCTGCAGGAGGCCCCGGGAGGCAGCCGCAAGCAGCCTGAGCTTCCTCGGGGGTCAAGGCCGTCCCCAGGGCCAGCGCTGCCGGGAGGGTGGAACCAGGTCGCGAGCGGGAAAGCTCCTCGCCAGGGAGCCAGGCCCTTCCCAGGCGGTGCTACTTCAGTACCGGGAGCCTCGGCAGGCAAGCAGCCATCGCGACCCCCCTCTTAACAATGTGCTTGGGAGCAAGCCCGCTTCAGGGGCGCTGGGGGGAGGCTGTGAGAGACCTGATGAGAGCTGCCGATTACAAATTCCCGAAGGTACTAAAACCACAGCCCCCAGCACCGCCGGGATCCCCCTGGAGCTCAGCAGGGCGCTCCCTCTGGCCCCATCTCTGCCTCCCAGAGGCCGGGCCAGGTCTCTCCAGAGCCGAGAGGAGGGAGTGAGAGGCTCAAGGATGTGACTCAAGGCAGAGACCCTGGTCGGGCAGACCTGGGCTCAAATGCATACCTATCCACTTCCTTCCCTTTTGTAAAATTTTAATTTAATTTTGTTTGATGGTTATGTTAAATACTTGCCTAGTTCCAAAGTCAAACTTAGAAAGCGAGGTGCTCAGGGAAGTCTAGTTCCATTCCTGTCGCCTCCTCCCTGACCCCTCTTCCACTTATAGATGACCATGTTGCCTGTTTTTGGGTTTATCCCTCCAGGGTGGGTTTTTTTAAAAATATAAGCAAATATTTGAATATATTTCTCTCCTGTTTCTTAGAAAAAAAAGCAGCATATCACACCTGCTATTCTGCATCTTGCTTTTTTTTACTTAATAAAATATCCTGGCGATGGCTCATCTCAGTATACAAACAGTCTTCGATCCTTTTCATAGCTGAATAGTATTCCAGTGTGTGATATGTTATCACGATATAGTAAGAAACAGATACATATGTTCTTTGGTCCCTAGCACAGAGCACCTAAATCTCTTGGTATTTCCTGGGTGGTAGCATGTTTTGTTCTAACAAGGAGCTTCTCTGTGAGTTTTTGGATGAGGGCCAGTTGCCAGAAAGACCAAGCCATGATTAGAAGCTTGGAGATTGAGTTAATAACCGATCATGCCTACATGATGGAGGTTCCAGAAGAATCCTTGACCTACAGGATTCGGAGAGCTTCTGGTTCAGTGAACACACCCATGTGCTGGGAGGGCGACGCACCCAGCTGCACAGGGACAGAAGGTCCTGCCCTCAGGACCCATCCAGACCTCGACATATGAGCTTCTTCAGCTGGCCGTTCATTTGTGTCCTTTATAATAAACCAATAAAGGTGAGTGACCTGTCCCCCTGAGTTCTGTGAGCCTTTAGGACAAATTATCCAGATTGAGAAACGGGTCCTGGGAACCCCTGGAATTGTAGCCCAGCCGGAGAGAAGCGTGGGTAGCCTGGGGACCACCACTTGTGGCTGGCATTCGAGATTAAATTGTCCAACACCCAGTTGGTGTCCACAGAGGAGAGTTGCTCGGTGTGGAGAGCCACACGTCTGGCACCGAGGTGTTGTGAGGAGACACAGTTTCCCTTCGTGTGCACACACCAGAGTTCATCTCGGTCTCCTACTGACCGACGGCAGTTTCCAGTCTTTTTTCTACAGAGCGTGGCTGCAAGCCTTGGGGTATTTTTTGCCTGTGGCTCCGCCGGCTCCCCCGCGGCCTTGGGTGAGGCCTTGGGTAAGGCCTTCACCTCTCCCATCGGTGTCCCCATCTGTGCGGTGGAGATGCGTGGGCGTGCGCCTCAGTGGCTGTGAGGCACAGCAGCAGCTGTTATTATTTATTCCATTGCTTTCCAGAGAGAGTGGAACATGCACTGGCTGCCTCCTGCACGCGCCCCGACCGGGGCAGGGGATGGAGCCTGCAACCGAGGCACGTGCCCTCGGCTGGACTCGAACCTGGGACTCTTCAGTCCGAGGCCCTAATCACTGAGCCACACCGGCCAGGGCTTAACTCTTATTATTCTTACTCCTTACTGCCCACGGCTCTGAGTGTTAAGCCTCTGGGCCAGTGGCAGGAACCCTGACTTGGGAAGGGCATGCCGTGGTCTCCAGGGAATCGGGGTGGGGCCTGAGGATGCTTTAAGCTCTCTAACACTTTCTATGGCTCCCCATTTGCAAGGGAACCAGGAATCCCCATGCATGAAGCACCAGCCATCGCTGGCTGGTGAAAATGTCCCGGGAAGAAAAACCTCGCCTTCCCACGGAAGCCAGGCGGCTCGCCTCCAACCCCGACCCCAAAAGCAGCGGGCGGACTGGGGCTTCCTGCTCTGCCCCTGCCCCAAGGTGGCACGCAACAGACTCCCATCCCCTTTGTGCGGGCCGCTGGGGGACGCATGGGAGCCCTGTTGTCTGCAGGTGGGCGTGGGGGGGCGGTGAGGCCATTTAATTCTGCAGCACAAATGACACCGGTGCACTACACGCACACGCACTCACATAGGACATTTGGGCAAATGCGGTCCCTCTGGGGGCACCCAGCCGAACTCTATGTGCCCTGTCTGCCCACGACCCCCGACAGGAAGGACTGGCCTGGGTCTCTGGGGAGGAAAGGCGACGGCAGAAGCCACCCAGCCTCCCTGGCACCATGAAGGAGACCCGGTCACTGTCCTGCACAGTGACCAGCAGCACACTTGGGTTCTCTCCACAGCTCCGTCCTGCTTCCCAGAGCCGGGGGGCGCTCCTACGATAAAGTGGCTTAAAAAAACCAGGAGGAATGTTTTACTCACACACTTTTGCTTCAGACAGACCCCCGGTTCCAGTTACCAGGAGCGAAGACCCGGCAGCCTAATTACGCTGAGCCTCAGTTTCCTCATCTGCAAAATGGACGTAAGAGTAAAACCCCTTTAGACTCCTGTGCGATTCCGAGAGAGGAGGCGTGTAAGGGGCTTAGCGCAGTCGGCGACACCCACACGACCCTCAGTTAGTGGTAGCTGCTCTCACGGTGACGACGGTGATGATACCTGCGAACGCACTTCGGGAAGTCGAAGGAGGCGATATGGTCAGAAAAACTCCACGCAGCACTTTCCAGTTTGCACTTGTCCAGCACATTCCCTTCCTCAAGGGCACCTGTGTGCATTTGGGACACACGACAATGTCCCTGGTAGGGATTTATTCATCTCTGTTTAACTGGCGGAGGGACTTGCCAAGCCCACCCAGCCCTCAGGCGAGGCCCCTCTGGCCTTTTTGCACTTTCCTTGGCCCTGAAGCTCCCTGGGCCAGCAAACTCCAACAGAAGGCAAGAGCCAGGTTCCCGAATCCCTGGCCCTTTGGAGCCTCCAGGTCACTTCTCTCCTTCCTTACCTGTGAGCGGGACTAACTACCCCCCAGAGATGCAGAAATAAGGAGCATGACTCCCATGGCAGAGCTGGCCGTGGGCTGGCCCCGTGCGTTCTCTGATTTCACGCTGGCCGCAGGCCTGTGCTATCCAGTGAGCTCCCTGCTTTTGCAGAGAACAGCGCTGGGGCTGAGAGAGGTGCAGGCGTTTGCCCAAGGTCACACAGCTAAGTGGTAGAGTCAAGATTCAAACCCAGACCTCTCTGACCCCAAAGCTCTTACCCAGGACATTAGTGTCTCCCAGGAACTGCTCTCATGGTGAAAGTGTCTGCAGAGCCAGGAAAAGGCAGAGGGGCATCAAGGTGGGAGGAGTGCTAGGCTGATCTCTGTGGGATCTGATGCCTCCTCCGGGTGGTCAGGTGGGGGAGCCAAGACCCTGGTCAAAGCACTGAGCCTCAAGGCTCCCAACCTGCCCCAGGACCCCAGATAGTCGCCACCACATGTGAGGCTCCACAGAGAACAAAGCCCCTGTCCCAGCCACCCTGGGTGGGGTGTCTGCGAGGCCGCAGCCAGGTTGACGCCCTGCGCCTTGCTCATTGCTCCAAAGGTCAGGCCTGGGTGCCTGGCTCTGGACCGGATCCGATCGGGCTGCCCCGCCAGGCATCCCCTCCCGGGTTCCCCCCACAGCTCCCCTCTGAGCGGGAGGAAGGGCAAACGGATGTCTTTGCTAATTTGAAAAGGAGCGTAAACAGTGGGGCTCAGCAGCACAGCTCTGCTGAGGGTGTAGTTTAAGCCCAATTATGTGCGATTAGTGCATTTGTTCTTTGTTCCCGTGGCATATTAATTGCAGACCTGGTATTGTGACAATTAACACAATTACGGGCCCGCTCTTTTCCGACAGGACATAAGCCACATGCTTTCAGCCAGGGAGGTGGGCTGGCAACACGGAGGGAGATGCCTACTGGGGAGAGCGCCCACTGTTATGGGTTGACTGTGTCTCCCCAAAGTTCATATACTGAAGTCCTAACCCCCCAGTACCTCAGAATGTGACCTTATTTGGAGATAGGGTATTTACAGAGGCAATCAAGTTTAAATGAGGTCCTTTGGGGGGCCCAGTCCAGTATGACTCATGTCCCTGTGGAAGGGGAAATTTGGGGACCTGGAAAGAAGATGACATGAAGAGACACGGGAGGAGAGAGGCCTGGAGCAGATTTCTCCCCGCAGTCCAAAGGAAAAGCCCGCCCACGCCTCGAGCCAGGACTTCTAGCCTCCGGAACTGAGGCAATAAATTCCTATTAAGTCACCTATGGTGTTTTGTTAAGGTGGCCCAGGCAAACTCAGAGACCCACCAGTGTCCCAGGCAGAGTCCCCTGAGTGGGGCAAGGAGGGGTGTGGGGAGGGGGCATCAGCCTTGCTGTCTGTTCAGAAGTCTCCAGAAGGGGTCAGCAGCAACAGCCAGCACCCGTCTTCTGCCAGGCGCCGATCCCAGGGCTGCCCGTCAGGGTTCCCTCGGTTCACCTGGCTACCGGAGCCCCTCCTTCCCTCTGCTCCCACCCCTACTTAGTCACCTGCCCCACCAATCCTGGATGCGTCATTTCCTCCCCTTTGTAATACCCTAATCTTGAGGGAAATAGTATGTGTTCTTTTCCAGGTGGAACCAGTTATGATGTGAGATATACGCACAGTGCTTTACCGCTTACAAGGTACTTATCCGAGACCTGTTCTCGGTCCACACTTGAAACAACCCTATGCGGGGGTGGTATCATTACCCATTTCACAGATGGGAAAACTGGGGCTTGGAGAAGTAGCAGGGCTCAGGCTTGAGCTCTGATTTTGGATCTTGTGTTCTTTCTCCACAGCAGCAGTTCTCACGGGATGTCCCCCAAAATCCTTCAAAAACTTACGTGTCTGTGGTCAGGTAGATGTGGGAAAAGCTAAATGAAATGGATGTCTTCACTGCAGGACATCTCAGAGCCTTTAATATACTGTGACTCTAAAAGAATGCATACAACGTGCAGCATTTTCCAGGCTTTGTTTACTTTTTAAATTTTATTTTAAATATATCTTTATTGATTTCAGAGAGGAAAGGAGAGGGAGAGAGAGAGATAGAAACATCAATGATGAGAGAATCACTGATCGAGCCCACAACTCGGGCATGTGCCCTGACCAGGAATCGAACCCCGATCACCTGGATCCTAGGTCGACGCTCAACCGCTGAGCCACGCCCGGCCGGGCCAGACTTTGTTTACTTTGGTGGGACAGCTGCCATTCTAGGTGGGGCCGCGTGCCACCACAGTGCCACTCAAGGACGGCATAACCAGAAGATGAAGAAAATTCTGATGTTAATGTCTACGGGCGGGTCCCCTTCCTGCCCCTGTCCTTCCCCTCCCCCATGGCAGGCTGGCTGAGCACCCAGGGTTGGCGTCACTGTGGGATTTCTCATCCTCTGGGGTTCAGCCAGCCTCAGAGCCTGGTGGTGACGGCTTGTCTCTGATCACACTTTAGGCACCGCGGCTTCCACTGTATGTGTCTCTGGTGGCATCACACTCTCAACAGCCTGCCCCGCCCTGGCCACAGGCAAGGGATATGACTGAATCCACAGCCACTGCGCTTGGCCCGACAGGTGGCCCAGGACCCAAGCAGAGCCCATCAGAGGCTGCCCTGGGACTGTTCAGGATGCTGAGAGAAGGGACTTTCCTTCTGCTGAAGCTGCCAGGAGCCGTGTTCTGCGGTCGGAGGAGCAGGTCAGCCTGAAAGGAGATGATGGGACCACAAGGCAAAGTCAAGCAGAAACAAGCAGAGAGGGACCTAGAAGAAGGGAATGTTCTAGAAGCATCCAGGCTCCAGTTTCAGTCCCCGAGGCCCTAGTTCCTGCAGCAATTGCCTTAATCTTATAAACTACCCTCAGAGCCTCCCCCATGACACAAGCCAGTTGGAACTGGGTTTCCATTGCCTGCAAACCAAAAAGTCCTGGCCAATACAAGTCCCTGAGCCCCCTCACAGCCCAGAATTGATTTGCCAGCCGAGACAGGCTTAACAGAACTGTGGATATGGGGTGCCACACAGGCGCCCACCGAAACGTGCCCTGAGGCCTCTGTTGCCCTGAGGGAAACAGAGGCGGTGTCCTTTGCTCTGTAGGGCCCGGATTTCCTGTTGGCAGCACAATCTTAGTTCAGAAAATAGGGTCATTGTACCTGTAGGCCACAGAAGGCTCAGCAGAAGAGCCAGTTCAAGGTCAAGGTCACTCATTCATTCAACAAACCTTTATCGAGAGCCCACAGTATGTCAGGTCCTGGGGACACAGCAGTGAAGAAGATTGACTGGGTCCCTGATCCTATGAGCTTACCTTTCAACGGGAGGCGCAAGAGAGAAACAAGCGAAGAAAGAAATCCATAAACAAGGTTATTTCAGATAAAGAAAGTAATCAGGAAGATGGGAAAGAGCATCAGAGAGTGGGAAGCCAAATGGGTGGTCAGTGAAGGGGGTGCTAGGATCTGAATATTTGTGCCCTCCCCCAAAATTCATATGCTGAAACCCTACCCCCAGTGTGATGGTGTTTGGAGGTGGGGCCTTTGAAGGTGATTAGGTCAGGAAGGTGGAGCCCTCACCAATGGGGTTAGTGCTTTTCTCAGAGACCCCCCAGAGTCCATAGCCCCTCCCACCACATGGGGACACCGAGGGAAGTCAGAAGTGGTCAGTCTGCAACCTGGGAAAGGGCCCTCACTAGAACCTGACCGTGCTGGCGCCCTGATCTTGGACTTCCAGCCTCCAGAACGGTAAAAAATAAATTTCTGTTGCTTATAAGCTACCTAGTCTGCGATATTTTGTTATAGCAGCCTGAACGGACTAGGACAGGGGGTGACATTTGGGCTGACATTGGAAAATTGAGGATTCTGCTGTGTGGGAGAGCACTGCAAGCAGAAGGAACAGCAAGCACAGAAGCCCTGAGGTGGGGGCAGGCTCAGCACATCTGAGAGGCCAACGGAGGCCAGGGGCTGGTGCACAGAGATTGTGGGGGTGGGTAGGAGATAAGGTCAACAGGAGCCACCAAGGCCATGGGCTGCTCACTAGAGGGAGGGGAGATTTTTATCCTGAGTGCGAAGGACAGCCACTGCCTTTCAGGGTCCCAGGGTCGACAGTCTATCTGTGTTTTCTCAGGTTCCGGAAAAGCAAGTGGCTCCCAGACACAACCTTTCAGGGAAGCCCATGGGCTGGGAGCAGACAGAGTATTAGTCTCTGATACAGCAAGAGCCGAAATGCCACGCGGCCCCGGAGGCTCGCGATCACTGGTGCAATCTAGTGGTCAGGAGAGGCCAAGTGACGCTGCAGAAACACACAGGCCCAAGACCCTCGGCCCAGGACAACACTGCTCTCTGGCCAGGGGCTCCGCCAGCACCCAGGCGGAGGGGACAGTGCCTCTGGAACCTTGCCAAGTGGCTCTGAAAGCACCCGCCTGAAACGGCCCATCACTTCTGCCCAGATTCTCAGGCCAAAGCAAGTCAGGGCCACACCTAACTGGAAAGAGGGGGAGAAGACACAATCTCTACCAGAAGGTAGAGAGCTGGGAGTGTTTGGGGAGCAGCACCGATGACTTCCGTACCCCGTTCTGCAGGGAAACAGGCTCAGACACATGCACCGGAATTGCCCAAGGTTAGCGGCAGAGTGTAGCCCCTAGACCCCGACCCCCAGACCCCTACCGAGGGCAGAGTTCCCTGCGGTGCCCCACCCCCTCCCCACACTGCCCCAGCCTCCCCTTCTGCCTAACAACCTTTAAGAGCTTAATCTCACAAGCTTCTGGTGCCTTCCACACACAAACAGGAGCTCCCTGCGTCTCAGAGGAAGGGCAAGGTACTGGGACACCCCCTCTTGCCCTTCCCCACCCCACGCCCCAGACAAACGTTTGGTCCCTGAATGGATCACACAGCCCAGAGGGGGTGGCAAGAGCAGGCCTGAGTGAGGGCTGGCAGGGAGCGGCCACCCAGCCCCAGCGGAGCCCAGCAGGCGGGCGGGGAACTGTGCGGAACTCCTGGGCCTGCCCCGACACATCCCCCCAAACGGTTCCCTCTTCCAAGGAGTTTCCAGCTTTCCTCCCTGTCTGACTCCTGGAGGGGAGCCAGGCACCGGGGCGGGCAGGAGGAGGGCCCCACAGGCAGGTGAGGGCTCCCCAGGGCCCCCTGACCCCTGAGCTCCCCGCAGACAAGCTGGGTCTGCCAGTGCGCACTGCGCCGCATCCTGAGGGTTCTCCTTTCCTGCGCCCTGCTGCACTGTCATTGCCTATTTCCTAGGCAGCTCTGCCACCACGGGGCCTGTCGGTGGCCCTCTTGCCACTGCCTCCCCAGTGTGCACACACAGAAGGTCCTCAGTCAGACTGGCTGAGTGCGTCACAGGGCCCAGGGCTGTGCCGGGCTGGGTGAACTCTCTGGAAGCCTGGAGAGGCCCTGGGGGCCAGCCAGATGGCTCAGGGCTCACCTGTAAAGCAGGCCACGTGAGCTGGGAGGGCCCGGAGGGCAACAGGCTCTCCATAGAAACCTTAAGGGGCGGGGGTCCAGGCTGTCCCTGTCCCTGTGGCCTCTCTGCAGTCTCTGAAGCTCCAGGTGGGGTGTAAAAAGTCCACAGACTGCCTTCCCCTGGGATGCTGGACCTCCCCCCGCAAGACAAGTTCCCAAAGGGGCAAGCCAGTGGGAACAGTCTGGCCGGGAAGGGGGTAGGTGGGCAGGGGCAGCCAGCCCCCACTGCGCCTGCCACGGGTCTCTGGGCTGGGGGCTGGGGGGCAGAGTGTTTCTGAGGGAGCCCAAGGGTGCCTGGCTAGGAGTGGCCCAGAAGAGGCTGCCTTGGGTACTTCGGGGCTGGCAAGATCTGTGGAAACAGCAGAGGAGGCTGGCCCCACAGGGGGTTGGGGGCGCTGTCCCCCCTCCCCTCAGCCAGGCCCCTTCCCTGCTCACAGCTCCGCTCCCTCGGCCACGCCTGGGCCTGTCCTCCTGGCTCTGGCTCCCCAGGCTGGTTGGTGTTTTTCTTTCACAGGGGACTCAGGAGGATGTGTGGCCCATGATAAACAAAGGACTATTTTTACTGCCTTATTGTTTCTTCTCTCAGTGTCCTAGGTCCCCAGCCAAGCTACACCTCAGTCCTCCCTCCCTGCCCGCCCGCACCACGGGCTCTGCCCTGCCAGGAGCCAGCAGCTCAGCCACCTGCTGTCCCTCAGGGGCCGCCTTGGAAGAGACCAGGGCTGCGGGGTGAGGCTGGCGGCGAGGCTGGGAAGGGGCGCAGGGGAAGCCAGAGCCAGGCCTGGGAGATCCTTTGCCAAGGTGGGCATCTCAGCCCCCTCCTACACCCACAGCCCACCTAGATCCATGGCCTGTTCAGAAGACACCCCTCAATCGAGACTCCAGCCTAAGGGGAGGTCAAGGTTGGGGGCAGCCCTAGGGTTAGCGTTGCTGGAAGGGGGTAGGTGGGCAAAGACAAAAACAAACAAACTAGGAAATCAGACTTGGAGTCAATTCTACTGTTTTGAAATTCTCTCCAGCCAGTACATCCCCTATTGCCTGGCCCCAGGCAGGCGTGTAACTGGAAAAGTCTGAACTCGAACCCAGCGGTAGCTCTGAGCCCAGGGTGCAGGAGGGTCTCCTCCCACGGCAGCCATCACACTAAGAGGCACTTAGGGGCTTTGTCCCAGCTTTGCTGGGCTCTGGGCAAGACTGGGGGGTGGGGGGGTGGAGGGAGCAGAAGGACCCTCAGGCCCTGGGGTGGGGGCCCAAGGGGGTGCTGGGCGCTCAGGGCTCAGGCTCAGCAGCTCCCCTGTCCCTTCATGTTAGCTCTGAAGCAGAGGAGGCAGCCGTGGGAAGGAGCCTCCGACTGATGGTTTTTTTTAACCACTTGATCATGATCAAGAGTTTAATTTTACCCCCTTCCCTGGCTGGCTCTGATTCTATTTGGAGTTTAAGCATGAGCGAGAAGCAAGGTCCCTGGAACACAGACTCCCACCCCCAGGCTCTGACAGTCCCTGCCTGTCCAGCCGAGACAAGGCCCATCTGGGGGACCCCTCAGCTCCTGCCTTTCCCCCAGGCAAAGCTGCTGAGCAGAGAGAGCCGTCCAGGGGTGGGGTGGGGAGCAGGAGGCAGCTCCCGCCTGGGCTTCTGTCGAGGGATCGCCTCAGCCCTTTCACCCTCATCAAAAAGAGCTTAGCAAGCACCTGGGCTGTGCTCCTCCCTCTAGGAGCTGCAGACAAGGCCTTGCTCCCAATGACTTCTAAGCGGGGAGGAGGGGGGTGGGGGCACCATCATGGTGACTTGATGACGACCGTATGTGCTGACCACCCACTGCGGGCAGATCACCCAGCTGAGCTTGTCATAGGCGTCATCTCATTAATTCTCAGCTACAGCCTTATGGGATGCTCTCGCTTTTCCCTTTTTTCCAATAGATAATTTGTCCCAAGTCACAGAGCTGCCAAGGGGCAGATCCAGACTTCAATCCCACCAGCCAGAAAGTCTCCCCAGCCCCCAACTACATAAAGACACGAAGATTTATATTGTGGGAGTAAACAGTCTAAACCGAGGTCAGGAGAGGGTAACGTCTGACCAGGGTTTTACTGGGTTCAAAGCATTTTGTGTAGTTTGTCAAAGGTACAGTTGTTTTAATTATTATTTTTTAATATGTTTTATTGATTTCAGAGGGAGGGAGATGGAGAGAGAGATAGAAACATCCATGAAGAGAGAGCCATGTGTCGTAACCGGGAATCAAACCTCGATCTCTTTGAGCAGAAGGTCAGTGCTCAACCGCTGAGCCACACTGGCCGGGCACAGTTGTTTTTATTATTATTCCCATTTTACAGATGAGAAAATTGAGGCCAAGACCCACCTAAGGGTACAGAGGTCACAGTAAGGAGGCAGGACTGTGGTCCCCAAATTCAGAGCTCTTTTGCTGACCTCACGTGGGGGCAGGTTTGCTTCCAGGCTGGCTGGTCAGATGCGGGCTGTGAACAGGAAGAGCTGTACAAAGTGGAAGAGCAGCTTATTCTAGAAAAACCAGCTCAGCCTGGAGGACAGCGGTGTCCCCACCAGGAGCTGGTGGGAGGCCAACTTCATGCCCAATCTGGGGGGGCAGCAGCTTCAGTGGGGAGATGAGGGCTGGCCCCAGGATCCAGCCTGGGGTTAACTCACGACAAATATTTGTTAATAACCTATTACAACTGGACATAATGGGGCTTGAGAACAGGGCCAAATACCAGATTGGTCCTGGGACCACAGAGCTGGCCAGGGAGAGGGTGCTGGGCAACCGGCGGCTGGAGCGTGGTCCCATACACCAAAAGGTCTCAGGTTCGATCCCTGGTCGGGGCTCGTACAGGAGGCAACTGATCAGTGTTTCTCTCTCCCATCTCTCTCTCCTTTCCTCTAAAAACAAACAATAAAAACTACACACACAACCTCAAGTGAGGATAAATGAATAAATGAATAAATAAGTAAAAGATGTTTGTGAAAACCCACTTCCTTCCATGGCCAAGGCCAAGGGTCAGGCGGTAGAAACTCTCAGAGGCTCTGGGTCTAAAGTCACCTCCTGGGGTTGTGCAGGTGGGGGGCTCCCACAGGTGTGCAAACAGGGTGGCCACCTGTTGCACACTCTACGCCTTCCCTGGGGACTCGGCAAGAGGCCCTGGCAGGGTGGGGCTCAGCTCCCATCAACTGTCACCTCCCTGCCCCCTGGCCTGGCAAACGGTCCGGGGGACACCATCCGTGAGGAGGTGGTTCCAATGTCAAGGAGAAAAGTGAAAGCAAGGCACTGGCTGACATTCAGAGAGCATTTCACTGCCCTTGTCCTTGGAGGCCTTTCTTTAAATTGGGACTAGCAACACGGTCCCCCACGCTCCCCAAATTTCCTAAACTGTTGCCCCAGAAGAGAAACTTCCTTCATTGGACAGAAAAGAGTATTCTAAACATGGCCTCAGAGTTAGTCTGGGCCTACTTCATCCTCTGGGCCAGGGAAAGGGGTGGGTGGCCTTGAGCCACAGAGAGAGGGGTAAGGGAGAGAGGAGAGAGAGGACCGGCCAGGACGGCAGGGCAGGTGGGTGGTGGTGGGGTCCCCCGAGGCCCACAGAGCTCCTGCTGGGCTCGGAAGCTGGCTCCCACCTGGACCCCATCCCCCTCCACCCCACGGAACCAGGTGCCTTGGAGGGATCGTTTTCGCTGCTATGAAGGGCCCTCCCTGTTCCAAGGCTGGTGCCGCCTGGGGCTCACAGCTGCTATTCACCTGCGGGCAGAGATGAAGCTCTTCAGTCCCTGACCACCACCCTCCCCGCAGGGCGGGAACCACCAGAAGGCAGGGTGCCCCGCCTTTCTCAGCCCTGGGCGGCCTCCCCAGGCTCAGGCCGCCCCCGCTGCCTCGGCCTCCGCAGCCCCGACCCTGCCGCGGGAGCCTTTACTGGCCACCCCTGCTCCTGGGAAGGCGGACCGAGAAGGTTGCCTGCTGCGTGGGCCTAGCAGCAGGCCCAGCGCCGCCCCAGTGCTTTCCCTTTGCCCACTGAAGTGTCCCAAGTCATCTTTCTTCTCTTTAATCCTCACCTGAGGACATTTTTTCCATTGCTTTTCAGAGAGAGTGGAAGGGAGGCAGAGATGTGAAAGGGACTCATCAATTGGTTTCCTCCCGCAAGCGGTCTGGGGCCAGGAATTCAGCTGACAACCGAGGTACGTGCCCTTGGTGGGAATCGAACCCAGGACCCTTCAGTCCGAAGGCCGACGCTCTTAACCATTGAGCCAAACTGGCCAGGGCCCAAGTCATCTAATTCCCATTAGAGACCGGGGAGTTAGACAGCTCTGGGAGGGCTCCTCCCTCTCAGCTCCGGTCCCAGGATCTCTGTGGGGACTGGGCAGGTGGCACCGGCCAGCCACCCCTCCCTCTCAGCTCAGTGGCCCAGATTAGAAGAGCGGATTAACTCCAAGGTTAACTAGGGCAGTGCCGCTCAGAACACCGGGTGGAGGTGGAGGAATTCTACGCCTTATGCGAGCGCTGGACCTGTATCTCTGTGTCACTGCTGGTTAACACAGCTGTCTGGGGTTGTCTTTCTTCCAATAACCGTAAACTCCTTCCTGGAACGGGAACTTACAGAGAAAGGCCGACCAACTCGGCATAAGGATGAGCGGCTGAAGGTGGAACACGTTATCTCGTGAGGTAGTGAGTTCCCCAGGGCATTCAAGCAAAGGTGGGACGAGCCCTTTTCAGAGATGTTTCAGAGGGACTCACACATCTAGCCACATGGGCTGCGAGACAACCCCAAAGTCTGTCTCAACACTAAGATTAAATGACGGCAACTGTGCCACCTGCCACCATATTTTATAAATCCCATAGCATTTAGCACCCAGTGAAACTCTCTGAAAAGGAAACAGAAGTAGTGAGTCTATGTAATTAGCAAAATGAAGGAAAAGTAGAAATGAAAAATCTAGAAAATGCTTCCAAAGCAAAACTTCCTATAGCAGAAAAGATTTCAGCTTCCAAACGTGGCTTACGCCTGAGCACCAATAAACCTTCCATTTCTGGGGTGAGGGAAGGGACAGATATTCTGCTTGGACTTCTGTTACAGGCATCCTAAGAACCACTGCCATCACGGCTTGTCGTAGTGTCTAGAATGGGAGGGTCTCCCCTCCACAGGGCTGCGCGGTGTCTGCTCAAGAGCACGAAGGGTGAGGTCGCCTCTGAAGACTTTTGACCTCAGTCTAATCTAGGGCGATATTTGTAATCTTCAGGTCAAAAAGGGGGCTCAATCTTCCTACGCACCTGTCAGCCAGGCTGGGTAGATCTGGAAATTCTTCCAAACCCCGAGCTCCACTCCGGATCCCAGATGATTCAACTAGGACCTGGTGTTTCCGTCCCTCCCAGGCGCCTTCTTGGGGACGGAGGGTGGGCCCAGCAGCGCAGCCCGTGATGCGTGGAAGTCAGCAGATGCACCCAACTCCGAGAGAGATAATTCAGCTCACACACCAAGCTATTAAAAATCTTTATTGCTAATTTTTTTTCTCCAACAGATATATTTTTAGTGGAAATAAGAAGCCACAGCAACACTTCCACTTTTCTTCCTTAGAAGATGAGACAGATCGGGGCAATCACTGTTACAAGACGGGGGCCCGTGACCTTGACGAGGACAGGCTGGGGCAGAGAACACACCACGGGCCAGGACATGGACCCTTATGAGAGCTACAGGTACAGAGAGAGGGGCAACCAGCAACACTGGCATCTACACCTGATAACAGATGTTACAACCTGGGGGAGCGGGACTGCAGGCCACTGAGCTGTGAGTGTGCTTGTGAGTGCGTGTGTGTGCTCACACATGCAAGTGCACACACACTGCTCCCCTGGAGGAAGATGCTCTCCCGTCCCCGTCCCCGTCCCCTGGGGATCAATGGCCTTCGCAGTTAAGGGTCAGCTAACCAGGGCCAGGGGCCCATGCGTGGAAGACAGTGTTTAGGCTGTGCCCCTCAAGTCCTCCTTCTGGGGCCAGACTCAGTACAGCATGAATCTCCCCCTGACCACAGGGCTCTCCCAGGCTCAGGCTAAGGACACACTGACATTCAGCCCTTGTGCTCCATGACAGCCCCAAGCCCCAAGAAGGGGAAATTTGGCTCTGAGAATCTTCTGGCTCTGGGTATGGGGGCAAGAATGGGTGTCTACCTTAGGGGAGGGTGGAGGCTTCCCCTCCCTGAGGCCTGCATCTTCCTCCACCTCCCCACCCAGATGCCACTCCTGTGAGACATGAGGGAAGAGGGCAGGCTGCCTCCAGCGGAAGGGGGAGGGCAGGTGGGAAGACGTGGTGCCTGCAGCCATTCAAAGACTGGGGCTCTGTAAAGTGATTCTTGGGCTGGGTTGAGGGCCAGCCTGGTGGGTCTTCTCAGTGAAGCACTTCATAAATGACACTGTCCCTTCCAGGCTGACACGGAGAGACCCTTCACAAGGCGGTGCAGTGAGAGGCACAGGCCTGAGAGAACCAGGAGTGCTGGCCAGGACCTACTGTCCCAGTGGCAGATACCTTGGGAGCCTGGATGGGGGAGGTCAGGGGTGGGTGTTTGCAGCCAAAGGACTCGTGGGCCTTGTGAGCCAAGCTGGGGTCTTTGTGTGGGTTCTAGATTCCTGGGCAGAAACCTGTGCTACATTGTGGGGTCCCATAGCTGGGAGAGCAGCTCCTGCCCTTTCCAGGAGGAGCCCCCAGATGAGGCCTCAGGAAGCGGATACCGAGGGAATGGAAAGGACAGAGCTGCCTGGCGCAGTGCCTCTGCTCAGCACCGGCAGGCCGGAGGGGCCCGGGCAGTGGCGGAGCAATTCCACCCTCATCCAGGGAAGCCGGCTGGCTGCCAGCTCCTGGAAGTGATGCACATAAATCCTGGCTAATGGCTGGTCATCGCTCAGATCTGGGCTGCTCCTTCAGGACAACACAAACCTCCTGGGGGCCCCATTTTCCAGCTGCAGGTCCTGCTTGGGTTCCTTGAGGTCCCCTTGCTTGTGGAGCCAGGTGTGGTCATTACAGCAAATGCACTTTCCTGGTGGACCCCGGCTGCAGAGGGACTGTGTGCAGCAGAGTGGGGGGAGGCCATGGCAACGGGAGTCACAGGTGAGCCAATGGGAAACCAAACCCACAATCAAATGCAAACACAAACAAAACATGTGAGAGCAGCAAGCTGTGTAATAAATATTGCAAAGCGCACTTGGTTTCTTTCTTTTTTTTCAAGTCAAATATAACAACCAATGTCCCAAACCCTGTTTTCAGCATTCAATAGAGAGAAGCTGTTGCTATCAGCAGAACACCTGCAGCCATTCAAAGAAAAAAACCGTTTCCCATTAGCCAGCCAATCAAAATCCTTTTCCAGTTTGAGCAGCCAATCCAACCTCTTCATGTTCCTAAAAAGTGACCTAAATAAAGCACCAGAGCTCGGAGAGCTTCCTGGGAAGCCATATACCCGAGGCGCAAATTAAAAAAAGAGTCAGAAATAAAAATAAAAGGTTTCTGTTGGTCAAGATTTAAAAATAAAAAGATTTCTTCCTGCAGCCAATCATGAGTCCATCCCTTTAAGCCAATCATAACTGCACCACCGGTGTTTCCCTCGATGCCAGCCCCGCTGAGTGGCCGTGGGGTCGGGTGGGGTGGGTGGGGTGGAGGGGGTGGGGAAGGCGACCTGCTGCCACTTAGCTAGATGAGGTCCACACAGATCTCTTGGCCCTTGCCAGCTTTCAGGATGTTCCAAGGGATTCGTGGCTACTGCCTCCGGTCCTCTGTCTCCGACCTGGAAAACGCCATCACCACGTCCTCTGCACCTGCAGACCAGGGGAAGAGAATTGCTGGATGGGCCTCGGCATTGGGCTGCAACCTGGGACCAGGCAGGGAGGCTGCGGCCCTCAGGTGTTGCGTTCAGTTCACCCTAGCAAGGTGCTGAGTACAAAGCAGTGCCAAGGAAGCCCACCTCCCCTCTAGACCTTCCCTGCAGTCTGGCCAGGGGACATGCCAGCAACCTTGCTGCAGGGCTGCGGGCTGCTGCAGGCTGCCAGGGTGAGGCGCAGGCTTGCTCAAGGCTACACAGCTAAGAGGTGAGTGAGAACCCAGGGCTGGTCCTGGAGCAGGGCTCTGCTCACATCCCTTGCTCCAAAGCCACCAATGCCAGAGGGCCTTCGAAACCTCTCTTTTCTTAAGATTCTTATCTTGACCCCTTTGGAGGACCTTGCTCATTATGATTTCTAGTAGCCACACCTCTTTGCCCAAACCCAACACCTGTTCCAAGGAGCATGACCAGGCCCGGTTCCAGCCTGCAATCAGTCTGGCTCCTCTGGGGACAGATAATGGCCATAATCTTTATTACTGTTGCTTTTAATTGTGGATTTGAGACTCTGGTCCAGGCACTCATGAAATCACTTCCTTTGTCTTGTTTTCCATAAGACAGGCTCTGACATGCAGCCAGAAAAGGCAGGAGGAGGGGAGGGAAAGCACTTGAAATAATGACCTGCCTCTCCCACCCAGAGCTGCTGACCCTGTAGGGCAGGTGAGCTGGACGGCGGGTACCACTGTGCCTCCCAGGCCCTGACCCTCCCCACGTCCTGCCACTTTCTCCCCTATTTCTAAAGGGCAGTTCTTGGTTGTGCCCAGAGCAGTAATAGTCGGCTGCCCGTGGCCTTTCTGACATGCTTCTCTTCTGTACTGACTAGAGGAGCTCTCCTGGGAGGGGACGATGGAACAGCAGGCACACAAAAGCCACCAAAGGGTGAGTGGTGTGGGAGGTGCACAGTGGAGCTTCTGGCCTGTGAAATGGAATAGGGGAGAGGGCAGGATTCCGCCCGCCAGGCATGGTGTTGGCTGCTTCATCCACACCACAGGGCATTCTCTGCTTCCCAATGGCAGTCTCCTGCTGACCTCCTTCCTAACTGTCCTGCCTCGTGGGCAGTGGAGGGGGCACCCTGCTGCAGGTGCTGCAGAAGGAGGGCTGTCCACAAGGGCGGAACACGGCAGAAATGTGCCTCTGGTTTGGCACCAGAGCTCAGGCACTGTGGCCACACACCTGCCTCGATGGGGTCCGAGCAGCTCACCCTGAGGAGGGGAATAACGCTCTGGAAAGGAGCCCAAGTTGTCTGACTCCTGGGGATGGGGGTCCTTTATTGAGAAGCCCTGCAAGTCCTCCCATCTTCTCAGGGACATTCTGTTCTCATCTTAGTCCCAGGACCACACATCACTGCAGGCAGAATTTTCCTAGCAACCACTGAATCCAGGATTACATCATACCCTGCATGGCAGCTGAGCTGGTTACCTAACAGATGCTGCTTTTCCCTAGTGCCGCCTCCCAGCTCGCTAATCAGTGGGGGGCTAGAGGGAGACCAGGCAAGGGGACTTGTCAGCACAGGATGCCTGGCTGCAATGAGCAGTGGCAGACCATGCGCTCTTTCCATGCCTGCCTCAGGGGCTTTCTCACAGGGACCTTGCGCCTCTGTACTGAGCTGCAGTCACAGAAATAGCACTGGCTGCTCCAGGAGGGAATGGAGAGTTGCAGAGGGAATGGACACTGGCTTCTTGGAGAAGCCCAGACCCAGGGACCAGGGCTTCTGACACCACAGCTACCTGGTGTGTGGACCCAGGCTGCACTGTGAGAGATGGGAAAGGAAGGAACCTTCTCAAGGTCACACAAGGACTCCAGTGACTATTTAACAGGACACCTGAAGCAGAGGATTTGCTAGAGTCCCGCCGGTGCCACAGTGCCAGCTGGGTGCCCCATCCCTGGTCAGGGTGGGGAAGGCTGGGAATCTGCGGCTCTCATTTACAGAGCCGCCCACTCGCTGCGGGAGCCACTCGCGGAAAGCGCCTGCAGAGCTGCTCCCATCCCAGGCCATTCTGCTCCTAAAGGACCATGCTGTTTTCCAGGCCTCACCACAGGGACCTGCTTTCCTTTGGGACCCAAAAGGGAGTAGGCTCTTCCACAGCATTCTCTGACCTACCCTTACCACCAGCTGGTCTGGCACCCATCACTCAACAAGGGCCTGTCCCTGAACCCAAAAGGCCTCTAGATGAGGATGTGCTTTCCCTCTCCTTTTCTCCAAGGAATTTGGGCCAGTTACCTAACAGGGAGGGTGAGCTGCTCAGTTAGTTACCATGATTCCAGCTACTAGAGCTTTAGAGCCAGGAAGGAGCTCAGAGAATGGTCACCACAGTCCCCCTCCTTTAAAGGCCAGCATGTGGTGTCTTCCTTGGGTGCTCTCACTGTCATGGAATCATGGGGCTCAGAGCAGGAAGACACTGCAAAGAAGCTAGCAGGCCCAGCCCACTGCCTTCAGGCGATGAGCCGGGTTTCCTGTCCTCTTTTACAGATGAGGCGGTGTCCACCGATTTGGTACTTCTGCCAACACCGTCTGGACTCGGGCTCATAGCTCCTGTTCGCCCCTTCCCGCCAGATGTGAGTGAGTACAGGAGGGGAGAAGCTGATCGGTCTCTCCTGTCCCATACTCTCTAACACATTAAGACAAAAACAGCCAGAACCAAAGACATCACAAGAAAAAAGAACTGCAGACCAGTATCTTTTATGAATATACAGATTCACAATACCTGTGATATGTAAAAACACTAAAAAATACTAGCAAACTGAAAAAAGCAACACATAAAAATAATTACATACTCTGACCAATGAGGTTATCTCAGGAATGCAAGGTTGGTTTAACATCAGAAAATCAGTTAGTGAATAGAAAAAAGGAAAAAGCCGATATAATCACCCGAATCGACGCAGAAACGCGCCTGATAAAACCCAGCACCTCCCCACGACAAACACATCCAGCACACAGGACAGAAGGAACTTCTTCAGTCTGACACAGGGCATTTGCTAAAACCCACAGCTGTTATCGTATTTAATGATGAGACTGGAAGCTCTTCCCCTTCAAGGTTAGGAACAAGGAAGGACGTCTGTACTCTTACCTCTTCTATTTGATATTGTGCTAAAGGCTCTATCCAGGGCAATCAGGCAAGAAAAAGAAATAAAAGGCATCCCAATTGGACAGGAAGAAGAACTACATTTGTAGATAACATAGATCTTAAATACAGAAAATCCTAAGGAATCCACTAAAAAACTATTAGAACTAATAAATAAGTTAAAGTTACAGGATATAGGATCAATATACAAAAATCATACACTAGCAATGAACGATCTGAAAATAAAATTAAGAAAACAATTTCATTTACAATAGCATAAAAACAATAAAATTATTAGGAATAAATTTAACAAATGAATACAAAATTTGCACTCTAAAACATATAAAACATCATTGTTCAAAACATCATGAAAGGAGTTCAAAACAATCCCTATCAAAATCCTAGTTATACAGGATGAATCATTATTTTATAGACAAGGAACCCATAAGCTCAGGGAAATAAAGCAACTTGGTGAATCAGAGGCAGAGGGTGGGCTGGACACAGATTCTATGTCCATGCCTTCACCGCTACGACACTTGCCATTTCCTCTCAGGAGAAGGGATAACTGACCTGCCCAGTCACTCAGAGCACTGTTGGCTCAGACCTCCTGGCAGAGACTGGACCAATCCACCCGTCCCTGTCAGAATGGAACCAAGACCCAGGATTTAAAAAGCAACATCAAAGCAGCGCTAGGGTGCCTTGGAGAAAATTCAACATGGAACCCAGAACGCCACCCTGAGAGTATCCCCGGCCCTAGATGCCTGTCCCTTCCCCGCCCCCTGCCCTGGCCTGCTGCCTGCCAGACTCCTCCCTAGTCCTATGGCTCACCTGCTATGGAAAGCAGGGCCAAGGTGCTGGTGAGGGCACAGCTCTGCCCAAGGGCAGGGTACCCAGCAGGCCATCCCAGCCCACGCCCAATGCCAGCTTTGCCACTTTAACAGACCAGTCAAGTGACTGGGGAGAGAAAAATGACAAATATGCAGGAGCTTATAAAAGGGAGACTGCCCCCAGTCGGGGGCGGGAGACAGACAATAGGGTCACTGGTCTGTTTGCAAGCTCAGGATGAATTCACAACAGCAGCATCAAAAGCCCAGAACAGGCTCCACACACCAACACCACGCTGGGCCCACAGCCCGCTGGCTGAAGGGAATCTACACGTCACCATCAGGAGGCCTGGCTCACCACAGTGTGCTGAGGCGCAGGAGGCAGTGTGGTTTGGAGAAAGCCCCCAAGACACTCAGACACAACCCCCAATGCCTGGAGAGTCACTCTCGACATTTGAGGCTCTAAGTTAAAGTCTTTCAAAGGTCTTTTCATCAACACGCTAGGCACCTTGATCTGTTTCCGGAATTGTCAGAACATACCCCTATCGGCCACATGGTTACAGCTGGTCAGTGACGGTGGGTGAAAAAGAACAGAAGAGGTACTCGAAGGCGGCCGCAACCCTGAGGCTGGAGGGTGGAGTGAGAGTACTCACGGCCTCTCGTTCTTAGACCTGGCCAGGGAAACCCTAGTGGAGCCCCTCGCCCTTTCCTAGGCGTTCAGAACTCAGTCCTGGAAAAGCACAGACCCTGAGCTCGCAGAGAGCTGGGCTCAGGCCCCAGAGCAGTCCAGGACAGCTCCCAACACCATCCTCCCTCTCCAGGAGGGACCCTGCAGAGGGACCAGGTGAGGAAGGAAGGGACAGGCCTCCCAGCCATCTGTGACAGTGCAGTTCCTGCCATTCCACCAAAGCAGCAGGCTGCAGGGGGACAAATCCCAGAGCTCTTCCAGCTCCGGATCCTGCAAAGCCCAGCTCAGAGCTGGCACACAAAGGTGGTCAAAGAGAGAAAATAACCCTGAGGGCAAACCCTAGCCAAGAAATTGACACAAGGTACAAAATGTTGGGTTCAGCTCCCAAAGGTGTCCAGCCCTGGGCCCCACAGTCCAGGACACAGCCCTGTACAGATGTCACCAGAGAAAAGGGGCTACTCCCAGCCATAGGACGGGGCTCCCACATCACCCAATTTGGAGCCATAGACTCCTCCAAGCCCAGCCCCCTGCAACCATGCACTCTGGAACCTCTCTGAGACCCCAGCACCCCCACTGGCCAGGGCTTCCCAGGACTACTCCAGGGTCAGACTTGGTGGGACAGGGATCTCTTGACCTCCTGACCTCCTAAGGGGCCTAACACCTTCCTAATGAGGGTAAACCACTGGGGCCTGAAAACTCAGAAATACAACCCTGAAACCCCACTCTCCAAATTCCCACACTGCTGGAGGTGGGAGACAGTGCAGGATGTTAACTTTGGCTAAGAGCTTCAAAGCCATCCAGGGGTCCAGGGAATCCGACCTGCCAGACCCGGGCCACCCTCCATGCACAGTCATACGCTCCCGAAGCCTGTCCCCTTCTCTGATCATAGGACTTTTGGTTGTGGTACCTCTTCGCCCAATGACCTCATTGTCTTGCTGTCAGTACCAACTAGTCTGCCACCCGGCTGCTCAACACTGCAGCGGCTCAGCTACCAGCTCTGGGGAGATGAGCCAGGTAGCAAGGCTCCTGGAAAAACAGGCCTCAGACGCTCCTCCAAGGGGGAAAGTTTCCGCAGGGATGAGGCTCACGCAGCACCCTGGACTAGGCTCCCAGACAAACTCCGACCGGCTGGGCGGCGCTCACTGTTTTCAGCAACCGCAGCGTAGGAGCCCGGGGGGTTCTATACATCTCGGCTCTGATGCCCGAAGTTCCCAGGGGACAGCTTTTACCAGAGACAGCAAGACTGGTTGCCATGGGGACAGCAGCCCTGATCCACCAAGGTCTCAGCAGCCAAAGCAGGCTCCAGGCTTGGTGGCACCTACCGGGCTCCCAGCTGACAACCCATCACCAGGCACCCAGGGGGCCAGGACGTGGGGCACGTTGGCTGAGCATGAAGCCGGCTCCCATCAGGGGTGCTGGGCCTCATGACCAGCCCTTGAGGGCTCTCCCCGAGCTTGGGCTGCCTCTGTGGACTCTGGAACCCTGGCGCCCAGTTCTGGGCCTGACCCTGCCTATTTGTGTGATGCAGGGTGAGTCCCTGCACATCCACCTCCATTTCTTCATCTGTAAAACGTGATGGATGGCACCTATCCTGCCCACCTGAGCAGCCAGGATAATGCCCACAGCACAGAGCATCACCAACAGCATTCTGTGGGGTCACAACTCACGTTCTACCATGCTGGCTCTTCTACTAGTCCAGACCCGCTCCCCCAAATCCACCCGCTCTGGTCCAGACCCGCTCCCCCAAGTCCACATGCTCTAGTCCCAGACCTGCTCTCCCAAGTCCACCTGCTCTAGTCCCAGACCCGCTCCCCCAAGTCCATATGCTCTAGTCCCAGACCCGCTCCCCCAAGTCCACATGCTCTAGTCCCAGACCTGCTCTCCCAAGTCCACCTGCTCTAGTCCCAGACCCGCTCTCCCAAGTCCATATGCTCTAGTCCCAGACCCGCTCTCCCAAGTCCACCCGCTCTGGTCCAGACCCGCTCCCCCAAATCCACCCGCTCTGGTCCAGACCCGCTCTCCCAAGTCCACCTGCTCTAGTCCCAGACCCGCTCCCCCAAGTCCACATGCTCTAGTCCAAGACCTGCTCTCCCAAGTCCACCTGCTCTAGTCCCAGACCCGCTCCCCCAAGTCCACATGCTCTAGTCCCAGACCCGCTCTCCCAAGTCCACCCGCTCTGGTCCAGACCCGCTCCCCCAAATCCACCCGCTCTGGTCCAGACCCGCTCTCCCAAGTCCACCTGCTCTAGTCCCAGACCCGCTCCCCCAAGTCCACATGCTCTAGTCCAAGACCTGCTCTCCCAAGTCCACCTGCTCTAGTCCCAGACCCGCTCCCCCAAGTCCACATGCTCTAGTCCCAGACCCGCTCTCCCAAGTCCACCTGCTCTAGTCCCAGACCCGCTCCCCCAAGTCCACATGCTCTAGTCCCAGACCCGCTCCCCCAAGTCCACATGCTCTAGTCCCAGACCCGCTCTTCCAAGTCCACCTGCTCTAGTCCCAGACTTGCTCTCCCAAGTCCACCTGCTCTAGTCCCAGACCGGCTCCCCCAAGTCCATATGCTCTAGTCCCAGACCCGCTCCCCCAAGTCCACATGCTCTAGTCCCAGACCTGCTCTCCCAAGTCCACCTGCTCTAGTCCCAGACCCGCTCTCCCAAGTCCACCCGCTCTGGTCCAGACCCACTCCCCCAAATCTACCCGCTCTGGTCCAGACCCGCTCTCCCAAGTCCACCTGCTCTAGTCCCAGGCCCGCTCTCCCAAGTCTACCTGCTCTAGTCCCAGACCCATTCCCCCAAATCCACCCGCTCTGGTCCAGACCCGCTCTCCCAAGTCCACCTGCTCTAGTCCAAGACCTGCTCCCCCAAGTCCATATGCTCTAGTCCCAGACCGGCTCCCCCAAGTCCATATGCTCTAGTCCCAGACCCGCTCTCCCAAGTCCACCTGCTCTAGTCCCAGACCCGCTCCCCCAAGTCCACATGCTCTAGTTCCAGACCCACTCCCCAAACCCACATCGCTCCTGCCCACCCTCCACACCCCGAGCCCAACACACACCCTCCCTCTGGAGGAGTCTGTCTTCCCAGGTGAGTGAGGTGCCCATTTCCCTCACTTTAATCCTTTGGTTTCCCAAAATGTCAGATCTCCTAGACCAAGAGCTTTGTTGTGCAGGAAATGGACAGAATCTGGGAGTGGGTGGGTCCCTCCAGGGGTCAGGAATGACCAGGTCTTCAAAGCCCTGGCATGTCCTCAAATTCTAACAGACATCAGAATCACCTGGAGGGCTATTTCAAATGCAGATTCCTGGGCCCATCTGTCTAATTCAGTAGGACTGGGGTGGGGCCTGGGTGACTCCAGTGTGGCAGCCTGTGGCCCATGCTCTGAGAACTCAACTCTATAGACTGTCCCTTGATCTTCTCCCCCCTGAGCTGTTGTCCCTTCTTGGCCAACATTCTAAAGGGAGACGTCTGTCCTCCTGCTTCTACTCCCTCGATTCTCACTCCCTGGCTCACAGCAATCTGACTTCCAGCCGGGACTCCATAGAAACTGGGAAAAGTCACCACTGACCCCTTATTTACAAGCCCAGGGACCCCTGACAGTGACCCTGCTGACCCTCTCCTCCTCCCAGAGCTCCCTTGGGTCCTCCCACTGTCCTCCGTGCTGTGTTCACTGAGTTCCCCTTGCCTTCCTCCTGTCTACATTCCCTGGACAACCTCACCTGACCCCATGACTCACCCACACCCAAACCCAGGCCTCTATCTGCTCTGACCCTGCTCCCACCCCCTTCTGAACACCCACAGGCCCCTCCCACTCAGAGCTCCCCTCCCTGTCTCATCCACTAGAACCTTGGTCTCAAATCCCACCCCCACCTATCCACCCAGCCTGCAGGTTCATGGTCCTAAGTGTCCTGCCTCTGAAATGCACGTGCATCACCTTGCACCTGCCATCACTGTGACCCTCCAGCTGTCTTCCTGACTTACCTCTGCCCCATAACTGTTGCCCAGCGCTCACCCTCAATGGATGACAACCGGCCTGTTATCTCCCCTCTAGGTCCATGGTGGCCCCTTGCAGTCCTCAGAATAAACTCGGTCCTGAGTCCATTTGCCTTTCCGGCCACTTATCACCCACCTGGCAACCACCACACCAGTGTCTTAGGGGGACATGTACACACTCAATACTTGCACATGCTGGGCAGGCACCAGGGGCTCCCTCGGCCTGTGACATCCTCCCCCACCCAGGTTTCCCACACCCACACTCCCACACATCCTTCCAGCCCAGCCAAACAGCACCTCTTCTCTGTGGCTTCCTAGGTGAGGCTCCCTTCTCTCGGGACTAGTCGCCCTGTGATCTGTGTGCCCAAAGTTCTTCACACATTTGTTCTTGCGGCTGCCCTGCCAGACCAGCAGCTCGAGGGCGGGGGCTGTCATCTGGCACCATGCCTGGCACGGATCCGGGGGCTGATGTGAGTGAAAGTGTCCCATTGCTGGGAGAGTGGCCCCTTGGTGATCGTGTCCATGGCAGAGGCCGGCCTCTTACAGGGTGTCTGGAGGTTAATTAGAGTTGCACAAGGGCTTTGTTCTCATTTTTAAGCAAGAGACCCTGTGACACTGGCAAAGGAAGGGTCCAGCAGCCCTTCACAGGCCCAAACCAGAGTGCAGAATTGAGCAACTGGCCTGCATTTCAGTGCATTCCTTAGCCTTCTTGGATTTTTTTATTCTCCTGTAACACAAGTTACCACATACCAAGTGCTTCTGGTTGGTTTTTCAGATGGATTCAATGCATATGTGATTTTTTGGTTCAATTTTATTATTAGGTTACAGGTAATTCTCATGTAAGTGTTGATTAAAGTTAAAGAAGATTAGCTTCCCACTCCATAGAGTGGCATTCTCCCAGGGCCTGACTGTAATTTCAGTCCAGAGTTTGTTACCATGTGGAGCCTCTGGGAGATGCCTCGGTCCACACAGGGATCCAGCCAAGCCCAGCTCTGTGCCCGAGGCCGGACTACGGGTGAACACAGCACGGACCCTGGCCCCATGGGGCTCCTGACACAATGTGTTAGTCACAGTACCATAAGGGAGACACAGCTCAGGAGCCAGAGGAAGAGCAGCAACAACCCGAAAGGGGCAGGGAGGGCTGCACGGAGGAAGTGAGAGAGCGGAGGCTGCGAGGGTGTGCGAGAAGATTCCAGGAAGAATGCTGGCTGTAAAAGCAGATGGCGTCAGCGCCTCCACTGAGGTCTGCTGGGAGGGCCAGGTGCTATGGAAAGGGTGGGCCCACTCCCTTGGAGCTGCTGCTCCTGCTGGTTTGCCCATGACCACAGCTCCTTTACCAAGGTTCAGTGTAACCCTGAGACCAAATGACCTATTTTAGGTTCTCTGGCAGCATGCCCTGAGCCAGCAGCCTTGGCTTCTGGATTCCGAGGGGGAAAGCCAGCAGAGCCCTGAGACAGCCCAGCTGGCTCCAGGCTAGGGACCTTCCCTGGAAAGTCTCTTGCAGAAAGAACGTGATCAGACAGAGCCTGGAACAGGCCTGAGGCGCCACCATGCCAGCACCACTGCTCCCAGGGCCAAGGAAGGGGGAAAAGATAGGCAAGAGCTTCCTTAGCAAAATGGGCAGTGCCTATACAGGGTTCCTTACAGCCCCAGGGCACCTGGACAAGGGCCTATACAAAGCACCACACCAGGATGCCAGTTCTGCAGGCAACTGGCTACAAAAGGGCCTTTGCAAAGCGCACTGGGGGCCTGGGATGGGCACTCGCTGGGGCCCTGTTCCCTGCCCAGTGCTGAGGCAGGAAGAGACTGGAGCTTGGAGAACCAGCACGTTCAAGGGCACTGCAGGGCCCTGAACAACAAAGCAGTAGAAACCTCTTCCAAATTTTTTCTGTGCCCTTCTGCAATACCATGGTAACTGCCTAGATCACATCTGTTTCTCAGGTAAATCACTGCCCTGCTTAAAAATGCATATGGCCTGTAAGGCACTCCTAGAATTCATCCTAAAATAAAGGAAGATTTATACATAAGGATATTCAACATGCGGCACACCCTGGACCTGCGCTGACAAGCTCTATGGTCTTGAGCTTGTCACTTAACCTCTCCAGCCTGTTGTTCCATTTTGAAAGTGGAGCCTGTGACAGCACCTGCCTCACAGGCCTACGGTGAGGATTCACTGCGAAAATCCTTGACAAGAACCCCAGCTCAGGGGAGGACCTCACTAAGTGTTTGCTGTTACTATGATTAGTAGCAAAAGTGAGAAAACAACTGTCCAACAGTAAAGGATTGGTCAAAAAAATATGGCACAGCCATATGGCTGCATAGTATGCAATTGCTAAAATGTTTTCTTGAAAATTGTTTAAGAACATTGTAAAGTTATCATAAGTAAAAAAAAGGGATGTTAAAATGGATAGTAAAATGTTTATAGTATATGGTCCCAACTTTATGATGGAAACAGATGCATAATTTTAAAAGGCTGACAGGAAATTTGACAAAAGGTAATGGTGATTACAGCTTACATAGGATTTAATCCTGTAAGGAATCCTGTAATAGGGTTCAATCCTTTAAGCTTTTCAGCTGTTTCTAGCTTTCCGTGCTTTTCTACAATGACTATGCATTATTTTATAGCCAGTGAATGTTACAGAGAAAGGAGCGCTGGCAATAATAAAGGAGTGAACTCAGCACTCTGTCTCGCCTGCCTTGGAAGCTACAGCTGGGCCTCCTCAACAAGGCGACCTTCCCAGAGAGGTATTGATTTCCTCTGGTTCAAAGTCAGTTCTGCCTGACTGTCAGATCTGCTCGGCTACCCTCAGGGACCAGGAGACAGTGTGCAGAGAACTGGCTCCATGTTTCTGCCTTTCTGAGGGACTATGGGCTCCCAGCCCCACAAACACGAGGAGGGAAGCCACGGTCCCAAGCTCAAGGAGCTCAGAGTTGGTCAGGAGGCAGACCAGGAGACAGTGTGGGGAGCAGCACAGCCGAGGTACATGCGTGATGGAAATTACAGGAAGGCCTGGCCTGCAGGAGGCAGGGAGAGAGTGGGGGTCAGGGCCAGGCTCCTGGCAGCCAAGAGGCAAATGCAGAGGCAAAAGGTGTGAATATTCATGGTCTGAGACAGGAGCTAAGAGCCATTCACTGTGGCTGTTGCTGGTGCGTGAGGTCATGGTTTCACAGGTAGGCAGGGGGTCTTGCTTGTCATGCTGACGGGGCTAGACTTCATCCTCAGGCAGTAGAGGCTACTGAAAGGTTTTAAGTGGAGGAGAGACCTGCTGACATGTCCTTCAAATATCCCTCTGGCTACAGGGTAGAAAGTGCACTTCGGGGGGCAAGTGAGAAGTCAAGATGCCAGTTAGGAGCTGTGTGCAATAACTGAGACAAAAATTAGTACAGGCTAAGACCAAAATGGATCAAACCAAGATGAAGACAAAGCGGATATGAGCAGCATCAAGGTGGAAGAATCAAAGGAGTTGGTAACTTCCGAGATACTTGGGGAAGAGGGGAGGACACTGGGTATGTGGGTGGCACATTTGTCATGACAGAGAATACAGGCGGGGGAAGTTATGAATCTGAATCTGCCAAGTGTGGGATGTGTGGTGAGATGGTCAGTAGGGACCTGCACATAGAGTTCTGGGGTCATCAGAGGGGTCTGGGCTGAGGATGAGTGTCTTTGGAAGCCACTGGAGCGTATGCGAGCTCCCAGAGTCAAGAGGACCAGCATGGCGAAGGGAAAGAGGGGGCTCACAGGGGGGATGAGCAGAGAGAGGTAGAAAATTGGGGAGGGGGAGAGAGGGGAAGAGAGAGAGGTAACATGGAAGACAGGGAGGAAAAGCAGGGCTTCTAGAAGGAGACTGCCATAGGTGGTCTCAGACCAGCAGAGGTCAGGCATGTCCATCGTTCAGTTCAGTACTGGGGGCTACTGGGCCCTCTGCTGGAACCATTTAGTGAGCCCCTCAGGTTCAGGCCCCTGCTCCAGGGTCTCCAGCAGATACAGGCCACAACTTCACTAAGGGAAGAAGGGGAATGGGGGAGGCTGGGAGGCCTGGGTGCAGGGTGAGGGGCCAGATCACAGTGGGAGAGGAATGCCTAGCCCACTCTCCTCCCTGGGTCTAGGGAGTGCAAGCAGTGCCCCTGGTACCAGCCCTCTCCAGGCCCAAAGAAGAAGCATGTTTGGGTATAAAGATTGTGGGCAGGACCCCAGTACCAATGCCAAGCACAGATCCATGGGTGGGGTGGCCTCAGGCCCCCTACCGAGGGGAGCTGGAACAGCAGTAGGCTGCAGAGACCCAAGGAGGGGAGCATGGGGTATTTGCTGAGAGACAGTGCCACCTCGTGGCAGGAGGCACTCACACCAGGCTTCTGCTCCTAGACCTTTGGGGGTCTTTCAGGCTGGGGTCCCCTGCACTGGAAGCAGTGAGCCAGGGCTTTTGCCACCTGGGCAGCACTGGAGCCTTTTACAGCAGCATGCCCTGTGGCATCAGCTGAGGTTGTCTCTACCAACAGAGAAGGTAGGCAGACTAGAATTTTAGCCATAGCCATTTGGTGCCAGGCAAGGGCAAAAATGTAAGGTCCTGCTGGCAGGCTTGTACCAGCACAGAGGGAGAGACTGGACAGGTTGCTGTTTGGCTGCTATTGCGTGTTTGTCTGTGGTGTCTTTAGGCACACAGAGAAATAACAGCATGCTCGTGAAGCTCTTCCAGGCACAGCCACCCTCCTGTCTCCAACTCATGGTCCACAGGAATTCTGGGCTTCTGCAGTGCATGCTTCCCTGGAGGCTCGGGTTGGAGGTGAGGGGCCACCTGCAGGACACCCAGCAGCAGAGGACCACTCCTACCACCAGCCTTCCCAGAGATTCTCCCCTGGCTCCAGGTTCATCTCCAAGGAGCCTGCTTCTTGGAGATAGAGGTGTCCCCTGGATGCCCCACACTCAGAAGGGCCCAGATTCTGGGGACCACATGGTCACACCCACACGCCTATGATCCACTCCTGACTGCTCAGCAGTTTCAGGCCAGGTGAGGTCACCGTGACCCCCTTAAGCGACACAACAGAGCTCATTTTTATTCTCAATTGTTGGTTTGGCTGAGTGAGATAAAGCGTTCTCTTAAAAATACTTATTTAAACTTTCCTTATTACAAAAGAAATGTGTGTGCCATGTTAAAAACTAGTTTTACAAAAATGCATGACTTGGAAAGTGGAAGTCCCTTATATAGTTTTACCTTCTTTCAAAATTTTCTATTAACAGCCTGGTGTACTTTCAGCTTTTTTCCTATACATGTGCACTGTGAGTGTGGGGGAGGAATGCGTGTATTGCTTCCTATACTGGCAGCTCTACAGCTTAGCTTGACTTTTCCAGTAAGAGCATCCTACTAGAGGTGCTCTTACCACCCAGTTCAAATTCAGGTTAACTCAGTGACCCAAGACCAGGGCGGGAGGCAAGGTAAGGTCCAGGGACTCAGATATGTGAGCACTGGGGAGATGGACCCATGCTGGAAACCCCGATCAGCCTGGAAGAGAAGCGCACTCCCAGAAAACACATGCAAGGAGGCCAGGGCAGACTCCACACCCCTCACCTCCCTCCCAGCTCCGCCAGCAGCACAGTCGGTACAGAACAGGCTGCCATGTGAGTGTGGCCCAGGCAAGCTGTACGAGACAAGTGGCTGTCCCAGGGAGCTGCCCGAGCCACTGGGACGTCCTGTACGTTTCTGCTGAGTTAGGTGCACAGGCCGTGTCACACCCAGCGTCAGAGCTTGGGAACTGGGCCCTGCGCCAGGGCAGAGCCCTGTGACATCCAGGACAACAAGGGCAACTTCAGCCCCGTGGGCCAGACCTGCTCTTCCCCATGGCCTCATGGGTGGGCAAATGCACCCCTCGGCACTCCGCTTATGGAACCCCTCACATCAGGCATGTCACACTATTTTATGGCCAATAATCCAAACTAAGAGTAATAAGAAAAACAAAATAAATAACTAGAAGGAGATGCTGGTCAGGATTCTGAGCTACAGGGTCAGGATAAGCCTTCCAGAAAGGAGGATCCTGTCGATACCCAGCAGCCTCCTGCTGTCCCAGGACAGGCAGTGATGAACCCAGTTCCCAGATCCAGAATCGGGCTGCACATTTGCACCCTGGGCCCCCTGGTAATTGGCTGCATGACCAAGGCAGTAACTTGTTGCTTCTGAACCCGCTCCCTTGCTGGTTAGTGGAAATAATACAAACAGCAGCTACAATTAAATGAAATGACATGTATCAAGCACTTAGCACACACCTACTAGACAATATACTCGAATGTCACCCACTATCATTATTATGATTGGCTGAGGGCACCCAAAAAAGAAATAACTCCCGAGGGCACACAGAACTTCCAGGGCCTTTGGGGCCTCCCCTCTGGACACAGCCAGGAACACCCCAGCCACTGTGTAGCTGCACCCAGGCCAGGTCCTAGCACACAGGGGCAGTTTTGCTCCCCCTGAACAGGGTGCTGGGTGGGCAGGGGCCAGGCCAAAGGTTGAGAATGCAACAATTAGAGCCTCTGCAGTGACAGGGGCGCCCAGAAACCTCCACTTCTTGCCTTCCCCAGGCCTAAAAAGGGATCCCACTGGGCTAAGACCAGGCATGAGGCCCCCAGGGCTCCTTGGCTAGATGCAGTGGCCGCCTGGGGCTCAGCTCTGTGGGTAGGAGGGAGCTGTGGTCCCTCCTTGTCTCTCATGGACACCTATCTAGGAGGGCTGCTTTCTGAAGGAACCACACAGGTGCCCCTGGGAAGGGCATGGCCGGCAGCCCCGACCCTTGACTCACCCTGGTCGATGGAGTGCTGTGGCAGCTGGCTGAGCTGGCTGTTGACCACCCCCGCATAGGTGCGCAGGAACTCCTCCTCACTGGCCGTCAGCTGTAAGGGCGAGAGAACTGCAGGTGAGGGTGGACCATCACTTCTGAAGGCACCTGCCCAGGCCTGCTTGATCCCCAAGAGGTGCCTCTTCATTTGCTTCCTAGAGATTTGACCCCTCAGTTCCAGAGTGAGCAACCCCTCCCACCCCTGGAACGTGGTCCACAGGGCCTTGCCCCTCAGAGCAGACCTGAGACTGGGCTCTAGGGCAGTGCAGGGACAGTAGGAAGACACAGGCCCTGCTTGGAGAAATGCCCTGCACATCTGCTGCCCTCTCAGTGCCTGTTCCGCCCAGTGCCCCTCAAACGCTCCCTGGGAGAGGAGACTTAGGGCTAGGAGAGGGGAGGAAAGGAGGTCGGGAATTAGAACTCTCCCTACCTGGCCCCAGCCTGGCCCAGAGGGCAGACTGCCCCGGCAGTGGCCTGGAACTGGACCAGCCGCAGAGCCAAACCACAGGCTCAGCATCCCCCTCCCTGACCATGGTTGCACAGGTGGTGGCTACAGCCTCTGCTCTGCCTGCACCAGGCGCCCTCCCTGGGGGCTGTGGCTGGACACCCCACAGGCACTCACGTTTGATCCCATCTTCCTCAGCATGAGCAGCACCCGGACCTTCTGCTGAATGTACATCTCCTCCGGACTCTTTGCCGGAGCCCCCTCGCGGTTCATCCCCTGGCCAGCTCTGGTGACTGCTGGAGAGTGAAGAGAAGCACAAGGGGGTGTCAGGATGGGACATACCCAGATACAGACAGGGAGCTTGGTGGGAGTTGTCAGGCAGCCCACTATTCTGCAGCGCCTCGTTTCTGAGAGCCCCAAGTGGGTGGTGAGTTGCCTGTTCCCCCTTGACCCCACTGTCCCCAACCAGACTGGGCAGTTCCACCTGGAGTGGGCACTGGTGGCCCCTGTGTGTGCAGAGCTGTTGGGCCCAGGGAGACTATGCTGACCTAGACTTCTGGCCAGCTCCACTTTCTGGCCACCCCCTCAGCAAGGCTCCTACTATGAGCCACAAGAGATGTGCTATATGACCCCACAGTATCCCAGGTTTTCAAAGCAAGAAACCCCTACAAGGAGCAAAAGTGGCACAACCAGAGGCAGTTGGTCAGGCCTTTGCTGGAGAAACTGATCAGTACCCAGCCCCCAAACCCCAAGGCAGTTCCCTCAGGCAAAGCCCCTGATGAGTTCAAGAGGCCAGCTCCCGGGCTGGGCTCCAAAGAGTCCCTCAATGGGGACAGGCGGGCCCAGGGCTGTAGGACACAAGACCCACCCAGGCTCAGTGCCAATGCCCTCACAGGCCCACCCCACCTGTCAGAGAGCAGCTCCTGCAGGCAGCAGCTGTGTTCAGGTGCAACAGGGACCTGACCTGCAGAAAGGTCCCAGGAGAGAAGTCTCAGGGTTTCCCCTCCGGAAGGAGCAGCTAGAGAGGAAGCCAGGCGTGGAGGGGTTTAGATTACATATTTGTAACTCCTGGATGAGTCAGAAATAACGCAGCAGCTGGTGGGGGTGGAGCCTCAGCAGCCCTAGTGCCAAAGAGCTGCGCTCGCTTGAAGGACCAAGAGCACTGGGCTGGTGGGTCAAGAACACTCCTCACACCATCCATCCCTCGGGGCTTGCAAGCCCTGGACCAGTAGGCTCTCCCAGGCTGGGTGGCTCTTTTGGGGAGGGAGGCTCTCGGTGCAAAGGGTGGACTCAGAGATGTGCCAGAGCCCTGAATAGCAGCTTCCCTGGAGGTCCCCTGTCAACTGCTCAGTCCCCATAACCTAACAGGGGCCCTAGCCCTAAAAGCCCACACAATAGGCCAGAAAGCTGACCAGCTGGGGCTTAAGTAGCAGCTATTTGCCCCATATGACATGATCCCCTTTCAGGGACTTCCCTTCTGCCACTAAAGCCCCAGGCTCCTGAGTCTACTGTCTACCCGGCTTCCACCTCCTCTGGGTGCAGAAAAGGCTGTAACTAATAACCAGTACCTGGGAAAGAACAGTACCTGGGAAAGAGCATCTCTGATGGGAGGCAGCCCTCTGCCACCCCCGAGGCCAGGTGTGTAGAGTGCAGGGAGCAACCATAACTTCCCAGTACAGCTGAGTGGGAAACTGGGCTCTGGGATTTCACTTGTCACACTGACCCCTTCTCATTGCCTTCCACTCCACCACCCCACCAGCATGATCCTTAAAAAAAGCCTGAACAGATGACACCACTCCCAGTTCACCCTACCCCCAATGCATGCACAGTCTTTGCCAGAACCCCAGGAGGCCCGCAAGGTTGGCCTGGCCCCCCTCTCCTCTCTCCTCCCCTTGCCGCTCTGCCTTCCTGGCCCCAGTCTGTTTCTAGAACAAGCCAAGGAGCTCTTTTCCCCAGCAGCCTTTGCACTGTGTCCCTGGGGCCTGGAACTGGATTCTTTGCATCCTTCATCTCACTCAGACGTCTTCCCGGGAAGCCTTTCCTGCAGCACAGCCAAAGCAGGGTCTGTGCCCCTCTGCAGCCCTTTCAGTTACGTAGCCCTGCGTTGTCCCAATTTTATGAAGGCACCTTGTTGGAGCACTTGCTTTTGTCTCTTCCCAGCCTGACCAGGAAACATATGCTTTGCTTTCCTGCCACCCAGCACCATGCATGGCCGGTGCTAGGAATACAGCCCAGTGGCTGAATGCAGTATGGAGATTAGCCTGTGGTAGCCAAGCTTCCCCATCCCTACAACACCCACGCCAATTTAGGGCCAAATGTCATCGTGTTGAAAGAGACCAAAATACCTAATCCAGTCTCCAGAACCACACTGAGCTTTTCCAAAGGACTCTTGTTCCTGAGTAGTTTGTGTGCAGTGGGCTACTGCGTACTCCAAGGACACCTAAAATGCTCCAAGAAGCCTCCAAACTGGGAGCTAGGGCTTCCAGGAGTAAAATCTTCCAACTCTGTCCTGTGTCCAAGGGCTAATGTGGTCAGTTAGCTCTCTCCTTGTGAAAGACAGCCTGGAAGACAAGTGACCAGCCACTAGATGTCACTGCACACAAAAGAACCAGTGTTCCAGTACCACACCATCCCTCAACTCTCCCAGTAGGCCCAGCAGGCTCAAGCCCTTACTCTGATCCTACTGCCACAAACCACACCCAGTCCCAGGTCCCACAGCAAGATCTAGTCATTCATTCAGGGGTCAGCTCTACTGGGTGCTGCACATCCCAGGAGCTAGGGGTCCTGGCTTCACTGTGGTTGGGAGCCCCTTCCTCACTGTCCTTTCCTGACAGCCAAGCTTCCTCCAACAGAGATGCAGGCTCAGAACCAACAGGAGTGTGTGTGTGTGCGCGCTATTTTTTTACATGTGGTCTATTTTTCAGAATTTTGCTCTGTCCAACAGTCCTACCCCCGGCACCCTGCACAGACAGACCAGCATCATTCCATCTTCTGCCACCACTGTGGCCCACCCCCAGGGGCCTCCCGTACTCATGCAGTGATTACTGGGGGGGGGGGGGGGCTGCAGGGTGTTCAGGGAGCCTGAGTCTCTGGGGCTGGGTCACTCCACATCAGCGCACTTCCCTGGCAGAGGCTGCTACTTATCTGTCCTTCCCTGCTTCGGGGAGGGAGATTGTCACTTCTAAAAATTACGATCTTCTAGGGTTCTCGGGCTCCCACGTGAGCTGATCCACCCACCCTGCCTCCTGGCAGAGAGAACACCCAGGGCTGATCCGGGGCATAACGTGGCCAGTGAGCCCCCACTGCCCCTTCACGCTCCCATCTAAACGGACTAGGCCTTCACAACTGGTTTACATAACTTCCAAACAGTCTGCAGCAAGGGGCCAGTGTGAGGAGAGTGAGTAATGAAGAGAGTCAGCCATAATAACCCAAGCAATGGCACTCAAGCCGCTGGTAGGCTGCACGATATTAAGGTATGCTTGCATTTGGTGCCCATCTAAGCAAACAGGCTATTAGATTTTCACCACCATTCTGACAAGCATCAGACTAACTTCCTTTGAGATTCTTACTCCCCTTGTAGAGATCAAGAACTTATCTCCATTAAAATGTGTTTCAGTTACACAAGTCCAAACTGCAACTAATTTAGACTCATCCATTACTCATCCTGCCCTCAGCCTTATGGGCCAAGGTAACCACGCTTCTCAATTCGGGTCTCCCAGCTAGTCCCATCAATGTCCCATCATCTAATATAGTGGCATTTTCATCTGATATCCTAAGAAAATGTGTTAACTGCCCAAGTAAGAGACAGACTTGCTCCCTCTCTTAAGATATGACATTCTGGAAGCTAACTAGGGAAAGGCATAGATGAGCTAAAAAACAGAAAATGGAAAGAAACAGCTATCAACTATCCAAATGAACAGTGAGGGGAGAGGCCTAAGGCCATATGTCATGCTATAGATAAAAGTGGAGGTGATTCCAAAAAATTATATCTGATTGAGACAAATGCAATTACAGAAACTGAGGTACATACATTCACTGCAGACACAGGCATATTCCTGACTCCCCACGCGCCCCCAACACTCCTGTTGGCTCTGAGCCCGCATCTCTGTTGAAGGAAGGCTGGCTGGTAACGGAGAATGAGGAAGGGGCTCACAGGGAAGAATAAGAAGTGACAAACGGGGCTGTGGCCTGAGAGGCCACCCTGCACTCTCTGGGAGACATCCTGCCCAGCCTCCGCAGGGACCTAATCTCTACCAGCACATGCATCCAGCTTTGAAGCAGCGGATCTCACTTTAGAGGAATGGAGAGGTAGTGTGTCAGGGCCGGGCACGCAGGACTGCTGAATGGTACATGCAGCAATCAGACCCATTATGATAAACTACTTCGAAAGCTGGCTTCCCTTTGACAGGCACGTGTGGCCCTGAATACAAACACAGCCACCTGCACTCATTTTTATTTATAAAGTGAAGCTAATGCTGTTTGAACACCCACATTTATATAAACTGAAATATACATTTATACCCAGGGTGATCTTGTACCTGCTTGGAAAATCCTGAGTAACCCTAGGCGAGGCAGGACAGTAGGGGGTCCTTTAGATACACAAGCCACCTCTGCCGCATAGGTCCCAACACTTGTCTGTTGTTTTGTCCATTTAAAAAAAAGTGATACGTTATCTTGACTTGGGGTGGTGAACACACAATACAGTGTACAGATGATGTGTTGCACTATTGTGCACCTGAAGCCTGAATAATTTTGTTAACCAGGGTCACTCCAATAAATTCAATAAAATATAAAAATAAAAATAAAAAAGTAATATATTTTAAATGCTCACATTTTAAAATGTACATTTACATTTGTACAATGTTTACATTGCATGCAAATACAATGCCATATAATTGTGCTATTCATACAGCTTCTATAAAATAGTCTTCAGAGACTGTACCCATCTTAATAGCCTGAAAGCAACCAGCAGCGCCACGGCACTCACCATGGGAACCCACCCTCTGAACGAATGAGCATTATGAAGGACGAAGGAGGGGGAAACGAGACGCACTAACTTTGCTGTCAGCCTTGAGACAGTACCCAAGGCCCCCTCCCAACACCGATCTACAGCCATATCACCAGCCATCCTTCCCCCGAGGTCCTTACCTGCTTCTGGAAATTAACTTCAGGCAAACGGGTGCTCAACTGTGACAGGCGGGCTGTGGCCAGGGAGAAATAGGAAGGTGCGGCCCTGCAGAAACACAGAACATAGGTCATGGGAGGAGCCAAGAGGGCCCCAACGGCTGCCAGACTCCAACCTGGAGCACACACCCCGTGCTGACAGATACAGGACCGCGGGTGGGGAGCTCATAGCAACAGGCTCTGCCACGGTCCAGAAATACCTGTGTGTCTGGCCAGCCCAGGGAACCTGCACCAACATCTCTGGGATAAGGTGCTGACTGCGGCTGTGCTCGCCTGTCATTTCCAGCTAAAGCAGGTCAGCACACACCCTTCTCCCCTTGGGTTAGTCACCAAGTCCAATTGAGAGCTGTGCTGGGAGATGTTACGGACCTGAGCGAGTCACTCCAGGGCAGCTGACCAGCAAGTCCCACATCCGCACGAGAGGGTGCACCCTCCAAATCTAAATATAAGCAGGTACAGGTACCTGGGCACTCTGCCTCTTTTGTGCCAGATATGTATTGTGTCTGTGTGCTTGGTATATGGAAACAAAGACTAATACACAACACAGTGCAGATCATTTACAACCTACTAGCCTGACCACATGTCCACTTGTGCCAAACACACCTCTTCCAGGAATCAAAGAACACTGTCTTCTTGTCTTTTGTCTCCCCCACACAACCACATCGTTCAGGCCCTTTGCAGATTAACTTAACAGAAGCAGGGACCAAGGCCAATAGGCGGGAGACACAGGGGAGGCAAGCAGGGGTCGTCAGGGAGACCCGCTCACTGATTGCCTCCTGGTCACCTCTTCTGCTGTGACATGGACCTCAGAGTAGCGGGGTTCATGTCCTGCAGTGAGGACAGGGTGTGAGGACAATACTTTGAGAAATCTGTGCCAAGGGAGGTACAGGACCAAGGGGAGCTTTGAAACCCTGTGTCTTCGAAGATTTCTGCAAAGAAAGCTACTTGTTCATCCAAGGGGTTAAAGAAAACACGTTTTCCATAAAAAATGAGGTTTCAGACACAAAGATGCAGCTCCACCCTCTGGGTCTCTGTTCTGCCTGTCCCTACACCTAGCGATGGCCCTGGGATGGAAGAGCTATCAGCCGACACTGCCACCCCCTCCCCTTCAGACTACCCCTGTGGGGACAGAGGTTTATAGTGATTAACTGCTCTTTCATTCCTCTAGATATCAAAGCACCCAAATACCAAGGGCCCCTGGGGAACTTTCTACCCAAGGCCCCACATTCCTTCAGAAGGAGATGAAAATAGACAGCCTTCTCTACTTCTGAAGGGCTTTAGTTTCTTCACCTACCAAACAGCCAGTGAGCCTCCTACTGTCTACAGGGCTCGGGCCCTTCCAAGGAGCAGAGAAGAGCTTTGTATTGGTGACTTTAAGGGGAAGGAGGGCTGGTGGGCGCAGTGTGGGGTGTGAGAAGAGCGGAGTATGATGGTGACTCCCAGGAGGTGGGCTGAGCAACTGAAGGTGGGCGTTCCTACCAACCAAGATGGGGGAGACACAAGTGGAGCAGTTTGGGGGAGAAACCAGGAGTTAAACTTTAGATAGTTAGAGCCTTCCCATCTCTAAGCCTCAGTCTCCTAATCTATAGAATGGAGGCAGCAATGGTACCTGCCTTAAGTGCTGGCTGAAAATTAAATGAGATGACACATAAAGAAAGCACTGAGCATAGTGCCTGGTACACAGCAAGCACTCAATAAATATTAGTTACTCTTACTAGTGATAGATCAGACAGCAACACAGGCAATGTAAAGAATGATATTTTTGCTACAGGATATTTTTGTTTAAAAATAAGAATTCAAAGGTTTAAAATACTCCAGCTTCCTTTCCTCTCTTCTTCCCTCCCAGTTCGCCCACCAGCTCCCAACTGGCTCAAAGGAATGATAAGGGGTGAAGAGCTACTGGGGGTAGGGGAACAGGACCTAACTTCCACGTTTTCTTCATGCTGCGCCGAATCCCTGGTTTCTCAATCTTTGGCAGTACTGACATTTTGGACTGGATAACTGTTGTGTAGGATATTTAGCAGCATCCCTGGGCCCTGCATAATACAGTCATGTTTCAGTCAATGACAGACCCCATATACAACAGAGATCCCATAAGATTATAATAGAGCTAAAAAATTCCAATCGCCTAGTGACATCGGAGCCCTTGCAATTACACAAATACCAGTGTGTTACAAATGCCTACAGTATTCAGTACAATAACATGCTGTACAGCTTTGCAGCCTAGGAGCTGCAGGGGAAGAGTCTGTCACTCCCAAATATGTCTATTTGGCATAAGGATTATTTTAGGCTGGTTAATTTTAAGAAACAGCAGACATGGGAGAAGCTCTGAAAACCAAGTAGAAATTACTCTTTATAAAACACATTTACATGTGTAAGGGAGATCTCCATTTGTACCAGGAACTGGGGATGACCTTATCTCTAGAGACTCTTATCAGTGCACAAGACTTAAATTGGCATAGCAACCCTGCCCTAGTTTACTGTGCTTTTCTGGTAACCTCCTCCCTCCCCCAACATTTGAGCCCCCCTCCCTCAACATCTTTGTCTTCAACTGAAGACAGTATCTAAGGTGGTGGCTTTCACCATTTGGGTGAGTTACTTAGTTTTCCTGGGTCTCTCCAATGTATACAGGAAATATACATGTTATTAAACTTGTTTGGTTTTCTTCTGTTAATCTTTTATTACAGGGATGTCTCAGCCAAGAATCCAGAAGGGTAGAGGAAGAATTATTTTTCCTCCCCTACAGAGCAGTGGGCTACACCATATAACCTAGGTGTGCAGGAGGCTGTACCATGTGGGTTTCTGTAAGTGCACTCTGATCTCTGCACAACAAAATCACCTAACAATGCAGAACATATTCCTATCATTAAGCAGTGCATGATGTAGATACAGTAGCACCACCACCTTGGTTGTGACAACTGTGGTCAAAAAAGGGGTTCTATGGAAAATAACCTCACAGGTGATCGGATGTAAATTAGTAAGTGGGCAGGTCATGGTGGGAAGTTAAGCCATAAGCATGTACCTTCTTTAGTGAAAGGTTTTCTTTGCCTTAAGCAAGCCCCGTCCATTGTTTCTGTGCACCTAGGTTAAACCACCCTCAAGAGTCTTGTTAACGATCCTGTAATCCCACCCCCACCTTGCTTTCTCCCACCTTTATGCAATCTTCCTCACATTCCCTCCTTAGCTCCAACAGCATAAAAGAAGCTGCAGACCGTCATCATAGGAAGCATTTTTCTCAGTCTGTTGAGATCTTGCTTCCAGGCATGTCCTTTGTTTGGCTCAAATACATTTTTATAAAAATTCTCTACAGGTTTGTACGTTCTTACATAGACACAACCAAGAATATCTCCAACATGTTGTCATGTGTCCCCTAAGAGGCAAAGTCACGCTGGTTGTGATCACTGCTTTAAAGAAATAGCTTACATTTTCTAGCTTACTATTGGCCAGGCCTTGTTCTTCATCTTCACTTATGTGAAACTGTTCAATCTTCATAACAAACATCTCTATATGTTTTACAAGTGAGGACACAGATGCAGAGAGTACCTCGCCTGTGACCACCCAGCTAGTGTGACCTACACTGTTCTGGGGCAGGAGTCAAACCCGAACTATCTGAGCTCTTACCCCTACACTCACCTGCTCTCCAGTATACAAGTAAATGGATAAAAATGAGCTCGGAGCCAGGAAGAGGGGGCCAAGACTGAGGCCTGATCTGCAGCTCTGGCTTGGAGTCCCACGCAAGGCGGCACCTCAGGTACTCTAATGACATCAAAACTGGGGCACCAGAGAAAATTTTCACAAGTTCCGCTCTTAGTAATTAAACTGCAACCTCCCAGACTGTATGGCCTCATGAGCAACTGCCTTAATTAATAAATTCCACATTTCAGCCTCCTCAATCCAGAGCTGGGCTCAACATTCTCGAACCACGCTCCAGCAGCACGAGCAAAACAGGTCTAATGATGGCCCTGCGAGTCAGGGAGTTTGCAGGACGCAGCACCATTTTTAGGGGATGAGCTTGGGATTAAGAATTTGTCCTGAGGTCACCAACCCAATTCAAACCTGATCCAGAGCTCCTTCCTGCTCTGTGAAGCCAGCAACACTGCAGAACAATAATTACTGTTGCTGCTATAGCCTTTTCCAGGGGCCAGGCACAATGTCAGTCACGTTCAGCACACTGTCTCATTTAATGTGAGTTCTCACAACAAGCCTGCATGGCAAGAACCGTTTTCCTGTTAAAGATGAGACAACTGAGGCTCAGAGAAGACAAATAACCTGCTCCGGGCCATGGAGCTAATCAGTGACAGAGCCTGGACTAGAATCTGTGCTTTCTCTCCATCCTATCAGCCCCTTCTGGCTCAGAAATTTATAGATGCATTAGCCATTTTAATTAAAATGAAAATCTACTTTACAGAAAAAAAGAAAGCCAGAGCCCCAAACTACTGCCAATCAGAAAATAAGATAAGGCAGCATAACAACCAAATACAATGAATGGTCCTTGACGGGATGGGGGGGGGGGGAAGAGTCATAAAGGCCATTAAAAATTTAATAGGGAGTATTTATTAGATAATAGTAATGTGTCAACGTTATATGTGTTGAATATACTGATTATGTTGTGATTATGCTGGAAAGTATCCTGGTTCCTAAGATACAGGCTGAAGTGTTTAAGCATGAAATGCCTCGATGCCTGCAACTTACTCTCAAATGGTTCAGAAAAAAAAGTGTGAGTGTGAATGCGTGTGGAGACAGAGAATGTGTGAGCAAATCCGACAAAACGTTAACATTGGTGAATCTAGGTAAAAGGCATAGATAGGGGTGTTCATTGTACTATTTCAACTTCTCTGTAGATTTGAAATCAAAATTAAAAGCCGGGAAAACATTAAAAAGCCACTGGGGAGTGAGGAGTGGCAGTGGTGTCTGCATATCTGTTTCCACCTCCAAACTGGAAGCCTTCTGAGGGCAGGCCACAGGCTGGTCTGAAGGCCTTCAGAGGCCCCAGGCAGCCTTATTCTCAGAGACAGATCAAAAGGAACCCATCTCATCAAACAGAATTCTCATATAACTCACAAGAGTAGAGGGAGCTGACATATTTTTTTCTGGTTTCCAGTATTTTCGTGGCCCCTCAAAAAACCTCAGATCCTTGTGGTGAAGAACCTGGCTGGATGAGACAGTGTTGCCAGTCACATCTGTGCTAGATTCACTTGGGCACCACGAAGGAAGGCTCCCAAACTCAGGATCTCCTTTCCTCAGAGAATCTGAGACTCGGAGGAACTGAAGGCACTTGTCCATACATGTTATATATGTTGATGTAACTGAACTGGTATAAGGCATCTGTTTAGAACTTCTGGTATAAAAAATGTATTTGTGATTTTGGCCTGATTTGTAGAAAAAGTTACCCAATCTTACTGTCTCTTTGAGTCCTGAACTGAGTGAAACCCACCGTTTTACAGCTAAGAAAGAGTACTGGTGGCCGCTCTGACAGCTCTGAGAACAAGGCAAACGGGAAGGGAACCTGGAGCCTGAGGAAGTTTCTGGCTGCAGCAGGGCACTCCCCATCCTGGGCAAGTCATTAGCTCCACAGTTCTGACCAAGGGACATGCAGGTGGTGGTTTTATCTCCTCTTCGCACAGTAGGGGAACAGTGACAGAAGGAAAAAAGGCATCTTTTGACCTACTTTAAAAAGATTCTTTTTCTTCTTCCCAGAGAACAGCTGGAGCCCTGAAACCTGGCCAAGGCAGGGAGCCTGAGACCTGAATTCAGGAACCAGCGGGCCTACAGAATCCCGCTCCGGATGGTCCTCTGATTCAGTCTGACTCGTGACCTTCGGACTCTGGCAGGTTCCATGGGGGTGGGTAATGCAGACTCCAGAGCCCTGGTCTATTTATAAGTGAATGTAAGGGCTGGAAACCCCAGCTTTCAAGTGGATGAAATGGCCCTACCTCCATCCTGGGCACAAGGCTCCCAGGCTGGATCACCCTCATGGGCCAAGCACCTGGCAGTGCCAAAAGCTCACCCATGCCAGCTAGTGGCAGAAGGACCCTTTTTCTCTCCTGTGACCTAGGTTACCGGCTGAGGTACCCCAGCATGTGACAACCCTCCTCCCCCTCACCAAGAGAAAACTCCATTTGCACTGCTGGTCAGTGTTCTTAGGGAGTTTGCTGAAGTCAACTTGAGGATGGAAGGACCAGTTCCAAGCCGAATAATCCCAGAGAAGGAGCCTGGCCAGGAGGTTTCACAGACCTCAGGTCACCTCCAGAAAAGGATGCCAGAATGTGCATTTTGGCCCATCACCTTCAACCCTGCTGCCCAGGGCTATGTCAAATCCTGTAGAGTCACCATTTAAAATTCTAATTGGGAAATTTTAAAGTCTGTTTGTTTGTTTTTAAAGAGGAAGGGGGGAAAGTGACACAGTGCTATTTATTTATCAGGAGCTGCAGAAGGTTCCTCCACTGAGAGCCATGTGGACACATTCACGCTACCCTCGTTCTCACAGGGACAAGCCTTGCCCTCAAAGGCAGGCCCAGGCATGGCCTGCGGGGCCCTCCCAGTGCTCACGGCAGGCTGGCCTGCCCAGAAATCACTGCCCTCCCCAGCTCTTCCCCCTGGTCCCCACTCTCCCTCCATTAAAGTCTCCTATAATTGGGTCAAATAAATAAGCCTCCTGAACCTGATTCACTGCAGCCCCTCAGAAGCCCAGGGCCAGGAACCTCCAGCTTCCTATTGCAATAAGTAGGTCATTAAATCAATGGGGTTGCCTGCAGGGCAAGAGCTCGGCCCCCAGCTGTGCATGCCCCCAGAGGGACAGGCTAGCAGCCACTTGGCCTCCAGAGCCAGCCACCTGCTCACTGCCCAGCTCTGGGGATGGCTGTCCTCAGGACCCTGCTGACAGGCTCTAGGTGCGGTCTCCTGGGTAAAATGCCTATAAACTCTTAAGAAAATAGGTTTTTGTCCTGGCTGGGTGGCTCAGTTGGTTGGAGCGTTGTCCTGTGTACCAAAAACTTTCAGGTTTGATTCCCAGTCAGGGTAAATACCTAGGTTGCGAGTTCCATCTCCGGTCAGAGTGCATACAGGAGGCAACGATGGATGTTTCTCTCTCACATCAGTGTTTCTCTCCCTCCCTCCCTCTCTCTCTCTCTCCCTGTCCCCTCTTTCTACTGTCTAAAAATCAATAAACATATTCGTAGGTGAGGATAAAAAAAAGAAAATAGGTTTTAGGGTTACTGCCTCCTATACTTACAGGCTTTCAGCATACAAGTATGTGCTAATTTGCATAAGAATATAGGTATGTTTGTTTACCTCTAAAATACCCACACCATTGCTACTGCTTGCAAGGATTCATCATACTTTCAGCGTCACACAGCCATACGCACTGTTTGTTTGGATAACTGCTCTGCCCTACTACACAGGCAGTGACCTTCCCTCTCCTTTCCCTCCAGCTCCCTCTGGACAAAAAATAATCCAAGGAAGGAGGAAACCTCCCCTAAGAGGCTGCCGAAGACTCGGTTTCCTTCCTTCCTAAATGTTGAACAAGCTGATAATCAGAGTCAAAAATATTTTAAACAAAGACAACTCCAGAACCTACAGGCACTTATTCCAGAAACTCGCTGGGGGAAGCAGCGTGAGGACGAGAAGTTCTGAGGGGTCACTAAACTTGTACAGCAGAAGGCAAGGACAGTGGTGGCAGGAGGTTAGGTGAGGAATGACCAGAGAAAATGCACATGCTGCTCTGATGGGAAAACAGAACACCTAAAGCAGCAGGAATCCACCCACAGCCACCTGCAGGGTTTGCTCCAGGCCTGGGCCACAGTGCAAAAGCTCAGACATGTGGATAGAAATGGAATGGAGGCCACAGGGGCCGTGTGAGGGCCACAAGAGACTGTCCCCATTCTCAATGGGTGTAGGCATAAACACCCAGACAGGCGCACCCAGGGAACCAGTTTAGGAGCCAAATCCTTATTACCCATTTGTAATGACATCCCGATTCCCAAAGCAGCAAAACCATTAGTCACCGAGCCATAGAAAGGCAGCAGAAGCTTCCGGCAAAACTGGCCTGTTAGCACTCCCCTGGCAAAAAGACTCCTGGTTTATAGGCCAGCTACTCACCCAAGACTGTCACATTTCATAAAATGAAACCCAGGAGTCTTTCACAATCCCATGTCCACAGAACCCAAGCAGAACCTGACTCTTGGAAAACCCCTACCGGAGAGGAAAAGCCTGTATCAAGCGAGGTCCACGAGGGCAAGATGAATTACACTGCACATCAGCGCGACAGTCTCCTGAGGATGACGACTCCAGTCTCAGAGAATGAGACTTCCTTGCAAATTTACTCGGAACACATAACTGATCATCAGAGCTGTTAAAACAAGACAACAGGCACCAGTGCACACCGGTTCTTACCTGCTTCTAGAAAAGTCACATGTTTGCCAAAAAGATACTCGATCATAAAAACGTCCAAGTCCAAAACAGAATAGCTCATCCAAAACAGAAATCCCTAAGAGAAAGGGAAACAGGTGACTGTGTATGCCATAAAAGAAGGGGCAAGAAACCAGAAATCCCGGACAATGACCCGGGAGAGCCAGACAAAGCCAAATGAACTGGGACAAAAATAACTTCCAGATGGAACAAGGTTGGTGTTCTTTTCTCCTCACCTTTTTATTTTGAAAAATTTCAAAGCCACAGCAAAGCTGAAAGAGCAGCACAAGGAACAGCCCAATACCCGCCCCGAGGGCCCCGTTGCTGACAGTGTGCCATGTCTGTCCCACGCCTCTCCATGTGGTGCAGATGTGAGCACGTCTGCTGCTTAGCCTGAGCACCTGTGAGAAAGTTGCGGATATCATGATACTTCGCTAAGCGTCTCATGTCTCTCCTAAGGCCGTTCTCCCGCAGAGATCTTTTCACCCCCGCGGAACTTCATACTGGCCCAGTAGTAGTCTCTGATGTACAGCCCATATCCAAATTTCCCCAGCCCCACTCCCCTCTTTGGCCTTCACCGATGTTTAACCCAGGACCCAATCAAGGATCTCAGCTGCACTTGGGTCCCACGCTCTTTCACCTCCTTTAGCCTAGAAGGTTCGCCAGCTTTTCCTGGTCTATCACAACACTAACATTTTCTAGAGCCCAGGACCATTGTCTTTAGGATGTCCCACAAGGTGGATGTGTCTAATTGTTCCTTAGATTAGAGTAAGGTTAAACATTATGGCAAGAAGCTGTTACAGCTAATGTTGTCAACATCCCGCTGGAGGAACACAATGCCGGGTTTGATACCTTGGTTGTGGAGCAAAATTTTAACTGTAGAGAAGAGAGATTAAGTATATTAGACGAAAACACAGAAAAAACAGTGGGAGAAAAGAATATGAAGCAAAACCTAGAAGTGATAAAAGAAAAAATTTAAAAATCTGATTATATAAATAGCAAACTCTCTGCATGGAAAAAAAACAATATAACCAAAAGAACAATGACAGCCAGGCCAGCATGGCTCAGCAGTTGAGCATCAACCTATGATCCAGGAGAACATGGTTCGATTCTCAGTCAGGGCACATGCTCGGGATGCGGGCTCAACCCCCAGTAGGGGGCATGTGGGAGGCAGCCGAGCAATGACTCTCTCATCATGGTTGTTTCTATCTCTCTCCCTCTCCCTTCCTCTCTCTGAAATCAATAAAATATATATATATATATTTTAAAAAGAACAATGACAAATTGTGGAAATGTGTGTAGTAATATACATCACAGCTATAGGACAAACTTCCTTAATATATAAATAATACCTGTAGATCAATAAGAAAAAGACTGCCAAGCCAAGAAAGAAATGGACAAACAATACAATAGATTGTTCATAAATGGCTCTTAAAGATGAAATCATGCTTTATTTCCTCATAAGGAAAATGCAAATTAAAATTATAATAACATGCCACTTTTCACCAATCAGATTAGCAACAATCAAAAAGTTTAAGAATTTCTGCCAGGGTATCAGGGAAATAGGTATTCTTGTACAATTTTAGTGGGTATATAAAATGTTAGTATCTCCACGAAGGGAAATTTGACAATACTAAAAACTGAAACAGATGTACCCTTTGTTCTAACAATTCAGCCTGTAGGAATTGATCCTATGGATACACTTACCTCTCTGTGTGCCTGTTTACTCATCTGCAAACTGTCCACAATAACAGGACGTAGTTCATAGGGTTGTTGTGAGAAGTGAAGGAGTAGATAGATATAAGTAAAGCACTTTCAACAACAGCCAGCGCACAGGAAATGCTCAAGCGGTATTAGCTGAATGATGATGGTGGTGGTGGTATACAGAGTCCTAGTATTTATTGTGAAGTGAAAAAAAGTAAGGTGCAGAACACTGTATTACAGTGTGAAAATAAAATAGTGCATGTCAGGCCTGTGTGTGGTCACACATGTGGCATGATCACTTTTACATGTGCAGAATGTCCCCGGTTAAGATGCACAAGACGGCTAACAGCAGTCTCTTCCAGGGATGGGAATCCAGGGAAGAAGGAAGACACATTTTCTTCATATAGCCTTTTGAATTCTGTACAATGTATATGCATTACCCACTCCAAAAAATAAATAAGTAAATGACTCTTTTAAAGGAAATGGAGTGGGGTAAGAACATGAGAACAAAAGAAAGATTTTTCTGGTTGTCGGCCAGTCCAGGGCAGGGCCTGGTATTGAGCATCCAAGCTCCACATCACTGCTCACAGGCCTGAGGAGACTCCTCTCCCAGGAGATGGAACGTTAGGGTGGGCAGCCAACGCCTGGAGCAAACGTAAGCCGATGGGCATGTGCTGCCTTGCAAGTGGCAGCAGCAGCTTCACGCCAGGTGGAAGGACAGACACTTGTTCTGGCAACTCCACTCCACCCTGTCCCACCATGAGCTCTGGAAGGAAGGCTGCTCCATGCAGGAAAGCAAAGCCAGGGCCCTGGACAGATGCCCCCACAGCCAGCTTGCTGGCCTATAGGCCCAATCATGTCTCCTAAAATCACTGCACCCCCGTCTTCCTGCAACTCCAACAATGGGCTGGAGGAACACCATGTGCCTTGAAAGGCACCGGGCAGTGCCAACAATGGGGACAGACACGGTGGTGGTGAGGGGCGTTGCTGAACAGCCTCTGCCTCAGACGGGAAGCTCCCACGGGTCTGAAATCACAGCGTAGCCGGAGCTCACCTTAGCAGTTTCCCTACCTCACCTCTTGCTCCTTCCTTTGTAAATAAGACTGGATCATTCGGGGGCCCTTAATCACCACTTTACCAGCTTAAAATCCCCAATCATCTTGGCAGTACTCAAGCTTCAGGGATTTAAAGCAGGCTCCAGAGCCTCCAACCACACACAGGACAAACATAAAATTACAAATGGACATTCAAATGCCCTCTACCTGCAGAGAACAGAAGAAACCTAGAGGGTCCAGAACACGTTTCAGTTCACATTCCTGCAGCAGAAGGACCATCTGCAAGGATGAGGGTCAGGGTGGATCTGTCAGAAGTCAGGGCTGCTGGGCTGTGAGGCCTTGGTCTGGGCAGGGACGTCAGGGCTAACCCATCTCCTTGGAACCTGGGTCCCTGGTTTGCCTAGTGATTTAGCAGGAAGAACAAGGGTGGGGCTCACATTGTGAGAGGTGTTTAAACCCACAAGGGACCCTGATCCCCACAGGAAGCTACGCTTGCAGAATCCAAGACTGCAGAACAAGGCGGTAACTTCATCTGTCTCGGGTTGTTTTCAGTTCAGGGACATGGACCACAGAATTCCACAGCAGGAAACATGTGGGTTGGATACTCAGGAGATACTCAGGCCTGAAAAAACCTTAATTGGAGCTGGTCTCCAAAAGCCTCCCACCCAGCTCTCCACGTGGGAGAGGATATGAAAGTGGGTCAAGTTCTCCCAGATGAACTGGCGTCCCCCTGTGGGCTCCAACCACACTTGAAGAAGTCCAGGGACACTGAGTGACCCAGTCTCCTTGCCGAGCTAGCCATTTCCTCTCGATCAGATGCTGAATGATTCTGGGCCCCCCCAGACTGAGGGGGCAGCTGATTAGCACCAGGAACGCAGGGACATGTCAGGGTCTGGGTGAAAGTAACATTGCCTGGGAGCACACCCCGCTATCCTGGCGCCTTCCTCTCACTCCAACTGTGGGTAGATGCCTCTGCCAGCCCTTTGCCCTCTCCACGCCAGTCCTGGCTGGAAGGAGACAGGAACACTGTGTGCTTTCTCATGAACTGTTGGGCCTCCCCGACCTTGCTCTTTGAAGTGACCCTGAGGCCTGGTGCTGGGCAGACTCAGGGAAAAAAGAACCTTCCCCTACCCTACTCTGTTTATACTGACCCCAAATGGGGGCTCGAGGACACAGGTGTCCACAGGCATCAGTTCTTTCAGGAACCCCATGAGCATGCCGGAGAACACTGAGCAACTAGGCCCACAGCCCGCCTGCCGCCATATACCTGTTTTCCAAAGTTGGCAGAGAGAGGCCTATCAGGCAGGGAGAGCATTCTGGAGAGACAAGGTCTGGCAGTCATTTCATAAGAAACTCACTAGACTGGTGGCATAACTTCAAAAAACTTTGGAAAGAGCCCACCGCCCAGATCTTGAACTCACTAGACTTGAACTCCAGTAACAAAGGGTTAAGGCCTTAAGCAGAAATCAAGTTCTTACTAACCACTGCCACCAGGTGCTAATTGTTTCTAAAGATGCCCACACCAAGAGCAGCTTTTGTTAAGTGTGGCGCAGAAGGGCTCTGATCTATTAACTCTTCCTTTGCTCTTCTGGGAAGCCAAACAGCCCCTCCACCTAATGCCATCCCAGGGCAGGTACCCATGGGGGCTGATGTGTACATCTGGAAATGATATCCTGACTCTCCCCGAGAGTTCAAAACACTCACCAACACGTTCTTCCTTCATTCACACGACTCTGACTAGATAATAAGCTTCTTGGCCCTCGACTATACGGGAAGAATTCTCTTCACCCTGCTCACCACTGAACTCCCAGTGGGGCCCAGACTGCAATAAAAGCTCAGTAAATATTTATTAATTGAATTAATGAATCATTAGGAGGGAGGGAAGGAAAGACAAATGGAAGACTGCCATCCCTCCTTGGTATCTCTGCGTTCTTGGCTTTTATTATAAAGACATCAGAGGCAGGATCAGAACCCAAGCCCTTTAACCCCTTCTCTGCCCTGCTGTGAATGGCCCTCGATCGTGTTATGCACAGGTACTTACAGAAGCTTACACAGTACAACACAACCGTGTAGAATGGAGAAACACTCCCGACCCTCAATTGTTAGGAGACTTCAGGAGGAAAACAATGTTTTGGTCCAGCCATGCCCATCACGGGAGGCCACCTTTCCCTCTGTGGGCTGTTGCCTTCCCCCTTTAACAAGGCTTTGTGGAGGATCAGGGCCTAATAGGTCTTTAATAACTGAGTATAACAGCAGTTGGTGCTCAGCGCCCTTTCATAAAAGAAGTTCAAAAGCACCTTGGCTCAGACATCATAATGCCCCTGCGAGCTATGAAGGTACAGGTATCATTATCCACACTTACAGTTGGGGAAAGTGAGGCAAATGGAGGTTAATTAGCTTGCCCAAGGTCAGAAGAGACAGGGAAAGGGCGGAGGATTCAAACTCTGCAGCAGCCAGTGCGCTAACTCCGGACCCTAACAATGCCACCCACGCCAGGCTTAAGGGAGATTTTTTCCCTTCTCTATTGTTTCAACTAAGAAGCAGCATCTAACATGGTGCTCAGAGCTCACGCTCAGGAGCCGTACATGCTTCCGGGGCTTGAATCTGACTCTGTTCCCCACTAGCTTGACCTCAAACCAGTCATTCAACCTTTCTAAGCCTTGGCTTCTGAACAGGTAAAATGGTGTGCATCTCAGAAACTACAGTGAGGATTAAGTGAGACACTGTGTGTGAAATGCCAGTATCATTCATTTCCTCATTCTCTAAATGAGCACATATCACTCTTATAATAAGAAAGCAAACCAGTTACTTGAGACAAATGTTTCGCCCACTCTGTCTAGTTTTTACAAGGTTACAGATGACAGTGCCTAACAGGCATTTCGGATCCTGCCAATGAAATGCCCCAGGACCCTGAAGGTGACTTACAACACAGAAGTCCTATTTGATTCCCACTAACTCCTGCTGACCTCTCAAGGTTAAGAGCAAATAGCATTGTGGCCACTAACTGACAAGGGGATGCCTGAGCGAGGATTTGAAAAGCCGGCCAACTGCACGCAGTCTAAGGAGGCCAACTCTGGATTCCTGGCAAGCTGAAGCCCTTGGTTTGAAATGCCATTTCTCTGAGTGCTCTGCTGAGCTGCCCAACTCCACTCAGCCCAGACCAAAGATAGCCGATGCTTTCTAGGTACCACTGTGTTCCTGATCAAGTGACCAAACAGTGACAGTGTGGCCGGATCCTCTACAGAGGGCCTGGTGATCCTTAGCAGGAGACTGGAAGAGAAGGGGGTGGGGGAAAGCTGCCCAGTCAATCTTGGTATACCCCCAACAGAGACACTGTGTAGGTGTCCTTGGTGCACACCTGAAGAATCACAGTAAAACCCCAAGGTTACATTAGAGTCAATGGCAAGATAAGCATCTTTAACTCACACAGAAATGAGCAGAGAACATAGGACATACCCGTGTATAGGATGAGATGCTAAGCGCTGGCCCTCTCATTCATTCAACTCCAGAAATGTTTATTGATTACTTATGGACTCGGGGAAAAGAGGGCTCAGTGGAATCTGCAGGACATAGACACATACCTGTACCTTCACTAACCTGGCTGATAGCCCCACATCTCCTAGGTACCTCGGCCATAAAAGGGAAGAATCTGATGGAAATAAACTCAACGCTGCTGGCCTCCTGGCCTCCAAAAGCCTTCCCAGTACAAGGAGAGCACACTCACTGCTCTTCCTGGTGTCCTGCTCTTTCTCCCAGGAGGGACCACCAGGAAAAGTTCCTGCACAGAGACTTCCCACTGTTCGGAATTAAAGAGTAAAATCCAAACTCCTCACTGTGGTCACAGATCCAGCCCCTACCAACTCCTCACCCACCTCGTTCCAGCCCCACGGGCTTTATTGCTCCTGCTGTCCTCTCTGTCCATCCACCAGGTGTCTATTCAAAGTCACCTCCTCAGAGCTAGCTAAAGTTATGACCTAACCCCCACTCTCGTCACTCCCCATCTCATTGCCAGTTTTATTCTCCCTGTATATCTTTTCGCCATTCTAGGTTATTCTTTTCACTTGTCTACTTGTTTACTATCTATCTCACCCACTACAACATAAACTATATTAGACCATGTATCTTGGTGATCTTGTTTTTGGCTATATCCCCAGCACCTGCAGCAGTGCCTACACTTAATAGGTGCTCAATAAGTGATTCATTTTAACAAATATTTACTGAGTACCTACAAAGTTTAGGCACTGAACTATAATAGCAGACAAAAAAATAAAATAAAAAAGACAAAATCTCTGCCCTCAAACAGCTTAAATTCTGTTGGGAGATAAGATAAATAAATAATGGTGAGATAATGGCTGCTACTTCAGCCAAGCAGGCACTCAGTGCTCGGTGCTGTCCTAAGCATCTGATAGGTATTACTTTATTTAACCCTCCCAACTACTTCATGAAGGAAGTATTATTATTTTACAGATGGGGAAACTGAAGCACAGAGGGGTTTAAGTTACTTGCTGAAGGTCACACAGCTCACAATGGCAGAACCAAGATCCAAATCCAGCAGCTGTTCCTTGTAGGCAGGGCTGGAGAGAAAGCAGGCCCATCAAGGAAGGGCTGCCCTGTTCTGGGAGCTCAGTGAGATGGAGGCTGCTGGGTTTACCAGTGTTGCACACTGGATGAAGAGAAATCTGAAAGGAAGCGTGGTCTGATGAAAAGACAAGGGGGGACAAGGGTAAGGACACCTGACTTCTAGTTTTAGGTGCTGTGAAACACCCAGGCACGTCAACCAACACTTGATGAGTTTACTTTTTGTATAGGACACTGACTGAGGCGCTGTGAGGGATGCGAAGATGAACCCAATAGAGATCCTGGCTTCAGAAAGCTTAGAGTCATGCACGTACACATGGAGCTGAAATAGAGATAAAAAGCGGTGGGTGCCATAAGAAAATGTACAAACTGCTATGGAATTTCAAGAGTTATTCAGCCTCTAGGGGCCACAGGTGCCCAACCATAAAAGGGCCTGGCCTACATAACCCCAGAGGTCCTCTAGTTCTGACGCGTTCTGACAGCACAGATTTGGAGGGGCATGAAGATCAAGTTTTATTCTGGTTAATGGTTCAAGTTCATGGCCACTGAACTTGTTCATGCTCTCCTAGCTAAGAACAGTTCCAATTTCTTTGGGCAACATCTTACAGCAGCGGAAGGGCTATAATGCTGTCATTTAAATAATGCAGCTAGACATGGGAACAACGCCTAGTGTGCTCTGCCCTCCTCCACTTGGAACTGGCTTTTAAACCCACAAACCCTCTTTCCATCAAGGAGGTGGTGACCCTTCTGTGAAAACATTGTTACATGGGGGGGACTGCTCCCTATTCCCCTTGTTCATGTCTGTACCCCTAGAGTCTAGTGCAGTACCTGACTCACAACAGGTACCAAGTAAGGTTTGTGGAGCTAAACCTGAACATGGTCAGGTCTAGAAATTCTCTGCTAGACATAAATCACAGGCAGTGTTCCCTGAAGTTTTGCTTTATAGCCCTCAGCCTCTCCCAGGGGAGCAGACTGGTTCTACTGCTTCACTTTCAATTACCACGCTGGTCCCCCAAGCCTCCATCATCTCTTGTCAGGCAGCTGCAATAGTCTGTCTCCCAACTGGTATCCCTGCTTCTATGTTTGCTTCTTTTTTTTTTTTTTTTTAATATGATTTGAAGAGAGAGAGGGAGAGGGATAGAGAGATAGAAACATCGATGAGAAAGAAACATCATCCATCCGCTGCCTCCTGCCTCCTGCACACCCCCTACTGGGGATGAGACCCGGCATATGCCCTGACAGGGAACTGAACTGTGACCACTTGGTTCATGGTTCCACGGCCAACCACTGAGTCACACCAGCCAGACTCTATGTTTGCTTCTTACTAGCAGCCAGCACGATCTTTGAGAACTTAGATTTAGATCTTATTACCTCTCTGCTGAAAATCCTCCAATGGCTTCTAACTGCACTGGGAATAAAATCCAAACCGGTTCCTCCCACCTTCACAGCCCTTACCGCTACTGAAATGATTCTGTTTGCTTTGTTTGCTCCCTCCCAATTAGAATGTTAGAATGTCGGCCACAGGAGGGCAGGAGCCGGGTCTGCCTTCACCACTGGAACCCCGGTGCTTGAATGGCTCCTGCCACATAGTAAGCGTTCGCTACTGAATGGATGAATCTCTATCCCATAGAGGCAACTTGTATTTACAAGGACCACAAACTCCACCCGGAAACCATGAATGACACACTGGCATTTAACAGCTGGCACCTTTATTTATGATTCAAAGTCCTGCTTCAAGTCAGAGGAAACTTGGTATCTCTGGATACTTTAAAAGTCCAAAAGATCAATATCATTTATGGTCTAAAGCCAGGAACTAGAGCCCAGCAGTTGTAGCAGGAAGCGAAGAGTCCAGGCGCTTGGGAACAGAGCCTGGGAGCAAACTCCCGCTTGCCTCCGGGTCCCTTAGCGACTGCCTCAATGTACCCGGCAGTCACCAGGCACCCTCCCCTAAGTTCTGAGTGGCAGGAGACAAAAAAACTAACAGCTATAGTTTACTTAGATCCTCAGATAGGAGGTGCTGCAAGCCACACATCTCATTACTCATAAAACTCTTGATTTGCTGCCAGCACAGGCCTCCTGGGCCTTCCCAAGGGCTAACCTGACAGCAGGCACTGCTCAGACAAGTTCAGCACACGGGAGGGAGGGAGGGAGGGAGGCACGCGGGGCCTAACAGGCTGGGTGTCCAGAGCTATGTGTCTTGGTTGCCAAGTTCAAAAAGAAGGAAGGTGGTTGGGGTGGGGTGGGGGTGGGGTGGGGGTGGGGGGTGATGGAAAGGGGGGAGACGTGCAGTTTGGGGCTCCAAGTGGTTAATTCTGCAGGCTCACGGAACAGCTGGCCCTACCGGTGAGGCGTGTGCTACAATGTGTACCCGCCGGGACCCCTCGCGGGGAGAGGAGGGACCGGGAGACGACAGTTCCGCCAACTGAGAGGGAGGAAGGGCAGCCCCGGGCCAGACCTCGGCAGCACGGACTTGGGGGAAATATGGAGGAGCTCCAGACACGGGGTCAGGATGCTGAGAGCGGGGCTCAGGTGAGGGCTGAGGCAAGGGGACGCGGGACCTGGGGCGCTGACAGACGTGACAACCGCGCGGACGCGGCGAGGCGAGCGACAGGGCGGGCGGCTCGGACACCTGTGGAGGCGACCCCCGGGAGAAGGTGAGGAGCCCCGCAGGGTGGTCTTCGGCGGGGGCGGGCGGCAGCGGCGGCCCGGAGGGGCGAGGAGGCCTGGCCCAGACCAGGGCGCCGCGCCGGGGGCCCGGCCGGCGGGTCGGAGCGGGGTCGGGGGTGCCCTCCGCGGCCCCTCCCCGGGAGACAAAGGGCCGGCGGCTCCCCCGAGCCCAGGCGCGGCGCGGGCCCGGGCGCTACGGACGCGGGCTGGCCTCGGCGCTTACCTGGGCCGCCCGACCCGGCCGGGCCGGCGTGGGCTGCGGGTCCGTGCGCGGCGCGCGGCGGCCTGTTCCGGGGCACGCTCGCCCCAAGCAGCCGCGACGGCAGCAGCAGCAGCAGAAGCAGAAGCAGCAAGCGGGAGCGGCCACCTCAGCCTCCGCCTCCCGCTCCGTGAGTCACCGCGGCGGGGAGGGAGGGAGGCGCCAGGCCGCCGGGGGAGGGACCGGCGAAGGGGGCGGCATCTGGCTCCGCGCGGGCGGTGGAGACACGGCCACGGCGACGCCCAGCAGAGTGGCGGGGGCCGCGGAGGGCCGGGGCGGGGCCTGCTGTAGGGGGCGTGGCCAGGCTGGGCGGGGACGCTCATTGGTTACATAGGCCAGTGAGGCGGGAGCTACGGGGCGTTCGGGGGCACGCATTGGTCGCCTGCAGCAAGGGGCGGAGCCGGCCATGGACCCCCCACACACACCGGGCGGGGCCACGAGATGGGCGGGTGGAACAGGGTCGAGAGTAGAGGCTGAGCGGCGCTCGGAGCGAGGGGAGGGGCGGGGCCGGAGGTGGGCAGGGGGCGGGGCCGGGGCCGGGCTCGGAGGAGGAGGCGGCCTGGGGGCGGGGCCGGGGTGCAGGACGCAGGGGTCGCTGAGAAAAGCAACTTCGCGTGCCCCTCGCTGCTCCGGGAGCACCGTGAGCCCGTAGGAATAATGGTCCCTTCCACACCCGGGTGTGTGTTTAGAAATGGGAGCTGCCGGGCCGGGCGGAGGCCTTGCTGAGGCCGGTGTACCCCGGACCACGGAAAATTCTGAATGGACCAGGTGGCGAGACCTTTAGGGGCGCGGCCTCCCTGAGCCCTGGAGCTGGGAACGCCGCTGCCTGGGAAGTAGGCCCGCTCTTTAACTGGGGGCTGTCCAACCTGGGGCCCACGGCACCCAGAGAGCCCGGGGATGGGCCTCGTGGGCCCCTTAACCTTAGAATATCGTGTGTGTTTACGAACACCAATGAGTGCATTTTTCTAGAGGAAAGGGGTCCATGATTAAAATGTTTCTATAGGGAATCTGACTCTATCTGGCTCTCTCTGGAGAGAGTATTAGGGAGAAACAGCCCTTTATGGGCAAAATGTAAATTGCTTTGAACACCCACCTTCCCTTTGAAAGGGACACGTGTATTTGCTGGTCCTTCCAGTTTTTCAGCCCACACAAGTGCAAAACAAAACAAAACAAAACAAAACAAACAACTTACACATTCAAATTATTTTTATGTAAATGTTGATATTTACATAAAAATGAATTACACAAATGAATTAACATTGAACAAGTCACTTGCTATTTAAGACACAAGGTATAAATATTTTTTAAAAAGATATATGCTTAAGAAGTAAGGTGGGAAAGGAATGCACAAAGTGAAAATGTGTCAGTGTGAAATGGACGCTTTTCCTTTCTTTCCAGATTTTCATAAATATATTGATCTTATAGTTCAAAATTATAGTAAGTTCATCAACACAGCCAGTGCCTCGACTACCCCATGAGCTCAGAGCTGGAAAATTCTGCATTTCTAGATAGCAGTATTACTTCGGGACTGAATCAGGCACCATCCATCTGCAGGATCTTAAAATGAAACACTGAAGGCTTAGGAGACAGGGAGCGTCTGTTTTGATAGCCCAGTACCATCCCTTCTCCTTGGGGAACTGCTCCTCTCTCCTTTCTACCCCATGGTGCTGATGAAGGTACCAATTATAGTATCTACATTCTTCCCTCCACAAAAACAAACAAAAAAAAGAAAACAGGGAAGACGTGGCTCTCAGGCTGGACCAATCTGAGTGCTGCATCCTCTTGACGACTGGCTGAGTAGGATATGACCCTAGCTAAGCCTACTGGAGTTCTTCCCTAAAACCTTCTGAATTAGAAATGAAGGGGAGTTCTGTATTTCCTACTGGATCCAGAACTATAAGGATGTGACCTCAAAAATGTTAGCATCATCCTCCACCCACCACATGGAAAATTGGGAAAGAATGAGGCCATGCTACTGGACAGAAACAAGAATTTGGAGGGAGGGAAGGGGAGAGGGAGAAAAAAGGAGACCCCTAACAGTGTGTTCCACGGTTTCAGTAGACCTGGCACCAGCTTTGCTCACACCGTCTCACACTTAGTAGGTCCCCAAATCTCCCTCTCCTCCAGTGCTTCCCCCTTCAGTAACTGGCACTGCTCCACAGTTGCTTACAACTTAAAAGAGTATCCTTGACACCACTCTCTCCTTTACCCCTCATATCCAGTCCATGCTGTTTCCGCCCCCAAACCATATCTTGAATCTCTCCACTCCCTACCACCTACACTGCTCTGTCCCAGTGTAACCTATCAGCTCTCACCTTGACTCCAGCAATATGTTCCAAGTACCCTCTCATTCAGGTTTTTCCTACCACCCCCAATCCATTACCCACATAGCAACTAGAGGAATCTTCCTAAAATGTATTGATGTTGTCAGACTTCTGCAGTTCAACCAGTTCTTTCATGATGTTCAAAATCCTTAGCATGACTACACGACCCTGCATAATCTGGCTCCAGCCTGACCTTGAACCACCCTTGCTGACTAGGCTCCAGCTACACCCAGGCCTTCTTCCTATTCCTTGATCACAAGGTACTTCTTTGTGCTTCGGGGCTGGTGAGTGTGCAGTTCCCTCTGCCTCTATGGCTCTATTTTTCCCACTTCTCCCCCTTCACCTGACTGAATATTTGGTCTTCGTCAAGGAGACTTTTTCTTAACCTATGCTAGATCCAGTCCCAGAATGGCCATAAATTCCAGGAGGGCAAGGAGGTCACTGTGAACCACTCCTGCCTAGCACAGTACCTGACACACAAAGATGCCCAACAAATGTTATTGCATCAATAACTAAATGGGCCCTGGCCAGGTAGGTGAGTTGGTTAGTGCGTCATTCTGACACGCCAAGGTTGTGTGTTCGATCCCTGGTCAGGGCACATACAAGAATCAACCAATAAACGCATAAGTAAGTGGAACAGCAAATCAATGTTTCTCCCCCCTCTTCCCCGCGTTCTAAAATTAATCAATTAAAAATATTAAATGAATAACTAAGTGTATAAATGTATAAATACCTCACCCAGGTTTTTTTACCCATTGGCCAGCCACTCCTACTTCCCCAACTCCAATGCTATCACCATAGTAAAATTTTCACATCAAGTGTGAAACAACGGTGGAGCCACAGCAGGCTTCAGGGGAGAAGGGCTATTTTGGAGCAGTTATGGCGATCGTAGTCCTCAAATTTTACCCCATAAGAGGGCCGTTCTGCCTACGAGGTGAGAATGGGAGAGAAAGGAAGGGGCTTTGTACTGAACAATAAGAGATTTTTTAGTAAAGAAAAAATGAGAACAAATTCTTTTTGAGAGCCGAATTTTAAACATTAATTAATAATTTCCAGTAATATAGAAAGTAAAATAATTGTTTTTGGCTTTGGTCCCTACGCTTGTCATCCAGTTTACCTTTGGTACGGCTCTGACTTCTCTGAGGACAGCGATAAGGCGCCTAAGTGCACAGGGGACAGTGCCACAGCCATGTGCCGTTTGCCTTGGCAAATCACTTGTCATCTCATTTCACTGTGGAGATAATACGGAATTATTAATCACAATGATGAAAGCATTTTGTAGATCAGTGAATATACATATTTTGTGTCACGCGTGGGGTACGTGCAGCTGTGAACGTCTGGCTGTCTGCCAACCTGTCCCCAGAGTGTCAGCTTCTGCAGCCTCGGATGGGTAAGATCCATCCCACATCCCAGAATCCTGCTTGTTTTGCACTTGGGGAGAGTATAAACAAGTAGTTATTCATTTCTTTGGCTGGGTGTTGTGATAGACCAACATGTCTAATATTTTGTGTGTGCAGCATCCAACATTCTAACCACTTAGTAAAGACAAAGCAACATAAGATCTCAATTTGGATCCAAATACTAGTCTCTTTGCCTTTAAGCATAGTAGTCTATTTATCACCTTTTTCCCCCTCTGCTGGTTATCATCCAATTAAGTCTAAAAAATGACCATCCCTGAAAGCAGAGCCTCTCCTCTCTGGGAACAAATGATAAACAGCTATCCTTCCCCCCAGCACTTACCAGCGCATTTCACATCTCTAGATGTTGCAATGTTATCAGTGTACTTAGGTGAGACTGAAAAGACCATTCCTGACAAACAGTTCCTTCCGCCCCAGCTGACTACCGGCTGCCCAGCAGTTATTGTAAACAAGCAGTGGGGCCTGTTACTGCTACTTGTAGCTTTGCTCCTCCCCTTCATTGTTTTAAGAGTAGAAAAATTTCAAACCTACCTGAGACTATAAACCTTCCTGTTTGACATTCCAGTGTTTAGCTAGGGGTTTTCTTAAATCCTTTGCTCTTTGTAAGACTGAGGTCTGGCTTTGCAGTAATGTGACAGGCACTTAGTTTGCATTTTGGTCCAGCAGAGATTGCTCAATCTAAATGAACTTTGTGGTTTGGTCTCCCCACCTCCTCTCCTCACTTTCTTCTTTAATGTCCTTCCGGGGAATTACTTCCCATCAGCAGTATTTGCCCCCAGCTGGTGAATCAGATGGAGCTCCTTTTTATAGTTAATAAGCACTAAAGGCTGAGGGCGGAAAGCCTACACTGTGGTGCTAGCTAATGAAGAGCCTCACATGAAAGCTTATGCAAAGGCGACAGGCATGGTGCAAACGTCCTGGGATCCAGGACTACTCACCCCTCTCCCACACACTGCATAACCGATAGTAATGATTATTAATTATTTAAGCAAAGAACATGAGAGCCAACACAGGCAGCGCTCTAGGATCCTCTGTTGAAATAACTTTAATTAGACAAGCAATAGAGCCAAGGGAAATAGACCAAGATGTGTAATAGCTAAAGAATTTTTCAGAATTTTCTACCACTTATTTTCCCTTAAAAAAAAGACAACTTAGGCTATATTTGTATACAATGCTGACAAACTGGAATATGAAAATGAAACGGCTTCCACAGGCTCCCTCTGTGATGGCAGGTGGGGATGGGGGTGACATGAGGAGGCTCAGCCAGTGAATCCTGAGGCTGAGTCCCACGTCTCCCCTCGAGATGTGTCTTTCTTGTTCAAAACTCTAAAAGTTGTAACTCCATCCATCCTGATTGTTTTCTTTGTACTCTGAACTGAAACCTTCATGGGATTTTCACTCCAAATTTCAAACCTTGTGTCATTCCCTGTAGGTTTTACTTTTTCTTTGTATATATCATGATACCTAGGGTTTCTCCCTACTGGATAAGCTGTGACACTTTACAAAGAACCGAAAAAGACATAGTTTTGACCTTATTTTCAAATTCTTGGACTGTCTTCACTTGTTGGAAATTCACTGATAGTTCTACAACAGTCCAAACTTTCCACATTGTCAGTCCCCCTCCAGATAATGGCATTTCCTCTTATAATCAGTTTTCACTTCTAATTCAGTAATAGTTAGGAATCTAGCTCTCATTGTAACTACCCTGGCTCTGCGACTAATAAGAGACCATGCTTCCTTTGCAGGTGTCTTTTTCTGATTGTGTTCCAATATTCACACTACCTCACACTAAGTTCTTACAGGACCTTTCCATTGAACTAGTTCAGATCTTCAACATCACATGTGAACTATTATGTATCCTTTGGCTTTTGTTCAGCATAGTCTCTTTAGGCAATCACTCATTCAAAAAATACTGAGTACTTCCCAGGTGCATGTCTCTGTGCTAGGCAAGGGATAAAGTACAAATCAGACACATACTGTCCTTGTCCTCATGAAGGGTAAGACAGACACCGATGAGTTGCAGAACTGAACAATTCTTTATAACTATAGTTGAGTACTAAAAGCCGAAATGCAGTGGGCTGTGAGACCATATAATTGGGAATCAAACCTTGCATCAAGAAGAGCTTCTATGGGAAAGTAACATTTAAACTTACACTTGAGGTGTAAGTAGGAGATAACTAGAGAAGAGTGGGGAGGACAGCACACAGTGGGGCCATGAAAAGGCCATGAAGAGAAAAGAGAGCACGGTGACATCAAACAACTGAGCAAGAAGGCCAGATGGCTGGAGTGGAGAGTGACGGGGGAAGAGGCCCCAGTGAGGCGGGTGGAGGCCACACTCAGATCACAGAGGACTTTGTAGGTCTTTATTCCGAAAGTAATGAGAACTAATGGAAGGTTTAAACAAGGATGGGACATGGTTGGATTTGTATTTAAATAGACGACCATGGCTTTAGCATGGAGAATGGGCTAACATGGAATAAGAATGGTGTATCAGTCAGCTATTGCTGCATAACAAACCACTTCAAAACTCAGTGGCTGAAACAAGCCACTTGGTTTTCGCTCAGGCATCTGTGAATTGTGTAGTATGGGTTTACTTTAGGCAATGGGTTGGACTGGGATCAGCAGGGTTTAGCTAAAGATTGGGATTAAGTCTGCTCCACATGTCCCCTCATTCTCTTTGGACCAAATGCTACACAGGGCACGTTCCTCTTACGATGAATGGCAGAAGAGCAAGAGCAGCAAGCCAAACTGTGAGAGCACACTGAAGACCCCTCCAGGAGCCATGTCCATAAACATTCCCTTGGCCAAATTGTTTCATGGCCAGCCCTAAACAATGGGATAAGTATATTCTACCCCAAGGGAGGGAGGTGTGAATAAATATTTGTTGAGTAACATTCAAATATATCAAAGCAGTTATGATCAAGGCATTTTCCACTCTGATGGAAACTAAATGGTAGAGTCTATTGCTTTCCCCATCCTAAGCCACCTTGCTTTAGCTCCCAAACAAGAGCTTTAATTTCCCCAAAGCCTCTAATGGATAGGATGTAAAACTTGTGTAATATTACCAGCCTAGAATTACTTTGATCATTTACAGAACAGTTCAGGGTCCTTGACCCCAATTTTTTTCACTGAGCCTGTGGATGCAGTGTATATATATGACTTGCAGGTGATCAGAAGCACATACTGTAAAGATGGATGGTTTTACAGGTTTTAAGAAACAAATTGATCCCTTTTTACACTTATTTCTAAGTAAACATGAGATGAGTTTCCTCCTGTCAGGGCTGGCTCCAGCTTGCCCAGAAATGCTCACTCTTCTGCCCACTGTTCCAAGGATACCTACCAATTCTACAATGTTTCCCAAATGAAAAGGAATAGTAGGTACTCAATTTATTTGGATGGCTATGGCACACTGTTATGTACTCGCATCAATTTTTAGATAAAATATTTTTCTTTTTAAAAATAATTTAGTTTGAGGGGGAAAAGAAAATCTTTTTCCCCCCCAAATCCTGATTTCTTATCTTTTTAAAAAATATACATATATATAATTGATTTTGAGAGAGGAAGGGAGAGGGAGAGAGAAAAAGCAACATGGATCTGAGAGCAGAACATAGGTTGGCCGCCTCCTGCACACTTCCCATGGGGGGATTGAGCCCACAACCTGGGCATGTGCCCTGACTGGAAATCGAACCAGCGACCTCTCAGTACATGGGTTGACGCTCAACCAACTGAGCCACACCAGCTAGAGCATGTCTCACATTCTTGGGCTCAGCTTTAAAGGGGTTCATCCTTTCCTTCCCTTCTTGCAATTAGGCATACATTCACAGCAATAGTCCTGGGTCTCTAATAAGAAGCTAGTCTTGCTGTGGACATCAATACTTTGGGTGGGGTGCGAGGCTGAGGGGAGAGTTCATGTAACTTGGGAGCAGCCCTGTGGGGAGTAAAAGTGAACTATTTTTAGCTGAATTCAAGTGGAGGCAATTCACTTAAAGGATCCAAAGGCTTCAGCAATATCTCAGATGGGCTTTAATGAGTAGTCAGACTGAAATAGCTCCAGGCCCCAGGGGGTAGGCCAACCATTTGAGGCCCCCTCCTGGAAGAGAAAAAGGCACTTTTACAGCTCGCTTCATGTGGTGTCAGCCTCTTCCATGCCCCGAGCACAGCACTCAGCATGCAGCATTTCTGCTCATCTTACTAATTGGTGGCTAAATACAGACGGAAAAGGGACACTTATTTTACCAATAAGTAGAAAAGCTTTCTTAGGAAAGAGCAGAAGACAGGCTCATAGAGAAGAGGAGGGAGACATTAAGAAAGCATACAGGTGACACTTGTGACTTTTTAAAACAACTCTGAACAGGCAATTTCCACTTAATTTCTTTTCAGAGTAGGAGACATAGAAGCAGCACGCTAAAGAGGCTATGGTGTCTACAAAAGATAAAGGAACCGGTTTTAATTTGCCTTCCATTTCTGCTGCTCATGACACCCTGCTGGGATGGACTATAATATTAGCGCACAAATTCCCACAAACCCAGTAACATTCTCTCATTAGGATGTCTTGGGTTATTGTAAGATCTCTTTAGCACAACTTATATTATTAAGAGAAAGCACAACAGAAAAAGTAATTTATCTCACCTCCAAGAAAGGAAAAAACAAGAGTAACAGAATTTTATATTTATATTAATTTTATATTATGATCTTTATTTCCCATTACTTCAAATGTCTAGAATATGAACACAAGCTTCCTTTAGTCAAACCAAACACAATGACTCCATTTTATTTAGTATTCTTAAAATGTGTTTTAAGATTTAAAAAAATATATATATCTTTATTGATTTCAGAGAGAGGAAAGGAGAGGGAGAGAGAGAGAGAGAGAGAAACATCAATGATGAGAGAGTCATTGATCAGCTGCCTCCTGCATGCCCCTAACTGGGGATTGAGCTGGCAACCGGGGCATGTGCCCTGACCGGGAATTGAACCCCAATCACCTGGATCCTAGGTCAACGCTCAACCACTGAACCATGTCTGGCCGGGAAAGATTTTAAATAATTGTTAATAAAAGTGGTATTATTTAGCTTTTATACAGTTCCTTATACTGTAGTTTCAAAGTAATTTATACAGTTAATAACCATTCCTCATAAAATACCTACATGAATAGTTGGAATGTGACTTGACAAAATGGGATAAAAACTGATAATGGCAGAATTAGCCCAGCTGGCATGGCTCAGTGGCTGAATGTTGATTAGCAGGTCAGGGTTCGATTCCCAGTCAGGGCACATACCCAGGTTGTGGGCTCGATCTCCCGTGAGGGGCATGCAGGAGGCAGCTGATCAATGACTCTCATCATTGATATTTCTATCTCTCGTTTCCTCTCTCTGAAGTCAATAAAAACATATTAAAATTTTTTAATTAAAAAAATAAAAGGGTATCTCTGGCCTTAAAAAAAAAAAAAAAAAAGAATGGCAGAAAGAACTAAAAATGGAATGATGAGATTCAGGACATGATACCCAGAAATCTGGCATCTTGGCATTTTAAGATGAAGGCATTTGAGAAATGGCAGGTGCAGGAAGAACTTTCAACCTTCCCCTGAAACAGGTCATAAAACCTCATGAGCGGTGCCTTCCCAGTACCTGGAGGAAAGGAGAATCCTTATCTCCTGAAGACGAGGGACAGAGACCAACCTGAACAAACAGATGTTGCTAAGTTTTCCTCTGTTTACTGTATTTAGCTTGCCTTTGTCCTGTCACATCTTTCCAGGACTTTCCGCTCTCCATCAAAGCTAGCATAGCCCTGGCTGGGTGGCTCAGTTGGTTGGAGCGTCTCGTACACCAAAAGGCTGCAGGTTCGATTCCCGGTCAAGGCACATACCTAGGTTGCAGGTTTGGTCCAGGGTGAGGGTACACATTGGAAATAACCAATCAATGTTTCTCATATTGATGTTTCTCTCTCTCCCTCCCTCTCCCTAAAAAAAATTTGTTTTAATCAATAAACATATCCTTGGGTGAGGATTAAAAAGAATTTTTTTAAGCTAGCATAAAAAGGCTCAGGTTTAATTGTTCCTCTGGGTCTTTATTTCCTTATAAAGGCTCCCATGCTACACAAAACTTATATTAAATAAATTTATATGCTTATCTCTTATTAATCTGTCTTTTGTTATAGGAGTCTCAGCCAAGAACATAAAAGGGTAGAGGAAAGATATTTTCCCTCCCCTACAGTAGTATTCCAACTTTTTCTCCATTTAATAGTCTCCAAAACAACTTAATAACACAAATATTTTAATGAGATATGCAGTTTACAAGACTGATTAAAAGATGAGATGGAATTATAGTTGAAAGAGATGACTTAGATCAAATTGTATATATCAGGATTATTTCTAAGCATAATATTCTATACAGATACACAGCTGAAGTACTGTTTCTAAGAATCCAGCTAACCATGATAGAAACATACTTTTTTTTAATGTGAGGTCTATTTAAAATACAATTTTATCATTGTAAAATAAACTTTTGGTGATGCAGCTGGATATCTAAACCTCTATTAATTATATAAACACTTAAGAGTCTTATTTAAAGAAAGGATTCCATCCAATATCCATTTTAGAAAGTTTAACAAAAAGAGCCAAGTACTGTGTCTGCATATATCAGCACTCAGTAAATGTCTAAGAATCAGAATAAATGACATAATCAGAAGAGTTAGCAGATAGAAACTGTCCCTGCTCCCACAGTCATTAAGATTTTTCCAAAGCATGTTTTCCTCTCAGTTTCAAGACATAATCCCCACCAGGGAAAAACACGTTTTGAGTTTTCAAACCAAAATGGCCTAGTGCACACAATTTGTCCAGTGCTTTGATTGTAACAAAATTAACCTGGCACAATCAACCTCCACTCGGGCGAGAGCAGCACTGTGGGAGGTCATAAGTGTCTTGTGGGAGACATGCAACTGGTCGTGCAACTAGTCGGGTCAGACTCCCAGAAGACGCATGCACATGAGTGAGCACATGCTCACATCTCTCATCTCTCACTTCTCCCCCAAGCTCACAAGTTAAAAGACAGAGCCCATGTGTTCCTTTCTGAGAATGCAAAGTGGATTTAGGTATGTCTATATACGCTCCTCTGTATGGAATCTTGTTCATGATATTTTCTTGCAGAGGAACAAGCCACTCATACTTCTGGTAGGATGAAAAAAAATGCCACAAGGCTCAGGCTAAGGGGCTGAGAGTTCACCTGTTTGCTCCAAATATACACATGCTCCTTTTGTGAATAAATATGAAACAAAATATTTAAATAAATGAGTATATCCCCAGAACTTTATAAAACAAATCTAAGGTACAATTTACCAAGACCTGAATAAACTTGATGTATGTAAGGTTTGAGATGCTAGCAAAGTTATCCATTTTCTTTTTTTTAAAAAATGCATATGCCCTGACTGGGGATTGAACCTACAATCTTGGCGCATCGGGACAATGCTCCAACCAACGGAGCTACCTGGCCAGGACAAGTTATCTTTTTTATTTTTTAAATAGTAAAAGCACCACATTTTCTAAGGTCATAATCAAATCAGGGTTAAGGCAATCTGTTATAATCTAATCCAGGCCAAATATCTGTTTTTGCCTAAATTACCAATCTCTTTGATTATCACTGAAGATAAGGCTTTCAGTTTTCAGCCTGGCTTGGTTTATGAGTATCGGAGGAATAACACCAGGCCTAAACGAGCCACGTTTACACACAAACAAAAAAAACCATGAATCTCCTCTCGTAGGAAAGAGTGTTCCCATGTAACACAAGTGAGCAGCACCAAAAAAAGTACCCCACCTACTAAGACATTTTAGTATAAACAGACATAATTAAGATAACTTAAGCTCTGAAACCATTTATTGAAATTATGACTATAACACAGAGGTTCTTGTGGGAAGGCCTCAAAAAATCAGTCACAGTTGCCAGCAGTCAGGGGCGGAGGATCTGTGGCTGAGGCATAACCTTACAAAGAACCCTTACTAGTACTGCCTTCCTCTTTTCTAACTCAAAAGAAAATTGGTGGCTCTCCCTGACTCTTTTTCAGCAAATAATTTTTTGCTAGTTTACTTCTTTTTAATTTAAGTCCAATGCCTGAGGCTGTAAGGGATGTGATCATCTCAGAGGAAGACAGGCATTAGGAAGCTTCCAACTGACAGCCTCAAACCTCTCACCTTTCCCGGTCCTCTGCTGGCAATAGCGCGGACTCTCCATTGTGAACTCCTGAGAACACTACTGACCCCTTGTGTCTGAGGCCCTTTCAGCATTACAGTCTCTCCACTTTGCTATCAGTGTGAGCAGGGAGAGGGATTTCAAAAAGCGAGCGAATTAGGATGACAAAAGGCCATATTCCAGGGGAATATCTAGAAGAGCCACATTTTTAACCTGTGTTTTTATGACTTAATGAAAATATTAAATGCTAGTTTAGAAACCCAGTTTCTAAATCTTTCCATTTCAGGCCAGACAGACTGGGAGCAATTACAGCTTGTTCAGGGGTCTGTGGGAATGCTGGCAGTTTTAATTTACATATTAATGCTGGAAAACATTTTCAGAGGCAAAGAAGAGCACTCTTTGGTCTTAATAATGAATAGAATAAGAAAAAAATAGACAGGAAAGTGGCTCAAAAGCTCTAGGCAAAATGGTCTGGGTTTATTTTTTTTCTGTAATAATTTCAAACTATCCATCATTCACTGTAATAAGATACCACGGCAATGGTGGCTTTGCAGTCTTTTCTTTTGCCTAAGATGACCATTCTTTGGCTGAGTGTCTTCAATAAAAGGCCTAACAATGAAAGTTAACAATCCATCTGTCCCAGCTCCAACTCCTTCCTGGGAACAACCCACTCTAGTTCTTGGTTTCTTCCTCTACCGCCCACCTAGAGTACTTATCTTACCACTCACAGAGTAAGGCAAAACACGGAAACATTTAAATTATTAGATTTCATTAAACAGCCTAGTTGGACACTTGGTCACTGGAATTTACTTTTGCTTCAACTCCAGTTCTTTGAAAAATGCAAAAATTCTTTTCATTAAAATATTAGCTTGACCCAAGGATATAAAAGAGTTAGCTGCCTCAGCATTAGTTATTGCAGTCTGAGACCTCCCAAGAGGTCTAAAAAGCCAAGATTAAATATAGCAAAATATGAACAGGAAACATAGTTTGCAAGTTATTTAATAACAACTATAGCTGTACAGAATTTTCAAATTATTTATTTTTCAAATTATTTTTCTGAATTAAATACCAAATTTGTGAAACAAAATCTATCATATGGCCCTTGAAAGAACTATTAAGTGGTGGATTAACTCCAATGCAAAACTTCTGTACTAAGGAAGAGAGGGAACACAGTCATCCTATGTGGTAGGTAGGTCCTATTATCCCCACTGAACACAAAAGGGAAATGAGGCTCAAAAAGATCAAAGGTCACATGGCCATGACTGGCAGTGTCTTTCGAGGCACTGCAAACTTGACCTCTTTTAAAGAGGGGTTGAGCTTCGACCTAGGATCCAGGCGACTGGGGTTCGATTCCCCATCAGGGCACATGCCCGGGGGTTGTGGCCTAGGCAGCCGATCGATGACTCTTTCATCATTGATGTTTCTCTCTCTCTCCCTCTCTCTCTCTCTGAAATCAATAGATATATTTTAAAAAAAGATTAATTTTAAATGGAGTACTAGTCATTACTTACAAAATGAATACATTAATGTGGTTAATGAAAATATTTCACTGATGTTGGTCTTATAGAAAGTTTAAGAGAAACCAAAATTAAGGACTCCAGATTCATCTAGGCCCCTTTCAAATACAAAATAGTCCTAATTTTCCTCATCCTGCTACTGGAGGGGAAGGGGAAGGTGTGCTATGGCTTAAAACATAAACAGCAATTCCACTCCTAGGTACCTATCCAAAAGAACTGAAAACAGGTATTTAAACAAAGAGTTATACACAAGTGTTAATAGCAGTATTATGCACAAAAATCCCAAATGTCCATCAAGAGATAAATGGAAAAACACAGTATGGTATCCATGCAAGGGAACATTTTCACCCACTGAAAGGAATGAAGTACTGCCCGGCCGGGCGTGGCTCAGCGGGTGAGCGTTGACCTAGGATCCAGGCGATCAGGGTTCAATTCCCGGTCAGGGCACATGCCCGGTTGCGGGTTGGATCAGTGACTCTCTCATCATTGATGTTTCTATCTCTCTCTTTCCCTCTCCTTCCCTCTCTCTGAAATCAATAAAGATATATATATATATATATATATATATATATATATATATATATATATATATATATAAAGAAAGGAATGAAGTACTGATATATGCTACAATAGGATTAACCTCAAAAATGTGCTAACCAAAAGAAGCCAGACACAAATGGTCACATACTGTATGATTCTAATTATATGAAATATCCAGCATAGGCAAATCCATTAAGACAGAAAGTAAATTAGCGGTGGCTATGGGGCTGGGAAGGGACAGGGAGTGTCTGCTTAAGAAGTATGGGATTTCGTTTAGAGGTGATGAAAATGCTTTGGAACTAGACAGTGGTGGTGATTGGCGAATGCATTGAATGCCACTGAATTATACACTTTAAAATGGTGAATTTTATGTTATGTGAATTCACTTCAGTTAAAACAAAAATACAGAATAATGAAATAATGATGATTGACCATAAAGCCCTAGATGAAGAACAGGTAATTTGCTTTTTCTTGGTTTGTCACAATTTCAGTGAGTTTTTAACCATCATAAACCAATATATAAAAAATTACCCATTAAAAGTTCCAAATAAGGCATTAATGTAGCTGAGTTCCCCTAATTTGTCCAGTTGACAGAGCACCTAGTTGAGTTTACAGTATATATGAAGCTTTAAAAAGGTTTTTAATTTGTATAAAATGCAAAGGAAAAGAATATTGAGAAATACATGAAAGAGTAAGTAGCCAGAGCCTAGGAAAGAAGCAAACACATGCATATGGGGAAAGCTATATGCTTGAGCATACAGAGAGATGTAAACACTCAGGAGAGAAACCTGCTTTTCCTCAGAACTTATTTTGTGTTTCTCCAAAAACTGACTAGTAAACAGCAATTTGCAGTCACCACCCAACGGGTTTCAGCAAAGAGGTCACACACAGGGAGGGCCTCTAGCTGCCACTTCCAATTGCTTCCCCGGTGAAACAACACAGGAGGTTAAGTTACTTCAGGAGACTCTCAACAGGGCTCCCATTGTTCCAAGCTCAAAACTCAGAGATACAATAGGCCCCATTCATCAGGAGAGCTTATAGGCTGGGGAATGGTCCCTTAGCGACAACTTTCTGTTGGGACATCGAATTTTTATAAACATGGACTTGCACAAGTACATGTTAATTATTTTTAAAGAACAGAACAAAATAAAAAAATAAAATTCAATAGACTCTAAACTGAGCTGGACACCCAAGTTTTATCCCCAACTCTCTGATGTGACTTTAAGAAGTCACTTTGTTTCTGAGCCTCGGCTTCCTTTTTTTTTTGTAAAATGAAAATGGTTTCTAAGATCACTTAGGACTCTAAAATTCTGTGAACACTTATGAGGTCTATTAATGGTGCTGCTACACTATTCACGCCAACAAGTGGGGATAAATTATGAGCAGGAAAGAACGACTAGTTCCCATCTTTTCATTTACTAACAGCACCTAAAAACAAAGAGCCTTAAAAAAAAACAGTCAGAGAAAACAGTCTACTCTCTCTCTTAAACAGACAAATCATAATGAATAGGTCTAGTGATCCCTCCATCCCACCAAGTCGAGGACCACTCAAGCAGATAGCCCTGCACAAAGCACAGTGGTGAAGGGCATAAACACAAGCCACAAGTATGTTTTTCTGTCACCTTTTCTTAGGTTATTAATGCACTTTGAGAATCTCTTGATTTCTTTGCAATGACTCAAAATCCCCAGAAGAAAAATGCCATTTACAACAAGAATGTGATCACTGTCCCAAGCTTCCACACCATGTCATTTTTTTGTTTTTTCAACCTCAAAACTTGCCAAAGCAAGAACTTTGTCTCCAGAGCCTAAGGAGAAAAACACATAAACGAAAAGGTCATTTCAAATGCATTTACAGTTCCAGGTAAAGAGGCAAAAACTTGTTACATACATATTAAAAAAGAAAATAAAATTAGCTCCTATTATTAGAGAATTACAATTTCCTCCCCCCTACAAACAACTCAGCTACATAGAGCCATTTATTGGTTACAATTTATTTTTATATTTATGTTTAGATGACAAATATTTTTAAAACATTAGGCTTTAATTTAATTTTTTAATTAGAAAGCATTGGGAAATAAACTCAATAAAGGGGATTTATAAAGAACACAATTCTGGTTTTACCTCTAAGCTTGAGAGAAGGCAATAAAGTTATCTCACCCATGCTATCTGTCTATCGGACAGTAATTCATGTCCAACTTTCAGAAATATGAAGGTACTCACCAAGATCTGTAGAGACTTTCTCAAACTGGCTGAGTATAGCACCTGCATTTGCTGACAAGAAGGCCTCATCGTCTGCAGTCAGCTAAACAAAAAATAAAACAAAACAAAACAAGTGGAGTGGGTTCAAATCTTAACAAGCAGTTCTAGGAACCATCATTAAGAATGTCTCAGGACCACAAACTAGATCACGGATCAAGAGGTTCTGTACCACATACTTTACATTTTTCTTAATGCCTAATACTATATTATATTAAATACAGGTACCTTCTCTCCAAGTTTCCTGAGAGCTGTTAGTATCTCCACTTTCTGTTGAGTGTACAGGTCTCTTTCCAACTTTCCTACCATGAGATCTCTATCCATCTACAATGGATGAACACAAAGCATATGGTATTTCAGTTAAAAACATTCTGTGCATAAAATCCAACTTTTCAGGTCTACTTCTTTAAAAAAAGATCCTTTAGCTGATTAATATTATAAGGAACTATAGAAACAATTCAAGACAAACATGACAGAAATGCTATTACACAGTTCTAATAAATCTTAATGCTAATAACCATTGTCTTAGCTATAAACTTTACTTAGTAGTAGACTGTAGGAATTAGGAATTACTAAGTCAGTAGCTTCCTTTAGAGAGGAGCCATCCTCTAAGACCTCATTTCATTAAACTGAAGTGTGGTTTATAGGCTTGAATGAGATAACTGGTATCAGGTCTCCTGGAACTTGGGTTAAATATTGCCTTTACTACCAGAAACACTGAGAGTATATACTATGCATTGGTACTATCCTATGTGCTTTATATATATTACATATTACACATACATATGTGCTCTACACATATTACTTCACTTAATTCTCATAACAACCATAAGAGGTAGAAACTATCATTATCACCTTTTTATAGGTGGAGAAATTGAGGCACAAGGGTTTAAACAAAATAACTTCTCCAAGGTCATATACCTCCATATGGAGCAAGAATACAAATCCAGCCAGTCTGACCTAAGTCCATGCTCTTAACCACTATCCTACTGAATTACCAGTGCTTGCAAATAACTGTTAATGCCTTAATTACATCCAAGTCTATAAATAGACTTCTCTTCTTCAAGTATTAGGTTTATAAAGAGGTTTGAAATTCTTAGGTGAGAAAGGCCACACACGCATAAAGCAATGCCGCTAATGAATTCTAGATAGGATTTCAACTCAGGGCTTCAGAAGTAAATAGTAAAACCTTACAGGTGGAGTTCAAGTAGAAGCAGTTGGTCAGTAGCAATTTAAACTGCCATTTGCTGTTTAACCTTCTATATTCAGTATCAACAATAACTGATCAAAGGGCTAATTTTGACCAATTTTTTAAAAATAGAATATTTTTTAGAGCAATTTTAGGTTCACAGTAAATTGAGCAAAAGGTACTGAGATTTCCCATATACCCCTTGCCCCCACTCATGCACAGCCTCTCCATTATAAACTTCCCCCACCAGAGTGGTACATTTGATGCAACTGATGAACCTACACTGACACCATTTATACTAGGGTTCACTCTTGGTATTGGTACATTCTCAACTGACCAATTCTTAAACTTCAGAATAACATAATGAGCAAATTCTTGGGCTAAGAAAAAAAACCCCACACATAGCAATTGGATCAATTTAAACAAACTTTGCCCAGTCGGGCGTGGCTCAGCGGTTGAGCATCGACCTAGGATCCAGGAGATCGGGGTTCGATTCCCGGTCAGGGCACATGCCTGGGTTGCGGGCTAGGCAGCCGATCAATGACTCTCTCATCATTGATGTTTCTATCTCTCGCTCTCCCCCTCCTTTCCTCTCTCTGAAATCAATAAAGATATGTTTAAAAAAATAAGTAAACAAACTTTACCTCTGCTAACCTTGTCCGAAGCTGACCTGGTTGTTTCTTTGCAAACAATCTGATGACCTCTGGGGTTTTAAAGGCCTGGCTGATAGCTGCTTGGATAGCCTAGAAATACAAATAGGTAAAAACTAACCAAAATACTCCAATGAATCGAACACTGCAATAATTGATTGATGGGTCTTCAATTATTAATAGGTCTTCTTTATCAAATACTGTTACAATTTTAGTTTCCATCTGCTATTTCTGTGCATGTCACTGGAGTCAAATACCTAACTAAGTAAAGATCTGGAAGCATAAGCTGTTTTATCCACAAGTAGACACTCATCTAGAAGTTAAACCCAAAAAAGGGTACATTTTCTATCTTAAGTATACTTACAAAAAAAAAAAGAAAGAAAAAAGTAATCTGTATCGCCAATATACGTAAATCATGCTTACCAGCTGCATTCCACTTAGCTCATCTACCAAAGTCATATTTCCAGACATAATTTTCTTCAGGGAATCATTAAATTCACTTAGTTGCTCCAGAGTCTCCTTTTTGGTTTCCTCATATTCATCTGTATCAAGTTCCTCTCTGAAGTACCATGAGCATAACATAAAAACACAGGGTTCCAAGTGAAAACAGCAATGTTTGTACACTAAGACTTCACACACGTGTGTTTACAAAAAATATCTTGGGGAAAAAGGCTAAAAGGAAATATCAAAATACTAATGATGGATGTATTCAGATATTTAAAATGTGGGCATTTTTCTGCAATGTAGTTACTTTGATAATTAAACATTTTTCTTTTATTAAAATGAGGCACACTTAAACCATATAATAACTTCCTTTTAAGCAGTCTATAAATCAATGGTACAACCTTGGGCAAGATGCTTAACACAGCCAAGCCCCAGTTTCCTTATCTATAAACTGAAGATATTGAGAGTACTCTCCTTATAGCGTTGCTAGGAACATTAATTGAAATACAGAAAGTGCTTGGTATGTAATAGGTACTAGATAAATAGCTGATATTATTACCATTAATGGTAGGTAAAATTTTGTGCACCTTGAAATACAACAGCAATGCAGTACTTGCCACCTGAAGAAGAGACTACTTTTATTCACCAAAGCATTTATTAAACATTTATTACAAATAACAACAGCTACCATCAAGTACCTACCCTGGGCCAAGCCTTTTGTTGGCCCCTTCATTTGTAGTATTTAGCACGGTTGAACAGTCTTGGTCCTTTAAGTAGTTAAGTAATTAAGGCTAAAAACACACCAGAAGTTCAGGTAGTACCTTCTCAGCTTGATACCAAACAGGGTTATTTTATTTTATTTTTAAAAAATATATCTTTATTGATTTCAGAGAGAGGAAGGGAGAGGGAAGGGGAGAGAGAGAGAGAGAGAAACATCAATGATGAGAGAGTTGTCATTGATTGGCTGCCTCCTGCACACCCCAGACCAGGGATGGAGCCCGCAACTTGGGCATGTGCCCCAACGGGAGACTGGGAATCGAACTGCTATCTCCTGGATCCCAGGTTGATGCTCAACCACTGAGCCACGCCTGGCCGGGCCCAAGCAGGATTATTTTAAATACTGAAAACAAGGTAGGTGTTATTATTTCTACTTCACATATAAGGAAATGGAAACCTAAGTATTTTGCCCAAGTTCACACTCAATTGGTAATTAAGTGAAAGACTTTCATATTCTGGCCTTTATGACCCCAAGCCTGCACTGAGTTTCTTTCTCCAATAGACAAAGCACTGTGAAGAACACTACAGGGGAAATCGAAATCACACATGGGCCTGAACCCATGGAGTTTGTAATTGCACTGCAGAAAAAAGCCATTTTACAGTATAACAGCATACAATTATACTATTACCTGCATTCTTCCAGATCTTGTAATTGCTGCATTAGTCTATCCAACTGTTCTTCTAAATTCTGCTTTAATTTGCTTGTCTCTGTCTTTCCTCTGGAAGCCATTTTAATCTCTAAGTAGAACAATAAACCCACATACAGTATATATTTGGTTATTTAATTGATTCAACATACCAGGAAAATTTAAAATAGGCTATACTCTTTCCAAGCTACAGGTGTGGGAAAGATAGTTGTGCAAAGAAAATCTCAATTTATATATAAAAGTTTAAACTCATGTAGTAATAACACTCCACAAAAATGCCTGGCAATCTTGAGTTTATGAATTAATTAGAAGTCTTCACTAGTCTATCTTACTTTAAACAAATCTGACAGATGAAAATACAGATTTATAAAGAAAGAGATTAGGTGTAAATACATATTCATTATAATATTCTTTTTCAATCTTAATAAGTATGTTCCAGGGCTTAGCACACTCCTAGTATTCTTGCTGGCTCTTATGTGCATTTAAGAGCCAGTTGTTCATGTGGGCATGAACAACTTTTGACATGAATTTCTTCTTTGGAAATGTGCTCATTTTTCTACTGGATTATATTTCCCTTACTGATTTATATAACATGGATATGAAGACTTTGTAATTATGTTGCAAATATTATCTTGTCTCCTGACTTTAAATTCTACTTATAGTGTTTTTGTCACGATAAATTATTATTTTTAATGGTCAAATCTGTCTTCTCCTTAAATTTTCTTAGTCTGTGCCCCATGAAAGCACACCCTAACCATCTCAAGATTTTAAAACATATACTATTTTCAATTCTAAAACATATATATATATACACATATATATATATATATATATATATATATATATATATACACATATATATATAAACGTTTAGCTCTTTAAGCCACTTGCATCTTTTTTTGTTAATGTTGTGAAGTAGGGGTCTTTTATTTTTTTTCAAATGGATAGTCAATTGCCCCAACACTGTTTACTAGTCAGTATTCATTTATGCCACCTTTAATGTACTCAATAGTAAGACTCAAGTCTGTCTCACTGGTAATATTCTGGTCCTGAGGAATTACCTCGCTATTTAATTATTATAGCTTTAGAGCTGGTATATACTGATAACCGATAAGTTGTTTTTATTACTGTGGTTTTCCTTGCCCAATAATTCTTGGCTATTCATGTGCATTTTCTCTTCTAGATGAATTTAAGAATCAGTCAGTCAAGTTTCCTTAAAAATTCAATTGAAATTTTGACAGGGATTACATTAAAATTAGAGACTAATATAGAGAAAACCTGTATCCTTGAAATTTGAACCTTCCTATCAAGCAATATCTCTCCATTTATCTAGGCTTTCTTTTGATTTTTAAAAAGGAAATATTATTGTTTTTTACAAAGGCCTTGAACATTAGCTATTCTTAGATATTTTGTATTTTCTGTTAATACTGGGAATAGGGTTTTCCTTATTACAAGTTCTGATTATTTCTGGTGTAGAGAAAAGCTACTGATTTTGGTGTTGATACTATATGTACTTAACATTTATAGCATTTAAGTTTTTCCATTTATAAAAATGAAACTTACATTCCTTTCAGGAAACACATTTTGCTTAATATTAGCTATAAACCATTAATCAAAACTTAAATCCTAGGGTAACTTATTAAAGCGTTTAAAATTTTCCTACACATAATTATTACCAATTTGATATGTGAACTTCAACGAAGAGAATTTCTTACATCATATTCCAAATAGAATTTAATCAGTGAAAATCTATGCTTACTACCTACCATCTCTCTTAAAACTGGCTTAAATCATCTACAATCATTAATAACATATAAATGAGTATAGCCAGAAGTGTAATTTATCATAGCTGTGCCTCATGTATAATTTCTTCTGGAAGTACACATTTAAATTTTATTTTAAATCTGTTGAATTTTCCAGTAAAATTCAAGGCAAACCCAAGAAAAAACTGAAAGTGTCTTTTCAGGATTAATTTCCCACAGTCTAACCACACTGGACTACTTGCTATTTCAGAACACATCCATGAACTTTCATCCTTCTCTTGTGAGCCTGCATTTTTTTTCTACCTATCAAGCCCAGGTCATGGAGTCGTCGGGGTCTAACTAAAGTTCCACCTCCTCCATAACCCTTCCTTGGTTACCCCCCATCATTAGATTGTGAGTTATGTAAGTAGGGGTCTTACTCTTTTCATACACCAGCATCTAGCACAATGCTGAGCAAATACAAAGTACTGGATAAATAATTGGTAAATGAATAATGAAGAGAGACTGCTTCTTCCACTACATTCCGCATCTCATTCTCTATTTATCACTCATCTCTTCCTTGAATTACATGAGTTCATTATAGCATGTTTTTTGTCTGCCTCTCCAGACTGTAAACGCTCTAGAAGCAGAAAACGAGTCTCATTCCGCTTAGCCTCGATCTTCAATAACTGGACGAAGTGTAACTGCATAAAGGCACAACATCGTTTAAGGATGTAAAGCTATTCTAAACAAATTTCAGGGAAGACGGAGGCACTTTAAAAGCCTTAACCTGGTTCTACATTATTCGAGATTTATCCCAGAGAGAGTAACTCGCTGGCACCACCTAGTATTCAATAACGGTGGTGCATCTTTTACCGAAACCGCAGAAATGGTTCTCAAACACTAATCGGGCGAGGAAACTACTCATTCACGCTCACCTGTCTCGTATTACCCTGAACTCTGCACAGCGCTGACCGGTCTCAAATTGCATAAACCTCCAGTTCTTGAAGTTCCAGTGTCATAAGCGTGAGGAAAGCGAACCTGTTCATCAGGACTGCAAGAGGCTCAAAGTTCAAGCCACCTTCGGGCGGAGCTGGCTGGGAAAAGAAACACCATGAACAAGAAGTTTTTATTCACTATAATCTTGGCCTGAAGCAGTCCAGATCACTTCCACTCGGGCAGCCTGCCATTGAAAAGCACCCCTCTCTTTCTAGCAGGACATCCTGGCGGCTGGGGGGAGTGTGGAGGGCAGCCTTTCTGAGATTTTTTCCTAGTGAGGTGTTACTGAGGAAAACCCCGCACGCGGACACGCCTTGGGGGAAGTTGTCAAATCTAGAAAAGCGCAGAAAAGATACGGGCGGAGAGCACACCTTTTCCCGTTTCCCGGCTGGCAGGGAGGCAGCGCCTGGACCTCAACCATCCCGACGCTGTCCCGGAGCAGCTCCGGCCACGGCCCCAAATCCCATCTCCGCGAGGGAACTTGAAGCTCCCGCACTCGGGTCCCGCGGCGGCCGGGCTCGACTAGGCCCGGGTAGCCACCAGGGGTCGCCGTGAACCCGCCACCCCCGAAACTTTTCTGGCCCTCCCCGACCAGCCTCCGAACAACCTCCTCAGGATTTCGGGGTTCCCTCTCCGTCTCAGTCCACCAGTCCTCAGAGTTCCGAGCCAGGGGCCCCGCCTACCTGACAGTCCCGGACCGGCGGGCGCGCGCAGGGGAGCACTTCCGGCAGATGCACGCACTTCCGACCTCCTGGAACCAATGAGGGTGCGTCTGCGGTGTTCCCCACGGTGGCTTCCGGGCTGCGGCGCGTCTCCTGGAGGACTCGGGCCGCTTTGCACTGAGGACGTGGTAAGCTCCCCCCGGAACCCCTGAGAAACCCGAATCTAGGGGAGTCCGCTTAGCACCCCTTTTCTGTCACATGCTTGCGAGAGTCCGAGGCGGTGGGGTCTTTGAGGGTCAAATTCAGCGGTTGGCAAGGCAAGGTCATTTCCAAGGGTGGGGCGAGGAGTCCCCCCCTCGTTCTCTCCATCTCTCTCTGGAACCAGAACCCCCGGTGAACGTGCCTCGGGCCTTCGGAACCGGTGAACCCAACCCGAAAACAAAGCAGAAAAGCTCCTCTAGAAGAGGCCTCCTGAGCTAGGCGGAGGCGGTGGGGAGCGGAGCAGGAAGCCCTCCGTCCTGAACTTCTCTTTCCTCCTAAATCTTTCCCAAATCTGTGAAATACTAGACCCGCCTCCCTGAAAACGGTTTGACGCTCGCGCCCCTTGGGAAGGAGGCTCCGAGCTGCTGGGCAGCACTTGAAAAATGACTCAGAAATCAGGTGGCGACCATTCTCTGGTGTCCCCAGCCCATTTCCTTGAAGCCAGTAGGGTCTCCGGCAAAACTGAGGCGTTGTCTTGAAAGCGAATTCTTTTTCAGGCGCCCTGAACAGACTTCCAGCTGAAATGACCAGAGAACGCTTCCAGAATGAATTACTTCTGTCAGTTCTGTGCGATGGTAGAATTCCTGACTCATTCCCCTAAGTTGAATCTCAGAGTCACACTGTGGATGTGAAACCACTGTTCCTTCGGGCCCAGCTTAGAAAAGGCTGCTGATGGGGGTGTAAAGGACAGCGTGGGGAAGATAGTCAATCATATTGTAATAAGGGGGTCGTTTCATACGTTATTTAAATGTCTAACCGCTCTGCCATAGGCCTGAAACTAATACAATGTTGAAATGCCAACTGTATTGGAAAAAATGTGGATTTAAAAAAAAAATAATAATAGGCTGTTGACACACAGGTTGGAGTGGTTCAGTAGGTTACCTTGCAAAACCCCTCCAGATTCACGGAATGCCCTTTGTAAAAGGAAGTGATGGTTATGTTATAGAACTACCTCTGATTTCTGGCACGTGAGCGGATGGGTGGTAGTGTCAAGGTCTTGAGTGATACGGAACTTTCAGTGACAGGATCAGTGCCAAGCAAAACAAAAGTATCTTTTCTTCTTTTTCACCATTTGAAGAACTTGCTAAATAAGCGTTTGCTCTCGGGCACTTCCCGTAACTTTCATGTCAATAATCCAGTGTTCTCTTCAGGCCTTCGTGTTGGTTTTGGGTGTGTGCAATCTTGAAGAACTTGCTGAATAAGCGTTTGCGCTTGTGCACTTCCCCTGGCTTTCATGTCGATAATCCGGCGTTCTCTTCAGGCCTTCGTGTTGGTTTTGGCGTGCGCAGTCTTGAAGCCGTGGAGGAAAGTCCTCACCGTGCATGTGTTGCATGTGCCCACTCTTCTTTCTCTCTGACTTCTCTCATCCAGTGGTTCTGTACTGAGTGTTCTTATATCCTTCTGGGTTCTTGTTTAGAGTCAATGGAGGATGAAAAAGTGATCCTTGGGCATAAGTAAGAGAAATTGGTTTGGGTTCCAGTCCTCAAAACAAAACTAGAATCCAAGCCCTGGGAGTAGGGGAGAAGAAATTGAAAAAAGAGGAATGATATATTAGGTGGGTAGGTAGTCATGGGAGAGAGCATTGGGGAAAATAAACTTCAGAACTGAAAGTCATAACTGGAAAACCAGATATAGACACGTCTCTGAGATATTGTGGTTCAGTTCCAGACCACTGTAATAAAGTGAGTATCCAAATAAAGTGAGTCATAATCTTTTTTCTGGTGGAGGGACTTGCCTTTAATTTGTTTAAAAAAAAAAAAAAAGGCAACACCTGTGAAGCACAATAAAACGAGGTATGCCTGTAAATACTACTTGGCAGCTGCAGTTTAGAACTTGGATTTGGACTTGGAATGGGAGCCTAGAGAGTGCAAGTTGCTCCAACAAGGTAGGGAAAATGCTGGGGCTGATGAAACTTGAGTGACTAACAAGAAGTACCGTGAGCCAGAGGCCCTCTGAATACATGGACCTCTTTTAAATGTCTACTAATAGGTAGTTCATAGCATTCTAAGTGTTGGGGTGGAGCTGGCTGGGAAAAGAAAAACCATGAACAAATAGTTTTTATTTACTATATATAATCTTGGCCAGATAACTTCCACTCAAGCAGCCTGCCATTGAACACACTCCTCTCTATTTCTGCCTGCCTGCTAGCTCGCTCTCCCCTCAATGCCCCTCACATTCCACGCCTATAAAGCAGTCGTCTGTCTCTTGGTGCCTTCCCTCCATCCCTCCCAGCCTGTGTTTCCCCTGATAAACTCCTTATTGACTAGTAGCACAGCACCTGCCCAGTCACGTAGGTCAGAAAGGACCTCTCGCATCCTGTTCCCCTTCCCCTTCAGTCACCTGATATGCTCGCAAACCCTTGGACTATCATCTCCCATGTTATTACCGTCCACTGTCTCTCATCTGGACGGATGGAGTGCTCCAGAGCAGTGCTTTGCAAACTTTAAGATGCATACAGATCACCTGGGATCTTGTCAAGATACAGATTTTGATTCAGTAGGTCTACAGTAGGGGCGTGTGATTCTGCATTTCTAACTACCTCCCAGGTGATGCCCATGCTATGCTGCTGGTACATTCTACCCCCCCCTCCCCCGCCGATACCGTCTCTTTCAGATGACCCCAAACTCCAGTAAATCTCTAGTCTGGACCTCTTCCCCTGAACTTGGCTTTGTTCTTCATTTGTCTGCTTAACATCACCGTTTGGATATCTAATAGATATCCCAGATTGAACTTCTTTATAAACAGAACTACTGATCTTTCCTAAACCAATTCCATGGCCATCTTTGTCTTCTCAATTAAAGGTAACTCTTCTTTTAGTTGCCCAGGCCAAAAAAACGTGGCATTGACTCCTCTTTCTTTCACAGCTCATGTTCCATATATCAGCAAGTCACATTGGCTCTACCGTTATAATATGCCTAGAATCGAATCACTTCTGCTGCTCCCACCCTGGTCCAAGTCAGCATCAACTCTGACCTGGGGTATTGGAGTAGCTTCCTATCTGGTCTCCTTGTTTCCACCCTTAATTCCCCCATCATTCTGTTCTCAGAGAAATCTTTAAAAATATGTCAGATCATGTCGCTCCTCTGCTCAAAACCCTGCAAGGGCTCCCTATTACCTCTCTGACTACATCTGCTACTGTTCCTTCCCTCTGTTAGCTCTGCCTCACCCGTTCAGGTCTCTGCTCCAGGCATGCTTCTGTCTCAAGGCTTTTGCACTGTTACCTTTGCTTAGAACATTCTTCCTTTAGATACCTGCATGGCTCACTCCTTTGCTTCTTTAAGTCTTTGCTCAAATGGCAGGCCTTTCCTGACCACCCTATCTAGAATTCCAACACTCCTTATCTTCTTGCCCTGCTTGGTTTTTCTCATGGCCCCGTTATTTAATAGACCTCATATATATGTATTAATTTTGATTGTTGTTTATCTCCCAACACTAGGATGTAAGCTCCACATGGATAGGGAATTTTAACAGTTTTGTTTACTCCTTTATACCCAGCATTTACAGCATAGTAATTGCTCAAGAAATATTTACAGAACCATGATGAATGAGTGAGAATTACTTCTGAAGTGCACTGGTTCATTACTCCCTGTTGAAACCCTCCAATACATCCATTTCCTATAGAATAAGATCCAAACTCCCCATATCGCACCTGAGGGAGGGGAGACCCTAAAAACTGTCTTCCAGTAGTTTCACGTTAACTCTTTAAAAAAATAATTCTAATAAAATAGGAAAAGAAAAATAATTTGTGGAATTTTTTACCTTTCCCCAATGAAATGTTTTAACTATAACGTGTCTAATTCGAAATTCCATCATTATGTATATTTTTAATATAAGTAGAGAATATATCGAAGACTAGTGGTATATTGTATACAGCCAAGCTTCCAGATTAAGATGAGCGTTTAGAAATTTAATATTCAATTCAATTAGTAAGTAGAAGTTTTTTACTTCTGGAGTTTAGCAGCCATGAAAAAAGTAGTATGAAGACTAAAATTTTAAATTTCAATCTTAAAAAATTTTAAATAGGAAGCAGCAGATGTCAACCATCAAGTATTTTTTTCTTATAGTAAATTTGATGAGTTTAATGCTTGATGTTTTTAGTTTCTCAAACTTCCCTGGACATTCTCCCAGAAAGCTGCTCGTATGTGCGCACACCCAACAGTTTGCTTATAACTTAAGAGACAGTTATTTCTACTGTGAAGGCCTGTGCCTGTCATAAATGTTCCTCCTGCCAGTGGGTACTTTCTTTTCCTTAAGAAATAGAGTTGTCTCCACATCCTAAAGACATTCAGAGCACCTCTGAGTACCTAGGTCCTACTTAAAATACCTCAGAATCTGAGACTATACAGAAAAAGTAAGAAGACAAAATATCATGTGGGCGTCTTGGCTATTTTCTAGATAGTAATTGACGACCACAATGCAAAAGATTGTTGTAATCCATATGGAGGAGATTGTGATTATTTCTAATTATTTTTACTCTAAAATTTTCTGCTGCATTTTTTTAAAGAGCATTAAATTGACCTGTTCACATATGCAGTCTGAATCACTGTTCTTTTGAAACCAAACCTTTGTTCATTACTAAGATTTATAGTTTCCTTTTCCTTTTCAATATTTATTTCCATAGCAACCATCCAGGTCCATGCTACTAACGTCACTGAAACAATAAAGGAGGTTCAGAAAGTCAAAGTAATGATCTTGAAAGTATTTAACAGGAGATCCTTATTTGGGGTGAATTTGGTTGTGATGCCAGTCCTGTGGTTTTGGTTGCACTCTTCCTTTCTACCCACTGTCCGTGCTGGTTGATGCTTAAAGACAGCGTCCTGCCATGAGCGGTTTTGATGTGCTTTCCGTTGTCCTAGCTCCGAGGTTCAGCTGAGCGTTCCGTCTCCGATGAGCTGGGTAGGAGATGGTGACGTGCTTGCTGGCAGCAGTCAGGTGCAGTGCTGCTGGGACAGGCTCGCCCTGCTGGAGACCTGTATCTGAGGTGGGAGAGCAGCAGGGCTCCAGGGCCAGCTTCAGACTGTTGGCTTAGCAGCTGGTCTTGCACAGGTCGTGCTGGCCAGCCGAAGCAGCCCCAGGCCTGAGAAAAGCGCTGCAGGAGGAAGGAAGGGACCTAATTAAATGGAGTGGAAGCAACGTAAGAAGGGTGGCTTTTTATATCCCATTCCAACCCTCTCTGCCTTTTCCCTTGCTTTTCAGACTCCTTAGCTTCTTGGACTTCCCCCTGCAGTGTCGTAGTCCTAGCTGAACAGTTACCTCCCCTGGAGGACTGATAGCCTTGGACAAAGATAGGTTACTTGGGACGTTTTCCACTTACCTGTAGAAACCAAGCTGCTCACTGATAGCAGCACAGACAGGTAGTAAAGTTCAGGAGTCGTTTTTTCCTATATTTGGGGGGGGACGACACTGTGAATACTTGTCTTTTAATTGGAACATATATTTAGCAGGGTTTTGCTGCAAAGATTTAAACAGGCACCTACTTAGCGAGAGATGGAAGGCTTGCTACTTAAGGTGCCAAACCTAGTCCAACAGTTCCACTGTTAGTATCTTAACTTAAAAAACAATTCTAGCAAAGTGGAATTCACAAAACACACCAAAAAATACCTCTTGTGGAATTTTTTTAACTTTCCCTGGCAAAATGTTCAACTGTGACATACATCTAATTAGGAATTCTCTCTCCACATATCTCTATTTTTAGTGTAAGTAGAAAATAAGCAGAAAAGACTAATGATGTATTGTCTACAGCCAAGCTTTCAGCTTAAGACCGGCCTTTAGGAATTTAATATTTGAAAGGATACACAACCCTGGCCCATTTTGCTCAGTGGTTAGAGCATCGGCCCGCAGATTGATGGGTCGTGGGTTCGATTTCAGTCAAAGGCACATACCTCGGTTGCAGGCTCCATCCCTGGCCCTGGTCGGGGCACATGCATGCAGGAGGCAACCAATCAATGTGTCTCTCTCACATCTATGTTTCTCTCTCTCTCTCTCCCTTCCACTGTCCCTAAAAAAATCAATGGAGAAAATATCCTCCAGTGAGGATTAACAAACATACAAACAAACAAACAAAAGCATACACAGTCAGTTGCCAAAACTGTTAACACCATGGTGCAGACTCCTTCCCCAAAGGATCCCACACCATATACAGAAAACATCTTCTTTAGTGCCTGTGGAACTGGGTCCATGTGAGTGAGCAGCACAGTGAAACCTAAAAGGACAGCAGGACAGCATCAGTTTCCTAGGCTTCATCATCTCAGAAATACATTCCTGGATGCAAACCTAAATAGAACGTTGCCTTGCTTCCCTCCCGTGGAGCAGAAGTGCTCAAAATCCAGCCAGCGAAGGTTTTCCTTTGACAGGCTGTGTTCTTATTGGCAACACTGGTGATAATAACTGGGGCTATTTTGGGAATAACTTCCCCATTATCTCAGTTAAACCTTCCAGCAAAACTGTGAGGAAGCATTATCTGCGTTTTATAAATGAGGAAAGGGAAGCTCAGAGGGGCTGAGTAACTCGTGCCATTGTGGGGCAAATGAATGGGCCTCCCTCTGCCCCTAAAGCCCGTGCTTGTCACCGTTGCATACGCTGCCTCTGGGGGAGTCCCGGCTTTGTGGGAGGCCCTCTAAGTCTAAGGCACTCAAGAACTAGTTTTTCACTTTAAAAAAGTCTCCTCTGGCCCTGGCCAGTATGGGCCAGTTGGTTGGCGTGTAGCCCGTGCACTGGAAGGTCGAAGGTTAGATTCTCAGTTGGGGCACATGCCTAGGTTGCAGGTTCCAGCCCCCTGTCAGGGTGCTCACAGGAGGCAACATCTCACATCGATGTTTCTCTCTCTCTCTCTCTCTCTCCCTCCCTTACTCCCTGTCTAAAATCAATTTTTAAAAAACCTCTTCTGTATCACTTTTTGGCTTCACGTTGTCAAGGTTCCTGTTTTTCTGTCCATATCATGTCCAGCTCAGTAACTATTTGTTGAGTGAGCGAATACATCTGCTATTTTTATGTAACCGTAAAGAAATTTATAACAGGGACACAACGTATTTGAATTTAAATTTAATGTGGTTTCATATTCAAATCACAGAACAACTAAAAGAGTGACTAAGAAGCTTTAAAAATTTCCTTCACCTGAATTTTAAATGGGAATTTTTTCTTACCTTTCAGTCCGTGAGCTCCTGAAAACAGGAAGTCCTATCTTACCCATTTAGTTGACACTTAATAACTTCTGGCAGAGTGACTGCACACTTACCAAATGCGAAGAAAGTAAAGGCGATGTTAGCAACCAAGTTGTTAAGGAGAGGCTGACTGCAGTACCGAGAAGAACTGGGCCTGAAAATCAACCCGCTGGGTTATACATTCCTTCCTTCCTTATTAGAAGAGACCCTCTCTAAACATAACACCAGAAGGCACTGCGAATCTTGCGTTCCCATCCTAACCTGGCACTCGGTTCATTTGGCTCCAGGCAACCCACTTCTCTTAAGAACCTTGGTTCCTTCAGTGTGGCTGCAAATTAGTGCTGTGAAACAGCCCACAAGTAATATTCAGAGCTGTTAATATTCATAATCGGAGACAAATCAAGTTTGCCATTTTCCTAGTTCATGTTAATTTGCTGTTTTGGTGAAAAATATTCTGTGGAAATCCTGGCCTCCCTGAGTAAGGAACTGTGCTTTACTACACACAGGCCTCCTTATGACAGAGGCCAGCAGGTCTGAGGTCGGCCAGTGACAGCGGGTGTCGCAGTCCATTGCATAAGTGGCTTCTCAGTTTTTAGGTACTTTTAAAATATCAGTGCCCGTAGGACTGCGATTTTCTTATTTTGAATGTACCAAGTTGCATTCGCTTCCTTTGCCCGATAGGAAAGTTAACCGACTGACTTTTTCTGCTAGGACTAATTTCCAGCGTAGAATCTGAGTAAGATACCAAGCCGTCATCTGGGCGCGTGTGCCTGTGTCGCCCTCAGCCCCGCAGACATTAGCTAATACTAAGCTATTGGGCCTGCTCTCTAGGGAGCACTTAAACTGAAACATCCGTGCCCCCGTTGTCTCTTCTTATACTAGAAGAAATAAGTATTGGTTAGAAATGAAACTCAGTCTGCCCAAACCCAGTTATCCTCCCTGTATGGAGATTTTTGACTGTTCAAAGAGGGGAAGCGGGTGACTGCCTTCGATAATAGGGGCAAACACAATGGGGCAGGCTGCAGTCAAACAGGTGACAGGAATCGCAGAGAGCACCCGAACCACCCCCACAGGGGAGACACAGACGTGCCCAGGCGAGGGCTCAGCTGATGAAAGAACTTACCGTAGCAGAACGTAAAACTGGAGAGCCAGGGTGGTGACCCCAGACAAGAGCACTGTCACTCGGCTGCATGGGACACAGTGTGTTACATTTTATGTTACTGTTCAGCGATGAAATGGCTTCAAGAAGCCAAAGCCGGGTTCTGTTTCAGGACGATGTAACATTAAGCCACAGAAGTAAAATTTTCAACAGAGCAAAGATGGGTTGAGATCCATCCCCTTAGAGCTGAATTGTGCCCGAGAATACGCCAGTAAGAGTACTAGAAGTAGCTACGATTATTCAGCTCCTGTGATGCCACAGGCACTGTCGAAACTGGTCCCTAAAGACTCTTTAGAGCCTTGGTTCCTTTATCATGACTAAATGAATGCTCAAAGGCAATCCACAAGTAAGCACATGAGTTGTTAATATTTATAATTAGTAGACAAATGTGTCCAACATTTTATATGCATTTTTCTCACTTCATGTGCACAAGTCCTATGAGGTAGGAACTGTGGTTCCCCATTTTACAGATGAGGAAACCGAGACTCAGATTAAGTGTCTTGTCCAAGGACAGACACCTCGTAGTAAGAGGTAGAGCTAGAATTTGAACCAGGTCTGAGAGTCCTAACCATGCCCCTGTGATTGTTAGCTCTGCCTCCAGCCAGATGTTCACACTGAGTATCACTTACACACTGAGGGTTAATCTACCAACCACAACTTAACCACCAAGTCTGCTATTACTGCTCAGACATTTGGGAAATTCTTTTGAGATTACGTGTATCTAGTTTCCATGCATAAAAAAATCTTCCTTAACTAATAGTTTTATCTCTTCATCATAAACTCTCTTAGTCACTTTGATTATTTTATTAATTGGGTTTAGCCCTGAATGACGTTAGGGTATTTATAGAAATCAAAGACAAAGATATATCCCCAATAAAGGTACTAAAAAAAAAATAGGCAATTTCAAAATATACCCCAGATTATCTAAAGCAGTGGCAATTTGTTAGAACTAGAATATGGCTACCTGCTTAAAGTTACTGTTTTAAAAGGAACAGAGGTATGAATTCTAGAGATTGTCAAGGCATTCCCATTATTTAAGCCAGCTAATGTAGCATCCTGAAATGTGACAAGCAAAGCCACACAATTATTGTTCTTCCTGGAAAAGTTAATGTTTGACAAACTGTCTTAATGTTTAGAAAATGTTTTATTACTGTTCACACATCAGTGTTTTTAAAACCTAAGAAGGTCAGTGAAATTGAACTTGAAAATTGAAAGCACATTTTAGTTACATGTCAAGACCGCCTCAGACAGAAATGACTTTTGTCACGGTGGGCTGGGGAGGGACACTTACAGCCTGAGCTGGTGAGACCTCGGCAGCCAGCAGTGCACATGGTAGGCTGAGTGGGCCAGGCAGAAGTGAATCATGGTGACACCTGTCCTCGAGCACCTGGAGCAGGGCAAGGAAGATCCAGAGCAGTCCTGTTAGAGCTCTCCAACCACCTCACCCATCGTCACCTGCCCCGGCCCCCTTCCCTGCACATGTACCCCAGGGAGATGCAGAGCAAGTATTCTCCAGTGGAGAGGGGCTGGTCCTTGTTTTTCTGAAGCCTCTCTGGGCTATGATAGGAGCTCACTGTAACTTAAGTCTTCTGTGGCTTTGAGGGTCTAAAGTTTAGTCCAAACCCAGGTTGGTTGTACTCACAGTGAATTAATAGGACTGAGCTAGATATTTGAGACAGGTCATGAATGTGACAAGGGAGAAAGCTTTCTTTAAGCTGAGAGATCAGCTTCCTCAGCCCCTTCCCCAGCCCTTCCCCTGGGGAGCACCTGGAAACCTGAGCTCACCCCCAGGGTCAGGGAGGGGCTTCAAGCTCTTTGTTCCATCCTTGCCTGGACAGCAGGCAGCTCCCTTGGGAACCAGTCCCTCCTGATCTCAGCCTCACTGTTTTTCCAGCTCACAGTTCAGCCTCCCTTGGGGAATGGCACCTGAAACTTGAGATGGGTGGGGCTGGAATTGACACCCAGCTCCAGTTGAACCCAACCCCTCCACTCTAAATAATAGGCATTTCCAATGGGAGGCAGAAGATCATGCGTGAGACAATTCACGGACGTGTTTCAGAACTGAAGGTTATGACTTTTGAGCTCGAAAGGGCCAACTCAGTGTCCAGCACAATGGATGAAAGTGGAACCACACTAGAGGACATCACTGAAATTTCAGAACACTGGGACAAAGAGATCTCACAAGCTCCAAGGGAGAAAATAAACATCACACCTAAAGGATCCAGAGTTGAAAGTGACTGGATTTTCCACGGTTGGCACTGCCATCTAGAAGCAGTGCCTTCAGAATTCTGGGAGAAGATGATTTTCAACAGAGACTAGAGATAAACTGTGTGCGATTGTGTGTGTGTGTGGAAGTTTGGGAGAGGAGGGTGGGGTATCTGAGGGCTAATCCTCACAGATCATAAGAGAAAGTAAGTAGGCACTGTTTACATTGAATAAATTAAAGAATAGCATTAAAAGCACATAATACAGAATTATGGTAGAATCTACCAAAAGAAATAGCTGAAAAAGTTAAGAGTGGTTGCTTTTTGGGAGCTGGGTGGAGGGGCTGGTGAGCGGGGTATGGTCGATGACTGTCACCCTGTGATTTCTAAATCTAGTCATTTAATAAAAGTTTTAGATAGCATGTCTTGCATTACTTCACTAGGTTTATGCAAAGATCAAATGGAATCATTTATATGAAAAAGAAGTTTATAAACTGTAAACTGTTATTCAACCAAAAATGATAATATGATTATGTTGACTTAGAGGCAGAATACTGTTCCTGGGGAGTCACGTCTGGCAGAGGATAATGTCATTGTGCCAGTTAACTGTGGCCACAGCAGCGCAATCACAAAACTGCGGTAGCATGCAAGAGTGAACATTTGTTTTTGCTCATGAGTCTAGGTCAGCTGTGGGTTTGCTGATCCAAGTCAGGCCCAGCCCATCTCACCTGGACTTGCTCTTGTGTCTGAGCCGGTTGTGGTTTGGCTGGTCTTCGACGGCCTCAACCACATAGCTCGCGGTGGGCCGGCTGTCAGCAGGAGCACCGATTCTCTCCGCACGCTCTGTCATCCTCCAGCAGGCTGGCCTGGGCCTGTCTCAGGCAGAGGCAGGAATCCAAAAGAAAGTGGACGTATGTGTACAAAGCCCCAACTGGCATACTGTCGCGTCTGCCACGTTCTTTTGGCCAAGGCAAGTCACAAAGAGTGGGAAGGAGATCCCCATCCTTTACGGTAGGAGCTGCAAATTCACGTTGAAAAGGAATGGTGGAGAAATGGGGCCATTTTTACAATTCATGGGGCATAGTCAGCGAAGCCAAATATTTCAACCCATCTATTTGGAATGAGAACACGAAAGGTTGTCAAAAGACCTATAACTGGTGTTCTTCCTCCTTTGCAGACAACAAGGGAGGTGTTGGAGCATCCCACTTAGATCAGCAACTTCAGATCCTCAGCATGGAAAATTCAGAGAAGACAGAAGTGGTTCTCCTTGCCTGTGGTTCCTTTAATCCCATCACCAACATGCACCTCAGGTTGTTTGAGCTGGCCAAGGACTACATGAACGCAACAGGTAGGAACAGTAACCAAAAACACCAGTGGGGTTCAGGACACACTGTCCCTAACTCTGGCTCCATGGCATATTGGATATTTTAAGCTGAAGGAGTTTGAGCAACCTGCAGAATCAGGAAGGTCACTCTCACCTCCTCCCCTGAAACAGGTCACAAAACCCTACATGAGAGGTGCCCTCCCTACTCCCAGGGGAAAGGAGCATCCTTATTCCTGAAAAGCAAGGGGTGCCAGGAAGAATCTGAATAAAGGCCCTTAGTTTCCCTGAAGTCACTGCACTTACCTTATACCCCTTTCCTTACGCTGTTGTTCCACAGCCATCTGCTCTCTATCAAACCTGGCATTAAAACCCTCAGGTCCACCTGTTTCTTGGGGTCTTCATTTCCTTATGAAGGCTCCCACATCATGTAAACCATACTTTAAACAAATATGTATGCTCTCCTCCTATTAGTCTATCTATCTTTCTTAGTTTAATTTTCAGACCCAGCCAGGGACCCTAAGAGGGCCGAGGCAAACTTTTTCCTTCCCTAAATAGGCAAGAGTTATTTTGTTACGTAAATGATCGTGCTATATGCTAATAGATAGGTGGATGGGTGCTCACACTCACTAATAATCAGGAAACTAAAATTAAAAATGAGGTATATTCTTCCCATCACATGGGCACAAGTTTTTAAACTTGATAGTGTCAACTGTCAGAGGTTGGGGAGAAATGGGCGCTTTTTACACTATAGGTGGACAGTACAACTTGATTACGATGTTTTACAAGGCAGTTCTAGGTTATGTCTATTTTACCACAGCTATGAATGAATGAACCAGAATCCCTGTTTAAAGAAAAAGAGAATCTTTGATTATAAAATCATATCGATGCTAATATTTCCTGTGCATAAAATCTAATTTGTTAAACCTCATATCAAACCTAACTCTTTATCCAGGAAAATACAGAGTTATCAAAGGCATAATTTCTCCTGTCGGTGACGCGTATAAGAAGAAGGGACTCATCTCTGCCCATCACCGAGTAATCATGGCTCAGCTTGCCACCAAGGATTCCAGCTGGGTGGAAGTGGATACCTGGGAAAGTCTGCAGAAGGAGTGGACTGAGACTGCTAAGGTGCTAAGGTATCTATGGGGAATCAGCCCTGTCGTTCTCCGGGAATGGGTTGGGGCTTCCTTGGCATTTTGCCATGTGTTAGTGCTGCCTGCGTCTGTGAGCACACAGGTTTACAATACTGTCACTGGGGATGGGAAGGTGGAGGCTGTGCCACTCCTGGGTCAGGTTATCACCGCTGAGAGCACAGAAACAGGCCGCGGCGCCCCTTAGCCTTTGTATCTTTCCTTGTATGTCGAGATGCTTGCACGCTGGTTACTATGTATAGCCCTCCTGCCTGGCCTGCCGTGCCCCAGGTGAGAAGAGCAGAGTTGTAAGATGATGTCATTGTCGTCGGTCTTCTTAGGTGTGAAAGAGAGGCAGGTAGTTTAAGGAAGGAAAGCCGTGATACTTGGTCATGGACGGACCTGTCTGTGCGCTGCTTCCGTGACAACACACAGGGTTGTCACACACCTCTGTGCTCATACCTCTGAGACAGTTCCAGTTAAGGGGTCAGAAGCCAGAGTGAGTAATATCTAGTTGTTACTTAATGTTATCCTAAGACTAGAATAGAAGGGCTTTCTGAGAAACCTTTCTGTCTAACATCCATCCTTGGAGTTCTCAACCTTCCTGTTCTGACTGTATCAGTTAGGATTCAAATAGGAACTGGAAACCATTCTGAGTATTATAAGCAGAAAGCGACATAGGTGCTTAGGCACAAGCCTAAAAGGGCTGGAGGAACCCAGTGTGGCTCAGCGGTTGAGCATCAACCTAGGATCCAGGAGGTCACAGTTCGAGGTCAGGGCACATGCCCGGGTTGCAGGCTCGATCCCCCGTCGGGGGCATGCAGGAGGCAACTGATCAATGACTCTCTCATCATTGATGTTTCTCTCTCTCTCCCCGTCTCCCTTCCTCTCTCTGAAATCAATAAAGATATATTAAAAAATAATAATAACAAGTAACGTTAACACTTGTTATGACCCAGACACATAAAGCTTAGAATAGAACAGCTGCGGTGTGTTGAGCTCCCAGGAGTTTCCTTGCTTTCCATTCCCAGTGGCAGAACACAGGACTGCAGTGTAGTGCCAGCCTCCATTCTGACCGGCCGTGCGCCTGTGTACCGGTGGTTAAATGTTTTCAACATCACCCCACCTTTAACACTGGATTGGAGGCTCTTGGGCATCTGCAATGCTTTAGTTGAGCCTTGTGAGAAAGAGGAATGTTCTGTTGCTTTGTTGTTTTATAGACACCACCAAGAGAAGCTGGAGGCTAGTGGCTGTGATCAGCAGCAGGACTCCCCTGTGCTGGAGAGGCCTGGACGGAAGAGGAAGTACACTGAACAAAGATCAGAACCTAGTCAGAAGAAATCCCTAGAGCCAAAAAGAAAAGGTCTGCATGTTTTACCAGGACTTACCGACTGGGGGATAAGATTCTAGAGCTGAGCAAGCCCCCTTTCTGCTTTTATTTTCCATTGAGTACCTGTGGGTGCCTGGAAAATGCCCTGTGTGTTTGCTGACAGGGAGGGGGAGTGAAAGGCCTGCACTAGGCCTTAGTTTTCAGGTGTCCTAGGTTTCTCTTGAGAATCTGAATCTGATAAAAACTACGAACCTTCTTTCCAGAAAAACATGCCCACACATTCATTTTCACGCAGGGAGTTATTAAGAAGCAAACCCTGAAGCAGTGCTTTCTTCTCCTCAGATGTGCCAAAGGTCAAGCTGCTGTGTGGGGCAGATCTGCTGGAGTCCTTTGGTGTCCCCAACCTGTGGAAGAGCGAGGACATCGCCAAAATCGTGGGAGACTATGGGCTCGTGTGCATCACCCGGGCTGGAAACGATGCTCAGAAGTTCATCTATGAGTCCGACGTTCTGTGGAAACACCAGACCAACATTCACCTGGTGAATGAGTGGATCACCAACGACATCTCATCCACGAAGATCCGGAGAGCCCTCCGAAGGGGCCAGAGCATTCGCTACTTGGTGCCGGATCTTGTCCAAGAGTATATCGAAAAGCATGATTTGTATAGTGCCGAGAGCGAGGAGAGGAATGTTGGAGTCATCCTGGCTCCTCTGCAGAGAAACACTGTAGACACGAACTCAAAAACTGCTACAGCGTGAAACTTGGGACGTCTCCTATGGGAGTCTGAAACAGTCTGCGCGTTAGTAACTGGGGAAAGGAGTTATGATCCTGTTTCATAACAAACTAAAGCTTGAAAGTTTGGTAACGGTAGTGAATTAAACTCAGGTTTATTTTTTTTCTTTTTGTCAGAAGTTGGGAAGATGAATGTTTTCAATATTATGATTTTTTTAAAGAATGTACAAATCCTTTTATCTTTAAAACAAGAGATTAGCAGCACTAAAACCAGAAGACTGTTTAATCATGAAGGGAACTGACATTTACACATGCCTATTTCCAGGCCATCTTCACTCAGGGTGGCTGAAGAAGTTATTCTTAAAATGGCCATCTTGCTAAAGGCACAACCGATCCGTCATCTCCAGCTGTGCAAAAACAGGCTGGGAATGTGCCTCACAGAAACTTTGGGCCCATTGTTCATTCTCTCTGGCACACATCAGGATGGATGGTTAAGCTTTGCCAAGACACACCTGCCTAGAGCTCCACCTCTGGAGGCAGGGTGTGGGGTCTAAGCCCTGGAATGTTTGCAAAGGCACACAGGTGCCTTCAATGCCCACCAGACAGAGTCTCTGCTTCACGTGTTTTACACGGTTCTCTTAGCACAGCCCTGCTGTAGCTCATGTTCTAACCCCAGCCATCCGCCATCGTTTTATCTTCAAGAACAACTTCAAGGATGATATCACACTACCGGGAACAGAGAGAACCACAGAGAATGAGGTGTCTTATTCAAGAATATTATTAAATGTCAGTGCTCTAAGACTTTATTGATAGCTTAGTAATCAAAAGACAAACCGATACCCTAGAGACATGAAAAATGCCCCGCTGGGTGACCAGTGGTTTCAGCTCAGGATTTGGGGCACTGATGAGTGGCATGTGGAAGCGGTCATCTCCGTCTAAAGCTCGAGGTTCTGAAGAGCCCTGCTGTTTCTGTGCCAGCCCACTGTGAATCTATCTGCCTTTTGTGAATTTAAGCAGAAAAAGGGTCTCTCTCTCTCTTTTTTTTTTAATAGTTTTTCTCTTCTTATCCTTTTGTATGGACTTTAACCAAAGCAGAACTCCCAAATAATAAAGTCATAGGTTTATATTAAAAATACAAGTTTGTTATATGACCTGATGCTGATTAAAATTTTGTGGAAGTTTTACCAATTGGTGAAGCAAAAAGACCAGAAATAGTTTTTTATAGGTTTATGTTTTATGAAAATCATTCTGTGATAGAAACAGGACTAAAGTTACATTTCTAATGAAAACAGAATAATTTACCTTTTGCAATTTATATTTCATACCTACACCACTCTAGATGGAGGATTTATAACTGCAGAAGAAAAAAAATACTTATAACTGTGAAACTGTATAGTCAGACCTGAATCCTCAGTTTACAAAGGAAAATGTTAAATAAAGCTAGCAAATGTACATCCTGTGGCTCCTGACATTATTATTAACATTAACAGGTCAACTTCTTGAAGAGGTAAGGGGTGCAAAGCCTGGCACTGAGTAGTTTTTTTTCTCTATCTGCTGAATTGAATGAAAAGTTAGAATCTCAGATCATATAAATGAGAGTCATTATTCTCCCTCCTTGGCTTTGTGGAGTTTAAGAGTTGGAGCAGTACAGGCCCACACCAAGATGCATCATAATTAAAATACAAAAGGTTAAAGACAAAGAGAGAACCTTAAAAGCAGCAAGATAAAAGCAGTTAGTTACCTACAAGGGAGCTCCCATAAGACTGTCACTAATTTCTCAACAGAAACTTTGCAGGCCAGAAGAGAGTGGCAAGAAATACTCAAAGTCATGAAAAGCAAGAACCTACCACCAAGATTACTCTAGCCAGCAAAGCTATCATTTAGAATTGAAGGACATGTAAAGAGCTTCCCAGACAAGAAAAAGCTAAAGGAGTTCATCACCACCAAACCAGTATTACATGAAATGTTGAAGGGTCTTCTTTAAGAAGAAGGAAAATAAAGGTCATAAATATGAATAACAAAATGGTAATAAATACCTATCTATCAACAACTGAATCTAAAACATAAATGAACAAGCAGAACAGAAACAGACTCATAGATAGAACATTTTGACAGTTGCCAGATGGGAGGGGGTTTGGGGGAATGGGTGGAAAGGGGGAAGGGATTAGGAAGTACAAATTCATTGTTACAGAATAGTCACAGGGCTGTAAATACAGCATAAGGAATATAGTCAATATTCTAATAACTGTGTATAGTGTCAGATGGGTGTGAGATTTATGGAGATGATCACTTACTAAGTTATATAATGTCAAATCACTGGGGTGTACACCTGAAGCTAATATAATAATGTATGTCAAATGTAATTGAAAAAAATGATTAAAAAGAATTGGAGCAATACTGAAAAATAATGATCTAGAAGTAGATGAAACTATCAAAATTTAACTTTGATTTCTTTTCCTGGAAAACTACAATTAGTTCATCTGAAGTATCATGTGAGCTGCAGAAAGGTTCCAATGCTAGAAATGTCTCTCATACTCTGTTGCCTTGCTACCTAGAAGTGCCCATACCCTACTCAGCTATGAATACATTGACCTCAGGCCTCACTGGGTAAGGCACGTGGGGACCCTCCCAGGAGAGCTGGTGATGGTGAAATGGTCCTTTGTTGTGCTATTTATGGATCAACAACTTTGTACATTAAACGAGCTCCTTGACTTTTTGTCCCAGTACCAAGGATGCTGCTAATGCCACAGCATAATAGCACAGTTCTGGGTGTTTCCAAGGACAAAACTTCCTTTTTAGATAATGGATATTAGAACAATGAATTTCACAGGGGAATAAATATTCATAACTGCTGTGACCTCCATGGAGGAAGAAGGAAATATGCCATTGTTTTTCCTGTACCATGCCTTTCTCATAATTTGCTTTTGTAAAGTGAGAGTTTGGGAAATGTGTAAAGCTGGCATTTTGTTTTTTCAATGCTGGTGATTTTATGTGTCGTACTCCTTTACCCCTCACATGGTATCGTGTAAACGCTGCAAACAAACTTGCAGTAAGTCCTTTCCTGGCAGCTCCATCAGCTTTACTCAGTTGAACGTACAGCACGTGGAGAGATTTTTGCTGTTGTTTACCTGTTTCATGGACAACTGGGAACAGCAAACCTTTTTTTTAATTTTTATTTTGGAGGGTGGGTGGTAATAGATAAAATATAATTAAAATCATGTTAGAAGAATATTATTAAGGCATTAATATCCTAAGAATGATCAAAGGGAGATAGACCATATATTTGTTTCAGGAAGACTGAAGAGCCACAGCACTGCAGAGTTCCCTTGGTCATGATGGCAATGCAGAAGCTGCACTTTGTGCACTTGTATTGTTAACTTTTGGGGTGTATATAATGTTTCTAACAAAATAACAAAGTCACCCAGGATGTCAGCTTCATCCATGTAGTAGCTGGCCACTGAGATGGTACGATCCTGTTTATACTGCTGAAGGGATCCCAGGTGGCTCTTCTTGAGCTGGGGTCCATGCCGGATGATGGTTCATCAAGCATCACCACCTTGGGCTCAGGCGGAGGGAGAGCAGAGTGGACCAGAGCTGGGTGAGGAGAATCCAGAGACACTGGCTTGGGGGATAGAGCCAGAGGGCAGCCATCTAGATTCCATGCTGAGCCATTCCCCCCTACAGCAAACCTTTTAGATAAGAGGAGGGGCTCTTCCACCATGTGGGGATACAACTAGTAGTCTGCAACCCCCAAAGAGAGGCCCCACCCCACCATGCTGGCACCTTCATGTCAGATTTCCAACCCCCAGAACTCAGTATCCCCTAATGATCAAGGCGCAGTGTGAGAAAAGCCTAGACCAGTCTCCTTAGCCAAGGAAATTAAGAGGAGGGATATTACAGGTAACTTAAAGGAGCATGCTCAGCAGAAGCTGCATTTTGTGCATTTGTATTGTTTAACTATTTGGGTGTATATAATGTTTCTAACAAAATAACCGTCACATTATGGAAACTCAAAGAAAAACCACCACACGTGGGTTCTCCTTGGTGATGAGGGTATAGAGATTGAAGCAAAGAAGTGATTTCGGCTCATCTTGCATCAGAGGCTGCTTGTTCTGCCATGTGAGGATCTCACCACTGGGTAGAAGAAAGCACCCTAATTTGAAGGCTGTTGTCTTCCACCCCAACCTCTGAGTCACTTCTCTGGGAGCCCAGAAGTCACTGTATTATGAAATGAGCTCCTTTAACACTTATTTCTGGGTGCCACGGGACTTCCATTCCTTTGCCATTTTCCTAACTGTGTCCGAAGGCCTCTTGATCTAAAATGTGCCCTGTGGCACGAACGGGTCCATCCCTGAAACCACCTCGTTTACCTATGACACTGTTTGAGCTTCATAATGCCAACACTTACTGAGCACTTCCTGTGTGCTGGGCATGAGCTAATGAGGGCCTCGTTTCATGAACTGGGCACACTTAGGTGACTGGTGTCAGTGGCAAAACAGGCTTGAATGAGCAGTTAGTCTCAGAGCCTCTGCTCTTAATCCCTCCACACTCTACGTGATGTGTTACTTTTCAAAGAACTTTCTAGCCAAACCTTGAAATTTTCACCTGCCCTAAGTGGATGAGTCCAAGTAGATAAAACTCAACAGCATGATAGTCCGATGGCGATGGCCGATGTGTTCAGTCCACCCAGAAGGGCCCAGTCGAACTCGCCCAATGTTAGCAATACCTTAGAACTAGGGCAGCGACAGCCCAGAGGGAGGGGGTGACATGAGCCGCAGCAAAAAAGGAAAGGAAAGGCCCCAATGCCCATCTCGTCCCATGATGCCAGCACGCAGGAACGGTGCCAGTGAGGCAGCCGGGAGGCGGGCCTTAGTGCCAGGCATGCCTGTCAGGTGGTTGCAGAGAGAGTCACTTGACTCTCTGTCCCTTTCTCTAAAGTAATCTGATGATCTCTGAGGCCCCTTCCAGCTGTGACACGTTGTCTACCTGACGGAGGGTTGGCACTCACACTGGCTTCTCACCGCTCTGAGCTGCCACCTGTCCCTTCCCTTCTGCATGGCCTGGAAGTACGTCTTGGAACATTACCGTGACGTGAAGTGCCAAGGGGAGGCACGAGTAGGAGCCAGCCCCTGGGGCAGGTTGCCCACAGCTAGGGGAGAAGAAAATGCTGTGTTCTGAGCACCAGCAAGGGCTCTCCAGGACCACTCCTGACGGCTCCGAAAAATGAGCGCCCTGTCCCCTTGGGCCCTGCAGGACGGGCAACCGGGCCCGAGGCTGTCCCAGGGGCAGCAACTCAAGTTAAACTGTTTGAACTAATAGGTAACAGGACAAAAAATGACGTTTTCAAACATTAAGGAAAATACAGAACATGAGCAAAACTAGTGATAGTAGAACGAACCCCTGTGAAGCCACCACGCAGCGTCCGCCGTAAGTCCTGCCGGTCTCGCTCCATCTGCGCCCTCCCTTGCTTTTGTTTTGCTGGAACCTTTGAAGCAAATCCCAGATGCGTAACTTCCTCTACAAACACTTCAGGGTGAGGCGTGCTTGCGACCAATCTGTCCGTGAAAACAATTGTCCTAAAGGCTAGCAGGGGGGACTGAGAAACCCAAATCAGTCAAGGGAGCGGGGGTGCTGTGTTTTGTTTTGTTTTCAGGATTTATTTTGATTTTTTTAGGTACAATTGGCATATAACCTCTTGGTTTCAGGTGTACAGCACAGTGTTTCGATATTTGTATGTTTCATAATGGTCGCCACTGTAAGTCTAGTTGACCTCCATCAGCACACAGTTACAAAGTGTGTGTGTGTGAATTATGAGAAAAAGGAGATTTGGGAAAAAAAATCATTTGGTCCTATTCAGCCTGCCTCAGGAGCTCAAGGAAACAGTGTTGTGGGAAATCAGCGAGCACAACCAAGACCCTCAGATTTTGGCGGCCTCGCTGGCATCTCTCCCTCTGCGACGCAGCACGGAAGGGCAGGGCTGAGGGGCCCCGTGGTCTTTGTCCCAGCTCTCGGAAGCGCAGCCCTAACTTCCCTTCTTCAAGATTCTTGGGGGCCAAAGTTTCGCTTAATAGGCTGTATAAGAGTGCGGCTGAAAGTATCGGTGTCACCAAGGCAGACCTGAGCCCCCGGCCACGCCGTTCTGGTTGCGAGAACGGTGCTCATGCAGTACAAGTAATTTATTTAACACTAGTTAAGCACGCTCAGGACCGAGCCACAATTAGCTTGTCTTGTGCCCTCAGACAGGCTGGAAAAGGCCAATAAACTGCTCAAGTGGACAAGAGTCCCTTGGTTTTAGTGCCTGTAGCAGGAAGCTCCACTCCACGTGTTTTAAACAATAAGGACATTTATGCCAGAAGTGCAGCCAGAGGGCAGGCGAGACTCAGGGTTCATGGGTGCAGTGAATCAGTGGTGTCATCAAGGACCCCGGCTCTTCACCCCTCTACTCCCCGGCTTCGTTAAAATCAAGCCTCTTCTCAGCAGCCCCCCCCAACTTCTCATATCTCCTTGGCCAACTGAGATTCATTTAAACCTGCTTGTCCCTTAAAATCAATCACTGGCAAAGGAGGTAGACTTTCTGCGGTTGGCTTAGCCTTGAACTCCATGGTCTTCCCCTGGGCCTGGGCCAAGCTCCTTGATGGCATTGCTTCCTTGAGTTGGGGAGGGGAGGCATGGATGGTGTGAGGTTCGCCATGATGTCCACACCATTCTGTGCTGGACCAGTATCAGGCTCCACCAAGTGACAGAAGAGTGGTTCCCCCACTAGTGCCCCTCATCCATTCCCATCCATTACGGTCTAGGAGGAGCAGTGTTTGTACCCAGGTTTAGGACCTCACCTTGGCTATAATTTTGTGGTTTACTTTGCTAATATCAAGTGGAAGGAAAGAAAGCGCTCCAATTTGGCCAAATGTATGCCCTCTTTCCTTCCCAGAGACAATTTTGACCTTGTCTAGCAGAAAGATTTTAGAATTGTAGGGGAGAAAATGACTCCTTAGCCCATGGGCCAGTCCAGTTAATGCCACTTCAACTGAAATTCAGCCCTATCCCTACTACATGGCCCTTGCCCAGGCCGGCCAAAAGCCACACCAACCAGCACAAATGTTAAAATCATTCTTAGTTGTTTCTGTGACCTTCATTTTCAGGCCAAGATTTAGAACAATACGATTTTAAGGATGGGAAGTACAATTTCTTCACTTCCTGTTCATCTGGAATTTAAACAGGTTTCGTGCTCCAGAAATCTGTCAGAGTTCATAGTTCTGTGCCCATTAGCAAGGTATAGCTAATTCCAGGATTTGAAAACAGCCTGTCATATTCCACCAAGGGAATCAATGTCTTCTTTTCTTTTTATAAATTTAATTTTTTATTTATTGAATTTATTGGGGTGGAAAGGAATCAATGTCTTATAGTTACAAGAATCAACAGTCTCATTCTGGGCAGGGCAAGGCAATGCCACTCTATTTTTTTCAATAAAAACGGCATTTCTCCTTTAGAAAAGGTTGTAGCCATTCATTCAACAAACATTTATGGAACACTTGCCAAGCGCTGTGCTAGGCCCAGGGGATGCTGCAGTGGTAAATGAGATGAGCATGGTCTCTGCCCTTGAAAAAAAATTTTTTTAATATGTTTGTATTGATTTCAGAACGAGGAAGGGAGAGGGAGAAACATCCATGACGAGAGAGAGTCATTGATCGGCGGCCTCCTGCACGCTGCCTAGTGGGGATAGAGCCCGACCGCAATCTCGTGCTTCATGGATTCACGCTCAACCACTGAGCCACCCGGCCGGGTGGAGAATACTTTGTTTGATGCTTCCTGTCTTGGATGTGTTAAGTTTGAGATGCCTTTAAGACATCCAAGTGGAGCCATCAATAGTCAGTAAGAGCTGGCACATGAGTTCAGGAGTCAGGACGCCTGGGTTTGAATCCAGACTCTTTCACCCAACACTATGACCTTCGGCAAGTTACTTACCTTCTCTTTGTCTCAGTGTTTGTCTCTGTCAAATGGAGATAACAAAGTAACTATCGGAGAAGTAGGATTTTGTGACAAATGATGATACACATAGTAATCACTCAATAAATGTTGGCCGTTATTATATCTGAGTCTAGAGCTCATGGGAGGGGTCAGAAATGGACATAAAATCTTGGAGGCGGCCTACACAGGTGGCGTTGGTGGCTCATGTTCCCGGTTAGCCCCCCCCCCCCCCCCCCCCCAGTTCCCAGCCTCCCTTTTCCTCTGCCTTTTTCCACTGCCCAGACTAGATCTAGAGACTAGGTTCCCAGGCTGCTTGCAGTTGGAAGCGGCCTATGACACAGCTTTGGCCCATTGAATGTAAAGAAAAATCTGAAGTGACCCTGGCAGGTGGTGCTTTCCTTCCCGGTTCCCATCTTGCATGGGCACGTCCTGGCTGCAAATGCAACACCCAACTCATGACCCTGAGGCGAGGGCGGGGGGAGACCACCAGGGCCCTGGAGGGTTTGCTCAGTGGTTAGAGCCGGAACGGTCCCCAGTTCGATTCCCGCTGGGGTGCAGGCTCCATGCCAGCTCCAGGTTAGGGTGTGGATGCCTCTCTCTCACATCCATGTTTCTCTCTCTCTCTCTCTCTCTTCCACTCTCTCTGAAAAGCAATGGAAACTGTATCCTCAGGTGCAGATTTTAAAAAAAATGTAAAAGGGCCGCAAGAATCCCAGAGAAGCCTCTTGCCTGTTGCGGAGCTGCCAGCTGGCCCAGGACTGCGTGATAGGTTAAGAAAAACGAGCCTGCGTTTGCTGAGCCCCCCCCCCCAGTGGGGTTTATTCCTGTATCACAGCGATTAATGCCACGAAGTGGAAGGCGACCCCTGGCTGGCGCTTCCCACGCGGGCGGAGGGAGGAGCGCGGCCCGAGGGCAGCGGGGTTCCAGGGGCGCGGCCCCGGCAGCCCGCGGGGACCCGGCTTCTGGGACACGGGGTGTCGCGCGCTGCCCCGCCCCCGGCCCCGGGCCCCGCCCCCGGCCCCCGGCCCCGCACTTAGGGCCGAGCGCGCCCCGCCCGCCCGCGCGCCCCGCCGCCGCCGCAGCCGCGCGATGCCCGCCGACCTCAGCGGCACCTGGAACCTGCTCAGCAGCGACAACTTCGAGGGCTACATGCTGGCCCTAGGTAGGCGCGGGGTCGGGCGGCCCGTCTCCCCCGCGGCCGTCCGCCTGTCCCGCAGTCTGTCCCGCATCCCGGGTGGTCCACCTGCCCGCCCGCTCGTTCCCCGGTTGCCCGGCCCCCCCTGTTCTTCCGTCTCCCGCGTCCCCCTGGCCCCACGTCGGTCTGCCTCCCCCAGTCTGTCCGTCTGTTCGCCACCCTGCCGTCCCCGCCAGCTCGCCGGCCCCTCGCCCATCCGAGCGTCGCCCCGTCTCTGCCACCTGTCCCCACCCCGTCCCCTCGGCGGCCAGGGCCCCGTCCCCGGGCGGGCTTCTAGCCGGGCGCAGGTGCGGGGGCTGGCGGGACCCGCGCGGGGGGCTCGGGCGCGCGGTTCCCACGGGTGGGTCGCCCCGACTGAGGCCCCTCCCCCGGCTTTTAACGCGGGGCTCTGGGCAGCCGGCCTCGGGGTCCCTGGAGCCCAGGGGCGCCCCCAGGGGTCACCCCCCTCCGCGTCGGCGGCATCAGCGTCCACCTGGAGCGTCCCCGGGGCGCAGGGTCGGGAGCCGGGCCCCCTGCCCCAGCCGGCTCGGTGCCCGCTAGGCTCGGAGCCGCTCGAGATCTTTAGCTCTCGGACTCCCACTGCTTCCCGCTAGGACTTCGGGGCGTCCAGGAACCCAGGCCCCTTAGACGCTGCTCCCCCGCGCGCCCTGCCCCCGCCCGGCCGCGCCCGGCTGCCTGGGGCGCTTAGGGAGCCAGGTCTCGGAGGCCGGGAGGAGGGGCCCCAGCGGCCAGCAGGGGGTGTCGGGGCTGCGGGGGTCCCCCCAAGGTCCTTGCTTGGTTGGGGGGACGTGACGAATGTTTCCCGCCCTGACGGTAGAAGGCTTTCCTTCCTTGCCTCTCCCCAGTTTGTCCCACTCTTCAGGTTTGGTGGATCTGTGCACCTACTGTGTGCTAAGTGCTTTGGGCCGAATGACACCGCTTGGTGGCACTTTTGACAGAGGGGCCAGAGCTGCTGGGAATATGGGGGTGCTCTGGCTCTGCCTCCTTTTACTGACACGGGGCCTCAGTTTCCCCATCCCCAAGTTGAGCCGAGAGTCCACTTGTTTATTGTGGTAAAATGCGTGTAGCCGAACGTTGGCCACTGTGACCATTTTCAGATGTGCGGTTCTGTGGCCCGTGGTGTGTTTTTAAGGTCTCTGAGCCCCTGGTAGCATTTTCCTCCCCTCCCTTCCTCACGCCGAGCAGGGGAGTCTGGAGTTCCGCAAGGGAAACCTGATGTCTATAGACACAAAACCTTGCGGGGAAGGAAGTAATGTATTTTCCTTCTACCCCTCTGGTTCATTGGCCGGGGCCTGTAAGTTAGACTAAGAAAGGACAGAGTCCCGAGAGGCGGACAAGCAGAAGCTGAACACAGTCGCTGTGCATGCGCACGGGAGCGCTCGGGGACCAGGGCCTCAAAGGAGCTTCCCGGGGGCAACTAATGGGAAAGTAAATGCAGGCATCTGGGAAAACCCAATGGAAACGAAGGGCTAGTTAGTCAAGTTCCTGATGCAGGTTCCTCTAGTGTCGCCTCCAGGCTGCTAAGAGTCCAGCGCCGTCTCCCCAGCTCCCTAACTCCTGTCCATCCCGGTACAGATGGGAGGGGCGCGTGTGGAAGGGAGGCTGTGCCATGAGGTGACCGGTGTCTGTCCTGCAGGCCGGACTGGGCCAGAAAGGAACCTGGTAGCGTTCGCATCCTAGTTCCTGCGACTGTCCCCCACTTCTCACCGGCCAAGCAGCAAGGGGTCCATCTCATGTTGTAGCCGCCCAGGACGGGCCTCGTCTGTACGTTCCCCTTAATAAACTCTATTGATCACCTGGCTGGAGCGGCCAGCCCCTTTCTTCGGTCTCTCCTGCCCTCCGCTTACGAAGAAAGATTTTCAGTCCCAGGATCTTACCCGGGGTCTGGGTGTACAAACAGGGGCACCTTTACAAACTCAGGCCCTGCTCTTAGGCACATGGAGGAGGGCAGAGAGCTTTTCTTCTGTCTGCTCTTCCCAGTGGTTTTTAGCTCAAAAGAACCAATGTGGCAAACTGGCATATTTTGGGCTGGCAAACTCTGCTACCCTTCTATCCGACTCTCATTTCGAGATTCATAAGGAGGAATTAATGCTTACTTTTCCCAAAGAACACACGCTCCATAGTCAACCCATTGTCCCCTGGGCAAATAAGGGGCTTGGGACCAGATGAGTCTAGGATCTCCTCACTCAAGGAGCAGCAAGAGCTTCTTCAGATCGGACTCTTGTGTGCCAGCCCAGAGCCGGATCTGTGCGGTCAGAATCTGCCTACCCAGGTGCCCAGGTGTTTCGGATGCAAATGGAAACTGAAGAGGTGCCGCTCGTTGGTATATCAAGTCCTAGGTGGGACAGCGTGCAGAATATAAATGCTGGAACACCTATTGTCCCTACTTAAATATGTTCTAGTGCTGACTTACACAGAAACACTTGGACCGTCCATGAGGACTTCTGCTTCTGGTGGTGGCAAATATATTTGTACCAACTTTCATTGAAGACAGAGAGCTACCGGAACAATAAAGAGGTGTCAGGCTGAGGTCTGGGGGAAGACAAGAATCCAGAGATGTGAGCCCAGCACTTCAGATGGCTCTTACCGTCAGGGTGTTCGTGAGACTAAGCTGCAGTTTGGGGAGCTTCATGAGATTAGGGGGGCATAAATTGGATTCCCAAGTCAGCCAAGGGTGGAGACCCTCTGAATACCTATTTTGGGCGAGGTGTCTGAAAAGCTAACCCAGGGAAGTAAGGGAGACCTGGAAATAAACAGCTTTTGAACAGGCTGGGGGTGGACTTTGAATCATCGCTGTGGTCCAGAAAAATCTCAAGACATGAACTTGAATTAAGGTGCTTCCAGATAGTGCCCTGAAAAGCAATTTTTAAAAAACATCTCCTTTGGAGAAAAAAACATGCAAAATCTTAATTGTTTCTACAAATAACTTTTCAAATGCAATGTCTTGTAACCAATCAAAGTTATCAAGTACATAAGAGATAAGACCCCGGTGACAAGGGGACTCTGGGAGGTGTCATCCGACACATCTATTACCTTGGTTGTGGTGATGGTATTACAGGTGTTTATTTGCATGTGTCCAAACTCGTTAAATTGAACACATTGAATACAGTATGTGCAGTTTTTATATATCAAGTATACGTGAGTAAAGCTATTAAAAAAAAAAAAAACCCAATAGTAGGAATCAATAGAAATAAACAACAGAAACAGGGTCTCCAGATACTGGAATGTTCAGAAATAGACTATAAGCAGTTATGCTGAGCTTAATTTTGGCAGGGAATCAGAATCTGTTAAAAGAAACATCAGCAGAGTTGAAAAACAAATAGAATTTTAGAACTAACCGGTAACCAGCAGACTTAGGAAGGTACCAAGACCTGCTCCCCAGATCCTCTCCGTGAGCCTTGCTGGTGACGGCGAGGCTGCCCTTTCCTGCTGTAGGGAGGGCACCTCTCTGGCGGCTTTGTGACCCGCGTCGGGGGAAGGCCGGAGGGCCCTTCCCGCACCCGCCGCTCCCCCCCGCGCCTTCCGCTTGAATCAGTCGCCGCGTGGAGGTGCCACGCTTTGAGGTCGCGTGCCCCGAGCCTCCAGGTGCGGAGTTTCTGTTTGAGGCGGTGAGAAAAGTCTGGAGATGGACAGTGTGGACGATTGCCTAACATCGTGGCTGCACCATGCCACCAAACTGTATGCTTAAAAACAGGTAAAACGGTAAAAATCAGTGTCTTTCCCACAATAAAAAATTACCAAAGATAAAAAAAGAATTACAAGGAGACTTGGATAGAAAACCTACACTAAATCCTATATTTCATTTAAAAAAATGAAAGCTCCTTTTTTTACAAATTTATTTATCAGTTCTAGAGAGAAGAAGGGAGAGAGAGAGAGACAGACAGACAGACAGACATCGATTGGTGGCCCCCTGCCTGCGCCCGACCGGGAGTCAGACCCTCAGTTTGGGCATGTGCCCTGACCGAGACTCGAACCCCCCTTTGGTGCACAAGGTGATGCTCCAGCCAACAGGCCGCACAGCCAGGGCAAATGAAAGCGCCCTTTCAATTCACGTTTTGTGAGTTAGCATTCTCTCCTCTCTGAGCCGTGTCTTAGGACTTTGCACAGTAAACTAAAAAGTGTTTTCTTAAACACAGAGGTTTATATTTCAGGTGGATAAAGATGGCTCCTGTAATAAAAACCACAGTGTCCTTATCTTGTTCATTGGCTGGGAGGAAAAGACAACCAGGTGATCTGTTGCTTTTGGCCAAAAGCAGAGCTTGAGGCCTTTGTCCCAGTTAAACATTTAAGTTAGCAAAGTGCTTTAGTGAATTATTCAATGTCCTGCATCCAGATTATTTTTAAAGTCAGCACACGGCATATAGAGGGTTTTATGGCACAGAATTCAAATAATCCAAGTGCGTTTAGGTTCAAGGAGGTGGTTTCCAACTTCCCGTCGATGGGAGCAGATTCTCCTTTTAAAGGGAGGGTTGGATTACTCTGTTTCCCCTTCATTCTTGGTTATAAAATCCTGAAGGACAGGGAGCGAGCAGTTGCAGCCTCTGGCCACATAACGTGCTCAAAGCTAATAAAAGGAGACGTGGGATCGAAATCCACTTCCTATACCAAACCCCTGATCTCAGGTCCCATGTTTCCTTTTGAAAGCTTGTTCAAGGTTCCTGAATGAATAGAATTATGTGCGTGATGGCGGTGGCTTCTGAGGGTGTCTTCTTGAAATAGTTGTTGTTCAGAAACTGTTCAGATTCTGTCGTAATTGGAAGTGTAAATACATGAAGCAGAAAAGGGAAGGACTGCTGTGATTCAGGTTGGGTTGGGGGCCTGAGCCCTGTCCCCTTGGTTTTCATGCTCCCTTGTCAGCCCAGGATTGCTTTCCCGGTAGATCCAACCTCAGCAGCAAATGACATTGACATTGTAAAAGGAACACTAGCCGTCCAATGCAATGATTTTGGGGATAGCTGCCAAGTTCTCTGCTTTTGCATCTCTGGTGAAAGCTGAGATTTCTTTTTAAACTTATTTTTAAGGTATTGACTTTGCCACTCGTAAGATAGCCAAGTTGCTGAAGCCACAGAAAGTGATTGAGCAAAATGGGGATTCGTTTACCATCCACACGTACAGCAGCCTGAGGAACTACCTTGTTCAGTTTAAAGTTGGAGAAGAATTCGATGAAGAGACCAAAGGCCTGGATAACAGAAAATGCAAGGTAAAAATTAAAGTAATAACATAGGTTCTTTTTTTTCTTTTTTTAAATTGATTTCAGAGAGAGAGGAAGGGAGAGGGGGAGAGAGAGAAACATCAATGATGAGAGTCATTGATCAGCTGCCTCCTGCCCGCCCCCCACTGGGGATCGAGCCCGCAGCCCGGGCATGTGCCCTGACCGGGAATCGAACCCCGATCTCCTGGATCCTAGGTCAGTGCTCAGCCGCTGAGCCACGCTGGCAGCGCATAACATAGGCCCTTAATTTTGCCAGGTTAATTGTCATTCTACTTAGTACTAGGCCAGGCTAACTGCCAGAACAAAGCAATGTTTTCTCCCCTCCGTCACGCAGAGTTTGGTCACCTGGGACAATGACAGACTCACCTGTGTCCAGAAGGGCGAAAAGAAGAACAGAGGCTGGACCCATTGGATCGAAGGCGACACGCTCCACCTGGTACCCGCCACACGGCTCTTGTGTATAGTGAGATGATACCATATTGAAGAAAACGTTAAACAGGAGTCAGTGACCAGCAGCCCCGTCGTTCCAGCCCCTTCCCCTTGGCCCGCTACCTTCCAGTCTCTGTCGGAACGCTCTGCCTTTTCGTTTAACACAAAGACGTGTTCCGGGTTTCTAAGTAGCCTTCCTGTGGAAGTCACCATGTAGTAATCGAACATTATATATATTAAGGTAGCAAACTGGCTGCATAACATTCCACCGGGCTGAGGAACTCTCATTTTAGTAAAACATTTTCTTCAAAGTGTCCAGAGTATGGTTTCAGGGTGTTTGCTGCTGCTGCTTAAACTCATGGACGCAGAGCTTTCGGCGTCTGGGGTCTTATTCCCGTAGGAAGAATTCCAGAGGGGATCGCTGCTGTGGGGGGCGCACTCCTCATTGCCTCTTGCTACTGTGAAGCTTTACTTGCCTCCAAAAGGGTGTATCAATCCCCCAGGCCACGGAGATACGTACAAATTATAGCTCAACCTAAGCAACCATTTCTAAATCTGAGCTTCCCGGTTGGTGAAAACACTGAAGTGCTGGGAGGCGGTACTCCTGGGGAGGGCATGGAGGCTCCACATACCCCCCCCCAGTACCTCCCCCATCCATGTGTTCCATTGGGCTCTTCCCGAGTTGTAACCTTTATAAAACACCTGTACATATGACTGAACAGTGTTTCTGAGTTCTGTGAGCTACACTAGCAAATTATTGAACCCAAGGAGGGAGTCATGGGAACCCCCAATTTATAAACTGGTTGGCCAGAGTATAGGTGTCCTGGGACTTGCCATGGACGTCCGAAGTGGGGGCCGGGAGCCCTTAACCTGTGGGCCCTGCATTAACTCTGGGTCGTTGGTGTCAGAACTGAGGTGACTTACTGGACGCCGGTTGGTGTCAGCGCTGGAGAAGGGGGCTGGGAAAGACAGCACGTATGTGGTGTCAGGGAGAAAACCGCCCACACATCTGGGGTCAGAGAGCTGTGAACAACAACGGACCCCATGCCAAGTCACCTCCTTCCTTCTTCCCTTCCTCCCGACCCTTAGGAGATGTTCTGCGAGGGCCAAGTGTGCAAGCAGACGTTCCAGAGAGCCTGATGGGCCCACCAGCGGAGCCAGGCGGGCTGGAGCTTGATGCCAACTCGCACGCCAGCGCCAACAGCTGTTAACCTGTCCCGATCTGGCGATGGGGCCTCGCGGTCAGAGAGGCGTCACACAGCCTGTACCAGAAGCCATTTGGGTTGTGGGAAAACTGCTCAGCTCAATAAACCTGTCCGATGGCTCTGATTTCTCCTTTCTGCGTTTTAGCGTATGCCACTATTTGAAGAAATATTTGGCCTAAGATGGGCATCCAGTGAGTAAGATGTAATCCTGCCTTCAAGGTCCAGTGAGGAAGATGGGTGAAAGGAGCCATCTGAACGGTGGCAATGAGAGCCCAGGGGGGACAAGCCTGACTTTGGGGATGGGCAAGTGGTGGCAGGGGTCTGGGGTGGTGGAGGTGATCTTTAAGCTAAGACCTGAAGCATCGGGAAGTAGGAGGCATCGGGAGGCTTTCGAGGTGAGAGGCTGGGGTGAGTTGGAGGGATGGGTCATGAACTGAAGAGTGCTTTAGCTGGAGCATGGGTGTATGTGGGTGGGTGGGTGTATGTGGGTGGGTGAGTGGGGAGAGATGACAGGGGAGACTGGAATGACAGGCAGGGGCACCATCAGGAAGCTTGAATGCCAGCTTTAAGAAGCTTTTTGTCCCCAAAGCAATGGGAAGATGGTGACTAGTATCAAGCAGAAGCTCTGGCTCCTAGAAAGGAACCCCAACGGCAGAGGGGAGAAAGGATCATAGGTGGGGGAGGCGGTAAGAAAGCCTTGCTGGGAATCGCAGTGTAGACCGACGGTGCACAGGGACACTGGGAGCCCAGGTCTCAGATACAGGCCGCGGACTCTGGGGCCTGGAGGGAAACAACCAATTATTTAGGAGGCAGAATCCATAGTCCAAAGTGATGGACGAGATGTAGGGATGGAAAGGGGAGGAATCAAGGAAGACGCCCTGTTTGGGGCTCAGGCAGCTGACGGAAGGTTGGATCAGGAAGGGGGGCAACACGGGCAGGGGGAGGGGGGGTTGGAGCTCCAGAGGAAGGCTTCTGGAAGGACAGGAGCTTTCCAGGGAGTGGCGTGCACTGCAGCGCTGGCGCTGTCCACGCGGCCCCGAAGGACACCCAGAGGCTTTGCAGTTGGGGGAGCTCGGGGCGCGGTGACTGGTCTTCCGTAGCTCTCGCTGCGGCTGCGAGCAGGGAGGGCCCCACGCGCCCCCTTCTGGGCCAGCCCCAGCCGCACAGCCTCGGATCGGGCCCTCTGGGGAGGGAGGGGGGGCTCTTGGTCTTTTTTTCTTTTTTTGCTTTTAGATTTAGGTGGTTTTTTTAAATTAATTTTTTTCCAATTACAAGTTACCTTCAGTATTGCATTAGTTTCAGGCGTACAGCACAGTGGTTAGACAATCAAATACTTCACAAAGTGTTCCCCTTAGGGCTTTAAAAAAATTACGGTAAAATATGCATAACAAAAACATCCTATTACTGTTTTTAAGGGTACATTTCGTTTGCGTGAAATGCATTCACGTTGCTCTACAACCGTCACCGCCGTTCATTTGCAAAACTTCCCATCTTCCCAAACTGAAACTCTGTCCCTATTAAACTGTGGGGACTCCCTAGTCCCTCCTTCCCTCGTGTCCCCATGAATGTGACCACTTTTATGAGTGGAACCGTCTACTATCTGTCCTTAGTGTCCGCTCAGAGCTTACGTCTTCGTGGCTGCCACGCTGTGCCATGTGCAGAATTCCTTTCTTGGTAGAGGCCGAGCGAGCGATGGGCCGTCGTGCCGCGTGGACAGAGACCGCCTTTTGTGTGCCCGCTTGTCCCTCGGTGGACACCGGGGCTGTTTCCACCTTTTAGCGATTGGGACTCCGAGCTGCCATGAGCGCGGGTGGCAAGCATCCGTTTGAGTCCCTGCTCTCCATTCTTTTGGGTCCACATCCAGAAGAGGGGAAGGGTGGGGTGCACATTGGAAGATGGGAAATGCGAGTTCACTAAAAGGGAAGTTGAAAAATAGGTGATGATAATAATAAACCACCACTTACATAATGTTTACTATGGGTCAAACACTGTTCTAAGTACTTTACATAGATTAGTTCATTTAATTTTTACAGCATATGAAATAATATCCATATTCCTATTATACAGATGAGGCCATTTAGACACAAATTATCTTTTCTAACATTTATTTTTAATTTTTAGATACAGTTGACATTCAATATTATATTAATTTCAGGTGTACAGCATAGTGGTTAGACATTTAGGTAACTTGCAACATCATCCCCACTCCTGATAAATTTAGTACCCATCTGTCACCATACATAGTAATTACGATATTATTGACTATATTCCCTATGCTGTACTTTACATCCCTATGACGGTTTTCTTTTTAAAATGTATCTTTATTGATTTCAGAGAGAGGAAGGGAGAGGGAGAGAGAGAGATAGAAGCATCCATGATGAGAGAGTCACTGATTGGCTGCCTCCTGCACGCCCCCCACTGGAGATTGAGCCCACAACCCGGGCATGTGCCCTGACTGGGACCTTGGCGCATGTGACTGTGCTCAACCAACTGAGCCACACGGGCAGGGCATCCCCATGATGACTTTTAACTGTCAATTTGTACTTTTTAATCGTTTCACCTTTTCTACTCAGTCCCCCAACTCTCCTCCCATCTGGCAACTGTCAGTGTGTTCTCTGTATCTATGAGTCTATTTCTGTTTTGTTTGTCTATTTTGTTTTCTAGATTCCACATATAAGTGAGATGATACCGTATTTGTCTTTGTCTGACTTATTTCACTTAGCATAATACCCTCTAGGTCCATCCAGGTTGTCACAAATGGTAAGATTTCATTCTTTTTTATGGCACAGCAATATTCCATTGTGTGTATGTCCCACGGCTTTATCCACTAGTCTGTTGATGGACACACAGGTCGCTTCCGTATCTTGGCTATTGTAAATAATGCTGCAGTGAACATAGGGGTGCATATGTCTTTTTGAATTAGTATATTGGATTTCTTCAGATAAATACTCAGACGTGGATTTGCTGGGTCATAAGGCAGCTCCATATTTAATTTTTTGAGGAGCCTCCATACTGCTTTCCACACGGCCCCGCCAGTCTGCATGCCCACCAAGGGCCATGAGGGCTCCCTTTTCCCCACACCCTCGCCAGCACTTGCCGTTTGCTGATTTGCTGACGGGAGCTGTTCTGGCAGGTGAGAGGTGACGTCACATTGTGGTTTTAATTTGCATTTCTCTGATGATTAGTGATGTTGAGCAACTTTTCATTCAGGGGTGGGCAAAAGTAGATTTATAGCTGTTTGTATGGGAAAAGATATGCGGGTTATGATTATTACAGTAGCTTAATTAACTCAAAAGAATGTCACAATGGCACGGTGCACTCAGTACAGTCTCGCATGTGCTCAAATTGCCAGCCTTCATTACACATAAATAATGAAACAAGAATAAACTCTGTTTGACGTACTCACAACCAACTGTAAGCCTACCTTTGCCCACCGCTGCGTATCTGTTGGCCATCTCTTTGAAGAACAGACATAAATGGTCTTACATTGAATAACTTGCTCGAGGTCACGGAGTTAGCAAACTGGGGGGACCCTCGTTCCTCGTGTGTTTCTCCCGTTACTTTATTATTTTGGCCACTGGAACCCCCGGAGAGTGTTTCCATGAAGGAAGCTCTCAGCCATTCACTCCTTCATTCCTTTAATATACGCTGTGAGCGCACTGTGCGCTCGGATGTGCTGGGAGCGCAGGGACGCTTAGGTTTCCGTTAACTTTGCGTATCCCAGGGCTCCATGCCCACGGCTCCATGCCCACGGCTCCATCCCACGGCTCCATGCCCACGGCTCCATCCCACGGCTCCATGTCCACGGCTCCATGCCCATGGCTCCATCCCACGGCTCCATGTCCACGGCTCCATCCCACGGCTCCATCCCACGGCTCCATGCCCACGGCTCCATCCCACGGCTCCATCCCACGGCTCCATCCCACAGCTCCATGCCCACGGTTCCATCCCACGGCAGTTTCACCCCCTGTGCTGGGCCGCTGGGCCCCAACTGAGACACATTTGCTTCTGGCTGTGGAAGCAGCTGGACAGAACCTGCCACCACGCACGCGGCAGACACGGCTCCCCTCCCCGCCCTCGGAGACTGAGCTACCTGCTCTCTCGCAGGCCCCACGTGGCAGCCTCGTCCCATCGTCTCCTGGTCTCGGCCCTGACCTCCAGGTAAAGATGCGCCAGATTCTGGTTTTGACCTGACAACCAGGGAGGGTGAATCCATAACATGATTAAAGCCTTGAATATATAGCAAAAATGCTAAAAAAACAAGTACAAAGCTAAAACAGCCCGGGGTTCAGAAATATACAAGCCCAGTGTTTCTGTTGTTCATAAAGAAGCTTCACAGCCCTGGCCGGTGTGGCTCAGTGGTTAGAGCGTTGGCCTGTGCACCGAAGGGTTGAGGGTTCAATTCCAGTCAAGGGCCTGTACCTGGGTTGCAGGTTCGAAGCGGTATGTGCTGGAGGCAACCAATCAATGTGTATTTCTCACATCGATGTTTCTCTCTCTCTCCCCCCCCCTCTCTCCCCCTCCCTCCCTTCCACTCTCTCTCTAAAAATCAATGGAAAAAATATCTTTAGGTGGGGATTAACAACAATAAAAAGCTTCACAGACTTTGATTCTGTCTGGCTCTCTCAAATCTTGGTTCCAAAGAGCACTGATCAAAGGTCTTTCCACGAAATCACTACCAGATGGGCTCTTCACACAAGCAGGTGTAAAGGCTCCTCCGTAGCAGAGGAATACCTTCTTGGAGGCATCTGTTAGCTACACATGCTGGATCTACTTAAAGAAAAAAAAGGGCTGAAGAGGAAGAGGGCTGGGAGGGGAGGACAAGCAGCATCTTAACTTGGCTTGTAATGAAAATGGAATTTTTTGCCCGGCTGGCGTGGCTCAGCAATTGAGCATCGACCTAGGATCCAGGAGATCGCGGTTCGATTCCTGGCCAGGGCACATGCCTGGGTTGCGGGCTCGACCCCCAGCAGGGGGCATGCAGGAAGCAGCAAATTAATGACTCTCATCATTGATGTTTCTTTCTCTCCCTCACCCTTCCTCTCTCTGAAATCATTAAAGATATTAAAAATAAATACATAAATAAACGATAAACTAAAGCATATTATGTTTAAAAAAATGCAATTTCTTGGAATATGACTCTTAGTGTATTTTTCTTAATTTTAACAGTATTGAGTTATAATTTGTGTGCTCAAAACTCACCCATTATAACTGTACAGTTCCATGTTTTTTAGTAAAGTTATACAGTTGTGCAACCATTCCCACAATCCAGTTTCAGAGCATGTCCATCACCTCCAAAGAGTTCCCTCGAGCCTGTTTGCTGACTATTATTTTATAGCCTCTTTGCTTGGAATCTCAGACAGTGACCTCGATGGGTGTACTTATAATGAATACTTTTTATACTTGCTTTCATTTTTGCCCAGGGCGAGAATCTCTCATTTATTTCCCAGGATCTTTTGCAGGGTACTATTTCCCCTAATTTTCTTGCTCTCCCTTCATCTGAAAGGTCTTCAGCTCTCCACAGATGACAGAATTGCCTTTGATATTCACTCCATGTCCTCATTAGCATTTAATTATATCTTCTGGGTACAATATTTTGGGCCCTTTGAAAAACAGTCTTTTCATCAGTAACAATAAACAAGCTTTTGGTTTAGGTTGAAAATAACAGGTACATTTCCCAATCCTGCTCTGTCAGCGAAAGTGTTTTCTGCAAGTATAAATGTCCCGAGTCATTAGATTACAGGGTAACTTTTTTTTTCTTTCTCATGAGGAGGTGTAGATTTATCTCATCGCTTTGAAAAGTGCTTATTTTAGTACTACAGACAGGACAGATTACGGTGCTGGCAGCCCCTAAAACAATTAGAACTGATGGGGGGCAGACAACAGATGGTGGAGTGGGCACTGTGGGTGCCTCCCTAACACCCCATTTGTCCTTTCCCCATTTTGTTCCAGCCACACGCTTAGAATGGTCACACCCCTCGTGTTATCTACCACTGTGCTGTATGGCTCCCTCACCCCGTGTAAGTGTCCCTTTTTCCCTGCACATTGAAGGATGCTGGATGGCATCACTAGATTGAACAAGCAAAACATATATTCCAGCCCTGGCGGGTATGGCTCAGTGGATTGGGAGTCATCCCATGCACCTAGAAGTCGCCAGTTTGATCCCTGGTCAGGTCACATGCTCGATCCCCAGTAGGGGGCGTGCAGGAGGCAGCCCATCGATATTTATCTCTCTCTCCCTCTCCCTTCCTCTGTCTCTAAAAATTAATAAAGACATATTTAAAAAACAAAACCACATATAGTCCAAATATTAAATATACAACTGAGCTTCCTACTCAAACACATGAATGTAAGTAAATGAAGAAAAATGTTAGGCCTGGCCGGGCGTGGCTCAGCGGTTGAGCATCGACCTAGGATCCAGGCGATCGGGGTACGATTCCTGGTCAGGGAACATGCCCCGGTTGCAGGCTTGATCAATGACTCTCTCATCATTGATGTTTCTATCTCTCTCTCTCCCTCTCCCTTCCTCTCTCTGAAATCAATAAAGATATATTAAAAAAAAAAAAAAAATTGGAAATTTCCAGGAAAAGAAAGCAAGAATCTCATTATAATAAACAGAGTATGTTATTTTCAAGTCAAAGGAAAAAGAGATGCATATGCTTAGGGATGCCAAAATAAAAAACCAAAAATATTCCGAACAGCATTGTTTACAACTGTCGAAATCTGGAAAGATCGATTCATTGAAAACGAATGGCTCTTTTCCTCCCTGGCTGCCTGAGAGGAGACCACCATCATGAATAGCACAGTCCCTGTCCAGACCGGGAAGCTCGTGACGAGAGGACGACTTCAGCAAATGGTCCTCAGGCCCTTCACCCTGGGAAGGCGACGGTACCCAAGACAGAAGTACTGGAAAGACTAGCCACGATGTACAAGGCCACACCAGATGCCATTTTTATATGTGCAGTGAGGACCTGTTTTGGTGGGTGGCTTCGGCATGATTTTGCAAGTTCTTGGGTTATGCAAATAAAAATGAACCTGACCTTAAATGCAAGACATGGCCTGTACAAGGTGACTGTGCAGTTTTTTCCTTGAGAGGATTAATAAACTGGGGGAAAAGAGTAAAACGGATAAATTGTGGTGTATTCATACAATGGAGTATTTTTATAGCAATGAACATGAATAAACTACTTAAGCTAAATATAGTAACATGGATGAGTCGTAATGTTGAGCAAAAAAGCCAGATGCAAAAATTACTATAGTACAATTGCATTTACACATAATTCAAAAGTAGGCGAAACATAAACTATATTGTTGGGGATGCCCACAGGGTTGTGATGAGGAGGGTACGGGGCACAGCGGAGGTGACTAAGGTCTGGCAACGCCAGATTCCTTGCCCAAGGTGGTGAATGCGCAGATTTCATTTACTTTAGAATCACTTTTCTGCACATTTCTGTGAGTGGGTTATATTTCCCAATGAAACAGAGTTTTGAGTGAGAGAAACTAGAGACATGGATAAGAGTTAAGAATATTCCTTTGTTTGTTTGCTCTGCTCTTTTACTGTGGGTGCAGGTTTTCAGAAGCAAAGGCACAATTTCTGTAAGTCCAGTGGCAGAGACGTGCGCTAGGACATTGTTTAGAAACTTGCTTCTCAGTTGTGCAAACCACAGCTGCTTTCTGGAAGCTCCTTTTAAATGTATGCCAGCTAGAGATACAATAAACCAGGAACTAAATGTTCAAATAAAATAGGCTTATTTACGAGTATTTTCACATCTCAATACACAGATATAACATTGATGGAAACTTGTGATTTTTATGTGGTTGCATAAAAATAGAAATGTGCCTTGTGTTTTACAATTTACATGGTTGATTTACCTTCCTTTCCACAGCTCTAATATCTCCCCACTGGTTCTGACACACACACTGCTGGGAAGCTGGGGGAGGCAGGCATTTCTGGTTTTGTTTTTTCCACTCCTACACCTCTGTACCTAGTCAGTGCTCAATAATATTTGTTGAATAGTCATGTACCTTTCTAGGAACTGGAGTTTTAATGATAAGCAAGACAGACCAGTCTCTGACCTCGAAGGGTTTGCATTCTCTTGGTGGCGCTATGGGGAGGGAACAAACAAGTAAACGAGCAGATGAAATTAACTCAGATTTGGCAAGCGCCATGAAAGAACTCACAGGATATGATAAAAGAGTGCTGGAGAAAGGTGGGTGACTTTCGAGAGAGTGGCCAAGGAGGGCCGGTTCATTGCTAACACGTAAACCCCTCGGGTATATGGACCTCATCCACCCTGTTCATGGCTGTGATGAGATTTTCCAGGGTGTGGGTGGAGGTTCTCAATTAGAAACTTGTTGAGAAATGGGACCTAGGAGATAGAAAAGTGGAGATTTAAAAAAATCACCTATATTACTAATAAAATGAGCTAACACGTCCTCCCTAAATAAGAAACACGTAAGCTGTCAATGGCACAGTGGACAGCCACTGCCTTCCCCACAGGGACAGAGCCTGCCCCAGTCAGCTCACTTCAGCAGGAGGCAGGCCAGGACTTCCAGGCAAGCAGGTAGGGTCCCAGGGAGCCGCGCCAGGTGGCCCTGCTTCTAGCACACTCCGCTCCTCCTCCCAAGTCCACCAGGCAGCTCCCTCACTCCTACCCTGGGGGACGTGAGTGGAGATGGCAGTGTGAAGCTGGCAGGCGCGCTCAGGCTCCCTCTCCTGCGGGGGACATAAAGAATGAGCTGCTTCTACCCATGGCGCCCTGGTGGGTGAAAACTCGGATTCCCTGCTGTGGGGAGAGGGGACTGCGGTGGCCTGATGGCTCCCCGGACCCACAGGGTGTTTGTGAGAGGCCGCGCTTCCCACCGGCTGACCCCACGGGCACTGAGCGATCCTAACCCAGGCCCATGACGCAGGAGGGGGGACTTCTTGGCCTCAGGACAGCTGTGGGCCTGGCCAAAGGCCTTCTTAGAACTGCCTGCAGCCTCTTCCCGCCCAGTGCCCGCGCCTCTCCTCCCCTCTCCTCTCACTGGAACAGACCTGTACAAACCTGGTTGCTCCCCACCTTCTCTAACCTTTGTCCTCACATGCATTTCCACAAGTCAAGCTCTAGCATGTGTAATGCTGTCCGGGTGTCTGCTTCCTTGGGGACCCACACAAACACACATGTGGTATCCTCAGCACCTAGGAAAGGGTCTAGGAGGCAAAGTGCTTAATAAATGTTTCTTAGATGAATTAATGCAGGAACGAAGAGATGACATTTGAGCTAAAGCCTAAACAAGAAGGAATCAGCCATACAAACACCAGGGGAAGAGTTTATCAGGCAGAGGGGACACGGATGCCAAGGCCTCCGGGAGGGAAAGAGCTTGTCTCACTGAAGCGCGAAGGCCAGTGGGGCTGGAGCCCAGGAGAAGGCGAGTGTGGTGTAAGACAAGGCAAGACAGGCAGAGGTGACCAAGCGCCATAGGCTCTTACGAGTCATGGTAAGGAGCTCGGGTTTTATTCGAGAACAGTGGGAGTCCGACTGCTGTGGCTCAGTGGTTGAGCGATGACCCATGAACCAAGACATCACTGGTTGGTTCCCAGCAGGACACATGCCTGGGTTGCAGGCTCGGATCCCCAGCAGGGGGCATGCAGGAGACAGCCAATCGATGTTTCTTTCTCATTGATATTTCTCTCACCCACTCTCCCTTCCTCTCTCTCTAAAAATCAATAGAGACATATTTTTAAAAACAAAAACAAGAACAATGGGACATCACTGAGGAATTCTGACCAGGTGAATGACATGACCTGATTTATGTTTTAAGGTCATGGAGACCGCTTTCTGAAGAGTACATTGAAAAGGGCCATGAGCAAAACAGGACCAGACAAGAAGTGATGGTAGTTTGGGTTCAAGGACTTGCAGGAGAGTTGAAGAGAATAAGTTTATGATTATTTGCTACTATAATTTGCTGACAGACTGCACGAGGGGAGGAGTCAATGTTGATGCCAAGGTTTTTGGCGTGGGCAGCTGGATAGCTAGTGACATTTGCTCTGGAGGTTGGGGAAAAAGGGGGAAGATTTATGGAGGCAGCCAGTACAAATAGCAATCAGGCAGTGGGACACAGGAGTGGAACTCAGAGAAGAGATTTTGGCTACAGACATGTACTTGGCCGTCAGCATATATACGTGCTCGTTAGAGCTATGGGACAGGCTAAGAGCGCCTAGGGAAGCGGTATTGGCGGGGGAGAAGACTCAGATTGACCCCTGCAGCTCTACGGTATTTAAAGGTCAGTGGAGGGGGCAGCGAACGAACCTGAGAAAGAGCTTCCAGGGAGAGAATGAACCTGAGAAAGAGCTTCCAGGGAGAGAATGAACCTGAAAAAGAGCTTCCAGCGAGAATGAACCTGAGAAAGAGCTTCCAGGGAGAGAATGAACCTGAAAAAGAGCTTCCAGCGAGAATGAACCTGAGAAAGAGCTTCCAGGGAGAGAATGAACCTGAGAAAGAGCTTCCAGTGAGAATGAGTCTCAGAAAGAGCTTCCAGTGAGGTGAGAGGAAAACCAGGAGAAGGTGGCCCATGGAAGCCACTATAGGGGGAAATATTTCAAAAGTGCTCAACTGTGTGGAATGCTGCTGAGAAGGCCAATAAATAAATATTGGATTCAGAAATGGAACTGGTCTTGGCCAAATGGAGGTTGCTGGTAACCACGACGAGAATTTTCTCAAAATGGTACAGAGGCTAGACGGGGCTGAGAGATCAGCGAGGTGGTGGGAATATCATACAGAGCCAACTCTTTTGAGCGTTTTGCTGTCAAGGGAAGAGAGGAGGCATAGCCCTTAGGAGATATAGGGTCAAGGTAGGGGTTTTTGAAGTTAGTGTTCCTAAATCAGATATGTGTCCGGTGGGGAGGGAGAAGATCATGCAGAAGAAAGGAGGTAACCCTGGACCAAAGTCTTTAGGAGGTGGAAGAGGAAGGCATCCAGAATCCAAAGGGTTGACTTTTGACGGCAGTAGAGAAAACAGAATATACTTACAGATGTAGGTAGCTTTGTAGATCCAAAGGAAGGTAACCAGGAGGCTTGGTAAATCTAGCTTTGTAGACCATCAGGAAGATCAGTTTTGATCTAGCCAACTCCCTACGTTCTGGCACTGGAATCAAAGCTATCGTAAAAGATTACAAGTTCTAGAATTCACCTTTACTAATGACTTTTAATTGACTAGGAGGTTATTTTTTATTTTCAAGCAAAAAAACACCCCATACACTTCTTCCCCTTTGTACAGTAACAAAATCTGCTCAAAGTATACCTTTATTTTCAGTCTTATGCTTCAGTTTATTCTATGGTCTCCTCCTTTATCTGTTACTAGTAATAAAAAGTATTTTTGCTCACTGCCAGGTAATTCTAAGAACTAATTTGTCTTAGGCCCTGATGGTTGGTAGTTCCTAAGTAAGGGCAGAATCTTTTGCATGGTCCAAACGGGGTAATGTCATGTTCAAATGGAAGGAACTGAGCAAAACAATGAAAATATGGGCTGTTATGAACACCTCTGAGACACTGTTACTTATAATATTGTGGGAAAGCTTCCCCTAAGGCAGGGGTGGGAAACTTCTTTCTGCCAAAGGCCATTTGGATTATAACATCATTCAAGGGCCATACAAAATTATCAGCTTAAAAATTAGCTATGAATAAAGCTCCTAAATTTATTGAATTTTGAGTCCCGCCTGCATTTGCCATGGCAGGGCCAGACCAAAAGATTTTGAGGAGATTTCGATGACCCCATAGGGCCCACAGGCCGGACGTTCCCCACCCCTGCCCTAAGGGAAGTGGTAGAAACTCCAGCACTTAGGTTAAAACGCATCTGTAAAAGGCACTAAAAATGAATTAGAGGGATTCACTGTCAAAAACCCTGGGAAGTACATATATGACCAGAGAGACATTATCTCTAATTTTTATGATTCTACAAAATTATATTTGCAAAAAGAGTACTTTAGAGTTGAAGAAGAAAGGGAATGGAGCTCCCATGTGAATAGTAAAAACATCCCTGTATTTCTTAGCCTTAAAATAGTGACAACAGCTTTACAATCAACTCTATGTCAGAAAATCCAAATGTCATAAATCAGAAAAGTTTAAAGCTAGATAGGACATGGGATTTATGGTGAACAAAATACTGTGACATGATCTGCACTATATCACTCTCAGCAAATAAATATACAATCAGTAGTTTAGCTTACATTTTTTTAACAGCCACTACGTGCTACACTATATCCTATAATACACATAGACGGGTATTTGTGTGATAGGTAAGGAAATTTGGGGAAGCAAGATTCCTAATCATTTCCCTATTTGACCTGGGGCAGGCTATTGGGAAGGCCATTTCTTGTAATATTTGAATATTGTTATGAACAGAACTGAATTTTATGCCCTCCCCTGCCCCCAAATTCATCTGTTGAAGCCTTCTCCCCCCCCCCCCAATGTGATGGTATTACTTTTGGGAGGTAATTAGGATTAGATGAGGTCATAGGGTATGGAGCACTCATGAATGAGATTAGTACCCTTATAAGAGTTACTAGAGAGCTTGCCCCCAATCTCTGCTCTCAGTCACAAAAAGTCAGCAGTCCGCAACCCAGAAGAGGGCCCTCACCAGATAAATAAATTTTCATTGTTTTTAGGCCGCTCAGTCTATGATACTCTTTTACAGCAGCCCAAACTAAGACAAATAGTAAATGATTAACTATGCCTTGTACGAGTGAATGTATTGCTTTAAAAGCACAAGTGACAAAAGAAAAAACAAACTGTTGAACTACATTCAAATGAAAAAATTTGTGCTGCAATTGATACTATCAAGAAAGTGAAAAGACAACCCACAGGATGAGAAAAAATATTTGCAAATTATATATCCGATAAGAGGCTGGCATCCACAATGTGTAAAGAATTCTTACAGCTCAACAATAAAAAGACAATAATTCAAAAAATGAACAAAGGACTTAAAGAGATATTTGTCCAAAGAAGATATAGAAATGGCTAAGGGCACATGAAAAGATGGCTCAACATCAGTAGCCCCTGGAGAAATACAAAACAAAACCGCAGTGAGATACCACTATACTTAAAAAAGACAGACAGTAACAAGTGCTAGTGGGGATGTACAGAAACTGGAAACTTCATACATTACTGGTGGAAATGTAAAATGATACAGCTGCTTTGGAAAACAGCTTGTTAAGTTGCTCTAAAAGTTAAACATATAACCCAGCAATTCCACTTCTAGGTATATACCCAAGAGAAATGAAACCCTATGTCCACACAAAAACATGCACACGGATGTTTACAGCAGCATTATTCGTAACAGCCAAAAGGTGGAAAGAACCCAAATATTCCTTTACTGATGAATGGATAAACAAAATGTGGTATAGCCATACAATGGGATATTATTTGGCATTAAAGAAATGAAGCACTGACATGCTACAACATGGATAAACCTTGAAAACATGTGCTAAGTGAAAGTAGCTGGACACAAAAGGCCACATGATACAGGATTCCATTGATGTGAAATGTCCAGAACAGGCAAATCCATAGAGACAGAAACTAGATTAGTGGTTGTCCAGAGGGAGGGGAGGGGAGCCTGGGGAGTGACTGTTAATAGGTATGCAGTTTCTTATGGGGTGATGAAAATGCCCGGGAGTCATTGATGACAGCTGAACCACCGTGAATACACTGACCATTATATACTTTAAATGGCTGAATGGTATGTGAATTATAGGAGAGTAATGATGTTTAAAAAAAGAACATATGAACATCAATGTCACCAGGAGTTCAAATTCTGACTTCCACAGAATTCCTTTCCTGGAGAGCAGATAATATGCAAAGCCAGCAGTGGTCTAATTTTACTCACAAATTCCTTACATATCTAGCTGTCAGGTTACTATTTTAAGCAAGTACCAAAAAAAAAAACAACAAAAAAAAAACCTAACTCTTTTCATTTTGGAACGCGATCTTTAAGATTAGGGTTTAGCCCTGGCCAGCTGGCTGAGTTGGCTGGAGCATCGACCCATGCACCAAAAAGGTTGCGGGTTCGATCTCTGGTCAGGGTGAGTACAGGAGGCAGCCGATTAATATTTTTCTCTCATGTTGTTCCTCTCTCTCTCTAAAAAAAAAATTTAAAAAATCGTAAAACATATCCTCAGATGAAAATTAAAAAAAAGATTATGGTTTAGTAAGCCATCCAATACATTATATTCTTCCTATGTGGCAAAATCAGGAATGACATGATACTGCGGAGTGCTCAGTTCAGATTTGTATATTATAAAATACGAGTAGTGCCCGGCCGGGCGTGGCTCAGTGGTTGAGCGTCGACCTAGGATCCAGGCGATCAGGGTTCGATTCCCTGTCAGGGCACATGCCCGGGCTGTGGGCTCGATCCCCAGTTGGGGGTGTGCAGGAGGCAGCCGATCAATGACTCTCATCATTGATGTTTCTCTCTCTCTTCCTCTCCTTTCCTCTCTCGCAAATCAATAAAGATATATTTCCAAATAATAATAATAAAATAAAATACGAGTATTGTTCAGAGAACAGATTGCTGTTGCCAAGGTGGAGGTGGGGAATGGGTGAAGGTGAAAGGTACAAACGTCGTGGGATGTGATGGGACTGTAGCTAACAATACTGTATTGTATATTTTAAAGTTGCTAAGAGAATAATCCTTAAAAGTTCTCATCACTAGAAAAAAATCGGAACTACATGTGGTGACGGATGTTAAACTTATTGGGCTAATCACTTCACAATATACACATGTATCAAATCGTTGTTGGACACCTAAAACTAACGTTATATGTCAATTATATCCCAATTAAAAAAAACACTGTACCCTTGTCTAGCTGAGGACGGTTTCTTTCCATGGACCCCCAAAGTCTCCCTGGTACACGTGTGCCCACTTCGAAGTTTTCTGGGCGTCGCCCATTTATACCTCCAGATTCTACATCGTTTTGGAAGCCACTTTAGGAGAAAGCAACGCAGAAACTCTGTCCGAAGCGACGCGAAAGGGAGTCCTCCTCGAGTTGCAGGCGGACGCGCAGAAGCGGCGCTTTCGGAACCGGGGCGGCCAGGCTGCCGGCGGTCGCTCGCCCCACGAGAGGCGGCGGGTTCCGTTTCCCGTCGCTTCTCGGCGGCATCCTGGAGACGCGAGGCGTCCGCGAGCCGCTCACAGCCAGGCGCCCGGGGGCGACGGAGGCGCGGGGAGGCCGGGCGGCGGGCGGGAGGCCTCTGCCGACCGAGCTCCCCCACGTCGCCGCGGCCGCCGCGCCTCGTGGCCTCCGCCCTCGGCCGCCAGCGCGGCCCTCGCGGGAGCCTTCCCGGCCCGGCCCGCCACGCCGTGCCCCCGCGCCGTCGCCATGGCACCGCCCCGCCCCGCGCCCCGCCCGCCTCCGGCCGCCTCCCGCCGCCCGCTCGCCCCTCCCCCCCGCCTCGCGCTCCGGCGGGGGAGGGGGCGGTGCGGAGGCGGGAGGAGACGCCGGCGAGAGGAAATCGGCGACGCGACGCCCGCGGCTCATTGGCTGCCCGGTCCTGGGGCCAGAAGCCCCGCCTCTCTGGCGGGGGTCACGTGATCCCTTTCAAGATGGCCGCCCTGTTGTTTTGATGAATAATACTTGGTGGGGCGAGGGGGTGAGAGTAGGGGTGGAGGGGTAGGAGGATTGACTCCTTCAGCCAGAGCATCGCGAGTCCGGTCCTCCTCCTCCTCCCCCCCCGGCCCGGGCTCCGGCGTGGAGGCGGGGCGTGGCCGGCCAGCTTTGGGAGGGGAGGGGCTCCGCTCCTCACTGCTGGGCTCTGCCTGGGCGGCTCTGGGGGTCACCCTACCTCGGGGTATCCAGTCTGCGGCCGAACAGTTCCCGCCGGGGATAAAGGGTGGGGAGGAGAGCAGGATCTGCTTGGAGGAAGCCCAGCTGCCACGCCGCCGCCACCACGAAGACACGGGGCGTGGGGCACGAGGCGAGCTTGAGACCGAGCTCCCTAGTGCGGGTAGCCCGGGAGGCGGAGGGTAGTGAGCGGCGCCTTAAGATCACCCCGGAGAAGCCGCCGCAGCGGCGGCCGGAGGAGGCGGCTCGGGGGACGAGCGGCTGCAGGAGCCTCTGGGGCGACTGGAGTGACCGACGCCGAGGCAGTTCCGTGCCTCTCGCGTTCTTATTTTTTTTAACCTCTGACTATGCAATTCTGAAACCTCCCCCACTCGGGGGGCCAGACAGCCCGACGGACACCTTCCGCGCTCCTCCCGCCCCGGCCTCTCGAACGGAAGGATCTCTCCCGCACGCCTTTCACCATTAAGAGGAAAGCGATGGAGGAGCTGAGCGCTGACGAGGTGAGGAGGTCGGGGGACGCCTCGGGAGGTTCGTTGGCAACTCTTGGGCGCCCTGGGAAGGGACGGTCGTGCGCCAGCGGGGAGGGGACGGAGGTGACATTTTCCAGGAATGAAAGCAGCCCCCGAGAGGGTCTCCGGTTGTGTGCGCCCGTGTTCCTCGCCTTCCCTCGGTCTCCCTCCCTTCCTTCTGGACTCCGCGTGCTGCTGTTCGAGTCTTCTTTTGGGGTGTGGAGGAGGGAGCCGAGCGAGGCGTTCGTGCTTCTCGTCGGTGTATTTAAGCTGGAAGGGCTCGGTTTGCACCAAGTTAAACGTGTGTGCGCGCGCGCGTGCGCTCCCGCCGGGCTGCAGAGATTGAAAGAGGCGTTTTGGACGAAATCCGAATGGGTGTGTGTGTGTGTGTGTGTGTAAGGGAAGTATTTGAAAACCCACCTAGGTAGTTAGGGCTGTTTCGTTGTGTAAGTTGGTTAAACATACGTTTGTGTTTGGGGGTGGCCTACAGATTCTTTTTGATATTTAAGAAAATAATGCTTTTTTTTTTTTTCTTTCTCGGTAGGGCAGTGAATTCCAGTTAAATTCTCGTCATTTAACAGACCACTGATGACTTCCGGCCTACTTCTCTTTCATTCAAGCCTTTTATTCTAGTTTTCCTCCCTTTCAAACTTGGTTTTGTGGCCGCAGACACGGAACAGCCAGCAAAAGGGCCTTGTAAACTGCCTCCCCCTCCCCCCCCCCGTTATGTTTCTGAAGGGAGCCTTACAGATCCCTTTCTTGATGTTTTAAAGGTTATTTAATAAGATTGTCATGAAAACAGCGGCAGTTAGGTACAGGGAATTCCTTGTGATTCCACTGACTTTTCCCTTCCTTTTCGCCAATTGGGAGCTTCCCTCTCAGGACCCCTGCTGGCCTCACTCTCTTCAACCTGCCTCTTCGTTTCTTCCCCTGGTTCATAGAAACCTTCCCTACCGCAGAGTGTGAAAGTATCAGGTTGGTTGTCCTGTAAAACTTCCATGCTTCAGTTTTAGCTACAGAGTAATCAGTATACACAGTGGGGGCAAAAGTAGGTTACAGTTGTTCCTATGGAAAATAATACAATGATTAATAAACAAGAACACAAGAATAAACCCTGTGTGTTTGCGCACTCACAACTGTAACCCTACTTTTGCTCCACTCTGTGTTTACTTTGGGACTGACATTCTCTAGGGATGGGGCATGCTAGTGGTGGGTTAAGGGTCAGGTAGGAAAGGAAGCAAAACATTTTGTTGGTTGTGACACTTGGCTGTTTGGAAAGTCAGGATTGCCCATTCTGTGTTACCGACTCTGTTCTTTCAAGTATATCAGGAATGTAATCTTAACTTAGAAGAATATTGAACAGTTTCTTTTATTCAGGCAGGAACTATGAGTTACCCTTAGGGCCACTTTGTGTTCTGTAGTTTTTAAGTGTCCCTCCCTCCTCTTTTTTTGTTTGCTATTAATTCTAATAGTAATTTCTCTTAAGGCAAAGAATTTGTGGCTTTTGGTAGCCCTTTACTTTTTTTTTTCTTGAAGTTCCCTAAATTGTCCCTGGTTTAGAAGTTTTTTACATACTTGAGTTTTCACCAAGAAATTGTTTTCAAACCAATAAAGCAAACAGAGCAGTTAAAGATACTGTCTGTTTGAACTGTAGCTCTTCACTTTATCCAGTCCTTGGGGAAGGTCTAACTTTTATGTGACCATATAAGGACAAATGTAATCGTTGTAGAGGAGATAGGAAAACATTTTTCAAGGTTAACAGAATATTAAAATAAATGTGAAAAAAATTAATAACTAATATAAGATCAATATAAAATTACATTCGACAAATTAGTTGGCCTGAACACAAAGGGATAGTTCCAATAACTGGTAATTTTACTCTCAGCAGAACCAAGAACAAATATTTTTTGGGGAAAATCTCCTTAAGGTTTTTTTTTTTCCCCTTTAAATCCCTTTCCTTTAATTCTAGCATTAGGTGAGCAGTTCTCAACAGAGACATTTCCCAAGCGTTTGTCTTTATATTGTTACTCTATTGGTGGAAACTTTTGTAACAGATGTGGTAGGTGACATTCATTTGGTTAGAAAATAATTCATCTGTGTTACTAAAAAGTCAAGCATACGTCTCAGGGTGAAAACAAGCAAGACAGTGATCTTTCGGTCTAAAATAGGAAGTTACGAAATTCTACCTTACCTTATAAAATTGCCTATTATAACAAAATGACAATGTATGAGAATACAGTCCACGAAAAATTGAGGCTGGTATAACCAGACTAGTAGCTTTAGAAGATTTTACATTCTGGAACTTTCTGGTCTCTCTCTCAGATCACCTGAGTGCCTGTGCTTTTCTTCTCTTGCGCTTTCTAAGTAGAGTACTTGGTGAGCTTCATTGCTGCTTGCTATACATACAGCGCATGACAGAGTTCATGGCTCTCCAGAGCAGATCCATGACTAAGTTCATTCTCTTCACGAGCCTGCATTCCAAGGCATCATTATTCACATTAGATTCATTCTGTACCCTGCCCAGGTGTCATTTTTCATATACCAAAATGATGCTGTGAGTAGGGCAGGTATTTTAAACTGTTTTTCAACTGTGGTGATGAGATTGCATTGAAATGATTTGCTTTTTTGTTGTTGTTAAATATTTATGACCTAGATCATCTTCAAGATGGCTGGCTGGGATCTAATTAGGGTATGGTCAAGGTTTTAGAAGAGTGTTGTCTTCCCTCTCAAATGTAGATACGTGACCTTGGACTTTTCAGTTGTGTTCCCTAAGTGGAAAGGGACCGACATTTATTAACAGCTTTCAAAGCCTGCTCTATGCCAGTCACTTTGCAACCATTGTCTCATTTGATAAAACAGCACAATCAAGAAGGTCCTTCGTGTTCCCTTATTTTGTAGGTGAGGCAACTGAGATTTAGGTGAAATAATTTGTCCATAGTCACCTGGCTTAGAAGTGGTAGAGTTGGAATTCAAACCCAGTGTTCCTAATCTAAAAGCTCTTTTTACTATATTTTACTGCTTAACAACCAGCAGTAAATACATCATAGCTTCCGTATAAATATCCTACTAATGTGCACAATCTGCGTAGTTTTTCTATAGAAGTGTTGCTTTTCATGAATGTATTCATGATATCCAATTTATAGCCTTTTTTGGTACTGACTTTCATTACGGCCCTCCAGAATTGTTCACCCAACAAACATTTTAAAAATAAATCCTGTGTATTCCCAGCAATGTGTTAGGTAGGTCAGGAGAAAGATGGCCCTTTTTCTTAAATTATAATTTAACCGAGGGAGGGGGTAGAGATACAGATAGATATATAGGAGTCCCACAATAACGGTACAGGGTGTTTAGTACCATTGTGGAAGTATGCACAAGACATTAAAAAGAAACAAGAAGGGACCCGTGGTGGGGCAGTGTGTTGCTGGAGACTTAAAAGAAAAAAATGATGTTTATGCTGAGCAGTAGTTGCCAGGAGAAGGGCACTTGGAACTGGCTGTGACACTGGGGAGCTCAGGAAAGAGCGAGTAGTGAGACTGGAGACAGGATTTTGCCTGTTGGAGCCAAATTTTGAAGAATTTCATAAATGCCTCAGCGTTTAAACTTTGTCAGTAAGACTGTAGAAAGCCTTGGGGTTTTTAGGGAATAGAAAGATGGTTGGCAAGGCTATAGAAGGTGGATTGGTGAAAGGTGGCCGCAGGCTGGGAGACAAATCAGGAGCTGTTGTTGCTCTCAAGGAGTGAGGCAGTGGGGTCCGAAGTAAGGCACTGGCAGTGGGAATGGAGGAGGGCGGACCTGAGAAATACCCAGGATCTGAGTTAACCTGCTTCCAATGGTCAGTTTGGTATGAAGGAGGTGGGGTGCGGAGGGAGTAAGGAAAAACCGAGCCCTTGGTTTCCAGCTTCAGAGAAGGATGGGTTGGGGGAGGAATCAGGAATTCCAGGCAAGGAACAGATTTTGGAGATGCAGATGAGCTCCTTTGGACCATTGAAAGATGGGCCATCGTGGGGATCCCCAGCCCTGGCCTTTCTACTCTAACGTCGCCATCTTTCTGACCTCCTCTCTCTTTGTGACAGGTCTCAGACGCTAAGCTAGCTTTTCCCGGTAGTTACTGCCACCACTGACTGTGTAACCAGGATTCCTCTTCAAGCCTGGTAGGGGTGTGTGGGATGTAGCTTCCCAGGCCCCACCTCCACCCCTTTTGTTCATTTTAGCCAGGAGACAGAATGGTGATGGTATCAGCTGACATTTATTGAGCTTTTTTTTTTTTTTTTTAAATCCTCACCTGAGGATATTGAGGACATTTTTCCCATTGATTTTTAGCGAGTGGAAGGGAGGGGGAGAGAGAGACACACACAGCAATTCATTGCCTCTTGCATGAGCCCTGACTGGGGCCAGGGATTGAACCTGCAATCAAGGTATGTGCCCTTGACTGGGAATCAAACCCGGGACCCATCCGTCTGCAGTCCTGCACTCTAACCACTGAGCCAAACAGACCAGGGCTTCTTGAGCTCTTAGTATGAGTTAAGTACTTTACCTGCTCAGCAAGGTGGGAATTATTATCCCCATTTTAAAGATAAGAAAATTCAGGCTAATAGAGATTAAGTGATTTGCCAAAACTAGACCCTGATGCTAACCCAGAGACGGGTTCCAGCGTTCTTAATCCCGTTACTAAACTACCTCCAAAGCAGAAATAACCTGGGCAAGTTGGACTATTTACAGCATTTTGATTTTCCCTTTGAGATGTGAAGTGGAAGCCCCGGTTGTTGCTAAGAGTGGAGCCCTCTTCTCTTGTAAGGGAAGAAGACAGAAAGACTTCTGACAGGGCCCGTGGGTCTTCAGGCCCTCACTCGGTGCAGGGTGCATTTTCTCACAAGGTCCTTAGAGTGCGTCTAGGTAGAGATGTCTTCCTGTAAGTAGCTCACTCAGGGACATTTACTGTTTCTTTGCTGCATGTCAGACGTCACTTGAGCCCTGCTTGCATGGAGCTTCATTCTAGTCAGAGGAGACATGATAAACAAACATACTGTGCACCCAAGATGTGCTTTGGTGATACGTACTAAGAAGAAAAATAAAGTAGGCTAAAGGGATGGAGAGCAGTGGGGGTGTGGAGTGTATGCAGTTTTAGGAGGTGGCTTTTGAATAGAAATTTAAAGACGACAGAGAGCTACCTGGGGCAAGAGTATTTCCAGGTGCAGGGAGCAGCAGGAACCAGGGATGCGTCCTTGATCTGCTCCAGGAACAGCAAGGAGCCGAGTGTGCTTGGAGCCTAAGCAAGGGCACAGTGGCAGGAGATGAAGTTATTCTTTTTTTTTTTTTTTTAGTTCTTATAACTGGGTTTCAGTCAGTTCTGAACCCCTCCTTTCTTTCCCCCACATTTCATCATCTTTGAGATTGGGATGCTCATTATAATGATGTAATCACCATTGGCCAGGTGGCACTTGTGACACAGTTGTCATTTCCTGTTTATGTGTGAACCTGGTTATACCTGTTCATATTACTGCCCCTTCAGTTGAGTGCTACCTGTGTTTCATTTAGTAGCCATTTTAAATGCAGTCAAACAAATTACACTTTGATCAGCAATGAAAGCAGATGTTACTTTGGGGAGAGGAATGGAAACAGCAGTGGGGTGTCAATTTGATGTTAGTAAAGAAAATGTTTTTTTGTTGGAGGAATGACTGCAATTCCATATGTTATTGCAAAGCAACAACCAAGTGCATTAGGGAGTGTTAGACAGGCAGAAGTCCACAAGTCTGAAAAGCTGTGTCATTTTGCAGTTGAACATAGAATTAGAAGGATTGCTTTTCATACCCAGACAATCCAACTGAAGGTCAGAGACATTCCACATTCCTCAGAAAGAAAACTCAGAGCAGTGAAAGGCTGGTGAACTGATTACTGCTCTCTCCTGGTCTGTTAAGGCATTTTGTTGTGGTTTAATGGGCAATATTTTTTTTCTTGGTGGTGCAAAAAATAATGGGGCAGCTTACAATCTGTGACATCGTATATTTGATGAGATACAGTATATGCCCAGCATTGTTCTGGACCACAGGGATACACCAATGAACAACACAGGCAGAAATCCCTGCTTTCATGGGGCTTACGTTCTATTGATGTTTTAAAAGAAGCACTGGCTGCTGTGAAGAGAATAAATAAAGGGGAAAGAGTGAAAGCAGAGGAAAGCTTAGGAGCCATTACAGGACCAGGGTTAGTGGTGGAGAAGGGAGGGTCAGATGGTGGATGGCCAGATATCTTGTGGGTAGAGCCAGTAGGATTGGGTGGTGGGTGGGTGTGAGGTGTGAAAGACTACTTGAGAATGGCCGCGTGAGTTGAGATATCTTTGGGTGGACTGTTGCAACAGAGAGACATGAAGTAGCAGCTGCCTAAACCAGATGTTGATTTCTCTCTAAATAGAAGTTTGGGTAAGAGGCTGGGACTGCTATGGCAGCTCTATGCTCATTAGGGGCCCAGGCACCTTCTGTCTTATTGTACCAACTCTCCTAGCATATGGCTTCCACCTCTTGGCCCAAGTATGTCTGCGTTCTGGCCACAGGGAAGAGCGGAGAGGGGAAGAAGTCATGTTCCTTCTCTTGAATGGCATAGCTTGGAAGTTGCACGGATCACTCCTGCTCACCTCCCTCTGGCCAGAATCTAAGCCACATAGCCACAGCCATGCCAGAAAGCTGAGAAATAGGTTTACTGGGTAACCATATGTTCAACTAAAAGTTCCCGTGTGTTAGAAGGGAGAACAGGCTAGGCCTCTCTTTCAAGAACCTTCCAAAATGTTAAACACACTGCACTTCCCAAAGGAGACAACCCTCAGCCAACTTCAGAGCCAGAATCTCTGGGGGGTATACAGGAGTGGGGGAAGTAGGTTTACAGTTGTAATGCAAATAAGTAATACAATAATTAATAAATAATAATACAAGAATAAGCTGTGTTTCGAGTACTCACAACTGTAGATCTACTTTTGCCCCACCCTGTATTGTCCAGGAACCTTTAGATTAAAATACAGGTTATCTGCTGTCCCCCTCCCCACCAGGCAGTGATAGGATAGGATGTTGGAAATAAAAGCTCCCATTTGGAAAAGGGAAGAGCGGCGTACAGACCCCCCACTGGTCCCCAGCCATGGTCAGCTCCTGCCAGGCTGCCTTGTGGGCTCCCTGCCCTGGCAGTGGTGGGAGTTCCTGACTTAGCCTGGTTAGCAGCCTGGGTCTGCTCTCCTGGAGGACCTCCCTTGTCCCTTGCCCTCTGTGGAAGTTTTTCAGTGTGTTTTCCTCTGGGGCCAGGCCATTGGAGGATATCCCCTTCCTGGGCTGAGCCGTTTCTCCAGCTTGTTTCCTGCTAGGTACTGAAGGAGTTGGCTTTTCAACCCTACTTAGCCCCAAGTTACTAGGCTCTGAGTAAACATAGACAGGAGACCATGGACATGCCGTAGGCACATCTGTATTTCCTCTTATCCCTGCATGCAAATCAGCAAGCTGTAGCTTGAGTCTGTCTCATTCTTGTGGGACTTCTTGCTTAAAATGGCAAGAAGCCAGTAAGCACCCAAATTCTGACTGTTCAACCAGTTCCCCCAGAATTACAGGCATATTGGCATGCGGGCTGTTTTCGAAGGTGTCACAGGTTTTATCAAATGTTTTATTGTGGCCTAACAAGGGTCACCAGCCTTCCCTCCTGCATTGTATGTGCCTGTGGTGATCCCTAAGCCATTGCCACATATAAATTATATTAAGGTTGATTACGTACAGCTTCCAAATCCTATATACTTGTTAGGATATTGGTTTGGTTGCTGCAGCAGAGAGCTCCAACATAATAATGGCTTAAACAAGACAGAAGCTTACTTTTTTTCCTTTAGTTAAATCATTTTTTATTTTTCAGTTACAGTTGACATACAATATTATATTAGTTTCAGGTGTACACCTCAGTGATTAGACATTATATAACTATATGTGATAGATATTATATACAAGAAATCTCGTATCCATCTGACACCATAGAGTTATTAGAATATTATTGACTATATCCCCTGTGCTGTACTTTACATAACTGTTCTGTAACAACCAATTTGTATTTCTTAATCCCTTTACCTTTTTCACTCATCCCCCAGCCCCCCTCTCATTTGGCAGCCATCAAAATTTTCTCTGTATCTGCCCAGTCAGGGTGGCTCAGTGGTTGAGCATCAACCTATGAACCAAGAGGTCACAGTTCGATTTCCGGTCAGGGCACATGCCCGGGTTGGGGTCTAGATCCCCAGTAGGGAATGGGCAGGAGGAAGCCGATCGATATTTCTCTCTCCCTTTCCCTTCCTCTCTCTCTAAAATCAATAAAACATTTAAAAAAAAATGTTCTCTGTATCTATGAGTCTGTTTCTGTTCTGCTTTTTTATTTTGTTTTTTGGGTTCAATTATTGATACGTATTTATTGCCATTTTATTATTATTATTATTTTTAATCCTAACCGGATGATATGTTTCTTTATTGATTTTTAAAGAGAGAGGGAAGGAGAGAGAGAGAAAAAGAAATATCGATTGGTTGCCTCCCACATGTGCCCTGACCGAAGATTGAACCCACAACCTAGGTATGTGCCCTGACTGGGGATCAGCCCCACAACCTTTTGGTGCACGGGACAACGCTCCAACCCACTGCGCCACCCTGAGAGGGCACGTGTATTCTTGTGCAATGGATTGTAAGAATATTAGAACCCTTGAGGGGCACCTGAAGGTGGTGAAAAACCTCTGATATTGGTGGGTACTTGCCCGTCTGAAAGGTTTTGTGATGATCAGGATCAGCCAGTTATGTGACCCCAGACTCACCTTAACCTCAGAGTCAGCAGAAACTGAAGGAGGAGGAGTGGGGAGAAGTAGGAAGAGCAGAAAAGGTGTCTCATTAGATTTACTTCTGATGCTAATCACACTGCCCTGGGAGTGTCCATTGGCTCGGTGTATTTCTTCTTGCAGTGTAAGCTCCTGACTCTTCTTACTCACTTAGCACAGGGCTTGGCACAGATGACCCACAAAAAATGTTCCTTGAATGGCATGAATTGAACATGATGTGTCTTTTTGTGACTCTTAGTTTTTATGTTGCAATAGTTTTTTTGTTTTTGTTTTTGTTATTGCTACATTAAGTTGCAATGGTTAGGTTAAAGTAGGCAGTGGAAAGAAACCTTAAGTCAGAGTTGCAATTCAGAGTCAGATATAGCTGGGTTTTATTTGGACTAACCAGTTGGATGACTTGGGCAAAATATTTAACCTTTCTGAGCCTCAGTTTCGTCTTGTAAAATGGGGTTTTGAATACTTGTTTATGGCAGTTCTCCAAATTAATTACTGAATGGCAATGAACCCTAAAGTGCCTAAAGCACTGCCCTGGCAGAGTGCATTCCTGGGACATATTAGCTCTCTTTTCCAGAGTAAGATTGAATTGTGCAGAATTAGAGTTTCAGTTGGTGCCCATATAACATTTAAGAAACCCTTTGCAGGTAATAATGCCAAGAGCATAAAAGGCAGTATCTTACTGGTTAAGGTAGCAAATACCTCCTGGCTTGTGAAAGGCCTCTCACTCTCCCCGTTTTACTTCCTAACGTCTCTTCTCACCCAGGGGCCCTCTTCTGTACAAAGTCACACTGTTGCCACTTGTCAGATCTCCTCCCCTTTTCTAAAACCTGGAGTGATAAGTTGGCAGGAATGTACTCGGGGGTGAAGGTGAAGCAAGGAGGCTTGAAAGGAAGGGAACTGGGCAGACGGGACCTGAGAGGCCCCAGGAGAAACGTGCTGCATATCACAACGAAATAAAACTTGAGGTGACCTAGTCTACTCAAATCAGATCACTTACTTTGTCTTCTAAAGGGACTCTTCCCCATCCTGCAGGGCTGAGGATGGGGGAACGGGAACAGGGGGTCACGGGACCCTTCTGAATTGGATGATGTGTTAACTGCTCAACAGCTGCCATAGCTTTAGCTTGTTCATTTCTTTGAAGACAGTAGTCAGGCTGTGAAAAGAGGTCTCTTTGGGGTCCTGGTATTGAGAAGAGCTCAGCCTTGACTTAATTAGCTTTCTAATTAAACATTATGAAATGTCTTCAATGCACATTGTTTGGTTCCTGTCAGTGTTTGGTATAGAGTCCAGATGTGTTAAAGTGTCATGGTAATTTAATTAGTTAAATCTTCTGACTAGATGAGGTAGCATCTTTGCTCATGGACCTTTTTGGGACTGAACTCCTAGGATTTCCAAACAAATCATGCTGAGCACCTGTCACCTGCCAGGCACTCCTCAAGAAACACATCAAGTCAGGGGCTTTGTCGGACCCTGTGTCTGTACTTGTCATCAGGACTGGCTTCCTGGGCACGTGGCCTAGAGTCACAAGTGCCCCACACTTGGTTTAACGCTCTGTGGTTTGTCTGAAAGTCTGAACACATTTTGAGCAAGAGGCCCTGATTTTCACTTGGCTCCAGGCCTCAAAATTCTGTAGCTGGTCCTCTTGTCACTGGCTTTCTCTGTGCAAGTGGAGATGACTGGGTAGAGTTTCACTAGACCCCGAGATTATAGAAAACCACACGAAACCTCACCAGAGAGATTGTTCCTGTTTTTATGGAGAAAATATTCATGTGTCTGACTATAATTCTGTGTCATTAATAGAATTCCTTGACATTGTTAACAAGTTTCTACATATGTGTGATAGTGAATCTTTGGTTAACCCACTTAACTTGATCAAGTAGATAAGTTTATCAAATAATAACTCGTTTAGCTTTATCAAAAATCAAGAGTTTTGACATACAGGCATTTACTTTCATATACCTTTTTATGTTGTACATCTTCTCCAATCTTAATAAAATTTCTTTTGTATTTTGTCAAGTATAGTATATATTTTTATATTTTTACAGTATAAACACTTGTTTTCATGAAGTATGAATTGTGTTTAAAACTGTAACTCATGTTGGTTTTAAAATTTAAACATCTTTTAATTAAAAAATGTTATCCAGTGGCTAGTTCTCTATAGCATTAGTATTTATCTGTAAATACTTATTTGTGCTGGGCAACCAGGTATTATGATTGACCAAAAATAATCCTGTGCAGATCACTAATTTTCAAAAACAATAAAGTACACTTAATGTGAAAGATGGGAACATCTGCATATATGGATGTCCTACTGGGGAAAACTTATTTGTGAGAGGGAAATGAAAATTAAGGAAAATTTAAAAATATCTCACAACCTTTATAATTTACTCAGCAGAACTGTTTAAGTGTGATTTGATTTATATAAGAACATCCAGAAAAAAGCAGGCAATAAAATATTTTTGAGGCAAGATGAAGGAAAATTAAAATGCTAATTTTTTTAAAAAGCCTTTTTCTTACTGCATAGAGATATGCCCCAGGAATTGATACTTTGGTCTCAGTAGTAATTATGTTGTGGGCCAGTTGAAAAATGTTCACCACTCAGCCTACACAGAGAACAGCTTGCGGCCCCTTTGAACTTTGAACCCAGTTGTGCAGGGTAGAGCCGTAGTGTCATTTATGGCTTTTTTGTTTTAGGTTTGTGTTTGATGACTATTAATTAATTAATCAACCTTTTACTCTTACACAGCTAGTCTTTTACTTAGGTAAATAGAGAACAGGCATCATTTCCCTGGAGGTTCATCAGAAGAAGTGATACCTCCCCCCTTTCGGACGACCTGGGGCCCCGGTGGTCACCTGTAAGGTGTTTGTTCGTTCACGTTTGCTCTCTACAGATGTCCTCACCCTCAAAAAGTTCCGTGGTTTCTGGTCTAGGGAACTGTGAATAAAGTAGCCTTTTGCCTTGAGATGTTGTGATTAGAGTGGTTCGTGAGGGGGAGAATTTTAGTGAATGCCAAGTGGAAAAAAGGCTTGTCCAAGTGTCCCATTGGGCACCTCTTGGTCTTTTTTGATGTTAATGCACCCAAGCGACAAAGCTCGGGCACCCGACTGGAACGAGGTGGTTATGTGGAAGTGTTGCCATTTCTGATTTTAAAAGGGGCCTGGTGGCATTGGCCGGGGGATGATGCTAAACCTGTAGGAGGAATGTAAACATTAATGATCCACGTTAGGAAGGAAGCCTTCCTTCGTACCCAGAATTCAGTGGGCGTGTAATGGCCAGAAGTCAGGTTTTCCACACTGTTGTATAGATCTGCTGGAGTATTGGCTTTGGAGTATTTAGAGTGAGTATGAATGAAACTTTGGTAGAGATTAGAGAAAATGCATGTCTCTTGCCCCAAAAGAGTTTACACTTTGGTCTTAGTGATAATTATTTTGTGAGAGAGTTTAAAAAACTCTTTCCATATAGCTGGGTTTTAAAAAATTCTTTAAAAATGTTTAACACTGCCCAGCCGAGCATGGCTCAGCGGTTGAGCGTCGACCTGGGATCCAGGCGATCAGGGTTCGATTCCCTGGTCAGGGCACATGCCCAGGTTGCGGGCTTGATCAATGACTCTCTCATCATTGAGGTTTCTATCTCTCTCTCTCCCTCTCCTTTCCTCTCTCTGAAATCAATAAAGATATATTTTAAAAAAAATTAAAAATGTTTAACACTGACTGTTTTACTTGTTCTCTTAAGTGCCCAGAATCTGCATCAGAAGTAGCTGCTGTGTGGGCTCTTGCAGGTCCATCTTGTCTGTCGAAGCAAGTGGGATCAAGGATGGAGTGGTAGCCACAGCATCTCTTTCTGTCGCTTGGGGTGTTTTGAGTGAGGACAGAAGTGCAGCTGAAGGAATACTTTTTTATGTTTGTTTGTTTTTAAATGTGTTTTTATTGATTTCAGAGAGAGGAAGGGAGAGGGAGAGATAGAAACATTGACAGGCTGCCTCCTGCACGCCCCGTTCTCGGGATCAAGCCTGCAACCCGGGCATGTGCCCCGCCTGGGAATCGAACTGGCGGCCTTTCGGAGTCCAGGGCCAGGCTCAAGCAGCTGAGCCACAGGGCTCAGGATTCTGTCTGTCTTCCTTCCCATTCCCCTCCTCAGGGTGCATTTGTTGAATGAACGAATGAGCGAGTGAATGCTTTTGTGAATGAATGCCCTTTCTTGGGAGTTCACTTGTTTGTTCTCCAGGTACTTACGTAGGACCCCTGTAGTCCATGTTCAGTTCCCAAGTGTTCTGGAGATGGCAGCGTTCTGCTCTCCTGCTGCCTAGAGTTACCACCACTTAAATACAGATGGTTCCCCACTCCCCTCGCCCAGCACTTCTCCAGCTCCCCCAGCGCAGGGGACAGTGAGAGCACATGGCTCCTCAGCCTGCTGTTCTCACACACAGCTCTGCTTTGGGGTATCACTGGGGGGCCATTAAAACTTGCTGCGGGTCAGTGCTTCTCAGGAGTTCCGTTGAGAGCGCGCTTTTATAGGGGGCCGAGTGAAGGATGTACAGCGCATCTGTTCCCTGAGAGAGAGATGTTTAATCTTTTTTGAGTCAGGGACCTTTGAAAATCGTACGAAAACCAGAGACCCTCATGACCCTCAGGCTTTGAGTCCCTGCCCAGGGGCTCTAATATCCCCTTAAATCAGGCCACAGCAGCCATGGTGATGCATGGATCTCTTCACGGCTCTGAATTGCATTTTGGCAGATGCACCTGCTGAGTGTGTGGTCTGTGTTGTCAGTCACATACTGTGTTGACATGCATGTGTAAAGTGCGCCAATCTCACTTCTGGCTTTATCCTATTTTCCTATCGTACTTCTGTCCTAATTTCCTTATCCATTTGGTTTTAACTTAATAAGTTGATAAATTATTTTAATGAGTAACTAAAATAGATATGTTTTCTGTTAATTACTTTAAATCCTTGCTAGAACAACAACATGGTAACCAGAAATAAAACAAAGTCACTGCCCATTGGGCATTTCTGTTTGGGTATTTCTACTCAGTAGTCTGATTATAGCTCATCTTTTCTTAAACTCTCTTCTGTATTTTTTTTAAAAAAATATATCTTTATTGATTTCAGAGAGAGAAAGGGAGAGGCAGAGAGAGAGAAACATCAGTGACAAGAGAGTCATTGATTGGCGGCCTTCTGCATGCCTCCGACTGGGGATCGAGCCCACAGCCCGGGCATGTGCCTTGACCGGGAATCGAACCCCGATCTCCTGGATCCTAGGTCGACTCTCAACCACTGAGCCACGCCCGGCTGGGCCGTAGTCTCAATTTTAGCAAACTTTTACTGTCCCCTTAGGTATCTTGGCCTGAAATCTAGGCTCTCCACTCTTCCTCACATCTTGCTTCCAAGTAATGGCCGAATGCTGTTGATTATACACAATAAATGCCCCTGGAACTGTCCCTTCCGCAGTCCCCGTTGCTCAGGCTTGCTGCGTCCCGCCTCAGTCCATTCTCCACATGATGGCTAGAGTGATTTGTTTCAGAAAGTGAATCTCACCCAGTTACTCCCCTGCTTAAATCCTTCAGAGTCTTTTCCTTGCCTTCATGGAAAAGTTCAGCTTCAGAGGACGGTATACGGAGATCATAACGAGCTTGTTGCAGCCTGCCCGGTTTCTTGCAGTGAACATACACACTGTCCTTAGCCGACAACCCAGAGTCCCCTAAACATCGTATGTTCTCACAAAGGCTCCCGCCTTGGCTGATGCTCCTCTGTCCCTTCCCCTGGCTCTCTCCTGCCTGTCCTGAAGACAACACTCCACAGTCGGGCAGCAGGCACAGTGTAAGCATTTGCATGTTGCTCGGTTTTCAAAATTATGCTCTGGGATGATTCAGTTGTGATATTACCATGGTTAGTGCAAGTGACTTTGAGTCCTGAAAACCTATAGAGAAAAAAGCAAGGTGATGCCCTGTGCACAATCCAACAGTGCCGCTAGTGTCCCTGGGGAACAGAAGTATTTATAAACACACACGCTGTAAGTAGTAGAACAACTTACTGGGCTTAAGCAAAAAAAATGGGATTTAAGAAAATATATATATATCTTGATTGATTTCAGAGAGAGGGAGGAAGAGGGAGAGAGAGAGATAGAAACATCAATGATGAGAGAGTCATTGATTGGCTGCCTCCTGCATGCCCCCGACTGGGGATCATGCCTGAAACCTGGGCATGTGCCGTGACCGGGAATCGAACCATGGTCTCCTAGATCAACCGCTGAGCCACACCCGCCCAGCCAGGCAAAAACGGGATTTATTTTGAGGATACCAGGGTCCTCTTCCTGAACCCAGGGACAGAAAAATAGCTGGGTCATGGTAAAAGACTCGAACCCAGAATCCAGATGTTCCAAGACTTCCTTTGTCTTGGGTTCTGCTTCGTTATAATCCCCCTGTACACACTCCGTTAGCCACTTTCTCACTTTCTCATGCTCATTTGGCAACCCTGGCTCCTCCCGCCCCGTGCCTACTAGCTGAACGCAGCTAGAGAAAACACAAGCCATGCTGGAAGGTCTAATATTTCCCTCCACTTTTGTAATGAAATTTTTCAAATCTGCACAAAGGTTGACTGAGTCACCTGGATTCATCAGTTGTTGGCAGTACCTTTCTGCCGCATTCACTTTGTCTCTCGATTGTGTGTGTGCATGTGTGTACACACCCATACCTACATCTATAGCATACCTGTTGGATTTGGCTGAACTGTTTGAAAGCACAGGAACCCATAAAGCAGAGATGAGAAATAGGTGGCAAGAAAAGGCCTCACCGAGAAGGTAACATTTGAGCAAAGACCTGAAGGGGAGGGAGTGTGCCAGGGGTCACAGAGGCAGCCGTACAGTAAGTGACCCCTAAAATCCAGGTGTGAGTTGAAGAAAGGGGACTGTACTGTCTTAGACTGTGTTGTTGTTCACATAATCACGCCCACTCCCTGGGAAGGTCACATTTCTCTGACTCACTGGCTGCAGGTGTGGCCATGGGTCTTGTTCCCGCCAATGAAATGAATGGGCTGCTTCTGAGCCAGTAGGCAGTGAGCGTGGCTCTTCCCCTTTGCCTCTACAATTAGGTCAGTGTTACTCATAATTATAAATTTTTCTTTTGTCTTAGGGTATCCAGCAGCCAAAGTAGTTGTCAGTTACTAACCTAGACTGTTTTATTGAAGTGCAGAATTAGCTTCCTTTTTGCTGGAGAGCTGGTGATGGGATTGTATTGAGAAGCAAGGAGACACTTACTTGTGTTCAGTTCAAATCTTTGAAAGAAAATTTAAGTCATTCTAGCTATAATGTTAAGATTGAAGAGAAAAGTATTCTTTCACATCTTTGGCCTCATTTATCTAGGGTCACAGTGGTAGGCTGAGTTTAATAGATTCTTCAAAATGGGAGGCAGTTTAAGCAACAGGACTTTTGGAGCTTTTGAATAAAAGTTAATTTAAAATTACGAATTTTTAAAGGTAACTGGTGGATTTTAGATCACAGAGCTGTGGTGTTCAGATTCGAATGCATTTATTTTTTGATGTATTTTGGGCTTAGATACAGGCATATTGTGAAATTGTCATAGCATTTTGTACGTTTTAGATATGGCCAGTTATTAAAAAAATAAAATCACAATAATAATAAAAATAGATATCTCTAGGAGACCATTCCAAAGGGTAAATATTGGAAAGTGTTTTTCTTTATGTTAGGATTTAATTTTTTTATTAGAAAAGTAAGATGCTTTTGTAGAATGACTGTTTACTAAATGGAAAACAATGCTTTTTGGATTTGTTTCCCCCCACAAAGTGCTAAAAATAAGAGGAACAGCTTGGCCCATCCTGTCTTAGGTTCTACCTTGTGCCACCACAATGGCCCTTGATGTTTTGAACAGTAGCTGTTTTGAATCTATTTTTAGTTAATCAGGAACGTGAGGGTAGGAAATGCTACATCAGGATAGAGCAGTTCTGGGGAAAGCCCTGTTTTAATGTCATTTGTGAAGTAAGAACTGAAACAGTCAAGACAAAACTCTAGGAATGAGATTTATTAGTATATTTGGACTTACTTGTGGTTCAGGACATAAGTTCAGGAATTGGAAGTTCCTTTTTTATGCTTTTGGTGTTTTCTCTCTGACGTGGGGGAAACAAAATTTTTTTTAAAAGACTTTTGTGTCCTGGCCAGTGTGGTTCAATGGTTAGAGCATTGGCCCAAGTACTGGAGGGTAGCTGGTTCGATCCCCGACCCCATTGGGGCATGTGTGGGAGGAAGCCAATTGATGTATCTCTCACATCAATGTCTCCCTCTCCCTCTCCCTCTCCCTCTCCCTCTCCCTCTCCCTCTCCCTCTCCCTCTCCCTCTCCCTCTCCCTCTCCCTCTCCCTCTCCCTCTCCCTCCTCCCTCCTCCCTCCTCCCTCCTCCCTCCTCCCTCCTCCCTCCTCCCTCCTCCCTCCTCCCTTCCACTTTCTCTGAATATCAATGGAAAAAATATCCTCGAGTGAGGTTTAACAACAACAACAACAAAAAGCCTTTTGCGTAACTTAAAAGATGTTATACCAGTCTAGTGTGCTTAGTGTAAAAAAGTAAGCAAAGAGAAAAAAGTTTAATAATATTTTGGTATGTTGGGACTATTTTTAGTTTATATCCCGTATGTTCTGTTTGTGATAAAAGTGAGGTCACATCTCTTAATAGTTCAATTAATTAGATAGGCCTTTATACTTACATTTGCCCAAATCCATTCTCTTGGGAGTCTCCTGTCCAGATATTCCCAGGGTCCTCACATTGCTAAGTCAGTTTAAAGTCACCACCATTGTAGAAAGTTGTCAGTCCACCGAAGGGTGTCTCTGCTGTCGGCAGCCCAGAGCCCTGCCCCAGTGGTGGCTGTTTCTTTTAACAGTAGGTCTTACGGGGAGTCAGGACACGTCCTACCAATCACCTCCTACCAGTTCATGTCTTGCATCGACCTGCCTCTGTCCCTTACCGCACTGCTCCATCTCCCTTAACAGTCCACAGTATATTTCACCAAGTCTGATTCTTCATTCTTTTTTTAAACCTGTGTGTGTAGGGTGGTGGGGGTAGGAGGGAGATACCAGCACGGTGGAGTTCTTTCTCTTTAGGAAACGTCCTTCCTTCAAGCCCGTAGTGCAATGACTGAGGACATTTACTTCATGTTTATATCACTGAGAACATCTGAGGTTAGCATTTCAGGCTGAACTTGGCACCCAGAGTTACAGTGACTTCATGTTTTACAAAAAGATGATAATGTTACTCCATAGACAGTAAACTTTACGTGCAGTGCATTTTCCAGTGGTTTTCGTTTCTTCTTTCATTCATGCAGCAGATACTTAAAGAGCACCTACTGTGTGCCAGGAACTGCACTCTTCTAGGCAGTGATGGTATGTCAGAGAACAAAACTGAGAAAACTCCTTGCCTTAAGAAACTAGAGTAAGCAATGCACAAAAAACACCGCATGCGTAGTAGAGCCATGAAGGAGGAGCCGTGAAGGAGAGAACAGGGCAAGGGTGGTGGTTTTCTCCCAACTCTGTGAGGAGGGCACTGTTTTTATCTCCAGTGGACAGGATGCTGAACGAACAGAGGGTGAGCGGCTAATCTCGAAACCTGGGTAGTAAGTGGTAAAGGTTGAATTTGACTTTGAAATCAAGCACGGGCTCCAAAATTTATCTGCCTCTAAGGCAGTGCGACTTAACTCCTAGCAAATTCCCAAATGCTGCTTTCCGTGAAAATTTAGTTTCTCTTCACCAGGCGTCCTGTTGTGTTGCTGTTGGAAGCATTAAAATACCGCCCTGGCTTCAGGATGCCCGCCGAAGGCCCACGCAGCAGGCCCGGCAGCGGCCCCCCGGGTCCAGGCCGGCGCCCTGCCGACCCTGCAGCGGCCCCGGAGTCGGCTCTGCCCGCTCCGCTCTCCCCTGAAGGTTGTCCTCCACTGCGGCCGAAACACAACCGTGAACTGTCGCTCAGACCATTTTCTGTCCACGCCCTTCGGTGGCGTCCCAGAGCCAGGGCTTGTGTAGGCCTTGAGGCCCTCATCTCCGAGCTGTCCTCTGCCCTGTCCCCGTGCTCCTGCTCTGACCGCCTGGCCTTCCCGACCTCGAACATGCCGAGCGCCGTCCACTGCATCCCCGGGTCCCCGCCTGGTCGCTGCCGCTGTTCCTCCAGGTGTCCTCAGGCGCCCCTCACCAGAGGGCTGCTCCGTCCGCCGCGTGGCAGCCGTGGCCCTGCCGCCCCGCCCTGCTTTCGCTGCTTTGCTCGCCCGGCTGCTCCGTGGCCGCCTCCAGAGCCGCCTCCGGGGAGCGGAACCCTCTCCCTTCCTGTGCTCCATGAGTGCGTGTCGTGTGGCTGTCAGAAGCGGGGTCAGTGTCCCGTCTGGGACACTGCCTGGCCTTTGAATGTTCAGCTAAGCGCGCTCGCGCCGTTCCAGCCCTCTGCTCCCTCGGCTCCGTGTGAGTCCCTGTCGTTCGGTGTGCGCGGAGCTGTCGTGTGCCCGGCGTGTGCGCGGAGCTGGCCGTGCGGCAGTGAGCCAGGCAGACGCTTCCTCCTGGGGCCCACCCGCGAGGGAAGCGGGCGGTGAGCGGTGCGTGAGAAGGCAAGGCACTTACAGACGTGCGGAGCGCCCGGAGGGTGTGAAAGGAGGGCCATGAAACCAGACGAGTGGCCAGGAGGGCTGTGCCGGGCACCGTGGCCGGGGGAGTCCTGGCGGGGACGTTTAAGCTGAGCAGGGAAGGAAGAGAAAGCCCCAGCCATTCTGAGAAACGGAGGCAGTGCTCCTTGGCTGCAGGAATTGCACGTGGCCTGAGGCAAGATAGAGCCAGAGATGTTCTAGTACATGTCGGAGAGCCGGCGTGGCTGCCGCCTGGGTGGACACCACGGCCTGGAGAGGCAGCCAGTGGCTTTCACTCCAGGTTTCTCCAGTGCAGTGCAGAGCCACTGAGGGTTTAAGCAGGGAGAGGGACGTGCATTTTTAAAGAATTCCTGTGATTGCTGTGCAGAGAATGGATTGTAGGAGGAACTGTGACAACATGCTTTCTCATCACTTAGGACTGTCTCCTATTCGCAGACAGAATTTTGAAATCTCCCTAGCCCTTGGCAACCACCATTTTTCTGTCTCTGTGAATTCAACTAGTCTAGGTGCCTCGTATAAGTGGACTCATGCAGTATTTGTCTTTTTGTGACCGGCTTCTTTCTCTTAGCACAGCGTCCTCAAAGTTCCCCGTGTTGCAGCTGTGTCAGAATTGTCTTCCTTTTTAAGGCTGAATAGCGTTCCATTGTGTGGATGCGGCGCATCTTATTTATCCACCATCCCTCGACGGACACCTGGGTTGCCTCCACCTCACGGCTATTGGGTATAATGCTGCTGTGCACACGGAGCAACAAATGTCTGTTCGAGTCCCTGCTTTCAGTTTTTTGGGTATTACCTAGGAGTGGAATCACAGGATCATGTGCTAGTTCTATTTTTAATTTTTTGAGGAACCGCTAGACTGTTTCCCACAGTGGCTGCACCGTTTTACTTCCCGCTAACAGTACACACGGGTTCCAGTTTCTCCACATCCTTGCTAACACTTATTATTTTCTTTTCTTATAGTAGCCATCCTAGTGGGTGTGAGGTGTCATCTCAGTGTGGTTTTGATTTGCATTTCAGAAATCTGAAACTTAGGAAGTGTTTAAAGAAAGGAATACGGGGCGTCTATCTACCAGGCCAGAGTGGGCACAGGTGGATCCTTTAGGAAGCTTTGCCGGGGTCCTGGTGAGAGGGTGGTGGCCTGGCTAGGACGGTGGCCGAGGAGCCGGGAGAAGCGATGCCTTTCACTGTTTCCCTTCTCTGTTCAGTGCAGGTCAGTGAGCACTGAGCTCCTGCTACAGGCCAGGTGCCGTGCTGGTCTTCAGGGCGGTAAAGGTGAGCAAGAGAGGCAGCCTGGTGGAGTGCAGGGGTTCTCACAGGTTTGGGTCTCAGGATTCATTTACACTGTTACAAAACATTGAGGCTCCCGAAGAGCTTTCCATGCCTCAGTTTGCTCGTATGTAAAATGGATATAAGTACCTACCTCAATGGTTATTATGAGAATTAAATAAGTATATATTTGTAAAGTTTTTAGAACATTGCTGGAAGATAGTTCAGTGCTCCATCAGTGTTTCTTAAATAAATATGACCTAATCCTTTCCTTTAAGGGGTTTAATCTAGTTAAGTAGATAAACAACTTCAGGGTTTTATAGAAGTTCATTGATAGCTGTATTTGTAGCAGGGACACAGGAAGGGGCTTCTGAACTCCAGGGTTAAGAATCAGGATGTTCATGGTTGTCTGAATAGTAAAAGGAGCAGGTTTTCTACAGTGTTAGAATGACAGCTTCTTAGTTCAGATGAGGTCCCTCCCTGTTAGTGTTTGTCATAATTTAAGTTGCCATCTTACTTGTAATAGAAAGAGGTGAGCAGCCTGGTTGGTTTGCTTCACTGATGCCTGCTTGGAGCCAGAAGCCTTATCATTGTCAGGTATCCTCCAGGCCTGGGACAGCAGGTGGTCAGTGAGAGTTTATTGACTGGTTATGAATTTAATGACTCAAAACGTGGGGGAAACAGTTCTTTGATGTACTGGAATTTTGTGGACATATTTATAATCTCTTCATAACTCTGGGATATTAGTATAAGGAAGTTGTAGATTATATTTTTATTGAAATTAATAAAAACCTAATCATTCTGCTCTTGAAAGTGATAGTAAAATTTGTGTCTTCGTATACCTTGTTACTTTCTGTCATTGTTTTAGTGAGTTAAATTGGACATTTATTTTTAATCTCACCTACTTAAAATGACCAAGGTATGTAGTTTTATTAAAATAACCAACAAGCGTTAGTGTGTTTAAAAGTAGTATGTTAATTGTAAGTTCATATTAGTCAAGAAAGTGTGATAAACAGAGATAAGATGCAATTTTTATTTACTTATATCTTATGTGTGTGTATGTGTATGAAAATGTGTTTATTTTACCTTCACATCTAATTTAAAATTTGGTTTGGGGTAGGATTTAGGATTTAAAATAATTTTTAAGATACAATTTTTAAAAAGTGAGGTGGTAGCTTGCAGAAATACTGGGACACCAAGTTATTGTCTCAAATGGGCACTTTTTTCTCAAGTCGTACTTAGTTGTTCAGCTTTAGTGTGGTTCTTGATAACATTAATGTTCTCGGGCGGACTTGTATTGCTGCTGTTTACCTATAGTGTCCTTTCCCCCACCCGTAGATCCGACGGAGGCGCCTTGCTCGACTTGCTGGTGGACAGACCTCCCAACCGACCACCCCGCTCACCTCTCCCCAGAGAGAGAACCCTCCCGGGCCTCCTATAGCAGCATCAGCCCCAGGCCCCTCCCAGAGCCTTGGTCTCAATGTCCACAACATGACCCCAGCTACCTCCCCAATTGGTGCATCAGGTAAGCCTTCCCTTCATACCTGAGGCGTGTTTATCATTCTCTCGCAGCTTTTTATTAAGCTTACAATGTGACATTTTCACAGCAGGGTAAATAAATTGTAGAGCAACTCTTTAAAATCCTGCAAGCAGTCGTTTGAAATTTAAGATCATTGCCGCGTGCTTTATTAAAGTCTATTCATTTGATAGTGATCTGTTAAGACTAATTGTTTTCCTTTCCATAACTTATCCTTTTTTCCAAACAGGTCAGGTTCTATCTTTGATAGCACAGTGATTAAGGCTACATGTGGTTCTGCTGATTTGATGAGTTGATGCTTTTCAGATAAAATAATCTGAAAATGCAAGATTGGAATAACGGTCAAAGTAACAGGCCTCTAATTACTTTGGCATAGAATTCTTTCTCTGAATTTTCACGGTATAAAAGTTTTCCTGGTATGATGTTTTAGGACTGTCTCATTGACAATTATTTAGCTATTGTAAAGGTTTATTTCTTTATAATTAATGAGTTCCTGGTTGATATCTAGGAGTATCTTTGTTGGGAAACAACGATAATGACTCATATTTGAAAATATCTGTCCTTTCTCTAAATGAACATTTCTATCAAACAACAACGATTACCATTCTAATAATTATAATTACTTAGGATTCTAATTATGAGAAAGCAGGTGTGAAGAGACGTTTTCATCGTCAGTCATCTCATCTCATAATGAACGCGCAGTTTTGGTTCTGCCGTCGTTTCGTGCACTCGCCCTTAGTCCTCTCTGAATAACCTGTCTTGTTTAGGCTGACTTGTCAATTAAAAGTGTTTACAGAGTTTCTGTTGCTGTAACTCTTGCTAGATATCATTGTAGCCTCCTCCTTATGTAAATATAAATGCTCTCCTTATGTAAATATAAATGCTCATACATAATTCTGTTAATTATAAAAGCAAGAGCAGTTCAAACATCAGTTAGTAATAAACAGTGCCTTTGCCTGAAATGTCTCCTCTGAACACCTTTGAGAAGCTGTGCTGGTCCTCCGATAGGGGAAGGGTTCGGGATTCCAGTTGTGCTTTTATCTTTTCCTTGGAAACAGTGCTGCTGGTCTCACCATGGTGTGTGGTCGTCATGTGCCCCCCCCCCCCCCCGGAGTGCTACAAATTGTCCAGGGAGACTGGTTTGATGGGGAGGCTCACTGCACCAGCACAGGTCCGCAGGAGACCAGGACTGTGTGCTCCTGCACGCCCCCTGCCGCTCCTGGTCGCACGCAGCACGCTGTCCACTTGGGACCACCAGCAGCAATCTCAGCATGCTGCTTATGCAGTGAAACAGAGCTAGAGAAAACCTGGAACCACGCTGTCTCCTTCCCGATTCATGATCACAAACTCAAGTGGACCCTTAGCAGTGGTAGGGGTCGTGCCGTATTTCCTGGGGTCCTCTCCCATTCTGCTGATTATTCCATACCCCCTGCAGTCTGCAGCTTCGCTTTCCACGCGCACTCTCAGCTGTTGGCCTGCTTCTCATTCACGGAGAAAACCTGCGGCCGACCCTCCTGAAGCTCCCATCATTACATCCCCTACCTGTCTAGATGTGTGGCCAGTTCTGGTTATGTTTGCACTGTGCCCGCCCTTGTCGCAGGCCTGCCCTGGACTCCAGCTCCTCCCACCTGCTCAGGGCTGTTGCCCCACAGTCCTGTTTCTCTTGCTTCGTCAGGCTTTCTAGCTCAAGTGGGAAACTTTGATTTTTTTAATAGCCATTATACATGCTGCTTCTTCTCTCATCATGGGAAAAAATAAAAAGGAACTCTTGCCCTGGCCAGGTGGCTTAGTTGGCTGTAGTGTTGTCCTGTGCACCAAAAGGTTGCGGGTTCAGTTCCCAGTCAGGGCACATACCTAGGTTGTGGGTTTTGTCCCTGGTCGAGGCACATATGGGGGGCAGCCGATCAATGTTTCACACCAGTGTTTCTCTGTCCCATCCTCCCTGTCCAAAATCGATAAACATATCTTCAGGTTCTGGACCGAGTGGCCTGTGCCCACTTGCCTCCCTCTGTCTCACATCCTCTGCTGAATCAGCTCCCTCAGGTGAGGCCTCTCATGGTCCAAGTCACCGTCGGATCTGACCTGTCAGCCTCCCTTGACGTGGCTTTGGCCCCTTTTCCTTGAAAGGCTTTCTCCTCTTGTCTTCCAGAACATGCCCTCCTGGTTTCCTCCTGTCTCTATTCCTTCTTGGTTCTCTGGGTAGTTCTCTATTTCCCTGGCCTCTGAATGTTAGGGTGCCAAGGCTCAATAGTGAACCTCTCATCCTCTCCTGTGTTGGTTCTCTTACTGATTCATCTGGTTTCCCAGCTTTAATTACTGTCTCTGACGTGATGACTCCTACGTTTGTCTCTCTAGCTTGGACCTGTTCCTTGAGCCTCAGACACAAACATCGTCTAACAGGCATCTCGCAGTTAATGTGTCCACAGTGGAACTCCTGATGTTTTCTCACACGCCATCCTCTCCCAGACCCTGTCCCAATAAATGATAACTCTTTTTTTTCTGGTTGCTTAAGCCTAAATCATCTGCTCTGTTTACCTCCTATTCTGGTTCAGGGTCTGAAACTCTTTCTCCAAAGGGCTAGATAGAAAATAATTTTTGCTTTGAAGGCTGTACCACCTCTGCCCAGCTGTTCTCTGCCTTGTGGCACAAAAGCAGCCACAGATGATATGTAAATGAAGGCGCGTGGCTGTGTTCCAGTAAAGCTTTATTTAGTGGGTCAGATGTGGCCTGTGGACTAGCTTGCTGGCCCCTGCCTGCTCTAGGTCCATCAGCAAAATAGAACCTGACCAGATTCTCACCACCTCACCTCACCTGTCTGCTGCCACCCAGGTCCAGGGCACCAGCATATCCTGCCTGGATTGCTGGAGTGGCCTCCTCACTGCTCTCTCTCACCCACCCTGGCTTCACCAGTGTTCTCAGTGTGAGCCAGTGGGTCCCACTGAAGCATAAGTCCCACGTCACACAACAGCAGTGTCAGTTTCACAGCAGGCTCATTCGGTTGCCCTCACACAGGAGCAGGAAGGCTTGGACAGCTCTCAGTAGTTTGTTCTAGGCAGTGCGCCTCTGTGCTGTGAAGTCCTAATCATGTTTCTCACATAATCACCATTATTCATAATCACAAACAGGTAGATATTATTAGCCATGTTCTTGGCAGGTTGGATAAACAAATTTTCGTGAATTTATTAAATAAACAAGTTTAAACAGAACAAAACAGAAAACAAACCCCTCATAAGACAGGCCACGTCAGTTCTCTGTTCAGAACTCTGCATTCGCTCCCTGCCTTACCCAGAATGAATGAATGAATGAATGAATGAATGAATGTCAGTCCTCACCACTGCCTGGGCTGAGTGTGACCCCACCTGCTGCTGCTCTGACCTCCTCGCTCACCACTCTTCTTACTCCCTGTGTTCCAGCTATGCTGACTTCCCTGCTGTTCCGGAACATTCCAGGCATGGTCCCTATTTGGAGCCTTTATTTTTGCCATATCTGTGTCTAGAATGCTTGTGCCCTAAAATCCATGAGGCTTTTTTTGCTTAATTCTCCAGATGTTGATTTGTCACTTTCTAAGTAACACCTTCTTTGGCCGCCCTGTCTAAAAGCACAACCTCTGTCCAACATGGATACTTTTTCTTGAGCTCTTATTGCCAGCTTAAAGAAAAGAAATCTTGCCCGGCCGGTGTGGCTCAGTGGTTGAGTGTTGACCTGTGAACCAGGAGGTCATGGTTCAATTCCTGGTCAGGGCACATGCCTGTGTTGTGAGCTCGATCCCCAGTAGGGGGCGTGCAGGAGGCAGATAATCAGTGACTCATCATTGATGTTTCTGTCTCTCTCCCTTCCTCTCTCTGAAATCAATAAAGATAAACTTAAAAGAAAAGAAGAGAAATCCCAAGGGGATATAACTGTGTGTGTGTGTGTGTGTGTGTGTGTGTGTGTGTGTGTGTGTAAAATACTGGAACAGAGCTAGTGTTGCGGCTTAACAATAGGCATTTGGTCTGGTTTATACCCAAAAGGGAATATCATTCAGGAAATACTTCAGTATTAGGAGGACAATCTTACAGAACTAAAACCCTATTTTAAAAAAAATTCTGGCTTTCCCACACAGAATGCATTTTACTTTTAACAAGCTCTTATTAGTCATAAAAGTTTGGAAAGCTGCCATCTGGAAAGTTGTAATTCCTATTTTATTAAGCAGACATTGCTCTCTCTATTCTTTGTTATACATATCCTCACTTTTTAAAAAAATTTTTTAACTTGATATGTAGAGATTTCACTCATATTCTATAAGAGGATCAGAGGTTTTGTTTGTGTTTTAATTCTTTAATGTCTGGCTTTATGGACATGAAGGGGGGTGGATCTGTATTCCTTAAAGCTTGGCTTCCTGACAGCGATTTCTCAAGTTAGGGGTGGGAGAGGTTAAAGACAAAAAAACAACAACACATGTATGTGGTTTGAGAGCAAAGTGGAATTTTGTACAATTGCTTTGATTCGTTTTTACTCGTGATATTTAATTCATATTGATTCTAAATAAAGTCAGAGATACCACCTGTTTTTTAAGTTTCAGAAGGAGTGGGGTCACATGGTTTGTAGCGATCGAGGAACACTAGTAAACATAATTAATTCTCAGGAGAATTGCCCCACTTGACCCAGGATGTGAAGATCATGTGGAGGCTTCAGGAAAAAGAGGATTCAGATGATCTCCTTGATGTCTTATAAAAACATTGCAGCCCTGGCTGGTGTTGCTCAGTTGGTTGAGCGTCATCTCATGCACCAAAAGGTTGCCGGTTCAATTCCAGGTCAGGCCACATGCCCAGGTTGTGGTCTTAGTCCCCAGTAGGGCGCATGCAGGAGGCAGCTGATCGATGTTTCTCTCCCTCCCTTTCTCTTCTTCTCTCTATAACATCAATAAAAACATTTTTTTAAAAAGAGCACTCAATAAGCGTTAGTTATTAATACTATTATTTTAAAAACATTGTAAATGCAGTATATTAAACTACGTGGAACACTCTGGCACTGTATTACTATAGGATTATTGTACACAGAGTACCTGTAGTATACTACAGGTTACAAAAACAGTTTTTTAAACATCTTGTTGTAATTATCAGTTTAATTTTATTTAACCCTCACCTGAGGATATTTTTTCCATTGCTTTTCAGAGAGAGTGGAAAGGAGGGAGGGAGAGAGAGAGAAAAAAAAGAAACATCAATGTGAGAGAGACACATTGATTGGTTGCCTCCTGCATGTGCCTGACTGGAGCTGGGATGGAGCCTGCAACTGAGGTCCATGCCCATGACTAGAATCAAACCCGGGACCCTTCAGCCCGCAGGCTGATGCTCTAACGACTGAGCCAACCAGCCAGTTTAATTTTAGAACTGGTTTTATCAGGTACACATTTTAAAGCTGCTTAATTGCTGTCCCATAAAAATTGTTGAACTTTATTATTGATTCATTTTCATTAAAAAATTGTTGGACCTTTCATTGTGATAGGTAAACTAATATTTTCCTAAGGACATTATTGATGCTTTATGATTATATTCAATAAATATTTATTGAGAACTTATTTTGTGTTACACTTCTTGAATTAATGAATTTAAAGTTTCACAAGCTTCTTTCAGAATTTTCACTACATTAGATGTTTTCCGTATTTCATTTGAGTCTACTTAGGAATACCAAAAATTGAGTTTCTCTTTTCCTTCCTGAGTCCTCCAGAAGTTTTAATAAATAGGTACTTGTTAACACCTATCAGGAATGCATAAATGTTTTATAATATTCTTCAGTGAAGAGACATTAATGGGTGACAACTTTCTTCGAATGCTGGGATGGTTACATTATCCACTTGGTGGTAGTTTCAGCTGCAACTGGTAACTAGAGTTTTACTTTTTTTAAAATGTAAGTTTCACTTATCTTTCAGTACAATAGGTATTTATTTTTAAAAGTACTTGTAAATGGATATTCAGAGAGTTAAAGTAAATTTTAAGTTCTATGAAAAACATAGTTTTGAAGACATTGATGAGAAAGCTGCCCCTGTACTCATGGCTGTGATTCACTGTGCTGTAAGCGCCATGAGGACAAGGACAATGTCAGGTTATTTATTTCCCTTAGCTGCCACAGATAAGATATTTACTCAATAAGTGAATTGATCTATATTTAAGGACATAGCTTAGATGGGTCTGTTTGCATGTTTTCAACATTTTATTGTGAAATTTTTAAGCATACAGCAGAGTTGAAAGAATTTTACAATGAACACCCAAATACCCACCATCTACATTCTACCATTAACATTTTAGTGCATTTGCTTCATCACACATCTCTACATCTTGTCTCTCTATGTTCATTCATTAATGTATGTTATTTTTGGTACATTTTAAGGGTTTTTCTGGCCAGTGATGGAGGCTGATTTGTATTGCGGGATCATAGTTTAAATTGGTGAAAGAGAAGGTGATGAGGAATCAGTTTTAGGTAATAGGTATAGCTCTCTATCTCATGTGACGCATATGGATAAGGTATGACTTCTTGCTAATGTGTCTATGATTAAAATACTATTTTTGCATTTAGTGTAATTTTTTGATAGAAATTCTTTAGGTACTGACTGTCCCAATGGTATGAATACCAACTGTGTATGTTCACTGCTGTTATTACAAGTAGCTTTAATGTTCTTTCACATGAGACTTAATCTTCATTTCTTTCTCTGACTAGGAGTAGCCCATCGAAGCCAGAGCAGTGAAGGAGTCAGTTCTCTCAGCAGCTCGCCCTCCAATAGCCTTGAAACCCAATCTCAGTCTCTCTCGCGTTCCCAGAGCATGGATATCGACGGTGTCTCTTGTGAGAAAAGGTAGAGTAAGCCAATTTTCCAATAAACTATTTTATGGAAAGGGAAAGATCCATTCACTTTAGTGTCTAGTCCATTAGTCTCAAATGCCAGCCCAGAGATTCGTGCCAGTCCATAGCATATTAGAGCTAAGTTTATTAAATTTAAAGGTCTCTGTATTATTCTGAAGTGTTCTTTATACCTTTTTATGTTTTTGGTGTTGAAATGTCTTTTGTGAAATAATGATATAGGTGGTAAGAAATGTTTTTAGTGTTTAAATGTCTTTATAAATACAAAGTTGGCATATCTGTCAGTCCCTAAATATATCTTCAAAGTTTTACTGATCAGTAAAAATTAAAAATATGGAAGGGTACAGACAAGTGAGCCAAACAGCCTCAGAGCTCCATGAGGATCAGGGTGTCCTAGAGCAGAGCCTTCCTGTGCTGCGAGTGTGCCATGACTAGGTGATAGAGTGGCTGAGGTGTTGATTTCCTTATTCCTCAAGCAAGCCAGACCCTCACCCCCACCCCCAGACCCATCTCCTGTGCCCTCAAGCTGCCCCCTCTGTTTATGCCATTGAGCCAGACAGGTACTATTTTCTGTGTGTGTTATGATGTGAAAAAGGTTGAGAAGCAGTGGAATAGAGCTTCAGTACTAGGTGGGGTTGGACTGAGGAACCAGATCAGAGATCACACACATTAGGCAAGAATTCAGGAAGGTCTGCCCTCTCAGAGAAAAGATCAAGTAGGAAAAAAATTAACCCCATAGAGTAAAAACAATTGTGTTCTTACTACCTTTGGTCTGAATGCATGTATTTTTTTTAAAGTCAAGTCAGCTTTGTGATTTCATGGTTAATAGGTAACTTTCATATGGGCTTAGCACCTAGATTAACACTATTGGTATAGTCTGAAAAACCTCAAGCTAAGAATTATCATATACAGTGAACCCACGTATCTAGCAGAAGAAAACATAAAACATCACATCTTCAGAGGATTTCCTTTGAAAAATTTTCAAGAAACATGAACTCATGGTCAAAAATCACAAAACACAGTAGAAAAAAGCCACCATGACTAACAATCAACAGAATTAGTATCAACAGAATTATTTAACCTAGATATTTTAGGGTTTTGGAATTATCAGATACAGAATACAAATATGTATATTTAAATAAAAAGGGAATTGAAAACATAAGGGGCAAGTGACTATAAAAACAACCAAGCACATTTGTAAAAGAACCAAATACAATTTCTAGAAATGAAAAGATAAATCAAATCGAAAAGAGTTAAACAGAGGATTAGACATAGCTAAAGAGAGAATTAACAGACGGAATGATGGAACTGAAGAAATTACCCAGAGTACACCAAAAGAGGAAAAGATGAAAAAATATGAAGGAGATATAGAAGACACAGATTTAATATATATTTAATAGAAATATCCATAGGAGAGTATAGAGAGACTTGGGGAGATTCCCCAGTTCTCTCCTTATTGCACATTTTTCCCTCTACTGGTTTGGAAGCCATTATCAAAAAAATAAATGGCTGAAATATAAAATAATATTGAATGTCAACTATAATTGAAAATAAAAATATAAATGACTGAGAATTTTTCTAGAGTGGATAAATGATATGCATCTTCAGATTCAGGAAGCCCAGCAACTCAAAAACAGGTTAAACAAAACAAAATTCATTTCTAGACATCTTTTACTAAAATTGCAGAATACCAAAGACAAAGACCTTTAAAGAAGTTGGAGAGAAAAGAGATTATCTACTAAAGAACAACAGACGTCTCAGTGATGGAAGGCAGAGGATGTTGGAATAATAGCATTAACTACTGAAAGAAAATAACCGTCGACTAGGAATTGTGTACCCTTGTGGAACCATCTTTTAAGAGCAAGGGTGAAATAAAGACATTTATAGATTTTAAAAATAACCAAACAACAACCTGATTAGCCTTCAACAAAAAGACACCCAACTTTTGACAGATGTAGTTAAGAAGGAAAATGATTTCTGAAATAATGTCTGAGATGCAAGAAGGAAGGATGAGTGAAGAAAATAGCGAATGTGGTAAATTTAAACAAACACTGCTGGTGTAAAGCAGTAACAACAGCGTAGACAATATTGGGGTGGGGTACAAAAACTGGATCTACAGTGCTGGACCAAAATAACAGGTAAGCCAGGAGGAGGGTGATTCAAGCAAGCTCTAAGGTCCTTGTATACCTGAAAAAGGGGTAAAGATATTGGCCAACTTTTAGATTTTGAGTTAAGAATACTTGATTAAATTTCAAGGGTAGCCACTGAAAGAATGGAAATAGAGTGTATCTTCCAAACCAGTAAGAGGAAAGTATGGAACAGTGGTGAGGAGGTGGGAGGGTGGAGATAAGTCAGTTCAAAAAATAGGAAGGAAGAAACACAACTTTAAAAAAAAAGAGACAAATAGCACAAAATAAGATGGTAAAAAGAAATGAAAGTGTGTCAGTAGTTACAGTAAATCACAATGAAAGGCATAGGTTGGACTGAAAATAAAACAGAACCCAGCTTTGTCCTTGTTTGCAGAAGGAATGCCTGAAGCATTAGATTAGAGAAAGGTTAAAAGTAACAGAAAGAAGAAAGAAATACCAGGCAAATGCTAAACAAAAGAAAATTGGGGTAAGCACATTGATAAAGTAGACTTCAAGGCACAAAGTATTACTAGAAATAAGCACTATATAATGATAAATGTTTAGTTTACCTGTAGGATGTAACAGTTTCCACAGCATATGTACTTAGTACTATACCAGCAACGTGTAATAAAGAAAATACTGACAGAACTAGAAGAAACTGGCACAGTCATAGCGGGAGAGTTTTGACATGTCTCTTTCATTTATCAGTAGATCAGAGAGAATAAATACGAGTCAGCATATGGACAGATTAAACAGCACAGCTAGCAAGCTTGATCTAATTGGAAGATACAGAACCTTGCACTCTACAGTTGCAGAATACACATTTTTTCCCTAATGCTCGTAGACTAAAAGTTTCAAGAGTCAGAACCATACAGGTCATGTTTTCTCACTAGTACATTAGGTTTGATCATTAATATAGGGGAAACAACTTTTTAAAAAACCCTCAGACGTTTGGAAGTTTAGAAACAGACTCAAAAGAAAAATAAGAAAAAATCATGATGAAAGTTTGAAAGTATGTGGAACTGAACAATAACAAATACTATAAATCATGATCTGTGTGTTGTAGCTAAAGTGGTCCTTAGAAGAAAGTATAAAGCTATAATTATTAAAAAGGAAAAAAGAATACAAGTAAATATTGGGAATAAAAACCCTTTTGTTGGCATGATTTTCCCCGGATCTGTACATGGCTAACCTCCTTCATATTTTTGCTCATCTGACATTTCTCAGTGAGGCTCACCCCATTTCTTTCTTTCTTTTTTTAAAGTTATGTTTTTATTGACTTTAGAGAGAGCACAAGGGAGAGGGAGAGAGAGAGAAATATCAATGTGAGAAAGAAACATGGATCCGCTGCCTCCTGTACGCACCCTGACTGGGTGTCGAGCCCGCAGCCTGGGCATGTTGCCCTGACCAGGAATTGAATTGGCCACTTTTCGGTGCAGCGGATGGTGCTCAGCCAACTGAGCCACACCAGTCAGAGCAGGCTCCCCCCATGTCAGATGGACAGCCCTGCGCTCTCAGTTGCCTTCTCTCTGTTCCTTATTCTTAAAATTTTCCATAGCATTTATTACACTGTAGGCTTTGCATATTCATGTTTATTGTTTGTTCTCTAGCTAGAAAAGCTCCATGACGCGGTGGGTTTTTTGTTGTTGTTTTGTCTTTTTTGTTCTCTGACATCTCAGACACCTAGCACAAAGCCTGCATAGCATGGACACCCAGTGGTATTTGTTGTTGAAGGGAGAATTCCATGAAAAATGTAAATGTGCAAATGCAAATAAATTTGAAAAATAGAATGAAAATGAAATACCTAGAAAAACATAATTCTCCCAAAATTGACTCAAGAAGAGAAGACCTGAATAATCAAAAATCATGAAATAAATTGAGTCAGTATTTTAAAATTTTCCACAAAAAGTTTCCAACAAAAACAGTCTTGCTCATATGATTTCATAGGTAATTCCCCCATTCCAGTTTTGCACAAAATTCCAGATTAAAAAGAAGGGGGGGGGCGGGGCACAAACCAACTCAACTTACGAGCCTAATATGACCTTAATATCAAAACCAGACAAGAATGAAAATTAGTTGCATGGTAATCATACTCATGAACATATTTGCAGAAATCTTAAGATATTGACAGATAAAATACTGCAGCACATTAAAAATAGTCAAAACATCTCTAGGGCTAGATACCAGGGTAGTGGTTACTGTGAGCTAGTGATTGGAAGTGTCAGAAGGGGGCTTTTGGAGTCTGCTAATGTTATATTTCTTGATCTGGATGCTGATTACATTAGTATGTTTCCTTTGTGAAGCTATTCAGCCAAACATTTGGTCATCTATGCACATTTGTGTACAGATACTATAATTAAAAGTTTAAAGTAATGTGATGTAATATGATATGGTATGATACAATATAATATGGTCAACTTGGTTTATCTCAGGAATACAGGGTGCTTTAATATCTATAAATACTATTCACCATATCATAAAAGAGAAAGCCATATAGTCTTGATGGTTGCAGTTTTCTAAAATTCAACATCAGTTGATGATAAAAATCTTAAACAGGGAAGAGAAAAGTGCGTCCTTAAACTGACAGCATGGCAGAGACAGGGTTAACCAAATAATGTTATGCTCCCCTGCATTTCCAGTCTCCTTTGCAGTTAGATTGGGGTCAAGTGACTAGTTTTGTCCCATAGACTGTGAGTGGAAGTGACATGTGTCACTTTTAGGCCAAGGCAGTTGAGCCGATGTTCCTCCTCCGTCCCTCTCTTCTCTCGCTCCAGTGACCTGGGAGGCTGTGTATTGCAGATGGCATAGATTAAAGATGGAGTAAGGATGCTTCACTCTCACCAGACTTTGCGTAAGCAAGAAACAAACCCTTAGAGTGCTAAGCTGCTGAGACTTCAGAGTGTGCGTGACCACAGCGTAGCCTATCTTACCCTGACTGATATAAAGGACATCTACCAAAAAACTACAGCAACTCTCGTACTCAGTGGTGAGAACTCAGAAACACTCTTTAGAATCAGGACAAAGAAAAGGATGGCTGTTATTTCTGCTTCTGCTTACCGTGGGGATCCTACCCCTCGCAGTAAACAAGTAGGGGTTGGAGTGGAAGAAACAAAATACCTATTATTCAGAGATAGAATGAGTATCTACCTAGTAAGCCCTGTGTATAAATAAAGTTGCTTAAAATAGGTCTATTTCCAAAATCAGTTACATTACTATGTACTAGCAACCCCAAAATTAGAAAACTTTATTTTTAAAAAGGTACCAGTCACAATTTCATTAAAAAATATATGGTACATAGGTATAAATTTAACAAAAGTGAAAGACTTAGTGGAGAAAATTATAAAAGTTTATCGAAAGACCTTAAAGAAAACCTGAGTACTTGGAGAGAGATACCGTGGATAGACTCACTAGCATAATGATGCCATTTCTCCCCACTTTGATCTTTAGGGTCAGTGAAATTCTAGTCAAAATCCTAACAGAATTTTTAAGGAACCTGGCAAGCTGATTATTAATTATATATGCACAAAGGCCAAGAATTGCCGGGACTCCCCTGAAGTAGAACTAGGTGGAGGTATTGACCTAGCAGATATCCAGACTTACTGTGAAGTTCTAGTAAGACAGGGCGGTGTCGGCTCAGGGACAGATTGTCTAATGGAACAGAAATGAATGTCCAGAAATAGACCCACACATATATGAAATAGACCCACACATATATGATAATTGGATATACGAATAGGCGATTTCATATTAGTGTAAAAATGATGGTCTTGTCAATAAATGGTGCTGGGACACTTATTTATTTAATGTGGAGGAAAGGACCTACATGTCCTTAAATTTTGTAATCAGGCTCTGAGTGATTGTATACCGTTTAACAGTATGTACAGAAAATATGCTCTAATTATTTTTTTGAAAGTGAGCCTAAGAAAATGACAACTTAGGAAAATATTAAAATTTTGATAGAATGTTTGTATCTTAATATATGAGGAGCTCTTAAAAATTAAGAAAAAAAGATGAACCTTTGTTATTTTGCTTTCCTGATTGATTTTGATTGATATTTTAAAACTTCGTCAACCAGCAGCTAGGACATTGGGTGGATTTATAAAAGGTAAAAGAGATGTCATCTTATTTGTCTTTTGTACTTAAAGCATGTCCCAGGTGGATGTGGATTCAGGAATTGAAAATATGGAAGTTGATGAAAATGATCGAAGAGAGAAAAGGAGCCTCAGCGACAAGGTTGGTAAGAGATGGCGCCTCACTTCTGTTCTAAGTGCAGTGATACAGGTAAACACTTCATGTCTTGTGTCTGTGGCTCCCGTTAGAGCAGGCCACCCCAATCAGCAGGTCCTTGTTAGGTGGTGGGTTTTATTTCAAGGAACCATGGGTAGCCTAGCTTGTCCTTATTAATGAAAGTACAACTCAGTCCTTTAAACTGATAAACCCTCCCCTTATCTCTGTTTCAGGTCCCTGTTCTTGTCAGTAAGTTTGGCTTGTGATAGGCATTCATTCAGAGCTAATCTGAACTTTCTGTTGGTGTTTGGCCATCGCCTCTTTGGTCCTCTCCAGAGGAAGGTGACTGGGACTTGAGGCAAGAACACAGTGTGTGGGACCCAGCAGCAAGCAGAAGCTTTTTGAAAACATGAGGTCTTCATATTTAGTTATCATCTGAGCTCAGCTCCTATGTTTAGGAAAAGGGTGTTCTGTGTAGTTTTTGTCTGTTTGTTTTTGTGGTGTAGAACTGCTATAGTTAGGTAATTGAGTCACTTTCTATTCAGGAAGCTGTTAGTGTTCAGCGGCACGTGGTGATGATTGTTTGAAGTTGGACTATAAGTAGTGTGATGCTTTATTTTGTATAGTTCTTACGTGTTATGAAAAGTTGTAGCTCTGAAGTCATAGTAACTTGACTTTTCCCTAAGTCAAGTGGGTGAATAGTCACACGCTTTTCTGAAATGAATTAAATCAGAATTAAGCATTTCTGTTGGTGTCTAACTCATGCCTCCGAGCACTTGAAATTAACCCGATTCTTCTTTCTCACAAGGAGCCGTCATCGGGTTCTGAAGTGTCTGAAGAACAGGCCTTACAGCTGGTCTGTAAGATCCTTCGTGTCTCTTGGAAGGACCGGGACAGAGATGTCATCTTTCTTTCTTCTCTTTCTGCACAATTCAAGCAGAATCCAAAAGAAGGTAGGACTCTAGCTCAGCTGCTCTTGTCCTTCCCTGCTATCCGCAGTGACTCTGCCCTGCTCTGGGTTGTATTTCTGAATACAGGGGTACTTCTTGGTGAGGACACTGATGTACGGCCACTTTCCATGGATCTTATTGATAAATTTCTTTTTTACTTTTATGATTTTTTAAAAGAAAACTATGTAAATAAGTTAATGGTGTCCATTGTTTCAGGGTTGAAATTTTTCCCTTTGTAATAAGAAGATGCTAGAGCATTAGCACGTCTTATAAAGTAGGAGCATCCAGGAACCCCGAGAGAGGCTCTTTGTCTGACCTATACCTGCCTTAAGTGTGTGCCAAGTCCTTTGTAGACAGTGGCATAAATCTCCTTGATTCAAGTGCTTAGCAAGACAGGACATACTGATATTTTGCTGTTCCCAGGATTCTGTTTTAAGAAGCTACACTAAAGCACACTTATAACCAGGTAATAAAACTCTTAGCATACCAGCTTTCCAGGGTATTTGGAATACAGAGGAGGTAGGAGAGGGCCCCTGGGTGTTCTGCACATCACGGCAGTGTAACCTCCTTGCTGGTAGGGGTTTTTGTCTGGTTTGCTCACTGATACATTCCCAATGCCGAGAATGGTGCCTTGCACTTAATAATCCCTCATTAGGTGTATTTTAAGTGAGTGAAGGAATATCAGGGAGATCTCCTTTCCCTTTCCAACACTGCCTGTCTTCCAAGGCAAACAAAACGCATCCCCCGTGCTCCTGCTGGGTGGATAGTTTACTTCTGATCTTACTGGGATCTTCTTATTAACTCTGGTTATAGAGATGAGCTTAGCAACCAGGTGTTTCAAAACCTCACCACTTGTTACTATTCTTAGTATAAATCTTAAGATTCTCATGTCACTCTTGTGCACATATAAATAGTGATTTTTAATAACCAAATCAGATAAGATTTATATAGCTTAGAACTTTTATTTATACGGTGATCTTTAAAATATATTTAAAACCTACAGTAAAGCAGTGGGGAGTGCTGAGAGTAAGAAGGAAGTTAGAAAGTAGAATCTGCCTCAGAAAGCCAGATGATGACTAGAAATCAGACCCTTAATAGAATACTTTGAACTTTGAACTTGATAGTTTTACTGTATGTAAAACATACACAGGAGAAGAAACATAAACCAATTACATATCTAGTGTGATAAACTAACCTCTGTCATTGGGAGTAACTTTTTTACAGTTAATATATATCAGCAGTGACTCACTGACCGCACTCCAATTTTTTTTAATAAGCTTTGTATTTTGGCATAATTCTAGATTTCCAGAAAAGTTTTAGAGATAGTCCAGGGAGTTCCTGTATACACTTCACCCAGTTTTCCCTAGCCTAACATTTTCATAACCATAGTAGATTTGTCAAAACTAAGATATTACTGCCCTGGCCAGTTTGGCTCAGGGATTGGAGCATTGGCCTGCCGACTGAAGGGTCGCGGGTTTTATTTCAGTTATAGGCACGTACCTCGGTTACGGCTCGATCTCCGGCCCCTATTGGGCACGTGCGGGGGACAACCAATCAATGTGTCTCTCATATTGATGTTTCTCTCTCTCTGCCTTTCCCCCTCCCTTCCATTCTCTCTAAAAAATCAATGGAAAAAACATTCTTGAGTGAAGATTAACAAAAAACCCCAAAACACTAAGATATTACTGTTGACTACACTCCAGACCTATTTGGATTTCTCCAGGTTTTCCACTCAAGTCTCTTTCCTGTTCCAGGATCCAGTCCAATCCGGGGCACCGCACCGAACCTCTCTGGTTCCCTTTGGCTTGTTCAAGGACTGCGTATGTGAAGAACCACGTGTAACCTCCTCTTTATTCTGCCTTTCCAACAGTGTTCTCTGATTTTAAGGACTTGATTGGCCAGATTTTAATGGAAGTGCTAATGATGTCCACTCAGACTAGAGATGAAAACCCATTTGCCAGTCTGACAGCCACATCACAGCCAATTGCAGCGGCAGCTCGGTCACCAGACAGAAACCTCACGCTCAATACTGGCTCCAATCCAGGGACAAGCCCCATGTTCTGCGGCGTGGGTTCCTTCGGTGCCAGCTCTTTGTCCAGGTCAGTGTGGTTCTTCTTGCACATGTAATTGGTAGTAAAATGGCCATGGGTATGTGAGAGAAGTGAATGCTTTTTTGTGGGCCTGTGTCATGCAGATTATCGAGTGTGTCATATTTTGGGGGATGGATTTGCAGGAGGTGGTGTCCTTCCCAGATTGATCTATCTGGCTTTCCATGGTTTGGCTCTTGGTCAGTTAAAAGTGAGAAACAAATGGCTGTATATGGTACATTATTCTTTGGCAAGAGGGCTTGAAAATATTGTAAGTATAACCTCTAGATCTTTGCAGCAGTTAGATGATACTTACTTAGGTATCCGAATGATCTGTATACTTGAATGCTTAGAGATATGAAGTGTGAATATACTGTTTAAAAGCTTATTTTCCATTTTAGTTATTTATCTCAAGTTTTTCTTCAATTTTCTCTCCTTTCCTCCCCTTCTCAACTAATTTAGCCTCTATGAAACTAGTCCAGCTCCCAACACGAGTTTCTGGAGCTCTGTGCCGGTGATGAGTCCGCCTTTGGCCCCCTCCGGTGCAGCCAGCCCCGTGGCTGTGCCTTCCGTGTCCCTCAGTGCTCATGGCCCGGCCCCGGGCACTGCGGCGGGAAGCCAGCCCTCATCGCCGCGGTACCGCCCCTACACTGTCACCCACCCCGGGGCGGCTGCAGCCTCTCCTGCCCTGAGGTCCTCGGGCATCTCCATTCTGTCTAGCTCACCAAGCCTCCCCGCCCTCGCTAGTAGCCCTCAAGCAGTGCCGGCCAGCTCTTCCCGACAGAGCGCCACCAGCACGGGGCCACCTTTACTGTCCGCCTCACCCAGTGCCCTGAGCAGACGTCCCTCCTCCCTAAGGATTTCTCCTAGGTATTTATCCAGCAGGAGAGCTGGGTGCGTGTTTGCAGTGCAGGGAAAGGTGGTTAACACGGTTGGAAGGACTGTTGTGTGCCACTGACCTCAGTTATGTGGGTTTTCTTTTTGGGGTTAACCCGTGTGTCTAGTCTGGTAGGCTCGCGCCCTGACTCCCTGCTTCCGCCCGCTTTGGTAACATTGGAAAGTATGGGTGGCTCTGTTGTGGGCGCGTTTCTTCTTTCTCTTCCCCTCACTTTTTCTCCATCCTGTATAAAAGAAGAAGTAATTTAGTTTTTAAAATTGAATTCACATGTCATTCCTCATTACAGATGAGTTTTAGAGACTGTCGGCAGTTTGTATTTGAAAGTTGGGGATCACAAAACCACGTTTTGACTTTTTATACTGTTGAGAGTCTTAGTTGAAACATAGTCAGACCAAGCGGCGGTGGGAGCAGATCTGATCCTGGGGTCCCCTAGCTCTGCTCATGGGCTGGGCCAGCCTTCATGCCTTGGCGCCCTGATTCCAGCTACCGTGAAAGCAGCAGTCTCAGAGTTGCGTTACCCCAGTCCCCTCTCTCAGAGGTCCCTGTGCATCTCTGTTTCGGGTGAATTACTTCTCTGCATGTCACTGGGTAAAACTCAGCAGAAGATTTAATTGAAAGGACAACAGCTGCAAAAGCTTTCTGCCTCTTGTTTTTCCTTTGCTCGCTGACAACCTTTTCTGCTTTTGTTGTGGTAGTTTGTACGACAGTCCTATCTCCTTCCTCCTCTTCGCACTTTCTGGGGACAGTAGTGATGAAGATGAAGAAGATGATGGTGATGAAGGTGGTGGTGGTGGTGATGAGTTTTCTTGTGTCCAGTTTGGGTCCAGGTATCAGAGGAATGGCGTCTGACCCTGCATGTGCACAGGTGCTTAGGAACTAACTTCCGTGAGCCCTGATGAGGGCTGTGCTTCGAATCCAAACAACATAGGGTCGGGTGAGACCTCCTGGAGAGCGAAGAGGGGAGCAGCTTGCATGTAATGTACTGAAATGCTAGGACCCTGTCCTGGGGTAAAGTGCACCTAGGAAAATTTTCATGGTCGTTGCCTGGTAAGTTTGGAGAATACTTACCTATAATCATCTGTCAAAAACATGAATAACAGATTAAAGATCAGTCACCATTAAGTTCATCCACCCTAAGCTCTAAAAGCAAGAACCCTTCACTGATCTATTGCGAGAGTGTTCTCGTGAGCTACCAGATGCGAGCAACATGTGCTCTGCGAGGCCTGTTTTCTTATGTACAGCTGCATGGATCACTGCTATTCAGGAATGGCAGGGGGGCTGGTGTGTGCGTGCGCTGCCCCAGCGGAGTCTGGGCAATCCGTTGAAGAGCATACAGGGTCATACCTCCAGTATAATTGTTATTCTGCTTTCCCATCTAACTTGAATTTCACTGGTCGCCTCCCTGACCTCAGTAAAGCAAGGCCCCATTTGTTTAGACGGCCTTTGGAATGGCAGCAGAGGCCAAAACATAGTTCATGCCGTCACTGAATGTTCGCTCTTGAAAACCGAGTGAAAAAGACTGCTTAGGTTTTGTAGGTGACTTTGAAAAGGAAAATACAATAGCAGCGTCCTTCTACCTGTGACTCATTGTCTTACAGTTTTGCTCTTAAATTGAAGTTTCCTCTGGACTAAATTGGTATTTTTGCCCAGCATTGTTCAAAAATAACTCCAGGCTATAAATAAAGATGGCATTTGGAGCTAGGTACACTTCATTAAATTTGACAGTGTACAGGAATCGTTAGAGAATATATAAAGAGAAGGAGTTCCGGGGCGAGGTTGAATATTGATTTAGGAAGGTTGATATTTGTATTAGGTTGAAAGTTATATCTCTCTTTCTCAAGTAAATTTCCCAGAGGTAAAAGTGTCATTTTCTTGTAGAAAAGTCCCGTTGCATGATCATAGTAATGCAGCAGGCATCCTCTTTAGGACTCAGTTTCCATGCATGATAACAGTGCTTTGTTACCTGTAAATTATCTGTGGGAGAAATGCTCTCTCTCCCTGGCCTATTTAATTCCAACTTTCTCTAACAAAGATATCAGATCGTGTGCTGCTGTCACTAACTCCGTCTTTCTAGACTTACAACATCCCAGCCTTGTCTCAGATCTAGATTCTATACCTACAAGGAGAAGTAAAACTTGGTGGTTGTGTAATAATAACTGCACATCCTTAGCATCGTATGCCAGACACTGTCGGCACTGCATGTATCACCACCTTAGTCCACCCAGCAGCTCTCCTCCTAACTGAGAACTGGGCCACCAGGAGGCCGGCCATGTGACTAGTCCGAGCGGAGCCTCTGGCGTGTCCAGCTTCGCCCAGTAGGACTGTGTTCTCGTTCCTTACTGGTTCTTTTGCTGCCAAGAGCATCTACTCTGTTCCTGGGCAAGAACATTTTACTCCTTATTACAAAATTCCATCCCAGTCAGCTGGCACGTCCTGTGCTGGTTGCTAAAATGAAGTCTGATCTATCCAGATTTTGGCAATTTACAGATTCTGAATAGATATAAAAAATAATACAAAAGATGGGTGAAAATATGTAACTGATTAAACAAGAGAGAAACTTTAAGAGCGCATGGAGGGCCCAAACCAGGAAGAGGCCTCACTCAGGTCCTTGTTAACTTGACCTCTCAGCAAGTAGTTTTATTCTTTCCCCCTTTCTACTTGATCGTCTCAGAATTTTATTTACTTTGAAGGAGACGATTTGAACACCCACTTCTTGCCTGTGAGGTAGTGAGGAAGGAATCGGCAGGGCTTACGTCTGTCCCCTCTGCGTGCCCATGGAGTGGGTTCTGTGCACATCTTTTTGGAAGTAGCCTGGACACATGTTCATATACTAATTCCTTACAGTGGGGATCACCAGGGTTAATTTAAGAAAGGTAAAGTCATTTCTTGTGTGATGTTCTATGGTCTCCTGTGAAGAGCTGTGTGAATTGCAGGGAACTGCTTCTTCCAGGGGTAGAAATGAGTGAAGGGAGAGAATTGTCTTGTGATAAAGACAACACAGGAGTTATTCTGAGGAAAATTTTTCAAATTGTTTCCGAGGAAGTGGATGACTAGAAAGAAATTTTGGTTTTGGGTTTTTTTACTTCTTAGATACTGCAGTGAAGGAGGTCAGACCTTGAAAGTCATGAGCTTACATGAGCAGGCAGAGAAAAATGAACAGATAGTGAAAGCATTGACGTTTACCCTGATTTCTGCTGGTCGTCACTATTGGAAATGAAACATGGACTAGTCAAAAAGAAATCTGCCCGCTGTGTCAGTCCCCAGAACCTTCCAGTGATTTTCCTCCTCGCACGGAGTAAAACGCAAAGCCTCGCACCCTGGCCTACAAGACTGTGCAGCTCACTCACACACATACACACACCAGTACACACACATTCACACTCACACTCTTCCTTTCTAGCCCCATCTGCCTCCACATGCCCACATCCTCTAGCTCATACACTTGATTCTGCTCTTGAACTCACTTAGCATGTCTCCCTCCTGCCTTAGGCTTTGCACTTGGCCTGCTGCCTGATTCCCTCAGGTCTGTGTGTAAATGCCATCTTATCAGAGGGTGTCCCTGACCCTGTTGTATTAAACATTGTATAGCCTGGCCAGTGTGACTCGGCTGGTTGAGGGTCTTCCCATACACCAGGAGGTTGCCGTTTCGATTCCTGGTCAGGGCACATGCATGGGTTGCAGGCTTGATCCCCCAGTAGGGGGCGGACAGGAGGCAGCCGATCAATGACTCTCTCTCATCGATGTTTCTATCTCTCCCCCTCCCTTCCTCTCTCTGAAATCAGTAGAAACATATTTAAAACAAAAGCAAAAAAAACCCCCAGCCATTAACAGGCTTTAAAAAACCCCCAAAACATTGTATTAAACACACACACACTTCCTGCCCTGCTCTTTCCTCATCCCCGGTTTTTAAATTTTCCCCAGAGCACTGTTGTCTTCAGTTGGTTTTGAACGCCTCTCCTCTAGAACATAGGTGCCCTAGGAACAGGTCTTCTATATCTGTTTGACTCCGTGTGTCACCCCAGGACCCACAACAGGGCCTGGAAGCGGCAGGCACATCAGGAATTTTTGTTCACTGAATGCACATTCCTTAAAGCTGCACAGATCTGACTCTGCCTTCCCCTGAGAAGATATAAAACTCCAGAACCTGCATGCAAAAAAATAAAGCAGGAGGGTGATTGTTTCCCTTAGAGAAGAAAAGGACCTGCAGTGGAATCTTTTTAAAAAACAAGTTTTTAAAGTGGGATTCAATTTGCACAGATCTGATGCACGTGTAAAATCCCCAGGAATATTTTCATTGTGTTTTCAGAAGGATTCAGCTATTATGTGGTTCTGTTATGTGAAGTAATCACATTATTAACTTGACTGATACAGTTGTCAGAAAATAGTTCATGTGTTCTCCTGGGGGGGGGGGGGGTGTATAATTTGATACTCTTAGGACTTGAATATGACATATTTCCAATGTCCTATTTCATATGTCATCAGTTATAAAACCATCATGAACTGTAACAGTTTTTTTAGGAAAAAAATGACATTATTTTAAAACATTGAAAAGGTTTATTGGTAGCCTGAATTTATGCGTATAAACTACACACCACTTTCTCCGTCAGTATCACACATGCAAAATGTGAGTCCAGCTCTTTCTCTTTGAATCTCCAGATCCTTGTAAGTGGCTTTTGCCCATTGACGTGTATGCGTAGCATTGGCTAGACTGGCTGGTTTTCAAACTTGCGGTCATGGTCTACTTTAGCACCTTTAGGATTGACCTTAAAATTGATGAATGCTGGGCTTTACTCTACATTTCCTATTTGGTTAACCCCCCCTCCCTTTTTTTTCTTTCTCTTCTCTTGAAATCAACTGGAGGTGTTGCTTGGTGCCTGACAGATGATCACCAACGTGCACCAACCTCTTAGCTTTGAAAACTCTGCTATCTTCTGAGTGCCTTTCATTGCCTTGCCTGGCCCCTGACAAGCAGTCTTCTCCACGTGTTGTCACTTTTCATGCCTTAGTGAAATATTTGTGAAGATATCAGTGGACTTTGAGGTGTTCAAATTTAAGTTAAAGTGAAATGGGCGTGTTGGCTGAGAGTGGAACCCAGTTTCAGCGCATGAGCTGCCACCATTGAGCATGCAGGCGTCACACAGATGGTCCCGTGCTGGCTGTGGGCACTGCCTCAGACTGACTCCTTGCTGCTGGCAAGGAACTTCCAACATCAAATATAAGGTGCTTTTCCTTTCAGAAATGCAAAAATGGAGAAATATGTGGCTTATGATCAAGAAAATATATGCTTTTAAATTTTTGTTTTAAACATGAGGAAGATCTATTTTCATTGTCATTTGTAAGAGCTGCTCAAGTCAGTTACGTATATATTCCAAAATTCGTTTTGTACATCTACCCATCCGTGTACTTAACGTGTTGTTAATATCTCAGTTCCTCTTGGTTTTTTAGATTCTAGCCCATGTCGGCCCCGAGTTGAAGTAGGAATGGCTCTCTCAGGCTCCCGATAGTCTTCCTACCCGTTACCATCTTTGGCATGTAATTTTTTTGCTAAGCTTATATTTTCTCATTTCATCTTCATCTCAAAATTCCTGGCCTCTTCCTATGTCATGACTAATCTCTTTGTATCTTTTGTGCATATCAAATCAGTTGGTGAGTTAACATCAGATTTGGTCTATGACCTCTTGATGGTTGATCTAAACTTTAATTTCCTCACACCTAACCCTTGTGATAATGTTTGGCTTTGTCCTCATAGAACAGGTATACTGATAATAACAGTGCCTCACGCTGGATGTATCCTGCTTGTATCCTACAAAGCACTTCACACAATTTCATTTAACCCTCGCTGCATGAGATGAGGTTTGAGTTCAGGTAGCAAGTGAGCTGTAGGGCTGGGAAGAGAACCCAAGTTGGAACACTCCTCATGCAAGGGTTTGGTTTTGTTTTTGCTCTACTGTTTTGCCTTTTTCACTGAAAGTTTTGGATAATTTGTGTTGATAACAAATATTTTCATGTCTCTTAACTGGACAGTTTTGCTAAGCTCTGGTCCTCCCAAATGCTGGATGAAAGCTTTGAGATCTCTGCTAAAAGTTAGGAGGAGGAGGGGGATTGTGTTAGTCCCTTAAAACTTCCCTCCCAAAGAGTTCGATGACAGTGACAGCCTCGTCTGCTCTAGGCCCCAAGCCCGCCTGACTGGTGCTGGCCACTGGCTCGCCATTCTTAGTCCTCCTGGTTTTGCAAGTTGCCATTCCCAGCAAGATAAGATGTTGGGCTTCTGGTGAGGCTCTCTTCTTAGCCAGAATAAAATGTTTATGAAATGACTGTGGTTGGACTTGGAGCAGCTGAATCCAGCAGTCAGCCCCAGCCTTGGCTGCATGGGTGTATGCGCTTTGTCGTGGTGCAGGGGTCCTAACAGGCTTTCTGCTGCAGAAACGCAAACTCTGTCTATGATAATGCACTGAGAAGAGGTAAGAATCATCCATTTTCTTTTCTCTTCTCCGAAGTTTGGGAGCCTCTGGTGGGGCAAGTACTTGGGATTCCTACAGTGACCATTTCGCCATTGAGACCTGCAAGGAGACAGATATGCTGAACTACCTCATCGAGTGTTTTGACCGAGTTGGAATAGAGGAAAAAAAAGCACCAAAGGTATAAGAAATAGATTCATTTAAAAGAACTCACAAAAACCTGGTTATTTGTTTGATAAATAATTGCTTCCACCCCCTGCTCAGCATTCATTTACTCAATCAATAAAGTGGTTATGGAGCATGTGCTATGTGCCAGGCTCTGTACCAGTAGCGTAGGGTGTGAGTAAAGCAGACGAAGATCCCTGTCCTCATGGAACTCACATCCCAGCGGAGGGAAGAGGTGACAGGGCCGAGCGCCATCACTACCAGCAGCTTACATGGCCCTAATAATTTCTGATAGTCTGTCATGGTCGTCATCATGATAAACAACGCTATGTAGCACCTGGAGGCTGATGGACGCTGCGCTGGGTCTGCATTAGTTCAGATTCTCACCGTTTGCGTAGCCCAGTGTAATCCAGTGTATGATGGGCACTGTTTTAACACTACTTGAATAGCAAATGAACCTCAGAGAGGTCAAATAGTTGTCCAGAATCACTTAAATAATAAGTTGCAAAACTGCATTAAAACTTAGGAAGCTAGGATTTTTTTCCTACTGTTTTGTGCCGACTTCATTATTAATTCATGTTAATCCCTATGTCATTTTCTAGTTCTCCTTTTCATTAGAAACGAATCTGGCCGTCCACCTGTTAGTTTCATATTTGTGAAGGGCCTCTTTGGGGGTTGTTGCTCTTAACCTTAGCAGAAGCAGAGCAAGTGGGCACGCGCCTGAGACCCCCGAGTGCTCACCTCGGGCCTCTGTGTCTTTCTCCAGCTAGATTCAGCAGAGGCAGTGTATGTGGATGTGACTACTCTAGTCTGTTCAGTGTGAATAAAGGAAGAGCAAAGCATGCCCTCTTCTGGGGTTCAGTCTCTTTTGACTTTTGTCAGTTTTCAACAGTATGGGATTATTTTGTTTGTCTTTGTAGCCCTAACCTCTACTTTTCTTTTCAGATGTGCAGCCAGCCAGCGGTCAGCCAGCTTCTGAGCAACATCCGCTCACAGTGCATATCCCATACTGCGTTAGTACTACAAGGTTCTCTCACACAGCCAAGGTAGGAAAAACCGATATGTGCTTGATGTTAGCAGAGGGAGGATCCTGCCCATCAGGGGACATGGGGCTGCCCAAGCACTTCACACCACCTTGAATCCCTCACCTGTAAAAAGAGAGGGGTGACTGGATGAGCTCTGAGGTCCCTTCTCTGCAGTACTGGGGAAATAAAACACTCTGGGTGCTTTATTGAGATAGACTAGTGTTGAAATATGTTGACAGCAAGGCAGGAAATTAGTGATTTAGTTTAAAAGCAGCTGCTTTAAATCAGTGGACGTTTTTGATGAAATGTGACGATCATCATTTTTCATGCATCGCACTATCAGTTTTTGTTACTCAGGAATAAAGAATAGTGGTGGAACAGGTAATTTGGGAATCACCCCAAGCACTATATTATTGCTTGTTCCTGAGAGTCCCATAAAGGTTTCAAGTTTAATGAAAGAGTATTTGTATACGTCATTTCTTTATATGAAAAATATCTGAAGGAAAACTGACAAAGTTACATTTATTCATTCTGAGTATTCTTACATTCTTTTCTGTACCATAGCCGTATATTTTTGAAACTTGTCAAAAAGAAGGAAAATGGTATACATGTAGTAAAGCCTTAAAAAGCTCCGTGGTGCCCTGGCTGGTGCGGCTCAGTTGGTTGAGCACCCTCCTGTGCACATGCCCAGGGTGTGGGTTCAGTCTCCAGTCGGTGCATTCAGGAGGCAACCAATTGATGTTTCTCTCTCATATCAATGTTTCTCTCTCCTCTCCCTTTCCCTTTCCCTCTCTCCGAAATCAATAAAAACATTCTGTAAAATAAATAAATAAATAATAAAAATGTTCCATCATAAAAATTACTAAGAGTTTTACAAAGTCCCCAGCCACTGCTTATCTCTAATTGGATAAAGCATAAGCAAATAAGTAACGGGGGCATATTTTTAATGCTTTAGTTTTAAAGAAGAAAAGATTGGTTCTTTGAAGCGTCATATAGTCTTTCATTTTTTAGACAGGGATTATTTATAAGAAGGGTGATCTTTTGCCTAAACTATTATGTAGAATATTTGGGAGATTCCACGTTTGGCTTTTGACTGGCAGTTGCTGCTGACATGACATTCCACATGTTCTGTTGTTACGTGGTAATGAGTTGATTCATTGCAGTTCTGACTCCCGTGGGTCCGCAGGTCCATGCAGCAGCCGTCCTTCCTGGTGCCGTACATGCTGTGTAGGAATCTCCCATACGGCTTCATTCAAGAGCTGGTGAGGACCACTCACCAGGACGAAGAAGTGTTCAAGCAGGTGGGTTCTGTGGATTTGGTCCTGAGACTTTTAGCTTAGACCCTTCTGTGGCGAGGCCGGCTTTAAATGCACCGTGTATTGAAACGTCTGTTCCTGAATTTCCTCATGTGTGTGTTATTTGCTCAGAGAGAAGAGCTACCTGAGATTCCTTGCTTAGGGAAATCAGATCGACAGCTGTATTGTTCAGATCATGTGCCATTTCAGCTAATCAGTGAGGCACTGAGTATTTTAAACAGGATTCGTGCTGAGTGGTGTGGGAGGTCAGAAGAAATATAATGTCCTGCCCCCGATTTTAAGGAGCTTTTAGCACAGGACTACCAAGAGGTAGCGTCAGGCACACTGCGTTTGCCGCACGAGTAGTGTGGAAAATTAGTTCTCCGCATTTACAAAAGGAGATGAATGAACTAATGACCAGCTCAGCTCAGTGGCAGTCAGCACACAACGTAGACTGTGCCTTCTGACCAGTAAACTGGGGGTGATGTCTCAGAGCTTACCGATTACTTCCCTCATTAACTACTCATTCATTCCCGGCGTCTCATTGTGTCAAGCCAAGTGAAAATGCAGATATGTATTTCATAATAAAGCTTAATAATAATAACTAGTGGGTATAGTCTTGCGGTGTGTTTTTAGCATTGCATTTTGGCTGCTGCGTCACGGCCTGTCTTGTAAAGCAGGCACGTTGCCACAGCAGCCTTCACACAAGCTGCTTCCCCTGATGAGAGTATTTTTATGACATTTTCTCTCAGTTTGTTGTATGATTATTTCTTTTTTTGTGTGTGAGTAGGAGGAATGACAGAGGCAAAGCTATACTTGATATGATTCCTTTTCATCTGTTTCTATACTTAATATTATTTATAATATTATTTATAATATTATTCATTTTAAGGCCTTTGAATTATTGGGAAGGGTGTCTTCAAAATACTAGTAAGTGAAACTCCCAGTTAGTGTTGTGTAGTCTTTGTCTGGACTCACCCATGCTTGTCTTAGATGATGGTCTTATTGACTTAGGGGAACACTTAAGGCACCAGAGTGAGCTTTTCTTCTCTAGAAAGTTAAGTGAACTCTGATGAAAAGAAATAACTGTCCTGAAAGTTTTAAGTGACACACTGTGTTATATGTGTAATGTGCGTGAATTAGAATACTTATCTTGTTCAAAAAGACATCATTTGAGGAACCCAGAGTAGCTTCAAGTATATATAATCAGCCCAGTGATCAGCTGAAAAGAGTATGTCATGCATATTTTATTCATAAAGAAACTTACACAGAGGTTATGATATGACCTCATTGTCTTTATAAAATTGAGGAGAAATTTACCTAACAAATGTAACCATTTTTAACCGTACAATCCAGTGGCATTCAGTATATTCACAATTGTGCAACCACTGCACAACTGCTGGATTTTAATCACAGAATTCTGATGCCTTTCCTGCCACTTAGTCTTGAACACGGCTTGTCTTTACTTAGGTGTCACCATGTGTCTTTTATAGAAAGGATGAGTACAGTGGAGATGCTGAACTGAAAAACACCACATTACTTTTTGGTCTTACTTGAATTATTAGATCTTTTGACTGAAATTTCAGTCTCCTTTCAAGTGTTTGAAGTGTTCACAGATAGATAAACAGAAATAGTCACTAGGCCTTAAGTTTGGAGATGAATATTGTAGCATGTTTTAATCACTGCTCAGAGCTACTTACTTAAATATAAGGGAGTTATTAAAATGTGGAAGTCATACAAATAGTATAACATTTGACTGAAAAATATTATGCTGAGCAATATTTTGTCTGTTTATTATAAATTGAACTCTACTTACAAAAGAGGATAACTCTGTTAGAAAGAGTAAAGATATTTTACTTACAGCATTTTTGAAAACAATGCTTAGAGATTTTTCTAGATGACCAGTCAAGAAATGTATTTTTGGTGATTCTGGAAGTTGTGTTTGTTCTTTTCTCGGTTGCAGTTTTGGCATTCCCCACCTCTACACCTGAGCACGTCCTCTCCATTTTTAGCTCACTTACGCAAGCACATTACTTCTACCCTGATTGCTTAGTTGCAGAAACTAAAATGATGAAGGTGCGCAGCACAATGGGATGAAGTTAGTAGGAGAGGGAATTTTTTAGCTTTTCTAGTGGCTTTATAGAACACGCCCTTTTCAACTTGGCGTTCAGATTGTCAGCCGTTGTTTACAACTATTCCTCCTTAATGGAATTATTAGCCTTGCATCCCAACCAGATCCCTGGATGTGTTGATCAGTGAGTGCGTTGTGAATTTGAAGATGAGTTGTGCTGAGCTCATCTGGTAGTGTTCACGTGCCCTGGTATTAACGGTAAACATAAATGTGCATTTGAGTGCCCTGAAGCTCCCAGACCAGGTTATTGTGTTGATCACACCATATATGGAGGTAATACATTCCATAAAGCTTTCTTTTCCAGTTTTAACATTTACCAGCTATCTCTTTGTTCCACATAATTAAAGTTAATGTAATAATAATGTCCATTATTGGTCTGTTTTTCTGGTTCTCTTCAAAATAAACAGGGAAAGATGGAAGGAATTAGATGGAGGTGGGAGGGTGGCAACAAAGAATTTCTTCCCAGCGTTGAGAGTTGCGAAGGCACTGGGACATTTAGTCCAGTTTCTTTATAGATTATAGGTGCTTGGTGATTAGAAACATGTGTTGCTGAGCTGTGCAGAATTGAGTTGGTTAAAGCAAGGACCCCCGGAGCATCCTGTAGCAGGCTCCAAATTTACGAGTTTCTGTGGAATCACCGGGAGTCCTGCCAGAGCATTGGGGTCTCCAGATCCCGCTGCGTCGGGGGAATTCGGCCGCGTTACTTCCCGCTCAGCCGGGAAGGACAGCCGCCCCCTGGCTGGAGTGAAGCCTGCCTTCCGCGCAGACAGCTTTTCCTTGGGGAGGCGTGCAGGTGCCTGTGTGTTCAGACTCCACCTCTTATTTGAGATGCCTCCTGTTCTTAGTTTTTCTTCAACTTATATTTCTAATTTTGTTTTGTTGTTTGTTTTCTTACAGATCTTTATCCCCATTTTACAAGGCCTGGCTCTTGCTGCCAAAGAGTGCTCCCTTGATAGTGACTACTTTAAATACCCCCTCATGGTAAAACTTTACTCTTCTTCATAACCCATTCACGAGATGCTGTCTTCCAGATTATGTTAACATGCACTTTTCTTTCAGGTCCACGATCAACCTTGTTTTCAAATTTAAAACACGAAATCATTGTGTTGGCTGTGCAGAGGATGTGGTGCACCGGGGGCTGCGTCGCCAAGGCAGTTAGCAGCCGGCACCCATCCCGCCACCCGAGGCCCGAACAAGCAGTGATGCAGCCTTTAAAATGTCTGCGCTTATTGGGGAGCTTCTGAAAACGATCATTATTGGTGGTATCCTGCTGATTCTCCCAGCAGTGAGCATACCATACTATTTGGGATGAAATTTTGTTTAAAAAAAAGAAAAATTACAAATGCAAATAAAATGGCATGGTTATACTGAGAAAAGTATACCACTTTATCATTATGTGGTGACCTTCTACGGAAAACCTGAGAGTGATTCTCTTGTCCACCTTCTGTTTCCTGAGGCTGTCTGTACACCTTTTTTTAAGCTTTACTTGAACACAGAAAGCCCGGATCTGCTCACCTCCGTCTGCACTTAGATTAAGCAGGCAGAAATTGTGGACAGAAGTTTCTGCTAGATTCTTATCCAGGACCTTGACTGTTAGGAAAATATTGGAACCAGAAACAAAATAGCAGGCTCTTTTCTTCTCTGAATTTGCTTCTTTGAAGTATTACTGAATATTTTTTATTCTAGAAATATAAAGGGAAATATCAGAATAATTCATCAACTCTATGTATAAATACAACCTTATGTAAATGAAGGCCTTGGTTAAATTGATATTTTTACTGCATTTGTTCCTTTTTACTCATTATACTGACTTACCATTTATGTCTTACTGTTAACTCGTTAGTTATTGAGGACCTATTCTGTGCTCACCCTGGGGATGCAGGAGCTAACTAGACAAGGGAGCTCACAGTCTAATGCAAAAATCAAGACCACAGCAAGACAGGAGATTACATCGTGATAAATGCTAACAAAGGGTGCACTTTACCTCCTAAAAAACCAAAACTGAACCAATAGGCTAAATGTTAAAAACACTGCTGGAAACGGGAGTTCTTGTTTTTAAAAATCATTTTGAATGGATAAGTCTCTTTATTGCACATGTTACTCAGGCTCCTGATAAAATTATGCACTGTTCAGTCTGGGGCAGATAAAAGGAGGTGAAATAATTTGATTGTTTGAGTGCAGTGATGAAATATTTCAGTGCACGTTAATTATCACTGTATTGTGTAAATATTCCTTCATGGAATTGTTGACTTTTCTGTGATGGTTTGAATTAGCTCCGTGTTTCAGTAAGAAGCTTTTAGTGTCACATATCAACAAAATGTTCTTCGTGGTCAAAAGACAAAGGCCTTCATTATGCTAGACAATTGTTTTATTTTGTTCCATTATTGATGCTTTTACAGCAATGAGGGTGCATTTCGAGAAAGGACAATAGTGAGAGGCAGGCAGAGGAAGGCTCTTGGAGCCAAAAATCAGAAACCACTGGGATTATTCTCTAGGTCAGTGGGCCCCAACTTAGCCATACCTTGGAGTCACCTGGGGATCTTTAAAAAATCCAGTGGCTGTCAGCCTGAGCTTCTCAGAGATGTTCAGTGCACTGTGTTCATCCCACAGAGAAAATTCAACCCGCTGTTTAAGTGGTGTTTGATCGTGTTACTGTGGCCGTGTTCAGTGCTGTTTCTCCCTAAAAACTACTTTTCCTGATTCTCTAATAGAATGATTGACTCTCCAAAGGAAAATGTTGGAGTTCTTAGAAATACCAGAGATTGTGAAATCGAGGAATACTTTTAAATATGTTCTGGATTTGATAGCTTATTAAACTCATTATTTATAGTCCTGTTCAGCACTGGCAAGATTACCCATCTAAAGTTTATGAAGCATATCTTTTTGATGTGGAAAAATTATTAAGTGAAAAAAATTATTGTAAAAACATACACATTTACCTCTGTGTGTATATGCACCAAAATATGTCTGGAAAGCTGTTAACTAAAATATCCATAGAGGTTATCCTGTCATATAAGGTTTGAGTAACTTTTCGTTTCATCTGATATTTCTCTTTTATCTGAAGTGTACAGGATGGTGTGTTACTAATCGGAAAACTAACAGTGAGGCTGTCAGTGTGTGCAGGGAATGCATACATAGTTATAGCAGCAGTTAAAGCTGTCCCTCGGGGTTCACATTGTGGCCCAGTAAAATATGTTCAAACGACTCTTTCTGATCTGATTTCTAGGCTTTGGGCGAGCTCTGTGAAACCAAGTTCGGGAAGACACACCCCATGTGCAATTTGGTAAGTGCTCCCCGATGGGCTTGCACATTTTTAGAGAGCACATAACTCAGGAGATGTTCCTTCAGTACATTATCTGTAAGATGTCTGTTGGTGGACATTTAGATATAGATGTAGGAAGCATGTGTGGGTGGCTCTCAACTGTTAAATTGCTGTCAATACGTTATTTCCTGGAATGAAGCTATTTACTTTCTTTTGTGATTTTTTTTTTTGGGGTGGGGTTAGTATTGTGCATCTAGAATAACAAGTCCTACACAAAGAATTAATTTACTTAAATCCTTTTGTACTATAAGAATAGTTCATTTGAACTCCATCACAGAGTGCTTGAAACATAAAACTTAGAAGTATATCTTATAAAAATGTGGAGGAGTAGGGTGGCTTTCCTCCATCCGAGATGAGAAAATACCAGCGGGCGCCACAGGCGAGTGAGCCGTGTTTCGGGCTGTCACGTGCGCCCGTGCTGGTGAGCAGGGCCACTGCGGGGGCTGGCTGCGGGGGGCTCTGCCCGCTGCGCTCTCACTCGCGTGCTGACCAGCAGCTTGATGTTCCTCTTCTTTTGTGCACAGGTCGCTGCTTTGCCGCTGTGGTTGCCGAAGTCCCTGAGCCCTGGCTCTGGGCGGGAGCTGCAGAGACTCTCTTATTTGGGGGCTTTCTTCAGCTTCTCCGTCTTTGCAGAAGATGATGTAAGTACAGTGGCCGTTTGCCCCTCGCTGCTGTTATGTTCAGATTCCTTCCCAAACGGACATTATGTGTCGATTGAATTTGTTCCTTCTCTTTCCAGGCTAAAGTGGTTGAAAAATATTTCTCAGGGCCTGCTATTACCCTGGAAAACACTCGCGTGGTTAGCCAATCGTTGCAGCATTACTTGGAGCTGGGAAGGGTAGGTGTTCAGAAAATGAACCAGGGGATGAGTGAAAGAGAGGCTGTAGACCAGTATCCATGTCTTGAACAGCAACTGCAACAAGAATACTAGGCACCCTCGTTATGAGGCATCCCTGGGGACCAGTCCTGGGTTCAGTGGCCAGGCTCTCTCTCCAGCTTGCTCTTAGGCATTTAAAACATGGGGGTGAGTGAGCACTGTTAGTTTGACTCACTTTTCCCAAATGTAGATTCTGTGTCTTCAGTTCTCAAATTTAAAAGCAGCAAAATTATAGGCTAATTATAGCATAATTAAGGTCATTTGGTCCTATCCTGGAAAGGAAATAGCAAAGGCTATGTATTAAAACTATAACTGCTCCCCTCCTCCACTCCATGCTCTGCTTTCATGCCCATGTCAACGTGGTTGAACATGGACGTCTCTTCTATTCTCCCTGTGGTCAGGTTCCCCTAAAGTGAGTAGAAGTGGGAGAGGAGAGAGTGGGGAAAAGCCAGCTGTTCTGAAGTCAAAAGGAATAATTTTTAAAGTAAAGTTTTAATTTTTTTTTTGTTCTTAAAATAAATTTCAGCAAGAGCTTTTCAAGATTCTGCATAGTATTCTGTTAAATGGTGAAACCCGTGAGGCTGCCCTTGGTTACATGGCAGCTGTCGTCAACGCCAATATGAAAAAAGCACAGATGCAGGTAGGACCCCTAACGGCTCCTTTTATTTGTTCGTTAAATTCATCCCTGTAACTCCTATCCATTCAGCACCGACCACACATCGTTCTAGGAGGTGGAGATGCGGTGTTGAACGAGATAAAGACCCTCCCACTTCTGTGCAGCTGGTGTGCTATAGGGTAAATGAGTAGGCACATAAGCATCATTTCAGACAGTTGTGGCGTCTGGGAAGCAAATGGAGCAAGGTCCCGGACTGGAGAGTAACCGTGGAGGTGCCAGAAAGAAGCCTGGGGTGAATTTTGATTGGGTGGCAGAAAGACCCCTCTACGGAGATGACATTTGATCAGGGACCTGACTGATAAGAAAGAACTGGCCATTGCAAGGCTGGGAAAAGAGCTTTCTAGATACATACAAGGCACTAAGGTAGGAATGAGCTGGCTTTGGAACAAGCCCCACATGCTGGCTCTTATAGCTGGAGGACAGTGAACAGGAAAGGGAAGGGGGAGTGGTAAGAACTGTAATGAGAAACCATTGGAGGGTTTTTTAGCACATCTGCTGTGCGGAGAATGGACTAAAGTGGGAAGAGGGGCAGGAGCAGACCCCAGGAGACCAGTTCCAAGGTTACACGTGCACAAGCCCTGGTGAGGGAGGCTAGTGGCCTGGGCTCTTTTTGCAGAGTGGAAAAGTTAAAAGGACATCCTTCCCATATTATTAATGAATGATGTGACATTTCTACTCAGGAGAAGGAAGAGTATGGAGCAGAGCATGGACCTTGTATTAGACTGCCTGGGTTTCCAGTTGTGGTTCATTGTTTACTGACAGTGGGACCTCAGACAGTTACTCCCCTGTTTCTCCATTTTCTCGTTGCTAAAGGGGTAATAAAAGTACCGAACTTGTGGATTTACTGTACGTAAAGCTGTTAGAATAGTGCGCACTACATAGCAAACACTGAGCTGATGTTACCTATTGTTACTATAGTTCGATTATTAATGCAGGACTGTGCTAATGCTGTCTGCTAGAGAGACTTACTCGGGGGAACAGTGAAACTAGTCATTTTGATGTTCTTGAGGGGAAATGAAGAGAAAGGAGCACTGTTTAGTGTGCTTCTACTTACTGATTTTGAGGGTCTTAGCAAATCACTTACATTCCCTGAGCCTTAGTTTCCCCCTGGAAAATGGGAGTAATAGTATAACTGACTTCTACGGGCTACTGTGAAGATTCAGAGCGAGAATGTGTCAGATGTTTCCCATATGATGAGCACTGAACAAGTAGCACCTGCTAATGGAGTGACAGTGGGGACATGATAGACGTGTCCTGTCATCGACTCTAAGATGCACATTTGGTCTGTCCTGTAAAGTTGTGCCAGAGTTTTTGTTCAGTCATCATTCTAAATCCTTCCTTTCATGTTTCACAGACAGATGATAGGTTGGTTTCTACAGATGGGTTTATGCTGAACTTCCTCTGGGTGCTGCAGCAGCTCAGCACAAAGATCAAGCTAGAGACGGTCGACCCCACGTACATCTTCCACCCGAGGTGTCGGATCACCCTGCCCACCGATGAGACCAGAGTGAATGCGACCATGGAGGATGTGAGCGACTGGCTGACAGAGCTTTGTGAGTGATGTGCTCATTGTCAGGGCATTAAAATGCTGCCCTTCTGTGTTTTTAATTTAAAAAAAAAAGAATATATATACGTCCTTTATCAACAGGATACGGTTGGACTCAGCGCATCATCGCACAGCTTGGACATGAAACCAGCGCAGCATCTCTGTCTGTCGCCTTGCTCCCTCTGGCCCTTGCTCCTGTCCTCCAGGGACAGTGTCACTGACTCCTCTCCCCCTGCAGTGGCGACACCAGACTGAGTCACCCTGCGGGGGTGGCCGAGGCCGGAGTGTGTCTGAGGGCTTGATTGCTTCTCTCGCCCAGGGAGTCAGCGTTGCTGACACTCACCAGCCATGGGTCCCAGGGCCAGACACGGGAGATTTTAACCAAAACAGGCAGCATCCTAACCGGAGACGTTAGCGTGCCCTCCATTTTCACCTTCCCTTACATTCTATAGGAAGTTTCCAGTTCGCAGGCTTATGGGCTGATCAGGGAAAGAACATTAATAAACATCATAATAGTAAATACACTGTCCTCTAGTTAACTGTGAGGAGACCGAGGTTCCGAAGGTGCCGCGCTCGGCCAGCCTGTCGCGCGCTGCTCTGTCTTGTGGGCCGAGCCCAGGCCCTTCCCCCGCTGCCCGGCTGAGGTCGTCCTCCCCGAAGTGAGTTTCTCGTGGTTGTCAGCAGTGAAGGAAGCAACCTAATTCTCTACGAAATTTCTGTTTCACTCAGGAGGCCCAGTTGAATAAGCCAGGCAGACTTGAGAATTAGGATCTGGGCTCTTGGGGTCCCAGCTGGGGCCAGGGGAGTTACAGGGTTGTGGAGGAGAAGGTCACGGGGGCTTTTCTAGAGAGCACGCTGCCCAGAGAAAGGCTGGAGCTAAGCAAGCTCTGAGGAGGCCCCTTCCAGAGGGAGGGCTCCCGGACGGGGGAGGGAGAAGAGAGCCTAGCTGCTCGGCCTCGGCGGTTTCTTGGCGAAAGGCAGTGGTGCCCCAGGGAGGTCCAGGGAGGCAGAGGGAGAGAATGCAAAGGGAAGGAAGGACAGCAGGCAGAGGGGAGTCAGGGAAGCTTGTGACAGGTGAAGTGTATCTGGGAGATGGGTGACAGGAAAACAGAAAAGTAGAAATGCAAGAGAGAGAAAGGGGCACATGTTCTGTGTTGTAAAAACTCAACGATGATACTGGGTTTGGAAGTGAATCCTAAGGCGGGAGATCTTCTGCTTTTCGGTTTCTTTGTTTAGGTACAATCCCAAAGAATCTCAACACTGGGCATTCACCCAGTGGCCACATCCAGCTGTATAGGTAGGTGGGTGGTTCCCAGCTGCCCCAATTAAGAAGTTAGAGTTCATGGAGTCTAGAAAAAAGATTATTTTGTTTGGATGCTAGTGATTCCTGACAAATTATTACCTCTCCAGAAAATGTATGAGCTAGAGATATGATAGGCAATAAAAATTAACACAGTAAAAAAAGTTCTTATTTGGATTAGCCAAAATCAAATAGATGTGTAGAGAAAATCAAAGGAAATAGACTGTTCTGAGTTTAAATATACCTATAAATGATATTCTCGCTGAAGTGGCTCAGTTGGCTGAGCATCGTCCTGTGCACCAAAGGGTTGCCCGTTCGATTCCCAGTCAGGGCACATGCCAGGGTTACAGGCTCGATCACCAGTAAGGGGCGTGCAGGAGGCAGCCGATCAATGTTCCGCTTTCACATCGATGTTTCTCTTTCTCCCCTCTCCCTCCCTCTCTTTAAAAATCAATTAAATATTTTTAAAAATTATAATAACATCATTCTTAATTACACTTTCCAGCATGTGCTCCCAAAAGCTGGGAGTGAGGAGTAGTTTTTTGTACATTGACCCTCCCAGTAGCAGTTCTAATAGAGAAAAAGTAGAAACAACAAATATGCCCAGCAGTAGGGAAATGGTCGGACCTGTGGCTTAGTAACATACTCTAATACCATTTTGAAGAATGCAGGTCATATGTAAACTACCTCAGGAAGATGCATCACAAAAGGTTGTTGGTGTACATGTATGTAAACACTTAAAGCCGATGGGGAAGAAAACCTGCTCTTTAAATGAAGCCCACGAGAATTCTGTTTTTCTTATAACGTTACTCAGGTTTATAATGTTTTTAGGTTTTTCTTTCAGGTTGTAGTTTTTATTGTCTAATAATTTTTTAAGTGTCCTTAGCTTGAAAATTTAAGTGGAATTTTGCCTAATATTATTAGTTGTGCTTTTTCTCTGACTTAGTCCTGTAACCAGTTTTATTTAGGAGATTATGTTATTTTTCCCTAGATGGAGATCAGCCTCCATTTTCTGAGCCGAAATTCCCTACAGAATGCTTCTTTCTTACCCTGCACGCCCACCACCTCTCTATTCTGCCGAGTTGCCGTCGCTATATCCGCAGACTCCGGGCCATCCGGGAGCTCAATAGGTATGTGTGTGATGTCGTGTCCTGAGATTGCCTGAGTCACCGTGGGTTCTCACAAGCAAGCAGTTCCATTGTGCCCACCTGATGTGAATGTGAGGGGGACGATATTCCAGAGTACCATCTGCCTCCACTGCCACATCCTTGTTCCTCAGTTGGCCAGAGTTCTTTACACAGTGATGGGACCCAAACTTTGGTTTCTTAGAGTTCTCAACCCTTGGTATGTGGTTACTACAGGTTTCCATGAACTTTTCCCACTGGGTATGGTATTACCAGGAGGCACTTTGAAGGATCTCTTGGATTCTAGACATACCCCTCCTCTGGGCTGTGAAACGGTAACTCTGGTTTCTCTTGATAAACAAGATTAATTTACTCCCACCAACACGCAATTCACTTTCTGCATGTTGCCCTGCGGCTTAAAGAGTCCAGAATGGCCAGATAGTATCTCAGTTTCCAATTCACTAGCACGACTGTTGTTTTACTTCATCTAAGCATTTCTCCCCATATGCCAGCATCTCCAAGCAAACAGAAGTCACAGGAACAGGAGGAAAACATGTTTTTGAACAGGTCATCTTGAATTATAATGCAGTGGCCTCTTCCACCATTTGCCAGAACCCCGTGTAGTCGGCTGTGACAGAAGATGTCATGTCTGTATCTGTAACTCTTACATATATGTCCACCTTGCTAAAATCACTTATTTCCAGTAGTTATTCTGTAAATTCCTTAAGATTTCCTTTCTACACGTAATCATGTTGTCTGTATATGACGACAGTTTGTTTCTCTCTTATACTTTTTTTTCATGCCTTAGTTCCCTGGACACAATTTCCACTACGGTCCTATGTAGAAATAGCCTTGAAATTTGCCTGTTATTCTAATTAATCGGTGTAAGCGTTTTTGTATATCCTGTTATCAGATTAAGGAAATTCCTTTTTATTTCTAGTTTTCTAAACATTTTTTATTCTTGGCAGGAGTTGAATTTTATTAAATGTCTTTTTTTCCATTCTTTTGAGATCAGATTTTTTTTCTGCTTTATTCTTTAATGTGGTAGAATTATATCAATTGGTTTTCTGGTATTAAACCACCTTTCGTTTTTAGAATAAACTCCATTTTTATATTATTGCTTTTATATCTCATTGGATACTCATTTTGCTAATATTCTGTTTAGATTTTTTTTTAAATCCTCACCTGAGGATATTTTTTCCATTGCTTTTCAGAGAGAGTGGAAGGGGAGTGAGAGAGAAACATGAGTGTGAGAGAGATGCCTCAATTGGTTGCCTCCCAAACACACCCCTACCTGCAACCCAGGTACATGCCCTTGGCCAGAATGGAACCTGGGACCCTTCAGTCAGCGGGCCAAAGCTCTAACCACTGAGCCAAACTGGCTAGGGCCTGTTTAGGATTTTTAAGTCTGTTCAAAGAACGATTGACCTCTAATTTTCATTTTTTGTTAAGTCCTCATATTTTGGTATCTACATTATACTTGTCACGTAGGATGAGAGGGGAGTGTTTCCTCTTTTTATATTCTTTGGAAGAGTTTATTGTATAAGAATTATGTTACATTTTTCTTTAATGTTTGGAGACATTCATTGATGAAGCTATCTAGGCTTAGAGTTTTCTTTCTGGAAAGGTTTCTAAATTATGTATTTTATTCAATTACTAGATATAGGGCTATTTAGATTTTCATTTCATATTGGGTCAGTTTTCCCACGATATCTAAAGTTTCAACATTTTTAAGGATAAAGTTGTTCATAATACACTCTTTTTATCATTTTAATATCTGTAGGATCTTTGTGATTTCCTCCCACTTTCTTTTAGTTTAATTTGCTTTTTGTTGATGTTTCTGTTGCCTGTTTTTGTTTTTTTTTTAAAATATATCTTTATTGATTTCAGAGAGAGGAAAGGAGAGGGAGAGAGAGAGATAGAAACATCAATGATGAGAGAGTCACTGATCGAGCCCGCAACCTGGGCATGTGCCCTGACCGGGAATCGAACCCCGAGTATCTGGGTCCTAGGTCGACTCTCAACCGCTGAGCCACGCCCAGCCGGGCTGCCTGTTAAGATTGATGCTTAAATCATTCATTTGCAGCCCTTCCTTATATATTCACTTAAGGCTGTTTAGTTAAGCACGGCTTTAACTGCATCCGTTGTTCTTGGTACGTCCATTATTTTTAAATTGAGGTTGCCTGGCCAGGCGTGGCTCAGCAGTTGAGCGTCGGCCTAGGATCCAGGAGATCAGGGTTCGATTCCCGGTCAGGGCACATGCCCGGGTTGCGGGCTTGATCCCTAGTCGGGGACCTGCGGGAGGCAGACAATCAGTGACTCTCTTATCATAATGTTTCTATCTCTCTCTCCCTCTCCCTTCCTCTCTCTGAAGTCAATAAAGATATATTTTTAAAAATAATAATAAAAAAATAAATTGAGGTATAATTGACATATAGCATTATATTGGTTTCACGTATTCAACATAATAATTATATATTGCAAAATGATCACCACAGCAAGTCTAGTTAACGTTGTCACCATACATAGATAATTTTTTTCCTTGTCATGAGAATTTTTTAGATCTACTCTCTTAGCAACTTTCAAATACGCAATACAGTATTATTAGTATTATAAACTATAGTCACCACACAGTACATTACCTCCCCATGACTTACTCATTTTATAACTGGAAGTTTGTTCCTTTTGATCCCCTTGACCCATTTCATCCAACCCCTAACCCCACTCTCCCCCTCTGGCAGCCACCAACCTGTTCTCTGTATCTGTAAGCTCAGTTTTTGTTTTTTAAGATTCCATATATACATGAGATCATGTGGTACTTGTCTTTCTTTGACATATTTCACTAAGCATAATGCCCTCCAAAGTCCATCCATGTTGTTGCAAATGGCAAGATTTCGTTCTTTTTTATGGCTGAATAAAATTCCACTATGTATGTGTGTGTATGTATGTGTGGTGTGTGTGTATATATAACCACATTTCTTTATTAGTTCATTTGTTGATGGACACTTAGATTGTTTTTACATCTTGGCTGTTGTAAGTAATGCTGCAGTGGACATAGAGATGCATATATCTTTTCAAATTAGAGTTTTCATTTCTTTCAGATAAACACCCAGAAGTGGAATTGCTGGGTCATATGATAGTTCTAATTTTAATTTTTTTAAGAACTTTGATACTGTTTTCTCTAGTGATGATAGCGATTTACATTCCTACCAGCAGTGCAGAGGGGCTCCCTTTTCTCCACACCCTCACCAACACTTATTTTTTGTCTTTTTGATAATAGCCATTCTGACAGGCGTGAGGTGATACCGCATTGTGAGTTTTTGCATTTCCCTGATGGTTAGTGATGTCTTATTTTCTTATTCCTTTCAAAATATTTTCTAATTTTTATTATTTTTTGTTTGACCTATGGGTTAGATAAAGACATATTTAAATTTCAGATACTTCGGGAATTTCTCCACTTTTGTTATTGATTTCCAGCCTAACTCCATTATGGTCAGGATGCATGCTCTGATTCATGCCCTTTGAGCCTTATTGAGATGGCTTTGCAGCCTCACATTTCCGTTAGCCTCGTCTTTCATACAGGCTAAAAGAATGTGCCTCCTGGCTTGTTTATTGCAGTGTTTCATATGTCATTTAAATCAAGTTTGTCATCTGTTGTTTCAGTTTTCATTATATCTGCTGATTTTTATTAGCGTATAATTTATATCAGTTATTGAGAGAGCCTTGTAAAAGGCTCAGACTATGGTTGTGGGTTTGTTTCTTTCTTCATCCTGGAGTGGATGCCATCCTGGGATCCCAACACTCCCATAGACTTTGGGGGATACATTTCAGTGACACCACCTGCCACCTTCACTCCCGGCCACAGTGGAGTCACTGTTACACTTTTCAGAGATGTTGGTATTCCCCTCACCTGTGTATTTTTTACTGCTGGGACATAGTTGGGGTATGTGTGTGTTTTGGGAGGGCAGTTATCTGAGCTAGCCATAATGGTAAATCTATATTATTATTCCCAGCTTCTCAAATTTTTGGATTTCTTCCTCTGAATTATATCAAGGAATTCCTGACAACTCAATTTTATTCAGTGCAGGTCACTGTCAGTTCCATGTTTCAGATAGCTAGGCACACAGAACCCCTCCCAGCTACTCAGGATAGTGCTGCATCCAGAATCTCTCACAGGGGTAATCATGTCAGTGAATTTACCCTACATGCTTCTCTTTTGCTGATGAAGCACCTTAGGATCCATTCCCTCACATACTCCCACATTTCTGTCACCTCATGTGTAGTCGGTGGGATAACAGTGTCTCAAAGATATTCATGCCCTAGACCTCAGAACCTGTGAATATGTTACCTTACATGGTAAAAGAGACTTTGCAGATGTGATTAAGTTTAGGATCTTGATATGGGGAGATTTTCCTGGACTACCTGGGTGGACCCAATATCACAAGGGTCCTTATAAGTGGGAGACACATAAGACAGAGTGAGAAAAGGGCATGTGATGACGGAAGCAGATGTCAGAGTGAAGTGGTTGGTCCGTGAGCCAAGGAATATAGGTGACCTCTAGAAGTCACAAAGGGCAAGGAAACTTTCTTCCCTAGAGCCTCAAAAGGGAACGCTGACCAAGTGAGACTTCTCACCTCCAGAGCTCTGTGACTGTAATTGCATTGTTTCAAGACACTAAGTTTGTGATAATTTGTTACAGCAGCCATGGGAAGCTAATATAACACACTAGCAAGCCTTGCCCTTCTTTTTCTTCCCATGTGAACTTCTCCGGCATATATGACTTCGTAATTGGCCCATAAGGACAGTAATTGATCTCACTCTGGTTATGTCTGGACGCAGTGATGTATGATGGGTTGGAACCTAAGGGAATTTGACATTTTCCTGCAACATGACCACCTTAGGCACGAGCATTGCTGGAGCTGCTTCTGCTAGCAAGCAAGGCTCAGAGAAGTAAGGGCTTTGGGTACATGGACTCATCAAATGCTCCCCAAATCCTCCTTTTGAACTCTTGAAGTACCAGTCTTTGCTCTAACTTTCAGATAAGAGATCCAGTAAGGATATGAATTCAGTTTCTATTATAATTTGGTACTTTGTACGACCAGACTCTATTTTATGGTCATCTTAGAAACTCCCTGGTTCATTTACTTTTCTTTGAGGTGAGATTTTAATATCTTGGGCCTGTCATTTTATTCTGTAAGCTCTCCAGTGTAGTAGAAGTAGCAGCTCCATGTCTTCATTCCAGGAGATCGCTTGTGATCATTCGTGCAGCTACTTTTCCACTGAGAGCCTTGGGCTACCAGTGTTCAGGCCTGAAATGCCAACTGCATCTTCACTGCTGAGTCAAAGGACTAATCCCAGAGGCCCATTCCTCTTGAGGGCTTGTTAACTGTGTAACCTCTTCTGTTGCCAACAATCATATAGGTTGTTATATTAGTTTCCTATTGCTGCTGCAACAGATTATCACAACCTTCGTGACTTAACATCAGTGGTTATCTTACAGTTCTGAGGAGTAGAAGTCCTAAAGTCAAGCCTGCGCTCCTTCTGGAGGCTCTAGGGAAGAAAATCTTTCCTTGCCTTTTCCAGCTTCTAGTAGCCACCTGCATTCCTTGGCTCATGGCCCCTTCCTCCATTTTCAAAATTAACATCACATTGAGCTCTCTCTCTCCGACGTCTACTGTCACATCTCCTCCTCTTACTCTGGCTCCCTCTTTCTCTTAGAAGGACTCTGTGATGACATTAGGCCCACCCAGACAGTCCAGGATAATCTCCCCATCTCGAGGCCCATACCCTTAATCACATCTGCAAAGTCCCTGTTGCCCTGTAAGGTAACAAACACACTCTCAGGTTCTGGGGATTGGGATGTGACTGACATCCTGGTGTGGGGAGCATTCTGTCTGTCACACTCGTGTTCTGGTCACACACCAAGCAGTCCAGTTTATGTGGGAAGAGGAGGAGGGCTCTTACAGGTTACCATGTGGTTTACTGAATCCTTGGAATGTCTGGGAAAAAGGTTCTCCTGTGAACCTGGCCCTGCAGGAAGCTGCTTCAGGGTTCAGCCAGACGGCAGAGCCGCCTCCAAGTGCTTCCAGAACCATGTGGCTGCCACTTGTAGTATTCACGCCGCCTTCCGTGAGGGCTCCGGCTGGCTCATGCGCAGAAATGCCGGCAGCAAGGGAGTCAGGGAAAGGTAGTTTTTTTAAAAAAAAACAATCAGCCTCTAGTTTCCTCACAATGTCTTGATAGAAAGGGGTTGAAATAGTGTTAAGTGAGCCATCCTTTAAAATGTGCAGCATATTACACGATCAGAGAAGACTAGCTCACTGACAGGTGATACCTGAAGGAAGTGAGGGAGCAGGGAGCAGGGGGCCCTCAGAGGTCGGCCTCCGAGCAGAGGGGCAGCTGTAAGAAAAGGAGGCAGTGCCGCCAGTCAGGTCGCCTTTCGTTGTGGGTGGCTGAGTAGGCGCAGTAACCGTGAGTGTTCTTGAGACTCCTCCCTCCCAGGAAAATCAGGAAGCAACGTATTTCCTTCCAAGAGCTTCCTATGTTTCATCACGTCTCAGGTGTCACCAACCTTGAGGCATCATTTTAGGAAGCGATGAGAAAGAGAAATGCTGCCAGTTAAGCCATAACTTGCCATTGATTGTAAGAGATTCTCTGATTTTAGAAATGCTAAAATTGAGGGAGGAAATGTGTGTGAGAGTCAATGAAATGGTCGGAATGAATAGATAAGATGGATAATGGGCCCGTGTGTTTTCTTTCATTTGACTGTTAGTCTTTTTGTTTTCAGAACCGTGGAAGATTTGAAAAATAACGAAAGCCAGTGGAAAGATTCCCCCCTGGCAACTAGACACCGCGAAATGCTGAAGCGCTGCAAAACTCAGCTTAAGGTCCGTATAGGTCATCAAAATAAGTCTCGACCATCTTCATACTAGTAAATTCCCACCAGAATATGCGCCTTGAGTGAGCAGTTTGGGGTCCTTATTTCTTCTTCATCACTCTTTCCCCCCAAGATAAAATGGTGCATCTAAAAACGTGTTGATACTTTGCGTGAATCTGTGTAATATTTGAATTTCAGGACAGACTGTGCGTATGCTCTGCCAATGACATTATGAATTCTTAATCGATTTTATCATCCTCAGTTTAACATTCCCTACCTTGTGTAAGACCCTCCCCACCTACTACCCCAACCCTGCACCCCGAGCACGCCCCATTCTGTCCGGCCGTGCATCTTCCCGGTTTGACAGTGATTCGTGGTGGTGGAAAGATCTCTTTCCTTTGCACTTCATTTTTCATTTTTAATTGAAAACAATCCATCACACAGAGCCTAACTGGAGACAGGAAGATTCTGCTCACAAGGTGTAGATCTTAAAAAAAGTTGTATAAGGGAAGCACAGATAGCAAGTTTATGCGTTTTTATGTTTATGCTCAAATTAGAAAGCTGAATGTTAGCTGTTCCTGCTTTCTGTTGATTAGTGGCATAATGTGTAGATAAATGTGTTTATCTGGCTTGGATTTCTGGCACAAGTTAGGATTTTATTTTAGCTTTATTTATTAAGAGACTAGACCTCTTTGAGATGCAGAATAAGCCGGGGCTCTCATCTGGAGTCTGCAGAGCCCTCAGGCACTCCATAGGTACTGTTTCAAGGAGTCGACACACTGTTTAAATTAATAAGTCAGTGTGTGCAGCATGTGTGTGTGTTTGGCTCTCACAGCAATCCGGAGGTAGGTGGACAAGCATTTTGCCCAAGGGCAGCTCGTAAGTGCTGACCTGGAATCTAGATGCAGATCTGTTTGGCTTCTTCCCACTAACCATCCCTGACACCCAAAGAGCCACCCCTGTCGGCCCCCTCCCCACTCAAGTTATTTAAATATGACAGCAGTGACCTGCCTTTGAGCACTCACCGTGTGCTGGGTTTTGTGTCCAGTGGTCTGTGTGGCAGAGCTTTTATTTTTCTTAAAACGTGACCAGCATCCTAAAGCTGGTTGGCAGCGAGGCTCCTGTCACCCCAGACCTCCCCTCTCCCGGCCCCTCCCCGCCCAGCGCCACAGGTGCTCGGCCACCGACTGACCGTGGCTGGGCCACCCCTTCCACAGAAACTGGTACGATGCAAGGCGTGTGCCGACGCTGGTTTACTTGACGAGAGCTTCCTGAGGAGATGTCTGAATTTTTACGGCCTTCTCATTCAGCTGCTGCTCCGCATCCTGGACCCCGCCTATCCCGAGTGAGTGCGCTCCTTCCTCTCGCCCGCATTCTGCTCGCCTGGGCGGTGTGGTCCTTACTGTTCTTCAGAGTCCGCAGCCGAAACCCAGACCTTCCCTTCTCAGGAGTTCACCTGTCAGTGTCCAGACTGTACCTACGTAGACCATGACATTAGTAGTATTAGTCGGTGTTTTCCCTGTAATTAGTTACAGTAATAAGGGAATGGCAGCACCTGCAATTTTAATTTTGACATAGTGCTTTTTAAAAATTGGCTTTATTTTCATTTTTATCAATCCTTGATTGATAGAAAATGAAATCTATAAATGGGAAGCTAAAAGCTGGAAATAACAAGATATTGGGCTCTCCTAAGCACTGGGCCCAGGAAAATACCTGGTCAATTCGGAGAATGAGCTGAGAACGTTGTTGGCCTTTCTGTCCTCACCTGCACAGCTCCTCCAGGTAGCCATGTTTATTTCACTTTTTATTATCATTTGGTGGTTGTTATGAAGCCTGTGCGTCCCCGAGGTTGGCCCGAGCCCTCTGCAGGAGTGGAAAGTGTGATTTAAAGGACGGGTGTAACTGTCCTCTCAAACTGTCACTTGTGCTTTGTTTCTCATTGACAGTGTAACACTGCCTTTAAGTTCAGACGTCCCCAAGGCGTTTGCAGCATTGCCTGAGTTTTATGTAGAAGATGTTGCTGAATTTTTATTTTTTATTGTACAGTAAGTTTCTTTAACATGTTACTATTTCTAATATGTTTTAAATGTCATGTGTGTAGTATTATATGATGAATTATATTGCAAACCTCCATTTTATGCCTGAAATTTTGTGTAACTGCTTTAACTGCTTGGAAAAATAAATCCAAATGGTGGCACCAGGCCAATTCCAGTAATATCTCAGAGACATTATTGGAATAATGTCTTCCATGAAAATGGAGTTGAATTTCTAGTAATTATGTGTTTCTGAGAAACAGTAGGAGTGGTTTATAAATATCTGAGTGAACATTCAAAAGCCAGGAATACCCACATCTATATTTTGTACCAAAAATGTTCTCAGTGGTAGAATTGGAGAAAGGTCACAAAATAATGAGTTGAGTTTATAACTGACTTTTTAGATTTTTAAAAATGAAAACAACTCCATTAAAGTTTTTTAAAGTATTTGGGTAGTGAAGGTCTTTTTTGAAATCCACGTGATGATTCAGTCATAGCTTTGTTTCACTTTCTAAAACATAATAAGTTATTCTAAAATATTATGGCCAATAGATGTAATAGGTTTTAAATCTATGTAGTTATAATAGAAATAGTCACTTTAAACTCAGTAGGTTAAAGAGAATTTAGCATGCTGGCTCCTAGACCTATTCGGCCCCTAACTCTCGTAAGGACACCAGTACCCAGCCAGGTGGAGACTCTGAGCTTTGTTTCTTGCTCCTCTCACCCCTCTTCAGATACTCGCCTCAGGTGCTCTATGAGCCCTGCACTCAGGATATTGTGATGTTCCTCGTTGTGATGTTATGCAACCAGAACTACATCCGAAATCCATACCTGGTGGCCAAACTGGTGGAAGTCATGTTTATGACCAACCCTGCTGTTCAGCCACGAACCCAGAAGTTTTTTGAAATGATTGAGAACCATCCTCTCTCCACCAAATTGTTGGTCCCTTCCCTAATGAAGTTTTATACAGGTAGGTTCCTGGTATACAGGTAGTCGAGGCCCTCTAAAGCCAGTGGATAAAGTCACTCTAACCCTGGTAGCAAATATCCTGACATCCACTTAAACGTATAACCCACTAGCCCGCTGCCAGCAGAGCATGTGCTGCTGGTTCCTTTCCATGAGTGGTGGGAATGTCGCATTGACCGTTTGTTCTCATACAAGTCCTTGAAGGGATCCATTGAAAGTCAGATGCGTAATGTTGAGACCCAATTGGAATCAGCAGCACATGTTGGTGTTTTTATCTGAAAATACCTGGTTCATTTTAGCTTTGAACTTGAGCTTTAGTTTTGTTACACTGTCCTATAACGCAGAATTTTGAAGCTATGGGTAAAACAGAGCTTGTTGAAAATGCTTAGTGTTGGGAACCGTGCTCAAACGGATGGAAGCAGACTCTCTGGAAGTCTTCGCTCACTCACGAATTCTACACATTTGCTGAGTGCCAGACACTGTTCTAGGTGCTGGCTGACACTGGCGAACAGGGCTGAGCACACAGCACACACTGCAAGGAGCGCCTCCTTTTCTGCTGGGATTATATTCTAGATTTTCATTTTTAATTTGGCTTTTCATTTGCAAACGTCTTTTCATAAAGTCCATTACCTGTGGGACATATTCACCTGTCCTCTCCCAATGGCACAGGATTGTACTAAATGGGGCATTTCCCCTCCAGTTTATATATTTCTCGGGAAAAAAGTGTGTCCTGTGTGCCTCTCTGTCTTCCGTTGAACGTGGCACATTCCGGGTGCCGGGGTCTTTGGCATTCCGTAGAGCCTACTCGCCTTGCTCTGGGAAGAAACACCGGCTCCGGAGTGCGGTCCCCTGCTCGCAGCAGCAGTTGGGATTCCTCTGTGTTCAGTGAGCCATCCCTTCCCTGCTGGCTCACACCTGCTCCTGCTCATGTTGGGCTGCTGCTGCCATCTCTCTTCACTTCTGAGGGCCCTAAGAATCTCTCTGCCTCCTTTCCCCACTGTCACAATTGCTTTGTGGCATCTGAGTTTCTCTTCCTCCTCTAGCCACCTATATCCTCGTAAACCTAAAGCAGGTTCACAAGCCCTTTGAAGTTTTGTTAACATCCTCGCCTGGCGACAGCACAGGACACTCCTGGGTAGAAGGCCCTTGGCTCCCAGTTCTCCTCTTTTATCTCTGCGCCCTGGTGGGAGGACGTGGGTCATTCAGGTGCAGATGGTGCATTGCACGTTTGCGGGACAGGACCTGGCATGTGCCTCGCACGTATCTGGTTTGGTTGAATTGAAGATCATTCTGCATTTCTTAAAATAATGATGAGGTACCTTTTTCACCTATCAAATTTATTTTTAAGATGAGAATACCTAGTGCTAACATGCTTGTGGAGAAAGAAATTAACCTGCAAAAGCCTATTTCATTTCTCCTATAGCTAGTGTGCAGAATCAGTGATATAAAACACTATGAGAACGTCCGTTGGCAAAGCCTTTCTGGAAGGCAGCTTGGCAGTCCACACCAAGCGCCTTAAAAATGTTTATATACTATTTTTCAGTCAGGGCCCAGTCAGGAAAACCGAAACATACCAGTTTTTTTTAATAGAATATAATATAAGGAACTGGTCAAATAGGTATTTGAAGACAGAAAAGGCAAATAGGGAACATTGGGGTAACACATATTATAGGTGCAGAAAGCGGCCATCATCTGTCCCCGGGGCTGGCAGAACCAAAGGACTGGGGTTCTTGGAGTGTAGCTGCTCCGACGAGGGCTTGGACAGAGCCAGGACCTAGACCTCTGAGGAAGGACACTGGCCAGCTGGGTTGGTGTCTGTGGGTGTTCAAGGCTGCTAGGCCTGCGAGTATGACTGCTGCTCCTGGTGGGGAGCACCATTGCTGACCGGGTCAGCAAGCCAGCCAGAGATCCGCGTCCTCGCCTTCAGTTGCCAGTTCTGTTGTGCCCCCTGTTGGCGAACCTAACAAATGGCCAGCTGCAAAGGGAACCGTTTGCCCCAGCCTCACAAAGCCAAGTATAAAGGGGGGGTTTGGGGCAGAGAGACAGCAGCTAAATAACCAGCACACCCTCATGTGCGTAAACTTAATTTCTAGGAATTATTCTATGGGAACAATTATAAATGTATATAAATGTTTATAATAATATTCACCACAGCATTATTTATAGTTCTGTATAGTGAAAGTAAAGTATGACCGCATTTTGCCCTGGCCGACTTGGCTCAGTGGTTAGAGCGTCGGCCCGCGGACTGAAGGGTCTTGGGTTCAATTCCAGCCAAAGGCACGTACCTCAGTTGCAGGCTCGATCCCTGGCCCTGGTCGGGGAGCATGTGGAAGGCACCCAGTCGATGTGGCTCCCTCACACCGATGCTTCTCCCCCCCTTCCACTCTCTCTGAAAAAGCAATGGAAAAAATATCCTCGGTGAGGATTAAAATATATATATATTTATATATGAGACCACATTTTGGTGCATATACATATGATAGAAAAAAGTGTGGAAGAATATATACCAAAATATTGACAGGGAGTTGGTTATTTTTGAATGGTAGAATTGTGAGTAGTTTATTTCTTTACTTTTTTTTTTTATCTGAACTTTTAAAATTTTCTACACTGAACATGTATTGTTAGTATTAACACCAAAAAAGTTAAATGTATTTTGTACTCAGTGCCCTGCCATCTCTGCAACCCTGGGGAGATGATACCCATGCTAAGAATAGCTACCACTTATTGAATACTTACTGATCCTTTCACTTAATCCCAACCGCAGTCCTCAAGATGGGTGTTATAAATATCTCCGTTTTACAAATGAGGAAACTGGAGCTTAGAAAGGTTAAGGAGCTTGCTGAAGGTCAACAGCTAGTGAGTGGCAGCAGCCTCAGCAGCTGGACTTGAGCACAGGTGCTCCTGGCTGCTGTGCTGTTCCTCCTACAGTTACCAAGGGACCGGCGCCAGAGAGCCTGCAGCAGGGTATCCCAGACACTGCCTCACGTGTCCGTCAAACCGTGCTAAGACCTGCTGATGTAGGTCCCGACCCCCAAACATGCCTGACTCTCAGACATGTGAGAGACCAAGATACGGAACAAGCACCTTTTTACACCCCAGGGAGAGTAGGAAATGCTTAAGATCAAATTTTTGTTTCAAAAATAAAGTTCGGTTTCAAAATAAGAGTATTTGTATCACAGCGGTCAGTTCCTTAAGGACCAGCTCTCAAAAGTCGGCTGCTGAGAACTTAGAGGGACACTGAAAACCGAGACACTTCTTGTCCCCAGCTGATCCGAATCAGCAAAGCCGGCATTAGCCCAAGTAGAGTCCTCACTGGTTCAGCAAATACTTACGAGACTCCTGCTGTACGTCAGCCTTGGTTCGGATGCTAGGGCCTGTCTTCATGTCACAGTCCCTGCCGTCGTGAGCCAGACATTCCAGTTGGAATAGACGCTGAACCAACAAATAAGACACTTTCAGATAGTGAGTGTGGAAGGAGGGCATGGTGCTACTTTAAGAAGCATAGTCAGGGAAGGTCTCTGAGACCACTTGGAATAACGTTGAAAACGAGTCAGTGAGCCATAAGCTCTCAGCCACAGTGTGGCAGGCAAAGGAGGCAGCAAGTGTAAAGGCCCTGAGGCCAGACAGCTTAATGAATCAGTAAGAAGACTGCAAGGTGGGATTGCAGCCAGCAAGAGGGGCAGGGTGAGGTCAGCAGGAGTCTAATTTATTTCAGTCCTCTTAGGATGGGGACTGGAAATTAGAACTTGGGCTGAATTAGTTTTGACGGAATATTAGGAGTGAATTTTTTTTTAATGTTGGGAGAGATGTATATTGATGAGTAATCAGCTAACAGTAGATACTTAGCTTCTGCTATGTTCAGGATACAGCACAGGTATTAAGGGCAATTTAGCGGGTGTAAGGCTCTGTGTCCGCCCCCTGCTGTCTCTTTTGTGGACTCTGCTGAATCAGTTCTCCACACTTCATTCCACACTTTTATACAATTAATAAAATAACAGTTGATTAATCTTTAAAAAAGGTTGACCTGCCCTGGCCAGTTTGGCTCAGTGGTTAGAGCATCAGCCCAGGGACTGAAAGGTCACAGGTTCGATTCCGGCCGAGGGCACATGCCTTGGCTGTAGGTTCAATCCCTAGCCTTGGTCGTGGCTTGTGCAGGAGGCAACCCAATCGCTGTTTCTCTTTCACGTCGATGTTGTGTGTCTCTCTCACTCCCCGCCTTCCACGCTCTCTGAAAAGCAATGGACAAAATATCCTCAAGTGAGGATTAAACAAATAAATAAAATAAAAAAGGTAAGGAAGTGTGTGTCCTTCAGTCCCTTCGTCTTTCTGTTTCAGATGTCGAGCATACTGGAGCGACCAGCGAGTTCTATGACAAGTTCACCATTCGCTATCACATTAGCACCATTTTTAAAAGCCTTTGGCAAAACATAGCTCACCATGGCACCTTCATGGAGGAGTTCAAGTGAGTATTGGGCCCCTCATGGCGCTGCTTGCTCTCTTGCAAATCACAGGTAGAGTGGCTGCTTAAAAGCTTTCACGGCTGGGTGCTTGTTGACTGTTTGCCTGGTCTCCGCCTCCTTTAACTGTTCCAGATGGTTCTGCTGAATGCGAGCAGGGTTACCTAAACGTGTGCTCAGGAGATACTGCTCAGCTTTAGGTTTGTCAAGACACCTTGGGGATGGTGTGCATAAGGCAAGAACGTATAAATACTCTGAGATGACGTGCTAAGTGTTTCTGTGGTTACAGTGTTAAAGGAAGTTGTCAGAATGACTGCAGCGGGGTCTTGCAGTGTTCTGACTGGTACCAAGCTATAGAGTTAGAAATGTTCGGAGTTTAGATTCAGAAGCAGTTAGATCAGGGTTGTCATTTGAAGGGTCCCTCTTTGTATTTATAGTGAGGCCCTAAACCTTGGTTGAGTACTTTTCATTAGCCACCTGAAATTTCAGCAGGGATTCCATCTAAATTACTTCAGAAAGAAAGTAGACAGAAGTGCTGACCTCCAGGAATACTCTTCTGGAGAAATTTACCCCGTCTACTTGGATCTTTTCTGCAACCCCTGTTAGATCTTTGATCAGGTCTGGCTGCCACTCGTCACTGAGTTACTCCTCAATAATATATGTATTACCAGTAGAGTGACCATCTGCTAAATAGCTTTTTAGCAAAGGAAACTGGGAATTAAGTCTTTGTTTCCATGAAGTGCTTTCATCGTCAGAATCCTGTTCCCGCGGAAGCCTGGCACGAGTGTAGGAAACCAGGCAGGCGCACAGCTTGAGCTGCATGGTGCTCAGGAACTTCCCCTGTTCCTGAGACCCAGGCCTGCGCCCCTGTTCCCAGGAGCGCCTCTTCCCCAGGCCTGGGCTGGCCGCCCCTAACTGCACAGTGCTAGGTCCTGAGGGGCAGCCTCTTCCCTCTGCTACTCTGGCACTTACAGAGCCTGACGTAGGTAGGTCAGGCCATCTGCACGCACCAGTGAGTCCCGGCATTAGAGCAGGTATGCAGGACAGTGCCACTAATCGCAAGCGTCAGGTCCTGTGGAGTAATTCATAGCCTGCTTTATTGATGCTACAGCTTCCACCCTTGTCTGTCTGTCTTTTATTCTCACCCTAGGATATTTTTCCCATTGATTTTTAGAGTGGAAGGGAGAGAGGGAGGAGAGGACAGAGAGAAACATCGCTGCAAGAGAGACACAGTGAATGAACGCCTCCCGCACTCGCCCTGACCGGGCGGGGAGCGCACCTGGGACCCTTTGGTGCGCTGGCCAACCTAACTGCTAGGCCACACCAGCCAGGGCCCAGTTTTTTTTCAGTGCATCTTTATAGTGGGAATAACTATCAGTAGCTCTCTCGTCTTATAGGTGGGTAATTATTTGTGCTTTCTTTTATCCTGGTGAATTTAAGCATATTTTCTAGTCTGGAAGAGTTTTTTCTACTTAAAAATCATTGAGGAAATGAGCCAAGGGTGTGTGGGTAAAGCTGCTCTCTGACGGGAAGAAAACCAGTATGTCCTGGTTTTCTGGAGTGTAAATACTTCCACTGTTGCCAAATTTCAGCTTCCACAGGAATTGGCTCACAGAATTCCAGAGCATTAGCAGTCGGCTCTCATGAGTCGTTCCAGGGTGTCTCCAGCACAACACTGGAGTGAGTTCGTCACAGTTAATTAAAAAGGACCCCAAAGTCTAAGGAGAAACTTGCAGCCCTGCCCTTCATGGTACTCAAGTTGTGCCAAGGCCGGCAGCCGTGTAGAGCGACACGCGTGGCCCTTTTCTCTGGGATCCTGCGGCGTTTTGCTGTAGGGAGATGTGTGACATGTCCCATGTAATTCCCTTTTCAGTTCTGGGAAGCAGTTTGTTCGCTACATAAACATGCTGATCAATGACACGACGTTTTTGCTCGATGAGAGTCTGGAGTCCCTGAAGCGGATCCACGAGGTGCAAGAGGAGATGAAGAACAAAGAGCAGTGGGAGCAGCTGCCCCGGGTGAGCAGAGCGCAGGGGCCACGCAGCCCCCAGGGGAGCCGCCTCGGCCTGCGGGGCTGCACTTGGGGGCCCGATGGCTTAACTCTGGCTTCTTGTCAGTAGCACCTCGCCCCTCCCACCTGTGGGCCTCCATGAAGTTACGTCCCAGGTTGGGGAGGAGACATAAACACTTGCCCCTAAAGCTAAGAAATGAGTTGGGAAGTCTCTGCACATGTCCAGAAAACTTGTTCTGCCTTTTCATTTTAAAGGACATTTTGGAGAAGAGCTCTTTATTGCCTGAATATGTTGATTAAGATTTATGACAGTAACTAGGAAGTAAACCCCAAATTCTGTCTGCTAGACAAGAATCTCATGTGATCTTTAGGCATCTGTGTGAATCACTCAGGATCCTGGTGGGGGTTTCTTTCAATTGACCTTGGTTTTTCTGTTCAGTTATTAATGGGAAAGAGGCATGATTTGCCAGGTTCCATGAGGAAGCCGTGTCTTACCGCTGACGCCCACCGCCCCGCCCTGACACTTACTGCGGCCATTTATATGTTCCCTGGTCAGTAATCAGGCCCTCGACAGCTACCACTGATTCATTTATTGGTTCTTTTTCTGGGTGTTGTGAGGCTCAGAATCAGAACTGCTTTCCAGAAGGACTTCTTACATACAAGCGAGGAAGACTAGTTCTTTTTTACTTGCTGTAGCATTCTTAAAATGAAAATACTGTTGATGTTCTAATGCTGCGGCATCGAAGTTCATTAAGCGTAAGATACTGAAGCACATTTAGGGGAAGTTTCAAAGCTCCTGCAGCTTTGAGGAGAGTTTTCTATTTTGTTTTGGTCAACATGCTTAAACTGCAAACTTAAACCTTTTGGGGGGCTTCATCCAGAATCCACGAAGGCTGTTTCTCCTGCGCCCCTGCCACCCCGCTCCTTGAGCCCCTAGTCTAATTGTGTCATTGAGAAAGTGCCATGGTCATCATTTTCCTCGGTACAATACTGACACCCATGGGTGCCATCCCTCTACCCTCATGCTCATTTCTAAACACACCTTAAACTTTTGCTACTGTGCCTCCAAAACCGTCCTCCAAGCTCGCCTCCCCTGCAGTCAGCCAGCTCCAGTCTGCGCTGCTCCCAGGTCCTCTCACAACGCACTGGGGCAGTAATGATTAGGATGCCCCCAGCTTTGGAGAGCAGGGCCCTGGGTTTGAGAACAGACACTGCCTCACATTCAGAGTTCCTTCAGTTCTCTTTCCTTGTCCATAAATCAGATCATTCCTTACAGGAAAGCTATGAGAAGAGACACAGGTAGCAAGTACGTAGCTCAGGACTGGCCCAGAGGAAGTGCCTGGCATGGATAGCTCCTCTTTTTTTTCTGCCTTAGACTCCCCTGTCCATTATATGTATTCAGATCCTGCCATTCTTTGAGTTAAGGTCCTGTCCAAATACTCCCTTGTGGTTGGCCTTCCCCGATCAGTGTCGCTGCAAAGCCTCGGCTTTAGCTACACCTTTGTAGCACCCACTTGGGAGGCTTTCCCTGGACCAGCTTGTGTTGTAGATGCTGGGATGCGGGTCTGCACACTGTCTTATTCACAGTCAGTGCTTAATAGCATTTGTTAGAGATGACGGAGCAGATGGTATTGATTTTGTCTATGTTAATGGGTGGGAAAGGGCATAAATAATCCCTAACAAGTGCAGTTTTAGAAATCATTTCTGTGTGACTGTGAAGTCACTTCCTACCATCCACCTCCCTGCCTGCTCGCCCCCCGCCCTCTGAGCTCTGGAGCTCAGCCCAAGCTTCTCGTCTCTCCACACTTGCTCCGTAGGTTGGTACTTCTCCAGGAGGGTGCAAGTTGGTATTTAAATGTAGTCGAATTGTGATATAATAATTGTTTTTTATGAACGACTGTCCTGTACACTGCAGGACATTTAGCATCTCTGGCTCAAGCCCATTTAATGTCAGTGATGTGCCCTCTGCCGAGCCTTTAGGCAGCCAGAATTTGCCACACATGGCCTGATGCCCCCATTGAAAATCACTGCTGGGTGATTTCATCTGTCCCAAGGCTTTAAATATCTGTATTCTGAAGACTCTAGAATGTGTCTTCCCAGCTCAGGTCTTTTCTGACTCTAACCAGCTGTTGACCTACCTCTCTGCTGAGTGGTCTCATAGGCACCTCAAACTTAACTTGTCCCAAACTGAACATTGGTGTTGCCCACCGGACCTCCTCTTCAAGTCTGCCTGGTCTCAGTAAATGACAGCTGCATCCTACAGTTGCTCTGGCTCGGCACCTCGGTGTCTTCCTTGATTCCTCTCCCTCTTAGCAAAACCTCTAGACTGCATCTTGAAAACATCCCTATCGCCCTGGCCAGTTTGGCTCAGTGGTTAGAGTGTCAGCCTGTGGACTGAAGGGTCCCAGGTTTGTTTCTGGCCAAGGGCATGTACCTCAGTTGCAATTCTCAGCCCTGGGTCGGGGTGCTTGTGGGCGGCATCCAGTTGATGTGTGTGTGTGTGTGTGTCTCTCTCTCCCCTCCCCCCCCTCCTTCTCTCTCTTCCACTTTCTATGAAAAGCAATGGAAAAACTATCCTCGGGTGAGGATTTTAAAAAACAAAAAATCCCTATCTGGCCTGGCCTCTTGCCCCCACCTCCACACCGCTACCATCTCTTGTCTGGATTATTGTAGTTGCCCATCTGGACTCTCAGCCTCCACCCTTGCCCATCTCCATACGTGCCAGGGAGGTGGTGTTAAAATCTTAGCCTGCTTATTATCACAACTCCACTCAGAACCCTGCCCGGTTTCCCTTCCCATCCGTCAAATCCGAGTTGGAGTGTAGCCATGAGGGCGTGGCGTGTACCAGGCCCCCACCTTCCCCTTCACTCGCCACCCAGCCACACTCCTTGCTGTTCTGCTGCCAAGCCAGGCCTTTGCATTTGCTGTTCCCTCCACTTGGCACCTCTTCCCCAGGTTTTTGCTGATGCTTCCTTGAGATATCCACTGAAACGTCACCTCCTCAGAGAGACCTTCCCTGACCACCCTTTCTGGAATAGCATTTCCTAACCCCAACACACTCCTTATCTGGTGGATTTTCATCACTATCAGACTCATGTATCCGTTTGTGTGTATGTTTGTTCATCGCTTGTCTCCCTAACTGGTGCCTAAGCTCCATGAGAGCAGGCAGCCTCATTGGTCACATCCTATGCTCTTCTTAGTGAGAGGAGGGGCTGGCCTGCAGATGGGGCCAGATAATGTGCATTGATGAATGAATGACCTACACACACCGAGGCAATTCTCACCTTGCTGTTCTTACGTCTCCTGTGGTTCAGCCTTTCATTCTGTGGGCTCATTCTTGACCAAGGGGCAGTGGACAGGTCACCCAGCATTGTTGCACGTCCTCAGAGGGCACCTACCTAGGGCACTCACTCAGACTTCGGCTATTCTAGCTACTCCACCTCCCCACATAAAGTTAGCCAGCCTCTGAGCCACATGTAAGACTTTGTTTACTGATGTTTCTGTGTTTTTTCCATCTCAGAGCCTTTAGTGCTCCCTCTATTTCACCCGTGAGTCAAATACACCTCAATTCCTTGTTTCCTGTCCCATGGCAGAACTGGAGGAGTGCGGTGCCAGAGGCCAGCTTGCTGACAGTTGAAGGGGCGATAGCCTGGCAGCGTGGAAAGATGAAATTGAAAAGCTTAGCAACTTTCAGGCACTTGGTGCAGGGGCAAAACCTACAGGCCTCCGTGTCATGTCACATGTTTTTAAAGTACTGATGACTAAGTAGAAGTCTTTACTAAGGGAAATGAAGTGTCCTTTGTGAGCACCAGTGTGTATCAAACACGACATAAGATTCACTTATTTCATCCTGTGTAGAAGTCGATGGTGACTCCTTTCATCATAGAGGAAACTGAGTCTCAAGTAAGTTAAATAATGTGCCAAGGGCACCTTACTCAACATCCTAAAGGGTTCTGATGCTGCCAGAAATAAGCTCAGTGATCTGGAGAATCCACCCAGGCAGGTTTTCCCACTCCCTAAGCACGCTGGCTTTGTGGTGCACTTTTCTACTTGCGAGCTGACTGTATTTTTCCGCCTCACTTGGCATGTTGGTGAGCTGATGACTAGCACTGAGATTTGTTTGGCCTCTGCTCAATTTTCCTAGGACCAGCAGCAGGCCCGTCAGTCTCAGCTTGCTCAGGATGAGCGTGTTTCCCGCTCCTATCTGGCCCTAGCGACAGAAACCGTGGACATGTTCCACATCCTCACGAAGCAGGTCCAGAAGCCGTTCCTCAGACCGGTGAGTAGGACTTCAGGGTGTTTGTTTTGTCTTTTGGATTCCACACTCAGATTCTATCACTTGTAACTAAACAAAGCTGCTGAAATCCTAGACGTGTCTGTGTCACGGTCACTGACCAGTGAAATTCTGTTACTGATGTTCCCCGTTAGGCCCATTGATACACACAGCACTGCTGATGGGCTGAAGTCCGCAAACCATCCCTTTCAAGTCAACTTAATTCACTTTCTGCTTAGACAGCACTGTGGATTATTAATGTGGAAGCTATGCCATGTTTTCATTGTTGATTCCTGTATTTTGTTTATAGGAAAAGTAAGGTAACATCCATTGGAAATTAGAGGATATTAAGTAGAAATAATTGATACTGTCTAAGATCTTTGGTTCTCTTAGGTATAGCTTTCTGACACTCAGGAAGGCAAGGGTTAATGAGAGCCACGGTTAGGGTTTATGGTAGATCAAAGGTTGTCAAAATGTTTGGCCTTGACATGATTCATAAGAACTCGTCCTGTTTCTGAAATTGAAACTGAGCGACATTACTGGAGATCCCTGCTTTGCTGCACCTGACCCCCACCCCTTCACACCCATGCACAGTTTAGAAGCTTTACTGTGTGGCCAGGGCAAGGGCAGTGAGAAAGGCAAGAAAGGGACTGAGCATCGGTAGTCACTGCTTGTATGGAGCCGAGTTTACAGTGGATATAATTGTACTCTTTCCTCCAGTCTGCATATTCACTCTCACCTCCGACATGTCACCACACCCTGGCCTGTGTGCAGCTCAGGAGATGGGTCTCCTCCTCCCCCCATTCCATCTCTCGTCTTCATTCATTTCAGTGCACACACAGCAGAACACGAAACCACACAGCCACTGCTGAAAGCATGAGAACACTGCAACTGCTTTGAACGTGGTAGTCCAGACACTTGTTTCCCTCATAGGGTCGCAAATGGAATTTCTTTAAGCTCTACCTATAAAAGCCAGTCAGAAAATAGTCTAGGTGTGTGGGTCACACGGTCTCTGCCGCAGCTACTCAACCTTGCCCTTGCAATGTGAAAGCAGTCACAGACCGTACACGCACCCGAGTGTGGCTGTGTTCCAGTAAGACTATAGAAACAGGCATCAGGCAGCTTTGGCCTCGGCTGGTAGTTTGCCAATCCCTGCTTAATCCCCGATTTTCTGTTCAGGATCCCAAGGGCTGTGCCATTTGCTTGTTAGAAGGTAGGAAACATAAAAACTAAGACTAAATTATTATGAAGCCCATATTTAGTTCTAAAGTCTTCATTTTTTTAAAGGAAATTATTGAAAGCTAAGTCTAATCTTTTCATGTCAATGGAAATGAATTTTTTCAAGGCCCGTGCATGGACCCAAGCTGTCTCTACACCTGGGCCGTGGTCTGCGCAGTCTTTGCCGGTGCCTGCTTTGCTGTGGTCTTTGCCTTCGCTACACAAGGCGCTCCCACTCCAGAAGGAAAACATATTACCACCTCTGTCCTATTCTTATCGCTCCTTTATCCCACACATTCTTAATTAAATACAGAAGTGCTTTACTTCGTGCAAAAGCAGGTTCCTGAAAAGCTGAGTTTAAGTTGAATTTGTATAAAACCAGTCATTAAATTTAATGAAAACCTTGTAACCGAAAGGGAAGCTTTCACAACTCCTTGTTCATGGCCAGCACCTACTCTAACTCTCCAAGCGAGGTTTTCCTATTTCAGGTTTGCTTCAAGCAGTGTATGCCCAACAGTAGTACATGCTGTGTCTTCTCGTGACGTTATTGCCTCATAGTTATTTTCTAGCTGTTCCGTTGAAGTTTGCTTTGTCTTATTGGCTAGGTTTAAAACTATTCAGACATAAATTTTATTTCCTACTTCTGTTAACATTTCTCTCCTCTTTGCATCTGATATATAAAGAAGAATGGTGCACTGTCTGAACTGTCGGGGACTTCTGAAATTTATACAAAAGTAATGCATAAAATGATGGCTGACAGAGCCAACTCAAAAACCTTCGTGACTTGTGTTTACTATCATGGAATTTTGAATAATTTTACCTCTTTTACCTGTTTCTTACAAATTTAGAGTGATCCTTGTTTTTATAATTAAAAGCATAACTTTATAGAAAAGGTTGCCTTTTGTTGGTGTTTATAAATATGCCATCAATCTGCAACGTTTTATTACATATTAGAATTATTGGACTAGAAATGGAGAGTAAAATTTGTTTGAATATAATGCTTTTCTTTAGCTGATGACACACAGCACTACAAGGGGTTCTTTGGAGATTAACCCAGCCAGTCCCTGTTCCTCCCCTGAAGTGGGAGTTTCTGATCCTTGTCACCGTCTCAATAGCATGAATTGTCCCATTATCCTGTGATTTCCTAGGAACTTGGACCCCGATTGGCTGCAATGCTGAATTTTAATCTCCAGCAACTCTGTGGTCCCAAGTGTCGTGACCTGAAAGTTGAAAACCCTGAGAAATACGGCTTTGAACCAAAGAAGCTGTTGGACCAGCTGACAGATATTTACTTGCAGCTGGATTGCGCGCGGTTCGCAAAAGCCATCGCCGACGACCAGGTCAGTGGGGGCGCCGCCGTTTCAGAGGGACGCGGGTTCAGGCTGCTGCCCAGGGCCGCTTGAGTGAGCTGCTCTGCAGATTTCCTGGCAGACCCATGCCAATTACAGAGCCATCTGTTCCTGAATTTTCCCCACTTGAAATCAAGGAAGGTGATACTTTTCAAAATATGGTTGGAGACATTTTTAGTACGTAAGTGGAAGTCATGAGCACGGCGGCTAGAGGAACTTTTCTGCTGTAAATGGAGATGAAATGGCTGTTTTCCTTTGGGCATAAAGAGCAGGATTTGGCTCCCAGATCCAACCCCAGTTGAGTTCTGATCTCAGAATCTTGCTAAGGGCCTTACTCGGCAAGCCCATGGCCTTCCCAGGAAGAGCCCGTTTTCTCAGGGAAGCGCGTCCTCTTCCCTAGGCCTCGGCCTTAGTGCTGCCGATGTTTTTGTGATATTCCCAGATCCAGACCCCGATGATTATCTTCACATTTCCCCCTCCTCCTCTTCCCCGAGTCCCGGTGGCCACACCCGCTTGTGATTTTCATTTCCACACTCCCAGTGTAGCCCAGGCCCCCACCCAGCTGCCGGACTTTCCTGTAACCTCCTAAAGGGCTTCCCCTTCCTCCGTGTCCTCTGTCCTGCCCATTAGAATATAAAATGGCTAATGTTTATTAACTGAAGGCCAAGTTTTAACCGCTTTCCATGCTTTCATTTAATCCTCACAAAATCCTATCGTATAGGTTCAGTGAGATTCCTCGTTTTAAAATGAGGCACAGAGAGATCAAGTAGCTAGTGTGAAGATAGTGTGGGTTCGGGCAGGACTCAGACCCCGTGTCTGGCCCTGAGCCCGACTTCTCAGCTCTCTGCCCTCCACTTAAAATGCCCAGAAGTCCCATGCTTGTTTCTGTCTCTCCATCTTTGTTCACACTGTCTATCCAAATATTCTCCCATCTCAGGTTAGCCATCAGTAGGCATTCTAGAAGGTCCTTCACTCATACCTCATCCAAAGGTTAAAATAGGGGAAATTTGGGTACTTTTAAAAAATAACAGCTTTGTTGAGATATAATTCAAGTGTGTACTTTGGGACGTAAACAGTAAATGTGGTCTTGACAAGTACCTGCGGTGGAAAAAACGACATGTGTCTAAAGCAGTGTTTCCATCAAAAGTAGTGGCAAAGCTCAGCCAGTGTGGCTTAGTGGTTGAGCTTCAACCTATGAACCAGGAGGTCAGGGTTCGATTCCCAGTCAGGGCACGTGCCCGGATTGTGGGCTCAATCCCCAGTTGGGGGTGTGCAGGGGACAGATGATCAACGACTCTCATCATTGATGTTTCTCTCTCTCTGAAATCCATATTAAAATAAATAAATAATTTTTTAAGAGTAGTGGCCAAGGACCGGCTAGGTGCTTGCAGTTATTTGGGGGCGATGCTAGAGTGTGTCTCCAGCCCACACTGTGATACGGCGCCTGTTCAGATGGAGAGAAGTGTAGTCTGCAGTGAGGGAAGCAAAGAGGGGTGCCCCCAGTCACAGTAGGGTCGCCTGCAGGGGCAGCAGGCAACTGAAAAGTGCCCAGGGACTCTTCCGTCCTTGCTGTGAGGGACTTGGAGGTCGTTGAGCAGGCTCCCACTTCTCCTGGTCGGTCTTCCTGTGGCGGCCACAGTGCAGGGCATTAACATAACACGGTTTGCAGTGTGAGTGAACACGGCCAAGTGAGACGGTGACAGCCAAGTGGGTGACAGAGTGCTGCCAGCTGCCTTTCTTCGGTGACCTGTGGTGGCACCTGGCTCGAGTCATAGCCATTTCTGCCATGACACACAGGTCTTCTCAAATGTCTGCACAGCCTGCTCTTCCGAACCCGTGAAGCAAACACACGCAGTGCCAGTGGCCCCGTGGAGAGGGAGGCAAACTCCCAGTGGCTTCGATCCTCTCACAGCATTGTCTTTCCTGCCGTGGGCCACTTCCCGTTGATGTTGGCTGGGAACTGGGTAGCACCCGGGGGACTAGGTTGTTTGGAAGAGGGTTCCAGGGCTGAGGGAGGAAGGGTGGACGGCTCGAAAGTTCTGGAAAACAGATAGTGGAAGTTCACTTCCTCCTTCGTGAGCACTGGTCCTGTTTGCTTTGGCTTGGTCTGGCCTCTTGTTTTCCTGGGAAAACAGAGGAGGAAGGAAATGGCAGCTGTTCAAGGAGAGACGCTGAGAGGCATCTCTCCCTGTGTACCAGGAGGGGCCGAAAACAAGTGCCCGGAAGAGGTGCCCGCAGGTGCCAGCACAGTGAGCCCCTGAGCTTTACACTCACGGGCCTGAGGAGGGAGCGCAGGGTAGGGAGACTCAGGGTGACTCGGCGGCCGCGTCACGGCACGTGTGACTGTTTTCACCGGCAGGCTCCGTTCTGCGGACAGACTGCAGCTCTGACGTTCAGGGAGTGCTGCCTGCTAACAACACGCACTGTTTAAAATTAAACCAGCCCTGGCCGGGTGGCTCAGCCGGCTGGAGCGTCGTCCGTGCACCGGAAGATTGTCCACTCAGCTCCCGGTCAGGCCCTCGGCTGGGCTGCTGGTTCAGCCAGGCCGTCGGGGCAGAGGCCACTGACTGGTGCTCCTCCCTCCCTCCCTCCCTCCCCCCCCCTTTCCCTCTCTCTAAAATCAGTGAGCACGTCTTAGGGTCAGGATTAAAAAATAATAAAAATAAACAATGAAAAGCCCATCTGAGTCTACATTTCTCCCACGCGGTCTTTCCCTTTTTAAAATGTAAGATGTAATTCACATAACATGAAATTAGCCATTTTAAAGTGTACAGTTTGGTGGCAGTTAGAACGTCCACGGTGTTGGGCAGCCACCACCTTTGTCCAGTTCCGAAACCTGTCACCTCCAAAAGGAAATCCCGTCCCCACGGGGCGGTCGGTGTCCGTGCCCTGTGCCCACCCCGGCCACCGCCTCACGCTGCTGGAGCACAGGGCTGAAGTAGACCAGATGTTCCTGTCTTCAGTATTTCAGTTTTAAATTCTCCTTGTTAGCCTCAACCCTGAAGCCATCCCCCGAGGTAATGACCTTGTACAGTTTGGTGCGTCTTTACGTATTTATGGCCACGTAAAAGCACTGGTATATACACATTACAGTTGTAGGGCTTTTCCAGAAAACACCGCCGCCCAGAGAGGCTGTGCTCTGGCTATCTTCCGCAGCCTGCTGTTTCCCACGTAAACTCTGCCTCTCACACTGTTCTCCCTCCTCCACAGAGGTCCTACAGCAAAGAGTTGTTCGAGGAGGTTATTTCGAAGATGCGGAAGGCAGGGATCAAGTCCACGATAGCCATAGAGAAGTTTAAACTCCTCGCCGAGAAGGTGGAGGAGATCGTGGCCAGGAACGCGCGCGCCGAGATCGACTACAGCGACGCTCCCGACGAGTTCCGAGGCAAGTGGCCGCTTCTCTCAGCGGGCCTTTGATTTGAGGTCACTGGAAACGGGTAACGTTAGAAGAGGACGGCCGTGCTGTGCTTTCTGCTTTTTAGACGTGCTGTGGTTGCTTGTTGAGACGCTCTCTGAAGTTACATTTGCCTACTTTTAGTTGGTATTGTAAATTAAAAGGGAAAAAAAGTCCTTGGCCTGATTTCAGACCAGGTGGCAACGCTGGAGACCCTGAGGTGCACCTGGCCTTGGCGGGCGGGACTGGCGCTGCGGAGAGGCTCAGAGACCTGCAGCCGCCGCCTCCCCGCACGTCGCCTGCAGGCTGCTTCCCCGCAGAGCGGGGCGGGCGCTGGCTGCCGTCCCTGGGGTGCGCGCTTTATTTTTCGCCGGCAGCAGGGGCTGTTTGGGTCTGCCCTCGGTTGTAGGCCCCGTTACTAGGTCGGCGTTCGCTCTGTCTCTGTAGACCCGCTGATGGACACGCTGATGACCGACCCGGTGCGCCTGCCGTCCGGCACCATCATGGACCGCTCCATCATCCTGCGGCACCTGCTCAACTCCCCCACGGACCCCTTCAACCGGCAGACGCTGACCGAGAGCATGCTGGAGCCAGGTAGGGGCGCGCTGGGGCGCAGGGCGCGCAGTGTCGGAGGTTCACCAAAGGGGAACTTGTCCAGTCCAGACACTCCGTAGTTTATGACGCTTAATGGAAAAGACACGAAGCGTCCTTTGCTCTTTTTCATGTCCTGCTTCTTTCTTCCATCTTCATGTCGCTGAGCGAATGAAAGGCCTTTCTTCCCGTTTGTGCGGATGCGAGCACCCTCTCTCAGGAGGAGCCCCCCCCCCAGCGCATCAACCCTTCCCTCTCTTTCCTCAGTGCCAGAGCTGAAAGAGCAGATTCACGCCTGGATGAGAGAGAAACAGAACAGTGATCATTAAACCGCCCCCTGCCCACCCTCTGCGAGACACGGCCAAGGCCAGCGAGGAGCAGGAGCGGCATCGGCGGTGACATGCTCTTCCAGCGCGGAGGCCAGCCGTGGCGGAGACACCGAGCGCCCACCCAGAGCGACCAAACACTGGCCGCCCGAAAGGACATGAGTGAGAAGAGGAGCCCAATCCATGTACATATATTTAAGTGACAAACGTGGTCAAAAGCTTGAGGGACACATTTTATGATTGGTTGCTTGTATAATGAAGCACGTCCTTCATATGTCACAGTTTGGGGCTTTTGCAGCGGAAGTTTCGTAGTGATTGATAATGAATGGGTCTGGGCAGCACCCCTTCCATCTTTTTCCCCCCTAAATCCAATATCCATTGATTTGATTGTGATTAGAGAACCTTGGACATTTTGCTGCTAAAGGATCTCCCCTCCCCCTCCCCTCCCCTTCCCGACCCTACTTGCACTGCTGTGGATTTTTTTAAGAGAAGCAAAAACAAAAATAAATTCCTTTCCCTGGCCCTCCAAACGTATATTCTGTGAGATAACTGTGCCTGCAACAAAGTGTTAATCCTGGGGTCGTATTTTTATATCATTCACATATTTGTTTTTTTAATTGGTGTTAGATGACATGATTAATAAAAAAGGCAAGATATTTTCAGAATTTGAATTTCAGTTTTTATTTTTTATTTTTTTCTTTTGAAATGTCCCTTTAAAATTTTTTTATTCTGAGCAAAATGAAGAGAATCCTGTTGCTCGGTCCTTGTCATAAGCCCTCTCTTAGGAACCTAAGGAGCAGCTGCAGCAAAGGGAATGTTTAAGTCTATCAGGAGTAAATGGCTTAGGGCTGGGGAGGGAAGGGAGGTTGGTGCTTCTAATGCTACGTGACAGTTCGAAACCTTTACAGTTTCCTACGAGGGTACACGATGCCTCAACCCTGCGTCTGTGGGTTCAAGGCAGGGGTCATGTCTGTGACGTGTCCTTTGGGGCTGGGCCTTACCAAAGCGAACAGGGGTGCGAGAAATGTGAGGGTGTGTCTGCTTGTAAACACACGAGCAGGCGGCCCCACGCGCGCAGAAGCAGAAGACTTTGTATGCCTGCTCCCTACTCAACATACTTGAATTCTCGAATCTCCTTTGGGGTAAAAAAGGATTTGAAACTCACCATAAAGTGTTTTGAAGAAATTAAATCTACAAAAACATACTTTTTCCTTTCCTTTTTTCCCCTCCACAGGCAGTGTCCTCTGTTCAATCCCTAACGCAAACTACAATAAACGGTGATACACATTGAGAAGGCATCGTCGAGTCTCTTCTTTTTGTGGAAAGCACAGGGGTGGGTGAGCCACGAGCCAGATGAGCTTGCCCTTAGGAGTGGCTGTTTTTAAAGGAAAACTTGTGCATTTGTGTGAGTCTCGATGCCCCGTTTGGTTCTCATTGGCTGTCTGCTTGTCTGAGGGGGTTGAGCGTTGTCGCCTTCAGTCTCCGCCGTCCTCAAGTTGCTCCTGACTAAAATATCTTCCCCTGACCTTTAAAATTCTTACTCAAGTTCAACCCATTTCATAAGCATTTTCTCAGGCGCCGCAGTTCATGAAACCGAACCTTCCAGCTCATGTGATAACAGTGAGCACTTCCATAGCATCGGCTGGGCCACGCTCTGTGCGGAGGCTTTACAATGGTTTCATCCTCAACAGGACGGTACTTTTATCTCTGGTTTTTTTAAACAGGTTGGGGTGTGGGGCGTGGAGAGGTCACCTGGCAAGGTCACCTGGCCGGTTAGTGGGAGAGCAGGTGTCCAGCCTCAGAGCCCATGCCCTTAGCCACCATGTCCACTTCTCTTTAGCATGTTTGGACCAGATCACTTTTTTTCCCCCTCAAAAATAAAATATTTCTTGTAGCAAAAATTTTAGAGACTATAAACAAAAAGACACCCATAATCACCCATGCAGATAATTCTGTTAGTTAAACAATATTAATGCCTGTAAGAAAACTGTGATGTTTGCTGGCTTCTGTGCCTGATTTTGTTTCTTTACCCATCTCATGAATGTGTATTGTCTGTCTCCTCTCCATCCAGATTATAAATCTTCAGAGGCACAGGTTCTGCCATATTATTTGCACTCCCCACTAGTCGCCCTGAGTTAACAGGACGCTGCTCTGTTGTCCATGTGCAGCATCGTTCTGAATATTCAGAATCCAGAGGCTTCAGGGACCTTCTGCGGGCTACTCTCTGGGGGAAGATGTTTGGGATTTTTAATTTTTGTAGTCTCAGGGTTGCTGTTTTATAGCAGCTTGTGATTGCCGTCAATCTCTTCATTATGGATATTAAAATAAATTGCAGATGATTTTAAAGTAGATCTTGGCTACAAGGAGGGAGAATCAGGAGCAGAAGGAAAACGGTCCTTGAGAGAGAGATGGTCAAACTAACGTCTCCCTCGTTTTATGACTCGCTATCGTATGGGTTTGAAAGGAGCTGATGAAATGTCTTTTGAAAAGCTAGCTGAGCACGTTGTTCACGTTTTGTAACTGCTGGGTTTGGTTCATAGAATAGTGCGTTTCATAGGGTCGCCGTTGGGATGCTAAGGCGAGATGAGTGAGCCCCGCTGACTAGGTAAGTGTGGGACTGAGGGAGACATCCAGTGGCTTCTGAGCTTGGCGTTGGTATCACCTACTCTTGGGCTAAAGGATGCCACCTTTTGCTGATAATGTGCCTTTTTTTTAGCATATTCTGTACATGAACCACTCTTTTGTGTATTAATTTGTTTATTCCTCAACAGCAGTTGGAAGGAGGTAGTGGAACTGGCCTGTGAGTCAGGCCGTGTGGGCTTCAGAGGCTGATCCCTCCGCCACTCCCGCCGTGTGGCAGTGTTCCAGAATGATCCACGTTCCGAATGCCCAGGGAGATGTGGAGAAGCAGCGTAGCATTCTGGAAGGAGCTTTGACCTAGGGGTCAAGCTCCAGATCCAACCCTCATATTAAATGGTTAGAAAGCTTAATCTCACAGCTTCATTACCAGCCTCTCATTGGTGACCCCTAAATTTATCTCTCTAGCCCAGGCCTCTCTCCTGCACTGCAGACCCTGGACATCGCAGGTGTCTAAAAGGCCCTCAGAATGATCATATCCGCGCCAGTCCCGTGTCCTTTCCCCCAAGCCTGCTCCTCTTAGACTCTCCATCACAAGGAATGGCAGCTCCACCTTCCTTCTGCTCTTCCTGTCCAATCTGTCCACGACTTTATCAGCTCTACCTACAAAACACCCCCCCCGTCCCCCAAATTCAACCACTTCTCACCAGGCCCACTGCTGCTACTGATCTGAGTCGGTGCAAGCAGTTGCCTGGATTATCGCATGAGCATCATAGCTGATCCTGTTTCTCCCCGGTCCTTTCTCAAAACACCAGCTGGAATGGTCTTGTTAAAACTTAATGAAGACCTGGTCACTTCTGTACCCAGAACCTGCCAATGGTTTCCTAATCCTCTCAGAATAAAAGAAGCCCTTACAATCGCCGGGAAGGCAATGTGCTCCCACCTCATGATCTCTCTGGGCTCAAATCCTCCAGCTTCCCGGCACTCCAACCCCTACGCATCCTGGCCTCTCCCCTCCTCCTGCGGGCTTGCCCTCCACCCCTGCTAGGGCCCTTCTACTTGTTACTCCCTCCACAAGGAATTCTCTTCCCGCAGACATCCACGTGGGTTGCTCACTGCCTTACTTGCTTTAGGTCTTTACTCAAATATCACCTCTGTGAGCCCTTTCTTGTCCACACTATTTAAAATTGCAACTCATTCACCACCTTTGTTGTCCGTTACTCTTCCTTTTCTCTGTAGCATTTATCGTTACCTAACATGCTCTGTTAACAGTCTATTTCTCCCGCTAGAATGTATGTCCCACGAGAGCGAAGGTTTGAGTCTGTTCTGTAGCCACAACACCTGGAAGAGTGCCTGGCACAGAGTAAGTGCTCCGTGCATTGAATGAACTATCTCCATGAATTTGTCATTTCAGCTGTATCAGTTATCTATTGCTATGTAACCAAGTCACCCCAAAATTCAGTGGCTTGATACAATAACAGTGATTTTATCTCCCACGATTCTAGAGGTTCCAAGAGCAAGCATCCAAGAGGGCCAGATGGCAGCTCTACCACCTTTTACAACCTAGGCTTGGAAGTCACATAGTGTCACTTGTGCCTTAGTCACGAACCCACCAAAGAAGAAGGAATGTAGAACCCACTTCACGGTGGGAAGGATGTTAGGATCAGGCTGTAAGAAGAACATTTGAGATGAGAGATCATTGTTCTGACCATCTTGCAAACTAAGGTCTGCCACGTTTCTCTTCTGGCAACAATACACAACCTTCCTATATGCAAAGTACATTCATCCCTTCCTCCAAAGACTCCCGAATTTATGACAGCAGCTTGTAGCCCAGTGTCCCATCGTCCAAATCAAGTTTAGGTGCAGATGAGGTGCCTCAGATGTGATTCTTTGGGTACAGTCCCTTGAGTGCCATTCCTCTGGATCTAAAGATCTGTGAACTAAAGATACATGTTGTCTACATACACACTATACGATCACCATACAATGATGGGACAGGCATAGAAAAACCACCATAGATGCTCCTGTTCAAAAAGTTAGAAAAGGGAACACAGGAGTCACTGGTCCATAGTCATTCTGAAATCTAGCCAGGCATGTGTTGCCAGTTCCTTGTTCAGGGATCGATCCTACAGCCTGTGACTTGTTCACCAAGGCTCTCAGCCCTATCCTCTGGGCTCTGAATCTTTCCTTTTCCATAAGAAAATTGAATTGCAACTAAATAGTCTCTCCAGCTTGTTTCCTGCGCATAAAAAGAGGTTGAGTTCAAAAGTCTCTTTTCATGTCATACTTTCTCTGTCCCTTTTCATTTAAACTGGAAGTACTTTCCTCAGAACAAGTCTCTTAAAATTTTGTGGGTTTTCTATGAATCTCTTGGGGTTTACTCTGTTAGACAAAACCCACAACCATAAATCTCCTCAAGATTCTTTTCTATTTTGGGTTTCTCTGAAACCCTTAAATCTTTCTGAGATCTTAACAAAGGGTTTTTTAAATCATGTTCTTGGTCCAGAAGCTCTTCTGCTATAGGCAAAGAGAAGAAGCTAAGTGGCATGTTCATTAATCTGCCTTGAAATCTCCTGACCTGCATCGAGTTCACTCAATACATTTCCTCCTTTCCACATTCCCACAGACAACAGTCTTGCCAAAGTTTCCACCGCTACATAACAAGGGTCCCCTTTCCTCCAGTTTCCAATAACATTGTCCTTTAAAGCCCCTTTGATGCCCTTTTAGGCCTCACTAACAGTCTCCTCAATGCACTTCTGCCCGCCATTCAGTCCCAGAGCCATGCCACATGCTTTAGGCTTTGTTACAACCACACCCACTTCCAGGAATTAAATCTTGCTGCTAAAGGGGTCACCCAAATTTAATGGCTTAAAACAGCAGCTATTATTTTATTATCATCTGTCATGCTCCTGGGGGGTGAACTGAGCTCAACCAGAAAGCCTATTGCAGCACTTCAGAAAAGAGTGATGGAGCTTGGACAAGGGCAGTCAGTGGGAGCAGAGCTGGTTAAGTGTGGAAATTCTGGAAATATTTTGAAGGTAGGGTCAAAAGGATTTGCTGATTGACTAGATGTGGAGAGTATTCAAGAAAGGGGTTAAGTTTGGCTCTAAAATTTGGGGCTTGAACAATTTGAAAGGTGGACTTGACATTGACCGACTTGATAATTTGGGGTTAGAGGAATTCAATTGCTTCCTTTTGTTCATTTTAAATTGAAGATGGCTTTAGTCACTCAACTGGCCTTGTCGAATAGGTAATTGCATATTTGAGCCTGGAGTTAATGGCAGAGGTCCAGATTAGAGAGGTTAATTTGGGAATCATCCCTATACTTCACAATGCTAAATTGTCTTATCTAGAAACATACTAACTTTTTAAAATGGTTTTGTGCATTTGTTAGCTTATTTCCTGATCACTTTACAGTGTCTATTGCTATTATACAGATACCTTTTCTATTATATGTTCTAGTTAGATATTATTTCTGTAGAGATGATTTTTTGAAGTTTATGTTGTATCCAGCATTCTTTCAGAAATATTATTTCTATTAATTTGGGGGTTCTGGTAGATTTTCTATGTAGATAAGTATTATCTGTGAATAAAGACAGTTTGCCTCTTGCTTTTCAATTTTTATACCATTTATTTTTCTTCTTTTATTACATAGGCAATTACTTATTACATTTTTCAGTATTCTGTTAAACAGAAAAAAAGTCATACTAGGCATCTTTACCTTGTTCCAGAACTAAATGGGAAAGCACATAAAGATTTTCTAAGGCATGTGACAGTTGTTGGTTTTTGGGAGATAGTCTTTATCAAGTTATGCAGTTTCCTTCTATTTTGTATTTTAAAGAAAATTTTTATGTTAAATTACAAAGGGTTTTTTCTTCAACTCATGTTATTTTCACCTTTAGACTATTCTTGCTGAAAATTACACTCTTAACCTTTTAAACCTTAAATTATTCTTGCATTCCTGCATTATTAGTTTCAGCTAGTTAATATTTTATTTAGAATTTTGGCTCTCATGAGCCAAGGTAAAACGAGCCAATGCTTTCCTTCTCTACATTTCATCCTCATTCAGTTTTAGAATTTAAGATTTATTAGTTTTGTAAAATCAGTTGAAGATATTGAATTCATTGAATAAATATTCCAAAGATACTAACTGAGAACTACTATGTGCCAAACACTGTTCCAGGTGCTGGAATCAAAAATCCTGTCATCATGGAATTTATATTCTAGTGAAAGGAGACAGATAATAAGTAAAATAACAGTATGATGGACGGTGGTAAATGCTAAAGAGAAAAATAAAAAAGGAAGAGGGAGGTGAGTGGGATTCAGTCTTATTTAGGGTAGACAGGCAAGACCCCTGGAGAAGATGGCATTTGACCTTTCCCCCTTTTCTGGAACCACTTATAGATGATGGGGGGGATCATGGACACTTTGAAAGGTTGATGGATCTCATAAAACAATCTAAACCTTGCGTTTTTTGTTGTGGGATACAGTTAGGGGCAATAGGGAGATCTAAGGAACATGTCTTTTTCTTTAATGGTTATTGTAGACAAAGAACTTAAACATATTCCTTTACGTTACATTTATGTCTGTAGTTTTCTCTTTTTCATTATAAATTGTATTTACTTACATCTTTTCTCTTTTTTTATCATTCTTATCAGATGTTTCTCTAGCTTATTCATTTTTTTCCCTAGGAACCAGCTATTGTATTTCTTACTGGAGCATAATCTACATTCAGAAAAGTGCACATATCCTGTGTGTAGCTCGACCTCTCATGGGCCTCTCGTGTAATTAGCATCTGATCAAGAAACAACATCACCGGCACCCAGAGTCCTTTCCATTCCTTCTCCAGTTACCACTTTCCCCCAAGACCCCAAGAGTTACCACTGTCCTGACAAAAACTAACTTTTGAATTGTTCATTTTATTTATCGTATTCTTTGTTCTTAAGCTTTTTGTGCCCTCTCCTTTTGTTCTTCGGGTTTACTTTCTTTTTCTAGCCTCTTAAGTTGAACAGTATCTTATATATTTTCTGTTTTATTTGCTGATAACTGTATTTAAAGTTATACATTCTCCTACAGTAATGTTTTAACTATATTCCACCAATGTTGACACACGGTCTTTATATTGTTATTAATTTCTAGGTCTTTCATGATCCCCTTTATGATTTTATTTTCAAGTGTTAGGAGTATTTTTTTAAAATTTCTGTACACACATCTAGGGTTATGTTTAAATCAATTTAAAATTTATTTCTCATTTTATTGCACTGTCAGAACAATTGTCAAAATGATGCTAATTCTTGGGAACCTATCAAGGCTTCCCGGTGGCCTTGAACATGATTAAGTTTTATAACTGTGCCGTGCGTCTCATTACACAGTCTTGGTTTATTAGGTGTAAAATTCTACGGGCATTTATTAACTCCAGCTTATTGATTGTGTCATTGAAATCAAGTTGTACAAAACATACATGTACAACTTAATTACTATAACGCTTCACTTGTGTAACTACCACTCAGGCAAAGAAACAGAGCATTTCTAGTGCCCAGAAGCCCACTCGGTGCCGGTTCCCAGTCCTAACCCTCCCAACCCTACCCACAGGTAGGCGTCCTCCTGATTTCTATGGCAATCCCTTCTCTGTTTTTTTTCTATTTTTGCTTACTTTATTGTCTGGTTTCCAGTTGATCTATTTCTTTCCAAGACTGTATAATAAAATCTCTATTCCAGTTGCCGACTTCATCTATTTCTCACCATGGCTTTATTAGTAATTGTTTCATATCTTTTGAGGCTATGTTGTAAGGAAGATATACTTGCAATTACAGTTTTTCGATTCTCTTTCCTCGTTCTGTCTTTTTGTCTCTTCTGAAGTTTGTTGTATTGATTTCTATCTTCTTTAATACTAAATTGCTATTCCAGTGTTGCTTTGATTGATATTTGGCTAGTGTATCTTTTCCCTTGTTTTCCTCCTACCATTTTATTATGAAATATCACACTTATTCACAAAATGCACAAAACATAGATGCACAACTTAATTACTATAATACTTCACTTGTGTAACTGCCACTTGGGCAAAGAAACAGAACATTTCTAGTGCCCAGAAGCCCACTCAGTGCCTATTCCCAGTCCTAACCCTCCCAACCCTACCCACAGGTAAGCATCCTCCTGATTTCTATGGTAATCCCTTCCTTACTTTGTTTTATGGCTGTGTCACTTAGCTGTATGTCCCTAAACACTGTAGTATAATATTGCCTGTTTTGAAATGTTATATTAATATATTTAAATATAGTATGTTTAAATCTGGCTTTTCTTGTTATTACTTCATAAGAATGAATATAGTCCATATTGCTGCATTACTTATGATTCGTTCATTTTCATTGCTATATATATTTCATTGTATAAATATACCAAAATATTTTATGTGCATTTTACTGTTGATGGATGCTTACTTGGGTTGTTATGAGTTTAGAACTATTATAGATATTGCGGCCATGAACATTCTTAAATATGTTTCAGGGTTCATTTCATGTTGAATTTTGGATTTTTGTCAAATGCACTTTTTGCATCTATTGAGATCTTTTAAATTCTTATTGATTGATTGATTGATTGATTGGAGAGAGAGAGAAACATTGATTTGTTATTTCACTTATTTATGCATTCATTGGTTAATTCTTGTGTGTGCCCTTACTGGGGATGGAACCCACAACCTTGGCCTATCAGGATGACACTCTAACCAACTGAGCTACCCAGCCAAGGCATCTATTGAGATCTTAACATAGGTTTGTTGTTGTTTTTAAATATACCTTTATTGATTTCAGAGAGAGGAAGGAAGAGGGAGAGAGAGAAACATCAATGATGAGAGTCATTGATTGGCTGCCTCCTGCACGCCCCCACCTGGGGATCGAGCCCACAACCTGGGCATGTGCCCTGACTGGGAATCAAACCGTGATCTCCTGGATCCTAGGTCGATGCTCAACCACTGAGCCACACCAGCCAGGCTTAACATAGTTTTTTATTTTAGGCTGTAAATATGGTGAATTATACTGGTTAAATTCTGAATGTTAAACAACCCTTATAATTCTGGGAGAAATCCCACTGGGACATCACATATTATTCTTTTTGTATATTGTTTGAGTCAATTTGCTAAAATTTTAAGAATATTTCCCTCTATATCTAATATTTGCATTATAAGGAATATTGGCTTCTGGATTTCATATCTTACAATATCTTTTTCTGGTTTTAGTAACTTCCCCTTTTTCTCTACATTTGAGATGCCAATTTTCAAAGTCACCGCATTGCATAATTCAGTGATTCAGCGTTATAACCTATGATGCTGTTTCTACATATACATATATTTCTTTTTAAAATTTCTACTTTGTGTGCATTTTCCTATTCAACCCTGTATCTCCAAGTAGTTTTTCTAAATAACTGCTTCTTCTATACTTGTTCCCAGTGGTCTCTCTTTGAAGATTTTTATTATGCTTATTTTGAAATTTTTGTTGCGTCTAGTCCATCATTTCTGCTTCCTCCGGTGTTCACTTGATTGTCTCTGATTTATAGCTGTTTTTGCTCCTTAGACGTGTAGTTCTTTTCTCAGGAGCTCATGCTCCCCGGGGCGTTATAAACTACCTGGATGGTAATGGTAATGTGTAGGGAGCGCTGAAGCTCCGGCCCTAGTTTGTGCCCTCCTGGTGAGTGTGTGTGTGTGTCAGAGAGCAGAGTTGCTGCCATTAAATTACAGGTTTCCTGAGTCCCCATTTCCCATCTCACAGGTCACCCTGCCCTTCAAGAAACCTGTTATCTTCCCCAGCACTGCTCTTTTCCAAGAGCCCTCTCCCTCGGCGGTAATCACCTGGCCCTTAGGGAACGGGGGAAGGGAAGGGAACCCTTGGGGTCAGGCTGTCTGCTCCTCCCCGCAGCCAGGCCTCTGTGCCTCCCTAAAACTGCTCCTGCGCCCCGTGTCGCAGGGCCAGGTAGTGATCGCGGTGGGAAGGGGAGGAATACAACTAACCCAAGAGCTCCCGCCCAGCCTCCCTTCCACCTGCAGCACACCCGCCTGCTCCAAGTTGCCCTACCTCCTCCCCAGAGACCAAGCACCTTCCGTCCCCTCGTGGATTCCTTGGCCTTTAGAGCTTCTGTGTCTCATCCGCCCTCTCTGTTCCCGGCCTCTCCGAGGCTGGGCTCAGTGGTGTAGACTCCTGCCTCGTCTCATTCTCCCAAGAACTCGGGTGGAGGTACAATCATGCATCTCATCCTGCAGACGAGGAAACTGAAACTCAGAGGGGTGCCTGCAGCTACACAGCTGCTATTTTTATTGATTGATTTGAGAGAGAGAAACATGGATTTGTTGGTCCACTTATTTATGCATCATTGGTTGATTCTTGTATGTGCCCTGACCGGGGATGGAACCCGAAACCGTGGTGTATGGGGACCAGCTGAGCTTTCCGGCCAGGGCCTTCGCAGCTGCTAATTAAAGACGCCGTGGCCCATCCATTGCTCCCTGCCCCAGAGTCTGCAAGGTCCTCTTTGGAGAATGCTGGCTCCGGGAATAAAGAGCTCCGAGTCGGTCATTTCCAAATCCCTTGGTGGTAGCGGTGATTTCCAGAAAACCAGGCTCTGTCCGTTTGTATTGCGTGCCGCTTTTTATGGTGGTTTAAATTATTTATGCTGTTTTGTTGAAAGCTAAGCATGTTGGCTAAACTGCCACCGATCGAAAGGTAGAAGTGAGCGGGCAGACTGGATTGTGCTAAAAAAAAATGCTATCTCCAAAATTTCCACCCTGTGATACCTTGAAACTCTTTTCATGGGGGTGGGGGGGGAGAGGGGAGAGGGAGGTGGGTCTGGTCACCAGGTCTGCTCACTTCACTGGGGATTATTTCTGTATCTTTCAGTCATTTGTAAAAGGAACATATTACCTGCCAACATTACCTGGGTGGAAGGAAATTGCTGATGTATTGGCTTTTTAAAAAAAAAAATCTTTGAGCTCTTATATAGAAACACATTATAAATAAACAGTGTTAATTTTTAGCTGCAAACACAGTGGGCTATTTATGTGGATATTACAGATCGAAGGCGGAGCTTCCTCGGAGGGCCCCCTGAGAAGGCCTCGGGATTGTCCTGTCGGGCCACAGCCTCCTGAAGCCGCAGACGCCAGCTGGGGTCTCTTCTGCAGTTGACTTCTCGAGGGTGACTGGGGGGCGCCCCCAGTTCTCTCCTTGCTGATGGCTTTGTGCCCATCAGCCGGTAAAAATCAAGTGCTTGGCCCTCCCTCACTTTCCATTTGAGAAAACTGAAGACAGAGTCTCATTTGAAAGGGGGGGCAGGGAACAAACCTTTTAAAAAGATAAGCGGCTTCTGTTTCTCTGCTCGCCAGGCCTGGACTAAGAGCCAGGAATGGCTGCCAAGGAGCCTCTTCAGCTGTAAAGTAAATAGATCGCCTTTTGTTTTTCCCCCACAAATTGCATCGCCTCGTGGACGTGCACGCGTTCTTGGCCGTGGTGCAGGGAGGACCTGATTTCGATGTAAAGTGCCCGGGAGAACGAACTTTTAAAGACGTTTGCAGCGGGGAGAAGGAATTCGGTTGAGCCAACCACTCAGCATGCTGCCTTGCCACTGATGAGACTGCAAAGGCTCTTGTCCCTCCTGCTTTCTTTTCTGCTGGCTAATACCTAATCCGATTCTGTCTGATTTATGCATTATCAGGGGCATACGGTGCTGGGCTGGGAGCAGGGGGCTTGGCGTTGGTGGTTCATGGGTCCGAATCCCGGCCCCACGGCCGCTTATTGCCTGTGGCCACCGATAAGTTACTAGATCTCTGTATGAGCTTCCTGTGGCCGCTGTAACAAATTTCCACAAACGGGGTGACTTAGAACGGAATTTTATTATCTCACAATTTATGGAGACCAGAATTCCAAAATCAGTATCGTTGGGCTAAAAAAAAAAAAACCAAAGGGTCGACCAGGCTGTGCTCCTTCCAGAGGCTCCAGGGGAGAAGTCGTTCCTGGCCTCTCCCAGCTTCGGGAGGCTGCCTGCGCTCCTTGGCTTGTGGCTACATCACTCCAGTCTCTGCCTCCCTGGTCACACTGCCTTCTCTGCATCTGCCTGCCTCCCTCTTGGGGATACGCGGGATTGCATTCAGGGCCCATCTTGATAATCCAAGATAAACTCCCCATCTCAAAATCCTTAATTTACATCTACAACGACTCTGTTCCCACATAAGGCAATATTTACAGGTTCCAGGGATTAGGACCCATATTGTTGAGGGCCATTGCTTTCAGTCTCCGCAGCCTCTCTGTGTTTCCTTATGTGTGAATTTGCAATAACAAGAGTGCCTATTTTACAGACTATTGTGAGGCTCCAGTGAGATCATTAATGTGGAGCGCTCGGTAGAGTTCTCTGCGTGCGGTAGATAAGTGCTCAGTGAATACCAGCTGCTATCAACACCATCATCTACTGAAATTCTTTTCTCTGGAGAGGTGGAGGTAGAATTCATCTACTCTAATGACCTTATTTTCTAGATCGAAACTGAAGTCTAGAGACACAGACTTACCCAGGATCCCATGGCCAGGAAGAAGTGGGTTTATTTCATCATAAGGTTTTAGACACTGTGACTCTGTAATCTGCAGATTGGGGGAAACCAAAGGAAAGGAGCAGAAAGGGGTCACTTAGAGAGAGGGGGAGAGGCTACAAAGATTCGATGAGCTTGTTTTTTGACTTGAACGAGACCATGGCTTTACTATTACTCCTGTGATCGTGCACCGGACATCGAACTTTACACCCACTTCCTCCTTTGATTCTCGCAGCGGGAAGAATAAATCAGATATTATCTCCATTTTAGAGATGAGGAAACCGAGGGTCATGTGCTCAAGGGCACAGAGCAAGTGACAGAGTTAGAATCCAACGGTCCGACTGTAAAAGCCAAGTGCTCTCAGCCCCTCCCCTGTCCCTCTTCCCTGTAAACGCTGGAAGGGATGGGGTCACCTGAGATATCCTGACTCCACCGGGCACCCATCAGCTGTGGCGTTGTGCTCCCAGGTCTCCGGTTTGCCTAGAATGGCCCCATTCTTGTGTCCCCGGGACCCCTCCTGGCCGCTGTAAGAAGCCCTTTTTGGGCAGCATCTTCGGCCCGTGTGTTCCGGAGCCATCTGTCACTGGCACAGCAGTTCCCAGAAACAACAATTTGGTTTCTTTAATCATGGCTTTAAGACCAAAGTTAATTGATACGCGGGTGTTCCTAATTAGCAAAAATGCCTGTTACAGGAAAATGCTGCAGAAGCTGCAGTTCGGGAGAGGGGAACCGAAGAAGAGTGTCCGCGTCTGGCGGGGACGCGGGGGCCCGGCAGGGCGGGAGCGGCCGCGTTTGCGGAGAGCCAGCAGCTGATTGAAACAAAATCTCGCACTAATCACGGGGGCCAAGGGAACACGCCCGGTTAAATCTCCCATTGCTCCAGTCTCGCCAGAAACACCAGCGTTTGGTTCCTGGGTCGGTACTTCTGCGTGGATCGTGTGGTTTACTATGTGGCCCCCAGACCTCAGGCGACCCCAGCAACTGTGCTAACTGGCAGAGCGATATCCGTATTACTTTTTAAACTGCTATTTATTTCAGTGTAGCCGAGCATTGGAGAAAAAGGAAAATGACTTTGCGACCGCTGCCTTTAGGGACTTCAGAGGACGTGGTCCCGGCAGACTTTATTTTTCTTCTCGAGGCTGCCTAGAAGACTAGAAGCTTGTTTTCGGAGGTGTCGTCTTTGCCCTTTACTCAACAGGTTTTTGCAATTACTGTCCTAAAATTGTGTTGATATCCTGCAGCATGGTTTTGACTATTCCAGCCAGCATCAGGGTTCACTTTTTGTATGAACTTGGTTTTTTGAAGAATAGCCAGAAGTCCAACACTTGGATCCAAATGTTGTTTCTTGAGATCATACGTATGCTTTTAAAAATTATAATCTCTGGCCCTGGCCGGTGTTGTTCAGTGGTTAGAGCCTGGGCCCGAGCACCGAAGGGTCTCGGGTTTGATTCCTGCTCAAGAGCACATATGTGGGTTGTGGATTTGCTCCCTGGAGGGTGTGCAGGAGCCAACCAGTTGATATCTCTCTCTCTTTCTCTGTCTCTCCCTCTCCCTCCATCATCCCTCCTTCCCTTCCATTCTCTCTGAAAAGCAATGGAAAAAATATCCTCAGGTGAGGATTATAAAAAAAGAAATTAATCTTCGGCCCAGGCCAGGTTGCTCAGTTGGAGCATCGACCTGTATCCCAAAAAGGCCTGGGTGAGTAGGAGAGGCAACCGATTGATGTTTCTCTCTCACATCAATGTCTCTCTCTCTCTCTCTCTCAAATTAATAAACATAATCTTGGGTGAAAATTAAAAATATTTTTAAAATCTTTGTTGGAACAAGCCTCATTCCTTTTAGCTTTGCAGTTCCCCCATTTCCAATGTGTTCCTACCAATCTCGTCAGCTAAGAGCTCAGGCAGTCAAGATTGCTAGAATTAGGGGTGAAATATAAGTCAAGGGACGCCGAATACAGATTTAAGGAACTTCCCAGTGAGTAAGATGCATGAGTTTTGTAACATCTATTTTTGTTCATTTTCTTTTCCTTCCTCTGGATTCTGAGTCGTTGAAGCCACCAAATAAAAACCGGTTCTCAGCAGACCGGAGGCTTGCTGGGCTCATCAGTTTCCTGAAGGGGTGGACCAGCCGGTTCTGAAGAACCTTCCAGCTCTGATTCTCTGATTCCCAATAACCTCAGCGTAAGTGGTACCACCCAATATTAATATTAATGAGGCAAGCAAAGTGCATCCTGTTTAAGTGTCCACTGAAAAACCAGAGCATTTATTGATTTGTCCTGAGCTCCATATTGTTATTTAATACAGTGTTTAATACAATCTGTACGCACCTACTTATATCAAACAGACATTAATTAATTAATATTTACAAGAACTTTGGATTAAAAAAAACCACACCCCGATATTTTGTAGCTTCAACGTGGTAGCCTCCTAGGTCCAAAAATATAAGCAGTTCCTATTTTTAAATGTGCAACACGACCCGGGACTTCAGTACATGGGTCACCTGACCTTGGTTAAAATGAATGGAAAAGAAAATTCTCTTTAGGCAGTCTTAGCTCTCCCAGAAATAAAAATGGGCTTTTCCTACATTTTTTTTTTTTTTTTTTGGTCAGTGCCAGGGGCGACATGTGGCAGCTTTGAGTGAATATGGACTCTGAGTCAGGAAGGCCAACTGCTCGGCCAAGACTCGGTGACCTTTTGCAGCGCAGGCTGTGCGTGCCAGCGGAGCTTCAGCCAGGCCAGAGGGACTGTGGCTGCTGAGCTCCTGCCCGCCGGCCCTCGGCCCGGCTGCTGGCCCCCTGCGGCTGGTTCTTACTGATGGGATCGCAGCCAGGAAGCCTACGCACAAATATCACTTTAAAATGATGGGATATTTTTTTAACAGGCAGTAAAATATAGAGACTAACATAAAGGTACCCACTCATGTACCCACCACCCAGCTCTATCAACATTTCCACCCTTGTGTCACTTTTTCCCCCTAAGAAATAAAATATTACAGATAGAGTCGATGCTGCTTGTGTCCTGCTTCCTAATTTATTTTGTTTTCCTCTCTCCCGGAGCAACCTCCATTCAGTCCTGGCCCCTCCACGAGTCTCTGAGCTTCATACTCCCTCCTCATTTTCTCTCCCAATGCTAGGCTGTGGCACCTTCCTGCAGTTTCTAGTCTCTGCGTCATCATTCCCCCCACTTTTTTCTCTTTCAGCTTTGCAACATCTGGGTAAACAATTCCTCTATTAAATCTCCTGTGTTTGTAATGACTGCCATGCTTTCTATTTTCTAACTGGACCCTGACTGCTGCAGATGTGTTGTCAACTGTAGCTCCGGATCACTCATTTTTAACAGCTGTGTAGTATTCCACTCTGTGACTATATCACAGTTTATTTATTCACCCATTCTCTTGTTGCTCCCTATTACAATGTCACGAAGACCATTCCGGTGCTGTTTCCTTACTTACCTATGCTAGAGTTTCCCGAGGGTATGTGCTGGAAGAGGAACTGCTGGCTTAGAGGGCTGTGCTCATCTCCCATTTGCCTGCTTTCTTACACATTTTCCAAAGCGGCTGTACCACTTCACTCCCTTACATCACTTGGTATTGTCCCACTTTTCATTTCTGGCAGTCTGATGGATGTGGCATGGTATCTCATTCCCAGTGAGTTAAGTGTCTTTCCACACCTTCCTCTGTGAACTACCTACTTATATCCTTTTGCACACTTTCCCCCCCCTTATGTGTATATTTTATATTAATTTTATTATTGTAAGTTGATCAGATTTCTTTATATATTCTGAATAATTTTCCGATTATATGTGTTGCAAATATATTTGTCCAATCTATGGTTTGTTGTTTTGTTTTATAATATCTTTTGTAGTGTAGAACTGGGATTTAAAATTTTTTAAAAAATTATAGACAAGAGACATGGAAGCATGGAACACTGACGAATCTCAGAGGGAAAGAAGAGATTAATCAAAGATATGCATTTATGCATAACCCATGGACACAGACAATAGGGTGGGGAAGGCCTGGGGTGGGTTGGGAGCCGAGTGGAGGGGAGCAATGGGGAAAAATGGGGTATATCTGTAATACTCTCAACAATAAAGATAAATTTTTTAAAATTATAGACAAATTCATCACTGTTGTGGCGAGTGGTTTTTTTTCTCTTAAGATATTTTTCTTTAGCTCAAGGTAATAAAAATATTTTATATTTTCTACTAAAATATTTAAAGCTTTATTTTTCTGATTTAGGTTTTCAGTTCACACAAAATTTATTTTTTGTATAGTGTGATGTATCACATTTTTTTTTTACTAGTTAAGCAATTATTCCAGCATCATTTATTATTATTCATAGTTTATCATTTCACCACTGATTTGTAATGCCATCGCTATCATATGTTACATTTCCATACGCATGTGGTCTGCTCTGGACTCTGTTCTGTTCCATTTCTGATTTGTATATTCTTGTGCCAATGCAACAGAATTCTAATTAGTATGATGTTACAGAGAATTTTGCTAACTTATGGGCAAGTCCCACCCCTCATTTTTCAAAATAGCTGTGGATATTCTTGGCTTTGTTCTAGCAAGTGAATTTTTTAAATGGACACGGAATAGACTTATCATTTCAATTTTACCATCACCTTATCAAGTTCCATGAAAAACTCGATTGAAATATTAATTGAGCCCAGCAGGGCGTGGCTCAGTGGTTGAGCATCGACCTAGGATCCAGGCGATCGGGGTTCGATTCCCAGTCAGGGCACATGCCCGGGTTGCGGGCTATGCAGCCGATCAATGACTCTCTCATCACTGATGTTTCTATCTCTCTCTCTCCCTCTCCTTTCCTCTCTGAAATCAATAAAAATATATTAAAAAAAAAAAAAGACATATTAATTGAACTTACACTAAGTCTACAGATTAACTTGAAAAGAATCGACATCTTTAAATATTTCCTTCCTGTCCAAAAGTATATAACATGTCTCCATCTACTTAGGTCTTCTTTAATGTGTTTCATCAATACCGCTGTATATATATTTTTCCTCCATATTGGCCTTTCTCATCTTTTGTCACTTATCCTTAAATATTTAAGAATTTTATTGCTCTTTTTAATGGGATCTTCTAAAGTCACTTTTTCTAACTGGCAATTCCTAAGGGACACTTTGGATTTTTTATGTTGATCTTGTGTCTGGAAACCTTTCTCGTTGGGCGGGTGCATCACATTAATAGATCTTTTCGCGCTCTTTCCTTGTATTCCAGGCATAACTCTACCAGGCTATGGCTAAATTCAATTTTCTAGCACTTTGAAGAGGTGCCTCTGTACAAAACCTGTCATCTGAGAAACTCAATGGCTCTGCTTGCTGAGTGACTTCATCTGTCCGCGGGGCCAAGGCCAGTGTAGAGCAGGCTGCTTTGGCCTTGAAGCCCAGAGCAGCCTCACCCGTTCTCTCCGTGTGCCTTCGCGGTGATTACCTTCACTACTTTAGATTCTTTTTAGTTTGAGCGCCATGGAGAGCTCAAACAACACCAACTCCCATGCCCGCTAGTGTAACTCTCCATGGTGCTTATCACAGTACTCACGCAAAGACTTCAAGCTGGGAAAACGCTGGTGTCTGTGATGAACCCATGAGCTTCTGTCGAGTAACCACCTGCAGTTTCATTTTTGTCTTGGCCTCCAGGAAGCTAAGAGCCAACTTTTGTGCTCAGTGGTAGCTCATTCCCTTGACTCTGTTTTTTCTGTTATTTTTGTTGATGAGAGAGGGAGAGAAACATTGACGGTTGGTTGCCTCCCGCATGTACCCCGACTAGGATTGAATCCAAAACCTGGGTATGTGCCCTGACTGGGAGTCGAACCAGCAACCTTTTTGGTGCACGGGATGACACTCCAACCGGCTGAGCCACACCCGCCAGGGCTCGACTCTGTTTTTTTAATATTATTTTTCTTCCTGCATACTCCCCTCATTCATACAGCCTTCCCACATACAGCCTTTTTTATCACATTATTACTCCTATTTTAATGCTATGCAGTTATATTGTTTCTATTCTGCAGTGTGAGCTATGTCAGATCTGTACAGGTGGAGTTTCAATTCTCAATAAAATGAGAAATGTTCAATAACCGTTGACTGGGTGCAGACTTTAAGTCGGGGTGGAGATTTTTCCAAAATCATGAGGGTAGAAAATTATTTTTGATGTTTTAGTGTCTGTGCCAACGATGTTCAACCTTTTTTCATCTCGTGGCACACGTAAATTACTAAAAATTCTGCGACGCACCAAAAAAAAAATAATAATAAAAAAATAAAAATAAAATTTTTTTTTTGCTGACTCGACAAAAAAAGTAGGTATAATTTTAATTCACTCCCATTGGACGGCTATTGCTGTGCCGGCTGCTGTCATTGTTCTACTCGACACTCGGGGAACAGAGGCCCGCGCCCCAATGCAAGCGTCCTGAAGTCGAGGGGGGACGTGTGCGCGTCGGGTTTATTGTCAGTTTCGGCCAGTGCATAACAAAGCCTTTCCCAGCCGTAATACAACAGCGGGGCTCGGCACGGTGACTGCACCGGCTGCCGCGCAATGTCCTGTTTTATTAAGGTCGTAACTCGGCCGACGGGGAACAGCTGCGGGCTGTTTCTTTCCAGCCGAACCGAAATCTGATCTGTAAAAGCCGCTCCCGGGGCGCTCCCGCGTTCTCCGGGTTTCTGGATCCCAGCTGCGCCCCGTCAAGGGCACGGCCCGCGGGGCGCTCGGCCCGTTCTCGGGGGCCGGGAAGCGCTCGGCCCCTGCGCCCTCGGCCCCTCCGTCCCGGGCGCGCTCCGTCCGCGGCCCCCGGAGCCCGGTTCTGCGCCGCCCGTTCCGCCTTCGCTCCCAAGGTGGCGTGTGGGAGGCGCTGGGATCCGCCCGCACAAAGGCGGGGACGCTTTCTGCGGGAGAAGACGCCCGTCCCTTCGCGTGTCTCGGCGCCGACTGCCCCGCGCTGCGCGGCTGCAACGCGGGAGACTCCCCGAAAGGACAATGGTTCCACACCCGACCGCCTCCCCCACGCATCCCGGCGGCCCCGCAGGCGTCTGCCCGCCCCCCCCTCCAGTCCTGCCCCGCCCCACTTCGCCAAGCTTTGTCCCCTTACAAGGCGGACCATCCGGTTGGCCAGGCGCCCCTGCCGCCGACTAACGCCCTTCGGGGGTCACCGGGGAGGGGGCTGGACGCGCCGGCTTCGCTCACCCCGCGCCCCCGCACAAGCGCCGGCGTTTAGACCACCAGGGGGCGCACCGGCGTCTCTGCAGCCCCTCACCGCAGCCCTCCCTTCAGCTCTCTCTGCGATTGGCCGGCCGCCTCGAGTTCTGCGCTCTGATTGGCCGCTGTCGCGTCAGTCGCGGGCGACGGGGCGGGCCGAGGTGACGCACGGCGGCCGGGCTCGGGGCGGTGTCCCGCGCTGGCGGCTGCGGGCGGAGCTCTGAGGGGACCGACGCGGGGCAGTCAGACGGCGGCGGTCTGGGAGGCGCCCCGCGAGTAGGAGCCGCTCCGCAGCCGCCACCGCCGGACCGTCGCTGCGCCCCGGCCTCCCCCACTCCCACCCTCCGTGGCCCGCGATGCGGGACCGGGCCGCTGCGTGATGGGGCTGCGAGGAGGTGCCCTGCGGCTCGCGGCGGCCGCTGCTCGCGCTGAGGAGCGTCGGTGCTCGGTTCCCCGCGCCCCCGCGCGCCGCGGCGCCTGCTGACCCAGCCGGCCCGCCCGCCCGCCGGCCCGCAGCACGGCTGAGGTGAGAGGGGCGGCGGTTGGCTCTGCGGCCGCGGGGCTCGGGGGGGCCCGTCTCGGGGGGAGGGGCGGCCGGGCAGGGGGTCCGGGCGGTGACCGAGCGGATAAAGGCGGGGCGGGAGCGGCGGGCACTGAGGGGGCTGCCCCGCCGGGGCACCGGGAGGAGGGGGCAGCCTCGCCCTCGGGGAGCGGGGGACTCCGCGGGGCCAGCAGCGAGCCCCAGGCTTGGGTCCAGCGGCCTGCTGGGTCCCCGCAGTGCCCCGCACCAGCCCTCCGTTTCCCCCCGGCTGCCAGGCTCCGGCCGTGCCCGGCGGTCAGCGGGCCCGCCGCCGCCCGCCCGTCCCCCCCCGCGGCTCTCCGCGCGCATTGCAGCCCTGTGGCGACGGCGCTGCTCGGTTCCGAAGCCGCCCTTTCTTATCGCCCCCATCCCCTCTCCCCCATTGTGATTGGCATTGGAGCCCGGGCGAGGAATGTGGCTGTGCCCTTTCTCCAGATGGAGGCAGGAAGGGGCACCGGGTGGCCGGGGGAAGCCGATGGCGCCAGGATTGGAGAGGGGAGCACGGCTGGAGGGAGGAAGGGAGGGAGGGAGGGGGCTTGCTGGAGGCTGGCCAGGGAGGCGGCCGGTGTGGTCTCGGCGCTCGCTGCCCGGGAATCACTCTGGCAGCCATATTGGGAGGATGATCTGACAAATCCTTTAGGAGCCAAGTCCCGTTGCCGAAGGCACCGAGTGACAGCCCTGGCAGCTCTCAGGGAGACTAGCCCTGCCAGGAGCCAGGCTGTGGGGGGTTGGGAGGCCGCTCCGGCGAGCTAGTCATTGTTCGGGCAACGCACAGCATTCCGAGCCCTCACACCAGACCCGAACCCCCAAATCCCTGCCTCTCCTTGGCGGGTTGCTAACTGAGCTCCCCAGGTAAAGTGTCTCCCAGATTCCCTCGTCGTCGGGGTGCAAAACCGAGTTCCTCTGTCCGCGGGCCGTGGGCGCTGCGCTGCAGGCGGAGGCCCGACGCCGCCGTGCGGAGCGTGCGCTCGGCAGATGCGCGGGGGGCCGGGGCGCGCGCACCGGCGCGGAGGCCTCGCACGTTGCGGCGGATGGAGACGTTCGCACCGGGGCTCGCGGCACAGCGACTGAGTCTAGCGGGGTGTTGTGACCCCGGGAGGGGCTGGCGGCGGCGGCGGCGTTCCTGAGGGCGCAGGCTGTCGTCCTTGTGGCACCTGGAGGTAGCTGAAATCAGAGTGTCCGCGGGTCCCTCGCTGGCTGTCCTAGGCAGCCGCCCCGCCGGACGTGCCGCTTTGTGTCACGGTCGTGGAGGGGTCTGTAGGGGCGTAACGGAAGGTGCGGCGATTGGATTTGAGCAGCTCTCAAGAAGGGAAATCGTGGTGGATATTTCATTGAAAGGCCGGTCGGCTTTAGCTTGGTCATAACACAGCCTTAGCCCCGGGTTCTTTAAGAAGCGAGGCGATGCTTTCTGATGAACTTGGCGTGGCTGTGGGTGATGGGGGACGGGGAGTCGACGTGCTGGTTGAGGATGGAGACTGCACACGTGTTGGCGTCGTGCAGCGGCCTGGAACTGACGCCGACGGAATCCGGCGGGACCCTGCGACGGCCTATCTGCCTCTTCCCGCCTCCCCGCTGCGGACGCCCTGGCGGGGGGCGTGCGGCCTTCTTTGTGGCCTTGGCTTTCCTACGGACTCCATTCGTTGGTTGATGAATACATTCCTGTAACTTCTTAAGTTGAAACGTGAAAATTCTTCAGTTTTCTAAGAAAAGTTACAACCCTTTATTTTTTGTTATTAAGCTTTCCTTTTAAAACTTGGTTGAATCAAAAATGGCTTCAACAGAAACTAGCGGTTTTTTTGTATAACATTATTAATGGGAGAGAAGTACAGAATATCTATTTTAAAATTCCATGCCCCAATTCAGAAACATTTCAAAGTTTTAAAATTTTACCGTTACTTTATTAGTTTAAAAAAAAAAAAAAAATCTGACAAATTGTGGTTAAATATAATTTCAGCATTTGGTGAAATCAGACCTGATTGTGGATCTGATTTGGAGGCAAGATTTTGCAAATCTGTGCAGCTCCGCCCAGATGAATGATTTTCCAAAATTTATCCAATTAAGTGCAGCATTCAAGGCTTAGGACAGACTGTGTTTGCTTTTCAAGACCAGCTATGAATGCAGTTTTCTTTATTATTCGCTTTCCTCTTTCCCACTTTGAATTTTTGCAGGGAATAAACTCCCAGGAAGAGTGCCAACAGTGTCCCCACAGCCAAAGCTTCCTAGCCCACTTGCCTGCTATGGTCTTGTCCTAGGTACAAAGTAAAGGACAACAGTGGACCCCTGCCTTCTTTTTGTGACGGCTTCCCAGGCTGCTGATCACAGCAGGCTTTTCCCAGGCATGAGCATATCCCTTTGGTCTTGTAAACTGTTATATTTTCACAAGGCTTCAAAATAAAAAGTATAGCATGTCTACTTCATGTAGTTCTCTTTGAAAAATGGCCTTGTTGGAACAGATACTGGTGAATTTCTGGAGTCCACAAAAGGATGTGAATAAATATAAATACATATGGAACTTTTTTCCGTGTATCTTATTAGTACAGAAGGTAAATGAAACAGATGTGACCGTGATAGCAAAAACCTGCAGAAAGGTTCCTTGGATCCATCTCTGACGTTTTGGTTGATGTTCCAGTGATTCATTTATGCTCACTTTTATGACGTTCATTACTAATTAATTGAGAGTGCATACAGGGATTTAATTCTTTACCTTCAAGGAACTTAGTTTTTTATCATTCACAAAGATATGGTAAGATAAGGTCATTTCACCTCTTTTCTATTTTCATACAATTGAGTGTGCTTCTGCCTGTGCCATGGTGGTTTCCATGATTATCAGTCAGAGCCCTTCTCCCATATAATACTTATTATCTAATACTCACGTGGTACTTTTATGGTTTTTGTGTATATGTTTTAATTTACGAGATTGTAAATGATGGATTTTTAAAATAAAATGTTTTAATAATACCACATTGTTTACGCCAAAGCATATCATTCAGCTATGCCATCCTCTACCATTGCTCTATTTGATGACTTTGAAACTTGACTCAGTTCTTCTGTCCATCTGAATTTCTGACATCATCCCAGCAGATGTCAGTGACTGTGTAAAAAATAACAACAATAATGAGCTTACTCATACCAGGCTCTTTCTGTAGGCCAGGCTCTTTTCTAAGCACTTTACACTTATTCACTAGTTTTATCCTTACAACAACCGTATGAGATAGATACTATTGTACCCATTTTACAGATGACGAAACCGAAACAGAGGCTAAGTGACTTCCTCAGGTCACTAGAAGTAGTAAGTAACCACTATGCTGAGCATACTTTGTAACTACCACTAACCATAAAATTCCTTGACTTCAGCTCAAGCAGGTGCTGGCTTCATTCTGTTCCAGTAACTCAGTGTTGTGGCCACATCTTCTAACACGTCTTCACCCTCAGATCTACTAAAGATTTCACATTTGCCGTGTGATCTTAAACTCTGATAATTTGCAGCTCTCACTTTTGTATTCTCTTTTTGTGCATTCCCCCAACCTGTCTCCTGGACCACTGGCCTCTTCCAGATTTTATTTCTTCGTCTTCCTTCTCTGGACTGTGACTGCTGGGGTGCATTGCTTCAGCTGTTTTCTTGCTATGCAGTTCTTAATTATTCTTCAAGACCCACCATGCAGGTGCCAGCCTTGCATCAATTCTACCGTCTATACATACCCTCCATTTTTACTCTGTGTCATGGAGAAACTTCGCGCAGTACTGGCATTAATGCCACCATTAATGTGTAGTCTTAGGTCTCCCCTGAGTCTGTCTTTGATATCTTTTCAAGCAGTTCTGTTCAGCCCTGCCCCCTGTTGTCCATAGTGGCTTTTCTAAAATCTTGATCACTTCACTCAAGCCTCTCCACTGCTCCCTTACCTGCTGCCTCATAGGGAAAAAAGACATGAACTCCCTCAGCTTCCTCTCTCTCTGCTTACAGATTTCTCTGCCTCCTTTCTTACTCTCCTTCCTCCAGTGTTAGAAGAAAGGCTACCCTCCCTGACTTCAGCTAACCCCTTGGCCTGTGTCCTGGAGATCACTGCCCTCTACTTTTAGGGACTTAATGTATCGGTTACTCCCCTTTCCCCTTGGACTGTTTCACCACAGTTCCTTGAGTACAGCAGGTACATTCCCACCTTAGGGCTTTTGCTCTGACTCTTTCTTCTGCTTGGAACACTCTTCCCTGAAATGTGCTTGGCTAACCCTTCACTTCCTGCAGGTCTTACACCTCAACAGGCCTACCCTGCCCTCCTGTATGCAGCGGCACCGCACTCCTCCACACTGCACTCCAGATCTCCTTGACTTGGCTGTACTTCACTTCCCTCATGATGCTTACTATCACTAACATTCTGTTATCTTAATGTCCCCTCTCCCCCTACTAGTATGTAAGTTTATCCATGGCAAGGATATTAATCTGTTTTGTGCATTAATTTATCTCAGACCGCTGGAACTGCCTGACACATGGTTGGCGCCTAATAAATAGCTGTTGAATAAAGTATAGAAGCATGCAAGTCTTTCTTATTTAAAAAAAAAGGAATGGGGGGCGAGAAATCCCTCTTTTGCTCCTAATTGTCTCTCTCCTGCCCCTCATGGCCAGGTTCTAGAAGCAGCAAGGATACTTGCATTTCTACTTCCTTGCCTCCAAATTGTTCCCCAAACCACCACAGACATGCTCTCCACTTCAGTGACGCTGCTTTTGCTCAGGTTTCCAGACCTTTATTGCTGAGAACAGGGGGCACCCCTCACCCTTTGCAGTATTAAAAGTATTGCTCACTTCACTCCTCCTTGGTAGAACTTTCACCTGCTGGTGTTTTGTTGGGACTAGTTTCAGTCTCTTGGGCCTGCTTTTCTGGCCACTCACATGGCTGTCAAATTCATTCAACACAAATTTTTGTATAACTGTATTTGTATTAAAGTCTTTGTTTTTAGGAACCAGAATTTTGAGTACATACCATATTTCCAATGTTAAATAGCAGAATAAGCTATTACAGGAAAGTTTTCTTTATTATTACTATCATTTTTTTGTTAATCCTCACATGAGGATATTTTTTCCATTGCTCTTTAGAGAGAGCGGAAGGGAGGGAGGGAGGAGAAAGAGGGGAAAAAAAACAACACATCGATGTGAGAGGCACATCGGCTGGTTGCCTTTGGCACGTGCCCTGACCGATCTGGGGTGGGGAGTGAACCCGCAACCCAGGTATGTGCCCTTGACTGGGAATCGAACCTGCGACCCTTTGGTGCAAGGACCAATGCTCCAACTGCTGAGCCACACTGGCCAGGGCAATTTTTCTTTATTTATAATTTATACCACTTACTACTTCTAAAAAGGATTTGAGCAGCTTACTGTAAATACTATATATACAATGAGGCTGTTAAAATATGGAAAAGAAACAAAAATCTCTAACAGGAGGAAAAATAAATATATACAAACTGCAGCAATTTGTATAATATGGTTGTTATAATTTAGTTGTGAAACTTTTGGAATGCAAGGTAAAAGGGAAAGATAACTTACATAATTTTCATTTTGGTAAAAGAAGCCTTATGGTTTGTCAAGAGAAACTTTTTTCTGATAACTTTTTTCTGTTCTAAAGACATTCTAAAAGAAAAGTTAGAGTCATCTTGATACAAGGATATACATACTAAGGGTTTCCAACAGGTCATTAAGTAAAAGGAACAAATGTTCTTTAAAGACCTTTTTTAAAAAAGTAATACACCTGCTTTCCAAATTGAGAAAATACAGCATTAAAATGTAACTGAAGTGTTTTCTGTGAAGGATATGACTAAGTGGTTCAGATGTGTAATTTTATATAAAGATAAATCTGAATATCCCAGCAGAAACTCATTATTTAACCCTGGTGAGAGAGCCTAGAGTACTTGTATTCTGTGTTGTCACCTAAACGAAAACATACCTATTAAACTTTGGGTACCGGTTTATCCTGTTGCAAGATTGACAGGTTGTTGACACATAGAAGAGTCTGACCTGCATACTTGCCCAGATAGATAGGTGTAGTCAGGGGCAGATTTCAGAAAGATTCTTGACTCATACCAGATTGTGGTTCATTTTAGCCTGGAGTAGATGTTATCCACTTTGACAATAGAAGAACTTCTGTGTTGGAATTTGAATAGCAGAGTTCCCAGCGGATCTGCCAAAATAAAATTATAGGATGTAGCTTCAGGTATTAGAACGAATTAGCTATCCAAACTTTGAGAGAAAAGAAAAAAAATGAAAAAAATCACTCTTACTTAGAATAGTTTATTTTAAGCCATAGGAGCTATTGTTTTCTTGCACACCTTTTGGTTTATGAGGATAAAATAATGTCATTGGTGAAAAGGAGGATCCTTTCTTAATTGAAGTGGCAGGAGGACATGTGTCTAATAAATCCAAAAATTGTATCAGGTTATTTTACATGGTAATTAAAACAGTTGGGGAGCCTGACTGAACTAGTTTAGCCCCATTTGAGACTGAAAATCTATCAGGAGACTCTTCCTGTGCAGTCTGATTCTTGGCATTGGGTTGGAATGCAGAAAGGAGCTTTTCTAACATGTGATCCATTTTGGGCTTTCATAGCTGATTTTTATGTATAGAGTCAGAAACCAAGAACAGACAGGTAATTCATATAAAAAAATAAGTTCTTAGATTTTGAAAGGGACCATTTTATCAGTATAGCCATGGTCAGTGACACAGTATTGGATCTGAAAACCCGCTTGGGCTCAACTGATGTGGCTCAGTGGTTGAGCATCGCCCTATGAACCAGGAGGTCACGGTTCGATTCCCGGTCAGGGCACATGCCCGGGTTCCAGGTTCTGTCCCCAGTAGGGAGTGTGCAGCAAGCAGCCCATCCGTGATTCTCTCTCATCGTTGATGTTTCTCCCCCCCCCCTTTCTGAAATCAATAAGAGCATTTTTAAAAAATCTTTTTTAAAAACCTGCTTGGTCTTCATGGAAATTATTAGATGGTGAGATGCAAAACTTATAATAACAAGGAAATATTCATAGCATCTCAAAATGGGCTCACTAGCTACATACTTTTGGGTATACTTCATTCTTTAAAGTGTAATTCAGTGAAAAAGATTATCTTTTAAATAGGCTACTTGTTGATATTGTAAATTTGCTGCTGTGTAGCAAATTGTGTGAGTATTGATTTTAAAGACTATTTCTTGGTTAAATTTTATTTTCACTTGTGACAAACATGTCCTGAGTAAAGTATCGGGTCTGAGAGTTAAGCAAGCTGCTGGCTGCATCATAGGGCAGAGTGAAGTAAATAGAAAATGAGGGGCAACAGTGTTTCAGGGAGCAAGAGAAAGAAGGTAAGACTTTGGGGTCAGAAGGGGGGGCATGGAGGAATGCGTGATTAATGTTTCCTGCCGCATGGTGACCTTCGACCTTGTCCTCAAAAGATACGAGCTTATCATAGGTTAACAAGGGAGCTGGCCCCTGGAATTGCGTGTTTGGTGTAAGAGGGTGCAGGTGGAGAGAGCTGAAAGTGGGTGGGGAAACTAAGGCTGGGAAGGAGGTTGAATTGTGGAGCCCCTGAAACCATGTGTGTTCCGAGGCTGTGGAAGCCAGTTGAAAGTGTTTAAGGACATGAGCTGACCTGCTTTAGGAATATAGCCCTGGCTGTTTTCTAGAGAAAAGGGTTTACAAAAACCAACCAACCAAACTAGTATCATTTTGTTCTTTTTATTCACTTTGCTGAAAGGCCAGTTTGGGCTTAGTCTCCTCCTAGGTTCCGAATAATCCAGGGCACCTCTGAGGACCAGTGGGAATCGCACAAGATGAAAATTAAGCAGTTGGGCAAATTTAGAAAAATTAAAATGAATTGGACCTAAGCATTTTTATTTGTATTAAATGTTTATCCCTTTATTGTTAGTGAATGTGTCTGGACTTTTTGCTCCATCCCACTTTCCTGAGGCTTCTAATTGTATGTCATAAGGAGGGAAAACTGGTTAGAGGAAGTCTAGAACTGAGGCTGCGGAAACGATTCCGAGCACGTATGCTTGCCTTTCATACCTGTCTGCCTTTCATTTTTCAAAACTCAGAAAATGGATTTTTCTTGTTTTCCTATAACTTCTTTAAAGAGTTGGTACTTATTGTTTTGATTTCAGATGTATATAATTGATCATTTTTAAAAAAGAATCAGAGCGTTTTGAGGCTGTGATGCCTCAATGGACATGTGTATTAAAAGAGATACTGTTTACAGTGGTGGGGAGGTAACAGTAACACTTTCAATTGTCCACTTAACTGCTGTTTCCTATTACTGTATAAAAATGTAACTCACTGGGAGATGGTTGCAGTTTTACCACAGGAGAGTTAAATCAGAAGAAAATATGTATTCTTGTTCAGGTTGTTTGGGGAAAATAATTTTAAAATGTACATATCACTTCCAAGAAAGAATGACTATTAGATTTTTAAATTAGGAAGAAATTTGAAATATATCTTATCCTTTTTCCTGTCCCTATTTTGAACTTCTAAACAATTTTTCTTTATTTTAAAAAAATATTTCTATTGATTTTTAGAGGGAGAGGGAGAGAGAAAGAGAAACATCAGTGTGAGAGCGGATTTGAGAGGGAAACATCATTGGCTGCCTCCTGCACACCCTTTACCCGGGATTGAGCCCTGCAACCTGGGCACGCGCCCTGACTGGGAATTGAACCAGCAACCTTTTGGCACACGGGATGGCACCAACCAACTGAACCACACGGGCCAGGGTGGGGAACAACTTTTTTTGTTATTAATACAATTCAGACATCACTCTGTTGACATACAGTAACTAGGAATTCAACTAAAGTATTTTAACTGTTATATTCAAGACCCTGTGATGTGGAGGATTGGAAACAAGATTTAAGACTCTGTTTTTGTTGTCATGGGACTTAAAATCTACAGTAGAGATAAGAAAAATAAGTTATTCTGCCCTAGGTAGGATCAGTGAATTGAAAAACATGAAATGAAGCAGCATTGGCATTTGGTTTGAGGAGTGCGGAGAATCTATGAAGGCTTTAGAGATGTAGCATATGAGAAGGTCCCCGAAAAATAGATTGGATTTGGAGAAGAATGGGAGAGGAGGAAGCGCACAGTGGGTGGAGGGAGTGTTGGAACAAACGCATGGGGACAGAAAAACACGAGGTGCTTTCAGGAGGCCCTCTGGGACGTGGTGGTTAAAGAATGCGGATGGAAGACAGTGTTTTGTGGGCTAGTAAAAACAGGTGGTTTATGTTGCAGAACACATTGAATGCACTGCAGGGAGTTTTCTCGTTGCTTGGTAGACAGTAGAGAAGCTTTGAGGATTTTTACGTGAATAATTATATGAACAGACCTGTACTTCAGGAAGGTGAATCTAGCAATATTGTGTGGTATGGATGGTGTCAGTGAACACAGCAATATTGTGTAGGACGGTTGAGTAGGAGGAAGAAAGAAAGCGGTTAAGGAGGTTAACAGCCTTGGGTGAGAAGTATTGGAGCCCTAAAAGGATAGTGGTGGTAGAAATAGAGATTTCATTTTCATAGGCAGAAGCCGTGGAATTTGACAGTTGAGTGGATAGATAGAGGCAGCAGGCTGTTTGAGCTGTGTGGAAACAATGGTGAGAGCATGAAAAGAAATAGAAAAGAGATGGAAGAGCCTGTGGTGTGCAGGGGAGGTGGAGAGATACTTTGACTTCGGTTGTGTTAAGTTGAATAAAATGCTGGCGGATAGCTAGGTAGAGGAGTCAAACAGTATATTGAGAAGTGTATGTATGGGGACATTCGATATTACAGATGTTAGTGTTTTGCTTCCTAGTTGCATAGTACTTCAAATACATAGTACTTTATATCTAAAACCCAGCAAGGAGGTTTGAACCTTTGTTGTCTGTTGGCATGTCAGTCAGCAGCATTCAACATTTTGGTAGGCCATGGACAGAACACAAAAGAAAGTTTTGTTTTTTAAATTTAAATATCTACAATATTCTATAATTGTTGACATTTTGGCAAACTTGTTTCTTCTGTCTTCCCCTAACAAATTCCTTAATATCATCTGATACCCAGTCTATGTCCAGACTTCTATGATTATATAAAAAAAGTCTTTTTACAGATTTTCTTGATTAAAAAATCATTGCATTTGGTTAATAACTAACGTGAGTCTCTCACCCAAGGATATTTTTTCCATTGCTTTTCAGAGAGAGTGGAAAGGCGGGGGGGGGGAGAGAGAAACATCAATGTGAGAGAGAGACATTGATTGGTTTCCTCTCAAACAGGCCCCGACCAGGGTCAGGGATTAAGCCTGCAACTGAGGCACATGCCCTTGCCTGGAATCGAACCTAGGACCCTTCAGTCCACAGGCAGATGCTCTCACAACTGAGCCAAACCGGCCATGGCAACATGAGTGTCTTTTATTATTCCCCCATTTATTTGAAGAAACTGGGTGACTTGACCTGTAGATTTGGCTGATTGCACCTTTTAGTTGTCACTTGAATTGTTTCTTTGCTTCCTATATGTCCTGTAAACGTAGTTAGATCTGAAGCTTGATTCTATTCAGTATTTTTTTAAGGACATGGGATAAGAATACTTAATAGGTGATGCTGGTTTTCTGTTGTAGCACATCTGGATGCATAGACCATCTAGGTGTCCCACTTTCAGCGATGCTCAGTTTGATTCAGATGTTGTCACCTAATTCATTCACTGTAATGTTCCCACATCAACCAAACTGTCATCTAAGGCTTTTTAGCAGCTAGTGATGATTGTTGCAGAGAGCCTTTGTATCAGTAGGGTTGAAAAATGGTGACGTTCTAGTTCTGTCATTTCTTCTGCATTTATTACCTGGAATTTTTCTGTAAAGAAGAAATTGCCCACATTGATTCTTCGGCTACACTGGAATATAGTTTATACAGTATATACAGATCAGATATGTGCTCAGTTCTTTTGTTTTATTTCCCAGTCTTTAGAATAATTAGGTTTTTGAAAATATCATTATGAACTCATGAATTTATATATTTGACGTTTTTCAGTCCATTTGCAGTATATATGTATGCATATATATATATATGTATGTGTGTATTTTTATATACTAATTATCCCATCTTTGGCCAGTAGGAGCCCCTTTAAGTTGGCATCTGTGTCCTTTTGCCATGACCTTACTCATCTTTGACAGGTTTGTTTCTTGTGATCACACCAACAGGGTCCAGGATCATCTTGAAATTTCTTGTCCAGACTTCAAAATAACCATTTTTTCAAGAAGCCCAAGTTCAGAGAGGTTTTTGAGAGAATAGGATTTTTACTTTGGGAAGCTATTAAAGAACAATACAAGATAGAATGCAGTCATGTAAAATGATAGCAGTGCTCTCACAGTGTGTTCGGGGCTATAAATGCTGCAGGAAATACCAGTGATTCCTGGAACGCTTGGGTAGTCATTTTGGAAGAGGTAAGACTGGAGCTGGGTTATCAAATAGAGGAGAAAATGAAAATTCATATGCCCATTGTAGAGGAGAAATTGTTAGGAGGTGTGAAAGAACATGTGGGTGGGATGGTGAAGGAGCTTGACTAGAACAGAGTACCTTGACTTTGGTCTTGATTTTGTACGCACTGGGGAATGAGAGGAAGTTCTTGAGTTTGGCAGTGAAACTGAAAGTCATGCTTTGGAAAGGGTAATATTGCAGCGGGGTTAACCAGTTGCATAAAGCAGGGTTCTCTGCTGGAGATTTGCAACGTACTTTCGTGAAATTAAACAAACAATCCATACCTGGGGCTTGTCTTAAAACTGTCCAATACCAGAAGTGTTTAGGCTCATTTGCCTTTTTAAAAATTAAATTAATTGGGGTAACATTGGTTAATAATATCATATAAATTTCAGGTATACAACTTTATAATACTACATTTGTATACTTCATTGTATGTTCACCCCCCAAGTCTAGTTTCCTTCCATTACTGTGATTCTGTTCTGTCAACCCTAAAAGCTCAAATATCAGTTCTGTTATTCCAAGTATGCTAGGCATGAGGTAGTAAGGACAAACATTGGGATAATGGCAGTGGGAATGAGAGGAAGGAAGGGATAGGAAAATGCAAATTTGTTTTTAAGGTTTTCATATGGCATTTCATTAATAATGTTAATACTAATAAAAGAATTCAAAGAGAAGGAAACAGATGACTTTAAGATTTATGGTATGGGGCCAGATCCAAATAGGAAGATTGGCAGAGATTGCTAGTTTGGGGGGTGCTATGTTGAGTGTTGAGAGGATGGCTATGTATCGAAGTGAACTTGGGGATGAGATGTGTTCTTTCTTTTTCTGAGTGCTTCATTCATTCTCTCTTGGCAAAGTACTGTCCTCAGCTCTCTATCGGCATGCTGTATTGATTGGGAGGGTTAAAAATGCTAAGCTTTCATTTTAAAAATGTGATCACAATAAATGATCACATTTTGATATATTAAAAAAGAACTATCTGTTTAATGTAAAATAAAATGGGAAAGGGATTGGAAAACCATTGCAACAAATATAAAAAGACTAATGTCAATAATTGTAATCATTGAAACAAAAACAAAAAAGTCAGTAAACCGGGCAAAGGACTTGAACAGACAATTTTTACAACTGGTAAATGTAATTCATTAATTCATTCTTTCAACAACCACTGAGTTCTTGCATCAGGTACTGTTCCAAGTGCTAGCAAACAAGATCTCTGAACATTCTGTGGTGGTGTTGAGAGAGACGGACAGTAGACATGTTTCAAAGAACAGGACTTTTAAAAAGTGATAATGCTATTGAGAAAATAAGATCGGTAATGAAGTAGAGGGTAGCTTTTGGTTTTATATTTATTTATTTGGTCATACCTGCTCTTGTGGAAAACATTTGTAGTTGTGCAACTGGAGGTTATCATTCCTAATTATGTGGGGAAAATTGGTCAGATTTAAGTTCTGTTGGGATTCCCTGATAATTGGACTCAAAAGTATTTTTCTTCTTTTGTTTTTTCTTTTGGTTGATTCTTGAAGATGTTTATATAATGGATAGAGAACAGATTGAGATCTGTTTTTTCTTGTGGAAATTTTCTCGTGGGTTCTTTTCACAGAATAGTGTTTGTTTTGTTCTGTTGGGAGGGAAGCTCATTCCTCTGAAAAATGTTCACATTTTTTCCTGTGGCTTCATTCAGTAGTAAAATGTAGTGATTTGATTCTGTCATGAGTCAGTGGCACATCAGAGGGTAGAACCTTGGTCTCTTAGAATCTTCTCTGCTTGTTGTACAGGGTGATTCATGAGGGGCAAATGAGATACATATGAAAGGGTTCATCCAAGTTAAAGAAATCTCTGAATACAAAGACGTGAAAAGAGCTAGCCATAGAACTCTTTGCTCTTTGCTGTTTAATTATACACCATATAGCTGAGTGTTTCAAGCTGTAATTAAAATATAGAAAACTTAGTGCATTTCTTTAAAATAATGTCATTTTTGCAGGTGGGAATTTACTTGTGTAAGGAACTCTAACAAATAAATGTTTGTGTTTTTCATCTGTTACTGAATATTGATTTGAAAAAACAGAGCAAGATAAATGCCTATTACTTTGCAATTATATATATTTTTATTACTAAGTTTAGGGACTTTTTAGGCATGGTAAAGAAATAATGGAGTAGGAAAACAAATTTCAGTCTTAATTTTCTAATTGGTAATTTACTGTTGAGAATATAAGATATACAGGGAAGAAATTGAATGAGGTTTTTAGAAATGGAAACAAATAGTCCTAAGATACAAGATAGTAACTCTTATGCTCAAGTAGCCCAAGCTTTAATTCTGACAGCCTTCTATGGAATTTTTTTCTTTTTAAAGGAAACTTGAACATAACTTCAAAAGAAGATTTAATTCTTTATTTCTGGACTGTAATTATATAACAAGACCGTCAGAATGTCAGGAGCCTCAGTGAAGGTGGCTGTTCGTGTGCGGCCCTTTAATTCTCGAGAGACCAGCAAAGAATCCAAGTGCATCATTCAGATGCAAGGCAACTCGACTAGTAAGTACACTTTCTTTTCTTTCAGTTATATCTCATTTTTCTATTCCTCCTCTTTTCCCTTCTTGCCGTGATCAGAATAAATGAACATTTTGGTATTACCACTTTGAACTTTACTATTTTGAGTGATCCATTGAATGCTTTCCCCCTGTAATATTTTCTGTAGCAAATTTAAATATGGACTATTTATTTGGTTCTTTGCAATTGAGAAATCTGTGTAGGACTAACCTAATTTAGCTAGTGTTATTAAGTTGAAATCTTAGTAGTAATAAAGGTATAAGCAGTGATTTTTACTAAATGATGACATGAAATATACCTGTTGAGGCACCAAGGTTATTTTTCTTTCTTGATGTTAAATAGCACTTGACACTTGAGCTTGCCAAGATAGTCTTAAGCTCCTACAATAGTTCTTTGAATTGAATAACAGATATAGCTATAGCATATAGTAAACATAAATTATTGCTAAAATTATTAGTCATTGCTTCCCAGTGTGTTTCTCTGTATAATTGCTTAGGTGAAAAATGGCTTAAGCTGATTTCTTTTGTACTTGTGTTAATAATTACTTGATATGGGGATGTAGGCAAATTATTACTGAAAATAGTGGTAGATTCTGTCATCTTAAAACCTATAGCTTTGTGATAAAGCAGAAGAATTGTAGGTCTTTCAGACACAAGTTAATGCTGAATAGTTGGGAAAACATTCCGATTTCGTCTGTTTGTGGGCCATTTGCTGCATTCTGTGTAAAGGATTCTACCAGTGAGAAATCAGTTTATATACAGTGTACTTAAGGTATACAATGTGATGTTTTTATATATGTATACACTGTAAAATGATTACCAAAATCAAACTAATTAACATATCACCTATCATAGTTACCTTTTTAGGTGTATATGGTGAGAACACCTGAGAGCTTCTCTTAGCAAATTTTAAGTATACAATACATTATTATTATTATTATTAATTTTAATTTTTTTACAATACATTAACTGTAGTCATTATGCTGCATATTAGATCACCAGAACTTATTCATCTTATAACTGAAAGTTTTTGCCATTTGAGCAATATCTTCCCTCCCCCCACCCCAGCCTCTGGTAACCGCCATTCTATTCTCTGTTACTATAAGCTGTGCATTTTTGTTTGTTTTTTGATTCCTCATATACAGCTTTGAACTTTCTATTGCTTACTCACTTCTCTGAACTTGATAAATAGGACTTGTAACAATCTATCTTTTAAATTTTTAATTTTTTTAATTCTCTCCCAAGGATATTTTGTCCATTGCTTTTTCGAGAGAGTAGAAGGGGGGGGGAGAGAGAGAGAGAGAGAGAGAGAGAGGAAGGAAGAGAGGGAGAGAGAGAGAAACATTGACGTGAGAGAGAGACATCGATTGGTTGCCTCCTACATGTGCTCTGACTGGGGCCGGGATCGAACCTGCAGCTGAGGTACATGCCCTTGGCCAGAATCAAACAGGGGACCCCTAGTCTGTGGACTGACGCTCTAATTGCTGAGCCAAACCGACTAGGGCCTTACTGGAAACTTTTTAAGTAGAAAATGGGTATTAAAAGGCCATATCCATGCCCAGCTGGTGTGGCTCAGTGGTTGAGCATCAACCTATGAACCAGGAGGTCACGGTTCGCTTCCCAGTCAGGGCACATGCCTGGTTGCAGGCTGGATCCCCAGTGGGGGGCGTGCAGGAGGCAGCTGATCAGTGACTCTCATCATTAATGCCCCTTTCTCTCTCCCCTTCTCCCTTCCTTTCTCTGAAATCAATTGAAAAAAAAAAGCCATATCCATGAAATGTAAAGGTCAATTTACCGTATAATAAAAGTAAATAGAAAAATTTTATTAGTCTAAGTAGTGATACTAATGTTTTTTCTCAATTACAAATCATTTTAGAATGCCCCCATCTTCAGTTGGTTATAAGGTTATTGTCCTTGTCAAGGTCAAAGGTCAAGTAGCATTATCTTCTTTTTAATCCTCAACTGAGGATATGTTTATTGATTTTTAGAGAGATGAAGAGAGAGAAACATCAATGTGAAAGGGAAACATCAGTGAGTTGCTACCATATGGCCCGACTAAGAGATTATAGATGGCTAATAACAAAAGGTGTTAGATCTCATTGTTTTTAAGATACATACTTTTTTTTTTTAATTCTCACCCAAGGGTATTTTCCCATTGATTTTTAGAGAGAGTGGAAGGGAGGAAGGAGGGGGAAAGAGAGAGAGAGACATCGATGTAAGAGCGACACATCCCCAGTCAGGGCTGGGGATGGAGCCTGCGCTGAGGCCCATGCCCGTGATGACTGGGAATCGAGCCCGAGACCCTTCGGTCTGAGGACCGATGCTCTAACCACTGAGGAAACCGGCCAGGCCACATAGCTCTTTTTTACCTTATTTTGATTATGTAAAAAATAATGTCAGTTTAGTGGGAAAAAGTAAAATTACCCAAATACATAATATTCATTCTGGATGAAGGATTTCAGATCTTTTCACTTGGGGTAGATAGCAAGCTGAAGAAGAAAATACGATTTCTGGTTTACGATTTTTGATGTATTACCTTTTTAGGATAGGGTCATAAAATTTAGAATTTGTGAGGATATAAGTTTAAATCACCCATTCTTGGTTATATCCCTCCAAAAACCTCTCTAGGATTACTGAAAATATTGATATGCCTTTTGATAAAATATTAAAGAAGAAATGCCTGGTTTTTATTAAAAGTGATTAATAATTTGGTTAAAGTCAGCTGGATGTATTGCACTAGTCCTATGAAAACCAACCTGTGGACCACCTTAAACACAGTGCTAACCTGCCAATGATTTTTCCATCATATTTTGTCCAAAACTTTACTAGACCACAGGCTAGTGGTTTTGCTCTGCCTTGCCCTTTCTGTATTTCCTTTCCTCTTTTGAGAGTCTAAGGTGTGTCTGTAGGGATTACAGAGTTGTATGAACCACGGGGTCCTTCCCTTAAGGAGTTTTCAGTTTGTGTGGTTGGAGAGACAAGACATACTAAAGCAACCTCAATACAAAGTAAAAATGGTCAAAGTGATAATTGCCATAAAAAAGGGTTTTAAGAAAAATGCAGATGTGAGTTTGGCAAAAGGCACATGTAAGATTCATAGATGATAGGGCATTTCAGCTAGACCTTGAGGAATAAGTAGATTTTAAACTAAACATCCAGTATGTTTGGGGAAAATTTCAGAATTGTAGCTTATTAGAACTTATATGTTATATGACTAGATATTGGTATTCCTGACCCTCCTCTGGCCATAACAGATTGCCTCTCACACGTAAACGTTCAGCAGGAAAAATTTGACTTTTAAATTAGCATTAGTCTACTCTACTGAAACAAAACTCCTCATTAGCTGAATCAGCCTTGGAAAAAGTAGGGCTGGTTTTCTAGCTAAATACTTACTTTGTTATGGCTCGGGGCTTGGGGTAATTTTGGTTCCTTTGAAAGGAGTTTGTTCTTGGAAAGCTAGTTATCTAATTGTATCAGAGACTTTTTCCTCTAGGATTTTTGGTGTTTTTGGTTTTCTACTAATATTTTCTATTTCTGTTTTTTATATTATATGGCAATGTATTAGTAATTTGACTAATACGTAATCCAAATAATTTTTTAAGTGAGCTACTTGCTATGTTTAGAAAGTATTAATGGCTTGTTTTGTTTCAAAAAACAACAACATTGGACTTAAGATTGGGAGAGAGCATACATTTTGAATCTAGAATTGTTGAAAAATGAATTTGCTATAGCTACATGTGTTTGCTGTATTGAAAGACTTCTATGCTGGCAAGCTGGCCTGGACTGCTGCTCACAGGGATTATAGCTGATTGCAGATGGAATGCAATGGAATGTTCTTGCCATAAGATTTCTTATGAAAAAGTAGAAGAGGGTGAAGGGTACTTTAGAGAATGTGCCAGATCTGAAAACTGAGTAGTAGCAGTCTTACTTAAGCACTTTCTGGTCTCGGAGAGAATATTTTCCATGGCACAGATAAATGTTACTGCCTTGACATTTTTGAGACCCGAGTGCATACACAAATGGCTTTGTTTAATAATATCCCATTATATTCCAAGTTCCTCCCACTTTGGGAGCATTTTTTATTGTCTAGTTACCTCCTTACCACAGCGTCCTGCTGCATTTTGATGAATTTTTATTGTTGTTGTTTCTATTTGGTTAAATGGTTAGAATTTTGTAGTCTAGTCCTCTCTTGTGTAAGTCTTTAGATTTTCCCCCCTCTCATTAGTATTACCTAATTCTCAGTTGCATTTTAGTTTGGATTTCTTTTCCTGGGGTCTATGAATAGACTTTTGAATGTCTGTCAAGGTGGCCCCTTGAAATTATATGTAAAATGTATCTTATGCATTTTCCTAGGGAGGGCATAATCACTTTCATTACATTTTTAGAGAGATCTGTGTCCCCACAAAGGGTTAAGAGGCACTAGCCTTGAATCAGAATGAGGTCTCCTTAAGTCTTTTACAGGATAAGCCAGGGCTAATTAGTTAGATCAGACTAAGGTGTAAACTTCATAACAGCATCTACAGTGCTTCACAGTGTGGCTGAACAAGTAAGGTTAGCCCAGTTCTTCAGCTACCACTTGTCCACCTCCACAACATGAGTTCTGACCTAAGAGATGGAATGTCTAGTTTCTTTTAACCTACCCTTTGTCAGGATTCATTCTTTGAACTGTGTATCTTGCTCATGCCCAATCACATTTCTTTCTCTAGCCTCTACCAATGTACTGCATTTCTCTGGGAGTCACTAAAACTGCTGAAGATTCAGGCATTTAAACTCCTAACAGCACTCATTTTTCTTAGAGCAAAAATAGCCCACAAAAACCTAGAAACAACCCAGCAAGGGATTAAATAAATCTTCCTTCCTCCCTCCCTCCCTCCCCTCCCTCCCCTCCCTCCCCCTCCCTCCCCTTCCTCCCCTTCCCCCCCTTCCCTCCCTTCCCTCCCTCCCTCCCATCGGTCTCAGTGTGGCTGCTTTTTTACATCCTTATAGGACTTCTGTTCAGCTAGTCTTCAGATGGCTCTCCAGGTTGATTGTTGTAGATTTTAGTTGTAATATTGATGTGGTCCTGGGAGGAGGCAAGCACAGTGTTTACCACTTTGCCATCTTGACCAGACTCCACGGTACGTTTATATAAAAGAATGCAGCAAAGAAGAGAACGACCGCACGCACGCGCACACAGAAATCATAGGTAAACCAACTCTAGCTTCACAAGTTGCAAAATAAACTGATGTATGTTATTAATATAAAGTTCAAAACATGCAAAGCTGCTCTCTGTACTCCTTATCCCACACAAACACATGGCTAGGGTAAAACTGTGAAGACACGTAAGGCAATAGAGACAACATTCAGCGTGCTTCAGAGGGGGATGGTGGCAAGGCGACCTGGGAGGGTCACGTGGAACTGCGGAGGTGAGAGTTGTGTTCTATAACTGGCTGGGGAGTACCTGGGCTTTTGTTTTGTTAATGCTTGTACTCTCTATATAGTTTATAAATGTATCTACTAAATATTTCATTTAAAAAGTGTAAAAGCAAAGGACAAAAACCTGTCTTCCTCCTGCAAATAGAGATGAGTATGCCCATGTCTGTCTATATCCGTGACCAGGAATAGGCACAAGTCCATGAAATTCGCCTCCTGCTCCCTCTTTCTGAAGCTTTCTAGCCACTTTCCCTCTCCTTTTCCCAAAGACAGGAATGATAATTTTTATGTTACATGTCCACGTTGATTAAATGATACTCAGTCACTGGAGTTAGGAAGGTGAACAGTAAGGAGATAAAGAGCTCATACAGCAAAGGAAGGAGAAAGAGGTCAGTAACCACATCGGGGTGAGCTTGAGTACCAGCAGCACTTCCCCTGCAGTGTCAGGACTCGAGCTAGAGCAATGTGGGGGGCGTTGGGAGGTGGGGAGTAAAGTTGCCCCTGAAATGACAGTACATTTACTCAGCTGGAGTTGGTTGAAACCAATTTTGTCCTTTTGAACGACTTTTGGAATGGGTCCATCAAGGGAGGGCCTCACACTGTCAGTTTCCTTCCCTCCCTTTACGGAGCTTGTCCCTCAGTGTCACGGTTGGAGAAGCCTGTCACCCTTGAGGCCCCTTCCGCTGGCCAGACTTTGCTGTGGACCTTTTTACATCTGGATCCTTCTTCTGCCCCCTGTCTTAGAGCAGCCTTTTCCTTCCTTCCTTTTCCTCAGATTCAAAGCATGCTTTGTCTTTTCTTCTACACCCAACACAGCATTATTTAGTATTGCATGACGTCTCTGGGCAGCTTACTAAGCTGACATTCTGGAATGTGTCCCGATATTTCATACATTTTCCTTCTACTGGGATAAAGTTTATGGTTGTAAAGAAGGGCATTAGTTAGATTGCACCCTCTCCTAGATAAGATATTAGATGTATTTCTTTTTGTTTTCCAGTGTTTTTAAACTTTTATTGCATTGGATTACTTTGGAGTATGTTAGCAAGACATTTTAGTATGTGATGAAAATAAAGTTGTTTTTGGTGAGTTACAAGCAGTGTGTGAACTCTTCTGCTGCTTTCCTTCTGCTTCACTCCTGAAATGCAAGTGACTCTCAGCATTTGCCAGTAATGGGTTGATTGGTTGTATGAACAAAACTTAATGGTATGTTGGTGTTGAAAGCATGATTTTTTGCAGATTTTGTAATTTTACACAAGCACCTGCTGTGGAACTTATATTTATAGCTCTGGATCCGAGGGCAACTGAGGATGACGCGTCTTCCGGTTACTTTGATGAGCAAAGGAGGGTTCTTTTGACTTGTCGTTTCTTGTCATTGTTTTCTTTATATTAGAAAAATACTGAAGTTGGTTTTCAGGGGGAAATTGTTCTGTAGTTGTCTTGGGCTCTTTATCCATCTTTTCGGCCAGTTAGAGGAAGCAGCATGTTACTTCTTTCTCAGTGGTTCTTTTGTCTGGCTCTGGGGCCCTTTTCACTGCCTCACTTCAGGCTCAGGCTGTGGAACGATGCAGGATAAGCAGTTTTCCACCCTGTAAATGTCTCTCATGAGGAAGACAACTTGATGGGAAAACGAACATTTTGAGACTGTTTTATGTCCCTTGTACCTACCCAAAGCAGTTCATGGCACATAATATGTATTCACTAAATTGAATTTGTTTTACCTTTCGCTTGTTATTTGCTATATATAATTTTTTTCTGAATATATCTTTTTTCAAATACCTTTGAAATATTTACAAAATAATCATTTGTTTAAATGCGTTCTTTTGAACTAGATTAGAACAAAATGAGGTTTGGAGTCTCAGAGCGCCTGGCTTAAGTCCCAATTTTTTTGTAGCAAATAGTAGCATGTTACTATTCTTCCCACATACAACTTCTCTAACTTTTGCTGAGGCATTATCTTCTGGTGTTTTCCCTGGTAGCATTTTTACTTCGTTGATCGTCATAGTTTAATACCTTTACTTAGGGAAGAAAACACACGAAGGCAAGATAGTTAGCTCTCATAGTGCATGTTCTTTACCCCGTTTCAGAACAATTTATTGAACATATTTATTCAGTATATCCATAAATAATATAAACCAGTCAGTTTTAAAGCTTAAAGAACAAGTAATGCCCTTTATTTTAAAAACAAAAGCATTTGACAAATTGAAAATTCAGAAAGAACAAAGCAGAAAGCAAATGACTCCTTATCACTCAAAGAGATCATTAACATTTTGTTGGATATTTCTCATCTTTTCCTTGCACCCTCACATATTAAATAAATTTGTTACATGATTGTTTCATTTTATATATATACGTATATAAAGTATATATATGCATACTTTTTTTGGTAACTTACTTTTTTCCATTTTTAATATTTTTAATGTAATTATGTATTTTCTACATAACTTTTAGTGACATAGAAAATTCCCTAATATGGATATATCATAATTACTTAGCTAATTTTGTTGGATTTTTTTTTTCTTCTTCTATTTTATGTAACACTGTGATAAACATTCTGGAAGAGAAATGTTTGTGTACATTTGCCAGTCATTTTCTGAGCAAAAAATTTCTTAAAATAGGGATTACTTGATCAAAGATATCAAACTTTAAAGTAATTTTTATAGGTATTTAAAGGGGAGTAATATATCTAATAAGTATGTTTTATGTTATGGAAAGTTTTTTTGATGTAATTGCAGGCTTTAATATTTAGAACAGACATCAGTGTTTCTAAGTAGTGAACATTCACAGTTGTGTAGTGGAATAGATGTAACCTTACCATCTCAAGTAGTGCTTAAAGTGCAGAGAGGACTGCATGGAGTTGAATACTAGAAAATGTGGAAATTACCTTATTACCGTGTTCTTCCTGTGATACATCAGTTCTAAAGTTGAATAAGGTGACAGATCACCTGTCACATGCTTTTAATAACATGACAAATGAGTATAAAGATGGATTGAGTGGACTTTTACTTAGGAATTTGTGTAGTCCTGGCCAGTGTGGCTCAGTTAGTTGGAGCATTGTCTCATACACCAAAAGGTGGTGGGTTCGATTCCCAGTCAGGGCACATACCTAGGTTGTAGGTTCATTCCCCTGTTGGGGCACGTGCTGTTTAACTATCTCAGTTTTCCTGTTCTGCTTGTCCTGGCTTACTAGCCTTAGAATCAGATATACTGCAGAGGATGGTGTTTGAAAAATTATTTGTTAAATTGTTTTTGTGGTTAGTTTTGGTACCCAAATTATGACATTCAATGAGAATATATATATATTTAAAGGCAGAAACAATTGAAGATATCACTAAATCGAAGGAGGCCTTTGATATTGTGTGTTTGCAACTGCTTTTTATTATAGGGTATAATTTAAACTTCTTCAGTTACTTAAATAAGTTGTTTTCACATCTAGATTCCAAAACAGCAAAGAGAGAAGACTGTATAAAATGTAGAAAGCCTAGTCATCTTTGCTGCTTTGCATCTTACTGTTCTAGGCTTTTGAGGTTGCTTTAAAATCCAAACTGTACTCCATGTGGCCTTTATATGTGCATTTGTTGTTTTTCATAGGGGAAAGCAGCCATGTCCTGTTTTTCTTTATAAATTATTTTTTATTGAGATATAATTGATACAACATTACATTAGTTTCAGGTATATGACATTTGCAGTTCTCAAGAGATGCTTTGGAGTTCATTTTTAAAAGTCCATGCCACTAATATGGTGCTGATTGCTTTTGGTAGCTGCCCAGTCAAGTGTGAAGCGCTGTAATAGAAGCTAGCAAAGTCTGCAGTGCCATAGTGAGACCCTGAAAGGGCCCACTACTTTGGTTGTATGGTAAGCAAAGTATAGGTATTCATAGATTTAACTCTTGGTAGTATATCAAGACTTGTGCTTTTTTTTTTTTTTAAATATATCTTTATTGATTTCAGAGAGATTAAAGGAGAGGGATAGAGAGATAGAAACATCAATGATGAGAGTCATTGATTGGCTGCAGCCTGCAACCCAGGCATGTGCCCTGACCGGGAATCGAACCCCGATCGCCTGGATCCTAGGTCAACGCTCAACCACTGAGCCACACCTGGCCGGGCGACTTGTGCTTATTTTATGAAAACGTTTATATTGTTTAGGGATGAATGCTGTATATATAGAGTTGGTAGAAATGAGAAATATGAAATTAGGTTTTTGAGAGCACCTGCAGGACATTAGATTTTTGTTATTTAGCAAGCATAGCCTGGGAGGCCACCAAGTTCTCAGAGAGTGTTTAGTCTTGTCTTAGAGATAAATTATAAAAGCTTATGGTAAATGTTAAAGCTTTGAAGGGAGACATCTAAATAATTGAGGGGTAGGGCGAGGAAAGGTAGTAATGTCTGGGAAGCCTTTTTTGTTTTGGCAGAATAGAAAACTACATGGCCAGAATAAGCAGAAGCTACCTAAATGAGGAAATGATTTAACTACATTTACTGTGTTTCCCTGTGGCATTGTTGGGGTCTGATACCCAAGAGTTCCTTTTGTAACTAAATAAACTTGAGGAGGCAAGATGGATGAAGGGAAAACAAAAACAGCTTTTACTTTTTAAATTGCCTTTGGGTGGGTGGGTGGGGGTGAGTGTGATTAGTAATTAAAACAACAGTAATGAACACTTAAACCATGCTAAGCACAATTAGGCACTTACAGATTTTAACTCATTTAATCCTCACAATAGTCCTGTTTGCAGATACTCACTTTTATTTTCCCCATTCACATGGGAGGGGATAGATATTGGCTAACTTGCCTGGGATCGCACATCCAGGAATTGGGAGAACTAGAAACCTGGGAGAAAACTCGTGCTGTCAGGCTCCAGAGCCCTCACTCTTAACCTCTGTGCTATGTATACATACTGCTTCTCAAAATATTTATTGTTTTGCTATTCTGTGCAGTACTGAATGTGTCTAATTTGAATTTAACTGTTAGGTTAAAATTTATTTTAATGTCCTTTCTTGATGTGGGGAAATTGTGACTAAAAAGGACATTAATGTTAGTTCAGACAGCTCTGTTCCTCTTAGGTTGAATGAGAGCTTGGCCATCCAGGTGATCTCCCTTTGAAATCATTCAAAATTTGCTTAGGCCCTGGCCGGGTGGCTTCCAGTTGGTTAGAGCATCGGCCAATACACCAAGGTTGCAGGTTCAGTCCCAGTCAGGGCACATACCACAATCAACCAGTAAGTGCATAAATAAGTGGAACAACAAATCGATGTTTCTCTCTCTCTCTCCCTCTCTCCCCTTCTTCCCCCCCCCCCAAAACAAATAAAAATTTTAAAAAATTTGCTTAGGAAGAGCAGAATTATTGTTAACTGAGAATTTGTTGAATATTTATTATAGCTAGTGTATTTATTTTATGCCCAGTTAATGACATTGTGACACAACAGAGTTGGTAGTTTTTCTTCTCCTTATGTATTTATTTTTAATTCAAAGTGAGTATATAGTGAACACATATAATACATTTATCCTGTTTATAAGATTTGGAATCTAAGTTTTTATTTAAAATAATTAAGAAATGTTATAATTGTATGTCTTCTGCTCAAATCTACTATATGGGAATATGCTTTACCACTTTAATATATTTCTGAAAATACATTATTCTGAGTAAGGAGAAAGCTGGTTATGGGTTTTTATGGTTTTGGAATATAAATGGTATATAAAATTTTTTTATTGGGTGCCATTTTTCTTAATTTTGGGTATAGGAAGGTTTTGGAGGAGAAAGTTTGTGCTGAAGATGTCACTGAGATTTTAACAAACCCCAAACATGCTATGATAGAAAAGGTAATATAAAGTTACAGCGTTGCCACTCTGTAATTATAGTTGCAGGCAAATTCTTTAGTAGATTGCCAACAACAGTATAATTGCTACATAGAGACTTTGAGATATTACATAAAATTATTCTGGAGAATAAAAGGCTTTTAAGTACAAATTTTGTTTTGACTGCCTTGTTTTCCAGTGCTTAGTAATTAAGACATTATTTCTGCATCTGTATGCTGAAATAACAGTTGGAAAGAAGGCAAGGAAAAAAAGGTAAAATTAAGGGGCTTAATGAATTTTGTAAGGCTAATTTTGACTTGAAGGGACTATGAGAAAGAGAAGATAGATGGTCTTGTGGTTCATCAGTAAACTAAAACCTATGGAACATTTATGATAGTCATTTTATTATTTATTTATTTATTTTTAAAGTTTCTTTATCTTTATTGTTGAGAATATTACAGATGTTCCCTTTATATCCCCACTGATCCCCTCCACCCCACCCCCATCTCACCCCCAGGCTTTCCCCATACCAATGTCTGGGTCCATGGGTTATGCTTATAAACATACAAGTTCTTTGATTAATCTCTCCCCACCCACACACCCCTCCCCACCTTCCCTCTGAGATCCCTCAGTCTGTTCCATGCTTCTATGTCTCTGGATCCACTTTGTTCATCAGTTTATTTTGTTTATGTTCCACATAAAAGTGAGATCATGTGGTACTTGTCTTTCTCTGACTGGCTTATTTCACTTAGCATAATACTTTCTAGTTCCCTCCATGCTGTGCCAAAGGATAAAAGATCCTTCCTCTTTGCAGCTGCGTAGTATTCCATGGTGTAAATGTCCCACAGCTTTTTTATCTACTCATCTACTGATGGGCACTTGGGCTGTCTCCAGATCTTAGCTATTGTAAATTGCTCTGCTATGAACATAGGGGCGCATAAGTTCTTTGTGATTGGTGTTTCGGGTTCCTTAGCATATATTCCTAGAAGTGGGATCACTGGGTCAAGATAGTCGTTTTAAAGGCATTTCCATTTATGTTGGGTAAGGGTCTTCAGTTGACTTTGATACAAGAACCACTATGTTAATTTTGCCAAATATTTCAATAATATTCACTTATTAATACAATTCTCTCTATATTCTTTCAGTTTGCTGGTATTTTATGTATATATTGCACTGGTATGCACTGAAAATGGTGCAGGATTTAATCAAATTAAGGTGGTACATGACACGTTCATCTGAGTGCCCAGTTGGTGTAGGGCAGTGTAGGGCAGTGTAGAGAGGATCCACAAGACACAGCCCAGGTACTGAAGGGGTTTGTAATGTGGGTGTAGGACTTTGATCCTTGCCAAGAAATAGAATTCTTACATTTAGCTTATTTTATCAGTTAGTGAACTTTTCTCACTTTGGTTTAAAGACCATGGAATATGGTGATACCCACCAAACATTGAGAGAGTTTAAAAACAAGATAAAGTAGCTTTTTCTCTTGCTCCCTTTCCCTGGAGTGCTGCTTGCTCCAAGCTCGGGGCTCTTGCTAGACCAGTGCCTCCTCCATCATCTCCTTCCAGCCTCGGCCATCATGATCATCTACTGGAACCTCGTCAGCCATGATGAGATGTTCTCTGACATCTACAAGATCTGGGAGATTACAGATGGGCTGTGCATGGAGGTAGAGGGGAAGATGAGCAGTAGGATGGGGTAACATTGATGATGCCCAAGGGCAAAGGTACTGAAAGCACAGTAATCACTGGTGTTGATATTGTCATGAACCATCGCTTGTAGGAAACCAGCTTCACAAAAGAAGTCTGTAAGAAGTACCATCAAAGATTACATTAAATCACTCAAAGGTAAACTTGAAGAACAGAGACCAGGAAGGAGTAAAGTCTTTATAAAAGAGTTAAACCTTTTATGACGGGCTGCAGGACAAATCAAACACATCCTTGCTAATTTAAAAAACTGCCGGTTCTTTGTTGTGAAACATGAATCCAGATGGCATGATTGTTCTGCTGGACTTCTGTGAGGATGGTGTGACCCATGTATGATTTTCTTTAAGGAGGGTTTAGAAATGGGAAAATGTTAACAAATCTGGCAATTTGGATCTATCACCTGTCATCATACTGGCTGCTGCTTTTCGTCTACGCAGGAGGACTAGGACAATGGGACTGATGGTATCTCGAGCTCTTTATTTATTTTGACCTTGATATATTTGGAGCCAGAGGCATTGTTTGTAAGAAAAACATGTCGTGTAGGTTGTCTAAAAATAAAATGCATTTAAACTCATTTCACAAAAGAACAAGATAAAATTCCTATTATTGAAAATTAACATTTGTGCTTTACATATTTAATCCTGTGACCTAGGTATTATTTCCGTTTTTGAGAGAGGACACAAAAGTGAAATAATACCCATGATCACAAAAAAAAATCTAAATATATTTTGTAATTTTTTTTTGTATGTTTAGAATGTTAAAAGATACCAATATGTAGGTAATGATGCTGGTCCTTTGGGTCCAAATCCTATACCCTTTCTATTAAATGTACTGTCTCCCCTCTTCCCTCTTTGTTAATAGTTGGAAAGATCCTGTTTCTTAGTTGGGTTAAAGGAAATGGGTTAGATCTCCAACTATTATTAATTCAGAAAGGAAAATCCTTTGGCATATTTGAAAACATTAATTTATTGTCTATGGAAGTTAATAGTGGGCTTCTGATGAATTCAAGTGCTGTCATTAATATTTTATTTTTGTAAGGGCTTTTTTTTCCATTTGTGGAGTTCTGGGGTTTTAAATCCTTTATTAGGAAATATTTTCTGTATTAAAGACAATACAATGTGTATATAAATATAAAGAATACTATAAAACAAACATGCCTATAACTACTACTCAACCTAACGTGTTACTCATGCTTTCTGAGGCCTTCTGCTTATACCTGCCTCTTAAACAGGTAACAACAATATTGAATTTTGCATTGTTCTAAGGTGTCTGAAAGAAATATCTTTCGTTTAGGAATTAAAAAATTTTAAATATGGTGAGTAAATTTAATCTTGTTTTATTCACATAACTATTATGTAAGTAACTCTTTAAAAATTATATTTTGACTTATGTTAAAAAAGGGTTTTGTTGTCTACAGGCACAGTTATTTAAAAGGCCACCTTGGTTTTGAAGCTGGAAACTAGGAAAATTTATTAGTTTCATAAGTTTCAGAGATCTGGGAGAAGGGAATATTGAGGAAGAGGGAAAGGATTTTATGTGAATCAGGGAAATCACTCACTGGTTTTGTTTTTCTTTACTAGGGAAAAGGAAACAAAGGGGTAGGATCTGAAAGCTAGCCTTCTTAAGTCATTCTTGATAGAATTGGTACCACTAGTGAGTAGCTAAAAGACTGAATGAAACATGGCTTAAAAGATTTATGACAGCAGATTGTCTAGCGGTTAGAAGTGTTTGTTTTAACCGTGTTTTTGGGTGGTGTAGACTACAGAGGTCATATCCTATAATTCAGCTTGCCATTGTCCTTATTGCTGAGCCACTGAAACTAGAATCATGCAGTATGACACTAACTTCCGTTTTCTTGGTAGAGTTTGTATGTGGTCCCCTGTTTTAGGAACTATAATCCTCCAGTTCCTAGTTTTAAATGGGTAAGAAGAGTTTTAAACAGTGCCTGTGGTATAGTTACAGGTTTAAACAGAGCCTGTGGTATAGCAGTCATGTATGTGTGCATACCCATACGTATATGTCATTATTCAAAGATGCCTGCATGCAGGGATAAGCATTTAAATGATGGGTGTCTTGCTCAGAGTGTGGGATCTGGAGCCAAACTCTCCAAGTCACATCCTGGATTGGCACCAGCTAGTTCTGTAGCCTTGGGTAAGTTATTTAAACCTCTTTGTGATGATTTATCTATCAAATGGGGATAATAAAACATCTGCCTTATTGAGTGGTTGGGGAGATTAAATAGGTTAGTACACAGAAAGTACTTCCAGTTTAGAGTAAGTGCTCCGTGAATGTTGGCTGTTACTTAAATCTTATATGTATGTAGTGCCTTTGGGTCAGAAATGTTCTTCTTTGCTTGGGTTACCGTTTGTGTGTGGGGAGGTGTTCTTTCTAGAACGATGTTTCCTTGTCACATGATTATGCGCAGTGTGAGCCTTATTAATACTCTGTTAGCATTTGGGGTTGGAACGTAAGCGCGTGTCCATACCCAGCGGAATCTGGCAAGGGAGACAACTAAGCACCGTAGCAACTGTTGCTATTTGTGTCCTGAGCAGCAGCTGCTCTGGACAGATTTATTTTTTAATCCTGATCTCACTGATACCCTGGGATGCGGCCCTGCCTTGGGGAAGTGGATTGGTCGGGATGTCTGGTCTTTGAGGACATTTCATGACCACATGTTATAAGGATTCTATTCCATGTGAAATATGAGGAGCCAAAGCTTTATGTGTGTGAGAAAGGGAGAGAGGCTAACCCTCAGCATCAGCCAGTCCCTGATGAAATGGACTGTGATTGGATTAATCACATGAGAAGTTAACTCTTAATATGGGCAGTGAGACTTCATGCTTTTCAGTCAAAAGTAATTTTGCTATTTATAACATTCTACAGAAGATTTAGTGGTCTGTGACTGCACTGTATACACTCATTACACAAATGTACATGCACATATGATAACCCAAGTGTTAGTTATTAGCTGTGGGTTTCAGAGATAAGACTCTTTCCAATGAATATTTCATTACCAAAAGCTTTTCCGAAGTAGATAAGAGCTTTAAAAAGAGTTTGTTTCAAATACTGGTTAGATTAATTCAGTAATTTTTTAATTGTTATTTCTGATGTGTTGAAATATTTGAAGCTTTATGAAGCACCATGAAATAGTAATGTGGCCGATTTTCACGTTTTGGCTGTTATCTCAGGTTCAGTCATAAAATATTTAATGAGCACCTACAGTTTACCAGGCTCTGTTCTGAAGACTGATGACACTTGGTGAAAGTTACTCGTCTGATTCTTTTCAAGTTCCATATGTAGATCACATTTAAAATGTGATTATTTTTGTTTTTGATTGCCCTGTTTAGATTCAGTGGTATGAATTTACTGACTTGGGTGTTCTGAATTTAACACATAACATTTATGTTGAACTAAAGAACATGTAACTCAGTGACTTAAAAAATCAAAACATTTTCATCCTCTAGGCATTGTGAACCCAAAGAACCCAAAGGAAGCTCCCAAGTCCTTCAGCTTCGACTACTCCTACTGGTCTCACACCTCGGTGAGTGTACTTGTGGTGCAGCAGAAGAGAACTGTGCAAGGTTTGAGAAGTTTTTGAATGTGTTTTCAAAACACATTCAAAACGCACGTCCAACAAGGATGACAGGTTACCAACATCTAGGAAAGGGAGCGTGGAGCCCTTCGTGTGTCCTTTCTCAGTATAGGGCCCTCAGCCTTGCTGCTTCTGGGACTCCTTCCTAAACTAGAGCTTGCTTCTACGTCTCTCTGTTAGGCGGGTTTTTTTGTTTCTTCTTTCTTTTCCTATTTTGTGTTGGAATAGATGTTTTAAACCAGTGACAAAGCCTAATTGGCAAAGGAAGGGCCTAGGCAAGGGGTTGGAAACATTCTTCACTGAAAGCTGTGTTTATTGAGATACAGCTGCACTACTGGTAGCGAGTTCAAAAAGTATTTTTATATGTGGACTTGGCTTTTGATCTTTAGTCCCAATTTACTCTTAAGAAAATTTTCTTGGAGCTTCCTATGAATGGAAGCGTGATACTTGGAGGGTTATGGAAAATGAAATATAATCATACTAGATAAGTTCATGTACATATTTTTATGTCTAGCTGACCTGGATAAGGGATAACTCTAGTAGTGCTCGTGTGTGTGTGTGTGTGTGTGTGTGTGTGTGTGTGTAAAATGAGAAAAATAAACTGTGTAAGGGAAACTTCAAAAATGTATTATATAGAGGAAGAAAAAATGCATAGTATATTTATTTTAGGTGACCATTCTGATTCAAAACATTTGTATTTGTTATAGAAGTAATGAGATAAGTAAGCACAGGAAAGAATAGGAATAAAATGTCATTTATTTCTCCTTTTAATCTTCGCAGCCCGAAGATCCATGTTTTGCATCTCAAAGCCGTGTGTACAATGACATTGGAAAGGAAATGCTCTTACATGCCTTTGAGGGATATAATGTCTGTATTTTTGCCTACGGGCAGACTGGTGCTGGGAAGTCTTACACAATGATGGGTAAACAAGAAGAAAGCCAGGCCGGCATCATTCCACAGGTAAGCAGCAAAAACTACGAGCAACCGCTGTTCATCATTACTCTTAGTCTTCAGTTGCTTTAACAATTATTTTTATTTAGCAAACGTTATTCAGGGACTATCATACCAGGCACAGAGCTAAATCGCCTGTCCCTTTGCCTCAGAGGCACTGACAGTCCAGTGGAAGAGATTGACATGTACGCATGTTTACTTTAAAGGTGGGAAAGTTGATGTTTTGTAAGTTTTGCTGTGTATCCAATGTTACGTTATTTTATCTTTTCTATGGTGTGTTTTTATTTTTACTTATTTATTATTATTATTATTTAATCCATACCTGAGAATATTTTTTCCCATTGCTTTTTCAGAGAGAGTGGAAGGGGGAAGGGGAGAGAGAAACCTCAGCGTGAGAGAGACACATTGACTGGTTGCCTCCTGTATGTGCCCCAACTGGGGCAGAGCCTGCACTTAGGTACGTGCCCTTGGCCAGAATCGAACCCCGGACCCTTCAGTCCACAGGCCGATGCTGTAACCACTGAGCCAAACTGTCCAGGGCACGTTATTTTATCTTTTGAACAGTGTTACCAGCTTCTTCAAAAAGAGATAGTATGTAACAGCCTGTGTTCTGGACCCTGGGGACACCTAATGAATGTTGTGGGTCTGACTTTTTCCCCCCAAAGTTCTGTACATAGATCACCTCTTAAGAATGTGATTATTTTTGTTTTCTGATCGCCTTGTTTAGAGATACTTTCCTTTTATTGTATTAGTTTAGTATTATCACGTTAAGTTTGAGATTTCTTTTTTTTTTTAAGAGCAGTTAGTCTTTTGATTTTGTATTGATTGGGAATGGAAAGTTGTGACATTGGTATTAAATACCAGGAATGTGGTATGTTTTTATTAATGATATTTAGAAGTAATTTTAAAGAGGTTTTTTTTTTTTTACTGTAGGCCTAGTGTAACCATCTCTATATTTTGAGAATAAAATACATAAGGGAGCAATGGTTACTTTTTTTATTGGATTATTGGGCTATAATTTTCAATTCAGCTACATAATTGAAATGTTTAACTATTAACAAAGATAGAAAATTTTTAGAAAGAAATTGGACATACTAGCATATATATGTTTTTTTCTGTAAAAAGTATATGTTAGTATTAAGACATACAGGGTGGGGCAAAAGTAGGTTTACAGTGTTAGTTAATAAATCATAAGAATAAACTACATTTCGTGTACTCACAACTGTAAACCTGCTTTTTCCCCATCCTATATATTTGGGAATTGTTCTTCTATATATAGTAACAGCAATAGCTACAGTAATAATTACAGAAAACATTCTGAAGCACTCCCCATGTGCCAAGTACAGGCCAAGTCCTTTACAAATACTAGCTCATCTCATTCTCCTCATATGACTCTAAGAGGTAGGTGCTATTGTTCCTCTCACTTACAGGTAAGAAAACTGAGGCACAGAGGTCTTGTCACTTGCCCAAGTAAGTGGCAGAGCCAGAATCCAAATGCAGGAAAGGTAGTTCTGGAGTCTCTGCTTCTACTGCTGTGTAATACTTCTTGGGCAATAGAAAAACTATAGATTATGCCAAGTTTTACTAAATAGTCATATTTATTTTATCTAATTACCACCATGGATTTAAAAAGATGATTATTACTTAGAAGCTGCCATTTATAATAAAACATTTAAAAATATATATTTTTATTGATTTCAGAGAGAGGGAGAGAGATAGAAACATCAGTCATGAGAGAGATTCACTGATCAGCTGCCTCCTACACACCCCAAACTGGGGATCAAGCCCGAAACCTGAGCATGTGCCCTGACTGGGAATCGAACCTCGACCTCCTGGTTCATGGGTTGACGTCCAACCACTGAGCCACATGGGCCGGGCTATAATAAATTTTAAATTCTATTTAGATTTCTAGATGAATCATGAATAAATAGTTCAGTTTCCAACTGTGTATTGATTGCCATAATACTAAATGTATATCAAATGAAAATTCAGTAGATTTTTATTAAATCTTTTTAAAATATCACTTTTTAAATAAATTCAAGGGATAGGGAAAATTAAATTTTATAATTTTCCTGATCTAGAAAAATTAATGTTTTCTGTTAGAAATGTCACTGTGAAAAAATAAAATTAAAAAAATAAAAATAAAAAAGAAATGTCACTGTGTAGTGGAGTAGCCTCTCATAAAAGGCTTGAGTACTCAAGACAGAGGTAAAGGGAGAAGTTTTATAGAGTCAGATTCTTGAAAATACCTTCATTTACCCCTTCCAAATAGTATGTACTCTCTCTATATATGTATGTGTGTGTTTATGTATGTATGTATAAATTTATAACATACATAGTAACTGACAATATATAATAATAAAATTTATATATCATAAGTAGTGTGTGTGTACAAAATAGTTTCATAGTAGTTTTTACTGTTACAATAATAATACTGATAGTGGAGTCACAGTTACTCTAGTATAGTATGAAGAGTTGAATTCACATAAATGTGTCAATGGCATAACACTCTTAGGAGACATAATTCCTCTTCTCCCCCTAAACGTGACTTTCTTTCTAAGGAAATGTTCTGGAGATGCTGTTGTTGAGATAAGAAGAATGTATTTAAAACTACTCTTTTCACTCAAAGGATTCACCTTTGTTGTTGATGCCATTAATATTTTGAGAGGAAAGGAGATATTGCTAATTTGTTTAGCAGTCCTGGGTAACTTAGTGCCTCTCTGATTTATGCTATTCATGTCACTCTCATTATGTCTTTGTAGTTATGTGAAGAACTGTTTGAGAAAATCAATGACAACTGTAATGAAGAAATGTCCTACTCTGTAGAGGTGAGTACAGCCGCGGGTTAAAACCAGAGGCCATACTCCATTGCCTCAAATGTTGCTTTTAAATGGCTCCAAATTATGACTCTGCTATAGATCGCTTAACCACTACCCCAATTTTATACTTTTGGGCTATTTCTAAGTTTTGGTTAAAATGAATAATGTTGTAATTAAATCTTTATTCTTAAGTCTGGCTCTAATTTCATTTATTTTCTTTGTATGTATGTTGGTTGTAAAAAAAGCATTTGATTTAGAAAGAAGCCCCATCAGAGGTGTAAGCCCCCATTCTGCCCTTGTAAACGTTTAGTATTTTTGTTTTTTAATCTTTGCTAATTTGATAAGGGAAAGCTTCTCACTCTTACTTAAATTTGAATTTTTATTATTAGTGTGGTTGGACATCTTGTGAATGACGCCTGTGTCGGTTTACGTGCTGGGGTCGCAATGTTTTTCCTGTTCATTCGTGTGGACTCTTTCCCTTTAATATTATTAACCATGAGGCTTCAGTTTTGCAAATATATAATCAGATCTCTTCTCTCCCCTTTATCGTTGCTTATAATCTTGGGAAGTTACTCTCCCATCTGCTGTGCCCCCGGCTCTTTTATGGTGGTTGTTATTTTAATCCTCACTTGAGGTTATGTTTTTACTGATTTTTAGAGAAAGGGGAAGAGGGGGGAGGGAGAGAGAGAAGGCAGAGGAGAGGGGCTGCCCTCGCTCCTTTTATTTTAAATCCTCACCCAGGGACATGTTTACTGACTTTTCGGGAGAGGGCGAGGGAGAGAAACACCAGCTGGCTGCCTCCCCAGCCGGGGTCAGGGCCTGAACGCACAGCCTAGGCATGTGCCCTGAACAGAGGTGGAACCCAGGACAGTGCCCCTGCCAGCTGAGCCACACTGGCCAGGCGCGGACCTAGCTGTTTTACTTTATATGTAGTATTGTTTTTGATAAGCATTTCTACTTTTTTGTATGTGCTTTATGAAGCTATTATTTTATACCCTCCCCCATTTTTGGTATTTGTATTTAATTTCATAGTCACTAATATTATTAAAGTGTTCTTACCCCACACATGTACGGGCAACTAATTTTTGATAAAGGAGCCAAAAATATACAGTGGAGAAAGGCAGGTCTTCTTCAATAAATGATGTTGGGAAAACTGGAAAGCCATGTGCAAAAGAATGAAACCAGACTGCTGACACCATAACTGCTCATGTTAACATGAGCCTCTTCTGAGAAATTAAGCTGCTTTTAAAGTAAACTCTAGTTTTTTTGTATTTTTTAAAAAATGAGCCTGGCTGGAGTGGCTCAGCAGTTGAGTGTCAACCTAGGATCCAGGAGATCGCGGTTCGATTTCCAGTCAGGGCACATGCCCGGGTTGCAGGCCCGATCACCAGTGGGAGCCATGTGGGAGGCAGTGACTCTCTCATCATTGATGTTTCTATCTCTCTCTCCCTCTCCCTTCCTCTCTGAAATCAATAAAATATATTTTTTAAAAAATGAATATGTTTGATTATCTATAGGACCTACACAATTCCTAGTTAATCTATTTAGATGCTTTGGGTTTTTTTCTTTATTTATAAAGTGTTGCATAAATTGGTAAGTTTTAAAGAATTTTGCCTTGTGATTGTTATACATCAAAAGGGGAATGTGCTGCTCTAAAAATGTTTTTTGTTAAAATTAATTCTCCTGTCTCATCCTGTAACTATTGTGTTTTGAATCATATGACAGAATTTTTTGAGCTTGTAGGCAATAAAAAAATAAGCCATTTTCTTTCATATTAGTCTGAGTTCATAGGCTTATTTGGAGTGCACATGGATCCCTGGTTGATACTATGGTTCCTTAAATTTATGGGACCTCTGCCTCCTCTCTTGCCTCTCCCTTACTTAGTCTGCTCCAGCCACACTGCACTTTTTTTTGCTGTTTCTGGAACACACCAGGAATGTTCCTACTTTGAGGTCTTTACTTTTCATTCCTCCTGAAATTTTCTTTTTCTGTATATCTTTTGGCTAAATTTTTCACCTCCTCCAGGTCTTTTGTTCAGATCTTACCGTCTCTATGAGGCTTACATTGACCACCTTGTGTAATATTGAAACGTGCCTTCCACCCAGCACTCCTGATCTCCTTTGTCCTGTTCTTCCCCTGGCCCCCATAGTATTACCACATTCTGTCCTATTTTATATACATTTTATGTTTGTTGTTTATTTTTAGTCTCTCTTCCTAGAACCATAAGCTCATTAGGGCAGGGATCTTTGTCTGCTTTATTAACTGATGTATGTCAGCTGCCTAGAAAGTGCCTGAAAATGCCTGGTGCTTAATGAATTGTATTTGCCAAGTGGGGTTTGTTCATTCAGAAGTAAAAGATATAGTGATGGATTTACACATTAGAGAATAAGTAACGAGGCATATCGGCCTTTATCAGGTTATTTTGGGTCCTCTTAGTCTCATATCTGTGTGAAAAGGGACAAGTTTTCCAAGAAGATGTAATATCTTCCCAGGATTCAAGATTGTATGTACAAGTGTAAGTACATGAGAATGACTGAAGTGCCATCTCACTTTCTAAGACGATGTCCTTTTAGAAAGAGCATCTGTTGTTTTGTTGTTTTACTCTCATAATAGATCAAAATTACTTTATCTTTCAGCATTCTCAGTTATTTAATAACTGATTTTGAAATGCAGTATAAAAATACATTCAGATCTGAAACTGAGAAAAATAGAAATAGAGAAAAGGTTCCATTGAGATATGTTTGAAATTTCTCTGAAAATGTGTCTATAGAAATTTCAAGTTGAAAAATGAAGACGTTATATTGCATGCTTGAATAGCTCCATGATACAGACCAAGTGTGTGATTCCTAGGGAAGCATCATAATTAGGCTTACTGTGGTTAATTTACCCCAGTTCAGAACCTAGTTGCTTAGAAATCTGATCTTATAGATACATCAGAATCAGAACCATCATTCTTCAAAGTCAGACTCGAGCGAAGCTCATTTGATTGATGTTACTTTCCTATGAGGAATAACTATTACCTAGACCAGACACTCGTGAGCAAGACATATATTATCTTCCTATGGGCAGACCTCTGTTGGAATGCTGTTGGTTTTTTGGTGAACAGGAAATTAGAGGGAAAGGAGTTGATTAGACAAATGCTTAATTGCTTCAGGTGAAGAAATGCTGGTCTAACATGTTTACCTCCATGTCAGGAATGGTCCTGCTAACAGGACAAGAATTCCTGAAGTACATTGTATGAGGCTTCTTCCCATATGAGACTTGGATAGGTCCTGCCACAGGCTGTCCAGCCCTTACCCCTGCTGGTGGAAACATTGTTCTGTCTGTAATCAGTCACATTGTGGCCAGTCTTAAAGTATTCGAATCACCGATCTCTTTCATCTTCATTGCTCTGGAATATTGATATTGTTCCTTGGTTTTAATACTTATAGAAATCTTGTTTCCAAGCCTTTGGAGTAAGCTCACTGTAATCCCCAATTATTGAGAACAGCATACATTTAAAAATAATATTGACAACTGTTAAGTTGCTACTAAAAATGGTATTTTTTCTGCCTAAGACAGGAAGCAGCCACTGTGCACTAAGATAGCCCTTTTTACCTCCTTTCCCTTCCTGAGAAAGTCAGAAGGCTGGTTCTAACCTACTCAGTGATATCTATGCATACTGTTAATAGAGTAAAAGGGACTGGAATTACGGCATTTCACTTAGTAGAGGTTGCTGATCTCTAATTATAGAGCTTTTAATAAAAGTTAAAAAAAATATTTTTAATGTAGAGGATCATTTTTCTAAGCCCTCATTCACTAATAATTTATTTCTAGGTGAGCTACATGGAAATCTACTGTGAAAGAGTACGAGATTTACTGAATCCAAAAAACAAGGGTAATTTGCGTGTACGTGAACACCCGCTTCTTGGTCCGTACGTGGAGGATCTATCAAAGCTGGCAGTCACTTCCTACACAGACATTGCTGACCTCATGGATGCTGGGAACAAAGCCAGGTATGGTAGGAAATAGGCTAATGGCTGAGGTCTTTGGCACATTTTGAGCCCCTTTGTAGTTATTGTGGAGTCCTCTGATGCTTTGGTTGTGCTGGAGAAGTGAAGGCTTCAGCATATCCAGTGTCTATCTTCCTATCAAAACAATACACTGCTGAGACACAGTAGAACTTTAAGTTATACTATTAGATTTTGGACAAGTCATGCCAAAATGTTGCTTATCACAAGCCTGTGATAGTAATTGATTCTGGAATAAATGAGCGCCTAATAAAGAATAAAAATTAAATGCCTTGGTGGTTTCTGAAGGGACAGCTGGAGTATGAAAAGTGATTCTGAGGGAGTACCTCTGGAATTGGAGGGTAACTTGATAGACTCATAAGTAAAGTGTATTGAGAGCATTTTATGTGACAGTCTTGCAACCTGTGACTTAAAGTTGTTGCTTATGATTGTTATGCCTGTAATGTGGAGCCTGCTGTCCCTTTTTACCTTCATCTAAGAATTCCTTTGTCACGTGGTCACCTTGATGTTTATTTAGGACAGTGGCAGCTACCAACATGAATGAAACAAGTAGCCGTTCCCACGCTGTGTTTACAATTGTTTTCACCCAGAAGAAACATGATACCGAGACCAACCTTTCCACTGAGAAGGTAGGAGAACTTCAGTCTCTGGGCTTGAGTTGTGTAGAGTGAGGATTTTCAGAAGCCCCTCTTGCAACCCTCTGCATTTTGTGGAAGGGATTTTTACTTAATGGAGGGTATTTTATACCTTCTGCTTATCGTTTTTATTCCTCTCTAAACCAGTTTTGAGCGTGGGTTCCTAAGTTTCAAATTGCGAAACAGAAAATAGGATTAAGAAAAAACAATCCAAGACTTTGGCTATGGAAAACTTCTCTGTGCAAGAGAGTTAATTAAGTAGTTCTGTGGGAAGAAAACCCTTTTCTTCTCCTCAACTGGACCCTCTTAATTATCTTAATAGCTTCTTTGGTGTGTGTATTTTATTTTTTGAGCTTTGATGATGTTGCTGTGGGATTAAATGTTTAAGCAAACCATGAAGCAGACAAGATGTATTTTATTCTTGGAAAGTAAATAACTGCACAGCAGTTCTGATGTTCTTCAGATACCTTTGCTTGTTAATTTCTCATTTTCTACAGTGGTTAAATACGTAGACTTTGGAATTAAACTGCTTGCTTTAGATTCTGGCTTTGTCACTTTTCAGCAGGTTACTTAACCTCTTTGTGCCTCAGTTTCCCCAGCCTCATAGGATTGCTGAGAGGATTAAGTAGTATTATAGGTTAAGTGCATGTAATAGTGCTTGGCACAGAGTAACCACTTAATAAATGTTAATTTTATTGTTAATAATTTATGTTGAATTCTACTCTTCCTATATTCCTAAGTAGCATACAGCTGGATTTTAAATCTGAGGTTAGATTTACTATACTAGCAGTTATAAAAGATCCTTTGCTTATAAACTTAGTTGTTTATGGTACAAATATCACTAGAAACTAGAATTACCTTTTACTTGGTGACTTATTTGTTTTCAGCTGAAAATTATTTTTAAAAATATACTCTTTCTTAGCAGGGTTTATAATATTAATGCTGTGTCCTAGTCAGTATTCATCCGAATGGCACCAAGAAGCACCTGTGTGAAAACTTTTTCTTTTCTTTTACTATGTCAAACCTACAAAAATAGTAATGTTAATCCTATAACCATAGCTCCTGGGATAATCCATTTTAGATATTTTGGTCTAAACTTTCTTGAAGTGTTAAAGTATAAATTTGGATCACATATGTGTACACCTGTGAAAGCAATACTGCAGCCAGATAACGAGCATTTCTAGTACCCCAAAAAGCTGCTTCATGCCCCTTTGTAATCTAACTATATCCCTCCCTCCACCCCCGTCCTCAGGTAATCCCTGATCTGCTTTCTGTCACTATAGATTAATGTACATTTTTTTAGGATTTTATGTAAATGGAATCATACAGTATACTATTTTTTGTTTGTCTTCTCTCCTTAGCATAATGACTTAGAGATTCATCTATGTTGTTGTGTGTATCAGTATTTCACTCATTTTCATGGTGATTAATATTCCATTGTATTGATGATATATCACAGTTTGTTCATTAATTCAGCTGTTGATGGGCATTTAAATTGTGTCCAGTTTTTGATCTTACAAATTAAGGTGCTGTGAACATTTGTGTGCAAGTCTTTGTGTGGATATTTGTTTTTTCTCTTAGCGAATACCTAGGAGTAGGGCAGTTGAATCTTACGGTAGATATATGTTGAGCTTCTTCAAAATCTGCCAAACTGTTTACCAATTTTTGTTATAAACGTTATAATGAAAAAATATCATTTTATATTCCCACCATCAGTGTTTGAAAGTTCCAGTTCCTGGAAGCTTCATTTTTAAAATTTTTATTGGTTTATTTATTTTAATTCTCACCCAGGATATGTTTGGGATTTTTTTTTTTAATTGATTTTAGAGAGAGAGGAAGGGAGAAAGAGAGAGAAACATTGATGTGAGAGAGTAACATCGATGTGAGAGAGACACACTGATCGATTGCTTCCTGCACACACCCCAACCGGGGATTGAACCCACAACCTAGGTATATGCCCTGACTGGCAATTGAACCCGCCACCTTTCGGTTCACAGAACATTCCACCTGGCCAGGACTGGACGCTTCATTTTTAATATGCCATTTAAGGAGTTAAAGAGTTTTATATATTTTTTCTTTTTTTAATTTTATTGAGATACAGCATAATCGACATACATTTTTTTTCAGGTGTACAACATAATGAATAGATATTTGTATATATTATGAAATGATCACAATAAGTCTAACATCCTTCACTATATATAGCTACAGAATTTTTTTTCTTGTGATGAGAACTTTTAAGATTTACTCTTAGCAACTTTAAAACATGCAATACAGTATTATTAACTGTAGTCATCATACTATTACATTATATCCCATGACTTACTTATTTCACAGTTGGAAGTTTGTATCTTTTGACGCCCTTACCCTATTTTACCTACTCTCCCCTCAACCCCCAACTCCTTGCCTCTGGCAGTTACCTGTCTGTTGTTTATATCTATGAGCCCCCCCCCCCAAATTCCAAATATAAGTGAGATCATGCGGTATTTCTCTTTCTCTGTCTGACTTAGTTAACTTAACATAATGCCCTCATGGTTCATCCATGTTGTTGAAGATGGCAAGATTTAATTCTTTTCTATGACTGGGTAACATACCGTTTTATAGTGGCTGCAGAGTTTTACATATTTTTATATCATACCATTGTAAAATATGTTTATCATAAAATTATTTCTCTTGAACCAAGATAATTGCAATTAGCTTTGTACGTGCATGCTCTTTAAACTGACAAAAAAGGTATGTTAACTTTGTCTTATGTAGTATATAAGGGTCCTAATCAATATTTTTAGTCTTCTCCGTGCCTTAGTCTTTTAATTTCCTGCCTCTAAATGTTTTCTACTTCTACCTTGCTTATTTTTTAATTGCCCCAATGTTATTGTTCTTTACCAGGTCAGTAAAATCAGCTTGGTGGATCTAGCAGGAAGTGAACGAGCTGATTCAACTGGTGCCAAAGGGACTCGATTAAAGGTATTTATTTTGCCTAACAAATGCCTGGTCAATAATTGTTCTGTAAGCCAGTAGGCCATATCTGGCCCGTCGCCTGTTTTTATAAATAAAATTTTATTGGGACACAGCCTCATCTATTTTTATGCATTATCTGTGGTTGCTTTCATGCTACAGTGGTAGGGTTGAGAAGTTTCGACAGAGACCATAATGGCCTACAAAACCTTTACAGAAAAATTTTACTGACTTCTGACCTATAACTTCAAAGAAAGGATAAGTTATACAACATAGTAATTTAGGAGAACTTCATAGTCCAGGTGAGAGTTGAATTGTATCTTGAGGAACAAGCAGAATTTGGCTAGATGAAAGTACGGGACAGTACTGGGAAGAGGGCACACAAGATCCAGATGTGGGCGGCCTGCGTGCCTCAGCGGTTGAGCGTCGACCTAGGATCCAGGCGATGGAGGTTGATTCCCGGTCAGGGCACATGCCCAGGTTGCGGGCTCCATCCCCAGTGGGAGGCGTGCAGGAGGCGGCCTACCAATGACTCTCTCGTCACTGATGTTTCTATTTCTCTCTCCCTCTCCCTTCCTCTCTCTAAAATCAATAAAGATACTAAAAAAATTTAAAAAGATCCAGATGTGAGAATAAGCATGGATTCCTCTAGAGATATCCTAAACAAGAGCAGAAATTTTATGTTGGTGAATTCTGGGAAGAAGGCTGCATTTGTAAATTTTTGGTGCATAAAATTCTCAAAGATACTTTAGAACCGTGCATTAGACATGTGGTCCTGGCATGTTATCAAGTGGAGAGGAGGGAAGATTGAGAGTTAAAGGAGGTTTTTAGAATTCATGGTCATAAACTAATAATACAAGTATGTGGCTAATTGTATTTTATCTATTATATACGATGTGGTAATAGTAGAAATTCTTAATTCTTTCATGTTTGGAATTGATTTCAGGAAGGAGCAAATATTAATAAGTCTCTTACAACTCTGGGCAAAGTCATTTCAGCCTTGGCAGAGGTGGTAAGTGTTACACTTCATTGTAAGGAAAATTTTGTCTGTTCAGCAAATGTACTTGACAGATATTTTATTATTTATGACAGCTGTCCTTTTTTTGGCCCTCTTATGTAATCTTACCTTTCTTCTTCTAGAGCTTTTCGATGAGATATGAGATATAATACACTTTGTATTAAAAGTAAAAGAGATTAAAAAGAATGAAAGTAAACATAGATCTGTATAAGCTAGAGTAAGGACTAGGTCTTTACAAAGACCTAAGGTTTGACTATTTTTTTGAGCCTTATTTCATATTCATAAAAAAACTACAAGTATTTTTGTATGTTCTTTTTCTATACAATCTTTGCTAAGTAGGATGTAGTACTTTTTGGAGTATTTTGAACAGTTTGCCTTAGTAAATGCTGTTGCTTTAGGGTCCAGTAATGTATTTTTAAGAGTTTATTATTTCTTACCCCTTAATAGTGGAACACTAAAGCTGAAACAATTTTTATATAAAGGGCTTCATTATTTACGTTAGAAGCTAAGAAAATGTTAGTCATGTGTGTTCTGATTTAGTTTAGTACTTTATTTGAATCCTTAAAAAGAATTAAATGCTTTTTTGCTTACCCCTGAGAGATCATATTCAATTTATGACTTAAAATTTTCTGCATGGAGGCTTACCCTGGTTTTCCTTCTCTCAAATGCTTCCATCTGTAGGATAACTGCACCAGCAAGGTACGGTGGGGGTCGATAGACGTGAACTAGCTGTAGAGTCAGTTGTGATGATTTTAGATCCTCAGCAGAGTGTATGGCACATAAGTAGGAACAGGACCATTAAAAGAATTCTTACTTGTTTTCTGGCTCTGGAATTTAGAATTGCTCTTTAGAGTGTCCATGAATCATGAGACTTCACAGCAAAATTTATTTAGGGCAATGATGTGCTTTGGAGAAGGAATTCAGAATAAAGGAAAAAGAAATTTTAGGAAACTTCTGCATTGTGTTATCTTACAATATTTCTTGTAGTGCTCTATAGGACTCTATCTTGAGGAAGTCTATAAACCTCTCAAAAGGACAATAAAAGAAATTTCTTAAGGGTACCATTCTAAAACATAGCTGGCTTCTTGAAATTATTAGTATAGTTTTCTTAAACCTCTTTGTATTATTTTTACTTGTTTCCTACCATGAAAAGTCATGGGTTGTTTAAATGATTTAGAAAAATTTTTTCTCACCCTGCCAGCGTGGGTCAGTTGGTTGACTGTCCCACGCAGCAGGAGGTCGCCGGTTCGATTTCCTGTTGGGGCACATGACCAGGTTGTGTAGCTCATTATACTGTTGTGTATGTTACAGATTTTTCAAGATAAAACATTAAAAGAAACAGTTACTTTATTATATGAGCTTTGGGTATTGTGAAGAATTGAAGCTGTGAGTGTTAAATTTCTACAGTGAGGATTCTGTAATTTAATTTCCTTGGGAATTTTAGACTGGTTTGCCTTTCGTGTGAATTTTTTCTCCTTAACAACACTGAGACCATTTCTTTCTGTTTAATAGAGTAAGAAGAAGAAGAAAACTGATTTTATTCCCTACAGGGATTCTGTACTTACTTGGCTCCTTCGAGAAAATCTAGGTATGTCGACTACTGGTGTGTAATTACCTTTTTGATTTAAGCTGGCTGAATTTGCACAACTTTATTTAAATCAGGGTTTTCTCCCTTATGTTGTTGACTTCAGGACACAAACTGTGGAGTAGTTGTCTTCCTCACCACATACCTTCCAACTATTGCTACTTCTGCCTCTGAAAACTCCATGTTCCTTTCAGGCGCATCATGTAATCAGATGTCACCAACCCTTATTCATTTTTATGATGTTTTAGGACCTTTATTCACTGTATCTTTAGCCCCTTTCCCTTCTTGACGAGAAGGAGGGAGTGATCAGCTGCTTCAAACATTGGTGATAGAAAGAAGAGGCTGAGCCGTAGCCGGTGTGGTCGTGGGTTCAGTTCCCAGTTAAGGGCATGTACCTGGGTTGCAGGTTCAGTCCCCTTCCCCAGTGGGGCTCATGCGGGAGGCAACCGATTGATGTTTCTCTCTCACATCAATGTCTGTCTGTCTGTCTCTCTTTCTTCCTTCCACTCTAAAAAAAAAAAATCCAAGAGGAAAAGAAATCCTCACATGAGGATTAACCAAAAAGAAACAAAAAAAAGAAGAGGCTAAGAATAGCCTATTGGGCCACCCACGTCACCAGTGCCTCTCACATTGCTAAGAGCAGTTTTGGTGAAGTGGCTGAGGTCTTGATTGGTGTGGGAAGAGGAAACTGGACACAGTAGATCCAGACACCAAGATTTGGTTCACTGCCTGACATAGGGACATTCAAGAGATTTGTTGACTTTTTGTTTTTTAAATTCTCACCCGAGGTTATTTTTTCCATTGCTTTTCAGAGAGACTGGAAGGGGGAGAGAGAGAGGAAGAGGAAGAAGGCGGGAGAGAGAAGGAGAGGGAGGGGGAGAGAGAGAGAGAGAGAAGCATCAATGTGAGAGAGACACATCGATTGGTTGCCTCCCGCACTTGCCCTGACCAGGGCTGGGAATCAAGCCTGCAACTGAGACACATACCCCCGGCTGGAATTGAACCCGGGACCCTTCAGTCCTCAGGCCAACACTCTAACCACTGAGGCAGACTGGCTAGGACTGTTGACTTTTGATTAAATCTGAGCATCTGAGGTTGTGCTCTCTGATCTGACACATTCAATAAAATTTTTCTAAAATGAGTGTGATTTGAAATAAATCATGATTGATCTTTTTAGGTGGCAATTCTCGGACTGCAATGGTTGCTGCTCTGAGCCCAGCAGATATCAACTATGATGAAACTTTGAGCACTCTGAGGTACTCCAGTTTGATTCCAATAGCTAAGTAGAGCACAATGCTACATTAAGTCATTTTGTTAGGCCATGCATTTTCTTACGCTGTGGGGTAGTCATTTATGTAAGTAATGATTCGGCCTTCTCATAACAGGGAAAATGTGGAGGGGAAGAAAGAGATTTTTATTATAACAGAATTGACCTGTTTATGGTTTTCAGTTTCAATGGGAAAGGCAGAAACTTTTTCATAGGAAAAATATTAAAATTGTTCAAGTGAGATATTTGGATAACTTTTAGATAATAGTGAAAGTTTTTTTTATAATACTCATATTTATAAAAAGTGTCCCTTTTGGTGGTTGTCATTATAGAAACGCTCAAGTCGTTAAAAATAATGTAGCATTAAAAACAATTTGTGACAGAACGTTTAATAGAATATTTCTATATATGAATAGATTTCATTATTTTAATCTCAAACTTCCTTAACTCTTCTCTCATTAAAGACACTTTTGATATAATGAAAGGAACACTATATAGTCTGACAAATCATTTTTCAGCCCTTTCTCTGGTATTTATATCCTTTGTGATCTTGAGTAAATCACTTAAATTCATCTGAGCTTTTTTCTTCGTCTTTATAAGGTACTGTAAAACTTTATACAGATGTATTATTATTAAGGCCCATAAATGTGTAAATACTCAAGCTGTTTGCTTTAGAAATAATGGTATGTTACTTATGAGAAATAGAACATCTGAGGAATGGCAAAAATGAATCTTTTTGGATTTAGATATGCAGATCGTGCAAAACAAATTAAATGCAATGCTGTTATCAATGAGGACCCCAATGCCAAGCTTGTCCGTGAATTGAAGGAGGAGGTGACTCGACTGAAGGACCTTCTTCGTGCTCAGGGACTGGGAGATATCATTGATAGTAAGTGAATTAAGGATCCATACAAAATCTAATCCTTTCCTTTTCAGGGTTCTTATATTTAAATTTAGATTTAAGGAACTTGATGAAGCTAGATGGTAGTGAAAGGGTTTTTTGTTTTTTTCTTCCTAAAAGAAAAACAATGAAAATTATCTCAGAATTTTTTATATACATGGTATGCACCGGGATATCCATTTGAACTCATGTAATTAATTTTTCATGAATATGTCACTACTTGTATTTTTATTAGTTTTCTATTTTAGATCAGCAGTGAAATTTATTTGGAATGTTAAGCTTATTCTGAGAAACCAATCACTTCATAAAAATGTTATTTGGAATTTGTGTTATGGGCTTCTCTGGATTAATGTAGTAGCAGTGATATATGTGTGAATGCTTCCTACGCTGCTCCTTATGAACATATGAAGGGGGGAATATCCAGTTCATCTTAAGTTCAAGAATTAGACTTCCAGATAATATTTCTTACAATGTTGTCTTAAAATGAACCTAATTTTAATCTAACTCATTTGTTTTAAAATGAATCTACTTATGTCTGATGAGGCATAATGTCTAATTAGAAGTTTTCTTAAGTGAGTTAACTAGATTATTCAAGTAGAATAGTATTTGACTTTACTTAATACAGCATATTTATGTTTTTTTGAGTGTAAAATTAATTTATATTTTTTGGAATTCTAATAAGATTCTCCAGGCCTCTTCTGGTTTTCTAGTTTAGTTTGTCTTACTGATTAGCACTTGATTTTAGATGAATCAGTTTATAAAATGATAATATATTCTGTGTTAATATTTACATCTCTCCAAATGCCAAAATACTGCTCTGTTCCCCCTCTGTGTCATGGCTGAACCTGAACTTTGACCCTTCTTGTATTTTCCCTCCTGCTTACCTTCAGTTGATCCATTGATCGATGATTACTCTGGAAGTGGAGGCAAATGTGTGTATTTCATATATCGGTCATTTCCAGTACTCTGATTTGCTAATCTGTCTCTGCTGGATTAGCTTTAAAATGAGCTTTGCATGCCAGCAGTTCTAACTGTGAAATCCCAGACAGAGCATACTGTATGTAGATTCAGAAATGATCCTATTTTTGCCCTTCTACAGTCAGCAAAGCAATCTTTGCTGAATCTCAGTTTGTGTCTTGAATAAAGTCAAGAGGCTTAAGAATCTTGTGTTGCTTCTACCCTTCAGTTTTTCTACTTACGTGATTAAACTGAATCCAAAGTCATAGATGATGTGATGATAGCAGCTCAGGTTTATCAAGTGTTTATAATGTCAGGCCCTGTTGTATTATGTAGGATATATTATCTAATTTAATCCTTTCAGTAACTCAAGAAGTTCCATTATACCAACTTACCAATGAGAACACTGCTACCTGGAGTGGTTAGTTGGGTACTGAAATCCCATGGTTTCTGTGTGGTCAGGTTGGGTAGTATAACTCAGAGCCCTAGCTTTAAATCAGCATTACACCTTGTTTGCTCTTGAGATCTTTCAAATTGGATTATTTAATAGAAAAATCCTTTTTACTTAGCTGTATAATTCTGACCCTGAGTGTATGTATAATTAATTAAAGATAGTCACTTCCAGTTGGGGAGACTGTGCTTGAGCAGCTCTGTGAATGTTGGATTAGCCCTCACCTGTTCTTATGCTAAGTTGGCTTCCTCAGTATCTTGGGCCTCAGCTTACTTGATAGTTAGGTAAACTTATTTTTCCTTTTTCATGAATTACAAATTATAAAAACTTATATGAATAGAATTTGTGCTTGAAACGAGGACCTTTTAAAAGAATCACACATTACTCTTTCCACATATATCAAGTAGGTGAGGAAATAATTTCTTACCCTTTTAAGATAATTTATTGAGGAATTGTTATCTTAGAAGAAATGAAGAATATTGATGTGGGGGGGTTCAGTTTTAGGTTTTTATTGATTTGTTGGCTTGACAGAGAGTGAGGAAATACATAGGAGAATCCAAATGTAGCCCTGGCTGCTGTGATGAAGTTAGGCCTTGAGGACACCAAAACATTCTAACTCAGAGTGACTCTTGGACTGGAATGGCTCTGTCTGAGATTTCCAAAGCTGACCGACACTAGTGTGGGAGACACCATCTTGTTCTTGCTTTGTGCTCCCAGAGGTGCTGCTGCCAGCTTGTTGCCTCGCTCTTTCCTGAGCAGCTGTGGCATCTCCCTGAAAGCTGTGCATGACTTAACATTTAATTCTGTATCGTGCAGGAAAGCAGCCCTGACCACTTCTGAATTTGCATTTCGATCTACTACTCTTAATTCCTTTTAGGGCCTGCATGTATCAGTTGGACCGTCTAACTCCATCCTGCCTATTTCCCACCTTGCTGCCATCACCTGATGGCTAATTTTTTTGCTCCAGTTCCTATCCTGCTTTTAAAACTTGCTTGTTTTCCTATGTTCTGTATTTGCAGATGGTGGTTTTCAAACTGTCTTGAAGCAATCACTAGTTTTAAGGGGCTTCAAGAATGGGCTTTGGTTAACTAGAGATCAATAGGCCAGAGAGAACTTAACAGTATTTTTTTCTGATCGGTATTGACTTGTATTCTTTAAGGAAAACTTAGTTTTGATGTGAATCTTAAGGAGTGTAGATTTTCTCAAGTTAAAAAATGAGCTAATTTAAAAATAGGAATGCACCAGTACCTATGGTTTTTCTCAGGTGTCTATTTGAGAAGGATGATTACAGAAGAAAAGTACAAACAGTGGATTATAGAATTTTGTTGTTTGTGGCTTGTTTGCCCAAACTAAGTTTAGAAGCAAAATCTACAGCTCTATTGAAGACCTTAGTAAATGAAAGTATGTTCCTAAAACTTGCGTTTTGCAATGCACTGGGAACTTGGCTCACCAGTGACTCACGGTCGTACGGGTAGGAAAAGCGAAAGCCTTCCTTAGCAAATCCTCAGCCTTGGTTTTTGTGCGCTCTGACAGATGGCTGTAAACCACACCACGTTCACTTATCTGCTAATTGTTCTTCCCTGTTGAGGCAGTCAGTCAGCCAGCCCTAAGTTCCTAACAGGGATTTACACAAAATTCCTGTCATTTCTACTATTACCTCTCCTTTTTAAAAAGGTGTATTTAAAAAATTCTTTTTAACATTTTGAAATGTTGCTAAACAAAGGACACTGCTAAGTGCTCAGATTTTTGTTTTAACTGAAACATTTTGGGGGGAATTTTTGCTGACTGCTATAAAACCCTGGGCCCGATTGATATGTATTGTTATTGATAAATAAGTGGTCGTCGCTTTTCCCTTACTGTGACAAGCTACTGGCATTTACTAGTAGTATGAATCTAAGGCATTGTAGGTTTGGAGCTACAGAAGGAACAGGAGGGATGTAGCAAAGCTGTTTAGGGAGAATGCCTAAGCACTATCCTTTGAGGCCCTACCACATACTACAACATTAACCTATGCTGCACTTTTAGTTTCTAAATTCAGAATTAGTTCTTACCCTCTAGGATATCAGTGTTAAAGACAGACATGTTTTAGAACTGCCATCTAGAACAGTTACAACTTGTCTTTGTATTATAACGCGTCTTTGTCTTGGCACTTTAATGCTTTCCTTTCTTACACGGGTGTTCCTTCCTGTCTTTTTTCTTTCTCTTCCTTTCCCTCTTTTCCACTTTTTCTGCCTTCCCTTCTTTCCGTCTCCCAGATCTGAAAGATTTTCAGAACAATAAGCATAGGTACTTGCTAGCCTCTGAGAATCAACGCCCTGGCAATTTTTCCACAGCATCCATGGGGTCCCTTACTTCGTCTTCATCTTCCTGCTCACTCAGTAGTCAGGTGGGCTTCACATCTGTGACCAGTATTCAGGAGAGAATCATGTCTACACCTGGAGGAGAAGAAGCCATCGAACGTCTAAAGGTGAGTGAGATTCAGACTGAACAGAAGGATTCTGTAGTTCCACAAGGCAGAATTCGGACTAAAAATCACTGAGATTTGGGTTCAGCATATGTAAGAGCTTTCTGACTTTTACAGGTGCCCTGAAAATGGAATTTACTACTTTGTAAGATAATTTCAGTTAACCAGAATGCTTGAGTGTAACATGGCCAGGCAGAGTGTGAGAGATGCAAGGGCAGGTCATAGGTTGGCCATGCAAAGTAACTAATAAGTAGAAATGTCCATTAGTTCTGAGGTAGTTTATAAGTCACAATGAAATTGTTTAGCTAGAAATTTAGTTGAAAGCTGATTCATTGAAAACATTTGGTTTCATTGGAAGAATTTTATGTAGAGTCATGCATTTATTTAGTAAAATAATATACAATTAAAAGAGAGTTTGGACATTCAAGAAGCAATACCAGGTTTATTCAGACATTTGAAGTGACATCTTTTGGAAGTCCATAGAAAGCCTTAGAACCTTGCGGTCACTGTCGGGGAAGGCCTGTTTCCTCCTGGGCTGGTACACATGGGGTCAGAGGCCTTGGTGCTGTGCACTTGAGTCCTGCATGTGCAGGTCACCTGCCCTGGCACTCAGCTTTACTTACCCAGCCTGTTGCTGGCTTGGCCAGGTACTTTCTTGCCTTTCTCCATGAATGTGGAAGTTAGGAACAGCAACTGACTCATAGGTTCTTCCTTCCCCCTCAATGACTACAGTGAGAGCAGACAGTTGTCACCTGTGGTGCCATCTGTCGAGTCACTGTGACAGCATCTCAGGTGCTTTTTCTTTCCTTGCTTGTCAACTTCAGGATGATGGTTTGATTCGTATCTTTTGGCCTTTGTGTTCAGTAGTGCCAGAGTAGGAAAAACAAGGGAAGTTGCCCTCATGCTGCCAGCTAACAGTTCCGTTTGCATCCATGACTGCTGCTCCTTCAGGGACTGGGGAGAGCAGTGACACTCTGACAGACTAATGATTGAAAAGGTTTGCTGAGTCTTTTCACCACTAAAAGGAATTAAGCTTGATAACTGAAGATGGCAAATGCTTTCATTTCAGTTTTCAGGTGAGGCTGAGAAAGATTTTTATGTGAAGAATGGGCTTCTACTTCTTAATCAGCCTGCCTTTTTCCCCTTGGCATTTTACTCCTAAAATAAGGTGCTTTGGAAACCAAAGTAATACTCTTGTATCTTCCTCCAGAACATGTTAGTGGAAAGTGGCTGAAGTTCTGAAATACCTGGCAAAGGGAGAGGGAGCGAGAAATCTTTTCACAATGCAAATTGAAGGGTAATTTCTGCTGTTGTGAAAATAACTTTGAAATATTAAGACTTTAGTGGAGCCCTGGGCAGGAAGGCTTTCCTCACATAATTTATCACGTAGACATCAGTGACAGAGGTGCTGTGCAGCACCCCCTGTGGGGCATGCAGGGGCTCTGTGGGAAGGTAAACGGAAGTCTCCCACTTACTATTTAATATAAAATGTTCTTTCTCTTTGGGAATTTTGAATCTTACTATTTGCTTATTAAAAGCCTTGGTGTACAGATGAGGTTACACTTTCCTTTAACACACATCTTGATGTAAAAGAGAATTTTCTTCCTACCTGCCAAGTGGGTCCAACTGAAAATAATGTTGAATGTTAGGATTCAAGGCATTAACCAGATTCTGAAGAATTAGGTCATCCAGTGTCTTCCAAATAGTTCCTAGGGAATAACACCGCCGTTACGCAGGGAACCTTCCCCCCCCCCAACCTCCCTACTTCCCACCAAAAACAAAACAAACTATCATCAGAAAGTATAAGCACTTAACTTTTAAATATCATCAGAAAGTGATACATTTCTCCGTTTTAATTCTCCTTTAAGCCAACGTGAATGAAATATTCCATTTTCCCTACCTTTAGAAAATAGCTTCTTTGCCTTCAGTCTTGAGTTGTACAGCATAGTAGTTCACTGAAGCCTAAGGGCCTTAGTTCTGCTCTCGGTCTGTGAATGGTGAGAATTTCATTCTGGCAGACCTGCATTTTAATGCTGCAGGCAGATAACATTCTGCATCCACAGAAAGGTGGTGGTTTTATGATAGAAATGCTTGAGAATTTCTCATTTTTGGATTATTTCATTGTTGAGTGTGAAGGAGCTGCATTCCTAAGACATGACACTGTAGGAGAAAACGTAATGGAAACAGTAATAGAAGAGGTCCGTTCATTTTCCCAACATTTTATTTCCCTTTGCTTCTCAAAAAAATGATCAGTTGGTAGAATACTTTTACACAGGGTGTTGCTGTAGCTTTGTTCATTGAATAGTCTATTTTCATATGGAAGAGGTCGGTCCGTGTTACCCCATCATAATATCCTGAGACCTTCATAAACGTCTCTGGCAAAACAGAATGACGTGTAATTGCTTTCAGTTTTTAGTTACAATTCAAACTGAGTTGAAATGTATGTATCCTTGATTTAGATTCCTATTCATTAAGTTTTTAAATATGTAGTTATAGCCACTGTGTGGTGGCTCTGGTGCTTGTTTATTAGTCTGGCATCAAAGTCAGTACTGTGAGTGCCATTGCTTAGGCTTGTACTATAAATACCCACAAATATCCATTACAGAAGCACGTAGGGCAAATGCTGTGCTAGGCAGCTCGTGGGCCCCACACTTGCAACTCACTTATGAAGCATGCTGTGTTCAGTACAGTAAAACCTTGGCCATCTGATGGCTTCAAGGAATGTTCCATGTATAAGCACTTAACTTTTAAATAGCATAATTTAAACTAATTTGTTTCATGGAAATTTTTCTGACTTGTTTTGTAGATTTCTCTGCCACCATAACTGAATCATGGCCAAGAGATTAAATTATATTTAGCCATATAAACATAATTATTAACCAGTGCTGTATACTTTGCTAGACATATATGATCTGAGACTAAAGCTGAATGACACCTGAGCCCAGTATTCCTTGGAGCTTAAAAAAAAAAGTTCCTGATGTCATTCTGCTTTTTGGGATTTTTTTAATGTGTAGTACCTGTAGAAAGGAAGGACCTTTTAAAGATTTAGTCTCCTTAACTCCTCATTTCTTAAGTGTGAATTCCATTTTGGTTTCATCTTAAAGTAGACTTCTAGAGTGGGTTGTGGGCAGACTGGACGCCACTGTGCCAGGCTTGCCTGCAGAGTGAGTTGATAACTCAGAGGCTGAAAGCTGTCATCCTGTCGGCATCTCTGTTTTATTCATACTGTTTGTTATTCAGGCTTGAGGAAAGGATATCCTTCACTCTTTATTGACTTATGGTGAGCTTTTTGTAGAATATTTTTTTAAAGCCTATCAATTCTGCCTTACTTGAAGAAAAACCACTAAGAGTTAAGAAACCCAGTTCTAGACCTGGCTCAGGAAGAAGTGTGGCCTCAGCTTAACTGCTTAGTTTCTCTGATCCTCAGTTTCTTTATCCTTAGAATGGTTCTGGAATAAATGGTTTTCCCAGCACTGAAGTTTTGTTGATAAGGTACTCAATATCATTTTTTCTAACCTTTCTTCAAAGTTTTTAAAAATAGTGTTCTGAACAATATAAACATTTCAACTTGAAGCAGTATTGAAAAATAAAAGCTTACTCATGAAATCTCTTTTCTACAAAGAGATCATATTCTGATTTACCCTCCAGGTGGAAAGTAAAATTAGAGAGGTCACAGAGTTGGCAGCAAAATGGTAAGAGGATTCCTAGACAGTAACTTTGCTTCCTTAGGAGGGTGAGTTTACAGTTGTCCCAAAATAGAATTGCTTTAATCTAGCCAGATAAATCTCTGCTCGACATGGTCTTTTTCTGAAAACCAACCAGGGAAGAAAACTATCCCCTGGCTCACTTCGTATTCCGTAACGAACATCAGTGGCCTGTGGGCCGCCCCATGTACTAAGCACTAGCATGAGTGCTCTGGTTTGGTCAGGGGCATCCTATTCTGTTTCTTTGTTTTCAAAGTTGTCCTTTTGAGACTATAACGGTTTCTACCTAGCTGTCATTAATAAGCCTTAATATCATATAGGTTATGGTGCCAGCTTGCCCTTTTACAGTTATTTGCAGAAGCATTTAACACTACCCTGTTAGAGTTGTTGAGTAGCTTTTGTGATGCATTATAGACACTATTGACCGCTTGGTACCTGGCACACTTCCTTTCCTGGCTGGCTTACTGCTTGCCGAAATTGTATGGGTTTTTCTTGGTTGCTGGCCCTCTCTCGTGGCATGTTGGTTCCTCACTGAGCTTTAGAGTTGCACATGCGCTGCATATTAATCATTCCTATTGGAGTACTGTGTAGAGATGCCATTCAGGTGGTTCTCAGCCTGTGCATGTTTGGAGGGTTAATGAGAGCCGATTGGATGGTTTTGTCTCCTTTTCTTCACACCCCCCCCACCCTCAGACTTGTTCCAGCCTAAACTGACCCCTTTTTTTCCTGAAAGTGCACCTCCTACATAGCCCCCTTTTGTATCAACCTTACTGACGCCCATGCTGGTTCTAACTTTTCGTAGTTCTTAGTTGTGCTCTTTGCCTAGCTTAGCTAGTTGTGGTCATAACAGTTGTTGCTGTTACTGCCCTTCTTCCTCTCCCCCTCCTCCATCATCGTCGTCGTCATCGTCATCGGGCTCTCCAGTCTGTTTCTTCTGACTCCTGTGATTTTTTGCTTTTGCAGCTGCTGCCTTGACTCTTGACTCTTGGCTGTTTTACGTGCTCCTCTGCCAACACCAGACACCTAAGGTTTATTGCGTTACATAGTCACAGTTTCTCTCTATGTAATTATGTTTTGGGATCCCAGAGACTTCTTACCTTAGCCTGTTAAATGAATCATACTATTTTGTGAACTGTTAAGACTTTTTAATCACTATCAGTATTATCATCACTGTTATTACATTATCATCATCATCATCTTTCTCATTTTGTCTCCATAAATAGCATTTTCTCCTACCTTTTGCATAGGCTTATCTCCCGTTTTGATGCTCCCTCTCCCTCCATTAGTCAGTTGCTACTTGTCCTTCATTCATCGATATGAGCATCATTCAGCCCTGACTCACCCGCCCTCCAGCGACCTTTTAATACTTCAATTCTAGCACTTAGCACAGTGCTCTGTTGTTCTCTTGTACCCCACCCACTCACAGTCCTCGAACATGCTGCTCTAGCCACACTGTTGTTCCTGGAAAATTCCAGGCATTTCCTACCTGTTCCCTCATACACTCACGTGGCAGCACCTGCTCACATAGAACCTTGTCAGTGAGTCCCGTCCTGACGACCCCGCTCCACATTGCTCCCTCACTACCCCTCCAACATTCCTTTCCTTCCTTGCTTTATTTTTCTCCAAAGCACTTATTATAGTCTGCCATACTATATACTTGACGAATTGATTATAATTGATTATTTCAGTCTCTTTACTAGAATGTAAGTCTCATGCAGGCAGAGATTTTGTTCCCTGCCATACCCCTAAGTTGCCTAGAATAGGGCTTGGCATAAAATTGGGTTATATATAATTATTGAATAAATGAATCATCAGTTACTTCTCTCTCTCTCCTTGGTATACAGTAAACTCCTTAAGAGCAGGAAGGATGTTTTATTTCTTATTTTTTGGTGTATACTAAACACTCAACAAGAAATTAGGAAGTTGTCACTCAGTGGCAAAATGCTTTCAATTGAGATTAGTGCTAAACTTTTATATAGTGGGCATTGGTTTGTGTGCAGAAGGTATTGTGTTGTAGGGAAGGAAAAATATTTTTCCTTCTAACCTTCTAGGTTCTTGTCTGTGGCCGCTGACAAAAGGCAGATTAATAAGAGAAAAGCATACACATTTATTTAATAAAAATTTGACATGACACAGGAATCTTTGTAAGAAGTGTTAAACATAACCATTAAGCTTGATGAAGACTGAAACGTTGTGGGAAAATGTGATAGAGCAGAGGGGTGTGAACGAAAAATAGTAAATGGGGGGAAACTTATCAAGGCCTGTTTGTTCAGATTCCTCCTTTCCTCCAGGTATAGGGAGGGCACCCTTCCTGAGGCCCTAATAACCTGCTTCAGGAGGAGATCAGAGTCCTTCCTGCACATAGCATTTTTCAAATTACTTCAGCTTAAAATATTTAGTACTCCAAGATGCCATGTTTTAGGGGAGCATGTTCTGAACCCCATCAGTGTTATCGTGAAATTATAGTGAAACAAAAGCAATGAATACCTTTGGGGACTTTATTCGTTTGTAGAAGTGGATGTCAGAAATAGTGCCTTGCATATTGGGGTGTTAATATTACCCTTCACATAAACACACACACTATTAAGGTATTTTTATTAGGATTTAAGAAAATTAATATATCTGGGATTGATTTAGTGTTAGGCCTAGTCTTTATGATTCTTTCTTTACATATTAAGAAAGGAAAAAAATTCATCATATTAGATTCTGCCTCATGTTCTCAAAGGACATCATCATCTGCTTCTTGCTGTCTCCTTCCTAGACATGCTGTGTTAAATTTTGACACTGTTTGCCACTTTAACTGTGGACTTCCTCCCGTAGGAATCAGAGAAGATCATTGCTGAGTTGAATGAAACCTGGGAAGAGAAGCTGCGTAAAACAGAGGCCATCAGAATGGAGAGGTCAGGAGGTTAAACTCTGGGATGTTTCTAAATTTTCTAGGGAATTTTTATTACTTTTATAGTAAGAAAAGATAAAATAGAAGTTAAAAACAAAAAACCTTCTATCCCAAAACAAAACAAAAAAATAAGCCTGGCTGGGGACTTTTGGCCAGATGAATTTACACTTTCAAGTGAAATTCACATATTTAAATGTTCTTTAGGGAGTCATGGTGCTTTAGTAGTTACCATACTGCATGTTGCTAGGGATGCATATAAAAATAGAAGATATTGAGGGATAGAGTTTAATTTGCAAAGAGACTGCCTTTGATAAAGGCCCAAATTAAAAAAGCTGTTCTGATTATTGTCTTTCAAAGTTTTCTAGAACCTCTTTGGCATGAAATGAAGTAGTTTGAGTTGCAAACTTTTAAAATCCCTATTCTATCTCTATCCTGAATGTGAACATAACCCCAAATAATACTTTTACTATTGGAATAAGTATACATTTTTTAAATGTCAGTTTCTGTCTTTTCAAAGAAATAAGGCAGAAGTAAGTTCTAATGTATTGATACAGTAAATGTATCAAACAATTAGAACTTTATTATTAAAGGTTTTAAGCTAGAATTGTTGAACTAATATCATGCTGGGCATGGGAACATAACATTCCACAAAAATCACATTTATAGACAATACTCTCCATCTTTCAAAGTTACTTTCTGATTGCTTTCCTAGATTTTGAAGAAATGGTGAGTTTTATGTAGAGCCTTAAGGAATGTCCCTTCCTTCCTTTTTATACAAACAGACATATTATTAAGAATTATTGTCTACCTCCAGAGTCAGATGAGACAAAGTTCTTATTTGGGTGAATATAGCTTTACCTAGCAAAAGAACATAACTTATTTTGAATGTGCCATTTCTCTTAAAAATAATTGCTCTAATGATGGGAAAAGCAGATTCTTTCGCATATGTATTACTGACTTTAAACATGGACAGTTGTTTTTGCTTTGCTTTACTTTTCAATTCATATTAGACTGATTTAATTGCATTTTGATATTAGTATTCTGATGTAATTGTTGTTTTTTTCTAGAGAGGCCTTGTTGGCTGAGATGGGAGTTGCCATTCGGGAAGATGGAGGAACTCTGGGGGTTTTCTCACCTAAAAAGGTAGGAAATAATGTTGTGAAACTCAACCAAACAGAAATACTTTTTGCTTTTCTAGTCACTGGGGTGCTTCGTGTCTTTCTAAGCTGGCCCCTCATTCCCTTTGTTTTAAATCTTGAGTCTTGGCTTACTTAATTTCAGATATTTCTAATTTCTTTTTACAGTCCAAGGGCAGCCTGTCATGTTTACTGTTCACAAAATAGAACCCAAGGCAGTAAATCTGTAACTTTTGGTCATGATTCAGCAGGTTTAATCATCTTCATTGTTGCTTTCTCTTAAATTCCCAGCCTAACCTAGTTTACCTTACTTTCAGTTTAGCTACTCTTTCCCACAGATGCCAGCAACCCTGATTTATAACTCTCTGGAGGCAATTTCAGCTGTTCAGGTTTGCTTAGAAAAATAACCACTTCAGTGTGCTTCTACGGTTTGTGTTATAGACCACTGTGTACTGCACAAAACAATTCCTGTCCTCAACCATCTAGCCTCTGGTCCTTTCCCAGTTACAAAAAGACTCCAGTAGTTACCTTTCTGCTTACATCATCATAGTTATGAAGTGGTGCATACCTTTTAGTTAATTAGAATAGTAAGGTGTGTAGTTTTTTTTACTAAGTTGCTTCTTAGTTTTTGTTAGATATTGGAAAATATTATCAAGTGATTATTTTATGTGCTTATTTGTATAGTAATAGAACATCTATTGATGTACAAAGCACATACTTCATAACAGTAGTAAATGGTCATTCATTTCAAATGACCTCCAGTCGGCTATTGGAGACTTAAACATCTTCATGTAAGGATCTGATAGTGATCATTATCACTATCTAAGCTACATTAGCTTAGAATGGGTAGGGCATTTTCAATTGGTACTTGTGTTTTATGTGATATAAAATATTCTTGTGGTTATTGCTAGGATTCTTTCGGTTAGGTTTTTCACACAACTTTTTAATAAATTCCAGTGTGTTATTTTCAACAAAGAAGATTGATTTAAAGAAATTTTTGATATATAGTGTAAAACTAGAACAATAGTAAAAGTATTGTGTATGTTTGTATTGCCTAAGGTCAGTGATTTTCACAGTTTAAAGGTTTTCCCTTCAGTAAGACATTATTCAGATATATTACCTATGATTGTAAGGATTTTAGCAATTACGGGTTTGATAAAATTTAAATTGTTGCCTTTGTATCTGTCTATCTGTGTATCTATCTACACACACACACACACACACACGTATATTTGAAGATATAACATGTTTCAGTGTTAAGAACTGTGGTTCTAGAACATCTTGTAAAAATACGGTGTTTAACACAAATCATAAATAACTTGAGTAAGTTTTGTGATTTAAACAGCACAGAATTCCAAACAGCTCTGTTTTCAAACCTTTTTCTTACTTTAATTATACCCACCCTGCTTTAACTTTCTGGACTTCCTCAGGAAACTGAGCATATCCAAATTCAGTGTCAGAACCTGTTTCTTATGTATTAACTTGATTGTGGTAATCATTGTGCAATGTGTGCATATATAAAATTGACACATTGTACACCTTTTAAAAATCACATTCAACCTAAATAAATACAGTTTTTTATTTGTCAATCATACCTTAGTAAAACGGGCGGCGGGGGTTCTTTTAAGAGAACCCCCAAGAAAAGAGAAAATAGAACCTGTTTGAGAGATTCCTCTTTTCTTGGGCCAGTGTCCTGATGGGCTCTAAAGAGTGCTGCCCGAAGAGGCCTTTGATGTTCTCAAACCCGCCAGCTCCCAGACTGCAGAGGCAGATGCTAGTTGAGAAGATGTAGAGGTTTTTCGAATTTCTTTTTAATCACCTTTTGCAGTTCCTTTTTTAACCCTCTCATCTGACTCTCTTTTCATTTTTCCACTTTTGCTGACACTATCTTGAGTAGATTTTGACCCCAAGACCTTGTGATTTATTTTTGGATTCCAGTAGGGTATGTTCACCAAAGAAGGTTTGTTTTTAAAAGATTTTAGAAAGATTAGAAGCTGAAGAGGATTTTTACAAGATGTGTATATTAATTGAATGTTAGTAATTTTAATTTCTTTAAGGTAAAGACTAATTGATAAACTAAAGACAGTTACTGGGACCATGGAAGACCTGATAAAAATTACAGAGGGAGATGTGGGGGTGTGGGGACATTTTTATAAAGCGAATGAAAAATTAAATATTTATTGGAATTATAGGGGAGGAAAAATAATTTCCCCTCTACCCTTCTGAGTTCTTGGCTGAGAGCCCTGTAATAAAAGACAGATAGATTAACAAGAGAAAAACAAAGTTAATTAACATGTCTACCTTATGTGTACATGGGAGATACCCAGGGAAAAATGAGTAGCTCCTTGATGTGGCTTAGAGTTCAGGCTTAGATATTATCTTAATAGGGAAAGGGGAGGGCAAGTGTAGGCCTCTGGGAGAGAGGAAATGGTTTTTAGGGAAGATGGATGGGAGTAGGTGGGAGGTGTGATGGTTTGTGACAAAGTCTGTCTGGGTGTGGTGTCGACTCCTGGCCGCCTCGCCTGTGATAAGAGTCCATCTTCCCTGGTTAATGAAACTCCTGGAAGGATTTATGACCGTTGAGCTCCTTTCGGATAATCTGTGTTGAGGCAGATAAGGGGAGTTCAGAGAAAGTCTCTCTCGGCATTGGCTGTTTTTCAGGTGCCTACAGCTCAAAATAATACTTTAAAGTGGCATATTTTGGGGTGGCATATTCTGCTACCCTTCAAGGTGTTTGTCCGAGTGTTTACAAAGATTATGATTACCCATCCAGAGAAACTAGCCTGTCCTAATTTTTCTTTTGTGTTCTGAATGTTTTGACCTTACCAAGAACTGGATCTTGTTCTTTATCCCAGCACTCATGTTTTTAGATAGAATGTATCAGTGCAGTTCGGGAAGGCCTGGAGAGAGTATTTTCTGTTTATTAGGGAATTCAACTAGGAAGGAAGGCAGTGTCCAGCCACTATGGGTAGACATCAGTCTCCTGTTGTCACAGCTCTCTCAGGGGGCTTGCTCCAACTGATAATCTGTAACCTTTTCCAGACCCCACATCTTGTTAACCTCAATGAGGACCCACTGATGTCGGAATGCCTGCTTTATTACATCAAAGATGGAATTACAAGGTATATTTGTTTCTTTTGGTCACTTAATGTTTTCTTTTCTCTTAGATGATTGAACGAACAAAAGGAAGTTGTAATGATTTGCTGTTTTTCTATTTGAAATAGTTATAAACTGTCCCCTCTGCTCTTCCCAAATTACATGTTTTAGCCAGCTGAACCAGTTAAGATGGAGTTTTCCCCTAAAAGATCCTAAGTAAAATTTTTTCCTTCTTACATAAATTCATTAGGGAGATTAGTCCATTCATGTCTTTTTATAGTGCTGTGTGAGTTACCTTGGTGCATCATTGTTCCTTGGTTTCTTACTCTGATGTAGGGAGGTTGACCATATATGAAAATAGAATTTGCAGTTGAAAGCCTCTGATAAAAAAGGTGATAACTTTTTTGTACGCACTAAAGAATATTCTATGGGAGAAAGAGGTTCATTGTTTGTAGTGCTTTGTGTGTCTGAATTTCCCTGGGAAACACTTTCCCTTGTGTTCAGGGTTGGCCAAGCAGATGCTGAGCGGCGCCAGGACATCGTGCTGAGTGGGGCTCACATTAAAGAAGAGCATTGTATCTTCCGGAGCGAGAGAAACAACAGTGGGGACGGTGAGAGTCCTTGGCTTAGCTTTTCAACAACTTTTCATTCTATGTTATGGGAAATCCACCCACAAGACTTGGTATTCCTGTCTTTTTCAGTGATACTTTCTTAGACAGTCCAGTATTTGAAAATGGAAAAACCTGGGCTGCTTATAAATGCAGGGACAGGCAGAGCTACTTTCCATGAAAATAGCCTGGACAAAAGGAGCCCTTTGTTACTGCCAAGAACTGAGCAGGACATAGGCAGTTAGGCTTGGTCTTGAATGTTAATTATTTGATAGACAAGTAAGAAGGGAACAAATATCCTAGTGGTGGGAGATTTGAAGGACCTCTATCTAGCCTTATTAACCCAGTAGAATTTTATCTAAAAAGGAAGAAAAAGTCAATCTTGTATTTTGTCCAGGTTATTAACAAAACAATAGCAATCTAATCCTATTTTTGTGCTATATAATTCATTCCTTAATCAAAATATTAGCTTTTGGTTTTAAGTTTCTGGTTATGACCTATATCTCATACTTAAGATTTCTGATGATTTTCAGTTTTTATAGACTGAACTGTCAGATCTCAGCACAACTGAGATTTTGTATCTTCTGAAGTTTGTCAAATTCATTGAAATCTATCTTTCTTAGCCACATCCCTGGCTATGGCCCTAAAACAAGCTATTATATAGATGCTCAGCCACTTGGTTGGTTACAGGAGCCTATTCTAGTTACCCTGAATCCTAATAGTCATCTGCTTTCTGTTATTTTGTTCCAGTGGTCTGTGATGCTAATGTTAATTTGTGTTCCTCTTAGTTATTGTGACTCTAGAGCCCTGTGAACGCTCAGAAACCTACGTAAATGGCAAGAGGGTGGCTCAGCCTGTTCAGCTACGCTCAGGTGAGACTGGGACAGGTTTCAAGTATTCAGCAAAATCCCATGGCTTGTGTGAGCAACTCTATAATTTTTGAATATTTGTTTAAAGGCTGAAGTGATAATCAGCTTTGTGAGTTATGTTCTTGTATAACTCCAGAACCTGTGTTTTTGCTTTTGGGAAAGCGAGGTCATTAACCTAAATCTATACATTTAAAACAATGGTTTCTTGCCCGGCTGGGCGTGGCTCAGCGGTTGAGTGTTGACCTAAGATCCAGGCAATCGGGGTTCGATTCCCAGTCAGGGCACATGCCTGGGTTGTGGGCTCGATCAGTGACTCTCTCATCATTGATGTTTCTATCTCTCTCTCTCCCTCTCCTTTCCTCTCTCTGAAATCAATAAAAATTTATTTAAAAAAAAATAAAAATAAAAAATAAAACAATGGTTTCTTAACTTTGATTTTTCATGCCAGGAAACCGTATCATCATGGGTAAAAACCATGTGTTTCGTTTTAACCACCCGGAGCAAGCACGGGCTGAGCGGGAGAAGACTCCTTCTGCTGAGACCCCTTCTGAGCCTGTGGACTGGACATTTGCCCAGAGAGAGCTTCTGGAAAAACAAGGAATTGATATGAAACAGGAGATGGAGAAAAGGTAATATACAAATGTGATGTGGCCACTTCACATCACTTCTTTTAAACATGTAGTGGTAGCACTTATGAAGCTCAGTGATTTCACCGTGTGATCTTCTCCTCTCTCGTTTTCTTTTCCTCCAGGCTACAGGAAATGGAGATCCTGTACAAAAAGGAGAAAGAAGAAGCAGACCTTCTCTTGGAGCAGCAGAGACTGGTAGGAGTCCATCCTGAATGCTCTGTTAGGAAAGGGCGGCTTGCTCTCATGCCTTCCCTGCCCCACAGATGAGCACGCCCCACATGGCTCACCCAGCTCTCACTGACACCACATTCTGTTCTCTAATTTAACGGAGAACAAGCTCACAGCTTCTGGTAGCCTTAGTCTGAAAAACTGTCCATAAAGGTACTGTTTTGTGCCTTTTATGTCTTCAAGTCAAACCTTCTGTCAAAACCAAGTGCTATGGTGGGAGTTTTTCTGGTAGCCTTTGCTTCTCGACAGGGGTTTTTGAGTATGCATCAGTGGCGGTTCTTCTAGTAATAATTACTCTACATATTGAATTTGGTGGGTGTTTGCCTTGGTTTTGTTTCTGATCACCTGATAGTACTAATTCTCTGCTCTTCGGCTGACCTGGGGGTTGTTCTCGTGCTGGGCAGACTTTTTTTTTTAGTTAAACTGTGTCTAAAAGTGTTGCCGCACAGTCGCATGTGTTAATCCTTTCCTGTTCCCCTGCATGGAGTCTGCATCCTAAATAAGGGTCCCTGTGGCATGTGGGATGACAGTGGAAGCAGGGGCTATACAGCCAACCCAGACAGGAGAGAGAAGCCTGGTTTCTCTGGGTGAGCAGCTGAGAAGTCGGTTTAAGGTCGCATCTTATAATACTAATAATGGTTGTAGTATTTTATGATGTTAATTGGTTTTCCAAGTTTGGTAGAAACTGAATCTCATGAATAAATAAGTTGATTCATTAGTTAGATTTTCATTTTTAAAGCCATCCAATTTTGGTTAACAAAGCCCTTGTTTTAAGAAACTTCTTGGCATTCATTTGATATGTAAGGAAAAGGTATAAAAAACCTTTGGGTACTATGGGTGCAACTTAGGAATTTCCCAATTTTTAAGATTCACGAACTTCTTTTAAGATAAGGGGATATTAGAATAAAATACAGCATATGAAACACCTCATGTAAGCTACAGCCTTATGGCCATGCTGTGCTTTGGAGAAGAGAAGCTGTTGCTGATGAGCCACAAAAGCCAAGGGCATAAGCAAAAGCAGCCTTTTCCAGGGCAAGTCAGTTCTCAGGCTTGGCAGTGGGTTAACCTGTTTGTTACCTTGGAAATTATAATAAAGCCCCAAAAAGAATGGATTGTAAGAATAAATCAGGTATTTAGGGCAAGATACTAGCAGTGTTATGTAGAGAGGCTCTTTGGGAGGCCTAGTTGGCGGTGGAAAGTTAGTAAAAACAGGAAGATTTAGCCACAGTGTGATAGGGGCTGAAAGGTTTACGACGTGTAAAGGAGCCTTTTGTCTTAATAATGTAGTATAATCTAATAACACGCCTTTGATGATCTGTGAGAGATCAAACGAGGACAGGCATAATTAAGCTGCAGTTATTATTAACAATAGTGCCTTGTAATTGTATAGTGCTTTATAATTTACAGAGAGCTTTCACATCCTCTTTTTTTTTAATTCCTGAAACAACAATTTAGTAGATGTGTATATACATAAAATGAGTAATATTATCTCCAGTTTATATTACCTCCAGTTGAGGACACCAAGGCTAAAAATATGCTGTCTTGCCCACTCTTAAAACCTGTTAAGTCATGGATCCGAGGCTTAAACTTGGGTCTTCTGACTTACTTCACTGTTCTGTTTAATAGAATAGTGCTTATCAACCACCTAGGAGTCTTGTTAAAATGCAGGTCCTGATTCAGTAGGGCTGGGATGGGACCTGAGGTTCTGCACTCTAACCAGCTCCCTGAGGATGCCCATGCTGCTTGCTGGTCCTGGGACCAACTGTTGAGTAACTAGGTGGGAAATAATGATGGCTGGTGCTCTCCGTAACCAAGAGCTGATGATCATTCTGTGCTCTGAAGCAAAAAGGGAAAGTAAATGTCTCTAAGACGTATTTAATTTCCAGGGGACACACTTAGTCTGCAAGTAATCAGGTTCTGGTTGTCATTTGTTCTGTGTCTCTCAAAGCAAGCTAGGATCTCAAGAGCAGATCCTTAAAGCAAGGAGGTTGCTTTCCTCCCACAAGCCCGACTCTGTATTCCATGTAAATTTCTTGCCTCTAGAGGAATTGATTTCTAATGCTTTCGCCTGAAGAATATCCAGCAGTAACAATACTGAATGAAAGAGAAATGTATTTTTATGATCCTATATTGGTCAACCAACAGATATATTTCAAATGCGCCCTATGAATAAACATTAATAGGATACAAAATATTCAGTAAATATTTTAAAATATTTATTATATGTAATTATTTTTGCATAACAGCACTAAAAAACAAGCGTTTTCTCTTACAGTAGCTCCCCATATGTGTCACATTGTTACATTCTCTTGTAGTTAGTGCCCTATTGCACACCTGGTCTTTTCTGTGCTTGCTTTTTTACACATGCATTTTGGGTATCTTATCTTCTTTTACTTATATAAGCTTCTTGCAGAGTCTCTTCAGGAGGCCTACTTTGCGTTTGGTATTTAAGGAAAACAGAAGGATCTTTTAGTGACATGTGAATTGGCCAGACCTGAGGAGTTTTTCCAACATTCTAATAAATGAATCTAAGTATCTTCCCTTTTGTTTTTTTGACATGAGATAGAATTTACATCTTGGCATAAAAGCTTTGCGTACAGACTTTGTAGTATGATGGTCAGTATTGAGGGGGCATGTTTGAGCCATATGGAGAACACAGCCTACAGGGTCGATATGACTGTATTTAAGAGTATGGCCACTTGATTTAATATTCTTTTGGATTTATGTCGACTCTCATGTATTTATGTTTTATTTTGGAGTTTAAAGACTTTTACCTCTCAATCATGATAATAAAATAATGATTAGAATATTTGTTATTTCTGAATTAGGTAGTATTCACTTTATCCTTAAGCAATTTTAAAAGGAAAAGGAGCCAGGAAAAAAGTGATAGTTGTCACTTATGTGGGAAGAATCAGAGTTTGTGTTTTATAAAACTCAGTTTCTACGTATTTGCAAGAAAACCATTTTATCACATAAGATTAGCCATTCTGATTTTTTTTTTAAACTAACTATGAAAAAAAGTAGTCTAGAATCTGTAAATTTAGCTTTATCTGCTTTTTGTTGCCAAATTTTCAAATAGGTGGGGGTTATAAATTGGTTTAGTATTCAGTTACAGACCAGTACAAATCAGTAGCAACCACTTCCAATTCAGAGGCTAAATTATTGTTGTTGCTAAAGGTTACTTTTTGTCCCTAGAAGGTAACTGTACATGGAAATTTTGGTATAGAAAGCAAGATACTGTTTATCAGTTTTGATTTTTAAGTCTTTATTAGAGATAATTTTGGTAATTACAGCCAAGTAAAGGTGACTATGAAATAAGGGTATTTTCAGTTACTGGGCTATCTTGAACTATTCTAGCGAGTAGTGTCTTTTCTCAGGGACTTTTACTTCCCGAATAGCAATTCTTTCTTAATCCTGATCATCAGAAGGGACTGTAATCCATCATTGCTTTCATCCAGACCTCTCTTATCTATCAATCAAGATCTGCTTGTGTTAGTTAAGAATAATGGGCTTTTATCTAGCCGGTTATTATCTAGAATCAGGCTGCAATTTTAGGCCTAAGTGAAAGGTTTTGAAAAAGTAGTGGTGCAAAGATAGCCAGAAAGAAAGTTAGAGAAAACATTTTAAAGTGGATCCATTTCACATAAACAGTAAAATCTTCGTGTTTTACGTGTTGATAAGAAGAGTTGTTACTTGAAGTGATATTTCTTAAATAGCTAGAAATGCCATGGGTTTTCATAGAAAACATCTCTAAGTTGTATTTATTAAAATATTACTTGGGGAATCTTAAATGATGTCTAATAAAAGTATATTTGCCTGGCTTAATTTATGTTCTAGAAGTTTGTTTCTTAAAATTTTGGAGGTGAGGTATTTATTGACTCAAGTGTGGAAAACAAAATAGCAGACGCACTGTAAGGACCCTTTCGTGCTTTCTTGTTCTCTGGATAACACCTCTAATTGTGTAAGTGAAGTGGGTCATTTTGACATGACACAGGAAAATAGCAAATCCAGTATGTGCTCATGGAAAGACTAGTTTCAAAACCCTCTTGTCTTCTAGAAAAAGTTTGGTTGACGAGACACTCAGAGGGTCCGCTGAGCAAGGTTCTGAGGATTAACATCATCCTTGTTTGCTTCTTTTTCTACTTTCTCGTCTTCTAACTTTTTTCTAGGGCTGCTCTTTTTAGTAAAGCTAAACAACACGTGGCGTCCTACAGCCTTACTAACCTTTGTTAATCCGCCTGCTCGTCACACCTTGTATGGCATCTGTGCTCACTCATGGGGAAAGAGTTTCTGGAAGAAGCATCAGCAATAACCAAGGCAAATGTGGGGAAGTGGCTGCATGGGTGTTAGCATGAATGGGGTGTAGGTTTTACTTCATTTTCTTGAGACAGTGGATATGTGATTTTATACCATTTTGTTAATAGCTTCATATATCCTTTGAGGGGAGAGAATCACTCACAGCGTCAGTCTCCCTAAGAAATTTGCTTGTAGATTTTATCACTTACGCCAGAAAGTGAAAATTTGGATTAGTGTTACTAAACAAACAAACTAATCTTTATATTAATAATAATCTACATATGCTTATGTTTTAATAGACTTGTACATTGTTTAGGGTCTTGCTTTTTATAGGGGTTGGTTTTGTTTTTAAATTTGGTTAAGGCTTTTTGCTTTTTCTTCTATTTGATTTTCGTTTTTTACATTTTAATTTTGGTTATTTTGGGGCCATTTTTTGGTTTTGTTTTCCAAAGGACGCGGATTCTGATAGCGGGGATGATTCTGACAAGAGGTCCTGTGAAGAGAGCTGGAAACTGATTACTTCTCTGAGAGAAAAGCTACCTCCCAGCAAGTTGCAAACCATTGTTAAAAAGTGTGGCCTCCCCAGCAGTGGGAAGAAACGAGAACCTATTAAAATGTATCAAATACCCCAAAGAAGGCGCCTGAGTAAAGATTCCAAGTGGGTCACCATCTCAGATCTTAAGATTCAGGCTGTAAAAGAGATTTGCTATGAGGTTGCTCTCAACGATTTTAGGCACAGTCGGCAGGAGATTGAGGCCCTGGCCATTGTTAAGATGAAAGAGCTTTGTGCCATGTATGGGAAGAAAGATCCTAATGAGCGGGACTCCTGGAGGGCAGTGGCCAGGGATGTCTGGGACACTGTTGGTGTAGGGGACGAGAAGATTGAAGATATGATGGCCAGTAGTAAAGGTGGAACTGACGTAGACGACCTCAAGGTTCATATAGACAAGCTGGAAGACATTTTGCAAGAAGTCAAAAAGCAAAATAACATGAAAGATGAGGAGATAAAAGTCTTAAGAAATAAAATGCTCAAAATGGAAAAAGTCTTGCCACTGATTGGATCTCAGGAACAGAAAACCCAAGGAAACCACAAAGCAAAGGAACCTGTTGGTGCTGGTGTCGGTAGCAATTCTGAGAATGATGTAAATAAAGGAGACAGTGGAGAACTTGGGAAAGAAGAACGTGTTTCCCAGCTGATGAATGGGGATCCAGCTTTCAGACGTGGACGTCTGCGTTGGATGAGACAAGAGCAAATCCGGTTTAAGAACCTGCAACAGCAGGAGATAACAAAGCAGCTTCGTCGGCAGAACGTACCTCATAGGTTCATCCCTCCTGAGAATCGGAAGCCCCGGTTCCCCTTTAAGAGCAACCCTAAACACAGAAACTCTTGGAGTCCTGGGACACATATCATCATAACAGAAGATGAGGTTATAGAGCTTAGAATTCCGAAAGATGAAGATGGAAGGAAAGGAAATAAGGAGGAGACCCAAGAAAAGTGTGGTAGGGCAGCTTCTAAGGATCCCCAGTTACCCTGGGGCTCTCAGGGCGCTCGAAGTCAAGATCACATCCAAGTTAGCAAGCAGCATATTAATAATCAACAACAGCCACCTCAGTTACGCTGGAGAAGCAATTCTCTCAATAATGGCCAACCGAAAAGCATGCGCTGCCAGGCATCTGCCTCCTCAGAGTCGTTAAACTCCCACACTGGTCACCCCACTGCTGATCTGCAGACTTTCCAGGCGAAGCGCCATATGCATCAACACCGTCAGTCTTACTGTAATTACAACACTGGAGGTCAGTTAGAGGGCAGTGCAGCCAATTCTTATCAGAGGCAGACTGACAAACCCAACCACTGTAGCCAGTTTGTAACACCTCCCCGGATGAGGCGACAGTTCTCGGCACCCAATCTCAAAGCTGGTCGAGAAACCACAGTATAAATTACTGGACAGGCTTGAAATCCTGGTGGAGGAAACAAGCGGTGGTAGCTCAATTTGGTTCTAGCCTTGGCCTTGAGTTCCTACTATTTACATTATTATTTGAATGTTGTGTTCCTATAGATATTAACTGATTTTAATATTGTCAAAACATAAAACACTGGTGAATGTTTCAACACCTCCCTTTTGTTTGTATACCATAATGGGCAGTTTCTGGAATTTTGAACAAAACACTGAGACCTCCCTTTTTTTCCTGAGACTTTCCTCCTTTCTTGGTGCCTAGATAATATACTTACATAGACTGGTCTTGTTTTGGTGTAAGTTTATTATGTTTTTATAATGCCTATAAATTGATCTGATAACCAGAAAGACCTGCCTCTTGGTTTTTGCAGACATTCAAAGGGGGGAATTTGATATGTAGAATGAAATGTCTGTTATTTCCCCATAAGTGTTAGACATTAGTTTAAAAATAACAACATGCAACTCTGTGGACACAGCTTTGGATATCTCATCCATGTGTGTTCCTTTTTTAAAATATAATTGGACTTTTCATAAGCCAAAACTAAATGTCTTCGGACATACTTTCTAGTACACAGCTCAGCATCTTCCACAGAACTTCCACATCTTACTCTTCTATATGTTACATAGAAGTGATTCAGTAGGGGTTTTTTCTGTTGACTGTATCAGTATATGTATGAAATTTGTCAAAATATTGAAATCTTTAAATTGGCACCATACCTGGATTTCTGTCTGTGGTTTGCATTTTGAAATTTAAAGTATCATTTCTCTCACACACACTGAACTATTCACCAAAATCATGCCAACAGAAATACCAGCAGAATACCTGTGTACTCTGAGCAGTATATATATACATTTATAGGGAGGTTATTTAGTGGAGAGAGGAAAGAGGTGAGACCTGGGGAGAAGGCTACATACAGCGTATGGCTGTGTGCTGCATATCTTCAGTAGATGATGAAATAATGAAATGGGCTAACTTTGGTTAGCCTGTTAGAATAAAGGAGATGGTGTGGAATGAACTATTTGGCTACCAGTAGTAATGCTCACAGACACAAGCAAGCAAAGAGAAGTCCTGATGAACATTTATTGTATCAATACCTCATTTACTGTGTTGTGGTCTCAGTTTGCCTCTCTGGAGAATCCACTAAAAAAGATGAATTTTAATGGGAAGAAAAGAATCATTTTCTACATCTCTTGAACTTGTCAGAAACTTTCTTAAGAGACTGTGTGAAGAGCCAGCGACATCTGCAATTGCCTGACTTCACGTTGTTGAAGATTCCCAAGTTACACTAAGTCCTCTATGGAACACTAGTTTTCCAGATGGCGTGAAAGATTGCAGCCAAGATAGCAATTAGCATTCAAAGAAGCCTTAAAGATTGTGATTACATAGTTTTTTTTTCTCTGTGTGTGGGCACTATGCTTTATTAGAACATACTATTTTTAATCATAGTATTTTTTCTTTGCTTCTAAGAAAATGCTTTCTTAATGCTCAGAAAGTTGCTTCCAATTAACTTTGGGGGGATATTTTTGCTTTTGTAGTTAGAAGAGTCCTAGTCTTCAGTTGAGTTTCATGGCAGATGAGGCATGGGTGAATCATGTTTGTGACAGTTGGCTAATTGAGATTATACTCTCCTGTACCTTGGGGTTTGAATGTACTTAATAGGCTTTTCAGATTGGTCACTTCATTGTATCTTGTGTAAACCGTTTTGTCCCGTATTCTGCTTAGAAGTAGGTACGTTAACTAGTGATTTCTTATGAAAAATTCATTTTCTAATATTAGCAATAATGATAATTACTCAGCTTTCACTTCTGGAGCTAAAGTGGGTTCTTATTTTCCCCTTACTTAAGAAAACTTAGGGATAGGTCTATATATGTTCACTTTTATTGTGGCCTTTTCATCTCATGGGCAGGTATCTCCCTTTACGACTAAATGATGGGAGTGAGTTTCACCTGGTGACCAGGTGCTACTGTAGAATGAAAAGTAACACAATATTTTCAACACTTGCAAGTAATTTAATATTTGCAAATATGGGTTGTGATAAGCACTGTACCCAAACTGGTGCTCTAACGAATTAGGTTTGTGTTTATGCTTCATCTGCTGGTCCAGGAGCCCTTAATTTCAGATGACCGGGACGAAATGAACTAAGGTTCAATTGGTTGCCACACATGTCCCTGAATTCATGCATTTGAGGGGGCACATGGTTGTCTTAGGAAATAAATTTTGTTTTTAAAACGATTTCATTGACTTGTTTTACTGTGTAACTAGTGCCATGCTTTTTTGTGAGCTTT